>NW_023416379.1:27591768-29022393 GCF_014108235.1 Myotis myotis | reverse complement strand
GGGGCTGAGGGCCATTTTCAGGCTGGTGGGCGACTGAAGCTCCCAACCTCTCCTTTTTTATTTATTTTTTATTCTGGGATTTATTTACCTTCTGTGGCTGTCACTGGAGCTGAGAGCTAGCTCCAGCTCTGAGGCCCAGCTCCAACTTGAGGCCTCGGCTGCTGAAAGCAGTATCTGGGGTTTGTTTAGCTTCTATAATTGAAACATAGTTGCTTTCGGAGCTGTTGCTTTCAGGCTCAGAGCCAGGCCACAGCAGGTGGCGAGACTTTGCTTCCTCCATTGCTGGGGCAACCAAGCCTCATGTTCGCTTCAGCTGCGTGGCTGCAGGCTGCCATCTTGGTTGGCAGTTAATTTGTATATCACCCTGATTAGCCAATGGGAAGCGAATCAGAGGTACGGTTAATTACCCTATATGTCTTTTATTAAATAGGATTATATACTAGAGGCCGGTGCATGAAATTCATGCATGGGTAAGGTCCCTCGGCCTGGCTGGCGATCAGGGCCCATCTGTGGGGTGACCAATGGGGCAATCAGGAGGCCCCTGCTGGCACCTGCCTTGGCCAGCCTGGCTCTGTCCACTCACCAACCTCACCCCCCACAGCCACCACTGGTCGCCTCCCTCTGTGGGGTGATCAGGGGCCCTCTCCCTCACACCTGCCTTGGCTGGCCTGGGGCCTGAGGGCTGGGAGAAGCTCCTGCATTGAGCATCTGCCCCCTCATGGTCAGTGTGTGTCATAGTAGCTGATCGTTCCACTGGTCATTCTGCCATTTGGTCAATTTGCATATTAGGCTTTTATTATATAGGATATGATAAGCATACATATAATGTAAGTTCTCTCTCAATATATATGACAAATTTGTACCCCTAATTATAAAAATGAAGCCAGCATCACATAATTTTGCATTAACAGCATTAGGGAAATTTTTTGTTCCTTTACCATATGTTATCACACTTAATATATATCATGACATTGTATCTTGTCTGAATTAGGTAAAATTTTTACCTAGATTAAGGAAACAGGTGTTTTTTATTTTTTGGTTTTTTTATCTGAATGATATCATTCACCAAATATGACTGGGGTTATCTTATGCTGAGTTTGTTGATGGTCATAGTTTAGCAGAGAAAGCAGATATGGGTAAAGGAAAGAACTATAGTAAGAAAAGGAGACTCAATTAGTAATTTAAAACTTGTCATGTGACCTTGGGAATTTGATTAGATTAAGCAGTGAACTAAAATGGACCCCAATCCACTCTTAGATAGGGGTATCCAACTGTAACTGCTCATAATCAAAACACAATTCAGTAGTCAGAGTAGAAATTGGCAGGATGCAGGAAGAACTACCTAAATATCAAGATCATATTTTAAAATTCTCTCTTTGTGCTGACTTAAAAATCTTTATATGAAAGTACCCATGATAGTGATGGACAGAGAGTAAATACTTAATATATGTTGGCTTACTTTTTATGAAATAGGAAATAACTCATAGGAATAACATGGCCATTAGCCTGCTTGTATACTCTTGAGCAAATCTTTGATCTTTACTTTCTTAATGTAAAATTTATACAAGAAGAGCCTTTTAATGCTGAGATATCTATAGTACAAAACATTGAAATTTTTATATACTAAAAATTAGCAATGCAGTATAATTCTCAAGTGTTGTAGTAGAGCTCAGGAAGTATGTCTCAGCGCTGTGGCTGTTGCAATGGTGTGAGCACACTCCACCATGACATGCTTCCTCGGCACACCAGGAAGTAGCAACGCCCGCCTGAACTAACTCCTAGAGCCACATGCATAGTACCCCAGCCTTTCAGCCATTGGTCGCCTATAGCAATGTGTCTCCCTCTGATTGGTCGCCTATAGCAACGTGTCTCCCTCTGATTGGTCACCTATAGCAACGTGTCTCCCTCTGATTGGTCCCCTCATGCTATATATACCCCTGTAGTTCCTCAATTAAACGGATCTGCGTCAATGAACCTGGTCTCCGGAGTGTGCATGCAGACGCCCTAGCGCGTTGGGGCTCCATCGTCCTCACCCCCGAGGGACCCCCTGCTTCAGGTTGTTTGTCTTTTCATAAGAGAATTCAGCCTGATGGGCATCAAGCACTGTGTTCTGGGAGATCCCAAGATAAGTAAGACAGTTTTCCTCTTAGGAAGACATTTATTCTTGAGAATAATATAAAACATTTATTAAGCACTTCTTTTATTTCAGGTTCTGGACTACTTTACTTTACTTCATTAAATGCTTACAGCATCCCAGTGCCTACATTACTAGCATCACAAAGAGGAAACAATTTGGAAAGTCAAAGAAGATGATTGTGGCCATACTTTAAACAACCCATAGATAATAGAACGCAACTCCAGAACCTGAGTGTAGCTCTGTGTCTTTTTTCAGGCACTGGATTACTTCAAGGAACAAAGTGATCAGCGCTAAGGGGCTCCTCCAGCAAGATGCTCAGGAGCCCATGAGAAAAGGAAGACTTCTTCAGTTTTTAAGTGGCATTTGAATTAAAATTGTAACATAAGTACGGTGATGTCAAGAAAGTCCCCTGCCAAAACATGGGTCAAATATATTATGCATCTGCCATCATCTGTCAAAAAGAAAACAAGATCCACTAGATGGGGACAGGTAGTCCCTGGGGGAACTGGGTTGAGTGTCAAATGCACAAGAAGTTTGGGAACATGATGCAAAACTCTAGATGTAGTGATTAAACCCTCAATTTTGGGTCTATGAAAATGGTTCTAAGCTACACTTAAAACCAGTTAGTGGGAAAGCTACTATTTGCCATCTTCTGGTTAGTTAGAACTGTACCTCTCTGCTTTTGGAAATGTTCTTGCCTCTGTTTAGAATGCGCCTCCTCTTTGGTCTTGTGTCTAGAAGAGAATAAGAGAGGAACTTTGTATGAGATGAAATCAGTCAGATTGCGGAAGGAATCAGATTGCGGAAGCCTTCCTGTGCCCTGGAAAGGCATTTGTGTTTTATTCTAAAGGCAATAAGAATCATGATCAGATGCAAAGCACCTAAGAATTTAGTGATATTTTGCAATTTGAGCTAAACATCTGGTTGAAATAGGGAATGGAGTGGCTGAGCTAAATCTCAATGCTAACTAGTATATCTGATCAAAAAGAATAAAATATAATTACTGATAGTCCTATCTCCCTGCTTTAGGGGAGCATTTAGTCTCAGCAGAATCTCATCTTAATCTTTGTATCAGAAAAAGGCTCAGAACCTAAGAATGCCATGTTTTAGTGATGGTATTCACCACTGGTCATGAAATTGCTGTTTCTGGCTAATATTAACTTTGCTAATATTGGCAAATAAATGCTCACTACATATTTCTTAAATGGATGCAAGACAGTAGCTAGGTAGCTTCAGAAGAAGGAATGGCACTTTTCCCCCTTCTACTGAGAGGTTTAGAATACACCATGGAAATTGGGACAATGTGACTGAGATGTCTACTCTGAACTGGAGGCCACATGAAGAAGCACACTTGAATTGCCAGTTAGCTTCTCTCCCACCCCTGCCAATGTCCCTCCTTATTAATCTCCTAACGAAAGTTAAAACTGTAAAGCTGAAATACCAACCTGTGCCCATCTCATATTTGAATTCTGGGAGCAAAGAAACCTAAGAGGCAAGTCTGCATAGCACAATTATTCTGCTGCTCCTTTAAAAATGCTGTTTCAGATTACTCAGATTTCAATATCCTAGTTTTCTCTTCAGTTTGTAATTACCATTAGGTTTCTACCAACAACAAAAGTGTAGCCAATTATGCTACTAAGTGCTGTGTTTAAAAAAGAACCATTACAGATGGCAATCTACTCTGCAAATCTCTCCTATAAAAATAAAATAATTCGTTAAGTTGGTTTGCTGGTCAGACAAAAAATTAAAGCAAAGGGGTTTGGGGTTTGGTTCTCATTTAGCATTGGTCAGTTGCACACAAGAAAACTGGCAGGAGAAAATGCAGTACTTTCCATTTTGTGAAGGTTGCCAAATAGAGTCAATTTATTTCCAGAATAACCTTAAAAACGATCTAATTTTCAGGGGATATGGTTTTGCTGAAAAGTTTTTGGCCTTTAATTGGGGTCTTTCATTTAAATATAATTCTCATTTCATGTTTTTTTTTTTTGGAGACTATAGTCTTTTTAAAATTAACATATAGTTGACATACAATATTATATTAGTTTCAGGTGTACAACATAGTGATTCAACATTTATTTGCTTTACAACGTGATCACCATGAAAAGTCTAGTAACCATCTGTCACGGTACAAAGTTATTCTGATATTTTTTACTATATTCATTGTACTGTACACTTCCCCATGACTTGTATATTTTATAACTGGCAGTTTATACTTCATAATCCCCTTCTCCTTTTCCACTCACCTCCCATTTCCCTCCCCTCTGGTAACATCAATTTGTTCTCTGTCTCTATGAGTTTGTTTCTGTTTTATTTTGTTTGTTCCTTTGTTTTGTTTTATTACATATCTTGGCTATTGTAAATAATATTTCAGTGAACATGAGGTCCATTGCAGCATCTACACGAATAAAAGAGAAATATGCAAATTAGCTGTACCTTTGTGACACCCACCAGCCAATCAGGAGGGAATATGCAAATCAACCCAACAGAGATGGCAGGTTAATTAGCATATGCAGGTGCAGAGCTGCCGGGTGGGGCGGGATGCCTGCTATGAGGGGAAGGGGGGAGGGAGCTACAGAAGCGGCACTCTGGCTGGAGTGGAGAAAAAGGTTCCAGCCTGAGCGAAGACTCTGGCTGGAGCGAAGATGGAAGGTGGTGGCCAGAGCCAAGGCCTGGGTCCTGGGTGCTGGAGGAAAACCGGTGCCAGCAACCAGGGGAAAGAAGGCCTATTGCACGAATCTTCATGCAACGGGCCTCTAGTTATTTATAATAGTCCAGATTACAGTCTTTTTGATAGAGTAATGCAAATCTCAATTTCTATTGTAGACGAGCATATGAAGAATCATTGAGTTACTTATTTCTATAAAGGGTCTGACTCAGCAAATGAAAAATACAGCACAGACTTGTCATCTGCCTGCCCATTGAAAAAGCACTGTCCACAGCTCTAAAAATTTTCTTCCAGAAAACAATCCAAAATTGTTTTTTAAAAGATAGATTCCAAAAGGGGAAATGAACAAAATAAACTGTACGAGAGAGAGTATGTAGACTTGTAATGTGTGGCTCATGTAGGACCATATTTAAACAAAATCTTGTTGAAAGTTGTATGTGTGTGTAGGCATGCAACTACTTCAATTTTATGTGTCTATCAATTCACAGTCAGACAACACAGTGGGTCTCAGTGAAAATACCATTCACTGTTTACCAAACATAGCCTAATAAAACTATTCTTGAGGTAATAAATTTTTTTTCTCAGTATTGTTTTCAAGAATCTGTTACTGACTGATTGGATGTTTAGAATTTTAACAGTAATCTTAAACCAAATACATTTAAGTATTACTTATGTATCAATCTATACATTGAATTTAATAATTCACGTGATTTAAATTATTACATTTTTAAGCAATTCAAGTCATGCTCCTGGAGCATGAGCATCATATTCTGTGTGTGGTGATATTTACATTATTGTAGATGCTTCTAATCACTTATTCCATATCATGTGAAAGTTACATTTCAGATGGAGGTTTCCGGCAATAGTTTAAGAAAATCTGAAGTGAATACCAAGAGCATTATTTATTTTTCAAAAGCCAAACTGAAGTTTGTGGAGGAAAAATAAGTCAGCGTTTAATGGATGGCACAGAGAGTGGAAACATCTGACTGAACAGTAGGAAACTTTGTACTGTTTTGAATGCCTCACCACTACTCATGCCATCTGTCATGCATTTCTCATGAAATAAACAGTTTTCAGAAATGTTTTGTCCAGGAAAGAGGCACTTTACATTTTATTGATTTATTCATTCTATGTAAGCTTCATGTAATGATGTTTAAGAAAATTGCATATGAAGGAGATATTTTTATACTAATAGCTAGTGATTTTTTTTATTTGAAAGTATTTATGGAGGACATGAGATGTGGATACATATTATAATAGATGCATCAAATGGGAAATGTGGGGGGTGGTCTGAAAAGAAGTGCTGCCAAGAACAGACGTTGAATTTCCTGCCGTTTTTATTTCCCAAAATCTGAGTTGCTGATAGAAGGAAATGGGGGAAGGGAGAGGAAAGATGACTCTTCTCCAGGGGGTCCCTTTCATAAAATGTTTGAACTGTTGCCACAATCTGGCCATATTTTTATGCCAGAGGAAACATGACATTCTCTTCGTTATTTACAACTTTCATATTCCGTCTCAGTTGATTATCAAGTCTCTTCCCATTCCATATACTAAAATTAAGTTTTCTTAAATAATTATCATTTCCTTAAGAGTCCAGCATCATTTTTTAACACAGTCCAATGACACCTTTGACTTTAACCATTGGTGACTTGTGATAATGTTTTTAACATCACATCTATAGGATTTCTCCTATGCAATAATTTTCACCTTACTTGCCCACCTCCTGTTGCTTCTGAACTACAAATGCCATTTTTCCCATATCAAGGAGACAGATGTTTTGGCTCCAAATCTAGTCTCAGCTTCAATGTAGTTATATGTTCTTGAACAAGTTACTTAACCTCCTGTGTCTTCAATCATAAAAGGGCAATGGTGATGTGTGCTCCTCAGGGCAGTGAAGGTTGAATGGGATAGTGTATTTAGAACATCTGGTTCATATTAGGAAATAAATGGTTTTCCCTCCCTACACTAATTTTCTCTGTTACTTTAATCATTATTCCATCACTGTACTCGTCTTTCCCGTGATATCTTTCATTCATCTGCTTCTCCTGCTCCCCTGCGTTCATGGCGCCGCTGTTGTCCTTCTCGTGGATGGATGACAAGGCAGAGACACTGTGTGCTGAGAGCGTGTACGCCCCCATCTATTATGCTATGTTCAAAACAATTTTAAGACTCTACAATTTATACTTCATAGAGCATAAGAAGTAGCAGGAGTTCTCAAACTACCAGAGTGATTCTGGCCTTTACTCACGCTTCTTAAGTTTAATTCATCTTTTCATCTACATCCTTCATTGTCTTCTGAGGTCTCCGGACACATTTTGTTGCTTCATTCCTTTCTGTCTCTCATTGTAATGTCATTGTTACTTTGCTTTCTATTAACACTTCTTACTCCCTTTTGGCTATCCTCTAATTGGATATCCATTTGAGATTAAAGAGAGATTTTATGTAAATCCAGTAGGCCTAGCATTTCCTAATTTAGTTGCCCTGTACTGGCCTTAACACTAATTATTGGCCTTGCTGTTTACTCCAATCTGTTCTCAGCACTATTTCCACACGTCTCTTAGCCCAATCCGCATTCTCACATGTGGCAGTGTCACATTATGGTTCCTCTTTATCTAAAATGTCTTTTGTAACCACGTGTGTTTTTTTTCTTTCACTTTTTCAGGCACTAAAAAAATCCCAAATTCCACTTATTTTCCATTTAATTTGCTATGACATTGCATTAGTAAGGGTTCTCCAGAAAAGCAGAATCAATATGATGTATATAGATATACCTAGGAGGAGGTTTAGTGTAGGAATTGTGTCATGCAGGTATGGAGGCCGAGAATTCCCCTAATCTGCTATCTGCAAACTGGAGAACAAGAAAGCTGGTGGTATAATTCAGTCCCGGTCGGAAGAGGAAAAGTGTGGAAACTAAACCAGGGTCACCACGGCTCATCCTATGTTGATGTTGTCAGTGAGTCTGCAAAGGAAGACTTTCTATCACCAGCAGATACAAACTAAAAGAAAAGTAACAAGGTATTCTGAAATATGATTTATCTATTGACAATAATGAGTTATTATTTTTGATGCTTTTCTTCCATCTTCTGGCCTGTTCGCATAGACACTTGAAAAAGTTAGGTATCTTAGTTCCTTAACTTTCAAATGCTGGATGACACCTTCAAGAATCCATGCAACAAGTATTCAATGTTCAGTGGAAGCATGCAAATCTAGGAGTCCAGCTGCAGCCCAGTCTCTCTCTCTCTCTCTCTCTCTCTCTCTCTCTCTCTCTCTCTCTCTCTATATATATATATATATATATATATATATATATATATATATATATATATATATATATATGACGCTGTGGCTAAAATAGAGTTCCACATTCTTTACCTCACTTCCCCCACTTCCTGTCCAACAACTGTACCCACCCCTGCCACTCTCAATGTACTAGCATCTCTGGCTTCTTATCTTTTACTGTATCTACAGGCTCATGACATATCTCTTGCCTTCTGGTTTGATAAACTATAAAGGATAGCAAAAGTATTTGATTTATTTTACTGGACGAAGGACCTTTTTTTATTGATTAAGGTATTACATATGTGTCCTTATCTCTCCATTGCTCCCCCTACCCCCCTCACCCCCCTGGTGTCTGTGTCCATTGGTTAGGCTTGTATGCATGCATACAAGTCCTTTGGTTGATCTCTCCCCCTTACCCCCACCCTCCCCTGCCTTCCCTCTGAGGTTTGATGGTCTGATCGATGCTTCTCTGTCTCTGGATCTGTTTTTGTTCATCAGCTTTTGTTGTTCATTATATTCCACAAATGAGTGAGATCATGTGATATTTATCTTTCTCTGACTGGCTTATTTCGCTTAGCATAATGTTCTCCAGTTCCATCCATGCTGTTGCAAATGGTAAGAATTCCTTCTTTTTTACTGCAGCGTAGTATTCCATTGTGTAAGAGTTATTCTGGGCCCTATTGCCTCCCTGATTCTGATCCCAGAAGGACCAGTGTTGGCTATTATCTTGAATGCTTATACCCCTGTGGAAATAAAAATAGTGAGATACTTGAATTTTTGTCAATGTCACTACTCTACAATTGAAAGCATGCCATTATTGAGCCCACCTTATTTTACAGGAGAGATGTTCTCCTCTATGGTTTTTGCTGCAACTTAAAAATGGTATGATCTTCTAGACCAGTCACCTCTGTCCTGTCTTCTTTTTGTAATAACTATTTTGTAATGCCATCTTATGATTCCAAAATAAAAGTCATTAAAGTAAAAGTTATTAACCTGCACATGGTTTCAAAAAAATCAATATAAGATGTAAATGAATATAAAAGAGAAATAAGAAGAAAATAATTTATGATAGATTAGTAGGCATCTTATTATGTAAATGGTTAGGAATGGGTCATCTAGAAAACAGAATGGGTACACTTGTGCACCAAACCAACTTGTGACAACTACAAAAACAGGTGGTTAGAGGTGTGTTTTACTTGGAGATTCAATGGAATACATAAATGGTGCTATTGTCAGGATGTGATTTTTTTTAAAAAGTGGCAGAGTCCAAATAAAACAGTATAATCTGCCCTAACTGATGTGGCTCAGTGGATAGAGCGTTGGCCTGTGGACTGAAGGGTCCTAGGTTCGATTCTGGTCAAGGGCATGTACCTTGGTTGCGGGCACATCCCTGGTAGGGGGTGTGCAGGAGGCAGCTGATCAATGTTTCTCTCTCATTGATGTTTCTAACTCTCTATCCCTCTCCCTTCCTCTCTGTAAAAAATCAATAAAAAATATTTAAACAAAAACAGTATAATCTTTCCTCTGGGAAATGTAGTGTTGCTATATAACATTCAATTAATTCTAGGCTCAGGTAATTTAAACAGGTTTTTAACTTATAAGAATATCTTGTGGCACATTAAAAAGTTATGTGGGTGTGAGATAATTATTTATTGCCAGGACTATCTCATCTATTCTAAGACATCTGGCATTCCTGGATCCAGCTTATAGATCTACTCAAAACCAGTAGCTTCTTTATCATAGTGACAACCAAAGAATGTTCCTCCCTCCATTTGTAAAATGCCACCAAGAGGATGGTAGAGTACCTGTCGAGAACCACTGCTCTAAAAGAGCCATCAGCCAGGGAATGTGGACAGGGAGAAAGAAGAAATGGCAGAGGTGTGGGCGGTTGTAAAATGATGTTACATACCTCCTATCCTGCAATAGCTGTGAAGGAATTTTGCATGTTCTTTAATGTCACTTCAAAATTGACCTTTGAGGTAGGCAACCTAGAGAGGTTAAATAATGAGGCAAGGTCACACAGCTGGGAAGTAAAGATCTGGGCAGAGCTGATTCCATAGCTGGCAGCATTCTTGGCTTTCTGGCTGTACAGAAGACTAAGAAATGGTCCGTATCACACACAAAGCGGGAGAGGCCCCTTCATGGAAATTTCAGGGGGGTTCCCAGCTGGGCTATGGCAGATGCATGAAACCCCAAGCCAGGCAGGGAATGTCAATCAAGTTATTCACAAGCTCTAGCTGAGCGAGGTCCTGTCCACCGCTGTGCAGCAAAGTCTAAATCTTGGCCCAAGACCCAGCCCTGGAACAATGCCGCTCTCTGTGGGATTTTTCTTTTTCTCTTAAAAAAAACCAACTTCATTGTTTTCTCCTTTATAATAGAAATAATGGATGCCCATTATATAATGTTCCCGACCATGCAGAAATGTTTAAAACAGGAAGTGAAAATTTTATAATTCCATCCCTCAAAGATCATTGTTGCTAACCAATTGGTATATATTTATTGGGATTTTTCTCCTGAGCATATAAAACTAGTTATTTTAAATGTATACTATATAGATTGTTTTTAACTTATTATTCTTATTTAATAATTTTTGTGACTTTATACCCTTGTCTATATACAGAAAATGATCTCTTGTCTTTATTTTTAATGGTAGATTAAATAGAATTGTTTGACTACTCTTGCACTAGGCTTATAAGAGAACTTTGCCTAAAGGAAATAGGCCACAAAAGGTAATTTTTTTTATACCTCTGCTATCATAATGCTATAATGAGCATCATTGGGCATATATCTTTGTCAAAGGTATAAATTCTTCATAGGATAAATTCCTAGAAATTGAATTGTTAAATTGCCCTCTAAAAGGCTTCACCAATTTACAATTATACCAATGACCCATGAAAACCTCAATTCACAGCACCCCAACAAACTCTAGCTGTTAACAAATTTTTCAACTTATTTTTTTAACTTATTTTTTAATTTTATTTTCATGTCAAATTTTTTTAATTTTATTTTTCAATTGCAATTTACATTTAATATTATTTTACATTAGTTTCAGGCATACAGCACAGTGGTTAGATAATCATATACTTTAAAAAGTGATCCCCCTGATATTTCCAGTACCCATCTGGCACCAAAACAATGCACATTTCTTATTTTTAAAATACATTTATATGTATATAAAAAAGAAATAATCTTTTGAAATCAGACCTTTCAAAAATTTCCGTTGAAATATGTCCCACTGTGCTTGGCTGGCATGGCTCAGTGGTTGGGCTTCGACCTATAAACCAGGAAGTCACAGTTCCATTACCTGTCAGGGCACATGCCCGGGTTGGGGGCTCAATCCCCAGTGTGGGGCATGCAGGAGGCAGCCAATCAGTGATTCTCTCTCATCATTGATGTTTCTATCTCTCTCTCCCTCTCCCTTCCTCTCTGAAATATATAAATATATAAAATAAATATGTCCCAGTGCAGACCTGTGAATGTGACCTACTTAAAAAATGCGTCAGTGTCAGTACCCATATTAGTCAGGGTTCCCCACAGAAACAGAACTGAACGCCTGAGAACCAGCAGAGCAGTTGGTGAGGGTGACCTTCTCTGCTCAGTCTACTAACATAAATGCTCATTCTTCCAGAGACACCTCACAGACACATTCAGAAATGTTTTACCAGCTATCTGGGCATCCTTAGTCCAGTCCAGCTGACACATAAATTAACCATCACAGTACTTTGTTCCTTTCTATGGTTGTATCGTTACTTTATTCCCTTTTATGGTTCAATAGTTGCTTATTGTATGGATACACCAGATTTGTTTATTTATCAATAGGTGGATATTCAGGTTGTTTCAACTCTTTGGTTATTGCGAATAATGCTGCTGTAAACATGCATATACATTTTTGTATAAACATGTGTTTTCATTCTTTTGAGTATATAACTAAAGTGGAATGGCTGGATCATGTGATAATTTAATTTTTAATTTTTGAGGAATTGCCATTGTTTTTCACAGTGACTGCACCATTTAACCGTCTCCCCAACAACACACGAGGATTCTAATTTCTCCACATCCTCATACTTTTTATGTTCTTTCTTTTTCCATTACTATAGTCAGCCTACTGGGTATGAAGTGGTATCTCATTGAGGTTCTGTATTTTCTTAATGACTGATTTTGAACCCATAATCACTGTTAATGTTTGTGAACATTCCATTGTATGTATGTACCAGGATTTATTTCAAAATTTAAGTAATTTCCTACTGATAGGCATGTACATTTTCCCCAAATTTTTGCAATTATAAGCAATTTTGCAATGTATCTATCTACTTTGCCTAATAAATACAGTTTTTTAGTGTAAAGTACTAGGATTAAGATTGATAGTGAAAGACTCACCCATTTTACATTTTAACACATATTTCTGGTGGTGTTTGTTTCTCCCCACGATGGTTAACAATATCAAAACTAAGCCAGTATGTATGAACCTAGGTGCACAAGATATGTCATATTTCCTTAATTACTTAAACTTAAATTGGACCTAGTGGTCTATCCTGATGTCATAGGAGAAGGGATTCACTTACAGCCCTAATTGAGGATCTCTCCCAAACCTGCCCTTCCCCCCCACCCCCAAGGTCATATAAAGTCCCTGGGGATTCTTAAACTGTTGCAGTGCAGCGGAGAGCTCCCTCTAGCCTCCATCCACAGGGCTACCACAGAGATGCTTATTCTCCAAAGCCTTCAGTCCCTTGGTATCTGATGATTCTGCAGTTTCCACATCATACCTGGGGACTTTTAAAAAGTTGTAACCTGGCTCTGGTGTCCAGACTCCCAGGGTGCTACCTCTAGTAGGGCTCATGCTGCCCTCAGGATGCTTTGACCCTCTGCCTTCTTCCTTTTCCCTGTAAATCAGTCTCCTCCTCTATCTCTGTTTCTCTCTCTCTTTCCACCTTCTTCCCACCTCTCTATGAAGCCAGACACAGTAACATCCATAAATTCAGTTGTAGACAAATGACAGGAGAGCCAGGATTTTGCCTGCAAATTCTGGAAAAATCAATGAGATAAGAAATCAGAAAGGCTGGAGTGTGGGTAGAACATGCTTACAGGGAGAACACACACATATTAGTTGCTCTAATTATTCTGCTTCATTATATATGTTCATCATTTTTATCTGTTAATCTGACACACAAAATTTATTTCTTCTTTGCTCATATTTATATCAATGTCTTTTACATTGATAATAAATCTTTTTCATTTTTGTGAATCGAATTGGTATTAGATTATAAGTCACCTTGTTTTATTTCCTATGTATTTTATTTAGTGATATTGGTCAATTTTACCAATGTTCGCTGCTCATTTATGATTTCATTCTGCAAATTGCCTCTGTTTTCTTTGTCCATTTCCTAATGAGTGTTTGACTTTTTCTTATTGATGTGTATGCACTCTTTATAACAAAGATGTTCAACTCTTCAAATTTATTGCAAGTATTTTCTCTTAGTCTGTCATTTGCCGGTCAAATTTCCTGTGGTTTTTAAGTTTCCAGTTTTATGTAACCAACTGTCAATATTTCTGTATGTAGATTTTGGACTTTTTACTGACGGCCACAATAGACATTTTCCAGACCAAGATATAATGTCTTATATTTTGTTTTAGTGCTACCATATTTTACTGTTGACATTCTTCATTTGCATATTTAACCACCTGGATTGTATGTGCATAGTACGAAGAAAGAATATAATTTTTTTTTAATTTTGGCCATAAAAATTTAACAAAACTCTTTATTGATTAATTTGTCAGTCACTGATTTGAATTGATTCCTTTTCCCCCATTACATTTTCTAATTAGTTCTGCTGATAATTAATTCTATGTATTTCCATTATTTCTAGCCACCTTACTGAACTTTAATTTTAATATCTCCATGTAAGAGAGTTAGGTTTAATTAATTCTATGTATTTCCATTATTTCTAGCCACCTTACTGAACTTTAATTTTAATATCTCCATGTAAGAGAGTTAGGTTTAGTCCTCATATAAACTTCAATGAAGTTGTACAGTTTTCTTCATATGGGTTTTATATATTTATTGTTAAATTTAGTTCTTATTGTTGGAAATAGAGTTGATATGTGAGTGTGGTTTCTTTTTCTTATCGCATAAGTAGGACATCTTGAATAATACTATATAATAAAAGAGAAACATGGTAATTGGTGTACGACCGCTACCCTTCCCATTGGCTAATCAGGGCGATATGCAAATTAACTGCCAGCCAAGATGGCGGCAGGCAGCCAGGCAGCTTAAACTGAACATGAGGCTTGCTTGCTTCAGTGACGAAGGACTCCAACGTTCCCCGCCTGCCTTGCAGGCCTCTGAGCCTGCAGTTTGAAACATAGTAACAAATATAGAAGCTAAACAAAACCCCAGAAACCAGCTTTCAGCGAGCTGGGATCTCAGAGCTGGAGTTGATACATTGTTTCGATTATAGAACTTAAACAAACCAGATACCTGCTATCAGCAGCTGAGGCCTTAGAGCTGGAGCCAGGCTAAAGCTGGCCCAGAATAAAAAAAAAAAAAGACAAAAAGGAGCAGTTGGGAGCTTCAGTCCAGTATTGGGAGCTTCAGTCCCAGCCTGAAAACAGCCCTCAGCCCCTCACCCAGACTGGCCAGGCACCCCAGTGGGGACCCCCACCCTCAAGGGTGTGTGACCAGCTGCAAACAGCCATCATCCCCTCACCCAGGCTGGCCAGGCACCCCAGTGGGGACCCCCACCCTCAAGGGTGTGTGACCAGCTGCAAACAGCCATCATCCCCTCATCCAGGCTGGCCAGGCACCCCAGTGGGGACCCCCACCCTGATCCAGGACACCCTCTAGGGCAAACCAGCCAGCCCCCACCCATGCACCAGGCCTCTATTGTATATAGTAAAAGGGTAATATGCCTCCCAGCACTGGGGTCAGCGGAGCCGCGAGGCCTCCCAGCACCGGGATCAGCATGACAGGGGCAGCACCCAACCCCCCTGATTGCCCTGCAGCTCTGTGTGTGACAGCGGGGGCCACAACCTCCCTATCGGCCCTGCTCTGTTCCTGACAGGGGAAGGCGCCCCTACCCCCTGATCGGCCCTGCTCTGTGCCTGATAGGGGGTAGCTCCCCAATCCCCTGATCGCCCTGCAGCTCTGTGTGTGACAGGGTGCGGCGCCCCAACCCCCCCACCCCACGGGCCCTGCTCTGTGTGTGACGGGGTAGAGCCATAACCTCCCCATCGGCCCTGCCCTGAGTGTGAGAGTGGCGGCGCCCCAACCCCCTGATCGGCCCTGCTCTGTGGGTGATAGAGGGCGGTGCCCCAACTCCCCTATTGGCCCTACTCTGTGAGTGACAGGGGGGAGCTCCCCAACCCCCTGATGGGCCCTGCTCTGTGCGTGACAGGGGGGAGCTCCCCAACCCCCTGATCGGCCCTGCTCTGTGCATGCCTGGGGTGGTGCCGCAACCTCCCCATCGACCCTGCCTTGAGTGTGACAGGGGGTGGTGCCCCAACCCCCCAATTGGCCCTACCCTGAGTGTGACCGAGGGTGGCATTGCAACCTCCCAATCCACCCTGTTCTGTGCATGACAGGGGTTGACGCCCCAACTCCCCAATCGGCCCTGCTCTGAGGCCAACCAGGGGCTGCACCTAGGGATTGGGCCTGCCCTCTGCCACCCGGGAACAGGCCTAAGCCAGCAGGTCGTTATCTCCCAAGGGGTCTCAGACTGCAAGAGGGCACAGGCCGGGCTGAGGGACCTCCCCCCCCCCCCCGAGTGCACAAATTTTTGTGCACCGGGCCTCTAGTATTAAATAATAAAACATGGGTTTCTAGTGTTTCTGCTGAGCCCCTTTCCCCCTTTAAAAAATATTTGGCTTCTATTAAATGCCCATTTAAAATACTTAAGGGACTTTTCAAGTTGTCCTCCTAAATTTTTTCCCAATTTATACTCCCATGAGAGTATCTAAGACTATTTCTTATGCCACTGTGGAGAAGGGACATAATGTGTCATGCTTCATCTGAGCAGGAACATGGTCTTTGAGAGAGTAAAACAGATCGCCCTCACAATAGTTTGTCATATTTCTTTCCAGGTCTTGCTTTCCCAGTGCCCCATCTATGGGCTCAAATTCTTTGCTCTGCTGCTGGCACTTATTCCACTCAGCTCAGTCTCCTATCTCACCTTGATCTTGGCTCTAACTTACCCATTCCTCCCTCTTGTTTGATTTGTTAACTCACCCCTACTTGCACAAGATGAAGCCAGCCCGCTCAGTTAGATACTGATCAAGTGGAGCAAAATACATCAAAGAGTGGGTTCCCAGGGATTGGAGCTGGAACTGAGTCAAAGTCCATAGGTTGAAATGCAGAAGATACCCCACACAAACAACAGAGACTACATGCAAACACTGGATTTAAGCTTTAAAACTCAAACACAGCCAGCTTACATTTGAGATTATCACCCCTTCTCTGACTTGGACCCAGTAACAAATCTTTATGCATCATAGCTGATTTCAAAGCTTAAATTTTAAAAAGTGCCAAGGAAAGACATTAACATAACTACTCAGATATTAGTTAGGATTACATTTGGTTGTGAGTTATAGAACTGCTTTCCCTGAAACAGTAGCTTAAGTGTGGTGAAAATTTATGTCTTTCCTTAGTAAAAGTGCACAGGTAAGTGATCTAGGGCTGGTATAGTGACTTTGCTCTATGAAGTTCTCAGGGACCTCGGCTTCTTGTAGACTTGCACTTGACCGTGCCAAGAATAACCCCTTCCTCAAGCACCAAGATGGAACTTCAGATATGTTCCAAGGGATAGGTTGGAAGAAGGGAGGAAGAAGGGGCAAAGAGCCTATAGCAGCTGCCTCTGATGAAAGGTCTTGGATGCTGGCATGAGACACTTTCACTTAGATTCCACTGGTCAGAATTCAGTCACATAATCACACCAAGTTGTAAGGGAGGCTGAAAAGGTAGCCTTTGTTCTACGTGGCAATCTTCCTAGCTAAGTCTTATTAATGTAGAAGAAAGGGAGAATTGATATTGAGAGGTCATACAGAGGAAGACAGATGTATGAATAAAAAAATGGCATTATTCTTATCTTATGGTTATACCTGATTGAGGTATACAAAAGGAGGCTGGCGTAAAGGAAAACATTGATCAATTCTACTTGACAAGGAGCGGATGTGGAGGTTTTACAGGTTTCAACTATGTTTTTGAGGTTGAGTAGTTTTGCCAGGTTCTCTATAAGGAAGGATATTTGAGGTTGTAGGAGCAGCTCAGGCATTGAGGAATAAAATATGAGGGTGCCTTCAAAAATATAAAAGCAGCTCCATCTAGCTGGTAGGCATAAGACAAGTGACCACTGTGGTAAGAAATAAGTGGGGAGAAGGAGGCAGGGACCAGAAAATGAATGGCTATGTATACCCTGCTTAGGAGTTTGGACTTTAATCATTAATAATGCAGACCAGATCTGAGTTATAGAATTACAAAATCATATCTGACAATTACTTTAAGGAGTAATTTGAAAGTGGTAATGACTGGATGAAAGCTATAAGAAGGAGAAAGTGTTTAGGAAGTCTCTTAGATTCTTAGCATGGAGTTCTATATGGATGGGGCATCAGCCAGAGTTCTCCAGAGAAACAGAACCAGTAGTATTGTGAATACTGACAAGTCTGAAGGATTAGGACAGACCAGCAGGCTGAAAACTCTTGGGAGGAGCTGATGCTGCAGTTTTGAGCCCAAATTTCTTCTTCAGGAAAACCTCAGTTTTGCTCTTGAGGCTTTATAATTGATTTGATGAAGCCCACTCAGATTATCAAAGATAATCTTCTTTACTTAAAGTCAACTGATTCTAAATATTAACCACATGTACAAATTATCTTCTCAGCAAAACCTAGATTAGTGTTTATTTAAATAACTGAGTGCTGTATTCTCAGGCAAGTTGACACATAAAACTAACCATAGCAGATGGTGACACTATCAACTGTGTAGGGCCTAGAGAAGAAACACATGTGGGGACTAACGTGAAAAAAGAATATGTTTGGTTTCGGACAAGTTGAGAGTGAGAAACCTATGGTACATCTATGGGGAACTGAAATACTGTTCAGTGTTGAAGAACGTATTCTGAATTAGAAGTTTAGAGTGAGGTAGTTTAAACCATAAGTAGGGATTAGATTATACAGAGTGAGCATTTGCAAATGCTCATTCATGTAAATGAATTAAAGAATTAGGTCAGGGATTTAAGGAAATAAGGAGTGGTAAGGACTGTAGCAACTGGAGAGCAGATGTTCAATCTCTATAAAGCAACATCAATTTAATTCTAATTATTGGAATTATAAATATTGGTCTAGTGTAGTCCAATCTTTCCATAAGTGAAAAGTTCAAGTTTTGAATTCTGTTTCTTAAATTAACCTGAAATACTGTTTAGCCAAAATTGTACATATCTGGGGACTGTATCTGCTCTGTACCTACCCATCTTAAGAACTTTGAAGAAAAGGGAGAATAAAAGACAATGGATGGAACTCTGGGAACCCTGACATTTAAGGGTCAATAAGAGACTATGTCAACTGAGTAAAATAAGAACTAAAATGAGGCCTTGAAATATGACCATTAAAAGTTGATTGATGAATCAGTCTGTGCTTTGCTTTAGTAGTATGGTGGAGGCAAAAGGTGGATTATGCATATTGAAGAAAATTGAGACTATTCTTTCAAGACTTGTCTCATAAATATATCTTTTTTATGTAAGTAGTTTACTAACTTAGTTTTAACTCTTGAGAACACAATGTACATTTCTTCTTCACTTCATGGCTCTGTGCTTGGGTTGAGGGAATATGTGGTTCTCTGTTCCCAGAACACTCTGATCTTCCTGGTTCCTGGGTTTTAGAGAGTGCAAACAAAATATAGCAAATAAACCATGAGTGCAGCTTATTTCTATACATAAGTTATGTGTGAATTTATAGAAAGCAATTACCAAAAATAAAACCTTGCAAAAATTTGGGAACACTGCCCTAAAAAGAGTCACTACAACTTAACATATTTAGCAAAAATAATAAGATTTATACAAAGAACTCACTCTTCCCAAAAATCTCTGAGACTTCCAGAGAATAAGTTAATCAAAGGTCAAGGCACTTGAAGCCTGCAGCATCTACACTTATCAATTGATAATTCAGGATTTAATCAGGCTCCAATCAAACCTGTATCTTTTTCTATGTTCTGAGACCTGAAAAATGAAAAAATGTCCAATGTAATTGAAATTGTGTTTACTTATGAAGGAGGAAGAAGTGCTGCTTCATGTGTGTGTGTGAGGGGTGTGTGTGTGTGTGTGTGTGTGTGTGCACATGAATGAAACGCTTTATTTCCTCATGGGTTAATGCCAGTCAGCAGGACTCTGCAAGCTGCTTTCAGGATCCAGGAACAGAGCTGCATTCTTGGTGTCAAGCTTTGAGATAGCAGCCAGGAGTGACTGCTAATCCCTAAGCAGTAACTCCTCTCAGGAAATACATGTGGAATCTTTAAAGACTGGCCCTAACCAAGGGTGAAGAAAGCTTCATATATGAATTGAAAGTTAGAGGAATGAAGGGATACTTCTGTTCCCATAGATATTCCCATCCTATAACTTCAATCCTCTTTAAGTTTTGTGGGATTTCACTAATTGTAGATGAATATGGGTCAACAGGCTTAAGATGCAAAATTTTACAAAGGAAAAGCAGTCATTCACATTTAAGACTTGATTAGTTGGCTTTTCTGTTTAAACATCTTCAAGATCAGCAGGTTTGAGACGATGTGAATTTGATGAAAAAAGAAACTAGAAATAAAACAAGATGGTGATCATTTTGGAACTGGAGAGTCTTTAGGGAGGAGTGGTCAGCTGACCTGCCAGCATGAAGACATCAGACTCCTGGGGAGCAAGGTAGGAGGGTCTCTGAATAATGAGAGGGTTAGGAAGAAGAGGATAATGAGAACCAAGAAATTGAGGTAAAATGGTGGGTATCAAAGACAAATTTTATTTACATTCTATTGCCACTGTTGAGTCTCCCTGTTGTTAGCTGATGAAGTGCTTTTCCTGGTGGCAATTTAGCTGGCAGCTTCTGAGGCTGGGGCTAGAGAGGGATGCTGATAGTGGGGGAGGGGTATTTAACCCAAAGATGCTGAGATACTGGGCTGAAATAAAAATGAGGAAGAATCTAATTAAAATAGCTCAAATTAATTAAGAAACCATGGTAGTTGAGAGATGAATCATCAGAGCACCACCATAGAAATCACTTTGAATATCTTCATCTACTAGACAGAGATTTTTTTTTTCAAATCTAATTTCTTCATTTGGCTAAACTTAAATTAAAACTGTGTATGGGTATATGCATATATATATATATATATATACACACTAGTAATAGCTAATACAATTTAATTGTATAATTACTCTTACTTGTCAGTCACTTGACTTTATCACAGGTTATTTTTGTGTGTGTGACTGTAGTTGTGTTAGTTATTGGGTTTTGAATATATTTTCCATAATTCAGATGTCAGGGGAGGAGTTAAAAAAAACTAGTGCTCAAGTATCTTCAATATCTTATATTCACACAGAGATGTACAGTGCTTAAAAAAAAAACACGAAATAAAGTTTAAGAGAACATTTTACCTTTCAGTCCTCACACATCCTCTGAAGAAGGCATTAGTATTTCTATTTCATAGCTAAGGAAACAGGCTCAGAGAGGTTAAATAATTTCGTTGCCTAACCCCAACTACAGTGCTAACCTCTGAGCCAAAGATCTGGGCACTGGTGTCAGGACATTCTTCTGTTGTGCTTCAGGACGTTCTCAACACTGCATGAAGGGGAGAACAATTTCCTTCTCTCCCCTGTTTGTGACTCTGTTTCAGCTATTTATTCACATGCGGTTTTGCTCAGAGGGCATCAGTTGGCATACAGTTAGTAGATAATCTTATTAAGGTGAACACTATATAGAATGCCACAGAATTTGGTTAACATTATGACTATTGACTTTTAAAAAAGTGAGGTAGAACCTCAGATTCCTAACAACTTGGTTGCTCACATGTTTTTGTCATACCTAGGACTTAGTCCTACCTACCAAATTTTGTCTTCTGTTTGCTGTGAGAGGAGAAATCTTTATCAGTACCTTATTGGTCTCTGTTTTGTTCTCAAGATGAAGTAAAATTAAATGAAGTAAAGTGTGTCTAAATATGATAGATAAAAGTGGGAGAATTATGTGTCAGACTGAAAACTCAAAAAGAACTGGAGTGGCTCAGTGATTGAGCATCAGCATATGACCCAGGAAGTCGCAGTTCAATTCCAGTCAGGACACGTGCTGGATTTCAGGCTCGATCCCCAGTAGGAGGCATGCGGGAGGCAGCCAATCAATGATTCTCTCTCATCCCTGATGTTTCTGTCTCTCTCTCCCTCTCCCTTCTTCTCTGAAATCAATAAAAAATATATTTAAAGAAAAGAACCTATAATATGCTACATTGTTATTTCTCTAAAGTTTCCCAGTGTATGCTAAATTTTTTCAAAAAGTCAGGAGGTTTAGAAACCACACAGAGAAGCATTCCTTGGAAAGAGGAACTCTTCAATGGTCTAAGATTACAGATCCTTGTATTGGAATGGTATGCAGTTGAGTTTTCCGTTCACAGTTCCAGGAAAAAAATGGGATTTTTTCCCCATTAAGATACTGTTATTTAGTTATTTTGAAGTATACAGTACATACGCGCTTTTTTCTAAAACCACTAGATTTCACAAGAGGTACACATTTGAGTATTTCAAATCTCTGTTGATTTTAGATCAGACCTGGAGGTCAACTTCAGGAAAAATTCACTTGAAGTACAGAACAGAACAGAAACAGAGGCATCCATCATATGGCTCATCAAAATGTTTAAATTTACTATTTACTTCTTGAGAATGACTCAACATTCATATTTATAATATTAGATAAAGAGCAGTAATAACTCTATCCTGACAACGTTTTCTTAAGTGTTGATAAAAATGAAAGAGAAAAATGCTTTAAAACTTAAAAAGAATTTTAATTAAATAAAATATAATTAAAACCCTGCCTTTTAAGTAAGTTTTCTTTTCTGTTTTGCCCTATTAAGTGTGGACCAAGCTACAGCAAGTTGCTTAACCTCTCTAAACCTCAGTTTATTTTTCTATAAAATTGGGAAAATGTTAACAGCCCAACCAAAAGCATAGGACTTTTTTGGTTGCAAAAAAGAGATACTCAACTCAAAATGGGGAAAGGAAAGAAAACTAATGTATTGACTCCTCGGTGAGAAGTCCAAAGGTAACTCTACATTAGTGCTGCTGGATCCTCGTTCAAACACTGTCACAAGAACTCAGTCATAGCAGTAGACTGAATGTTTGCTTCCCCCCAAATTCATATACTAAAACATAAACTCCAATGTGATGATATTTGGAGGTTGGGCCTTTGAGAGGTGATTTGATCATGAAGATGGAAACTTCATGAATGGAATTAGTATTCAGGCTGGGTTCTTCTTTCTTTTTATTTTTATTTTTCTTTTTTTTTTTTTTTTTTGACCCAACTCTCAGATAGGCTCTCCTCATAGGGCAAGATGACCTCCAATAACTCCAGCTCATATCCAACTAGCTTTAGAGAGAAGGTCTACTTGTCAACTGTTACAACAGCTGTCCAATCATTGACTGGCAATGACTCCAATTAGCATAAATTGGATGTTGTGTTAATCTCCGAATCACTCTTTGTGATCAGGCAGATGTGAAGTTTGCTTGGCCTGGTTTAGGTCATATGCCCACTCCATAACTGGAAATAGATTTAGTTTCATCCAAACAGTGGGAATTTGAGAGTATATGAGGAGTACTAGCTCCCCATAGAAAATCTGGGTGCTGTTATGACAAATAAAGAGAATACTCTAGGGTAATCATAATAATCAAGTAACATAATACATGAACATAAGACATTAAGCAAACATAAGAAATTTTTTATTTATTATGCCAAATGTTATTTAATTTGAGTATTTCTTAAATACTATTTTTTCATTATTGACATTACACATTTTTTTAACTTGAAGCTTCTGAGTTATATATCTCTTGGCGGTCTCTTTCAGTTTACCAAATTATTCTTTGTAGTTATGGTGGCAAATTCTCACAGAGCTGACTTGTAGGAGAAAAGAACCACTAAGTATTATCTTCAACATAAGGGTTTGAATTCCTCTAAAAGAACTAAGCAAACCTTTGGCATCCAAATAAGAAGTGTTTAAAATGAGTAGATATAATAGTATGGTCTTATTTTGCAATTTCAAAATAAATGATCATTCTTTGACCAGAACATCTCATCTGCATGGGAGCACAAATTTTGACTACTGGTATTGTATGTTTGTTATTTGAGCATTTAACTGGTAACTAGCTCTTTGATTTTCAGCTGTTGTACAGACAGGGCATCAATTTTAGTTCCTATTCCTGGGCACATGTGGGGTGTGTATTTACCAGTCTCACTGCATTGGGTTGAGACCACGTGATTCTGCCTGGTCAATGGAATGTGGGCAGAGGTGATTTAAGCTATTTCTAGGCCTGGCCCTTATAATATTTTAGGTGATTCATTAGTCCTATAATATGACCTTCAGAAATCACATTTAAGATTTAGAAGGATGTATAATATTACAGGAACCTGAATCCCTGAGCTAGCAGAAAATTTCCCAAAGGGAAATTTGAAATGCTACAAAACCCACTTTGAAATGTTACAAAAATGAGTAAATTTTTATTATGCTAAGTCTCTGGTTTTGAATTGTTCATTATGACTTGCTGCATACAAAAAGCAAGTATAGAATAAAATAAAATTTTACTAATAATAGCATTCTTTCATTTCTAGACAAATCTACATAGAAGTCTATAAATTAATGAGAGCACCAATTAATTCAGGCTTCCCTAGACCTCAAAGGAAGTTGTTTCTATCTTTTCCATTTCAGGATAAAAACAGTTGAAGAAATAACTAAGTAGTTTGAATATTTATTTATTTATTTATTTATTTATTTATTATACAATTACTATATCCCAAGGTTGTGTAAAAAAGCTTACTATTTGCCTACAGGCTCTCAAGTACAACATATCCAAATTTCATCCATTATCTCTCCCTAAATGGCTCCCAAACCTCCACCTCAGTTCCCTAGCTCATTGAATGACATTGTCATCTACCCAACTGCCAGGCCAAAAACTTGAGAATTATCCTTAATTCCTATTTCTCTTTACCTAGGCCCTATATTGCTCTTACATAATTCTTTATATATTTCTCTTCACCATCATCACCACTGTTCTAGTAATTATTAAAATTACTTGTTCTTATCCTGATGTGTCCCTTATCCTAAATTCACTTTGAAGCTAGATTAATCGCTTTAAAAGGCCATTCTGATTGTGTCAGCCTCATTATTAAAATCCTTCAGTATATCCATATTACTCTAAGAACAGTCCAAACCTCATAATATGGTTTACATGACTATTTATGATCGAGCCCTTGTTTCTCTCCGCAGTTTATCTCTTCATATTTTCCCCAACACTTGTAATACAACTATTAATTACTATGAATTCATTACTAATTCTTCTAATATGGTATTTTTTTTAAGTTTACAGACGTTAGAATATTAAAAGTAAGTTATATCTATTTGGTGTTCTTCATTCTACCTTCCTGCCTAGCTTATATTTGTGGGGCCCCCATAAAAAGCTTATATACTTTACATCTAAATATCAAAAAGTTATCAATCGAACTCACAGACTGTTAAATAAATATATATTCTATCCTCCTATCTTATCAAATGTACTCATAATAACCTGTATGTCAGGTTTCAATTTTGAATTCTCAGGTTCTTCAGTAATACTGAAGTGTGACAGTAATGTGAGGAGGGATGGCTACAATCAATGGACCAGAATAGAGTGCAGAAATAAAACACAATCAAGAGAAATAAAAGCATATATCTATTCAGAAACCTGTACATGAATGTTCATACATGTTTTATTTGTAATGATAAAAAACATGTTTATCAACAGATGGATAGATAAAAAATAGAATATAATCAGCATGACAAAGGAAATATTTGATGTATGCAACAACTCAAAACAATTCTTTATCTCTATGGAAAGTGTTTTACAGCTGGCCAATATTCAACATTTCCTAAAATATGGTGTTATAGAATGAATGTTTGTATATCCCCTCAAAGAAATATATTGAAGCCCTACTTCCCAATGTGATGGTATTTGGAAGTGGGAGAACTTTGGGGGTAATTAAATCATGCAGGTGGAACCCTTATTAATGGAATTAGTGCCCTTATAAGAAGAGACACATTAGATATATGATCTTTCTTTCGGCTGTGTGATGATACAATAAGAAAGCAAACCAGTAAGAGGGTGAGCCAGAAACCAAATCAGGCAACACTTTGATCTTGGACTTCCCAGCATCCAAAACTGTGAGAAGAGATTTTCTAGTATGTGGTGTTTTTGTTATAGCAGCCTGAACTGACTAAGATATGTGGATAGAATCATCTCACCATATCATGACTGCCATTTTGTAATACATATTTATAAAGTCTAGACAAGGTGTTGGCAAACTTTTTATGTAAAGAACTAGATAGTAAATATTTTAAGTTCAGCATGCCAGATGACCTCTGTTACAACCAATCCTGACCTTGTAGCACAAAAAGAGCCAAAGACAATACATAAACAGGTATGTGTGTGACAGTGTCCCAACAAAACTTTATTTACACAAGCAAACAGTGGGTGGATTTGATCCACAAGGTGTAGTTTGTCAACCTCTGGTTTAGACTATTAGATCTGGTACATGTCTTTCAACTTTCCTTCTATCTGATATGTTGGACCTAGATCCTATTGGTCATGTACTAACCTATTGATCCTGGATATCAGGGATCTTAGCCTGGATACTTAGAGTTATCTAGGGACCTTTTCAGGGTCAGTGAGCAGGTTCTTTATTTCAAAAGATGCCAAAAGCCTATGAAAAGTGTGGTGGAGTAAATATGGCTGAAAATTCTTTGTCACTGCCATGGAGAGGTGGAGGTTACTTCTGTTCCCCTTGAATCTGGACGGACCCTGTCAGTCCAATAAATGTGACGAACATGATGGTATACATGTTCTGCACTTAAACCTTAAAAAGGCCTTAGAAGCTTCTGATTTTGTACTTTGAGAGCTCTGAGCTACTATGTAGGTTGCCTACCTAACCCATGAAGATACCACAAGGGGATATAATATAGTTAACCCATGAGAGGAGCTAGATGGAGAGAGAAGCCTAGCCATGCCAGCATCCAAAGTTAAGTTCAGTCTCTTAGCCATCCTTATCAAGGCATCACCATGAGCCACCTTAGATGTTCCAGCCAAGTCAATGCCTCAGGTAACTGCAGACTCAGCTAACACCATGTGGAACAGAAGAATTGTCCAGGTTACTCCAATCAACCAAAATAATAAAATTGTTTTAGGCTACTAAGTTTAGATAGCTGAACCAAGGAGATAACAACATTGAATGAGACCTCTGTATGAATTAAAGGATTAGAGTAGATTAGTAGTAATTCTTAAAGTAGGTTCTATGAGATGCATATAGCTGTCCACAAAATAAGAGCACAAGGGTTTCATATTCAAATAATATTGGAAACTATTTTTTGAATTAAAAGTAAATAGGTTTATTTACTGAAGAACTTTTCAGAGGTTTTAAATATTTTAAAAATCAACATTATGAAACTTCAAAAGGGAAATATAAAGTTTGCCTGTGGCTTTTTTTTAAGGTGTATATATCCATATCCCAAGGAAGGATTCCCAGAAAATATGATGTCTAAGCTCTATCCGGACTGAGAAATAAAGTCTAGGAGATTCTGGACAAGATTGTCTCCAAGCTTATTTCCAGTTCCAAAATGTAATTATATAGAATCCATTATGGAATGGCCTCTCTTAGCTACCTAATACATGAAGTAGAGCAGGCACATGGAGTTCCTGGGGGATATCCAAACCTCTCATACAGCCTTCCCTCAGTTCTTCTCATTATGGATAAAGGCTTCTGCTTTGAGACATCTAAATACTTTTCATCTCCAATACTAATGGATGATTTAAATGAAAGTAAGGGCACCCATATCTGATTTAATGGGATGAGAACTCAGCAAAATCTTTATATAAATGGAACCTGTCTCATTTGTTATATTTCAAAATAATTTCATCTCTTCAGTGACTCTGGTCCCTCAATTTGAATATAGATATATATAGGCTTTTCTTTCTTAAACTAATAAAAATAAAATTAAAAACAACATATTGCCACCCAATCTCATTTACTCAAGATATTATCTTAATTGCCCTACTTGACATCTCAGTACCAAACATCTTGAATTACTTGTCCATACAGTTGGCATTTCTCCTCTCTTTTCTCATGTTCTCTACAATCTATTGCAATTTTGCCCCTGCTCTCACTCTCAGTTACTTAAAAAAATGACATCTTTTCTCAATAGTTCTCATCCAATCCCAAACTTTCAATGCTTACCTATGTACAACATGACTGAGAGTAAGGAGTGTTTTTATATTTTTACACCAGCCTGCCTCTTGCCCATACCAAGAGCCCAATACTCACATTCCAGACTTATATTGCCAACTGCTTATTTCTACCTGAATCTGTCCAACAACAATATCAAAACTGATCAAGTACTTATTCATTTTTTGAGCACCTACACTGGGTCAAGAAGTTTGCTAAGCAATATATTCTAACAATGATCAAGACTCCACCCTTGAGAGTGTATGATTCAGTAGTAGAGACAGGTAAATAACCAAACACTTACAGGGGAAAGCATGACTTCCTATAGGAGCACCAAGGGGAAAACCTTCATTTATCCTTGATAGTGGTTATGGTAGAGTTGGAGGAGGGTGGTATAAAGGACCTCAGAGATAAAAATGACTAAGTCCAGTCTTTAAGAACACATAGGGAATGTTTAGGGGAAGAGAAAAGAAGGTAGCCAGAGGAAGTGCCTTGTAGGGAGACTCTTAGGGAAGAGACTGAATCACATACTCACAGAACAGCAAGTCATTCTGCACGGCTTGATCAGTGAATGACAGTGGACAAGAAGCCACAGGTGAGCAGAGCAGGTGGAGGAAGAGCTGCCTTGATAGAACCTAAATTCAATGAACACTTTGAGATTGTGTAAGACTTATGTTTTCTTTTTATGTTTTACTTGTAGTTGGAATATTTCAAATGCGTATGTCATGTTTCTAATAAAGATAAACACGTTACTTACCTTGTAATCCAGCAGTTTTAGTCTCAGATATTTACCCAAGATAAAGGAAAACATATTATGTCCACACGAAGACTTGTTCAAAGTAACCTTATTCATAATAGCTCTAAACTGGAAAGAACCCAAATGTCCATCTATGGGAGGATGAATAAACAAATTTCAGTATATTATACAATGGAATAACAGTAATAAAGCAAGGCATGCCACCAAGACACCTCAAAATCATTATTCTGAGCAAAACAAGACAAACAGATCACACCTACTGTTTGAATCCATTCATATGAAGTCCAAGACAGGCAAAATGTATTGTGTTGATAGAAATCAGAAAACGGTTGCTCTGGGTGTCAGGATGGATGGGGAAGGGAGTATTGACAGAAAAGGAACAAAGGGAACTTCCTGCATGGTGGAAATGTTCTCTCTGTTGTTTTAGATGGTAGTTACATGGGTTTATTCAAATCACATTGAGTCAAGCACTATATCTGTGCATTCTATTGAAGGGTAATTATACTTCATTTTTAAAAAATGCCAACAAGGTTATTTCTTTCAAGAATCTAAGGGTAGCAACATGACTTGTCCATACTAAAGCTGCTCAAGTCCAATAACCTGATATATTCATAATATAATGACTCTAAAGTACATTTTCAAAGGTGTGGATGAGAAACACAAACATAAATAAGATATGAAAGGTTATTTAAAAAATCGCCCTAACCAGTTTGGCTCAGTAGATAGAGTGTCGGCCTGCGGATTGAAAGGTCCCAGGTTTGATTCCGGTCAAGAGCATGAACCTTGGTTGCCGGCACATCCTCAGTAGGGAGTGTGCACGAGGCAGCTGGTCAATGTTTCTCTCTCATCGATGTTTCTAACTCTCTATCCTTCTCCCTTCCTCTCTGTAAAAAATCAATAAAATATATTTTAAAAAAATGATAAAGCATGAATACTTTGTGGCAATTGCAACTTAGATAGATGCTTTGGAACTTTGCAATTAAAAAAACCTGATAAATTAATAATGTCTGATTTGGACATGTATAAAGGGCATTTCTTTTGTCAACCTATGAATTAATTTATTAATTTCTTCTCAGTAGAAGATATCCAGATAAAAATTAATGGAATATGAAAAAATTGAGTGATAAAATCAATAGAAATTATTTTGACATCAAGAAGTAAATTGAGCACAACATTTTCTGATAATGCAAAGAGCAATAATTCAATAAGAGGAAGAGAAGTTTTAAGTTAAAGTATAAAATAGGTTCTTTATTCGTTGGTAATTTTTGGTAAATTAATGAAGAGGAGTGAATTACATTGAAAAAATATTTAAATTTCTTTCAAATGGATATAAAATGCTGACATTGAAAAAGATGAAATAAAATTCACAATATACCATTACAACAAGGACACTAATGGCAAGCTGATTCATGAATATTGTCAATTGAAAGAGTACTTAAAATTATTCACGTACAAGAAAATTTGAGATTCCCTGACATGTGAAAGCTCTTAGAGCTCATATGTGAAAGAAACTTAATTAAGGTGTTTCTGTACTTGACAACTATCCTGAAAATTTACTTATAATTATGAATAAGTTATGAACCAGAAGAATACAAATTTTGATCAATCATACCAGAGGAATGACTACATTATCATTCTATTCTTTTTATAGGAAATAATAAAATAAAATTCTTGTCATGTGGCCAGCCATATGTAACCAAAATGTAGGACAAATAGAATTATAATTGTGGAAGAGTAGTTAATTATTAACAAAATATAGTTTTTTCTTCTAGATTTTATGATGCTTCTGGAATTTGTCAGAATTTTACAACTTGTAATTTGTTGTGATTTCTTTTCTCTCTGCAATAAATATTCAATTCCCCATTTTGTATTTGTAATTTTGAATTCTTCTTCTTAAAATGAAGCTCCAAAATTACATTAGTGTAAACCCCCACTACATTAGATTCTTCTGCTTTGTTTTAGATTGTGTCTTCGTCAAGGTCCTTTTTTCTTTGTATTCCTGGATGATGACTAATGAAAAATAGGAGCCTAGCAAATATATGTACAAAGAAATGGAGTGGGGCAAATAGTCTGACAGTTTAGTATAAAGCAAAATGTCAATGATGGGGGGAGCAGTGCAGATACACCAAATCACAGCCTCAGTTCTCTCCAGGGCACAAATACCCTTTTACCTCTTGGGGTATTGGTCTGGCAGACCCAAATAAAGTTTATCCAATCTAGCCCTCCTGTAACTGAACCCCCCAGGATACAAGTATTACTTAGTTAAAATTAAACATTGAATGTAGGATTCTGTCTGTTGCCTCATTTATAACTTTCTTGTAAGGACCTAAACTCAGTACCTTTCTGGTTTCATGATATTTCAATGAAATATTACAAATGGGTAAGTTAGGTTTGAACCTTTGCTATAAACTCAACTAGATCCTGAATAATTTAGTTACCTATCACTGCATTGCAAAAACCAATGAAAATAGTTTTATAACAATTAAAATGATTGGCATTGTGCCCAGCCAATATTGCTCAGTGGTTGAGCATTGACCCATGAACCAGGAGGTCACGCTTCCATTCTCAGTTAGGGCACATGCTGGGTTTCAGGCTCAATCCCCAGTAAAAAAGGGGAAGGGAGGTGCAGGAGGCAGCCAATCAATGATTCTCTTTCACCATTGATGTTTCTATCTCTCTCTCCCTCTCCCCTCCTCTCTCTGAAATCAATAAAAATATATATTTTAAAAATAATAAAATGATGGACATGTAAGTCCCAGTTTGCCAGGTGAACTGAAGTTATCACTTTGCACAATCAGAAATAGCAATGGTAGGATTACCAGACTATAGGTTTGCTTTAGATGCTGTCTACTCAGGCAATACTACTATTAACCCATCCCAACAGATGTGATTCTATTTTTAAAGACTTCTGGGAAAGGGAGATTCCCTAACCTCCCTTAGCAACCCGTTCCAATGTTTAACAACACTTGCTGCCAGGGATGCTGGTCCTCTGAGCCTGGCTAGAGTATTTTTATATGTTTCTATGTGCTGGTGTTTTGTCTTGTTCCTATTTCCTCATTTAATATTTATTTTATCCCCTCACTCCTTTGACTCCCCCAATCCCCATTAATTTTGCTAATATACATCATTTTTTTTCAAGTAAAAATAAAATTTTAAATTAACAAAAACTAAAATACAAGCACAATGGGTCACATATCAGTTTATTTGTTATTCATATTGGGATGGAAAAGCATTATAGCTTACATTTTATACAAATGGTACACGGGCGCCCTACCCAGTTTGGCTCAGTGGATAGAGCGTCGGCCTGCAGACTGAAGGGTCCCAGGTTTGATTCCAGTCAAGGGCATGTACCTTGGTTGCGGGCACATCCCAGTAAGGGGTGTACAGGAGGCAGCTCATCGATGTTTCTCTCTCATCAATGTTTCTAACTCTCTATCCCTCTCCCTTCCTCTCTGTAAAAAATCAATAAAACATATTTTTTTAAAAAACAAATGGTACACGGGCATTTGATTTTCTGTCCCTATCTGCATCTAGCAGACATTTGTACCCTTGGGTGAGTTGAGGCTATATATCATTTTATTGAGACACATTACATTTTGGTAGCTTTAACCATTTAAAAATATTTATATATTTGTTTTACTTTAGTCTCTTCTGAATGATCTCCAAATTTTCCTATTTTTTTTTCTTAAATTGATGAGTTCTGAACTGGATATGAAAATCTAATAGTGGTCTGAGTAGTGCTGAGCATGTTAGACAGGATATCTTCATTAATTTATAGTGTTTGCCTATGAATCTATCAATTCACCCCTGTAGCTGAGCAATAGACTTAAACACCCAGGTGGCCAAGTCTCATGTGCGAGGTGTGATTTGATAGGTGCCAGGAAAATGGTGGTGTTTTGAAATAGTTCTTATCAGGTATCTCACTACTCAAAATTCCACTGTTAGTGACTCATTTCATTTTAAAATGGAAGAACTTTCTAAAATTACAATACTTAAATCAATTTTCTCCAAGAAATCAGCAAGTGGTAGGAAGCACTGGTAAAAGGCTGGGCATAGAGAGAGGGTGACCATACATTCCAATTGGCCCTGTACTATCTTGGTTTATACCAATTGCCCAGGCTTATTTATGCACCAAATTCATACAAGAGTAGGCCTCCTTCCCTCCGGCCACTGGCAGGCACCCGGGACCCGGGCTTCCCTCACAGCCTTGGCTTCATCTGGAAGGTCATCTGGAAGGACGTCTGGAAGGACATCCAATCTAATTAGCATATTATACTTTTATTATTATAGATAGCTTCTCCTTTCACTCCAAAATGTACAGTCACCTTAGTAGAATCAACCAAAGAGGAAATGGTTACTAAGTGCAGTTGGAGGAATCTGGGGCTTAGCTTTAGGGCCCATAAATCTGGACTTGAATTTCTGCTCTTTCACTTGCCAGCTGGTGATAATGGTTGGATTATTTAATTTCTCAAACTCTCAGCTTCCTCATGGATAAGCACGGACTTGATATTACCTATCTTTTGGCTATATCTAATAATGATGCAGTCATTATTATTAAAAACTAGAGGCTCAGTGCATGAAACTCATGCATGCGGGGGGGGGGGGGGGAGGAAGTCCTTCAACCTGGGCTGCACCCTCTCGCAATCCAGGACCCCTTGGGAGATGTCTGATTGCCGGTTTAGGCCCGATCCTTGCAGGAAGGATCGGGCCTAAACCGGCAGTAGAACATCCCTCTCGCAATCCAGGACTGCTGGCCTGCCTACCTGCCTGATTGCCCCTAACCACTCTGCATGCCTGCCTGATTGCCCCTAACTGCTCGCCTGCCTGCCTGATCACCCCTAACTGCCTTTGCCTCAGTCCCCGCTGCCGCATTTTTGTCCAGAAGGTCATTCAGAAGGATGTCCAGAATGATGTCTGGAAGGTCGTTTGGCTGTCCGGTCTAATTAGCATATTATGCTTTTATTATTATAGATTCCTGTTTTGCCCAGGGTTCTAAACTATTAAAATTTACTAACATACAGATAGTTTTCGATGCTTGAGTCACTCTCTATCTTGCTATTTGCATTTCATTTCTAATTATTTTCCTAAATTTTATCCTTTAACATTTTTTTAAATATATTTTATTGATTTCAGAGAGGAAGGGAGATGGAGAGAGAGAGAGAGAAACATCAATGATGAGAGAGAATCATTGATTGGCTGCCTCCTGCACTCCCACTACTGGGGATCAAGCCCACAACCTGGGCATGTGCCCTTGGCTGGAATCGAACCTGGGACCCTTCAGTCCACAGACTGATGCTCTATCCATTGAGCCAAACCAGTCAGGGCTAACATTTTCTTTTTATACACCAAAAAAATTGATTATACTGCCCAGCTGGCGTGACTCAGTCATTGAGCATCAACCTATGAACCAGGTGGTCACGTTTTGATTCCCAGTCAGATGAGAACACATGCCCAGGTTGCAGGCTTGATCCCCAGGGTGGGGCATGCAGGAAGCAGCCAATCAATGATTCTCTCTCTCCCTCTCCCTTCCTCTCTGAAATCAATTTAAAAAAAAAAATATATATATATATATATATATATATATATATATATATATATATATTTGATCATACTTATAATCTGCACTGCTGTTTAGCACTTATTTTCATCTTCATCTGTTATTGTCTATGCTTCTGTGTGTTAACTCTGTCCTTTCTATTATATTACAAGTTCCTTGAAAGAAATGATATCTTTTTTATATACCAAAGGAACATGAATTTTATTTTTTTACTTTGCAATTACAGTTCACATTCAATATTACTTTATATTAGTTTCAGGAATACAGTATAGTGGTTAGACATTCCTGTAATTTTTGAAGTGATTGTCCTGATAATTCCAGTATCCACCTGGCACCATACACAATTATTATAATACTACTAGGTGCAAAAATTTGTGCACTGGGGAGGGTGTCCTCAGCCCAGGCTGCACCCTCTCCAATCTGGGACCCCTCAGGGGATGTACGACTGGCATCCGGAACTGCTGGCTCCCAACTGCTCACATGTCTGCCTGCCTGATTGCCCCTAACCACTTCTGCCTGCCAGCCTGATCACCCCCTAACCACTTCCCTGCTAGCCTGATCACCCCCTAACCACTTCCCTGCTAGCCTGATCGATGTGTAACTGCTCCTCTGCTGGCTCAGTCACCCCCAACTGCCCTCCTCTGCCTGCCCAGTTGCCCCTAACTGCCCTCCCCTGCTGGCCCAGTCACCCCCAACTGCCCTCCCCTGCAGGCCAGATTGCCCCCAACTGCCCTCCCTTGCAGGTCTGGTCCCCCCAACTGCCCTCCTCTGCCAGCCTGGTCACCCTTAACTGCCCTCCCCTGCAGGCCTGGTCCCCCCAACTGCCCTCCCCTGCTGGCCTGGTCACCCCTAACTGCTGTCCCCTGCTGGCCTGATTGCCCACAACTGCCCTCCCCTGCCAGCCATCTTGTGGCTGTGGGCGCCACCATCTTTGAGGGCAGGGCAGTCAATCAGTATATTCCCTCCTTATTGGCTATGGGCGCCACCATCTTTGCAACGGCATGAGGGTCAATTAGCATATCCCTCTTTATTAGATAGGATTGACTATATTGCCTATGGTGTACTTTACATCCCTTGGACTTTATAACTACTAATTTATACTTCTTTTTTTTTATTTTTTTTTATCTTTATTGTTCAGATTATTACATTTGTTCCTCTTTTTTTCCCCCCCATAACTCCCCTCCTCCCAGTTCCCGCCCCACCCTCCGCCCTCACTCCCCACCCACTGTCCTCATCCATAGGTGCATGATTTTTGTCCAGTCTCTTCCCGCATCTCCCACACCCCTTTCCCCCCCAGGAATAGTCAGTCCATTCCCTTTCTATGTCCCTGATTCTATTATAATCAACAGTTCATTCTGTTCATCAGATTATTTATTCACTTGATTCTTAGATTCACTTGTTGATAGATGCATATTTGTTGTTCATAATTTGTATCTTTACCTTTTTCTTCCTCTTCCTCTTCTTAAAGGACACCTTTCAGCATTTCATATAATCCTGGTTTGGTGGTGATGAACTCCTTTAGCTTTTCCTTATCTGTGAAGCTCTTTATCTGACCTTCAATTCTGAATGATAGCTTTGCTGGATAAAGTAATCTTGGTTGTAGGTTCTTGGTATTCATCACTTTGAATATTTCTTGCCACTCCCTTCTGGCCTGCAAAGTTTCTGTTGAGAAATCAGCTGACAGTCATATGGGTATTCCCTTGTAGGTAACTGAGTTTCTTTCTCTTGCTGTTTTTAAGATTCTCTCTTTATCTTTTGCTCTTGGCATTTTAATTATGATGTGTCTTGGTGTGGTCCTCTTTGGATTCCTTTTGTTTGGGGTTCTCCTCGCTTCTTGGACCTGTAAGTCCATTTCTTTCACCAGGTGGGGGAAGTTTTCTGTAATTATTTCTTCAAATAGGTTTTCAATATCTTGCTCTCTCTCATCTTATGGCACCCCTATAATTCTGATGTTGGTACGCTTGAAGCTGTCCCAGAGGCTCCTTACACTATCCTCGCATTTTTGGATTCTTTTTTCATTTTGCTTTTCCGGTTGGGTGTTTTTTGCTTCCTCGCATTTCAAATCATTGACTTGATTCTTGCGCTCCTCTGGTCTGCTGTCGGGAGTCTGTATAATATTCGTTATTTCAGTCCGTGTATGCTTAATTTCTAGTTGGTTCCCCAATATAAGATCAAGGGTCTCATTAGTTTTCTTGTAGATCTCATTAAGTTTATCGGCGGCTTCTAAACAGTTCTTGAGAGACCTTAAAAGTGTGGTTCTGAACTCTATATCTTCCATTGACAATTTTGTCCTGTTTCTTTGTCTCCGCATTTTGTTATGCTTCCTTGGTGCACCCCCTATTGGTCTTTGTTCGAAGTCTTATAGTTAAATCTTGATTGTTGTAGCTAATTCCAGGGAGGGTTTGACCTCCAGGCCAAGTGGCTATGAGAATCAGCTGTGTCAGCAGTGAGAGAGCTTCTGTCCTCTAGGGAGGTGCTAATCTAGCCTTTGCCTGAGGCTATCCGGCAAAAGCCTCTGTGCAGGGCTTGGGCGGGGCGGGTCGCACAGGATCAACAGGGTGGGCCGGAGAGAGCAGTTATGGCGGCTCCCGTTTGAGTCTGGGTCCCCAAAGACTCGCCCGGATCTGGAGCTCAGAGTCTGCCACTCCCTCCCGATTGAAAACGCCAACCGCGCCCTCCGCCGCCAGCCCGCTCCGCGCACTCCGCACCTCAGAATTTGACTTCAGCACTGTGCCTCCTCTGGGTGTCCATATGCGTTTCTCTTTCCTCCTAGTTGTAGGACTTCCACTCAGCCAGCGTTCCTGTGGTTCTGGGTGATGTCCCTTCCGTTTTTTGGTTTCACTTTTGAAGTAGTTGTTCAAGGCAGCAAACTCCGGCGTTAACCTATGCCGCCATCTTGGTTCTCCACTAATTTATACTTCTTAATCCCCTCTCCTTTTTACCCAGCCCTCCAGCCCCCACAATAAGACTCATTTTGACTTTCTCAGAACCTAGAGTACCATGAAGAACAATAAAGAACTGTCAGATTGATGTGCTTCTCTGATTTAAAATTCTAGGCAATAGAGCATTCTCAGCTTTATTCTCAAATTATTTTACCTGAGAATAAAAGGTGCTAAAATTTTCACCTTTCTGTAAAGTGTGCTAAAGACCTTAAAAGATATCCAAACTTTTTTTAAAATATAGGAATTGCATCCTTCGGGATTGAGATCCAAAATAAAAATAATTTTGATTTTGTCACAATTTCTTGAAGCACAAACTAAGAAAATGAATCAGCCTTGAACTAGAAAAAACTTCTACAGAGCTCAAGCTGTATCTTCATGGTTCACTAGGTTCTTAGCCTTCTCACTGGGCCTGCCAATCAAGACACTTAGGAGAGTTCTTTTTTGGCAGACCAGCCCTGACTATTTGAAATGAGGCAGACATCACCAGAGCATTTCAAAGGCCAGACACCAGATGGTAATAATACATTTCAACTATTAGAAGTTTGGATCAGAAAGCTAAAGGTGAAGGTCTGATCTCATTTGTCAAAAGATGTAATTCATTATTAAATCAGGACAAACCAGTTAACATCTGAAGTATAATTTGGGATGCTATTTATAACATACTCACCAGTTCATTTGGCTTGACTGGCTGACTTAATTGTGTGTAGTGTTTCACAAAAAGCTTAGTAAGAGCTAGGAAATGACCTATGCAAATCACAGTTCTGGGTAAATCAAAACTTTCCTTCATGTGCCAATTAAACGTTAGCATGCTTGAGTTACTTAAAGAAATTATGTATTATTTAAAATAATTTGAAGCCGTTTTGACAACATGTATGTGATTTATCTATAATAATAAAAGCGTAATATGCTAATTAGACTGGACATCCTTCCGGACGAAGCCGGGCTGTGAGGGAAGCCCAGGTCCCGGGTACCAGAGTGAAGTCACTGCAGGCAGCCAGGGGAAGAAAGGCCTACTCTTGTACAAATTTTGTGCATCGGGCCTCTGATGCACAAAATTTGTCCACTGGAGTGGGGGGGTCCCTCAGCCCAGCCTGTATCCTCTTACAATCTGGGAGCCCTGTGGTTGATCACCCCAAAGAGGTAGGCCCTGACCACCTGTCCGGTGCTCTGTGATGGATCACCCCCATAGGGAGAGGCCCCACCCGCCCACCCCAGTGCCGCCAGGCCTCCCTCTTTGGGGTTATCTGGAGCCCCCTCAATTGATTGATCACCCTGCTGGCCAGTGGCCTGGGCCTCCCTCTGCAGGGCAGTCATGGGGCGATGGCCGACCAATTGCATCGCACTCACCTTGGCTGGCCTGGCACCAGTGGGTGTCATAGCGTGGTTGTCCGGAAGGTTGTCCTGAAGGTCATCTGGAAGGACATCCAGAAGGTCGTTCGGCTGTCTGGTCTAATTAACATATTATGCTTTTATTATTATAGATATGAGATTTTTACATAATCACGAATTATTTCTAGTTACATGGTCATAAAACCATGGTGCTCTGAGCTGCCTAAATATCACATTTTCTTTGTAAAAGGGAAAAATTGAAAACTTAGGTTTTCAAGAGCAAAATAAATTTGGGAGTTGCTTCCTTAAGATGGAGACATGACTGAACTTAAATATCTGCTAATAAGAGAAAGGTACCCTTTATAGCTATTCAGAGGCTATTATTTTTACTGATCTACTCTGCTAATACAAAGCATGTTCCAAGACAAGCTGGGGGTGGTAACCAAGGCTTCATTTATCTGAAATTAGAAGTGCCCATAATGGGTAGGTAGGGCTGTGGGCAGCATTGTGTGTTTCCCAGTTCTAATTAGCCATAGAAAAATGTGAAGAATAGCACCTGCATATCCAAATTCTCTTTAGGATTTGCTACCTTAAAAACTATTTTCCTTTTGTGATGTTTAATATGTATAATTATGCTTTCAGGAAGCTTTGAAATTATTTCTTTGCTGACCTGCCACTCCATTGTTAGGCGTATGTAGAAGCCACTACTAATTTATGGAAAATTCTCTCTGGGAAGAGTTTTAGAAATTAATTGAGTATGCCAAACATATATATATATTTTTTTATCTCCAATGTCTATCCCCTTTTTGCAAATTCATTCCCCATAAAGAAATTTTCCTCTGGCTCCTGGTGGCTTCTCTTACATTGTCTCTTGTGACTTTCTTGCTCATACTTCACCTTCCATGTCCAACCACCCTGCTTTTCAGTTCCTCATGGCTCTGAACTTTTTGTCTCAGGGATTTTACACTTTCAGTTCTCTCTTCCTGGGGCCACTCTTTTCCCTGGTCTTCATCAGCCAGTTCTAAGCCCAAAGGTCAACTCTGCAGATACCCCCAACCCCTCTAATATTGCTCTACTTTACCTACTTACTGTTTATCAATGATCTTGTCTTATTTTTCATGATTTGAAATGGTCTTACTTGTTAATTTGATTACTATCAGTCCCCCAACAGAGCTTCACAGAGCCCAGAGGCCTCATCTGCTTTGTTTACCTCTGTATCTCTAGCTACCAAACAGTGCCTAGGATGTGGGCACTCCATACATTGTTTTTTTGGAAAAGATAGATAGATAGGTGGACAGATAGATAGATAATAGATAGATGGGTAGATAGATAAGTAGCTAGATATCGTCACCTAATAACTAATCTATGGAAAGAGAAGTTAGAATACTGACTATCTCAGGGGTATATTCACTGGGTAGGGACACAAGGGATCATTCCAGGCTGTTAAAAATATTCTCCCTCTGGATCAGAGTAATGGTTATACAAACACACATAGATTTGCAAAAGTTAATCTAGCTGTATACTTATGATATGTTTATTTTGTGCTCCTAAATTAAAAAAAATTATGTCAGTCCATCAAGGGCTGGTTTATATGCATGGCATTTGGTAAGCTTGGTACCACTGGTGCTTGGGTCAGGCATCCCTAAATGCCCAGACAAAATCTTTGATTGTTGGAAAATAATATTTGTCTTAAAGGACAGATCTAAGATCAACAACGGAGCAGGTTGCCTTCTCAAAGACACTTATTGTTCCTTTAACATGGATCTGTTTTAACTATGACCCTACCAATGTCATTATGTAAGACTTGATTGAGCTAAGGGAGTCTCCTACTTTTTAGTGGCCATGTCATGGTCTGTGCACAGAGCCCAGGAAAAGATAAGAAGGCATGAGTAAAATACTAACTTTGAAACTCAGAGTATTTATTCACCACAATACATAGTTGACACAGTCTTTGCACATTGAGGATTCCACAGTCAAGAGAAATGATCATAAAATAATAATAGATAAAATTGAGAGCATGAGTATATCAGTTTGCCAGAGCAGAAGGTTTGTACATATCCATCTGTATATACAGAATGTCATTGGGAAATTATATGCTGAAGATCTGGTTTCTTTATGAAAATCTTTTTCAAAAAGATATAAAAAAATAGTTAATTTTACTCTATATAACAAATATGACTGAAAAATCAATAAGAATAGTCTCATCTATATAAGGGGACTTTTCAAGTAACTGAATCCTTAACCCTTCTGAGTACAAAATATTTTTTAAATGATGTTAATTTTCTATTTGAAAATCATTCTAAACAATTGCAGATTTCTTTTTCTCTTATACACAATGTATGGCTGTGACACACTCCACTCTTTGTGGTTTGGGTTCATCATGTATGTTGACGGTTGCATAAAACCACCTCAGCAGTTATTGTGTTGTGATCACAGTAACAGTGAGTGAACCTACTCGGCTGCACATCTATGCGATTTTAGTATCTCTTTCCCTGTTTGAGAGCATTCTCCTTTGGGTCTGAGATAATATCCTCTATCAGCACATCTTCTCTTGGATGTAATGCTTTTAACTTGTGACCTTATTTTACATAAACTTTCTGCCTAAGGGTGAATCACTGCAAAAGCTTTGTGACAACTATTTGACTTTGTGCTTTTTTTTTTTTTTCCCTCTCTCCTCTTAACTTAAGGTTTATGGGCCCAGCACGCTTCCACTGTACCACTCTGCTCTCTAACTCAAGGTTTAAAGCTATAGATTGTGAGTGGGTCAAGTCACTGTTCTCAGAAATCCTAAAAGTACACAGTAGCGATAAAAGAATTCATTGGCTAAATTAAAGAAAACTACATTTTCCCCCAAGAAGTCTGATAATGATAAACAACTCTTCTTGTTTCTGAGCATATAGCATGTCAAATTTATAAGGCACTCTATCACCTCATTCTTATTCATTATTTATCTACCCTTCCACATACATCAATTTCTTTAAAACTGGAAATTGAAGTTTTGCCCTAAGAAACCACTACAAGAGCTTGGGAAGAAAGTGAGGGCCCTGATAAACTTTCTACCCCATTTTTCTCCTTTCTGCTCACTTTTTTCTGACTTTCCTTTTTTTGTGACTCTGCTAGATTGTAAGGAATTTAGTTTTCAGTCTTTGGCTATCAGGAAACCCCACTGTAGTTCGGAGGAGGGAGTCAAGGCCCAGAATGAAGAGGTAAGTCTCTTATTAGTTCAAGGTCAGAGCTTGGACCTGTATTCTGGGCTCACAGAGCCACCCATCTCGGATGATGACCTAAGAAGCCTAGATCATTATATGCCCTCTCCACAGGCCCTGGGCAGAGGCATCCTCAGTTGGTGAAAAACCTTGCTTCTGCTTTGTCTGTCTCTCACTTCATATTTCCACACCCTTTCCCCTTCAGTTGTGTCCAATTCTTAGACCTCTAGTGTAACCCAAGCTTTGGACCTCTCTGTCTCACTCCCTCCCAAGCTCCTTATCATCCTCATCCTATACTTTGTCAAGATAAATCAGTTTGAGTCCTAAGCTAGTTGGCACTCTGAAAAGAAATCTAATAAATTAATCTCTCATAAGAAGCTAATGACTTATTAAGAGTTTAGGATATTAGGAACTCACTACTTGTATTTGGATTGCAATGGAAGATCTGTTGAAATATAAATCAAAGGCTTAACCGCAAGCAGTGACTGTTACTAGTAAGTGGACAAATTTCTACTAGTACCCATTTTGGAGTTAGGGGATGATGGTGGAAGAGAATAGGATGGTGGAGGGCTAATGTGATGCAGTTAAATTGTAAGGATGCTATTATAAGCCCATGTTCCCCTATACCTAAGGGGGTCAGTTCAGGCTTCAGTAATCTTGAACAGAGTCTTATTCCTACTACTGCTGTTTCCTAATCTGATTTTTGTTCTTTACTCTAAGAAGGTTTTCCATGAGACACCAGTGAATTAGTCTTCCTTAGGATAAAGACCTGAAGTGGGCACTTCTTGAGTGCTGTCTAGAATGTAAGAAGCTAGTTTTACTAGCAGCTTGGATTGCTGAAATGTACAGTTTCTTTCCATAAACTGTGGACATGGCTAGTCCAGGAAACCTAAAAAGCTAAATCAGAAAATCATAAAAGTTTGTTTGCACCCTGTTAATCCCCACCCACTACCCTCTCCCTCACCTTTCTGTCCCCTGTGCATTCCTAATTGTGTGTGCCAGGATGCCTTTGTCCCTACTCCTGGTTCATAGGTTGATGCTCAACCACTGAACAACACCAGCTGGGCTAATTTTTAAAATTTTTAATTTTTTTCAAGAGACATTGCTACAGGTGATCCTTAGAATATGCCTACAGAAGCTCTGGAGTAAGAGGTAATATGTGGTTGGTTGGATGTCTTTGAGCTCCGCCCACCCTGTGGAAGCCAGGAAGATGAGAGCTTCATTCTCAATTCTAACAGATGTCACCTTGATTGGCTGATTGGTCCTTAATTACCACCCCTCCCTCGACTCCTCAATTAAAGGAGGTTACAGTGGGATAAAGAACCTGGTCTACATTATAATGCTTGGCTTATATCCTAATAACAACTTAATAGACAGGCAGATTTTCCTTCAAATTCTTTTCCTCAACTGCTTTTTGGAGACCTATGTATTCTTTACCACAAAATCATGACACTGCTTAATTTTCCTCTATATGCCAATTAAAGCAGATGAATAGGAAGTGGGAGCTCCATCAGAAGTTCTAAATTATCCCTCTTTATTAAGACCCAAGGCTATATATTCCATTTATTCATCAGAACCCCCCAGCAGGTAACCCCTTTAATATTTTATATATAGTACTTTAAATTTATTTGTGGGTATGGCATGCCAGTTAATTTATTTAGCACAGTTTTGTGAAGGGATTTATTACAGAGATTTATAAAGAGTTTTCAGCCATAATGAATCAGGCACATCATCTTAACCAACTCCTTAATTTTAAAAATTTAGAAACCAAGGCCAAAACTTAAGGGATAGAGTGTACACCCCCTTATACCTTCTGACAGCTCCTCTTCTTTTTTTGGGGGGAACCCATGAGGCCCATCCTTCACTCCAGATCTATGTCTGACCAATCAGATCACCCCATCACCCAATCCCCATGATTGTTTCATGTGCAAGGACAGGACTAAGGCTGCTTGAGCTATCTGGGAAAAAGACCATTTCCAATTGGAGTTGCTAAATTAAAAAAAAAAAAAAAAAATCTAGGACTTCTGCCACCACCCTGAAGAAAGGTTGTCTGAAGAGCAAATGAAACAGAAAGATAAGAAGAGCTGAGAGAGGGAGGAAGACTGAATCAGGGTTACATCATTTGAGCCCAGGATCCAGCTGAGTTGATATTTAGCCCTTGACTTCTAGTTGAGTGAGTCAATGAAGTCCCTTTAGAGTTAGTTTGAGTTGAGGATTTAAATTTGAAACTGAAAGAGTGCTATTGGGAATACAGATGTGCCTGGTTCTAGCAGCGTTATGTACCATGTCTCCTGACACCCAGTTCTCCTGCCAGGAGTATCAGCCTGCATGCTCAGTGGCAGTCGATTTTGAGCTTTAGATTGCTTAAGAATCAACTGCAATATCTGTTAAAATGCAGATTCCTGGGCCCACAAAGATTCAGATTCAGAGGAACTGGGTGACAAAGGTCATAAACCTGCCCATTATCAAGCTTTTTCCTGAGTGGGGAAAGTCCTCAGGGAGGCCTGGGTGGTTCTGCTCACGGCTGTCACATTCTGTTCTAGCTGTACTATTCCCCCTGAGGTCCACAAACATGCCAGGCCTGCTCTGGTCTTAGAGCTTTATCTTGGCTGTTTCCTCCACCTGCAAAGCTCTTTACTCCAGATTATCTCCACTGCTGAAGCATTCCCTTCAAGCCTCGGCAGAAATGTCACTTCCTGACCCGTCCTATTCTGGCCTCTGTATTTAATACAGCAACACAACACCCCACCCCACAGACATCCTTTACCCTATTTTATGTCCCCCTCCCGTAACTCTTTTTACTTTCCAAAGTTCTATACTGTTTGTCTTATGTTTATTTTCTATCCTGTTCCTACTCCACCACCACACTCCCCCCCCCTCCCCCGCCCCAGCCCCTCGAATGCCAGCTCCAGGAATCAAGGATTTGTTCACTGAGGTACCCTAAGTATCTTCAGCACATCGCAGGCACTCCATACCTACCTTGTGAATGAAAGTGCTTTCAGTTTGAAGTGATTTCTGACTGTGAAAATGCCACGTGGAAATTATGTGGCTCTCTTAATACCTCAGAATCAAGATTATTAGATGATTCTTTCCTCTGGAATGAGAAGTGATAAGAAAGATGAGTAATAAACAGAAGTGGCTACACTGTTGTTGATATACCCTATGGTTGCCTAGGAGGAACCAGCTCCACCCACCCAGCCTTGCTTTCCTGAGAGCTTCCTTGGGCTTAGTGCAGGGTTTACCGATGCTGGTTTTGTCTTCTGAAGATTTCTGGGAAGAGGAGTTCTTTTGTTAATCTATTACACTTACAAGTAAGCGGTTGGACAGACATGTTGCAACATTAGGGGCAGGTGAGAGGAATGCATTTACTTAAACATAGCAATTCCACCCAGCAAAGGAAATGTCACCTAGTTTATACATACTTACAAATATTTTTACTTCTGCTTCAACTCACTTCCGTTATCTTCTTTAGAGCTTGATGATGTTGGAACACGGTAAGGAGAATCCAACTTTGACTAACGAATATCTTTGGGGGGGGGTTCCTCTTTGGGGGTAGGATCAGGTAATCAAAATTGATGTATATTTGCTTTTTAAAAAATATTTTATTTGTCCAATTAAATGAGTATTCTAATATTCACACTAAGCCACTTTATCTAATATTTCAAAGAGGCAATTAAGATTCCAACTAACATTCATTTTAGCAAAGCAAAACGCTGCTGGCTACTTTCTTTGCTTAGTTTCTGGGAGCTTGGGCAGCTGCTGTTGTGTGTGCTGAAGGGATATTGGGTTCTTAAAGAACCTGCTTAATCTTCTCTATTAGCCAATTAAATAAAATGGACTCTGGTCGTACTTAGCAGGTGGGTTTGGAAGTGAAATAAACATGTTGAAAATTACGTTTTGCATTTAAATGGGTGTTTAAAAATGCTAAGGCATACATTTAAGAGAAGGTGATGATTGGGGGAGTTTTTATTAAGTGCATCAAGTTAAGAAGGGCTGAATAGTAAAGAACTTAATGAAAGAAAAGGCTGGTTAAGTGGAAATAGGCTCTGAATTTAAATGAGATCAACCTGAAAGGACACAGTGAAACTTACTTCAAATCATTCAGATGTTTCTCCTTTGGAAAAAAAAAATTCATAAAAAACGTACCAACTGCTTTATTTTGCAGAGTCATTCTTCAGGGCAATGTCGCCTTTGGATAGGGTCCTCAGAAATACACTGATTGTAGGTCTAAATGAAAAACAAAAACGAAACTAGCAGTGCTAGCCTCACAGTCATTAAAGAGGCTGCCTTCCCTTTTAATGTATTCGTGTGTTGTTGTTTTTTTAATGAAAAAGTAAGGGACTATTTGATATGCGTTGACATTTGGTTCCTTTCCGCGAAATCTGAAACTTGAGACGCGAAAAATTCCGGGGTTGGTGAAATACCTGCCCTAAGAGCAGAAGCACAGCTAACGTCTTTGGCCCGGAATTCCAGAGGCGAACTTCCACCCCTCCCACAGAGTCACCTGCTCAGGGGGAACCCCGGCCAGAAATCCGGGTCGCGCCAGGTCAAATCTTGCGTCTCTTGTTTACTCCGCCCCTGGCAGGGCGGCGGCGAGGCCTGGGGTGGGTAGGGCCGCCCGGGCCGCGGCGCCCGGGGGCACTGGGTTCCGCTCGCCTTGGCAAGCGGCTCGGACTCCCGGGAAGGGTGGCGGGCGGCTCCCGCCCGGCGGGAAGACCACCCCGAGGAGGCGCTCCCGGCGCCAGCCCGGCCTGGCTGCCGCTCTGCAGCTCTTCGGCCGCTGCGGCCTCCTGGGAACCTCCCCCCGAGGGTTCACACGAGTCCACACCAGTCGGGTTAACCGGCTGGAGGGAGCCCCGGTGTCCCCCGGGTGTCGCCCGGCCGGGGAGGAAGCCCAGAGCTCCGGTCTCCACTCGCCTGGGATTCCCCCACTCCTCGGCCCTGGTCCCCGGGCGCTGGGTGTGATTTCACTCGCTTCCCTTCCGAGGAGAGGAGCGCGCCGGCTGGAGGCGGCGGCTCGCCCGGGTCCCGGCACGGCCCACCGGGACACCCGCACCGGCTCCTGTCGCCACAGCCCCAAATGATTTGAATATCCCGGCGAGGTGGAGCGGCGGTTCCCGAGCTGGGTGCGCCCAGGGCGCCCTGGTGAGTGACCCCAGGGAAGGCAATCGGGGCCTTTTGAGCGCGTGAAAAGTTCATGCTTCCGCAGGGGCACGGAAAGCGCCCAACACTTTGCCAAGCTCCAGAAACGCAGCCAGGGGCTACCTGATTGTGTTTATCTTGACTGATAACTGGATCGCGAGGAGAGGCGGGGGCGAGGGAGAGGCAAAGGATCCGAGGTACACGGACCAAGTAATAATGGCAATACTAATTATTATGTAATTCCGTTTGTTATCAAGACAGGGAACGATTCTATGGGAAACGGGGAAGATGGGGGAGGGGGGAGGAGGAGGTTTCCAGAACCCGAAAGGAAATTCTCAGGCTCCTAGAGACACCCAAGTGTTTTTGCATGACAAGTAGAGACCCGCTCTCCAGGGAGTTCCCGGATCCCGGCCAGCGGGAGCGCAGCCGCGATCTTCCCGCCCCGGCGGCCGCGGCGGGGCCCGGCCCAGCGCTCCCGGCCGCCTCCCTCCCCCGGCGCCCGGCGCACGGCACATCCCTCTCTCCCGAGCTCGCTCCAGACTGGTTTTTCTGGTTCAGCCTCCCTCCCTGGGACGCGCAGGGGGATCCGATGACGTCGCTGGCTGAGTCTCTCCCTCTTCCCTTCCTCCCTCCCCGCGTCCGCTTCTCCCCCCGCGCGCCCTCGCCGCGCACTCCTCCTAGTAACTTCTGTTCGGGGAGGCGCTGCCAGGAATAACCCGGTGCGTCCACAGACCGGGAGGGGAGGCGGCCGCTGCGGCTCCCACGGGCAGACGGCTGCGGCCCGTCCTCGCGGCTCCCTCCGGAGCCCGGCGGCCCCTGCCCCGGGCCCATCTCCGTACAGTGTCAGAAAAATAAATAAAGGCAAGAGGAGCCCGGGCAGGCGGTCGGGATCTCTCCCCTCCCTCCGCGCCCGCCCTCCCTCTGTCCTTAAGGAAATGCTACCAGACACCCCCTACCAGACACGCTCAGCCTCGGCGAGGAGCGGCCGCCGCGGCAGCAAGAACAAGGGCACCAGGGGGGTTTCCTCCCCCTCCTCCTCTCCCTCCTCTTCCTCGTTCTCTCCGTCCTCCTCCTCCTTCTCCTACTCAGCGGTGACTTTCCAGGTGAGCGGCCGCCACCGCCGCCGCCGCTGCTGCTGCTGCTGCGAGGATCCCCCTCGACCGCTCGGGCTCTGGCCGCCGCGTCGCGCCCTCCTCCCGCCCCTGTCACCCGGCGGCAGCCGAGGTTTGACAGCCGTCCGAGGGGCTCGCGGCCCGGAGGCGGGCGGCCGGCGGGGGGCGGGCTGGAGGTGAGGGGGTGGAGAGCCGGCGAGCGGGAGCCGGGCGCGCTGTCTCTCCCACCCGAGGAGGGTCTCCACCACCACGTCTCCGCGGACGGTGGCACAAGTCTCGGCCAAGTTGCGCGTTGGACGCCGAGGCTCCCAGGACCCCGGAGCAACTTGAAGGGTCTCCTGGCTCGTTGACAATATCCCTACGCATCTGGACTTTGGGGCGCTGGGTGCAGCCTGGGGGCGCGTGGAGGGCGGACTGGACCTTTGGGAGAACAGAGCGGCAGAAATATAGGTTCCACGGCTCGGTAAGTGGCCCGGGCGCTGTGTTTTTCCTGCCTCCGGTAGCGCGGGGGAGCTTGTTTCACTTTACACCGAAATAGCCTCCGCCGGGCTCCATCGCCCCTCCCGGCGCGTCCGCGGCGCTTCCCGGTTTCCCGGGGGTGAGGGTCGGAGGGGGCAGGGATGGGGGAGACCTCGGGAGGGGGGTCCGGCGCGTGGGGAAGTGCGGGGAATACCCTGGCCGCGGACCTATGCAGATGAGGGGAGGCTGCTTTGCGTAATGTCCTGGGGGGGAGGGGGCCGCGCGCGAGCGCTGGAGGCAGGAATGTGCCTGGTTACTAATGAGGGACGTGCACCGGCGCGCACCGCCGGGCCACCGCTGCGGCTGCCGCGCCGCTGGCCCCGTCACCAGGTAGCGGGGGAGGGGGCCGCGGCCGAGCCGCGCGGGGAGGGGGCGGGCGGCGCGAGGGCCGGGCCGCCGGCCTGCGGCCGAGGGAGCGCAGCGGAGGCGCCGGCTGTCGGCATTTCAGTGACTCCTTTCTCCTGCCCAGCGAGGAAGGAAGGAAGGAGCGAAGGAAGGAAGCGAGGAAGGAGGGGACTGTCTCTATGGAAGGTTCAGGCGGAGGCGCCCTCGCCTTGCGGGTGCACCGGCCGTGGCGCGGTTCCCGGCGGCGCGGGCTGACAGGGGACGCGTGGAGCCGGGTGGGGGCGGTTTGCATGCGTGTTGGTCTGTGCGCCTGTCCGGGGACCGGGCAGGGACATGTGTGTTGGGGCTGTGCACGGTGGGGAGCTGGGTCTGCGCCTTTATGTCTGTTCCCTGAAGTGGGTGGAACGTTGGCCCGTTCCGGGAATGTTCCATGACGTGGTGCAGCCACAGGAAGGGGGTTAACGAGGGGCTCTGCCGCGGCGGCTCTGCCGGCTGCTATCAAAGCAGATGTGCTGCTGCTGCCTCTCCTCCTCTTTCACCTCCCTTCACCCCTCCTCCCGCCTTTCCATTCTGTGCGTCTGGTACTGGAAGGGGTGAGACAGGAAAACATTGCTGTGGGGGTGGCTGGGTGGGTGGGTGGGAAGGGGAGAAGGGTGTGGATGGTGCCTGTGGTATTTGGTGGGGGAGACTCCAGATCGGCGCTGCCACCCCAGCTGTTATCGCAGATCGGTGCGCTCTATACGCATGTGCCTCCGCGTCCTGTCCCTCTTACATAACATCCAGTGCCGCGGAGGACAGCAGAAAACGAGACCCCAGCCCTCCAAGCAAATGGGATGAGGGGATCGAAGGTCAGGAAGAGACCCCTTGGTGTTGTCCTTCGGGGACGTGGCTCCCAGTGGGGAAAAGCAGGGAAGGAGGGTTTTCTTCAAGTGGCTCCTCTCTCTGACTTGAAAGCATCCAACTAAAAAGGACTGCAGGAACTAGTCCTCTCTAATGAGAAAGCTTTTACCTGCTCTGCTGAGGGCAGCTGGGCACTTTAACCCAGGCGGCGCAGAGAAATGAAGAGGGTCCTTAATAAAGAGAGTTGTAGGAGATGAGCAATAATACCTGCCGGGTGGAGGGCAGTAGGATAGCTTTCGGGGGACCAGAGGAATCCCCTGATAATAGGTTTCACCGGAGGCCTTTAGGACACCTGTAATGGCTTAGAATTCGCACAGGAAGCAGTGTGTGCAACTGACATTGTGAAAGCCTTATTCTCTGCACAGTTACTTAGGCCTAAAATGAACATAAAAAGGCTTGTTTCCGGTACTTACATTTAGAATGGAAAATCTGAACTGATTTTTTCTCCTTCCTTTTTTTTTTTTTCCATTTTAAAAATAACTCAGTTTACCTCCAAATAAATATTGGTACTCTTTCCTACCCCCAAAGGCTAGACCTCGGTAATTTGCAAGAGAACTGTCGGTTTTGTTTTGTTTTGTTTTAAAGCATGCTCTGAGCTCTAGTCAAAGGCTATTGACTTTCCTCTTCAGTACAGTTTTTCTTTGTAGTGCATAATCAAGCCCAGAAATTACTTGAAATATTAATAAGATCAATTTTAATTAAATTTACAATGATCTAGTCTCATAGAAAAGGACCATTTAACTTTATTAGAAACATTTCCTCCAGTGATATAGTAATGTTTGGTGATGTTTGTCCTTGAGCAAAGCAAATTATTTGAAATATTTGCATATATATTATATTACATAGATAAAAATAATATATACTTTACATATATTGCATACATATTATAATTTAAATGTCTTGTACTTTTTCACTTTATAAGACTGCCAAAGCAAAATTTTAACTAAGTAGATTGTGTAATGGGTAGATTTGGTTTGATTTTTAGGATATAGATCAAATAATTTATCAAGACAGAAATGCCCTCCACATGAGTAAAATCGATATCATTTTCATTATTAAGACAGAATTTCTGTGGGACACTAGGGAGTCATGATGAGAATGGTCCATTTTTATTTTAAGATGAAAAGGATTTGCCAGCATCCACTTAATACTGATAGTGTGCTTCAAGTGTCATAATCCTTTTTCACCACTAGGTTTGAAATATTCAGTATATTTCTTATGTGTAGAAAAATGTTATATTACAATGATGAACCTTTTGAAAATGGTCCGTGTTTCTTGCTTTGAAAATAGGTCAGGTATAAAACAAAATTTGCTTATTGGCATAAATATTCCTGTTATGGTGACTTTATTTTATGTGTTTGGCTTTATCAAAGACTACATATATTCATATGAGGATATTTATGATTAAATTGATGTGAAATTGATTCAGGGACAATTTTAGGAATGTAAGTATATTAATGATATTACAAATTTCAAATGTAACTGATTCTTAAATGGTTAGATCCTTATGGAGGCCTTTGGACAAATACCATTAAAGTAGATAAAATATTTCTATATTTCTATTAAACATGGAACTTAAAGGGATTTACTATGTGTATATTATTATGTAATAAAATCATGCTGTTTAACTACAATGAAAGATTAGCCAGTAGAATGTTTTGATTGATCAGGTTCCTTTTACCTGGGATGTGTTTACAAATGTTCTTGTTACTATGACAACAAAACAGAGACAACATGTATGCAGGCGTTCCTTGTGGAATAATGGTACATGTGTCTGCTTGAGCCTTTGGCACTTTGTCATGATTCAGAAAACCAGGTTGAAACTTTTATGCTTCTTCAATTTAGAATGAAAAATCTTTAAGAAGTTGCCTATTTTTTAAAAAAAGTAGGGCTTATTTTAATAGCAGCATTAACAAATAACAAGTACTCTATTTGTGTTGGTTTTAGATTTTTGAGTTATCAATTATTAGTTGAAGTTAACCGGAAAGCTTCAACATAGGAAAAGTAGTTTTAAAGACCTATTGAAAATGTTATTTGGCATGAGTGAAAGTGTTATCCATTAGGATGTGGAATAATTTAATACTTGATTTGGTAACTATTATAATAAGGGAAAAGTGGCTGAAATCTAGTGGATGGATGATTGTTGATCAGGCAGGCCGCTAATCACCTAAGTCTCTTAAAAATAAACATTGTTTTCACATTTTGATTCATAGTCAGCATCAGCAGAACTCTCTGTTGGTGTATGCAGTAGTCCTGTAGGTGGAGAAATATTTCACAATTTAAATGATGTACTTCCAGTTAATGGATTCACATTCTTTAATGAATTCTTTGTGAATCCATCTTTTGGCTAATACTGGTATGTAAGTATTTCAACTTTTTAAGTGATATTTAAAAAGGACCAGAGGAAGTTTACTAACTCAACTCAGCGGACTTCAGGTTTCAAGAACTGTCCAACCATCCAGTATGTATGGGTTGACTATAACCATACAGGCAGAGACTTAATTAATCTTGAGTAAAACTTTAGTGGATGTTCTAATGAGGCTTCTCAGTGTTTGAAGCTATGGATAAATGCAGAGGGTTGAGAGAAAATGGGAAAACTTTATGGAAATAAGAATGTATTTAAAGGAAATTGTATAAGTGATATACTTTTCTGTTGGTTCCTGCTACTTGATCACAATCAAAAGTATTGCTTACTATGTGCTATTTATGGTAATGCTAACAAAAAGGAGGTTATAAATCAGATTTTGTAGCTGTGAGATGGCTCTGAGCAATTTGGAAAAACGTTTCAGCACTTTATCTATTATTGTGACACAACTCCCAAGTCCTCATGTGCAAGGGGATATCATAGTTTACTTGGTCTGTGCAGTCTTTGGCTTCTCTGAGGTGGACCATGGAACTAACATGAAGAGAGACATAGGACTATCCTGTCTTCATGACTGCATTTGGAATAGAATCTGAACTGCTTGATAAATGGTGTCACAAATCATTTGTTATTAACTATTATGTGATCTATTCTACAAGTATTTATAACTTTAGATTTCCTATCAATTTAAAATTTGAAGATTAGTCAGTCATATTTAGGCCTATTTAGGCCTATTTGAAGAAAATGCTTTGGAGAGATGAAAATGATGTTTGTGTGCCTAAAGATTAATGTAGGTAGGAAGCAGGTGGGGTTTGTCCTACCACTTCTGAGTCACCAGGTGGTTGGATGTAAGTCAGGAGGTACTCAGGGCCAACCAGCATTTTTGACTTTTAACTCATGTGTAATCTTAATCCAGTCTTCAGAGTACTATGACAGTGCCTCAGCCATCATTGGGCAATACAATTTTTCATCTATTCATTCCACAAGTATTTACTATGGGTCAGGCTTTGTGTGAGACACCAAGGATATAATGATCTAGGCTAGAAAAGTAACTTCTAATCTAGTGAGGTTGACAAATATTAATAATATGGTGGACCAATATATGTAATGCCCGTTTACTATGAGTGCTATGGAAGAAATATAAAGAAGTGTGTAACAAGGGGTATATCCCTCCCTGTCTTGCAGCTGAACAAGCCACCTCTCTGAGGAGGTGATGTTTGGGATAAGACTGAAAGATAAGAGTCAAGTAGAAAAAGGTAGGTGTGAAGAGGGGAAGAGCATTGTATCAAGAAGGAATAATGTAAATGACCTCAGGTTGGGGGATGTACAGTGTTTTGAGGAGTTGATAGCAAGCCAGTGATGCTGGAGCACAGCTAAGAAGAGAGGTGATGCAAGGTGAGGCCAGACCATGTGGGCAGGTTGATCACTAGAATGATTATCTAACCTGGCATAAATGGGGAGGGGGCTGTCCTTGGCATATCAGGATGTATGATGACCCTGCTTTGGCCATGTTAGGGGTTAGAGACTGATCATTGGAGGGCGATTTGGGAGGCAGGGACTAGAAGTTTGAGTAGGCTGTTGTATATAACACGTCTCATCATATTTCTTTCTGATCAGTGGTCCCCAGCCTGGTGGAAATTTGTTACAATTCAGTTGCTGACTTCAGTTGGAGGGATTGGCTAGCTATTATTATTTGCAGATAAGTTTTTAAAGAATAAATCATTTACATTAAAAAAACCCCACTTATTTGAGGCTCCAGTTAATTGGCCAGCACCATTGATTTAATTAATGAATAATTAACAATTGAGAAGTCCTTACAAGTCGTTGAGGGAAGTAACTGATTAATCTTTGAAGCCCTGCATGAGCTGGATCTCTATGTTTATAAACAGCTAGTGAAACATTCAATTCCTCAGATAATTTCTCTACAGGACTGCAAATATCAGGACCTTTGGAAAAGTTTAGATCTTATTTCTTAACTCTCCATATGATTAGAGGAATAACAAAAGAATATGAAGAAAAAGAACAGAAAAATAAGTTATTCCTTTATGTACTTTTGGACTCATGTTCCATTTTGTCAACTGTGTCATTTAATTCATTTGTTCCCTGTTTTAAAATTTATATAATGTATAAAACTCACTTTAGATGGCAAAAGGAATCAGCTTAGGTAGGAGTTCCAACCTTGGGCTCTGGAGTCAGACTCGGGGCTCAGAATGAGTAACTGAGAGGTAAAAGGATGGTGATCTCTGACTCTAAGAATTTCACAATCTAGAGAAGACATGTGGCTACTTTAAAACTTACAAGTGAAAGTAGAGTATGAATGAGCATGTTTTCTTCCAGCCAGAAAGACTAGAGGGCTTTTGTGGGAAGAAGTGATTTTTTTGACTGGGAGCCTTGAGGGTTGAGTAGAATTCCAACAAATTCTACTAAGAGGGAAGGGTAGGGCATAGTTAAAGTACCAGGAGGGAGAAGGAGTACCTGCAAAGGTACATTGGTTCCTGATTGTGTGAGAAAGCTGGCATCACTTAAAGTTTTTGAACAGAGGAATGGTGTGGTCATGTGTGTGTTTAGGAAGATTATAAGCATATATAGGATGGGTATACTGGCAGCAAGGAGGCAGTTACATTGCTATAATGCCCTAAAGAGAAATAATAAAGGTTGACATTATTGTATGACAATTTGAGTTCTTCCATCTTATGAACAGACATCTTAAAAATAATAAATAACAAAAGTGATAAAAATGTTTTCCTAAACATGGTCAAGTAAGTATGATAGATTGTCAATTTGCAGTACATTTTAAGTACAGTACTGAATCATTATTTTAACCTACTATAAAACTTCTTACTCCAGACAATATTTATAAATATTAATAGTAAATTGATCATCAAACACCAGCTTATAAAGATGGTTATTTTTAAGGTTATAAGCTATTTGTATTTTTTAGGTATAAATATTTTAAGGAACGCATAGATGATTCATTTCATGCTTCATTAGAACACCACTTTTTAACTGATGTCCATTTTTACCTAAATCACGACAATACTGGACATATAGTGTAGTGCAATGTAATGAAAAGGAATGCTTTTTTTTTTTTTTAACAAAGATTTATTTAATTGTTTGATTTTCTCTGAAAAAAAAAAATAAGCAGTATTTCAGGGAAGCTGTTTTTATTTACACTGTGGCAGATTCATTTGATTTCAGAAGCCCAATAAAAAGGTGGGACTTTTGAAACCAGGCAATAGATAAATAAAGACAGACCCTCATTTGTATTTTGTTAGTGATCTGTAGCATGCATATGTGGGTAGGCATGCACAACTGCATACCCACATATACTAATCTTAGAAAATCGTATGTGTTCTGTGAGAAAGAAAATTTTGATACTTGAAATATAGCCTGAATTCGCATCCTGATAGTGCAGAAAGTATTTATTTTAAAATTAGGTCTAACTCCATATAAAGAAGATTATAGGAAAGGTAATTTAAATTGTAAGTAGCTTTGCTCACTGAAATGCTAGATTCGTTTGAAACAGTGTTTTATTTCTTTTGGAAGCCAGACAACTCATTTAATAGTGTACATATGAAACACTAATTTGGCTTGTTAATTGGATGCAATTAAACTGAGGTTATTTTATACTGCTTAATTGTCTGAAAATTACATGCATTGCCATGCCTGTGTAATGTGAGGCAAAAACTGGGGATAGAGTGGGAATTGGGGTGGAGGGACATAAGGTCTAGTGTGTCTTTGCATTGAGCTTTCTGTAAAAACTTGGAAGCATGTCTTTTAAACACTCTGGACTTCATTTGGAAATGGAAAAGATTGGAACAGATGGCCTCTAAAGCCTCTTCCAACTCATATCCTATCAGTTTATAAATTCTACTTTGTAGTTCTAGAGAATGCAGTGTCATTATATTCAGTAATTATGGTATTACAAGGATGAACTAAACACTTAAAAAAATCAGCACAGTGCCAATTTAGCAAATCCGTTAGAGGGAAGGGAATTTAGGCTTAAGGAACACTTACTCTGTGCCAGGTTCATAGCAGGAACTCTCAGTAACAACCCCCAAGAATATTTGGTATTATTATTTTCATGTTTACATGTAAGGGAATCGAGATTCAGAAAGGTTAAATGGTTTTTGCAGGGATACTCTGATAATAGTGAAGCAGGACTAGAACTCAGGACTATTCGGCTCTCAAATCATTTCGTTTTTCCACCATTCCATGCAGCTTAAGCAAATGTTAAACATCAAGATTATATTATTAACCATTTTCATCACTTTGCACAATATTTTCCCCCAGTAGTTGATGCACATCTGCTGGTGACATATACAGGTAACCTAGGGGCTAAGAGCCTAGATTTGAAGTAAGACAGAACAGGGTGAATTCCAAGTCTACCATCAGCTAGGTGAATTTAGGAAAGTCACTTAACCACTGGAGATTACAAAGTGAGGAAGATAATATCTGTTTAAGGATCACTTCAACATTTTTATGCAAATGTGTGTACAAATCTTAATGAGCACATAGTATATGTATAATATCTGGTAGCTGTGGTTATTATTGAGAAGGGATTAGACCAAAAGAAAAACATACAAGAATTCAAATTATTGTACACATTTTCAAATGGCCTATTAATCTATTGATTGAAATGGATTAAGAAATGATATCAGAATGCACATTTTTGCAACAGTTAACAAATGGAAATATCAGTTAAAGTTTGGGGTATTTCTTATTGAGCTCAACCAGTGCTATAGTAGTTAAGTGAACTATATTCTCTGATTCTCTGGGAGTCATCCTTCTGGAGTTTTTGGTCTAAAAATTAGTCTTTGGGGCCTGAATTACCCAACTTGAACTATATCAATCGCCAGAGCAGGCTAACCAGTGTCTCCTTGTGGGACCTTGGGTGTGCTTAGGAGACACAACTGGAGCATTTCATGGGACTGCTGATTTTTTTAAATTACTAACTAAATCAAGATTTACTATTAAGCACCTGCGCTGGAAAAGGTGCTATTCTAGACATTAGAGGCTTGTCAGTGAACAAAATAGCAAAAACAAACAAACATAAAAAACCTGGGCCCTCATAGCATTTACATTCTGTTAGGCTAACTTTTTATGCCAAATTCGGTCCTTTTACTACTTTCCAGTGTTTTTAGGAATCTAATTTTATATTGGGCCTCTCAAGCCAAATAGCAGTTGAAGAAGCACTGAAAGACTTACTAAATCACTGATGGAAATATTTCATTTATTATATCTATATATTTTCCTAGTAAGGGAGTTTTCAAAGAGGTGCTGTTTTGACAGATCTCAATATCGTAGCATCGTGGGTTTTTTTGTTTTGTTTTGTTTTAAATTCCCTTATGGTTCAGGATTATGGATTTTCATAACCTGTAGAATCGGGTCCTGATTATTGTTTTTTAAGGGAGAAAACATAATTTACAAATGATGCATTCTATTGTAAAATGAATTTATAAGCTTGTTAAAGCGAGGCGATTGCCACCGCTTATATTGGCGTGTATATTGTTAATCTTATTTAAATGAATTTTTCATTTTTTTACTGATAATTTTTGTTCTAAAATTTCTAGTGGATTCACAAACATGTAAACAATGTGCATGGTATGCAGTAGGCATGCGATAGACATTTGGTGAATGTTTAAAGTCATAATTCTCAAGCAGCTAACAGTCTGGTAAGAAAAATTTGACTCACTGTAAGATGGAGGGGTGGTCGTCAGAACCTAGTGAGGGAAGAAGTCTTGGCTAGTCTGCACTCCTATAGCTATAGTCCACCAGTCTGCTTACTCTTATGAGTTTCTTCAACTTTATAAGAAGTTGTCCAAGAAACAACTGTCCTACCTACCCATCCAGCAGTCACAAACGCTCTGACAGTCATAGTCAAGGTCACCCTGGGCTCTGCACTTCCCCTTGAATTTTCTAACATGTGAACAGATGGGACCATCTTGAGGTAATTTTTTTCCTGCAGTTGGGTAGGGAAGTCTGTAGTTGAACTGGGATTCTTCCATGTAGGACAGTCTTCTCTGGCCATATTTTGTTCAGGGTGTTCCGAGAAGGAAAGCTGTGTGAAGTGGGTCACTGTGGGGTTGAGGAAGAGTTGTTTCTTGGTGGGCCTGGTTGGATAAATTCAGCAGAAAAAGGGAATGTATATTTCTTTCTTCCATTACATATCCTTGGTTGTGAAGGTAAAGAAAAATGGAGGAGTGAAGGCTTGGGTGTGAATCATTTTCCTTCAGTGAGGAAATCTGTCTTTGTAAATCAGCAGTGCCCTATGGGACAATGCTGATGGCTGACCCAACACTTTGTGGACAGGTCATGGAAAGTTCAGCTTCTAATTACCCATTTCTTCTTCTCCTGGTGCTCACATTTTGAATAATCTCTATTTCTCTAAGCAAGGGAAAAATCCAGGGTTATAAACATTCAATGCATTTTCTTGTCATTCAGTTTGTTTGCTATGTGTCAAAGTTTATGTTGGGAGGAATACAGACTTTGGGGAGAAAATGAGGATTTCACATGTCTTTTTTGTCCTTGTTGTGAGGATGTGCTCATTAGGGGCCACATCAGGGCTGCAGAGGCCACCAGACAGCTGACAGTAAAACTTGACCCCAGTAATTTATTGCTTGCCTCATTATTGATTTTCAAAAGGATTCAGGCAAAGTGGCTGTACCTCTGTTATATTTCATTATTTCTTTGTCTGTAAAAATGAAGCATTGTTTATAGCACTGTCCTACCTCCTGGGAACAGAGCAAGGTAACACACAAGAGAATTGGAGTGGCTATTTTTAGGATATGAAGCAACACTAAGTTTTGAGAATAATTCAGGTGAAAATAAATGTGATACACAGCAATACATTTGTGACAAGGGTTAGTAGAGTGTTCTTGCGACAATTGACTGCTATTGATGCAACTTATTGCAGGCATACGTAATTGTTTTCAGAAAGATAATAGTCAGCAGCTCCATGGCTTGTTGTAATATCCTCTGATGCATTCACATTTTGTGTAGGTCACTAATGCACATGTGTAACAGCATTTTGAGATAGTTAGACCCATATTCAAGCAAAAGAAAAGGAATCCAAAAACATTTGTTTTTGAATTTGTCATCTGTTTACTTGTACAATGACCTCAGAATATTCGTGAAGGACTTGGTGCCCAGATATAATCAAATGTAGCTTTTTAAAAGGGCTAAGTGGCTGAAGATATTCAAAATGACCTTTTAAAATAAATCACCTGGCAGTATGGACTATAGCAAATAATTGGATGCTAAGTGTGGAGGTTAGATTTTCTAATGGACAAACTCCAAATTTGTTCAGTCATTGAGTCATTGGTTGATTGTTGGCCATGTTTGGTAGGAGTTTGCTAATGTTAAACCTAATGTCTGAAAATAATTATCATGGATAATACTAGCTTATCTGAAAAATTTAGCATTTTAGCTAATAATCCCAACAATTTATATTTGAGGAAAAATGTCCTGATAAGTAGTCTTTTTTAAAATATATATATCCTTATGGGTTATATAGGATGGGAGCAATGAGAATCAGAGGACATTTTGAAATTAATAACAAATTTTCCCTGGTTTTGATGTCTGCTATGATTATATTAACCCTTCTGATGGCTGTAAAAGCAAGCAGTGCCTAACACTATACCCAACATTTGTGATCAACTTGAAGGCAATTGGTTTTGGCTTAAATTTCATAAGAAATTTTTATAATACACAGTTGTATAAATCAAACTACTGTTTTTATGTCTGATGTGCAAGTATTTCTAAAAAAAAAGGAAGTAGGGAGAAGGAAAGGGTATAGAAGTGGGATTCTGAGGTCTATGTTGGGAGAAATACAGACGTTTGGGAGAAAATGAGGAATATGCAAATGGCCTGCTTCCTTAGTCAATATAACCTTTCCACGTGCGTTTTTCCAGGTGGGTCAGACCTTGGTTTTGAGCAGGCTGCATCTGCACTATCCATTTAGCATTTGGGAGAAGTTTTACTTGTTCCTACCACTGTGATACCATTTGTAGCCTGCAGTGGTGACTTATTTAGGGCATCTCTTAAAGGGTCCAATTTAAATTATGCTGATTAACTTGCTTAGGTATAGAATCTGATGTATTGATATGTCAAATGGTGACAGGACACTTTCACTGTTATGTCTTTCCTAGAATTTCAGGTTTAGATAAAACCTTTGGAGGCATCATTTAATCCCTAACTGAGCAAGGAGAAATCACTCAGAACAAATCACCAAGGACTGCTGGCATTCGATCTCTGCTAAAATACCTCTTCCTTTCTTAGAGAGGCCTGTTGCTCTCTTAGACGCTTCAGTTTATCAGCAGTTGACCCTCTGCAGCCATCCAGAACAAGTTTACTCATTGACTTGAATGACGATCCTACAGTTATTTAAAGCTCGTGATTGTGTTCACCCGAAGTATTCTTTTATCCAGACTAAATATTACTGGTTCCTTCAAAAAGACCTTTTATAATGTAGTTTTCATTTTTATTTTATTAATTTCTTCAGGGATCAGGCTGTTCATGTCTGAAATGTACTCCAGGCTATGCTTGTTATGAATCCCGAAAAATAAATTGCTTGTCTCCAGTTACTCTTCAGAATGTAGCCTCTTGCCAACTGGTTTAGAAACATTTTATGGAAAAGGCCTACTAGACATGCTTGCTAAGACTTTTACAGAGTTGGAATGTATACTAATGTAATACAAATCTATTTTCATAAATGTAATTATTGAGGTTCTGGCATGTGTAAGGTGCATGGGAATATAAAATACAGTAGATATAGAAATAGAATGTAAGATACAAAGAAGAGTGTTTCACTGTTTTCATCATCAAAACTTTATAATCTATTATATTATGGGAAATAACTTTGCTAAGGGAGCTATAATTAAAAGAAGCAGTTTAACTACCAAAAGAGAGGCATATATGAAGTGTTAAGGTATAAAATTATCCCTGGCCCATGATATTCCCAAGAGGTTTCATGGGAGAAAAGGATGCTTCAGATAGGCCTTGATTTTGATGGGCACCAATGTGGGAAAGTATCAAGTGTGTTTTCAGAGGAGCATCTGATTTAAGGGCAGCATAAAATGCATATCAAGTGAATAGTGGTAAAAAAGTTAGAATGTTTGGAGTATGTTGGGTAAAGGCTTGTATTCCAGCTTAGAGTTTATACCAAAAATAAGAATGAACGGTGGGCACACGTACTATAACACATTGAAAATTTGGTCCCCGATTTCGGCAGTTCCATAACTTTACAAACACATTTAAATGAAATAAAATATATGTGAAAATTTCTATGCAGAAATTCTATTTCATTTATAAAGAGTATGAATTATGTGTGTTTTGCATTTAAGACATATTGGCTTTGAATTAGATATTATTATTACTCTCTTTGTCCCAGAAGCCCAGCAATTTCAAGGACACTTACTAATCATAAAGGTAAAGTAAATACATTGCTGATAGACATGTTACTATATTCACACCTGTGTAAGTTATTAGTACCTTTTCTATTTACTACTCTTTGGCCATATAAATGACATGCCATACTGACACCAAGGTTAGTTCAAATGGTTGCCATTTTAGTATAAAATAAATTAACCTTTTTTTCAATTTTTAGTAATTAACAAGGGAGACACAGCCCTGGCCTGTGTGGCTTAGTTGGTTGAGCATCGTCCTGTGCACTGAAAGATCGTAGATTCGATTCCTGGTCAGGGCACATACCCAGGTTGTGGGTGTGATCCCAGTTGGGGCATATGTGGAAGGTAACCAATTGATGCTTCTCTCTCACATAAATGTTTCTCTCTCTCTCTCTCTCTCTCTCTCTCTCTCTCTCTCTCTCAAATCAATAAAAACATATTTAAAAAAATGGTTATACAGAATGTTGGGAAATACTTCTATGTAGGTGTGTTACTTATAAGATTGTCACCTATAAAGTACCTTACATATACAATTAGTTTTATTGCATCTTAATAATTTTGAAAAAATATTCTTACTTTGGGTTGACTATCTTTAGTATCTATGAGAAAGCTCTCTTCTTTTAATTTATCTTCATAGATTGCTTATTAATCCACATAATGAATAGTAGAGATGGTGAATACCTAAATGGACAAATATTTCATAGTACAAGTGTATGTATATGCAGAAGCATTCAATACATTAGACAATAACAATGTTAATTACTGTATGTTTCCAAAACAAAAGTTATCATTTCCTCACTGAGTACTTTGATTTTGGAACCTTTAACCACTGTGGAAAGTAACTTATTTTAGATTTGGTTATTATTTTAGTCTCTGGAGAAGTACACAGAGCTTTGTAGGACTAGGAGAGAATAGAAAATAGTTTATTGTAATAAAATAACATACAGTTCATTAATTTTTAATTACACTGTAATGCATGTGGGAACACTGATGTTTCAATAACAGTTGATTATAGGCCATCTGAGCATTTACTATTATTTAGACTTTATTGAGGGTCTATTCTGAAATATTAAATATAGATGGAGGCTGACAAAAGGAAGTACTACATATATATTTCCATTTGAAGAACATAATGGCTTTTACCAAGAGCCTGAAAGGTATGAGGTAATGATACCTCTTCTTGTTATTGTCTGAAGGAGGGAATGGACAGTGTTGGAACCACCTATAGGTCTGGGGACTGTCTTAGAGACAGGTGCTGTACTTTGTATAGTTACCCAGCTTTGAAGGGATCAAGAACTAGTAATTTGTGCTAAGGGCCCTTTAATAAAGAGAAGGTTGTCATTTTGGGGCCAGTTTGTAAGAAAAAAAATCATGGGGCTTGAAAATGCTGAAGGGTCTTACTGGAACCCATGATTGTGAAGCATGTAGGTAGATGGGTTTTTCATAAAAGGCTTCTTCATTCATGTGTGTGCATGTGTGTGTCTGTATAATACACTCTGTCTTCGTGCCTGCCCATTCCTGTTCACACAATGAGCCATAATCTTCATCTGACTCTGCGGCATACAGTTAACTTCGAGCTGGGCTCTGATTTCAGAGAGAACTGGCTTCTTGAAGCACTGCCGTCCTACAGTGTGTAATGGAAATAGACCTAGGCAAGAAGAGCGTCCCGATGGTTTTGTCCTTGCATTTCTTGGGAGCCAGTTTTCTGGAAAAACAACACATGATTGGTGAATGCTCATTTGAGAAGAAGACTTCTCAATATTGGATATCATGAGAGAAGAATAAGAACTTAGTATGCCCTTCTGAATATTTTCAGCGATGTCAGCTTGTGAGAGCAGTCAGCCTCTCACAGACAAGTTATATCAAAGACTATTCAGCATCCAAGAACCTGTGGAGGCTCTGTCGTAGAGAACCGGGATCTCAGGAACATGGAGACCCAAATCATTACTGCCGCAAACCACTACTTTCATGTCATAACTACACATGTAAATGAGACCAATCCTGAATTAAATAATGAGTTTTTTAAAGAGTTAAGTTGGGAAATGTCAAGTCTCAATCTTTTTCCATTGGATGAAATGAGTATATTTTCCTGCTTTGGAATTGTGTATTCTCATAATGTTCTTGAAAGCATAAAATTGGAACATTTAAAAAAATGTGTGGTTTTTTTTTCTGGCAGTTTCTAAAGAGTGTAAAAACACGTTACCTTGCAAAGCATCCTTTTATCCTCACAGTTTATTTGTTCTCTTTCATGATAAAACAGAGATGCATTTGAAAATAGCACCAGGAACATGAAGAGTTCATAGTTTATTATTATAGTTTATATTTTCAATTATGTATTTATTCACAAGTTGATTTATTTCATTGCTATTGTACTGGTGTCTATATCTCAGTCTGTGCTAAATTTATGGAAATACTGATTTCATTTAGTTTGAAATTAGGATTATAAAATAGGATAATATTTAGTCATCCCTCTTTTGTCCTTTCCAAGTGCCATCACTAGCAATTAAGTATAAACCAGAACACATGAACTTTGAATAAAACCTTCAGTGAGCTTAGACAGTTTTTGGACAGTCACTTGCAGTTTGTGGAGTGTTAGTTACATACCATTGGTAGATGATATAAAGGAGTAGGTGTAAGTATGTTCTAATAAAAAAACTCAGGAATCACTGCAAAGATTTAATGGATAAATTGGTGATTGATATGAAGGGAAAAAAGACACTGAAAAATGTTGATATGAGATCGCGCTGAAGAGGATCAACCTCTGCAGTGTTTCCCAGGATTGGACACATAGGTATCACTTTTACAATCAAGAATCCTTTGATAGTAGTTTGAGAAGCTCACAGAAGTTGTTTAACAATTGCTGTCTTCAAACTAGGCAGGTAAAGCAGTTGGATGTGATTTTTTTAGGCCCCTCCCAGCACTCATAGGCAGAGGCACTGGCTACCAAGCTAGCCTAGAGCATCCTAGGAAGTACAGAGGGTGTGGTTTTAGTTTGGAGTTTGTGGAGTATGGAAAGGGGAAGGGTGTGGCATTCCTTTTCAACAAGATTTAAAGGGGCCCTTCTGAGATCCATACACCTATGCTATCCCTGTGTTCTGAGCCAGTTTCTTGATAAAATGGGGATAGGAAAATATGTAAAACAAATGGTAAACAATAATAAACTATGCAGGTTTAAGATATTGTGTGATAAAATACTGAAATGTTTTATTCAGATGTTTAGAAAATAAGACAACAAAAGTTCTCAGGGGCTTTGGATCACTTTAAGTGGAAGCCAAGGTTACCTTTATATTGTCCTAAGGTAGTAAATGACTATATAGGACAACTAACAAATATTAAATTGTAATATCTTTTATGTACATTTAAAATATAATTTTTTCAATAATTTTAAAAAAAACTTCTTTATCAAGGAGGGATAGACCCACATGATGAACTTCATGAAAGCATCAAAATGATTATTTCTTTGTCAATTCTTAGGATTCATCATTTACTTGTAAATCTGTAAGTTATCGTGCAGTACATATTTAAATACCATGATACTTACAACACCCTAAACATACATTTTTTAAAATAGAATTTATTTTTTAGAGCAGTTTTAGGTTCACAGCAAAACTAAGTGGAACAGAGATTCCCCATATCCTCCCTCCCCATTATCCCCCAATTTCAAAATTTTGTACCAAAGTGATACATCTATTACAACTGATGAATCTCTGTTGACATATCATTACCACCCAAAGTCTGTAGTTTACATTGTGTGAAACTCTAAATATTTTAATTCCATGTAATGATGTGAAACATTGTTTAGTGCAAATGTTAGAGATGTTGGCACAATATAACATCTGTAACATTGATTCACCTTGAGAAAAACAGAATCTATAGTTTGTTTTTTAATTGACAGGGTCATTTTCACATTATATCTTTCAGTTTTTAATCTAAAAATGGTTATACAATACCTTATGGTCTTATTTTTAACCCTTCTGAACCTGAAACCACCTTCTCTCAAGTTACATATGGTTATAATCTGCTTTATGGTTTGAAACTAAAGGGAAGGCTGGGAATTTTGGATAAAGGAAATTTTAACAATCACCATTATTTTTATAAGACTGGGTAATTTCCATTTTAAAACATTCTGGCCAAAAGTTTTGTGTGCTATTAGAATGAGTAAGTACAAGATTGAAAGGTTTTTAAGAGACTTCCTTTTTATATTAGACATTTGAGATATGATAAATTAAGGACTTCATAAGTAAAAGGGCATTCTAGGTTGTGTAATGGGTGGGTGAATAATGAAAACATATGCTTCAGAGATGTGTAAGGAAGTCTCCTTGCCTTTGGCCTCAGGGAAGCTGTGCAGTACAGATACCTTCTTTTTCCTCTTTATCTGACAGTTAAGAGGAATCCACAATAGGAGACAGAAATCGAAGAGACATAATTGCAACAACACTGAAAAGATTTTCACTTTTGATTATGTAAAATCAATCCTGGTGGGAAAAAGAGTCACCTACGTTAAAAATTAGGCGAAGAAGCTTGCGCAAGGAAAGTGCTTCCTCCAGACCCCTGGAAACACATGCCTTCGCCTTCACCCTGGGCAGCACGCGGGACGGAGAGGCCAGCCCACAGCAGTCGCCCGGCTTGGTTCATTCTGGGAGGAAAAGGGGCTCCCCCCCGCAGCTCAGCCGAGTCCCTGCGCCGCGCTGTGCGGGCACCAGGCGCTGGGACTCCTTCCAGGAGCCGGGAGCCCTGACCGCCCTGCCCTCGCCCGCTGCTGCGCTTGGCCCGCCCTGGAAGGGCCTGAACTTTGGCCCCCGTCCGCTGACACCCGAGGGAATTTGAATGCAATGACGTCTCCGCTCAGTTCAGCTGCACAACAGGAAATGCTCTCCGCCTCCCCCTCCTGCTCGGAGAAAGTGGGGCTTGCTTCTCCAGGAGGCCTCCGAGGCGCTGCCCCAGACCTAGTTTCGGGGCGCCTCGCGGGCTGCTCGCTGTGGGTCGGCGGGGCCCCGGAGCCCTGGGCGGGGACGCCGAGGAGATTGCACTTCCTTTGCAATGGCTCACTTTCCCAGCGTGCCAGGGGACGCCTCTGTGCTGAACAGACAGGCAGGAATGCCCGGCGATCACTGGCCTTGGGGAGACCACATCGCTTGCATAATAGAGAGAACACCCGGTCAGGTGGGCCAAAAGCATTGGCAGGCTCCTGAAATCGAGCGAATAGTGCTGAATAATGCTGACTGCAGAGGGCCTGAGTAGACTTTTAGTCACCTTGATAGAATGTACAGTTTCTCTTTTCACAAAGCCCTGGCTGGAAACCTCTTGTTAAACCCTCCTTCTAACTGTCACCTTTTACTAGGCTGTGGAAAGAAAGATGTGCATGTTCAGCGCAAAGCACCGACATCGCGCTGGTGTACACTTTGAGACAGAGTCATTACATGCACATTATTGCATTGTTTATGATTTAACCGTTGTGATTCAGGTAGTGAATCTAGTTTTTAAAAATGCTAATGGTTTTGTAAATTTGAGAACAGTACTATGGTCCTTGCCTTTGGATGGACTATCCTCAAATTATAGATGGATTTTTACTGTTTTTTCGACATTTTTAGTTTTTAGCTAGAGATAGGCTTAGGAAATTGAAACCAACAAGTTAATCCAGCCTTTTAAGTAGATAGGTGTTTTCGTTTGCATTTGTAATCTTTCAAGTTACAGTTTAGACTGTTTAGAGCTCATGACATCATTTAGTAACGTGGATCTTGTGTGTTTTATGTACTCCCGAGGATGATACAGAAGAGTAGCATCAGCCGGGCAGTCATCCTTGTGATAAGGTCTCTGGTTGCCTCATGAATAGGCTTTGTAATGGTCGATTGTTCTTTGGGCCACACAGCCAAAATGCCAAAGTTCACTGGGAGGTCTGCTAAGGTTTCTTATATCAAAGACTTGACAGAAAAAGGATTTCATAGATGAAAATATTTTTTTAGTTGTTCATAGTAAACTTAGAAATTATTCTAAATTGGAACATACACTGTTTACATGTTTACGTTAAGCCGAGTCATCAAGCTAATTAATCACTGACCGATGCTTTTATAATTGTTGCCTAAGAATTTTCCTTTAAAATAAGTGCTCCCCCCCCCCCCCCCCATCATTAGATGTGTATATAGTACAATGTCATTTCCCTTGGGACACTTTCAGCTGATTTTGGCAATAAAGAAATTGAAGATTATTTGAGTACATTTAGAAGAGCTATAGATTTAAACATATCTCTTTTAGATTGCTTTTTCCTTTGACAGAATATACAACAAAGATCCTCTCTTTTCACCATCTGAGCCTCACTCAGGTTGCTTTGGTAGCACTCTTACTTGATTATGACCGGCACAGAAATATTTGTACTGGTATTCTCAGTGGACCACTAAAGGAAATAAAGTTAGAAGTGAAGAACAGAGAGGAAGCTGTAGCTCATTGGTGCTATGCCCAAGAGAGCAGACTCCATTATAGTAGCCTCAGCAGTTTCATGGATTCAAGGGGCACATGGGATGGTGCAAGTGAAAATGTTTTGTAAAACCGGAAAGCACTATGCTAATGCAGATAAGTTTTCTGTATGACTCTCCTGTTCCTTCTCCCCTCCTACAGTAAAATTATACAGAATGTACATCTGAAACAACAAGGAAAACTCTTAAAGTGGATGCTGGTTTTATTCTTTGTGGCCACATTATAGTTGGGTCCCCTGCACCATGTTTATTTGCTCTATAATTAGATTTAACCACTTTTAAACCCAGCTTGGCCATTATGAAAGTATTATGAAAGTATTTATTTAGCAGCATTAATATAGGGATCAATTACTCCAGATCTGTATTAGCAGTAATCCTTAGTTTTTGTGCAGCATCTTGTTGGAGGTGCTAAGTAGGATCTTTAGAAACATTAATTAAATCTCATAACAACCAGGAGATTAGCATGCTGTTCTATGAAAACCACTGTGTGGAGAGTTTTTATGGACTATACTTAGAATTTAAAACTTTATAACATCAACCCAGACCCAACCCAGACCTCATTTGCAATTATAGTCCAAACATGTAATTTGATTAATATGTGAGTTACAGATCTATCTACTTTTGGGGATATATTCTATGTGTGTGTGTGTGTGTGTGTGTGTTTTGCAGGAGCATTTTGTGCCTTTGAAGTAACTAAAATTACAGTTCTGATAAGGATGAGTAGAAAAAATCTTTTATTTCTCAGCTAAGAAGTTTGTGCTTCTTGAAAGAAAATCCTAGAATAAATGCAATTCTCTGTTATATCTTGCAACCATAATTGGGAATATTTAAGAAAGTGTTTTGAAGGAATTGGTTGTGTACTGTCTGTCTTTTCCAATTAATCCCACAAGCTGGGGCAGAATATGTTTTGTCCTCACTGAATCCCCAGTGCCTAGAACAGTGCTCCACTTGGAGCAGAGGCGCAGGGCGCTGGTGCTGAGTGGAGAAATTAAAAGGCGACGCCACTGTCTCTTATATTTCAGATGATATTTTTTGTGCCTGGACTATTGCTTCAGAATTCTCTGAATTGTTTGAATTCAGCAAATATAAGACATTATTTGATTTTTTAAAATAAAATGTAGACATATAGTAGGTGCACAATAGGCACTTATTACATTGAAAAATATTCAGAGAAGCATGATATTTAGCAATATTGCCATCCTGGGTGCTTTATTTACTATTCTAATAATTTGGAACCTTTTTGTTTGTTTTTTTTTCATCTAAGGAGAGTCTTTTTTTTTTTTTTTTTAAAGCATATTGACCTATTGATTTACAAAAGAAGACATATAGGGAGGCTAAAGAACAATGCAGTTGAATTTGAGTCTTTTTTTTTATTGATATCAGAGAGAAAAGGAGAGGGAGAGAGAGAGATAGAAACATCAATGATGAGAGAGAATCATTGATTGGCTGCCTCCTGCAGGCCCCCTACTGGGGATCCAGCTGGCAACCCTGGGCATGCGCCGTTTAGCAGAATTGAACCTGGGACCCTTTGGCCTATGCTCTATCCACCGAGCCAAACCAGCTAGGGCTGAATCTTTCCTTTTCTAGCACTTAACCTTAAGATTCTGCATGGCAGTTTGAGATCCAAAGGTTCTTTGAGCTCTTAAACAATTTATATTTTATCATTGATTGCCTTACAGGATCGTTGATGCTACATTTGTGTCTTTCTGGAAATTGGGATTGTGGATTAAAAGACACTGCTGTATTTTCCGTGCCTAGAATGGTGTCCCAAGGAATTTAGAGGCTCAACAGAGCCAGCTTCCTGGGTGGGCAGTCATGTGATCTGTTCAGAAGCACCTCGAGCTTTATTTAACGTCCTACTGTCTTGAAATTCTTAATTTTGGACAAGGGGGTTCTGTATTTTTGTTTTTCACTGGGCTCTGCAAATTTTGTAGCTGATCTTGTTGCTCAATAAATATTTGTGGCAAAATTAGTGACAACTACAGAACTTAGAAACTTAGATTTTACTTCTGAAAATATTGGTTTGATCACAGGCCTTAGTTTCTCTGTTTCTCTGAGGTATAACAAAATGAAATACAGACTGTTTGGGTTCAATCCAAGAAAATATCTCAACTAGAATATTATTTGGAACTGAGGATGGATGACCTTAAAAAAAAAAAAAGACTTCTCCAAATCTCTGAAGTGTTCAGTATATTCTCTTAGTTGGATTGGGTTTAATGGAGGTGCTGTTAGAATGTGGAAGACTGAAGCTAATGTAATGGGAAATGTAGAGTTCAGGGCATGACAAGGAATGTGGGTTTCAGAGCACGGCGGCCTGAGTTCTGAGTTCGAATGTTGCCCCCTTACCCCCCCACACACTCACTTACTAGGTGTGTTTATAATTACTTTATCCCAATCCGTAAATCTGATTTTAAAAAAATTTTCTCCCTCTGGGTGGTAGGTTCCTTTTATTTTTCTAAGGGAATTTGTTGTTTTATTATATTAAGCAACAATCCAGCTTCTGAATTCTTGAAGCTTTAAGGTATATTTGGGGATTTGTTTCTTGGTAGTTAAATAGACTCACCTTCCGGTGTGGGTCCTGGGGTCTTAGTGTGTGGGGGAGTCTGGATGGTGCAGGAGTGGACTGCCGCTGGGACGTCACTGGTAAAGTCTGAGCCAGTGGACCAAGGCCAGCTCAGAGTGCCCTGACCTTTGGGAGCCAGCACTTAGGAGATACCAAGATAACTAAGTGACAAATAAGTAGCAGAATATGTCAATAGGGACATTATTCTTATGTTTGTGACTTTCTTTTTAGCTGTAACTCTTTGTCCTTCGGTAGCAGTTATGCAAAATGGGACTATCATCTTATCTTGAGAGAGGAAATGAATATGAAAGAAAATGTTTGCTGGGCTTATAGAAAGACTGAACTACTGTGTCTTTACAATGCAGAATTGCTTTATATGATGAAACTCATGTTCTACCATAGAAATACTTTTAAAAAAACTTTATGTCTAAAGACATAAAATGTACTTAAGCTCTGTGTTTTTACCTACAGTAAAGACTATGAAGAGTATCTAACTTCTGTAGTTACATCTGGTGAACAGATATTTCTTTGAGACATTCCTGCCTCTGTTGAGAACCAAGATTCTTTGCTATTTAACATTAGTGACTAATGTGGAGTTGGCATATATTTATTTACAGTTTACTAGTATTACTTAAGAATAGTCACACATCACACTAATGTGAAAGGAACAGAGTTAGAGCCAGGTCAGGGTATCCTTTTTTTAAAAAAAAAACTAAATGTACTTATAATTATCAATATTTAAAAATGCCATTTTATTATTCTTGCGTAGATAATGTATACTGCATTTTATTTCCTAAAGCTTAATAGGTTTGAACATGGGATTTACTTGTAGAAGGCAAATAAGATAATATTCATACAAGGGGGTCTTTGAGTGAATGATGATAAACTTCTCTACTCTGTGCCATGACGTGTGTTTCATTGAGAGCAATGCAATTCTGGACAAAAGGCCTCCATGTGAGAAGATTGCTGTGAACCTAGATATTTGTAGACAGTTCCTGATTTGAGCTGCAGCTGGTCAAGCACAGTCCTGACCTGAACAATGAGAATCTAGTAGGATTCCTTTTTTTTTTTTTTATTTTCAATGCACAATTATGAGTCAATATAAAGATATAAAGCTCTGACACCCTAGAAAGCAAACAAACCACTGTTATCAGAAAGAGGGCAAAGGGTGTTTTACACAAAAGGCATTAAGTATTGTTTTCTAATTTTCCTTTTATTTACTTCATTAAGATCTTGTCTCATGAAAAAAAGGGAATTACTTCAAAGATCTTTGTAATTTTTGAGGGTTGTTTTTGCTTATGTTTTTATAGACTTAAAGTAAAAACACATTGACAACATCCTGGGATTAAGAAAGCCAGTGAGAGGGAATGAAAATGTCATTAAACTAGATAGAGTTATGGGATAGATGGGTGACTAGGAACTAACAAAGACATTTAAATCAAGCAGAAGAATATGTTTTAAAAATAAAACAATCTAAATTTTATTACTTATAAGTAAAATAATATGTCGGGAATTATGTGCTATGAAGAAACACATGACTGTGTTAACTACAGATATTAATATATTTTTAAAAAATCATGGTGGGAATGATTTAATTTGAGATGCTGAGCTCTCTCAGTTAGATTGTTTCTATGCCAGCATCATTTCTTAAATTATTGGAACCTGGTGTCAGAGCTTATTTTTACACTGCTTGGTCATGGGAAAACACATTTATATAAGTTAAGGCTCTTCCGTTCATTTATTACACCTTGTATTTATATAATTATTTGACTGTGTTAGTTCTCTAAAATGAAAGGACAGTATCAGTATGTTCATTGGTGAACAAGAAGTCAGTATAGAGTGCTCTATTTTTACAGCTGTGCTTCAGGGTATCATGTTCCAAAGAGGTCAGCTGGGCATGACCTCATGGGCATGAATCTTGGGGAGATAATTCTGAAATTGCCACCGGCCTGTAGAGTTAAAAGCCAAGGCAGAACCTCCAAATGCTGTAAGAGGAGGTATCTAGTCTGTTAATGCTTATGACATTTTTCTTAGTAGCATCTAAATTCAGAATTGAATCCAAAGATAAGAGGACCGGGTAGGGTATAAGGCCCTGGAGGATGTAGTTAGTAGGAAGCAGCATTTGCATTCATGAACACTCCCTGGTTCTGTCACATTTTTAACACTGAGTTTTTTTAATAGGAAGTATAAATAGGAAGTAAAGACGGGGTGTTGAAGGAAGGAAGAAGGTATTGAAAAGGGTAGTAGAGAGACTACTGTGGTACTTTCATTATAACACTATTCTTGGTAAAACTATAGAAAAATAGTATGGTTTTGAGCATGTGTGGGAAGCTACTAGAGAAATAAAACTTGTTTATCTGATGTACAGATATGATTATTTATGGGTACTGGTGAACATTACTGTCCTTCGTACAATCATGCCCAAGGTTTGTGGCAGCTGTTGGGTACACATATCATTGGAAGTTGTTTATAAGATTCTTTTTTTTTTTTTTTTCAATTTCATAATTTTATTTTATTTATTTATTTTTAATTTTTTTAAAATTAAATCTTCATTGTTCAGATTATTACATTTGTTCCTCTTTCCCCGCCCATCACTCCCCTTCTCCCAGTTCCCGCCCCACCCTCCGCCCTCACTCCCCACCCACTGTCCTCATCCATAGGTGCATGATTTTTGTCCAGTCTCTTCCCGAATCTCCCACACCCCTTTCCCCCCCCCAAGAATAGTCAGTCCATTCCCTTTCTATGTCCCTGATTCTATTATAATCACCAGTTCATTCTGTTCATCAGATTATTTATTTACTTGATTCTTAGATTCACTTGTTGATAGATGCATATTTGTTGTTCATAATTTGTATCTTTACCTTTTTCTTCCTCTTCCTCTTCTTAAAGGATACCTTTCAGCATTTCATATAATCCTGGTTTGGTGGTGATGAACTCCTTTAGCTTTTCCTTATCTGTGAAGCTCTTTATCTGACCTTCCGTTCTGAATGATAGCTTTGCTGGATAAAGTAATCTTGGTTGTAGGTTCTTGGTATTCATCACTTTGAATATTTCTTGCCACTCCCTTCTGGCCTGCAAAGTTTCTGTTGAGAAATCAGCTGACAGTCGTATGGGTATTCCCTTGTAGGTAACTGAGTTTCTTTCTCTTGCTGCTTTTAAGATTCTCTCTTTGTCTTTTGCTCTTGGCATTTTAATTATGATGTGTCTTGGTGTGGTCCTGTTTGAATTCCTTTTGTTTGGGGTTCTCCGCACTTCTTGGACCTGTAAGTCCATTTCTTTCACCAGGTGGGGGAAGTTTTCTGTCATTATTTCTTCAAATAGGTTTTCAATATCGTGCTCTCTCTCATCTTCTGGCACCCCTATAATTCTGATGTTGGTACGCTTGAAGCTGTCCGAGAGGCTCCTTACACTATCCTCGCATTTTTGGATTCTTTTTTCATTTTGCTTTTCCGGTTGGGTGTTTTTTGCTTCCTCGCATTTCAAATCATTGACTTGATTCTTGCGCTCCTCTGGTCTGCTGTCGGGAGTCTGTATAATATTCGTTATTTCAGTCCGTGTATGCTTAATTTCTAGTTGGTTCCCCATCATAACATCGAGGGTCTCATTAGTTTTCTTGTAGATCTCATTAAGTTTATCGGCGGCTTCTAAACAGTTCTTGAGAGACCTTAAAAGTGTGGTTCTGAACTCCATATCTTCCATTGACAATTTTGTCCTGTTTCTTTGTCTCCACATTTTGTTATGCTTCCTTGGTGCACCCCCTAGTGGTCTTTGTGCGCAGTCTTGTAGTTAAGCCTTGATTGTTGTAGCTAATACCAGGGAGGGTTTGACCTCCAGGCCAAGTGGCTGTGAGAATCAGCTGTGTCTGCAGTGAGAGAACTTCTGTCCTCTAGGGAGGTGCTTATCTAGCCTTTGCCTGAGGCTATCCGGCAAATGCCTCTGTGCAGGGCTTGGGCGGGGCGGGTCGCACAGGATCAACAGGGTGGGCCGGAGAGAGCAGTTATGGCGGCTCTCAGTCCTGTCCCCAGGGGCTCTACCTCTCTGAGTCCCAGCAACTGCTGCAAACCTCAGAGAGAAAGCTGCCCTCGCGTTCTGACCGATGCCAGACAGTCCCGCTTCTCCCGTTTGAGTCTGGGTCCCTAAAGACTCGCCCGGATCTGGAGCTCAGAGTCTGCGACTCCCTCCTGATTGAAAACGCCAACCGCACCCTCCGCCGCCAGCCTGCTTCGTGCACTCCACACCTCAGAATTTGACTTCAGCACTGCGCCTCCTCTGAGTGTCCGTATGTGTTTCTCTTTCCTCCTAGTTGTAGGACTTCCACTCAGCCAGCGTTCCTGTGGTTCTGGGTGATGTCCGTTCCGTCTTTTAGTTTCACTTTTGAAGTAGTTGTTCAAGGCAACAAACTCCGGCATTAACCTATGCCGCCATCTTGGTTCCAGCAATTTCCTGTTTATAAGATTCTTATTTAGTAAATTAAATTCAGAAATACTAACATTTTCCCATCATTTAGAAAAGATGTTACACTGTCTTTTATCATCATTGTTAATGAGAATAAGATTTTTTAATTTGAAGATCACATGCACTCACAGTTGCTGCCATCTGCAGTGTGTGCAGTTGTATTGTACATGGAAGTCACATGTGAGGCTTCTGCTGGCTATTGCTGTTCTCTTCTCGACATCACACCATGATATGCACTAGTAAAATTTTATAATAGGGCCAGGATAAGTGAATTTCTCATTTTGGTGATGTAACATCAGTACTTTATTTTTCTATTATTAGCGGGTTGTTTTTTTTTTCATATCAAGTAGATTGGTAATCCTGAAAAAGGATGAATTGGTGCTAAAACCAACAGTACATCACATGTGAAACTGTTACTTGATTTTCACTTACTCATATGTGGACAATAGAATAAGAGTGGGAAAGAAATTATCAGCTAATTGAGATTTGAAATTTTCAGTGACATATGTTAATAGTTATTTATGGCAGCATAACTGTTAACAATACCATATCAGAAGAAATGTATTTAAAATCTAGTTAACTTTAACTAAATTATAATCTATAACATTTATTGTATGTCCATTATGCTAGAGTAGAAATTAAAAATACTGTATATTATATATATATATATATATATATATATATATATATATATGTATCTATATCTGGAAAAAGAATTTGCATTGCAATATAATAGACAATTAAAACAAAACAGCTTCTTTCAACACATGAAGAAGCTTGCCTACTATTCATTAAATTAACAAATATTTATTGAATATGTGTTATGTGCCAGGCACTGTTCTAAGAGCTCTTCTAAGGGATAGAACAGGAACAAGATAGGCATGGTTTCAATCTATGTGAGAGACACTCATCCACATTCATCTAATAATACAGATATATATTACAAATTATGCCTAGTGCTAGAGAGGAGAATAGGGCAGCTTTGTTTGGAAAACCAAAAATGTTAAAAAGTCTTTTCAAAGTCAAAAAAAGATTTTCTGAAGCAGGGGTATGTGGAGCCCAGAGTGATTGATAAGAAAACATTAATTACATGAAGGCAGTTGGTGGGTTCTTCAGCTTGAGAGAGCAGCTTGCTCTAGGCCCTGTGATGGACGGGATCATGGCCCCATCAAAGACATAAAGGATCACTACTGTGGCTGAGCTCTAAGTGCAAGGGAGGGAACCTCACAGAGTCGGCAGGGCCATTGCATGCAGACTTGTAAATCTGGTTTAGGATTTGGGTCTTTATCTTAAAATGAGTGCAATGGAAAGCCATATAAATTGTTGAAAAGGTCAGATTTGAATTTTGAATATCCCTCTGTCTGCTGGGGAAAAAACTTGAGAGTGCCAAGAGTGGAACTAGATTACTACACTGGATTAATCCACTACTGTGGGGTGGTGCAGGTGGAGAAAGGAGAAAAATGGGGAGATTTGAGAAATTTGAGAGATTTCTTGGAGGAGAAATATATAGGATTTTATGGGGATTTGGTATGAAGAGTAAAGAAGAGGAAATAGCCCAGAATGAATCCTATGTGTGGCCTGTGCACCGGAATGGGCAGAAATGTCATTCATTGGAATGCAATTCACTATAGAAAAGCTTGGTTTAAGGGAGTGGTGACTTTTGTTTTTTTGACTTGTTGAGGTTAGAGTGGTTTTGAATCTGAGTGGAGATGTCAAATAGTTGAACCTGTGGTTCTAGAGGAGAGGACAGACTAGAGACAGAAATTTTGCAGCCATCAGCATATAGGGTAGTAACTGAATTGGGGTAAATGAGAAGATGAAAGGAGAATACATAGTTGGAAAAAAAGAGATGCCTTGGGGCTGACCCTAGAGAAACTGACTATTAAAGGCCTGAACCAAGTGAGTGAGCCTACCAAGAAGATTAGGAAAGGCTAACTGGAGAAGGACAACAATAAAGAGACTCATAGCATCGAAGTGAGGGGAGATGTTAGTTTCCTAGGGCTTCTGTGACTAAGTGCCAGAAATTAGGTGGCTGAAAACAGCAGAGACTTGTTTTCTCACAGTTCTGGATGTCAGAAGTCTGAAATCAGAGTATCGGCAGGGTTGGTTCTTTCTGAGGGTGATGAGGAAGAATCCCCTCCATGCTTCTCTCCTAGCTTCTGGTGATGGTCTATCATCCTTGTCATTCCATGGCTTGTAGATGCATCGCTCCAATATCGGCCTCCATCTTCCCATGGCGTTCTGTCTGTGTCTCTGTGCCTTCATGTGACATTCTTCTTGTAACAACACTGGTCATGTTGCACTCATCATAAGCATAACCTCATCTAAACTAATTATATGTCTGAGGATGACTCTATTTCCAAATAAGGTTACATTTTGAGGTACTGAGGTTAGGACTGCAATATATCTTTTGGAGGTAGGGTGAGGTGGTGACAGACACAATTCAATGTATAACAAGAGGATACAGGCTGACTGCCTCTTGTAAGGCCTTCCTAGGAATCAGTGACAATCAAGACTGTTCCCATTCTTATATTTTAACACAAGGTAGTAATATTCTGTCCAATGAGGTGAAAATAAATTGTGTATGGTAGCTGAGGTGAATATGAGGGTAGGGATAGAAAACAGCCCAAAAGGGGCAGGATAAGATAGGAACAAAACTTCTTAGAGGAAATGAAATTTGAATTGAGCCTTGACAGATGGGGCTCAGGATTTAAATTTGTGGGCAGTTGAGGTTGTGAGCAGTTGAGGTAGAGGGAGCATAAGAGGAGAGAATCTGCATAAAGTCTCGATCTGGACAAATGTTCCTAGCCTTTGAAAAGTAGGAATCTGTTGCCTGGCTAGTGTTGCTCAGTGGTTGGACGTCGACCTGTGAACCAGGATGTCATAGTTTGATTCCCTGTCAGGGCCCATGCCCAGGTTTCATGCTCAGTCCCCAATCGGGGATGTACAGGAAGCAGCTGATCAGTGATTTTCTCTCCCTTTCCCTTTCTCTCTGAAATCAATAAAAATATATTTTAAAAAAGTAGGAATAAGTTATATGTAATTGAGGTTTAAAGAGCCATGTATTTACTGGTCTCCCTTTATATAAAGGAATAGTAAATGCTTTGTGTGCTATGGGGAGCTGTTTGGCATGCATTGGGCTGGATGTCACATTCAATCGCTTTGCTCAACAGTTATTTATTAGAACTTACTATGTGTTGGGCACAGTGCCAAGGACTAGGGATAAATCAAATTTTGGTTACATATTTAACCATTTCTCCCAACACCTTTGCATTAACCATCATTTTAACAAGAGTTCATGGGTAATAATAGGAGGATTTTATTTTATGACTGTGTGCATTTTCAGAGTCACGAATTTAATAATAGTAACTAGTAATAATTAAGCATCTTACTCAGGGCCAAGCACTGTTCTAAAAACTTAAACTACATTAATGAATTTCATCTTTATCATCAAAACCTTATGGAGTAGGCTCTACCATATTTCATGGGTGATAAGGTGTCATCAAGTAGTGTTTGATAGCATTTGATGTACCTTTAAGAAAGAGCAATACACGTTCCAAATAATTGAAAGAGGCCATTGATAGTAAGACATAGTCTGCTTTCAGAAATGTTGAAAAATGGAAAATATGCATATCTTAGTATTGGTGAACAATTTAAGCTTGATGGTATAGTATACCTGTATTGACAGATGATGCAATGGAAGCAACAAGAAGATAAATAGCTTGGCTGGGATTACAGAAAGATGTGCAGTGAAGCCAAGATTCTAATGCAGGGGGTTGGTGCCAGAGCCTGAGCACTTAGCCTTCCTGCTCCAGTGCCTGTACCAGGACTGAAGAATCTGTAAGCACATCCCCAGTGCCCCAAGTTTGGGAAGGGTTTGGTGGTGGGAAAGGTATGTGCAGAGGTGCAATTTACTGGTTGGCATCTGACTGATCCTGAACTTTTCAGGGTAGGTCTTTTGGTTGGCCACTTCTTCTCAATCTAAAATGTAATAGAATGAAGAAAGAGATGGGGGTGAAGGAGAGGATGGGGCAAGAGTGGGTGACTTTTCTGTGGAAAATGATGCGTCTTCAACTCTGTTTTAGGTTTCACTTCCTCTGCAGGCCACCCCCAGCACCCCCTCCAATCCTTATCGTGATCTCTTTGGTTGTCATCAGTTGTGCTCTCACTGTTCTGGTTGGTTTTGTTTCCTGTGAAGTTACCTTTCCTCTGATCTAAGGTGGCCCCATAGATATCTACAGCTTCCACAGCTTGTGGGAAAGTGTCCACATGCTTAGTGAAGGATGGAAAACTGCATTAAAGTTGGCTAAACAAAACACTAAGCAGTGAAGTACAAATGTGATAACTTCTTTACATTTTACCCCCATCTTCTTAGACACATTCAGTGTGTTCTGATATATGGGGTTTTACCCTCAAATGTTTCTTTTTTAAAAAAAAATCAGATTTTATTTATCTTTTAGATGACTTGAAACTATCCAAATGATAACACAAAGGAAATTTACCTTCTTTTTAGTGGCCTAGAAGAAGTTCTGAGATTGAAAGTAGAAGTGCTCATTTGGAACCCAAGGCTTGAGTTTCTGAAGGTGGAATTGCATGAGTAAGAATTGAATTGATACACATTTTTTGAAAAGCTCCTTCTAAGCTGTGCAGTCCAGTTCCCATACGTCTCCGTGAGCACTGTGTTGCCACCCTGCACAGTGGTGGGGGCCCATCTCTGTGTGCTGCCTGGTGACAGTGTCAGTGGATACATAGCCAAAGCTCTTCTGATTTTTGCAGCTAAGTATTCTTTGGACCCACTTTTAAAAATAATTTGATCTTTCTCCTTCTAAATATGCAGTCCAGACAATATTTCCATCTAAGCAGTTGCCTCTTAGGAATGATTATGAAACCTTACCATGTTTCAGACTCTTTCAGACTTCTTTCTTTCTCTCTTTCATATCTACATTTTTATCCCTCGGATGGTCCCATGAGACATATGTTCTACCTAGTAACCTTTTAATTAAGAGTATATTCTATATTAGTGCAACTCTTACTGTATTACCTTGTTAGAGTGTGTGCAAATGAATATGACTCCACTGGTCTTGAGGAGCTAACTGTGGGGGAGATGGGTGCACACATATTTCTCAAACCAGGATGTAGGCAGCCATGGAAAGAGAGGTGATGAACAGAAGGAGCCAAGGGATTTCTGAAGAGGAAGATATGAATTTCGACTGGAGGGGCTTGGAGAAGGTTGGTGGAAGGGCGAACAGTTTGATCCCTGTTGTTAGCTCATGTTTAGAACTAGATGTAAATGACAGTTGTGCATCCTGGGATCTGTAGTTGTATTTTCGGAGAGAATGATGCTCCAGAGCAGTGCTGTCCGGGTGAACTCTGCAGCGATGGGAGTGCCCTCTGTCTGCCCTGGTAGCCACTAACCACATGTGGCTTTGGAACACTTGCAGTGTGGCTGGTGCACCTGAGTTGCTAAATTTTAAATTTTATTTAATGCTGATTTTAAATTTAAATGTGAGCAGCCACATGTGGCTATCCTACTGGACAGTAGAGTCAGAGAAAACATGTATCACTAACCCAGAATGGTGATTTCAGAGGATGCTTTTTGAAAACACATGCAAGAGGCTTTAATTGATTTTTTACTTTTCAACATAATTTGCCATAAATGCTAGCACTGGAACCTCCGCGAGCATACAGAAATGCAGTGACTCTTTATAAAGAAACAACGAATGGCTAGTTAAATTAGTCATTGACATCCCCTCCATGCACACTCTTGTTAATACGTATACGCTCATGTGGACGTGTACTCGCATGCACACACATCCACACAGCACACATCCACACACAGTCTTTTTCCTGTCTTCCTGAAATGAAAGAGGGAGAATATGTTTTTGAATGGCCAGCTGTTTTGAAGGACAGGTAATGGATTAATGATCCTTCTACTGGAAGTAGTGTCAGGTTGGGCAAAAAAGAGTCCCTGATGGACGAAAGGGACCAGCTTGGCCCTACAATAAGAACTCTGGCAAAGGGTCCCAGATGATTCTTACCTTCCTCATCTACAAACTGAGCATAACAATGCCTCCTCTGCCTATTGAGATGATACATATTTGTAAAAGCTTCTTTTCAGGGCGATTTGTTCAAACCAGTATCTCAGCGTTTTTATTATCCTGCATTAGGACATTTCTCTTTCTCTCTGTGTTGCCTGTGGTACCAAGAGATATGATTACGCGTATTTCCCCCCTTTATCTGAAATAGCCTCTGGCCATCTCTGACCTCTTCTGAGATCCACACTTGAAAATCTCTTCTTTGAAATTTTGCCCCACACTTGTTTTGGAAGTTCTTCCTTTATGAGTTTCAACAAGACTCTGCTCAGTCCCTGCCTCTGTCCCTCTCAGAATGTATTTTCCCCCCAGACCCCCCTCCACAGGACTGCCCCTGAGCACCCGTCTGCTCCCCCTAAGTGATGTGTGTATGTTTTAAAGTCCTATTTCATATGTCTGTGTTTTATCTTCCTGGTTAGAAAGGAAGCTTCCTGCATTCAGAAGGAACTTTTAAACTTTATTTTTTAAACAATTTTATCCAGTGCCTTGTAGATGGCGGCACTTAGTAAATGTTGCAGACTGATATGATAGTAAAACAGAGGACTTGGGTCTTTAGGTCTCAGACTGGCATTTTTAATCAGCATTCTGGTTATTTAGGTCAGTGGTTTCAAGCTATATCATGCTCAATAGGCTCCCAAGGTGCTTTAACAAAATTCAAGTTTTTAGGTTTTATAAATATTATTCACTAGGTCTGAGGTGGGCCATAGAAAAGCTGAGTTTTCAAATTTGGTCATTCTGATGCAGGTGATTGGAGGATGACTCTGAGAACTGTGGGCTATACATCATGATACCATGTCTCAGCACTCTGCTTAAAGAAACTTTTCTTCTGAGCAGAAGTGTTGCTTTTCTATGATTTTTTTTTTTTAAGAAGAGAATGGGACATTTTTTAAAGAAGGGGTGGAACATTTTGTGGGTAAAACATTTGTTCAAATTGTCTTCTCAAATGTATGCTTCAGTCAGTGAAATAATTGAAATAACACATCAGAAAGAACTGGATAATTTCATGAAACTACAATGATACAAAGCACTTATGAAGTCTTTACCCAGAGCTTGTTTGTCCCTATTTTAGTCTCAGTTTTAATGGGCTTGATGATTCAATCTTCTAAAGAAGGTTACAAAGTGTATATTAGATGGAAAGAGAGTAGTGTCATTGGTAAAGGGTGACACATTGATTGCAAAAGTGATAGCTGATAGTCTGAAGGGGAAGAAGAAAATAGACAAACCATAAAAGTCAGAAATAAGATCTTTAAATGGTGGAACAAAATGTGGCCCAATGGGGAAGCTGAAGATTGAAGGGGTAAGTAAATGCATGTATCTCAGTAGCTACAGAAGGCATCACTGAATTACTCAGTTTACAGAATTTCCAGGGCTTAATGGACTGCTTCTCTTGTAGGAGAGGCTCCATGCATGGGTCAGGTGGGGCTGGCCTGCCCCAATTGGGGCCAATCGGGCCAAGCTGGCCAGGGGGAAGAGGCACAGGTGGTTGGCTGGCTGGCCCACCCCCAGATCAGGGTGGTAGGGGCCAATCAGTGGCCGCGGGTGGTTGGCCGGCTGACCTCGCCCCCAATCGGGATGGAGGGGCTGATTGGGGGAGGGGCTGGCTGGGGGGAGGGACCCAGGCAGTTGGAGGGGACAATTTGCATATTAGCCTTTTATTATACAGTGGGGCCTTGACTTACGAGTTTAATTCGTTCCGTGATGGAGCTCGTAACTCAAATTACTCGTATGTCAAATCAGTTGTGAACGAGTGAGACACGTGATGCTGGCCTGATGTTGTGGCGTTCACTGTGACATTCGCTGTGTCAACTAGCAGTGGGGTATCTGAAGCTGGCTTGTAACCCGAATTTTAGCTTGCGACTCAAAGCAAAAAATCGGCCGAGAGACGGCTCGTATCTCGAAAAACTCATTAGTCGGGTCACTCGTAAGTCAAGGTCCCACTGTATAGGATATATTTGGTATGGCAATCTATGTTCATGATAATGGCCCTAGCATTTTTGTAGCAAATCAATATAAATCAATCCTATATAATAAAAGCCTAATATGCTAAATGTCCAGTTGTCCAGTCGGCCATTCAACCAATCAAAGCATAATATGCTAATATATGCTAAGGCTGCTCAACCGCTCGCTATGACATGCACTGACCACCTGGAGGCAGACAGTCGACCAGTCGACCAGTCGCTATGACGTACACTGACTATCAGGGGACAGACACTCTGACCAGTAGGTTAGCTTGCTGCTGGGGTCTGGCTGATAGGGACTGAGCGAGATGGGCCGGACATGCCCTGGAGCCCTCCTGCAGTCCCTCTCTGGCTGGCCCCAATCATGCACCGGTGGGGTCCCTTGGCCTGGCCTGCACTCTCTCGCAATCTGGGCTGAGGGGGACCCCTCCAACCGTGTACATGAATTTCGTGCACTAGGCCTCTAGTAAGTAAATAAATAAATAGTTTTGCCGTGGTAATCTATGTTCATGATAACCACCCTGAAAATTTTCTGGCTAAAAAGAGAACTAAGTACTTTTAACCTTTTACATAGATACATAAAAAATTCACAAATTTTTGTTATGTGAAGGCTTATTATACATGCTTAGTATGTAATTCATCGCCCTGCTCTCTACTCTTTAGTGTTGTTGTCCTTTCCCCTGCCTTGTTTATATTTAAATTCTTAAAATGCACGTGATTTATTTTTCAGATTATCGATGCCCGTATATGTAGATGTAAAATAAAATATTTTGAATCATCAACCAATGTACACTATACAAATGCCACATGAAAACAGCACATTTTAATGTTTTCAAAAATATTCAAATATATTTCTGTATATAGATAGAGACCAGTCTACATCAATTTGAAGGTGTCTCTTTTTATATAGCTAAGCTGAATCATATTTCATATGGTTAATTATTTTTTATAGATCATAATGGTTTCCTTTGAGCATGCTACATCTATTAAAATAAATATTTTAGCATGTATATTAATTAAGAAAATGCATATTAAGAAATGCCAAGAAGACATGTGGGCTCGATCTAGTAGAGAAAGCCATATTTAGAATAGTGTACCTTCTCTCCAAGTGTCTCACATTTGTGTCCTTTAAACTTGCCCTTTAGTAGACATTAGTTAACTGAAAAAGGAAAACTATTTTTTGACATTATATAAAAAAGGTTAAATAGTGTGTGGTTACTTTGTACTTTGTTTCAAAACTGTGTTTTTAATAGGCTGTGTAGGATTTGGAATTCATTTTCTCAGTGGGCTGAGTCCTTTTCCTGGAGGGCGGAAGGGTTGAGGAGGAAGTTTTCTTTTTTCAAGAGTGCATGTTTGGTCTTAGGCAAAATTGTGAAATAAGGACAAGTGTGTCTTTGACGGTGACATCCTATCACTTAGCACTCTCTCAAATTCAGTCATCAAAATTTAGTCCTATGTCTCCTATCACTACATTTTATTTTTTTATTTTTATTTTTTTCCCCATAGAATATATGAAATCTTTATTAACAGATGCCATAAAACTGTTCCCTCAAAGTTTTCTAGTTCCCCAATCATCAAAAGTCCCAAAAATAGCTGCTCTGATTTTCACAATGGGCATTCACATTCTCATGGAGTACACAGTACGTACAATCTGGTGTTGGTAGGAAGACACGCATAACTAACTCATTATACTAGAAGAGAGAATATGCATTAAAAGAGGAATAAACCAAATGAGATGAAAATTCAGAAAAAAAGAGTACAACAAATTATAGGAACCAGGGAAGGTTTTATTTGAAGACATGGTCCTTAAAGAATGGTTAGCATCTTGAGAAGCAGAGATGGGGTTGGGAGTTGGCAGTCCACTGGAGAGAATGTTACAGATGAATGTAGGAGCATCCCATATGGCTGCCTTAGCACTGAATATTACTAAATTTTTGAGGCACCATCCACGTAGACTGTGACATAAATGGTGCCCCCTGTAGTTGTGTAGCATAGTGACCATTGAGTGAAAGCCAGGAGGCAAGAAACCTGCAGGGATATGATCAGAGAATCTTAAGCGAGTATAGCCTGGACCATATTGTGATGGATCTTGAATGAGTGAGATTGTTTTACCCCTTTCATTGGGTTGTTGAATTAAAAGGCTTTTGAACCCTCTCAAATGCCGAGATTCTATTTTCTCTGATTCAGTTGGTAAGAGAAAAGGAGGAAGATCTTTGAGCAGTGGAGTGGCTCAGAATTTCAGAAGACGATCATACATAGGGTGACATGAATTGGGAAGTTAATAGACTTCTGATGTGTATAGCATGATTCTGCTTCTTAAAGGCCATCCAAAGGGAGTTGAGTAATATCTTATCTGGTGCTTTAAGGCGTCACAGGCTTGGCCCCAAACCAGGCCCAGTCCACTCTCACCGTGTTACCAGCTTCACATTTCCTACATCACACTGAGACTTCATTTCTTTGATCTCTCATGGGACATCCTTATTAATAAGCTTTGCTAGACTTTTCAACTTCTGACTTCTTTCGCCACTCGAGTCTTGTCTTCTCTCTATATCACATACTGTCTGCCTGCCCTTTGGGAAATTGACCTTTTTGGATGGGCCATGGGCTTGGACTTGTCCTGTGAACTGCCTGTTGATCACAGCTGTTTGTTTTGGGGTTTCGATTCCCTTCTTAGGTACAGCGCTAGGAATCAGGAGCCCAAGAAGGAGGCCTGTTATCAGTCTGTTGGAACAGGATAGGGGCAGAGTAATCAGGCTCAAACTACGGGAGTGAACATTCATTCATTCATTAAATGTTTATTGAGTGCGCTCCAGGTTAAGCACCAACTTGGTGTGGTTTCCCTGGCTGGTCCTGCTTTCATTGCTTTGAGCCTTTCTCCTTTCAAATTCTCTAAAATTTTAAGATTTTGTTCACAACAGCTGAGTCTCTCTGGGAGTATCAGCAAGACCTCTGTGGTAGTGTTAGAAGGCGACAACCCGGGGACAGCGGCAGCTGGTTTTATTTTTGGTTTTCGACAGTCAGGTGTTTGTAAGTTGAGAAGTGACTGTATTCAAACAACATGACTTGTAGTATGTCATGAACTCCTGTAGAAATAATGGATGTGGCACAGTTAAAAGGATTTCGATATTCTAATTTTAGTGGCCATGTGATTTGGATCTAAATGGTCACAATTTTCCTAAAATTTCATTATGTCTACTATTCAGTTTTTCTCCCATTGGATTGTTAAGGATATGAAATTATTTTTTATTATGCATGGTCTCTATTTTCAGGTCAGTTTCCATTTTCATTACAATTGTGCCAAAGTAAAAAAAAAATGTGCCAAACTAAAAATCTTCACTGCATTGTTTTTTATTTTTATTTTTGTTGATTTCAGAGAGGAAAGGAAAGAGAGAGATAGAAACATCAATGATGAGAGAATCATTGATGGGTTTCCCCCTGCACACCCCACACTGGGGATCAAGCCCGCAACCCGGGCATGTGCCCTGACCAGGAATCGAACCATGACCTCCTGGTTTACAGGTAGATGCTCAACCACTGATCCATACTAGACAGGCCTGCATTGTTGTTTTGGTTCACATTTCTTTAACAATTACTGGGGTTCTTTATTAATTATGTTTCTTTTTCTGAATTGGCTTGTCATATTTTTTCTATTTTTTGAAGTTTCTGTAAGCTCTTTATATATTATAAATATTGTTATTTATACTTAATAGTAGTTCTACTATTTCTCAATGTGATTTCATTTTTGTTTTGTTATTTCATGTTTAACCATTTTAGCTTAGTCTCATCTGGTTTATCAATTTCTGATCAGTTTTTGAAGGGTACTTTCAGTTACTTAAAAGTAGCTGTCATAAGGGTAGTGTGGTGCTCTGCTTGTTATCATTAATATTGCTGCTTCTTGGTCTACTATCAAGTGGTCTGTGTGTGTATAGACGTGTATATTCCAGAATCATGGAGTGATCAAACTAGAAGGGAATTATCAGTTTTATTTTTAATATTTAGAGGATCTAGTAAATGATATTTACAGGTAAATGTACATTTATAGATTAAGAGTTTAGAATGCAGATGGAAACTACATTCGAGACCTTCTGAATACAGTGAATCTGGTTGGTAAATGTATTTAACTTTCAGTTTTAATATAAAAATTGTTATATCTTATACTTATAAAGCACTTTAAAAACACTCTATGTTTGGAAATAAAAATTTTCATGTGTTTTTGAACCCTCATGACACTGCCTTCCAGTGTCTAAATTTTAAAATTTAAATATAATTTCAGAACTGTTTTCAAATTATTATTCATTTGAAAAAAATCATTTTAGCAGCCTCTTATTGATTCTCTAAATTTTGCCTTGTTGATTTTCTTCTTCTGATGCTCAGATTCTGTTATATAACTGGGTATATACTTTTGGAATTTATAAAGCATTTCAACATTCTCTTTTTATTGGTTTAATTGATCTTATAATCATTAAAAATAATCTAAGTTAGCTGATAAATATTTAGTTTATTGGTAGGTAGTTGAGCAGTATATTTCTCAAATGTATTTAGAGGCAGGAATTCAGTATACCTTCTAATATTTCACACAGGGGAAGAAAAAATTTACAAGCTAATAAAAGATTGTTTTTGTTAAGTAATTTTAGAAGATAAATTGTTATATCAACATATTATCAAATAAATGGGTAAGCAAAATAAAAGTTATTAAGAAAAGAGAATTAAATTGGTTTTAATAAATCATAGAGGAGGCGGAGTCAAGCCAGTTGTATGCTTATGACACATCAGCCTACTCTTATCTCAGGTTAGAAGATATGAAAACCACAGTTTGCTGATGGTTACCGAACTGATAAATAACGCTATGGGAGACGAAATTGCACTGGTCCAATTCGAGACGCTAAGAATGAAGTTTGGGGCAAGTTAGGATTGACAAATGAGAACAAATGAATAACAAACTATTTTTACAGAATGTTTATGAATTTGACTTTACACTTAAAATGTCTCCAGTATTGCTAGAGAGTTCTTGTATATATCTTTTTCTTTTGAGAGATAAGAAAGGGTATTTTCTCTACTTTGATCACATGATCAGTTTCATTGAGTTCCTTTACTTCTATAAGAAAGAAGGTAGGTAACTCAAATCTATAGTGAGTTACTATTTAAAACTAAATACACTATTAGGAAATATATCTGTTTTGATGGGGTTTGGAATGAAATATGTCATTCATTTCTGATTATGCACCTACTGTATTTTCTCATAGGTTTTATTTTGTATTTCAAGTTTGGTGCCAGCTGAATAATAGATTTACAGAAACATATCAAATACAGTACTAAATGAAAGTATATGGGGCACTGTGATCTTTTTACTTTAGCATTTGCTTTCAAAATGTCAATTACCAAGTTTTCCAGGAAATTATTTTTAAAGAGAAGTGCATAAAGGGGATTGACAAGTCATATTTGGGAGTAATTAGTACATAACAGATGGAAAACAAAAGTAGAACATGTGCCTTCAAATTCATGTATATAATTTCCTCTTTCTTCATTTGGAGATACTTGTCAGATATACTATTTGAAACTCAGACAGGGCCAATCAAGCTTGTAAGTCTAAAAACTAGTAGAAGTCTAAGCTTTGTATTGATCTGAGCTTTTACATTTATATTTATTCTCAAGTGAAGGAGCTTGAACAGTGTTTTGCTCAGCTCTTGTCTCTGTCCTCATTCCCCAACACTGTGCTGTCACTCTTGTCTCGTTGTAATATAGCAAAATGACTTATCAGTGTCAGGACATTTCAGTGGAACAGATAGTTAGAGATTCATTTAAAGTAGTGAAGTGTCACTCAGACATGATTCGTTGTTAGCTCTTTTTCACTTTGTTTTGGTGGAATAGTCAGTAATAAAGCAAGAAAGGAGTAAAATAGATGAGAGAAATGGGTTTGTGGACTCAAAGAAGGTGTTGTTACCGATAACACTTTATTTAAAAACGAGTACCACCATAGCATCGATTTCACCTTTTGTTTTGTTCCCTTAATTTCAGATATCAGAATCAGTATGTGAATGAGTGGGAATCACTGGAGTCAGTTGACCTGAACTGAGTATTGAGACTCCAGATAAGAGAAGTCTCTGAGTCTTGGTACTCTGTATGTGAAGGACAATCTTTAATTTCAGAATTTTTTGAATTTACTTTTGACAAAAAGTAAGAAAGCTCCTGAGTCTGTAAATTATTGTTATTATTGCCGAAACCAGTTTGGCTCAGTGGATAGAGCGTCGGCCTGCGGACTGAAAGGTCCCAGGTTCGATTCTGGTCAAGGGCATGTACCTGGGTTGTGAGCACATCCCCAGTGGGAGGTGTGCAGGAGGCAGCTGATCGATGTTTCTCTCTCATCGATGTTTCTAACTCTTCTATCTCTCTTCCTTTCTCTCTGTAAAAAATCAATAAAATATATTTAAAAAAAAAATTAAAAAAAAAAATTATTGTTATTATTGTTACTAAGTGGCACAGATGAGAGGTTTAACCTCATAAGTAATTGTTTAAATTACATCATCAGTCAACAGCAAGGGCAGATCTGTTGAAAATGTCTTCTCTGGACTAAAAAAAAAAAAAAAGTATATTTTCACATCATTGTTTGAACTGTCTCCAATGGATGATTTCAGCATTCATTGGGGGTATAGGCTTATGGTTTAATAGCCCAGTGCCTTAAATTCTGTGCCTGGGAGATGTTGTGTTGTACAGTAGTAAAATTCTACACATTATTTACAATCAAGAGGGAAACACTGGAGAAAAGAGCTGTTTTCTGATCCCAGTTTTACAACAAGGGAATACTGTTACAAGTTCCAAAGTAGCTTCAGTGGTTCAGTAGTTTAGATATTCCACCCCTTCTCCCCCCTCTCTAACATCCTGTTTCATCACAAATATTTATCATTTTACTCATCATTCTCTACCCGCCTGTGGGCTGTTGTGGTTGCTGTCACCCAGCCAAGAGGCTGGGGAATGCGTATCCACAAGCGGCGTGGGGCATCTGCCCAGGGTGCTCACAAGGTCCTGTAACCAGCTAACACTTGCTGTCGGCATTGTTGTGCCATGAAATAGATATAGAATAAGCCTATTTAAACAATTGCCAGAATCATCAATAACAGGAAAGTTGTGGCTAGTCATAGTGAAAATATACATACTATTTGTGGTAAGAAAAAAAAAAGAATTCTACAGCATTTGGAGATGTCATTCTGATGAGTTTTGGAAGCTTCAAAATCAAAGGAAAAGAAACATGACTGTATAAACAAAATTGTTACCTACAAAATCTGGTCTGTTTGAGTGCTTAATTAATGGTTTTAAAGGATCATCTGGTTTTACGGAGATGTTCAGTTAATATTAATTGGCTGCTCACTTGAAAAATATTTAATGTAATATAACACAAAATACAGTATGGTATATAATAACATAGTGTGCTGTGACATATTCCACTCACTTTCAGAAGGGGTAGGTATTTTTGAAGAGTATTGGCCAGGAATTTTGTAGACTGGAGTTATGGGCTTTAGGGAAGAAGACCACAAAGATGAGATGTCCTTCTCATTGCCTTGTATTGTGGGATATGTTCTGTCAATATAATTGACCATTGGTGATGTTAACTTGGGTCACTTGGTTATTAAGGTAGAGTCTGCTTTTCCTACTGTGAAGTTACTACTTTTCTCTTTCCATATTCTGTACGTTGGAAGTCAGCTCACATTTAAAGGGAGAATAATGAAGCTTTACCCCTTGAGGGAGAGAGTACTTACCAAATTAAGTATTTTTTTATGTGGACACATGGATATTTATTTTCTTCTTTGGGTTATCCTTGAGTGACTATTTATTTTGTCACTCAAACTAATTTTTTAAATTTTATCTTGCTTTTCTTTCTCATATTACATGGAGTTTGGTGCAGGGTGCATTACTTATCTTTTTGGCCTCTTCCTCCTCTATGTGTTTGCATTCTCATTCTTCAAATTATGAGATTTACTTTTGCTCTTCCGATGAGCACTTAAGGTCATTTTTATGGTCAAGTTTTAATGCACTGTGCAAGGAGAAGTCATAATACAAAACTTCTTGTTAGCAGATTGGTGAATTGACCTGAAAAATTGAGACTCAAGATTATGAGAATGTGTGACTAGGAACGAAAACAGATTTCCAGGTAGGAAATCAAAATCTTTTTCTTTAACTCCTTTGCACTTGATTTTGTAGAAATACAATCACCATTTTCTTAGGAGTGGACAATCCAAAAAGGAGGGTTGGCAACAAGATTGAGGTTGCATTAGGAAATCCCTTTGTGTTACTTTTTAGATTCTTTTACTTGATTTTAAACAATAAGATAATAGCTGAGCTTTGAAATAAAACCTCAGAGGAACTTACAGAAGTATATCTATATTTCCAAAAGTATTGTAGATATGATTTTGATTGTTGAGGCCTATTTGAAAAAGTATTCATCAGAGTATAAATACCATTAAGATTTATCATGCTAGAGAAAACAGCTACTGGTCATAGGATGTTTTATTTGTTTCACAAAATATTTACTAAGTATGGATTGATTTATATTTTTGCATTTCTCATGAACTCCTCTAAGATGTGATAAGGTCACAAACTCTCTGTAAGCAGGGAGGGGCCCCGGGAGAGGAAGCTCACAGAGCACACATGTCCTCAAGTTTCTGCATTCTGATTTTACAACAATAAGAATCAGTTTGCCAGCAGCTTCCACTGTGGTAATCTTACAAAGAGTAAGTCTCAAAAAAAAAAAAAAAAGTCTATGTGAACACAAAGGCAAGCAACTGAAAATCTGAAATACAGTGGAGTTAATATCATGCAGTGATTCTTACCTCTGCTGTTGGAAGTATAGAAGCAGTGTGATCCCTTCATCTAATCTACAGAGGTTTCAGCTCCATGGCAACATGAAGAACCTATTCTGTCAGAGGGTGTGTATACACAAATGCATTCAAAGCACGGGGTTGGAAGTGAGTTGGATGGGGTGGGGTGGAGGGGCGTGGACCAACTCTCCAAGTCTTGCCCACACATTTTTATTTGTGGATTATAATAAGGCCTTTGTGCATGGAGGCCAGATAGGAGTTCATGTCAGCTGCCCTCTGGTCTTTTACATGATCTAGCTGCATCACCCACCTCCCTTCTCTCTCCAGAAAGGAAGCAAGAAAGGGCAATTAAAGAATGCTGGTATTAGGAAAATGCTGTTGCCCCTTTCTCTTTTTTGAAATGTCAGCATTTCAAAATGTTGCTCTTCTGTGTGTCTCTAGGGGGATTTGGCTGCTTCTTTCCACAGTCTTTTTCTAGGGAAGGCCTTTTAATTGTAGCCTTCATGTATTGTGGGGGCTCCTGAAAGCTGTAATGAGCTTCCTCCTCTGGGGGAAGGAGTGCCTTCTGTTGGTCATCTGGCATCCTGCCTTCTACTTAAGGACCCAGGGTGGCGTGGAATGATTGGTGAATTAAGTATTCCTGCCCACAATGACTTGGCCTCTGACTCAACTCTGACAGTTAAGGTTCCTTGTCTCCCTTATGCTTCAGAGCTATGCCCGTCTCCATCAGTCCTTTGCTTAGTTTTATGACTTTGAAGAGATAACCTCATGGCTTGACTATATATTATATGTCAATGTTCCTGTCCTGCATTATAGGAATGTAGAACAATCGGAAAAAGTGTTTATTTTTGCTGTGCTCCAATTTAGTTGATCCAGTGGATAATTCACATGTTTTGCTTTACCCTGGTTACTTCTGAGAAGAAACTAAAAAGTCTGAGACCATTTTTGTACCATCTAAAATTTGAGGTTGTATAAGAATGGTTAGCTACACTAGGTTCAGAGATTAAGGATCTAAGGAATGTCCTTTTTGATAGAATCTTTACCCTTTGCTTTTACCCCTGAACATAATCCCTGCCCAGCATCATAGATGGCTCCAGTGAGGGTAGGAGAAAATTATTGATGAGAGGCCCAAGATTTTTATGTTTCTACTTACACAACAGCTAAGGGTTGCTTTCTGCTTATACTTTGGACTACAATCATCATTTCTTCACACAAAGAAATGATACATTTCTCCCATTTTTTTTTTCTGCTTGGAACACTCTTTGGATTTACTCTTAAAATTAAATGATCTGTGATTAAGATTATTTATACCCACATACCATCAGTTTCATTGATTAATTAACTTGTTCAGCTGTTTTTTACTTACTTTTGTGTGCTGGTCTGACCATGGGGGAAAAATGGGTGTGTGTCTACCTCTGAAGAGCTAATGTTCTGGAAATCAAGTGCAGACAGCAAAACATGGCGATAGGTTGTGAAATGGGCTTGAGAGAAGGCCCCATAAAGCCTGGCTGTGACACAAAAAGGATGCAGTTAGCTCTGCTGAGGGCCTTAGAGTAGGAGTTTGCCTGGTACACAGCCCTAGGAATGGCTTTCTAGGGCATAGAGGCCTGACATACAAAGGCCCAAAGGAAAACAGCAAGGTGCTTTTGTGAGCAATACATCTTTGTGTGGCTGGATTATAAGGCATACTAGAGGAGGAGTGGAGGCTCCAAGGGAAGGATCTGGAATGCTTGGCAAGAACTGGGTCAAGGAGGGCATGCCAGTCTGGTATGTTGGAACTTTGTTTTGTAGGCAATGAGGAGAGACATATTGAGGTTTGTATTTTACAAGGGACTCTCAGGCAGCATAATAAGAATGAATTAGAAGGACCCAAACCTGCCGTGGGAGACATGGTTTGCAGACAGTTATAGTCATCTTCAAAAGAAAAACAGAGAGGCCCGAACTAATGCTGTGATATTCAGAATAGTGAGCACAGGATGGATGGTTAAGCTTAGGAAACAGTACTACTGACTGAGTCCATAGGAGATTGAGGGAAGAGAAGGAAATTCTCAGGACTGCAGTTGGATGACAAGGTGAATAAGGAAGACACTGTCCAGGATGGGAAACACAGGAAGATGAGCAGGCTTTGGAGAGAAGGAATGACTTACGTTTTAGATTTGTTGTATCTGTGGTCATATGTGGTCTGTGGAAAGGTCACTGGTTTGGGGTAAGAAAAACATGAGTTCAATTACTTCTCCAACTTATAACCTGTGTATTTTCAGGTACATTACTTAACCTCTGGGATCCTTAGTTTCCTGATCTGTAAAATGGGGGTAATAATTATTAGCTTGCAGGCCACTGATAAGTGGTAAACGAGATCATTTGTGCAAACCTCCAGACTCATAGCCTGTTATCAAATAAAGGGCAGATTGCTATCATTGCAATGTCCTGTGGGCAGATGACCAGGCCTGGAGCCCAGCAGAGAGGCTGAAAATGCAGACTCTAGTCTAGAGTCAAGAGCATAGACAAGTACAGAATGCATCAGTGGGGCTGAGGCAGCATGCACATTCATTTGCACTCATTTGTCCAGAATCATTGGTTGAAAGCCAGTGTGTGCAAAATTCTTTGCAAGAAATAGTGAAGAAGAATAAACTGACCATAGCCTTGGGAGGTAATAATGATAACCTTCAGATGGCTCAGCAGAAGTAGCTCTATCTTTGTAGTTGATCTTCCTCAGACACTTTGAGTAGGTGATAGAGGAACAGAGAGGGCAGTGGTTTTTAGGATGGATAAACTGAAGGACAGCTGACAAATGATTTGGAATGCTGGCAAAGGGAAGGGTGAAGTGATTCATAGTGGGATCTAGTGAAAGAAGTGAAAGAAGCCAGGAGGAGGAGGACGAGGGTGAACTATTGGAAGGGAGGGGTTGAGGAATTGGGTGTCTCTTTGTGGCTGCTAACAATAGAGTGTGGATGTGACAGGTTAGGTGATGTGACAAGATTGATTAAAGTAGCTGACCGGCATATTGCCAAATAGATCTGATTTCCCTGTAAGGTTTAATGGAAAATAATCAAATATTTTAGAAACTAACCTTTTAAAAGAGATTGTATTTTGAGTTTTAGCTTATCTCCTACATTATTTGTCAATAACTATTTTTTTATTAAATGAAGACTTCTGAATAAGTTTTATTTGAGCATTTTTATCTAATATCAGCCATTGGTTCTTATGTGATCCAATAAGATTGATTTCAGATAATGAGGGTAAATATAGAGACCCAAAGGGTCAGGCTTGAAGCAAAACTAAAATGATGAAGATAATAATCTGTTGCATCAGCACCCTTAGCTGAAGCAGGTTGGACATGTCTCTTTATGGGCGATTACATTTGGTGTCTTCATTTGATCTATTTGGAGTCCTCATTTGATCCAAAGCACATTTGTTGTGTTTTCTCATTTCTATACACTGAAATAAATAATAGAGTCTGTTAAAATTTTTGGTTTAAACTTGGTTTAAATAGGAATTCTAGAGAGTGAAGTTTATGTTTTCATAAGATTGGCATATACATATTGCTAAATGAAGAAGGCTTCATAGAACAAGTGTTTATAGGAATTGGCAGATTGAAAATGCTATGATTTATTCCAGTATGTATAGAATTCACCTGGGCAGCTTACTGAATATGTAGATTTTGGGGCCCATCCCTGGAGGTGATGATGTAGGTTGTCTATAGATTCAACTTTGAAAAACTTACAGTAGAGCTTCTAGCTTTGGAAAATTGCTACAGTATTGGGCACCACCCTAAGTCATTGTGACAAATAAACAAGGAAGGGAAAATAGAAAAGAAAAAGCTAGAAGAAAATAAGATAAATGAAGGCAAGAAAAGAGACAAAAATTTAAGTCCTGAAGAAATCCCTACAAACTTCTATGTTTTAAAAGGCAAAACTTAAGGATGCTAGATAGAATCAAAATAATTTTAGCATTACAAATGAAAAACAACATGAGGTATACAAGATTGCATAGGAAAAACATGAAAAATCCATGAAGCGTTCCATTAAGACCTCTGGCTATGAATTCAAACTCTTAAGCATTAACATTAAAATGTAGTTATAGTTTTTTTTTTCAGCAACCTTTTAAATTGTAATGTGATGGCTGTACTACTTGTGATAAGTTTTGGTCATGGAACAGAGCCATCATTATAAACAATTTAATCGGATTATTTTATTTTTCTTCTGAATATCAAGTCATGCCAGTGAATTATCAAGGCAACGTTCAGTCTCCAACATGGTTTACTAGTACTACTGCTGCCTAAGGTTGTTTTGGAGATTAAACAAGGTCAGGATTCTGGATGCCAGAGCCCCTGGGTTCAAATTATTGCCTTTTCACTAACTCTGGGCAAGGTAATGCAACTCACTTTACTCAGCTGTGAAACAGGAATAATAGTAGTACTGACCCCACAGAATTGTTTCCAGGAATAAGTAAATTAGAAAATGTGAAGCCCTTGCAATAGTACAAGGCACATTGTAAACATTCAATACATGTTATCCTGAAACATAACGTCTATTGTCAAGTTCTCTGTTAAAAGTAAAAGTACATAAATTAAAAATAGGATTATTCAAAGTAGGGACATACAAATACATTTATAAAGTTACAGTTCATGGCTATTCAGTGGAATCATTGAACATCTACTACGTGCAATAAGAACACCTGGTGATCTACAATCATGTGTAAGATGCTCAACTTTGGACAGTTATCCTATTGACTTAGTTTTTTTGAGTAGATATTATGCTGTGTTGGGAAATAGCATGGAAGTTACTCGAAACTATATTTTCAGCACAAGTAAAAGTCAGTTCATGAAGGACAGAAGGGAATGGTAATACTAGATTATATCTTGCTATATTTTGAAGTATAGCAGATCACTCAAGAAAATATGGATGGAATGAAAATATTAGAAAAGCTGTATATTCAAGAGGTGACTCTACTGTTTTCAAATTATGTGGCCATAGGCAATTGACTTAACCTACCTATGTCTTAATTTTGTTCTTTCTTGCTGAATAGGTTGATTAAATGAGCTAATGTTTATGAAGACATTCTAAGAACTTGGGCATTTGTATGTTTTTTTATGATTTATATTATATAGGGCTTGTGGATTTCTGAAGATCTATGACTCTAAAACAAACACTTAGAATAATGTAGTTTTAATAAGGTTACAGAAAACTATATTATTCTCTGTTGAATTACCTGTAGATCAATAATAGATGAGCAACTTGCTGCAGAAGTAGGACCAAGAAGAAAAGAATCATAGCTGGAAGGTCACAGAGGGCAGAGGTTACATGACTGATCTAAGGGAACAATTAATAAGCTGTGAAATAGGAACCTCAGGGTTCTTACCACTGCTCTCCATGCTTCTCCCTGACTATTTCTCAATTGAGTGGACGGAGTATAGGCTTTGAAGTCAGATCTGAGTTAAAATCCCTGCTCTGTCACTTACTACTTGTAACTCCGACAATTACTAAACCTCTGTGAGCCTCTTCCCTCATTTGAGAAGGGAGTAGAATGACTTGCCTGGCGAACTTGTGAGCACAGGAGATCATGTCTGTAAACTACCTGCCCAGCAACTAGCTGATGCATTCTTTTTCTTGTGACTATATATTGCCCAATTGCAACACTTGGATTACACGCTTACTGAATAGGAATAGTAATACAACTAATAATGGCCGTTGTTGAACTGAAGGGTTCCGTGTGCCAGGTCCTGTTCTTGATACAGTACATGTATGATTAATTTCCAAAACATCCTGATGAGGTAGGTGTTACTGTAGTTGCCACCAAAGCTCTGGGAGGGGAACCAACTTGCCTAAGGTCACCCAGAGAGTGTGGTGGAGCAGGTTTACGAACCTGGCCACTTGTGACTCCAGATCCCACTTCCCTAGTTACTGGGTTATTCCTGTTCCTCCCTGGCCAGTTTAGGGATGTGGGACAAAGAATGAAAGGACTAGTTGTTTCAGGAGAGTTGTTTTGTGAATGGGGTGAGTGTTTGCTTTCAGAACCTTCCCCGTTCGGGTAGACAATATTGGAAGGGGCCTGCACTCACCCATCATGTAACCTCTGAGTGTGTCACGAAGCCTCACGGAGCTCCACTTCCCTTTTGGAGTGCAGTTATTATACCTTGTAAGGCTTGTAGCGAGCATTTAAATGGGGTAATAGCCATAGAGCACATCCCTGGTAGCCATGTCTTCTCAAATCTCTCCTCCTGCTCCCTTCTTAAGTAGCAGACTAACGCTGAGGACAGAGCCTTGGGGACGCCTGCTTTCCTTTTACATTTAAACCAGTGGGGTTCTGTGTTATGCAGCAATTCCATTTTTAAAAGCAGTGATGTTATTTCGTAGGATATAACCATTGATTGCATTAAAGTATTGCCCACATCTGTTCATTGATCAGTTTTATACGTTGGATAGACTGCGTTCAATGAAGATAGGTATATCACATCAGTCTTTTCATCGATTTGCCTTCTGTGTCTGGCTATGTGCACTTAGCTCACAGTCCCTTTAAGAACCACTAGCCTTCAGCAAAAATAACCTAGAGCAGCTCGTGTTACTGCCAGGCTCCAGACTCTTCAGGGGGTCAGGTTGCTTATTTCTTTGGCAGCTACCTCAGCAGAGATGGAGGAAGAGCTTTAGCTCCGCCAGCAGAGGGGGTCCCTGTGGATGTGTGCACCAGAGTCCACTCTTAGCAAGGCACCTGCAGCTCTGACTTCTTCTGGACTTGCCTGCTTCTTCAGGGTGGAAAGGCTTCAGGTTGGGGCCACTTAAAGTACTTTAAAGTAATTGTGACCCCGTCCCTGGGCCTGGATGCTGGAGTCTATCTTTCCCATCATCCATGGGTTTTGTACTGTTTCTCTGAAAAATAAAAATGAAAAGGATATCAAAAGTCATCAAAACAAACATGTACCTCTCATCCCAAAAGTGAAAGTGTGGTGTGTGAGGGAAGGTCATGGGAGAACACACCCTTTTCTCCAGACCCCTTGTGCCTGCACCTGTCTGTCTTGCTAGCCTTTCTTGGAGAGGAATGTTTTTACTGACTGTACCTAAGCCAAGGAAACAAACCAAAATCAAGGTCTAATGCTCTATAAAGATAAACAAACAATAAACAAAAGGAATGAACTCCTTATGTAGGTCCAGTTTGTTCAATTATGGAAAACCAGTGAGATAACTTAAGAAGCAGTTCAATGTGTGAGAGGGGACAAAGAACCAGCAAAACAGACATCTGGCGCCTTGTCTCAGCGATATTACTGAATTAGCCGAGTTGCAGAATAACAGAATTTTAACAATGTGGTGGTATCTGTGAGTGACTCACCTTCACTCAATTTCTGTGGGAGGAAGGTGGGACCCAGAGAGGTTGAGTGACTTACCTAAAGTTACTCAGCTGGTTGGTAGTAGATCTGCACCCACAGCCCCAGTATACACATCATTGCAGTCCATCATACTGCAAAGACAGGGTCCAGAGTCAGGGTCTTTCCAAGCCCCTATTTCCTTAACTATAAATGGGTGTTGTACTACCTGGCATGCCTTCTTGGTAAAGAATTGTAAGAATATGCTAAGTGACTGTGGATAAAAACACTTAAAATCTATTCAATTATATATTAATATTAATTAATAATAAATTATCTATACATATATATGATGAGATATACTAGTATGTACAGTGTGACACCTGATATTTTGTTAAAATTGTCCTTGTGGGAACTCATTAGAAGAAATTTGGATTCTCTTTTGGAAATGTGAAACACCATGAAATCCCCAGGAGTGTTATGGCAAGAACTCTAGACTTATTAACTTGATCATTATATCTACTAACTCTTATTACTTTACCTTTCTGAAAACTAGAAAAAATAAAATTATTGCCCTGTCTTGAGTTGTCCTGATGATAACCTTAAGAATATATGGGGAAGTGCTTTTTGAAATGTAAAGCACAGACGTGAACTATTGCCAAATATTGCTGAGGGCCACAGACCCTGTCCACACAGCACATATGGTATAATTAAGGTAATACATTCAAGAGCAAATTCAACATTATCTGACCTTGGTGTCAGATAAAGACTGTATACTACAGATGATGATTTGAATGAATTAATGAATCCTTTTATTATAGTTTACAAATGGAAATGTAATTATCCTTGTAATTATTAATCTTTCCCTATAATTATTAATCTTTCCCTTTACCCAAATTGTCAAGACATGTGCATAGGGTACCTCATATTTATAGGACTTAATTTACTATAATAAATAATATAGAAGGTAGAGATTGAAATGTTATTTTTACAACTTTTTAGTTATGTAATTTGCACTAATATTTAATCTAACTTATTTGATTATTATAAAACATTTGTGAGTTATAATGAATATTACCATTATTTGAAAGATGAGAGGTCAAAAGATTTTCCAAAAACCTCACAGAATGTGAATGGCAGGGCTCTTCTGACCCCAAATCCTGTGCACTGGCTACTGTAATGTGCCTCTCTATGTTGTATTGGGGGTTCCATCCTATGGACTGTATTCTTTATTAGTTTCTTTCATTGTTATAGTCATTCATTTAATCTGAATAGTGTATGTGGAACTCTGTCATATGATATTCTCAGACTTCCAGGACTAAATCTCTTTGGATAGAATGGGTTGTTTTATGTCTGATTTCTTTAAGAGACGAAGTATTGACACTCACACTTGAACCTTGCAAATGGGGGGGAAGGGGAGGAGACAGGTGCTTAAAGGGGGAACCAGTGATGTCAGAGTTGAAATAAATCTTCACTGTCCAGTAAGATAGCCTCCCTCACCCATCTTATAGGGCTATTTACTTTTAAATTATTTAAAATTTAAAAATCGTCCTCACTCATACGAGCCACATTCCAAGTGTCAATGGCCACATATGGTTCCAGTGTCTACTGTTCTAGGCAATACAAATATACAGGGTGGGGCAAAAGCAGGTTTACAGTTGTTTGTATGAAAATAATATAATATAATAAATAATAATATAAGAATAAACTCTATGTTTTATGTACTCACAACTGTAGAACTACTTTTGCCCCACCCTGTATATAAATATATATCTAGTTCAACAGGGCTGAAATAGATAATTTTGCTGTCTTATATATGTATATATAATTGCATATTGGAAATGAAATTAATTCTGTTATACATTTCCACCTAAGACATAATAATAGGTACCATTTATTGAGCACCTTCTCAGTAATGTCAGCTATTGGAGTAGATGCATAATGCATGTTACTCCGTTTTATCCTAATATCATTTTGTAGATTGGGAACCTGAGGTTCAGAGAAGTTATGTAACTGCATAAGGCATGATAGGGCTATGCATTGAACAGTCTTCTTTGATGTAAAAGAGAATGCTCTTTTGCTCTACCATGCTGTCTTTCTAGTCTGGTTGGACAATATTGGGAGCTAAAATCATCAGTGCATTGTTGTATCATTCAGTCCACTTTTGTTCAACAGATGAGCCAGGAAGTGACTCTGCTGGGAGCTGGAGATGCAGCAGTCAACACAGCACAGTCTCTGACCTCAAGGAGCTCCAAATCAAAGAGGGAGTTCAGACATATAATTAGCAATTGTGACAGTGTAGCCTTATCTCTGACCCAAGACTTTGTATGATGCATTCAGGATCCATGGAAAGATTTAATTCAGTGAATGCCATAGTCAGATTTATGTTTTATAAAACTCCCTTTGGGTCACGAAGAGCATTGTTGGGAGGAGAAAGAGAATGTAGGATAATTACTTTATTTAGCTAAGTGAGGAAATGTTGAAGGCTGAAGCTGAGGTCACGGTGATGGAGTTAGAGAGAAGATGGACAAGAGAGAGAGAGTTAACTTGGTAAAATTGTCAAGCTTTGAGTATTAGGCCTGAGAGAAAGGAGCAGTTAAAGATGACTCCCATGTAATTACCTTGAGTTATTTGGTGAATGTTTGGCCTCATGATTGGGTATGAGGAAAAGGTTGTGCAAATGTGTGTGTGTGTGTGTGTGTGTGTGTGTGTGTGTGTGTGTGTGCGCGCGCTCACACGCACGCGCACGTGTGTGTGCTCATGTAAGTGAATTGCATGGTGTGAAAGTGTGAAGACAATGACCTCATTGACCAGAAGCCATAAAATGTCCAGAAAGAAATCTTGTTTGCTAGAGAAAAAGGGCATATTAAGCAATGAGACATTTTAAGGAGGTAATTGGGGAAGGTCTGGGGCAGGGGTGGGCAAACTTTTTGACTGGAGGGCCACAATGGGTTCTTAAACTGGACCAGAGGGCCGGAACAAAAGCATGGATGGAGTGTTTGTGTGAACTAATATAAATTCAAAGGAAACATCATTACATAAAAGGGTACGGTCTTTTTTTTTTTTTTTTTAGTTTTATTCATTTCAAATGGGCCGGATCCGGCCTGCGGGCCGTAGTTTGCCCACGGCTGGCCTGGGGGATAGGGGACAGGTGCCGGGTGGAGGGGGTCATTGGGAAAAAAAGGGGGACGTCTGTAGTACTTTCAGTAATAAAGGTGAATTTTTAAAAAGAGGCAAAACATTAAAAATAAAACAGAATCCTGACATAATACTGAGACTGAAAGGGAGAACTAAACTTAAAGTCTAAATATGAGGGATCTGCCCTAGGCTGGACACAGGATGGTGAATTGGAGATGTATTTTCCCCCTTTTTACATAGTCACAACCAGTAAAAGGGGTTATTATCATGGGATTCTATTCATGGCCTAGAGGATGAATTTAAAGATGGCGTCCAGAAAGCCTAATGTGGATAAAGCAGATTTTTTGCTACATTTTCTTTGGTATGTGCTTCCCTCCCTCTTTCCCTCCCCCATTCTGTCCAGATAATTAAATAATCTGGTCTTAATTTAGTGACCAGATAATTTGTTTGACATTTTTTTAAAAAGTTAAGAGGTATTTTCTGACATTATTTTTAGCATTTTTAAATTTTAAGCAGTGGTTTGTTTAATTGCATTAGAGCAGACAATTGTCTCACAAGTTTAAATAATTATAATGATATCGAAGGTTCTAATCTAGGGTAAAGAAGTTTTATTTTATTTTTTAAAAAAAATCAGTTGTTTTGCTGATAGTAAAGTTAACAGGCATGAAATGAGTAAAACCAGGAGCACTCGTGGAAATAATTTCTTATGGAAATCAATCTGTAATCTCTGCATTGAGAGTCATGTCTGTGCATTTTGAAATAGTGCCTGCTTTGGGGACTGACATTGTTTTACAATTACCTGAGGATTCTCAATTCAGACTTGACCAGCACAGACCACCATGGCAGAAGGCTGTCAGGTGTCTGATGCAGGGTGAAACGTGATTATTTCTGGGTGCTTTGCCTAGTTTTGAGCTATTTAAAAACATGAGCTTCTGTAAAATTCGTGAAACAATTTTGGTTTCTGAACCAGTTAACTTTAAGTACATTCTTTCTTCATTAGCAAATGAAAATATGTCTCATTATCTCATATTTTTTTTGTTTTTTCTGGTTTCTTAATTTTTTTCCCTTATTCATTTTCAAAAAGGAATAATGCAACCTTATGAAATAAAATAGACTGTAGATTGAATTTGCTTTATTATCTCACATTTGATGGCAGGAATTAATTGCTGAACTGTTGATGATTGGGAGCTTAGCAACATTTATGAGTGAAGTGATGTCTGTACACCACTGTTTCTTCAAAGTCATGTGGCAATGATCAACTAGAGGGCACCAGCGAACGTTTCCGTTTTGATTCTTTAAAGTAGGCCATATATTGTTGACACGTGCATAGGAGAGAAACGTGAGTGCTTTGCAAATCTTAAAATAAATTCCACCTATATTTATAGCAGTGTTCTCATACTTGAGGGAAGTGAGGTAGAGCCTACAAGTGTAGGAAGAAAATGTCTTTTTCCTGCTGCTGGAGAGTTACCCTCTAGAATAAAGATCTTAAGTTTGTTCAAAGTTTTAGCAAGGTTGCTAATAGGTCTTTGCCAGTTGTGTGGGCAGCATAGTTAATATCATTAAGCACTGAGAAAAATCCTATCACAGAGAAATGGCCTGTGGTTAATAATTAACCAGGTAACAATAAAAATCTACCCACTATTAGGATTGGTAATTAAAACTAACATACTAGTATAGGGCATCCAAGTAGGAAGTGTTCAAGTTCTTCAGCAAAAGTTTGGGTTCTATCATAGCCAGTTGCCTTTATTTGTGTACTGTTACTTAAAGGAAACTGGGAAGGGAACATTTTTTAGATATTCAAATATTAAAATGTGCAAAAATCCAGCATTTTCTAACATGAAAGCTGTGTGAAAGACCTTCCTCTGTAGGGTAGCTGTGCATATGTTTGAGTGGGAGGAAAAAGAGAGCAGATGACTTGAAAACTAATAAAATTGTTACACATGTAAAAAGTTATTTTCCTTCTCATAGAATAACCAGGAATTCAGTCTTCATACCATCTTGTCACTTAATTAAAATATTTGCACATCATATTTCATTGATTAATTGATTGATACATTAATTTTTGGGCATAAAATAGTAAAGCCTCCTATGTGTAAGATATCATAGTAGGTATATCTAATTCATGTAATAATTCTTTCTATAAATGATCAAACGAATTCAGGAAAAATATAATTGCAAATACAGTAAGCAAAATGTCCAATTTCTTTGGTAAAACTTATAATTAAGCCTAACTCTACTTAATAGATACAAACTGCAATTTTTGTTCTTTTCCTAACATTTCTTTTTAAGGCAACCAATGCCTTTTTTTTTTTTTTTTTCAGACTGAGTAAGTAATGATGTTTGGGGAGCATGCTTTAAAAACAGAGGCATTGTTCTATGGGAGAACATGAATAAAAGAGAAGATTATGTGGCATTTTATAAGATAGTTGGTGGTACTGTTTAATGCTTATAAAATTGTGTTAAAATTTACTAAACAGCTCATTATTGCAGGAGCTTATTTGAACCAGTTATTTGTGGTTATGCCTGTTGAGGAAGCTTAAACGTCAACTCTCTCCAGCCATTGAACTGCAGCACGTTGTCTTCAGGTCTCTTGTAAGAAAGTCTAAATGTAGGCTGTTGAATAATCCCTTTGAGGGCCCTGTAACTATTTTTATGCCTGGATATGCGTCATCAGTGGGTATTTTCTCTGGTGACTTGCTTACATCAGGTCTCCTACCATACATTCTATCAGTGAGTGACTTATGATTGATGGGGACCACGGCTGTTGTTTAGCTTTATCTGTGACCTCAGCGAACCGACAACAGGAATTTCCAGGCTGTTAAATTCTCTGAATGCTTGAAGACCGGGACTCCCGGTGTTGACCCAGGCAGGTAGCAGAGTGATATTATTCACCAGCGGATGATGGGAGGAGGGACAAGAGAAGAAAGGGGAGGGAGGAGGAGGGGAAGGGAGGGGGAATTCCTTTTGTGAGCAGGGCAGCTCTGCCTCCGCTGGTTCCTTAGCCCTTGGAGGCTGTGTGTGGGGAAGGGTGCATTTCCTGGACCTGAGAACACCGACAGTCAGGACCTTGCCAAGGAGGCACCCAGGCACTCTGTGGGGTCGCCGGCGAAGGCACCGAGTTCTCTTTAATTAGCTAAGGTTTTGTTTCTGAAATCAGCTGGATTTATCCACGAGCGATGGGACTATTATGATCCTGTATAGAAAAGGGCTTTGAATGGAAAGGTGTGCAGTCATTCCTAGAGATAACATAGGAATCTACTGTTGTCTTTAATCTGGATGTGTTTGGAGGTGATTCTGAAAGTTACCTTGCACCTCACTTGGACAAGCGTTGGGGACTAAAGCCGTGCATGGATGTATGCATGTGAAAATGAATGATAACTCACATAAATTGTGAATACGGTGCCTGAGCTGTAGGGAGATTTAGACACCAGTATTTTAGCAGATTACAGTTGCTTTCATAGAAGCGTATCTATCTCCTAAACTTTTTTCCTAATCTGTCTTTCTATCTCCTCACATTCCTCATTCTCTTTTTTAACCTCTTTTCTCTACCTTTCCTGGATGTCACTTTGTTTGCAAAGGTAGTTCTTGACTTTTTGCTGTGCTGAAGAAGATCAGGTTGTAGACAGATTCTAGTTTGCCCATGTTTGCTGACTATTAAACAAGACAAATAAGATTAAAACACTCCTTTTAGTGTAATGCAATTCCATCTTTTAAGCATTTAGGCAAAATTGGTTTTCTAATCTTTTAAGACTATTTTCATTATGGAAACATAACATTTGTTGATTTGGGTTACCAAGTGTGTGTGTGTTTTTTTTTTAAATTATGTATTATAAAGATATATCCCCTTAGTGTAACAGATTCTTAAGGGTGCTTGTCACTGTAACTAATTTCTTTTTTTTTTTTTTTTGTAACTAATTTCTTAATGGCTAGTCTCCTAGAAACCAAATTCTGAGGTAAATATCAGAGCCTAGTGCCTTCAAACAGGTGCTGTGTGGGGTAGAAAAGCCCCAGTAGAGAAATATTTTTATCTGTGTTTACTTTACCTCTTATAATTTCACTAAGTGGGCAACAGCATTCCCAATTATTTTTATAGCCTCATTTCCAGTTAGCTATCAATATGCTAAAAATCTATCTACCTGTCCAGTCATATTGTTTTAATTTTAGACATTTAAAACCAGATGATTGAAGGAGAAGGAAAAATGAGTGCCATTATACTTGTAAACCTAAAAAACTTTTCTGTAAAATAATTGCTTCTTGAATAAGCAATATGACTCATGACAAGCATTTTATAATTTGAAATTTGTGAAAGATTAAAATTCAGAGCTCCATGAGTTTTGAGTGAGAAGTAGTTGAATGAATTAAGCCTTCGGAATGCATCTAATTAGGAAGAAACCATTAAAATATTGTTGAGACCTATTGTTTATGTTTATTTCATTGTACTGTCCCCCAGGAGCCATTGCTAGCTAGATTTACTTTCATAAGAGTAACATTAGGTGGAAAAGATACATTTGGGGGTGAGTTCAGATGCTAGCATTCTTTTTTTCCCTACCTTGCACAGGAAGTTATTAGAAGCTATAAAATTCTCCCTCTCTTTAAAATGAATGTATGGTTTCATGTGGAGGAGTGTGAGAGCAGAACCAAACCATGTAGGAGGGTTATGTATTCTTCATTAAAAATATATTTCACAAAAGATTATAGTTTGTGTGGGAGGGAAATAGCTGCTTGTCTGTTGAGTGCATTGTACTTATTCCGTATAAGCACTATTTGAGTTTAGGCAGGATAACCTCATTTTGATAATCTGATGACTGCTTCTGCTCAGAGAAGAGAATATAATTTTGAGGCTGCCTGCTGATGGGCAACAGTAATTATTCTCTTTCTGGCAGAGCTTTGCATGGAATCTGCTTTGGTATTTTTATAACTGCATATGCACATCTTTTCTTCCAAACCTTATTTCCCTCCTTCTCACCCTGTGCAGAGCTTTTTGTAATCTTTAAGACTGAAATCCCAAAGGTGTAATATCTAATGATCTCAGTGTAGGGTGACGTGTAAACCTAAGTTAAAGCAAAATCTTGGCTTGAAGTGAGATCTTTTTGTTAAAGCAGATCCTTCACTGTGAGCAGATTCCACTGTATAGTTGGTTTCTATGGAGACACTTTTATTACTTCTGGATGGTCAGGTTGTTCAAATGTAGTAGAAGTGATTGGTGTATTGGCTTTGGTCAATGCAGCTGATGGGGTTTCCTGGTTAGTATGTGATGCTTTATCTAAGGTTTCTATTATGTTGCAGGGGCTAGGAGAAGGATGCAAATGCCAGAACCACCTAAAACATTGAGGTGATGTGATTCTTTATTTTACCTTCTTGAATGTACATTGCTCCAGTATTACATAAGGAAAAAAAGAAGCCCTCAAAATTACCTACAATTAAGATGATACCTAAATGACAGTGTCAGAACAATGGAATGACCCACTTACAGAGCTCATTCTGGGAGGGGGTAAAAATATATCACTTGGTAAATGATTCTTCCACTTCTTACTATGTAATTAGTAGGTAACCCGTGTTGAAGGAACTCCTTAGTTTTATAAATTCTTCTCAGTGATTATTCAAGTTTTAAGAAGCTTTATGGTCCTCATTTTGCAGATGAGGAATATGAGGTCTCAGAAACTGATGGGCTTTAGACTCTGAATTACACCTTGCATTGTCAGTGGTTAAGGGATAAGCCCTCCCCGTTGGAGCGTCTTTGCTTGGGACTTAGCTGGAAGCCTTGGACCTACCTCATGTATGCAATATCAGGGGAGAGCATGGTGACTCTGACCCAGTCCTCCTGCAGCCCCCATGATAGTAACGAACCTCTCATTAGCTAGGGCAGTGCTTGCAGCCTTCAATGTGTTGTCTTAATCTTCTTGTGACAGAGGTTGGCAGGCGTCCCTTGGTGACTGATGGGTGGATCCACTGTGAGGTACTCAGATTTCTACAACACGATGTCATCATTTGAGTCAGCAGGGGAGAGTTCCTGTTGCATGGTGGCAAAGGGAAGGGCTTTCATGGAGCAGGAGCCTGGGAGCTCCGAGATGGGTACAAATCACTGTGTAGACGACAGTGGACTGGAGATAAACGGATTTCTAGTGAGAATATTTTGCCCTCCTCTTTTCACTTACTGTGGAAGAAGATCTATTCTCTATAAAACAAAGAACCTCAGATACCATATTTTTAACACAAATGATGGCACTCAGGTCGAAGAATTTTCATCCAAGGCATTCTTTCACTGGCTAAAGTTGGATGATGCTATCTGATTGCCTAAACTAAAGGATAGAGAGGGATCGCCTCTAAGTCTAAGAACATGTGTAGGGGAATTCTTGCTATGTTTCAAACAGGTTGCTATAATTATCTGCACTCATCTTCTCAATATACACTTGCTGTAGAATTTCATTTAAAAAATATCCCCCTTTTCAAACCTTTAGATATTTTACTAGACATTTAAAATTCTCAACATGGAGATTTACGGATGCTTAAATAACTAATTGCCCACAAGTGCCTTATTTTCTATAAAATCACAGCCTGACTTCTGTGTGAACTAGGTAAGGCCATATGAAAGTGGTTTCCTTCTGTTATTTGGGTTAGTTTTATATGAGTGGAGAGCTATTTATAACACCACATAGCATAGCCCAATAAAGAATTTATCTTCCTACTGAGGGAATACGTTTATGAAAGACCAGGAAAATACTAGTATATATTACCAATCATGAAAAAGGACCTATGCCTTTTAAGCTATAAAGCATAAGACAAAAACCTCTGCCCTAAAGAAACTTGAGGCTAGTATGGGGAGAAAAATGGTGTGTGCTGCATGCTTAATCCCAGCTGAGCATGAGAGGTACTAAGGATGACTGAGGTTTGAGCCCCAGTAGTCCAAGGAATGGCTGTCCCAAGAGCAGACCAAAGAAAGGCAAAAGCACTGGGGAGAAGACAAATGTGATTTTATATAACTGCTTTGTCCAGATAGGGGTTTGAGGACCCTGTGGTTATGATTGTGGCTCTGATTTGTGCTTGGGCATTGATGGGTGGCAGGAATCACGACAGAGGCGAGGTGCAGGCCGAAGGGGCACTTTGGAGAGAGGGTCTCAGTGAAGTGGGCCAGTTTTCCCCATTTGTAAGGAAGCACTGAAGCCAACTTTTCTCTTTTATGTGGAATATTGTCTTAAAGGAAGGCCACCAAATACCTCTAAAGGTATAAAGCACTCAGGCCTCAGGGAACCTGGACTTTAAAGGCAAATAATGGTTCCTGAGAAAAGAGGCTTCTTTGTCATTAATGTAGGACACCGTTGGTGACTGTGTCTAGTGGCTAAGGCTTGCCTGTCAGTCCCACTTGAGGCTCAGTTGTCCCCACTGGGAGGGTTTAATTCCTCTGTGACCTTCGTTCCTTCTCACTGAGGTCTTTTCTTTTCTTTGTTTTTTTGGTGAGGCTTTACCTCCTGGAGCAGCGTTCAAGTTGTGGGAATCTTGGCAGAAGTATTAAATTTGTGATTTAGTGAGAATGATTGTCTGAAATATATCAACATTCTACTGTGCTTGTGGGTGGGAACCAATCTTTATTGGAGAGAGAATAAAAGGGGAATATAAAAGAGCTCAGTTTAGAACAATGGGATATATTCTCATTTTGTGGACAGAAAGAAAAATAGAATCTAATAAAGAGAAGCAGTGAGGGAGTAGGTGGAAGCCAAGAAAAGGGCAGCAATAGGAGAGATGGATTGTAGAACTTCCAAATACTACTAATTTTACTCATTCAATATATATTGAGGATGTTCTATAAGCCAGGCCCTGTGTTAGCTTCTGTGGATACAGTAGTGAACCAGGCACTGTCCTTATTCTAAAAAAATTCATTGGAAGGCAGAGATCAAGCCCAGGTGACACTATTGATTGGTTTTTGCTCGTGTTGTAATGTAATCCAGGGAAACAACAGCTTGTTTGGAGAGGGGTATGGGAGGGACATATGGAAGGCCTTGAGGCGAAACAGTAGAAAGCTGGTGAGGGTGATACTGAAATGTCTATGTGATCCATGGTTGCTAAAACAGAAGTCCGATGGCCTGGGAAGGGAGGAATTAAGGGACCAGAAGTCAACATGAGGACAAAGAGCCCTCTCAGCAGCTATGAGGAAGTGAAAAACATATGGAGAAAGGAGTCTGATGTTAGCAAGTGGAGATCTGAGTTTGAGATGGAAGAGAGTGAAAAGATCCAAGAGGGTAATAGGATTAAATTTGGGGTGTTAGAGGACGACTTGAAAAGATTGAGTGATTGAGTTGATTTTAATGCTAGCTCATGTAATATTAACCTGACATTATTATATGTTATGCTCAACATCACATTCTTCTAAAAGGAAAACACTCTTATTTCAATCACCAATACCCTAGAAAGATTTTGCTATGTATACCTGGTCTACAATAGCTTTTTAGGTGGTGTTTCTGACTCAATTTACTCTACCTGTGATCAATTCCTCAGCCGACTGCAAGGTGCATCTTCTTAAAATACCATTTTTAACAGGTTTCTGTGATCTAAAACCTTCACTGGCTACCTATTGCCTACAGTTTAAAGGATGTGCTCCTCCCTAAAATGAGAAATCTTCATTTTCATAAGACTTCATAGTTTACCAAGGACTTTTATATACATAGTGTCAATGAGTTCTTGCAAAACCTGTGTGGTGGACAGGACAGATGTTGCTCTATTCCCAAGTTTCTAAGTGACACCAAGGGCCAGGCAGGTTAAATGACATGCCCAGGGCCACACAATGTATAAATAGCTGAGCCAGGAATAAAAATAAGGTCTTCTGAGTTTAAGATCAGGTGCTTTGTACTACACCATGGCCTCACCTTGCCTGTCGAACCCTATCTCCATTCTAACCCTACGATTTCTGTAATTAGGATGATAAGGGGATGTGCCTTCAGTTCCAGCAGGATTGCAGAGGGGCCTTTCAGCATCACCACTAGAAGTTGTGATCACCACTCAGAAATTGTGATCTAGAGCTGTCAACCAAGACACATTTCCTGGCAGATTTTTCCTTAGATAGGGAAACTCTGTCTCCTGCCAGGACATCTGGGGAGGCACAGAAAACACTCTGTACTTCCCTGATGTCATCCTCAGTGCCTGCTTGTCTCAGATGGAACTTAGAGAGGGTTGCCCCTGACTTTGCATTGATTTATGGGATGGCTTTTGACAGCTGACAGGGCCGTCTCTTCCTCCTCCAAATGCTCTCTCTAATAAAGTATACCTCTGAAACATGCTTTGGATATTCACCTAGAATATTCAAAGTGGGGAACATTTTTCCTGCCAAGGGTCATTTAGATATTTATAACATCATTTGCAGGCCATACAAAATTATCAACTTAAAAATTAGCCTGCTATATTTGGTCAAACATTTAATTAACTCACCCCTAATGTCTTGCCAGGCAAGACCAAATGATTTCGAGGGCTTTATATGGCCCGTGGGCCGGACATTCCCCACCCCTGACCTAGAGGAATTAATGGTCTGAGAAGTTGTTTAAATGTGTATTCTCATTTGTTATCTTAATGAATGCATAGATTTACTACCATTTAGACATGAAGAGTTTGAGAAAATATTTTATACAGAAGGCTATAGAGCTGTGCTTTGAACTACATGTTAAAATCAGGAACATTTGTTAGCAATGCAATGATTAATGAGTTTGTGTTGACATGATTTTAGAGTACACTCTGTTTCCATCATTTTCTCATTGTACTGAAGCCAGTATGATTTCAATTTTGACAGAGTTTTTGGCTACAATTTACTGTATCAGAAGTTTAAGTGATATAAAAAGCATGCCTGACAATTGTCTAAATATCAAGAACTGCCTCTACTCCTATAAAAATTGATGAAGGAAATATGTGCATGAAGGTTAGTTCAATAATGTATTGCAGGAGTGCTGCATTGCCTGTGGGCTCCACTTTAAGCCACACACACACACACACACACACACACACACACACACACAATCCCATCTGCTTGGAAGTTGTGAACCCTGCATCCTTAAAGTTGGGTTTCCATGATTAACAGGTGCATCTTTCTAAGGAGCAAAATAAGGAGGCATAGTTGCAATACCTTTTTGTAAAAAAACAAACAAAATAACACAAAACAGTATTTTATAATCCTGATTGTTTTCCATGCCTTTGTAAGTATGCATTCCTCCTGGGGACAATAGTATAGTTTCTCAGGAGGCTGGGATACATAACTTGTAATTTTTCGAGTGCTTTTCATGTGTTGGAATTAAAAGGCCAGTAAATGTTTGGGAAAGGAGTATGAAGGACTCAAGTACCAAACTCTGATTTTCTCCTTTAATTTCTCCAATTTTATCAAAAGTGTAATGATATATAATATATTGGAATGTAATGATATACAATATATTGGAATGAAATATGATTTAGACTTTGATAGTAATGCATTTTAGAGAGACATGATATGTAATTTCTAAATAACATTAAATGGAAATGTTTCTGAAATAGGATTGCACTTCCAAATTGTCAATATTATATTATTTATCTCCTAGGTAATTAAAAATATTTATTGGGGTACTCATTAGAAATATTGAATTGTATTGTTATCTTATAGTCTTCATTGGGTCTTAGTAACAATTAGCTGGCTGGCTAATAAAAATTGAATAATTAGCCGAAACCAGTTTGGCTCAGTGGATAGATCGTAGGCCTGCGGACTGAAAGGTCCCAGGTTCGATTCCGGTCAAGGGCATGTACCTGGGTTGCGGGCACATCCCCAGTAGGAGATGTGCAGGAGGCAGCTGATCGATGTTTCTCTCTCATCGATGTTTCTAACTCTCTATCTCTCTCCCTTCCTCTCTGTAAAAAATCAATAAAATATATTTTTTTAAAAAATTGAATAATTAAAGAGGACATTCTTTATTGAAAATAATTAGACATATATGTAGTTCATGAGCTTGTTAGTACAATAATGGTTAGCTTATGTTTTATTCAAAGTATTAGCAATAATTAACAAAGCCTGCATATAGTATATGATAATAAAGAGAGCAAAAATATGGAAAGTTGATATTTTTGTAGCCATCTTTATGCCATCTTAAAAAATACAGATGTCATGTGATATATTCTGTAATAGAAATTTTCTGAAGTGCTTAGCCTTTTTGTATTTCACAACATTATTTTCTCCAACCTTGTTGAATGACTTTTAGTGTCAGTGGCACTCAGTTTAAAGTCATTCTAACTTGTTCTGGTGCTCTGTGTTCCCTAGAGCTTCCCCATAGCCCAGTCACCTCCATTTCTGCCCTCACAAATGCAGGCTCCCATCACCCAACCACTGGAGACTAGGACCAGGGCATCTTCCACCTCGAATTGATCTTGTGCACTATGACCAAATTAACTTTACACTAACTCTCTTTCAGCACTCCTCTTCCTTGCTCAAAATTCATCATGGGGCCTTCATTGTCCATAGGATGTGAGGCAACTTAAAGTAAAAAACAAACAAACCAAGAAACAAAAGAGCACCATAAGTGGACCCAGAGATCTGCTTGTAAATTGTTTGGCCTGGAAACATCAGTGTTTATCAAGACTCCTCAAATTTACATATCCCTACTAAGGGTCTCAAGCTCCTCACCTCCAATAAATTATGTCAAAGGCAATGTTTGCTCTTTACCTTTGTATTTTCAACTCTTAACAGAATTGAGAACAGTGACCATCAGGACCTGCTTAGTGAAAGGCTTGATTTTTCAAGCTTCCCTGACACTACACTGTAAGGCTTTTCTGCCACATTGCTTTCTCAGTCTTCTTTGTTGGCTAAATCCCTTTATCTTCTTTATCTAAAATATCTTTCTAGCAGATATGAATGATCTCATGGTTTCAGATATCATCTATATGCTGATAATTTTCAGTTTTATATGCATGGATGTATCTTCTCCTAAGTTCCCAAACTAAATACTTCCTCAATATGTGCCCCTGGCTGTTGAGGGATATTATCAAAGTTAAGACAGTCAAAGGGGAACAAACTACTGATGTTCTCTGGCTACAACTGTGCCCCACCCCCCACCTCCATTTCAGTAAATAGAACCACCATGCTCCTCGTTGCTCAGGCCAAAATTCCAGACTTCATCTCCTTCCCCCTGGCCTCACATTTAGTCCAGAAAGTCCTTTGGAGCGCTCTCCAAAACAAATGGGGAATGTGAGGTCTTCTTGCTGTTTCCTCTGCCATAGCCTCAGTACACGCCACCAGCTTCTGGCCTACTCTGTTGCAAAAGCTCTTAACTAGCCTTCCTGACTACAGTCCCTAGAATAGCATTTTAAGTATAAATCATATACTGCTTTCCCTTGCTAAAATTTCTTTAATAGACTTTTATTACTCTTAGCATAAAATCTAAGCCATTCACCATGGCTTGCAGGGCTCTGCCTCTCTGAGCACATCTCCCTCCACACTCCCCACTCCCTGTTAGGCTCAACCATACTAGCTTTCATTCTATTCCTTAAACTTGCTAAGCTATTCCTCTCTTGGTCTTTGCATTTATGCTTTTCCTGTATAGAATGCTATTAACCCATATCTGAGGTATGGCTTCTTCTCCTTATTCAAGTCTTAAAACAAATGTCACTTCTTTGAACAGGTCATCAGTGATCCAAGTTTGAACAGTTTCTTCCCTCTATCTCCAGTTTGCTTTATGTTACCTTATTGTCTTCATAGAACTTATCAGAACCTGAAATGAACAATGTAATTGTTTATGTGTTTTTTTGTTTGTTTGTTTGTTTTTTGTCTCTTCTACTATGGACTCCCTGAGGTCAATGGCATTTTGCATCTCACTTCTGCATCTATAGTGGACACGTGGAATTATTTGTTGACTCATTCATCACCTTGAGCCTGGTTTCCTTATCTATAAAACAAAGTTGGTAGGACAGGTGACCTCCGAAGCTGCCCTACCTACATAGCTTTAGTTCTCATCATGTCTCCAGCCTTCTGATGGAGTTCAGTTCACCTCCTTAATGTCCTGTAAATGGGCCATATTTGTTCAGGTCTTCAGGCCTCTGCTCAATCCCTTTCTGAGGGTCCTTCCTCTCTTCTGTTCCAGGATTTTTGGGGGATTTTTATTTTTCTCTTTTTGTCTATACCCTCAGAGAGGAATGTAATTGTTTTATGTAATCTTGTCTTGCCTGTCCTACTATATGGTTAGCTCCTAAATGTGGGGCTATAATTGAATTATAGTTCTAACACTTTTGAATCCCCCTGGCAGCTATTATGGTGCTAGCATAGAGGGCACACCCAGTACATGCCTTGTAATGCAAAATAAGGACATTGTGTCTTCCAAAAACACTGATTTCAGAGCAATAAGAATATTTGGACTGTTCTACAAATTTACACGGGACAAAATAGATTTTTAAAAAGCAGCCAACTAAGTGTACCTTCATTAAGCGTGAAATAGAAGGGGGAAATATGCAAATTTAGATTTAGGATAACATGGTATTTTGCAAACAGTTGTAAGCAATCTGACCAAAAGTTTTCTATAAAAATTTACTCATAAATAGTTGAAAAGATAAATAAATGGGCATTGTTTTTTATTATTAACTCAGGTTAATACTTGAGTTGGGTTTTTAATTTGGATCAGTTTGTTCGGGTATTTGGAATTTAGAGAGCTCGATGAAAATATCCCACCTACACATTTTCAATATCCTCTTCCTGCTTATCTCCAGAACAGCTTGGTTCTTTTAATAGCAAATGGTTGAGTGGAGGGGAACCATTTGTAGTGGGTAAATTTAAGTACAGTATGTCCTTCCCATTCCAAGCAGAAGTCATGCTAACTGCTCAGGGATTGGTGCAAATTGGTTTTCTTCCTCTTCCTTTTTTTTCTTTTTTTCTTTTTGCTGTTGGTCAGATCCTTGATAACTCAGGAGGATGTTACTCATTTCCTATACAAGTAGAGAAATTACTGGTCAATTTTAACAAAAATTGGAAACTAGGGAACACCTCATCTATTTGTTTAATAATCACGTTATAAAGAATCATGGGCTTATTTCTTTTACTCAGTTTGTGAATCAATGCTGTGTATGATCATGCTTAATTCAGTGTACACGAATGCTAAATTCCTCTTAATCCAGAGTGGCTGGGAAATGTGTGCTCAAAATGAGGAGTAAGCATATATTTCATTCATGGATTAACTGTTTTCAAAGGGTCCAGTCAAATACACTTTTAGTATTTTTTTATGTTTAATAATAGTAAAGGCACTCAGTGACTTGTGGTGGTCATTGTGTACATCAATTACTTACAAATAGTATCCTCATTCTAAATAATGCTGGTGATTGGATTAATTCTCTGTCCATCTCAGAATTTGCTGTTTTGATTAAATAGCTTATTTTCAAGGCATCGATTTTGGAAAAGTTTAGATGATAAAAAAAAGTCTGCTCCTATAAATATCTTGTTTAGGGTAAATAGCCATTTATTTTCTCTATTGAATAGATTCAAAGGCTTTTCCAAAAGGTTGCTATAGTTTTGCATGAGAGAGCTCGGAGAGCACTTGTTGGCTGTACTGCTGGGTGTTGAAGGCAGATGAATCTTGTTCTGTGTTCTTGTGTAGAAGCCTCACACCTCGGTCTAAGCTGTGTGGTGCCTGTGAAAAAGGTTTTCTATGTAATGCATTAGGATTGACATTGCAAATTCTTTCTGTTAGGGGAACACTGCCAATATAGGTAGTCGAGAAGTTGTGTCCTGTGGCTGCTGGTGACCTTTTAGATCCCTTGGAGAATTAATACCTATAGAGGTTGAGGGGACTGAGAATGTAAAGAAGCAGTGGATTCAGGGTGTTTCCATTAAAAAGGGTAGGGACTATTAGAATAATACAATGACCATGTTAAATGGGAAATTTATGAGCTCGAAACCCAATACTGCATGAAACCTTACTTCAGCCCTCAAAAATGGCCATACAAGCATTAACTTCAATTGTAGGAGAAGGGTAAATATTTAATTCAAATTTTTGTATTTCCTTAGATTTGGTGTGGTAGGATGACAGAGTTTTTTCTTTTGTTTTTAGGTAAGGATGTGAATGCTGTTTAAATGAGGACTGTCTCTGTGATATTCTATGGTTTTTCTTCCTGGTGAACTCACTGGCTTGCCAGCCCCTAGACTCATGGGCAGCTGGTATTTCACTGAGTAGTGCTGTGATTTTCACCAGCCTTTTGCTTGAACAGAAAAAGATGGCATTGATTTATATTTTAAAATAAAATGAGTCTGAAAAAATGAAATCACCGTTCATTTTGATTAGTTTTTGCTGGCAACTGCCTGCACTTTGGCTTTGTTCTTGCTTGGTCATAACTGTTTAGGGAAGATTGCTGCCTTTCGGAAGTGGTTCCAAAGACTCATTGTTCCCGACATCGGACATCCTTATGCTATTCAGGTCCTACAGTACTTGGTCTAAAACAGCTTAATTACTAAACTCTCAGTGAATAATTAACCATTTGACTTGTTCCCAAGTTATATACTCACTGGGTTAGAAATGATTTCCCAAACTTCTGAAGATAAGGGAAGGCTACTCCTGGTTTCACAGTGTTCCCATTGTTACGGGCGTGTGTGTATGTGTGAGAGGCATCAGCTGACACCTGCGCACTGGTCCAGCTACTCAAACCACTTCCTGGGGTTTTCTCGGGTAATGGCAGCGATTCAGAAGATACCGCTGAAGCTAGGGGAACACACCCTGTGTGTTGTTACTCTGGGCCTGAATGACTGGGAGCTGTCAAATTAAAAGAGAGTTATTCTGTTGCAGTGCCATGCAACCCGCAATTCACTTTTGCTTATAGTTGCATTTCAGCTGAATTTAGGGTTGCTTGTCTGTGTGTTTTCAAATATGGATATATATATATATATATATATATATATATATATATATATATCCATTGACTTTATAGTGGTGGACTAAAAACCTAATTTCCATCAATTAACTAATCCATGCCCCACAATGTACAAAGTCCTATGGCAGGCTGGGGGGTGTGGGGGTGGGAAGACAGGCAAAGGTAAATCACTTGTAGATGCCTTTGAAGGGTAGTAGTAAGTGCGGAGCTGAGAGGTAAAAATGGATGGGAGGCAAATAGGGTGCTAATGCAAAAATATTCTATTGTCTTTTTATAAATACGGATGTCTGTGATTTTAGTTTTTGAATCTATTTGCCTAGTGTCTTCAAAAGGTAAATTTTGTATTTTTAGGATTTCATTTATAGTATAAAAATGCAGATGGGATTATGTTTATAAAGTTTTTGACTTGTCTTATTAGCTTCCTTAAAAAGAAAATTAGAATTTTCAAAATTATTTTGGAATCACAAGATGTATATTCTTTTCCAGCCCTTTAGGAACTCCAAAATTGCATTTTTGGCCATAAATAAGAACCTTGGGAATTTAGGACACTAGTTCTTTTCTTGGTTATTCTGACACTTAGCTTGCCTTTTCCTTCCAATACTGCTTTCAAGTCTCCTGTCTTCATGGCTGGATGATCCAAATCTAATGAAATATGTATATGGAAACATTCTATAAGCAAGAGGGTCTTAAAGAGCAGGTATTATTATTATCATTTTTATTGTTTTCATGTATTCACTGCTTTGCATTGTTCCATCAAAGATACTGGTAATTACTTCTCAGGTGTCAGAGATGACTGTGACTATTTCAATGGAGAAGCTACTTTCCTTGTAAGCTTATGAAAATTTGGCTCACTGATGAGACCCTGTCTTAAGCAAAATGTTGATTTCACCAGTCCTGCTATCAAAGTCCCATAGAGATTAAGAGGATAATGGGGAGGTTTATGAATGAGAAACATTCCGTATATTTATATATTGGGTGTAATTGTGCATTGTTTGTCTATCTGCATAGTATAAGGCTCACTTTACAAAAACTGATATTTGGTTTTACAAATACCATTACTTTTAAAATGAGAGTCTGTTCTGGGTAGTGGTTAAGAGTGTGGACTCTGGACTTAAATCATCATACTTCTGTCCTAATTCCTTCACTTTTGATTGGGTGAAAATTGGACAAATGTTTAATCTCTTTGTACCTCAGTTTTCTAAGCTATAAAATAGGGGCAATTTTATTATGTGGTAGGGTTGTTGTGAAGCTCAAAGGGAATAATGCATCTAAAGCAGTTCATACTCAATATAGATTAAAAGAAGAAATAAACTTTTGTGCGGAAGTGACAGAATGCACCACTTCCTATGCTGTTGTAGGTTCTGTTTGATGGAATTTGGTGGAGTTTGATGATATGTCTCTTGAGAGGAAGAGAAAAGGGAGGGGGGGTTAGAGAGAGCAGAGGATGCGTGGGAAAGAGAGAAGGTGCAGTGCTGTGGTGGCCCATCATGAAAACACTCACATGCTTTACGGTGCTTGGCAGGTTACAGAGTTCTTTTACATTATATCTTAGATTTGGGAATTGTACCTCCGAGGCACTCAATGCCTGTCTCACAGACGGTGGCCTATGAGTGGCACAGTGAGGTCAGAGAAGAAGGTATCTGGACTTGAGTGGTTATTTCCTTTCTGGTTCTTCTCTGCTCTATAAACATGTTTACATGTATAGTAACCTCCGTGCCGAATTCTAAAGGAGCGGAGAGGGTCATGTGCTGTCACAGACCCGGAGGGGTGGTATTGGTGGGGATCCCGGTGACCTCCTTCTGTGACACTGAGTGTGTGTGCTAACCCGCAGCTGTTCAGGGCTGCCCTTGACACTGTCTGGGAAGGTTTCACCCATCCCCCCTCTCCTGGCCTCTGAGTGAAGATTGTCTTTCATCTCTCCAAAGGGCCATTTAGGATCAGGGTTCTGTGGGAGAAATTTTCAGTCTTTCCTTCGTGCCAGGAAGGACGGTAATGAACACCCATTCAGTGGTTGCACACATACGATACAAATTAGTAGCACGAATACACTTTTAACCCACGCCATTTTTGGGTCACTGTGTTGAAATTATTAAGCAAAATTACTAAGGAATATAATCTAAACCTTAGTTTAAGTAAGTCTTCTGATTGTGGTTCAATTGTACATTTTAAAATGCTGGTTGTTATATAAGATAATTTTTTTGTTTGTTTTGTTCTAAGATTAAACACAGCTTGAAAGTTTGATTTTCTCCTTATCATGGTGGTCCTGTTTGGCATATTAAAGATCAAATGATCAAATAAAATTCGTTGTCCTGCTTCAGAATTTTAAAAATATTGAGAACAAATTTTAAAATTGGAAGAATTATTCCATACTTGTTAACGATTAAAGAGTGAATTGCTTTTTATATTACATTGGAGTGCATGATTTTTATGAAAGCATTTTTTACTCTGAATAAAAAGATTTGTATATAGTTGGTACAATATATTTTTGTCAAATAAATAAATTTATTTATATGCATTAAATTTTTGATTAGCCATAATACAAAAACATGTTGTTGTGTATATGGACTTTGTTTTTTAGAGAAGATGTAGGTAACGATGACTTATTTTAGGTCAGGCTTCCTCAGTCTTGGTACTGTTGACATTTGGGTCTGGACAATTCTTTGCTGTCTTGTGCATTGTAGAATGTTTAGCAGCATCCCTGGCTTCTATCCAGTAGATATCAGTAGAATTCCCTGTCCCCATTCGTGACAATAAAAATGTCACCAGACATCGCCAGTTGTCTCTGAGGGAGCACAATATCCTGGGTTTTTTAACCATTGATCTAGGATTTGCAGTATATATTCAAATCTTCTACCCTGCCTAATCTGTGTTTCTCTGTAATTTTGAATAGATGTTCAGAATCACAACAAGAAGGAGAAAATATTCTAGAGGCAATAAACTGTACACATGAATAATGAAGAAATAAGATTTTGCAACAATATGGTTTGAAATGTTTTCTGATTAACAGTTACCATTACAAAGCCAGTTAACCAGAATTCCCAACATTTGGATGAATATTTTATCTCATTTTCTTTCAAACTAGATATGTCCCCTTGATTCTGAATTAATTTATCACATTGAGTTGATAGTGTTTTTTAAAACTTCAAATAAGTGGACATCATTAAATGATTTGCCACATATTAAATGCTCTCTCTGATTAGAACATTCGTGTTCCTCACGTGTATACTGAAAGATTTTAATTGCCTTCAGAGATGGGTGTGTGCCTCCATGAAATAGTTGTGTAAAAGATGCTGAAGTTGGTTTTCAGAAGTCCTTTTATGGACTTTTTAGTGGATGTTTTAGCATAAAGAGGCAGAGAGATATACCTGGTTATTAACAACCATAGGCTACAGACATTTCACTTGGCCCAGAAATTGATTGCTTTTTAAAATGTGTTTTGCTAACCATAGAACAAATTTTTATTCTTGTGAATCATGGCTGAAGCTTTAGCCAATCAGAGGAAGGAATTTACTGTACAGTAAAAGGAAGTATTTGTTCCGTTATTATAGTACGTGGCCTCTTGCCATCGTCGATTAAGGATTGATGTGTCGTACACCAAAGTCTGCTATCCTCTTGACCCTTCATCAATCATCAGCCAGACTGTGAGGTTACATGAACTGTAGCTTGGTAGGGTAACTATTGTTTGAGCACTGTGTTACTCTTGAAAACGGAAATAACTGACACAGCAGTCTTGCAATGTGATGTCTTTCTATTTTTAAGATTATAGACATATGTTTCCTTTCTGTTGCTAATCTGTGCCAGGTTAGAGGTATGAAATGATAATATGTGAGACTTGAAGTTGGGTTATTCAGATGAGTGACCCTGAGACTGTTGGAAATTTCTTTTTATTTTTAAAAGGAAGAACATATACAAAAATAAACTTATGCTAGCACATAGTTTCAAGAATTTCACATGGGATCCTGTTGGGATTCTTACTGTCTTAAGATCACCAGAGTGCTTTCCAACTCTTGCATGCTGCTCCCCCACTATGAATGTATTAATTACCAAAAGCACACCCTTGCCCATGTGTTTTCTAAGTAACTGATGGCACATGCAAATTCTTTGATCACATACCTTATTTATTTTTCTGACTAGCTCAGGAAAACTTTATAAGAGCTATGCCCAGCATTCGCAGCTTTATGTCACCCAATCTCTCTATTTATGCCATGCTCTTAAACAAGTAGAGTAATATATCAGCTGCAGCTGTTGCTGACCAAAGCTGTCACGGAGTGGGTGGAGGAAGAATCAGAGATGGTGTGTTCAGATTCTGTGTATCAAAAGCATACCTGTTGCAATCAATCTGTGATGATAACAACTGGTTTGTAGAAGGCAGGGCAAGCCAGATACTTGTTTTTATCTTTGATCAGATATTTAGCAGATTGGCTGCCATAGTCATAGATACCACTGATAGTGAATGGAAATTTGTGGAGGGTATTATACAGTAAGAAATATTCATTAGTGAGCAGTGCTCTTTAGATTTGGCTGCAGCCATTCTGTAAAGTCATTAACATAAATCTTGATGCTTAGTAGGGTTGCAAAGTTTTTAAAAAGGCAAGTGAAAATACATAATAGTAAAAGAGTAAAATGTTTGTAAAAGAGTAAAAAAGCAGGCAATGATGCTTTCGAATTAAGTGTATGTATTTTGATTAAAATAAATATTGATACCAAGTACATATCTAGTTGCTGATTGGAAGAATACTAACACCACACTCACCAGCACTAGTTAGAAAAACTGGAGTCAGTATACCCATGACTAAGTTTTCTCCTAACCCACAGATCTCATCATTCCCTATCTTCCCTCTTTCCTCATTGTCCAGTTTACCATGGACCATGGGGGCAGAGAAGAGAAACAAAAATCTCCACCAAAAAATTATAGCTCAATTTTTACCTTCTTTTTCACTGTTTTATAAAGACAGTTCAAGAGAAAGGGCAATTGTTTAGCAGTTAGACAGGGCTAATTAGTTATATTGGGTTGGGTCTCCTTACACTTGAACCCTATTGGGGTAAAATGAAATCCTGATTCGGCCAAATAAACTAAGGGGGAGACTTATCTTAAAGATAAAAAGAAACCCTTTACACAGCTTTACATATTAGTCCTCCCAATAATTCTCCTTATCATTAACTTCAAAATACATATGGCTTTTGAGATTGCCCACTAATTTTCTGACTGAGAGCAATATACAAGCTCATCAGGCTTACAGGTGCCTTATGAAGAGAACCTCCCAGACTAAATACCCGTGTTCTAGAAAGTTAAAGATAGGCACTTCAATATGGATTTACATACAGAGGACAGGGAGGTAATGGAGACATTAGCTCTTAACGTAAAACTTCACAGCAGAGATGGAATTTCAGGCACTGTTTATTGTTGGAAATATCTGTGTGGATGGAGGTTTTTATTTTTAAAAGGAACCTTTCTCTGGAACCTGGGCCAAGTTGTTTATTCTCCTTGTGCCTTAGTTTCCTCATATAGAAAATGGAGATAATAACAGCAACTGCCTCAGAAGCTTTGATGGAGAACTAAATAAGTTAACACACGTTAAGCGGTCCTGCTTGCCACACAAGTACTCAGTAAGTGTTGGCTGTGGAGAAGTCACTGACCATAATCCTGGGCACAAGGAGAATAAACAACGTGGCTGAGGTTCCAGAGAAAGTAAGAGGCAGAATATGTGCCAGGCTGTCATCGAATTTAATTTCCATCACAGCCCTGCAAGGTAGGCATTTTCTTTGCTTTACAAATGAAGAAATTAAAGTCCAGAGAGGTTAACTTGTCAAGGTCCCAGGTGGCCAATGGTAGAGGGAGGATCTGAACCAAGGTCTGACTCTCTCTCAAAAGTCTGTGCTTTTTCGCTGCAAAAGGAAACCTTGGGAAGGCTCAGAGGCACAGCTGACAGAACGACATGGGAGGTCCAGCTCCTTCCTTATGAAGACAGTTAAGGCTCTAAAGAAGCGTATACAGGTCATTTGCAATTCACCATGATGCAGTAAAGGGGTGGTTTGCTGAAGCATGGAAACCCCGTCTGCTGCAGCACTGTCTTGTAGAAATTGCCCTCTGTGCCCTCGTCCTGGGCTGTGCTCGCTCCCTTGGGTGTGCCTCTTCTCAATGTGCTGGGCTGTTCCATTCCTGGTTATAAATCTTTTAAGTGTGCACATTAAAGAAGTAATTAAATTGTCATCATAATTTATAGTATGCCTGAAGTCAATCACCTAATTAAATTGCAAGAGGAGAGAGGTGGTAGGTTTATTTGCATTTATTAAGTATTAGTGTATTAATTATGCAAGGATTTTGAAGCAAATAAAAGAGAAAAATAATGGTAACATTAGCCTTTAAAAGTTTTTCCATTTCTTCTCTTCTTAGTATAATAATTTGAGACCCTCTCTAGTTAGTAACATAACCCCAATGTCATTTTTTGGTTAATTTTTAATGAAATTAGGATTTTTATGTTTTCTACTCAGTATTTTCTTGTAATGCTCCTGACAACATTAATGCACACCATCCCACATCCTAACTGAATAAGCAATTAGAAATATAATAGAAAACAAAATGTGAATCCATGGGTTATAGATAGCAGTCTACATTCTATCTTGAATTATAAAAATGACAGCATGTGAGATACCTGGAATCATTCAGAGGAGGTCTGGTTTCCTGGAGCAACTGTGTCTGTCAAGACACTTATTTTCTTATTAGAGAATAAAAAACTACAACAGAAACCAAAACCACAGAGGCTGTAATAAAACTTTGGATGGAGGAACCATTTTTGAAGAGTCTCTTTTTCAATTCTGAACTCAGGCACATTTATAGGTTATCCCCAAAAGTGTATACACACAGAATAATTATAAAAGTAGTGCTTATTAAAATGCATTTCATTTTCCAAATTGAAGCTATCAGCTGTTAAAGTGTATATACATATTTTGGGGGACACCCTATTCATTATGTGAGGTGAGAATTGATAGCTTGGTTAGGTGTTTCAGCCCTCTGGGAGGTAATTGCAGTTTGTAACGCAGTCGCTGAATCTGTTCTATTGGGGTTCAGAAAAAGGAAAATATTGAGGGACATGACCAAGTGTCATCCATGTGAATGACAGATTTTGTTCAGTGAATTTTTCCCCTCCTTTTATTGATTTCTGGGGCGGGGGAGGGGCGGGAGGGGGGCAGGGAAGAGGAGATGTAGATTGAACTGAAGGCTGCAATTCCAAAGTAGGCAATCCTTTAAAAGAAGGGCAACAGAGAGCTGATTAAAGGCATTTAACTGAGGTAAAAGTTACTAGGTGCTCAAAAAATATTGGATGAACAAGTGTCATGTGAAGGTTCCAGGTTCTTTACCCCTGTGTGTGCATATAAGATATCTTCAACTTATAGACAGTTTTCTTGGATAATACTTACGTTTCTTTGCAAAGTCACAAAAGTTGAGTTGACCTGTAATGTACTTGAAGCATTAGTAATAGTTAAGGAGCTATAAACCTGGTGTCAGTTTCTCTGGAAAATGCATTCTGAATGATAAACCGAGGTGTTGTGTTTCGTCTATTGTGGAAACAGCATTTTCCCACTCTAGGAGTTCTTGGTTGGAGGATCTGGGTGAGGTTCCTGCTCGGGCTCCTGCAGGCTCGAGAGTAGGGGAGAGGGCCAGTGAAAGTAGGTTCCAGTACAGACTGCAGGACAGAGGGGAAGAGGGAGACTAGAGAGTGATCCTCAGTGTAGGTAGCAGAGAGGGAGCAAAGGGATCCCCTCTAACCCTGTTGCTGGTCTGACTGCTTACTTACTGGGTGGTCTTTCCAGTGGAAGAGGGAAAGGTAAATTGTGCACATGAATTTGAAAATTGCTAACACACACACACACACACACACACACACACACACACACACACACACACATCCTTTTAGTCTTTGTTTATAGCAGTATAAAACATTTCTTCATACTGGAACAAAAGCCAGATCAAATAATAAGGATGGGCTTTAAATACAGATTTTGCTTATAACTGTGTTTTAGGGACCTGTGGATGAGAAATCTTTCTTGACTGTGAGCTTCTTCATAGAAAAAACATGCATCTTATCCCTCATAAGGTTCCAGCACCTGTCCCAGGTTTGATATAGAGCAGGCCCTGAAAATGTGTAATATGTAAAGTCCGGGTTAGGTGAAGGTAGAAGTGAGATACTATGAAAAACCTTGATTTGACATTTTTCATTTACCTTAAATCTGGCATGACATTTACGATTGAATATGACTTCTTTGGGGAAAGACTTTCTAAACTTACTGTATCTCCTCTTTACTCCTGAGAACTCAATTAAGTCTGTAGGAAGATCCATAGCTTGGTATTTGCCAAGCACTGCCTTTGCATATGTTGCCATCATATCTTATATGCTTTCTGATTCTTCTGAAAGCAATATTTTAGAAAGTTATTTTCTGCATAGTAACTATTAATAGCCATTGACAATCTAAAGAAGTTAATTCATCATTTCAAAAAGGATATGAGGTTATAAAATAAAAACACTGTTATGTGTTAATGTCCAGAGCATTGATAAGGCTTAGAAAAGATTTGGCTTGTATTCAGGATTTATATGAAAGAAACCCAAACTACTATATTTCAAAGTTTATTTATACATATAGTTCTGCTATCTGAGGTCTCATGTTAAGTTTTGTGGTGTATTATGTATGGAGCTATGATAGAGAACTTATAAGAGAAATGCCACCAAATCTATTTTTGTCATTTTATATATATCATTTGTTACTGTATCAAATCAATTAATCAATATTTTTGACTGTTGAAAGTAGTAAAAATTATTTTTAATGGTAAGTTAGTAAATAAAAATTAATAACGTTTTAATAGTAATGGAAAGTAGTAAAAATTGTTTGAGGAAGAAGTAACCCTTGTCTGGAATCTAGTACAATAAACTTCATTCTTGTTGTAGTTATGTTAGTCATTTCAATTATTAGCATTTCTTCTCTATTTATGGAGATTTATGTAGTGGTGGCAGAAAGATTCAGGTATAAAACATTGACAGCAGAGCCTTACAGAGTTTGCCAGGCTGATATTTATAGACCTAAAATTTCTTGAAAATTTTTTTCAAGTAACATCACAAAAATCTAAATGCTGTTTCATTGTTGTTGCTGCTTTTCATCATTAGAGAAATCAATGGCTCCCCAGCTGTTTTCCCCAGCTTGCTGCAGCTGTCCTGGGCAAGCATCTGCTCCTACAGGTGGACCAAATGCTCAGCTCCAGGAAGGCGGCCACGCTGTCTGGTCTGCTTACCACTGCTTTCTTAGGAGTCCACTTTGAAAGGGGATCCTTTCTAAAATAGAAGTTCCATACACTGAATTTTATCTATTTGTAATTTGAGTGTGTGGGCCTGACAACTTAGGACCTAAGGCGACATTAAATTGTTTAGAGGAAGAGGGCTAATTTCAAGGGCATTTATGGAAGACTTGGAAAGAAAGCCAATACAGAACTTCTATTTTTTTAATATTAAAAAAAATGATAGGTCCTGAGCAGTGTTGCATCAGCCTGACTGCAACATGTGTATGTGTGTGCCTTTTATAAATTCCTATTATTTGTATAGTGCTATTCTACTTTATCTAAGGACACCTGCAAGAAACAGAATTATTTCCTTGGGACTGGACATGTCGCTCATAGTTCATGAAATGTTATTGTATTATATCTTTGGTTTACATGGAATTCCATCTCTATTTTTCATATATAGCAACTGTGGTTTGCTCATGTCAAATCTGTAGTACATAGATTAGAGCTGGTCCTATTCCTGAATTGCTTCTTAAGGCTCCATCGTGTGAGTATTAGCACTGGAGAAGGCTATTTTCATTGATCATTGATCTATCAATGAGTAGGGAAAGACTTCGCTGCTTAATAATAAAATATTACTGATATCACTGTGGCTTGGAGTTTTTCTTGTTCCTTTCATAGTGTAGAAAGCCTTAGAAGGTGTGAGGGGATCAACGCCTTTGTTGAATTTCTGCCTTTCTCTTAGAAGGAGGACTTATGGGATGAAAAAAAGAAATGTTTACACTGTCCTTATTGTGAAGTTTAAACAAAACAAAGATTTTTATTTTGGTTAGAATCCTTCCTTTCCAGTGACTTTCAAAGGATATTACCTCAATTCTTGCTTAGCAGAACAGCAATAAACATTTTATTTTCAACTTCCTCTTAACAATTCTTTCTCTGGTCCTTGTTTTGACAAGTGCATGTGAATTAAGTCTTACTGCCTCGCCTTTGAGCAGATGCTGTTGGCTTAGGAAATGCCTCAAACTTTTCTTGTAGTGTCCAAAAGATATAGTACTGGCAAAAGAAAAAAATTGTAGACAGAAATCTATTTTTTACTCCTTTTTATATTTCTACAGTGTCTACATAGTCCTTGGCCCCAAAGTAGGCCATCACAAGTGATTCATTTAACAATATTCAGCAGATGTTTATTGAGCACCTGTTATGTGATAGGTCCTGAGCAGTGTGCAAAGAGCAGTTCTCACCTCCAGGGGCTCTGGGTTTATAAGAAAGGTCCATGTAAACAAATTACTATACAGTTGATGAGGGCTTTCACAGAGGTAGGCACAGAGGGTAGGAGGTGCCCTCAAGGCTGTCATGAAAGCAATGGAGTGGGGGGGGGGGGGGAATTTGTTCTGAACAGTCACCTGCTATTTTCCAGGCACTATTTAAGGTGCAGGGGGTCTATAGACGTGAACAAAACAGTAGTGTCTCCCCTGAGAAGCTTCTATCCTACTTTGGGAGACAAATTCATATATCATCCTTCCCAGGACATATGCTGTGTGTGTTTCTATTAATTGGGGGGTGGGGTGGGAGGAGGTGACATTAGGACAGGGACCTTGATGGGTCAGGCAGAAGGAACAGCTGCCTTTATGATAGTGGGTGTTGCATACATATACTTAGAACTCCCCTTGAAAGAAAGGAATTAACATTTCAAAGCAAGGAAGAGAAACAGCTTAGAATAAGCGAGATATGTCAGGCTGGGCACTTGATGCCTTAGGCCACATGAAGACCACCAGACTCCATCTCTGGGGTTCAGACAGCCTGGAGGTGCCAGTGACCTGCTCCTGGGCAGGGTGTGGAGCAGCTGGGTGTTGCCCATACCCAGGCTAAGATTCCTTTCCAGGGAAACAGCCCCCCTCCCTCCCAAGGGCCCACCTAGCAGCTCCCAGTTCTTCCTCCTACGTGCGAGTCTTGGCTCAAGGGAGGCCCTCGCTTGGAAAAGACAGATCTGACCTAAAATTAAACCCGCAGCTATAATATAAAAAATACCCATGATTAGGTGTTTACAGCACTGAATCTTCAACAATTAAAGAGAAAAGGAGTGGGTGGGGTAAAAAATAGCAATACCCACACTCTGAAGTTTTTGAGAAAAACAGGAAACTAGTCTTTTTTAACCAGTGATGCCCAGAACTGGTTATTGCAAAGAGGGTTGTTTTTTTAATGCCTTGTGGTCAGCGCAGCTGTGCCAGAGTCGATTTCTGCTCCTTCTGACAGCCGTCTGTGGATTTCTTTAGCTGACAGACCTATAGACAGTCAAGCATAATTATCACTAGGAACCTGGTCATTATGACCGGGTGGCGCTTGGAAAACAATTTGCACAAGTCCTGAAAGCCCGTGAGAACATACGAAATAAGAGTTTTTGGGGAATAGGTAGGTCTTTCCGGGAGTTGTGAATGACCCAGACCTATGAGCCATACAATAGCTTATTGTAGAAGGACTGTTTGAATTCTCTCTTTATTTTGGTTAAGTTGACAAGGCAACATTTGCTGACAAGTGACATAATTTTTTTTTTCTCTCAGTAACTCAAGCTCCACTTTTTAACATTTTGCATCTTTTTTTTTTTTTTTTTTTTTTTTGCTCCGACTTGATGACTGGTGGCAATGAAATGAGTTAAAAAGTAAAATTGAGGTCACTGAGATGTTGTCTCTTGTTCTCAGAATCTCAGAAATGTACCTTCATCACTGCATTTGTGACCAACGCAGGGAAAAGGATCACAGAAGGGATTGTTTGGACAATTACTGATGAGAGTTATCTTCTTCTGAATAATGTAATCGGCTCTAGAACCAGATTGAAATAGAGTGACTCCCTTTGTCTGCACTGTATTCGTGTACGGAAGGCCAGGTTAGAAGAGACTAGTCACAGAGGTTTCCCTCCACTTCCTGTGTGGGTTCAGTGGATCCGGGGAGCCCCTCTACACCAGAGCACTCCCTTGCAGGCCGTTTCTTTGTGCACCTGGAGATGTCACCCATTTAAGGACAAAAAGGAGCCTTAGACTTTGGAAGTTGAGCAGTGTAACCTAGACTGCATTGTTTACTGCACGTTCTGGTTGCCAAGCCCAGCATCTGGCCTGTGCGTAAGGATTTACACGTCTCTGTTTTTATGGGACCTTACAGTTACCTCTTTAATAAGTAAATTACTCACGCTTCTCTGCTGTGAAGCTTGTCTGCAGTGCTTGACCCGGGCTTAGCAGTGGCCCCATCCAGCTGACTGCCCACGCCCATCCAAAAAAGGCAGCCATTACTGCTACTGATTTTCCTAGCACATTGGTCTTGTTAGAGTTACTCGAAATTGAGAGGCAAGTCAACTCCTTGCATCTGTCTTTTTGTTGCACCACAAACGTGCTGTATATGGAGTCTTCAGAATTCAGTGGTTCTCAACCTTCTGGCCCTTTAAATACAGTTCCTCATGTTGTGACCCAACCATAAAATTATGTTCGTTGCTACTTCATAGCTGTAATGTTGCTACTGTTACGAATCGTCATGTAAATATCTGATATGCAGGATGGTCTTAGGCGACCCCTGTGAAAGGGTCATTCGACCGCCAAAGGGGTCGCGACCCACAGGTTGAGAACCGCTGCTCTAGGTGGTTGTAACATGCGACAAAGGAGATTCTTTTCACTCCTTTCTCTGGGGGTGGTTTGGGGAGAATCCTGGAGATTACAATCCAACAGCAGGCGGAACTGGGGTGCCTGCAGGTCTCCTGTTTTTAACCCCTGGCTGTGACAAAAAGTAAGGAGACAAGCTGTCAAATACCCGCAAATGACAGGTGTTTTAAGAAGAACCTGTTCTTGCTGAAACAAAACAAAACAACAAACAAACTTAGCAAACATGTCTCATCAGAAGGCTTCATATTTCAAACACATATTAAAATCCTGGCCTTTCAGCTGGGAAAACATAGTCCTGGAAAATTGTGATAAAGGTTGAAATGGCAAAAAAATGGATTTCTATTATTTTCACTTCTTGTATATGCCCCGACCATGGTGTGTTTTAATTTACTAGTATTTCCCTAGTCAGATTTTTTAAAATCTTGAGGTCAGGAAATACAATCTTTTACTTCTACTTGGTAGAGCCTGAGTATATCTTTGACACTGTTACTTTTAACTGGCCACACTAGGCTTGTGAACAGAACCACAGTACAGACATCTCAGGGGGAGACTCGAGAAAGCAATACCCATTCTCATGGTAGAACAATGAATGAAAACTCTCGAAGTCGGCCATGCAGTATTGCTGAGTGGTTCCCTAGAACTAATTTGAGTCTCTAGCAAATGGTTACAAATATGTATTTTTGACAACTGTAAGCTCCTCAAATTTGTTTTGTTGTTGCCCTCCCATTTTGTTATCATTTGGGATTTTTATTACAAAGACAGAGTTAAAAACACACTGTCCTGTTCCTCTGTCCCTCCTAATGAGAAGATGGTGGTTGGGAGGTGATGACTTTCTGTGCAGGAGGCTATGGCTGACAGGCCGATATATATTGGTTAGTCCTTTCCTGTTGTGCACACATGGAGAGGGTGCCTTGATCTCTTCCCTTCACCATTTCTAATGCAGCCTGGGGCTAAGCGGGGTCCTGCTCTATCACATGAGGAGCCATTTTTATTTGTGTTCAAACACATCCCTCTTTGTGGGGCTGCTTAGGGGCTGGGTGGCTTGTCCCTGTGTTCACAGAGCCCTCACTGTAGAGGGTTTCAGAAGGTCGCTGATACCTACTTCCTTTGGAGCAGCCCCACTTCTCATTACCATCTGGGAAGAAAACCATCATGGTGGTGAGAATTGAAAGGGAAGTAGGAGATGACTCAGTTCAACTCTTTCACTTTTTAGTTGAAGAAAGAGAGGGCCAGAAAGAGGTTGTGTTCCCTGCCCGGGTCATGGAACTTTTTGTGGCCTCTTTAGTAGCCCTGCTTGCGTTCTTTTGCACATATACAGCCCTGTTAGGCTTATTAAAGGGAGGCTTAAACAACGCAGCTGCTGTTTATGGAAATGATTAAGAAGCAGGATGTGGCATCGGTGGCAGGGTTTACATTCACATTAAAAGCTTGCACAACCCCCTGAATCAGTACGATTCAGGTGATACCACGTTCATGCCATACCCTTGGCACCAGCCTTCCAAAGTTTAGCTCTCTTGATTTAATTACTTTAATTAAAAAATAAATGTCAGACTTTCTCATTCTGAAGAATAGCCTTGGTTGTTTGTGGAAAGTCTCCTAGTTGAGTATGAACTTCACAATGGAGTTTGAGTGATGCAGTAGTCTGGAGGATCTGTGTTATAAGCACTTGCTTGGACCCATCATGAGTACAGTAACATGAAACAAAATGTTGCTCAGCAGTTATACTGTTGGAGTGTTTCTCAACTTGGCTATATTGGCATTTGAGGCTGAATAATTCTTTGTTGGGGTAAAGGGGGCACTGTCCTGTGCATTGTGGGATATTTACTGGCACCCATGGTCTCTACCCAGTAGAAGAAAATGCCATCCCCTCCCCTACTCCCTACTCCTGACAACTAGAAATAACACCAGATGTTGCCCAGTATCTATTGGAAGAACAAAATCACCCTGGTCGAGAACCTCTGTAGACTAACAATAAATCTGAGAAGGATGGAACATCAACCATCCTGAAGCCAGATTTTCATTATTAACACAAAACTTGACTTTAAGAAGCCAGAGTAAGTCAGTAGGATTGGGAGTGTTCAATTACGAAATAATGAACATTTCTGGTCAGTGACAGGGTGGACAGCAACCCAAACCAGGGGATTTCCCCTGCTGGCTTGTGGCAGGAATTCCCTTTCTCTTCCTCTTGCCCTCAACATTAGGACACTCCCTTTTCATGACTGACCTAGCTTCTGATTCACTTATTTTCTCTGCTCTTTTTCCCCCCACATTTCTGCTGTTGCTACCAGTGACTGGGCCACCACTACTGCCTTGGCAAAAGTCTAGGGCCACTGAGATTCTTTCTGCTGATGCCCGTGCCCAGAACTCTGGCCCAGGATCATGTGTCTTGCTATCCTTCATTATTAACGTCTTAGAGTTCTGCTTAGGCTTTTATGGCCCCTGCAGGAAAAGGTGAGGGACAGTTTCATATCCTACTGACTCAAGTCCTCAGTGTGACTATTTTTCCTAATGGAAGCTATGCCACATAAAGTGACTAGGCTCTGTAGTACTTGTTACTTTGCCTTTAACTAACCTGGCATGACACTCACTATTTGTGACTCTGGTTCTAGAGAGACATGTTCCAAATTTCAAATAGTAGACTTAGCAACATGACTTAAATTTTAAGGAGGAACCTCTTTGGCCAGCTGGAAGATGAGCTGTAATAGTCCCGCTTGTACCTGTTCCAAGTGAATTCTTCACCAAAACCACAAAGAGACCTGCAGGTAGGCAGCTTAGACCCCTCTTTTCATTGGACTGCACCAACCAACCCGAAGTCCCAGACCTGGACGGCAAACAGGCCCAGCCAGCTATGGGGAAAACAGGACTCTGGCAGTCTCCTTGGATTCCATTTAGATGCACCCTTCTGTATAATCTTTGCCAAATATACTAAGTCTGCAAAAAGGAAAACAAGAGTATCTTCATCTGTAGGTTGAGATACCATTGAGGGAAATCAATAAGAAAACAACTGTCTCTTAGCATGTTCTAGAAAGAGAAAAGATATATGTTGTAAGAGGATGCAGTTAAACTAAGGGGAGTTTAGGTTAATGAAAAGATAAGAACAAAAATACCATACTCTTTGTTTCTACATCAGATAACAAATGTTTACATCAAATTTGTCACTGATAGGAATGTTCATCATTTTAGACTGGAAACATACAATGGAAAGGACTACTCCTCCAAGATGTGAAAGGGTCTTCCAATTCTGATACTGTTTTTTCATCTTTCCCTCAAAATTTATCAGTTGCACAAATTGACATGTGAGACTGACAGATAAATCTGTGCAAGCTAGAATATGCTCATGGTGACCAGTGACTTCTTTTGGGGAAGTTTCTAGGACATTCATTCCGATGATTTTCAAATTGGATTCAGGATGCCCTGGAACATCTAGCAGTTTTCAAAGAAAGTAAAATTGTGGTGGAGTTAACTTTGTCTCTTTAAATGACCTCTAAATTTGAGGCTTCAGATCATGATAGGCGGGATACTTAGCTTCCAAATTTAAAATCATGTACCTTTACAATGTTGCCTTTCTCAAATACTATTATATAGCTTTCTGATTAGATAGCATGCATTTTATTAAGGGATCTATGTAATAATAATCTGTTTTCAACGTTTGTCCTTCACTAGCCCCTATGTTCCATGAAGACCAGAACCATGGCTTTGGGAATACACAGTAGTTGTTTGCTGAATGAATAATTGAATAAATGAGAGAGAGAGAAACAGTTCATCATGAACACTGAATAAGAAAAGCATAATGCTCTTTGGATTAAAAAAAAAAGACATTTTCTAATAATGAAGTTAAAACAAAATTTAGAGAAATATCATGTTGTGATTTTTTGTGAAATGTATGACTTTTATTTAAGGACAATGAAATATTGTATTTTCTACAGAAGGAAAGCATGGCATGCCCTCTAAAATTAATCTAGTGGAACATGGAAATATAAAGTCCTCCAAGCCCATCAATTTTAATCTTACTTTATAGTAGTAAACATTTTTCAGTGCCAAAGTAAATTAGGACAATGATCTGGATAAAAGCATATTCTTGAGCTGTTTGAGAAAGATTTTGATTTGGCTGCCGGAGTTAGAGCAATGACCCTCATTTCTAAGTGGGAAAGCATTCCATCACTGTTGTATACAGACCTGGTTGACCCACCTGCAACTCTGTCGCCATGTGGTTCAGCCATACCAGCATAGACAGTGAGTCATCAGGGATGGTTCAATATATTAAACTTTCTTTGGTTTGACACTGGTGGTCCATTTGCCAGATTGAAATCATGAGTGGAACTGAAAATTGAGTGCAGGCAACTACCAGGTTCTTGAACTCCTTCCACCCAAGGATCTTTCTATATTGCTGCTATGTGTATGTTTTCAAGAGCAATGGTTTAGAGTCGAACTCACTGGATTAAAGAAAACAACACACATTTTCAGCCCTAACTGTCAGGCCATGGACACGTTCGTTCCTTAAACTCTTAGGGCTTTAAGTCCTCTGTAAGGGTGGTAATAATAGTACCTGCCTCATAAAACCTTTAATGAGAAAATACACATAAATCACTTAGCATGTTGCTGTAACACAAGGACTCAGTCAATGTTGATTATATTTATATTTTTCTTGTTGATTGTTCCAGACTCCACTAATATTTCGTCTTTCATTTTCTTTCTTGTTTTCAGTGGTAAACCCAAACTTTTAAGCTTCCTTTTTTTTTTTTTAATGGAAAGCAGAGTAGTCAAAACAAAGTCTACGCTGCCAAAACTATCTGCTATGTCTTATAATGAAAGTAGATAATGCTTGGTGTATATGTGTGTGTGTCTACATAAGAAAGAGTCACAACCCTAAGTCTTGCCAGACTTAGGGCAGGTGGACACCCTCTTGTCTGGGAGCCAAATCCTATCACCAGGACTTATTTATTTCAGGCCTGATAAAGATGCTTCCACTTGCTGATCCCCGCCCCCCATCTCTTATTTAAAACATAAAGACCAAAAGAAATTGGAAAACTATAAACTTGTAAAAGAAGTAAGAAAGTGCTTGTATTATTTTTTGTATTTCTTAGAAACTGAGTTTGTAAGTAATTTTCTAACTTCTAAAGAAGCACTTTTCCCCTGAATTTTTCATCACAGGAATAAAACTGGGTTTTCAGTTATAATCATATGATAAAATTGTCACACTATAAAACTAATGTTTTTCACTTAGTTTAATTTCATATTTACTCTTCTCAATTCAAGTATTTCCTTGTTGTGTTGTCACGTTCAGGGTGAGAACCACAGCTGGGCATGACCCCAGCATGAGCAGGATAAATCAGTCATTAGGGGCTGAGAGTGTGAGCAGTCAGTGGATTTTTTAAAAATATATTTTATTGATTTTTTACAGAGAGGAAGGGAGAGGGATAGAGAGTTAGAAACATTGATCAGCTGCCTCCTGCATGCCCCCTACTGGGGATGTGCCTGCAACCAAGGTACATGCCCTTGACTAGAATCGAACCCGGGACCCTTCAGTCCGCAGGCCGACACTCTATCCACTGAGCCAAACCAGTTAGGGCAATCAGTGGATTCTTTTAGGGTGCCTCTTCATAAGGTCTCACTTGTAATGCGTTTGCCAGGTCCAGGCTGAATAAAATGTTTTCAAGTTTCTGGAACTGGGTGGTTTGTTCAGCCTCTTTGTCACAAGCAATGTCATCATACGCACTTTAAATTTGGATTTGGTATTTCCCAACGGAAGCTCTTATTATTGCATAGATTTAAGATCTTTTTTAAAATAAGGGTTTAAATGGATGACCTGGAAAGTTTGGTTCACCTTGAAAATTCTCTGACCAAAGTTTACCTTTGCCTTTTAGGGTTTTACTTTTAAGATCCCCCCCCCCCCCCCCAGTTTTGTGTGATTGCTTTCTTATTTCTTTTGGATTTCCCAATATTAATGATCGTTGAGAATTTGAAATTACAGGGTGGGGCAAAAGTAGGTTTACAGTTGTGAGTACGTGAAAACAGTTTATTATTGTATTATTACTTATTAATTATTGCATTCTTTTCTATAGGCACAACTGTAAACTTTCCTTTGCCTCACTCTGCATTCTTTAAAAACAGTCAAGTGAAATATTAACACGGCCAAATAATTATGCCTCTCTGCTGTGGCAAAAATTTAATTTAGTAAAATCTTATTCCGTCATTTCTTTTCAGGGCCCTGGCTATTAAATATCTCTCAGCTTGAAAAATTAAACATGCTTAAATATCTTCCATTTTGAAAGTAAACAAACAAACAAACTCAAACTAATAATCCTAATAGCTGTTCCAGCTCCTGCATTACCTATCTCGGCTGTATCACAGTTTTGACCACCTGCTTAAGAAAGGAAGACCAGTAGACTTTATGATGCTGAGGCCTGGTACCCCACCTCTCATCTCAGCCCCTTGTCATAATCCTCTGGCTTTGTAGTTTTCCCCAAAGTGCAGTCCTAAGTTAGGCCTTTTCCTCCTGTAACTTCCCAAACTCTTTACACAGACCCATTGCTTTAAGTATCACCATAGATGCTGATGACAATAATGGATTTTCAGCTCACATATTCCTGGATGGTTCTATAGCTATATGTCCAGCTGTCTGCATGGGCATTTCTACTTGAATGTTTCTAAGTTACCATAAACCTAGTTCATTCTAAAACCAAACATACTATATTTCCTTTCGAAGTCAGTTTTCTCCTTGTCTGCCTGACAAGCTTCTGCAGATTATTCCAGACCCCTTTCAAGTGTCTCCCCTCTCAGCCCTTCCTTCATAGCGACCCCTCACTCTCCTATGGGGCCTACTGTAACTTGTACTGTAGCACTTTCCATCTGACTTGCAAGCCAGGAATTCACTGAGACCAGAATCACATATGTGTCCTTCTGATGCAGCCAAGTGCCTGGTGTGTGATAGGTGCTTAGTAAGTGATTGTTGGATGTTAATGGCAAATGATAGATATAGAGAAAGGAAGCAACATTTTTATTTCACCAGGCAGAAAAGTTTGTAAGTGGTGAGATATTAAAAAGATCTATTTTATAGTTTTATAAAAAATGAAACCATCAGCCTTATTGATTAGATGTGGCCCCTAGGATGTCAGGAGGGAAGAGAAACCTCTGTGTCCTTCCTCGATGCATAGTTGCCCTGGTGCTTGCAGTGGTTTCAGTGGAGACACATTCATGGAATTGTGGCAGCAGGTGCACTTTTTTGAATGACTTTTCCAGCTTTTTCAATAAGTACCTGATGGACAGAAGACAGCTGAACTATCTGCTTGGGAGACTATTTAGGTGCAATTATTTCTTAGATACACTTTCCCCCCATTTAGTCTACATTCCCAAATAGGGCTATGAGGGTCAGGATAAGAGGATCATATATATGCTTCCATTTACATAGGCAGAAAGGAGTGGAAAAAAAAAATAATGATTTCATTTCTAGAGGTGATTACCCTGCTCTACCCTTCCCCGCACCCAGGTAAGATTGCATGCCTGGGTGTGCTAGTCATACCCATTTAGCATTATCTCTAAATTCACTAATATCAAGTCCATCCTTGGGTGCCAGTAGCTTCATAACATTTCATTGTGGAACATTAGAAAAAGTTTGTTATTGGAATCCTTATGTTGTTGAGGTGAATCTTTAGCAGGTATGTAGTGACCATGGGTTAATCCATGTTAATTTTTTTAATAAGAAGTCTTAGCAATGAAGATTCATCTTTGACCCTCCCATATTGAAGATTAAGTTCCTGGCACTATGATGCTGGACTATCACAGATTGTATTATGTACCTGTTTCCCTTTGGCATCCCCGAAAACAGAAAACATGTTTCCAGAGATCAGCTCACATGGAAAAAAAATTTAAAATATGTGAATAAAAATTTCATTTTGCTTTTTCAACATTAGCCAACTTCATGTAGATTTGTTGTTTTGATCTATTTTGTAGTCTTATGCTGATTTGGTAGACTGTATGAGGAACTACATACAAGCATCCTGTTTTCATAATAACCAGCATAAATCCCAGGGAAATTATTTCAGAAGTAGCTAAGTTTCTTCCTATAGAAGCAGGTTTTTTTAAATTTCGATTATTTAATGTTTCTCTTCGAAATTTTAGAAGTATGACTAAAACAAAATTGATTTGTATCCTTAGGCCCTAATGTCATGCTAAGTGTTAATTGTGCAGGATTTTTATAAAGAGTTTAAAGATAACTGAAGAAAACATAGGGCCTGACCCTCTACCATTGAAATGGTGTCTGTTTTAAATTGAAAATATTTGTAAATCTCTCTCTCTTTTTTTTTTTTTTGCTTCCATTTCATGGTTTCATCGTTTTGAAACCGCAGGATTCTTTTAACTTTTGGCTTAGGTTAAAATAAGTGAAGTTGAATAGAAAAGAGATTTTTACAGGATTGTAATATGGCTTTAGGACTGGTAAAAGAGCCAGACGGATGATTCAGAGGCTGAAAATAGCTCTCCATTTTATGCAATCAAGTAAGCTCTGTACCTTGGCCTTCCCCACACAGGATTAGCTGAGAATTGGAAGTCATTCCACCCCCGGCATGCCACCACGGATGACACGCTGGGCTTAGGACAAACCGGTGCCTAAATGGAGCACGTGTTGTTAGAAGGATAACCCTGATGCACAGGGTGGATTAGAGTTGAGTGACCTCAACTCATATTCATTTCCTCTAAAAGGAAAACTCAACAAGGCTCTCCCTGTTCCACCGCGCGAGAGTTTACGTAGCCTGGGTTCTCACGATGGCACCCAGTCACCTCCAGTGGCTCAAGTGCCCCGTTTCCCTTTGATGCTCGCTTCCCTGAAAGGCCTTGGGGACACTGGCAGCATTTATCCTGGGCCTTAGGTATCTCATTCTAAGACCATGGAAGGGAGAGTGATTGATTTTTCCTTTACTCTCTTACAGATTTGTTTCCATTACTTTGTTTTCTGTATGTTTTTATGCAAAACCCTGTAAAATTAAACGAGGAGGCTGGAAGATGATTCCTGAACTACCTCCATTTCTGTTGAGCCAGTGGGTAAGCTTTTCTGGGTAGAACCTCTTAGGGAGGTCTGAGAGCTGAGTCATCAGGGTGAGTGAGAGTTTGATGCCTCTCTTAAGTTCTTGTTCCCCGAAATGAGACTGTGTACTGTGCGCTGTCAAATAAATAAAACTGTCAGGTTATAATTAATGGGCGATTCTTCTCCAGTTAAACAGAATTGATGAGAAATATCTGGGAGGATATTAGCAATGGGAAGGCGATGTTTGCATTTAAATGGTCTTAATTACTCCTTGGACTTAATGCCCTATTAAGATGAACCGGAGAGGATCACGTCTGGCTTAGCTGTATTGTTTTAGACAGTGGGGGTGAGCTGAAAGGACCAGAGGGCGTTCGTGTGCATTGTGGTGTCTGCTTTTGCAGACAGAAGGTTTGGGAATGTATATTCTTTCTTCCCCCCCTTTTTTCTTTTCTTTTCCCCTTCAAAGGAAATTAAATCAGAGCCCTGACAGGAGAGGGTAAAATCTCTAGCAGACCTCCCCAGTGCTTGGAATTTACAGACTCTTCCTTGTCCCAGTTTGCTATTGTCCTGAGGCAACACACTCCCCTGCTGCTCTTTGCATCTTTGGCAGTTGGCCAGCCTCCCAAGGCCTCCGGCTTTGATGTGAGGAGCAGGCTGTCCTCTGGCAGGCTGTTATTGCCCTGGCCTGGGCTTTACTCTCCAGAATGCCAGGAGGGATGTCCTGTCTTGCACTATGCACTATACATTTCGAGGGCCCCCGTCACCCTCAGAGGTTTCTAACACTCAGTGGCTGAGTCAGCCTGCCTTGGTGTTGGCCACAAGTGGCTGCCCCAGCTGCTCAGCTTGCTTTGCTGGCTTTCCGGGCCTGTCCTCCAAGGGAGGTCCTCTCCCCCTGGGGGGAGACAGCAGCCCTGCCAGGTCAGCTGTCAGTCTGAAGGGCCTCCTTGGCAGGGCTCAGGGGAACCGACCCATCGGGTTAAACAGCTTCCTCTGGGGACATTGCATCGACCTTCATTTGATCTGAGCCTGGCAGTCTGGTTAGTGAGGAGAATAATTCTGGCTGGGGGAATCTTTCTTAACTGAACCTATTTCCACCATGGTTCCAGGCTTGCAGTTAGATGTCTGTGCTGTTGCAAATCTAACTCTTACAACTTCTGGTAATTTCTATTGGCAATTCTAAAAGCAGGTGGATACGAACACAGGGGATTGTAATGAGAGATGCTGGGGAAGAAAGAAATGGGACTGTGCTTTATAACTAACCAAAGGTGAGATCATGCCAGAGGGGTGGGGGTGGGAGAGAGTTTCTCGTGATGAGCTGTCTTCAGCACGGCCAATTTGATTCAGATTGCCTGGGCAGACTGAAAGCAGATCATATCTTGTTTTGTTTAGTCCTAGTACCTTGCACTGTATCTTAATAGGCTTAATAATATCATATCCCACAGAGGAGGAGTTTATTATAGCAGAATCCAATCACCAACCATTCTTTATTTATTTGTATTAAGTTTTATAATGTCCAAAGTTGTCTTGTTAGGTTCTGTAGGTAAAGTTTCTAATGGGAGCACGTTACATTTTTTTGGCAGCTAGCATGAAAGAGACTGTTAGCTCTCTTTTGCAGTAGATTGGAGAGGGCAGCCTGCAGGAGCCCATGACCTTGTTAGGAGAGGACTCCTGAAAGGCTTCAGAATAGAAAGGGGAAGAGATTAGTAGAAGACAAACTTCAGGGTCTTTTTAGGGCATGCCTATTTGCATTCTGTTTAGTGCTTTGCAGCCATTCATGGGTAACACTTTAGCATTCTCATATCAGTATCCTTTTCTTGTCATTAATGAGTCGTTGCTGTGTGTCGTGTGTGTATTATATTGATGGTAGATAACTTCATTGGTCCATCCTGAACCCTAGGGCCTTGTTTAGCACAGCTTTAGTGATGCAGGTATCTTATAATGTCCAAGTTTAGATTCTTTGAAATTGCAGAGGTTTCCCATAACCCATTTGGTTAAATCTTGTCTTCCAGCAAACACTGGGGATTTCTGTAGGATAGGAGCATGGAAGGGACAGTAGCTGATAGTCCTGGCACTTAGCATTTACAGGAAAGGTAATATTTGCAAGAATTCCACCCATCATTTCTTACTGCTTACACTAGGGGGTGAAGTTGGTAGTTCTGATGATGAAACTGGAACTCAAGGAGATTGTCCACCCGACCTAAGAATGCTAAAATGTGCCATTTCTCTTTCAAATGTGACCCTCCCCTCCTGCAGCTTATAGGTTCCCTCACCTCCCTATAATTTTCTTCAGTAAAAGAAGTTTGGAGATTGTATTTTCATATTTATATTGATCTTTGCAATCCTCTGTTTCATGTCTGTTGAATCCACTGGGCAATATATTGTGGATTGACAGGAAAAATTAAAGAGATTTAAAAAAACTAAGGCATCATTCATTAATAATTTCATTCTGTTTCTGGGTGTGTTTTCTTTCCGTTGTCAGCCAGTGTGGGAGGAAAGGGAAGAATAATGTTGGAGCCCACGGTGTTGTGTGGGTATGTGCAATCCAAAAGTATCTTATAGGAGAAAGAATGTTCTTATTATAAAATTAAAACACTAAATAGCAGAAGATCATTAATTCTATTGTAGTGAAAATTTGTAGTCCAATGCTATTAAAATTATTAATCATTAAAGACATATGTTAATCAAAGGCATAAATATATATACAAAATGGTAATTCTCTGCTACCAGGCTTACACCTAAAATGTCATTAAGAAGGCTATTGTTGTCTGGTGGGCGTGGCTCAGTGGTTGAGCGTTAACCTATGAATCAGGAGGTCACGGTTCAATTCCCGGTCAGGGCACATGCCAGGGTTGCAAGCTCAATCCCCAGTGTGGGGCATGCAGGAGGCAGCCAATCAATAATTCTCTCTCATCATTGATGTTCCTATTTCTCTCTTCTCCCTTTCTCTCTGAAATCAGTAAAAATGCATTAAAAACAAGAAGGCTGTAGTTGTTGACAATGGAGAGAATTTGCATAAGTCTAAGGCAACAGCATTATAATTCCCAAGCCTACACATTTTAAACTAGGTCGGAAATTTTCTTCACCTGGTTAAAAGTGAATTCTGGCCAAAACCGGTTTGGCTCAGTGGATAGAGCGTCGGCCTGCGGACTAAGGGTCCCAGGTTCGATTCCGGTCAGGGGCATGTACCTTGGTTTCGGGCACATCCTCAGTAGGGAGTGTGCAGGAGGCAGCTGATCGATGTTTCTCTCTCATTGATGTTTCTAACTCTCTGTCTCTCTCCCTTTCTGTCTGTAAAAAAATCAATAAAATATATATTTTTTTAAAAAAGTGAATTCTGGCTAAAATTTTCAAATGATAATATCTACAACCACAGAGCAAGTGCACTGTAGTTTTTTGCCCATTGGAACTCTAGGCACTCCCTTCTAGAATTCCTTTTTTGGTCTGCTGCTCTTTTTCTGTCCACATCCCCCACAGCCTGGAGCCTGATGAGTTTGACCTGCCTATGAAGTCATTTGCCACTATTCTAGCCCCTACTGAGCTCTTCCTGTTCTCAATTTCCATTTTACTTAGAATCATTACCAAACAGCTTAGCATTTGGCACTTACATTTTTAAAGTAATTTTTGTGTGTTGGCTCAGGGCTTATGTTATTATGCATTTTATCATCTCCATAGCAACTAGCACTGTGTTAGGTACCTTGCAAAAGTCGTCATTGGTTGATTGTGGTTTCTGTTGTCTGGCTGTTAGTAAACCATTGTTGTAGACTAGAGCCTTGCTTCTCAAGGTGCGGACTCCAGACCCATGCATCAGCATCACCTGGAAGCTTTAGCAGCCTGGTCCCCATCCAGACATGCAGAATCACACTCATCATGCTAATGAGCTCCTAGGGTGACTCACAGGCAAAGTTTTCATAGCCCTGTTGAGGAAGGTCTCTTTTCCTGGGCAGGGTGGAGACCCCATGAACCTTCAACTTCCCTTTTTGCCAGTGTTGTACTGTATAGATGTAGGGATCTGGTTGTAACGTACTGAACCTGCCACTTTCACTGTGACAGTGAGGTTGTAAATTTAGTCCTAACATAAAAAAGGCAAGACAAGGTTTTAAAGTGGCCAGAGGGCCCCATTAAATCATCAGGACTGTATTTGTATTCTGATTCAGAACAACCTCCAGATCCAAATCATTAAAAGCATCCCTCTAAATGGCTTCTTTTAAAATTCTCAAACTGAGAAGCAAAAAGTATGATTTCCTTTTCCTTAGTTACTTTTTTTTTTTTTTCACTTGAAATGTTTACACCCACTCAACTTGCTATTTTGAACTCTGGGAAAGAAAATTTGTGGGCATCTTGCAGTTTTTCAGGAAACGAGCCTTAGATTAAGTACTTGCCACATTTTCCCTGTGCTTCTTTCTTCGGGAAGGTGGAGCAGCACACCACTCATGCTTTCACTCCGCTTGGCACACAGTGTGACTTTCAAAGTGTGGATGGAAAACAGCTTCTGTCCTTATTTGCCCAACTTCACACAGATATTCCTGGCTTTTTCCCCTCCCATTTCTATTTGTCCTTTCCTTCCCTTTCACCGGAGTGTCTGGAATTCTTCAGGTCAGCATAGGTTTTGTAAAATATAAGATTCTTTGAGAGTACTTAGGTTTGTTAAATCAAGGGAGATAACACATCGATGCAATTAGCATGTGCAACAATATGTAGACTATTCTCAGTCAAATTTTAGCTTACGTTTTAAGTCATTTACATTTCTCTGTTAGTATTTCTGTTTCTTTGAATCCAAACCTATTTCACAGGTAACAGAAATGAGAGACACTGGTTGGGATGGAGGGACAGGGGAAGGGTATTAGGTAAGCTCAACCATTCAGCTATGTTTTAAATGGACTCAGGGCTTTGTCATGTAAATATACTAAGAAAATATACTGGTTACTTGGGATATTATTTCGTGGTTGTGTCATTTACATCTTTTGTTGAGGCAATTAAGATGTTTTATTTTAGATAGGACTTGTCTTCTGGTTCATGGGTGTTCCCCCACACGTTACCATAGCACCGGGGGCTGAAGTGCTCCCAGAGCATCCTGGTCAACTCGGGAAGCATGGCCCATGTATACTGCACGGGGGACACCACTCAGCTAGAGAAAGTTACTCCACTCTGTCACTGTAGGTACTCCTGATGTATTATACTCAAATAACTGAAAGAGACCAATTGGTGACCACACAATCAAATATTACCTAAAGATAAAGTACTCCATTGTGTACACCATGTAACTGGCTGAAATACAAAGTTCACATGTGTTTAGATTTTCTGATGGAACTCAGATACCACTGACTGAGGTGGAGTTTGTTTTGTTTTCTTAGTGTGGTGAGACAGGCAATAAAAATAAATCAAAGGTGAGGAGGTTTAGACTCAGCTGCTTTCATCAGGTTATAAAATTATTTTAGGTGTTGCACTGCAGTGTCGTGTAGAAATTGAAGAGAACCCATGATCATATCTCAGGTGTCCTGTTCGCTCCTGAGGAAATGGGCATTTCTGAAGAATGTTGCATTGTGGTTTGTACACATGAGGCTTATCTGTTCAACAGGCCACAGATCTGTATCTCTCGTGCTAATTAGTGGCAGTCATATAACGGAATCCTCCAAACAGGTGACTAATATATTTTGTACTTACTGCTTTTGAAGTGGGATATGAGGTGCATATCAACATTGACAAATTCCTAGGTAATTTGAAATCACTGGCCACTCGGATAACCGTAGTTAGATTGAAACGAGCATATTTGTTGTATTATAGGTGAGCAGCCTTTTAAAATACTAGCTTAATGACTGGCCACGCTCAAGTAACTTAAGCCCTCATTTGAGGCAAGAACTACATAGTTTAAGAAAATAATACTTAACATAAGAAATTATAAAGGACAAAATGGTAGATCTAGACTGTTGTACAGGTCAATTTCATATTATACATTGAAAAATTAGTGAAAAAGGAATTTTTTTAAAATTTTCTTTTTTTATTATAGTTGACATGCAATATTATATTAGTTTCAAGTGTACAACATAGTGATTATACATTTGTATACCTTACAGAGTCTAGTACTCATCTGGCAATGTACATAGTTATTACACTACTAGAGGCCCACTGCACGAAGTTCGTGCACTTTTGGGGGCGGGTCCCTCAGCCTGGCCTGCGCCCTCTTGCAGTCCAGGAGCCCTCCAGGGATGTCCAACTGGTGGCTTAGGCCCCTCCCCGTGAGGAACCAGCCTAAGCCACTAGTCAGACATCCCTAGCACAGCTGCGGAGGTGGGAGAGGCTCCTGCCACCGCTGCTGCGCTCACCAGTCGTGAGCCCAGCTTCTGGCTGAGTGACGCTCCCCCTGTGGGAGTGCACTGACCACCACGGGGCAGATCCTGCATTGATCGTCTGCCCCCTGGTAGTTAGTGCATGTCATAGTGACTGGTTGTTCCGCCGTTGGGTTGATTTGCATATTAGCCTTTTATTATAAAGGATTATTAAGTATGTTCCCTGTGCTATACTTGATATCCCTATGACTATTTTTATAACTGGAAGTTTGTATTTCTTAATCCCTTTCATCTATTTTTGCCCATCCTCCTATCTACCCTCCCATCTGGCAACCATCAGTTCATGCTCTTTATCTATGAATTTGTTTCTGTATTGTTTGCTCATTTATTTTGTGTTTTAGATTCCACATATAAGTGAAATCATGCAGTATTTGTCTTTTTCTGTCTGACTTATTTCACTTAGCATAATACCCTCAAGTTTCATCCATTTGCAAATAGCAAGATTTCTTTCTTTTTTATGGCTGAGTAATATTTCATTATGTGTATAGCTCATCTTCTTTGTCCATTTATCTATCAATGGACACCTAGTTTGCTTTCATGTCTTGGCTATTGTAAATTATGCTGCAGTGCACATTGGGATACATATATCTTTTCAAATTAATGTTTTAGATTTCTTCAAATAAATACCCAGAAGTGAAATTTTGGGGTCATAAGATAGTTCTATTTTTAATTTTTTAAGAAACTCCATATTGTTTTCCATAGTGGCTACACCAATTTATAGTCCTCCAATAATACACAAGGATTTACTTTAGTGAGAAAGGATTCTTAAGAATCTTCAAGTCCATTCCATACCATGAGAGGAAGCACCATTACTTTTTCTTGGAAAGAGACTTTCACAAAGATATGTTGCTAAACATATGTACTAACACAAAACTATCATGACAAGAATCCAGCAATGATATTATGAAAATAAATACCAAATATTATTTGAAGGAGCCTTGCTAATTCTTTCATGAAAGGGCTGGAAAAATAAATTATTTTCACAGCTCTAGATGTTCAAATGTGAAAAATGACTGTATAATTTTGTATGATATTGCAATTCATTGTTTAGGTGCCTACATCTGTTGAGACAGTGTAGTTTAAAATAACCAAGTCATTTGACATTTATCTTGTCATATTAATGGCAAGAATCCTAGAATAATAATTAAGACTATTTATCTCTGGAATAAATACATCTTTTGAGACCATATCGAAATGTTTCCTAGATAACTACTTCTTGAATAGCAATAAGACAGAAGTTCAGACATAGGTTGCCTTGGCAGTGGAAACCTAGTTCCCATGACTACTCTGCATTTGGGCTTAGTATGTATAATTATTGCTATTTGTCTTCATTGTCAGGAACATTTTTGTTTTGTTTCACTTTTTTTTCAGCATGTACCTTCCAATAGTAGAGAGCAAATCCATTTCAGCCTTTTTAAAAAAAATGAGATAACTGTCAATTAATTTTTCTAGCATGTGTAGTGGGATTTGGGGAGTGACAGCATGAGGTTAATTCCAAGTTGTATAGTAAAACAATCATGTATTTATGGCGTTGGAGTCGGTTTTTGAACTTTCGCATTAGTATAGTTGTATTTGATGTTCTGGGACTTTAAAACAGACTAAGTCTGCCCTGGGGAAACCTGATTCAGGAGAGGCTGGAAGCTGTCCAGTTTTCTATTTCCATCTTCTGGTCAACCCTCCAGCATCCTATTTATTTTAGGCTCTCACCAGTTGAGCTCCAGCTTGCTTCCTCTCAGACTTTCTTATGGAGCTGAGATGATAATTGAATATTTGGGCTTCTGAAAAAAGTGTATTTACTAGTAAAATGAATAGAATTAACTGATATTGTTTATAAATCACAAATAAGCTGCTTATGGATTTTTAATAAACTCTTTCTGTGAGAGACAAGGTGTAACATTTTAAGAGTGATTTGGAAATTCATGTTAGTGAGTTCTCTCCAAATGATCTGAGTATTAGTTTATATACCTTAACAGGTTTAAGGAACTGCAACCTACACATTTTCATTGCATTCGCAAATTAATAAGATTCAATAAGTAAAATTCCAAAGCAGTCAGCTGCATCTTTCTCTCGTGTCTAATTTTACATATCCTAACTGACAGTATATAGTCATCATTTCCATGTGCCAATCAGTCCTGAAAATAAACTCTTCTGCTCTCACATTCTATTGTGCTATTTTATTGTTTTCTCTATGCTTGAACATTAATTTTATCCCAAACTTGAAAATTTAATTTAGTTGGCAGATGCTTTTGTTGTTTTATAGCTTTAAGTAGCATGCTACCACAATTATCTTGGTTTGATTTCTGTATTATTAATGTGTAGATCTTATAATGCTACTCTGATTTAAACACTATTGTTTGTTGTTCTTTTCTCATTAGGTGGAGTCTTTGAATTTTTAAAAAGACGATAGTAATCAGATCTACTTGGAAAATTAAGTGAATTGACTTGGCTGGAACAATCTTTCCAATTCTTTAACATCCAACAGCAGGGTAAGTTAAGTGTTTTCTATGTGGCTTGATTTAAAAATTATTGGAAAGATCGCTCAAGCAAAATACTAAGCTTTATGTAAAATTTTGTCAGTAATGATTTGAGGCCCTCAAACCCTATAAAAGATGTCTGCAATGCTATCTAAATAAACATACTTGTAAGTTTTTCTGTATTTCTGGAAATATCCGGATTCAAAGGATGAGAAGATTAGAAAATGTTGTCATTTATAGTTTGGAACCAGATTTTAAAACTTACTTTATCAATGATTATTTGCTTGTAATCTTGAGGTAATGTGAGATTTTTCTTTTAGTGAGATATTTATGTGTAACTATACTGTATTATATTAGAGTCAAACCTAAGGTAAAATAAATAAATCAGTAGCTCTTTTTCTTTTAAGTCATCATCATTTTACAGAAATCTTGGTTTCTGTGATGAGAGTAAAAATACCTTAAGATCTTAATTCAACTTCCCAGTTGCACAGTTTCTGCAGAAAATTCACAAGGTAGAAAACTCTAAGCCAGGAGGAGTTTAGGCTTTTCGCAAATTATTGGTGCTGCCAAGACAGAATTCAGCGGGAACAGGACTTTGGCTACTGTTAAAATGTCAGTATAGTAAAACCTGCTCTGTCAAACAGATTTTTGGCATCAGAAGTCTTTATGATACTGATTTTTAAGGTTGGTAAATTTTTTTTAAGCCCAGACAAACTCATGTTTTAATTAACCCTTTACAGAGTAATAGCAATTTGGGGCAAAAAAAAAGTATTTCTAGTCTAAAGTCCCAAGATATGCGCTTCTGAAATACTAAATTTTATTCATATTTCTAAACTGTGCAGCTTGTTACGCAATTTTCCTCTGGAGAAACTAGAGCTATTCTAAAAGCTGATGAAATATAATGAATAAGAGAGGCAAGTGTCTAACCATGTGGGGAGCAGACTTTGCAACCAAACTAATAGTGTCTGTTTTACCTGTGGACATATTAAGACATTTGAGGTCAGGTGGTTTTTCAGGGAGGTGGTTGCATTGTTTGTACAATGCTAACAACTGCCTTTGTGTTGTCTAAAATAATCTCCCCTGAAGCGATTGCCCCGGAAATTGATTTGTTAGTGTAGCCTCTGAACATTCCGTGAGTGTAGAAATATCAAGTGTGGAAACCCCGGGTAACTTTTCTTTTTGCCTGTAAGGTTCATGACCCAAGATTCATTTGTGACCAATTATTTCCATTGTTTTGGGCAAATGGTGCCATTCGGAAACATTTTTGGATAATTAAAGGGATATAAGTCAGTTAGATGAAAAACCCATCAGGAAGAGAAATGTTAAAAAGAGTTTCCAAAGCAAAGGCTTAATTTCTTCAATAGCTATAATAGATGTTCGAAGATGAAAATTAATACTCTGAGCCACTAACTTCAATGTCTTTGTCTGCCACATCTAATTTTCTACCTACTCACAAGGTTGGCTTTTACAGTTATTCCCCAGTACCCTACAGTGGTACAGTTAAATTTTAGTTGGCAGGACCTAATGTTAAGTTGTGTTTAGGAGACTGTTCTATTCATGCCTCCTGAGGATGGACATGGCCTTGAGTCCAGCTGGCCTTCTCTTTGCTTATTGCACTATGCGTGGAAGCCTTTGGTTAAGTCAGTCCCCTGAGGTCACTGTGTTCTAAAATCATTATTTCTTTGAATTAAAGAAGGATGCTACTGAATTCATAAGACTATGCAAGGATTAAACTCTTGGAAAGTAGTAGACACTCAGTAACTGGTAGTGATTATTGATGATAGTGATTAATAGTGGTAATGGTCACACTCAAAACAATACTTATGTTTTATGAATCATGTGACTGCTGCTTTAGCCTATCATCATGGGCATAACCCATAGAGATGAGTATATTTTCTCAAACCAAGCACTTATTTTGGTAAGGAAACATTTTATGAAATTGGTAAGCTTTTTTTCATGATGTGTATGCCTTGCACAATCAGCAACCCCTCAGGGACTTTATCTGTTTACCTGGCCTTGACCATTAGCCCAAATGAGGATTTACTTTTTTAAATAATAAATTTTAAAAATTTGTCCAACTTTCTCCATTCCAAGTTGATACTAAATAGAAAACTGTTTGCAAGACGGAAAACCCTCGCCATTAGAATGCTTTTTCTTTTGTGGTCTTTTTTAAAGATTGCAAATACAAATTATTTTATTTATAAAGTAATGTGTCTTTTCATATCCTGCTGTTTCCCTTCAAATAGCCAGTACTTTGGACTTGCCTTGACCTTATTCATTTTAAGGTCATATTAGTTGAACTGTGAACCTTTCACTACCAGTACATGCACAGATTTATATGCTCTCATTGCATTGGAAGTGACTTTTATGAATTATGTAAGTGATATTTCTTCTTTAAGCTGAGGAAAGGTAAGAAGGAAGATGAAAACTGTTAACACTCACTGGGCATGTTCCACGGAGTCAGGTTCTTTGCTGTAGCTGCTTAATTGTTTAAAAGTAAGATTTATTCATTTGAGGAAATCGGGTTTCAAAGCAGTAATTACTTTGCTGAGTATTACATAATTATGACAGTAATTTTTGGAGTCAGAGTTATTGAAATCTTACTTTAAATTAGGATATCTGAAATATGTCATTCTACTTTCTGTGAAAATTACTGTATTTTGTGATTTCCCAGACTCATTGTTCATCCATCTGTCTTTCTTCTGTTATGCCTTTATATGTTTTGTTTTTGTTTTTTGGTGGGAGAGGGAGTAATTACTTACACCAATATGGAAGATAATAGTGAAGGACACTTCTAATCCTTTCTACTTGGACACATCTTAGCAGGTCTCAGAAAGAATTGATAAGGTTGCAAATAAGATCTGCTATTTGCTTTCTATGGTGTGATAGAACTTTTCCTGCTATTACATATAATTCAGAGTAAACCTAGTAAGCTTCAAGGTAGTTGTGACCTTCAAGATATTTCATTTTATATAGGATCATTTTTATAGCTTTTCAGATGCATACATTCTTCTGTTCAGGTCTTCTATGTTTTAAGATAACTTGAGAGTGTCTCAGTGTGTCTTATTATTACTAAACTGATGTGGAACATCAGGACTCTTATGCCCACTTACAAGGACATCTATATATTTCTCCATTACAACCTGAGTGAATGGAGCCCCTTACTGTTAGCCACATGGTTTCATCTTTCCAAAATTTTTTTCTTACCCTCTTCTGTAAAACTTAACTCTTCCTGCTGTGTTTTCAAGAATGTCACTCAGCTATACTTTGATTTATTCCTACATTCAATACTTTACCTGTTTATGTATTCATCATTCAGCCAGCAAGCATTAATGAAACCAGTGGTACAAGCAAAGCACATTATGTTGCATGGGCATTCTGTAGCCATCTGAAAAACTGACTGTGGGTTGCTTTTGTTTCTTTTCATAGTATTACCTTCTGCCTGTCCTTCTTCCTGTCTCCTTACTTTAGCTTACTGTGTAGGATGGCTGTGTGAGGGAACCTCTCATCTTTTTCTCACCACACAAGCGCAACTGAGTGATTGTATGCCTTGTTTCTGTGATGGCCTGAATTACCATTTGGGTAGAGCTTAACAGCTTACAAAGGGCTTCCGTGTAACATTATCTCACTAAAGGCAATAGGTAGCATGTAGCTATCACTCACTTTTTGCTTTGTTTATGAAGAAATGGAGGCTCATGGGGTTACAATTTAATGAATTGCTCAAAGCCATAGTATAAGTGAGTCATAGAACCAGAATTCTGTTTTTCTAATTTCAGATGGTGTGGCATTCACTGCCAGATCACTGGCCTAGTTGACTGGCAGTGTTCAAATATTAGAGCTTTGTTGATGTGGCCACTATATTATATTTAGTAACCAATCATATAACGAAATAGAAGCCATGTTGGAATTTGGAGAAAGAATCATAGTTCATAATTGTAAGGAATTTTGGAGGCAGCACACCTTTACCTTCCTTGATGATATTAACTGTGAAGTTCACCCAATCACTCCCCTGCTCTGAGAATCTTAATCTCCAAGCAACATCTTCGTACATCAAGAATGGCCTTCAGAATTCTTAGTTCTTTGGCAATTATAGGTTTTATCATAAATTACTAAATTGGATATTGAACAAAAGCACCCACTTAGAGACCTTCATGTGTTTTCTTTTTTCTCTCTGAATCATTTTGACACTTTACGTTTCTCCCATGTCATTTCTTGTGCATATATTTATAGTCAAGTGGCTTTTGTGAGGTCTATACTTCACATGCTCATGCTGCACTGTAAGCTTCTCAAAGGCAAAGACTATGTATTCATTTTATTGGTGTCCTCTTCAATCTTGAAAACGATGATTGAAAAAACAGTAGCTATTCAATAAATAATTGTTAAATTTAATAGAAATGTTTGGTTGTGTGTTTCCTTTTATAATTTATTTGAGGACTGCAAATTGATACCTGGACACAGATTTAATTTTAATCATATTAGTGAGCTGAATCAGCAAGTCTGATATGTATTAAACATCCAGAGCAGAGCCATAAGGACACATTTATGTGCTTTATTAGTGTTATTTTGAATGCAAAAAATTCTTCTTAAAATAAAATAACAACAATCCCTCCCCCCCTAAATAAAACAGAACAAAAATCCCTACATTCTTCTTACAAGAATGTTTTATTGTCTTTGTCTTGACCATGGGAACAAAAACAATTGACCTCTGAAAAGATTTATGAGAAAAAGTAAGACTTTCTGAATATAAAGCTTCCTGGGAGATCCAGGTGGCACTTTAAGGCAGGTGTGGAGCACAGCTCTCTGACTTCAGGACTAAGGCTATACAGTACATTTAATTTGGCCTGTAGTGGTGAGAAGCCCCTGAAATTGTTTGAGCTGCAGAGTGATGTAATCAGAGCTGCACTTTACGAACATAGATGCTGCTGGATTGTGTTGGATGGTGTGGGGGTAGAGGTGAGGGTGGGGTGAGTGGGCACGGAAGCCATTTAGGAGGCACTTAGATTAATTCATACAAGAGCTGTCACCTCGTGTTGTGCCCTTTACCTCTCCTCCCACACTGACATCACAGATGAAAGCACTGTTTGGAAAACTTTAGTGAACATTTGAATCCCAGGTTTAGGAAATTCTTTCTAACTTAACTTCCTGCAATCCCTTCCTTAGTTACTCATGTCTCAGGTTTTGCATCATAGAGCCCAAATTGTTTTGTGTGTTTTTTTCAGCTCAAATTGTTTTTCTTAAGACTCTCCTGATATTTCCATGGGTCGCTGCCTCTAATAATTGTCCATGGATTTCTGAGGATACAGTGCCTAGACTTGTCCTTGGAAAGTTTGCCGCTTGGATCCAGAGAACCTTCTGCTCTCCTGACTTTGTGCTGGGAGATCAGGTGGGTGCTGAGGGCCTGAGTTGGAGTGGTGGCAGTAACGATTGACAGGACACAGACAATAGGAGGGAGAGTGTGCAGGAAGCCAACATAGGACTATCTGATTAGAAACAGGAGGGGTGTGTGTGTGTGTGTGTGTGTGTGTGTGTGTGTATGCTGCATGTGCGCTTGTGCGTGTTCTTCTGGGGATACTGTCAATGATGTCACCAGGTTTTGAGCCTGGAAGTTTAAATATGACTTTATAGAAAAACGGAGATAAAGAGAGAAGCTGGTTTGGGTAGTAGGATGATGACTGTGAGTTTTGAGTTTGAGATAAAAGTAGATATAAAACACACTTGATTTTTTTTTCAAGCGGATTTATCTTTGGAAATGGGAATTCACTGGAAGACATGAGTCTTCTTCCTCTTTTTGCTGTTCTTCCAGCTCCTTATAATTTTCTCAAGAGCTGAGGATGGTTTTAGGTTTTATCAACTTTTCTCCTGCCAAAATCCCCCACAAACTCACCTCCTCAGGAACATGTGTACTTGTCAGAGTACTCACAGCAGCCAGAAGTGTGCCTTTCAGCCTCCTCAAATAAAAACATACGAGCAGAACAGCTCTCTTTTCCTTTTGAGGGGCATGGTCATTGTCATCTCACGACTTGCAGATATAGCACAGCCCAGGAACATTTTTTTGGCAGGCTGGGAAATCTAGGGAATTCGCAAACACATGCACTTCTCCTTTGCTATGTTTCCGATTGAGGCAGTCTAGTTCAGGGCAGCAGGACAATTTTTATTTGAACGCTAAAATCGAAAAAATGTATGTCATTAAACTCTAAAGTTATTTTCTCAATCGGTGGTGTTTCTAACAACAGGATCCTTAGGCTCTTAAGTTTGGGGGTAGCAGTGAGTTGGCTAGTCCCAGTGGGACCACCACCCCTTTTCCCATCCACTGAGCAGTTTTGAACTGTAGAAGAGATACTCTTAATTAAATCAGTTTAAGAGCATGTAATGGTCCTGTAATTATCATGTCATTACCTTGCGTATTAATGATTAAAGCAAACATTTAATAGCTATAGGGCAGTAAATATATTTCAGTTCTTCAACCATAAAAAGATTTCCATTAACAGAATGTTTTGTGCACAAATAAATTATTCATTGACTGTAGCAGAGCTTGATTCTGTCATCAGCCTTAAGTGGAAATTTTGAGAACACCAATCATCACAGATGCCAACAGTAAGTTGGCTTGAGCCCTCATCCCTCTTACACGGAACCTGAACTTTTTTGGCTATTTGTAAAAGCTTTAGTTCGGTTAAATTCAATGAATACTTATGGCATTTCTGACGTATGAATTTTAGCGTTCTGGTGGTTGGAGAAATACAATGATCAGCAAGTCCGAATGTTAGCCTTCAAGTTGCTTATTAACCTAAAAGAGAGATAATACCACTGTACACCAAACTTGGATGAAAGGAGCCTAAGCAGCACCCTCAGAAATGCATTAAGTAAAATGTGTTGCAAATTCAGAGGAGAAAGGCATTATGCAGTTTCTTGTGGTATAAGGTGGGGGAAAGGGCGTGGGGACCAGGAAGTGTTTCCTGAAGAAGTCTTTAAAGATGGGCAAGGTTTTGACAGGTGGAGAGAATTACAACCACATAAGCAAAGAGATGGGATGGATAATAGGGGTGTTATCATGGAATGAAAAGTAACAGGATGGGAACAGCTTTGGTAAGTGAAGATAAGACCTTAAAGAAGAGGAAAGAAACATACCAAGAGATCTACAAAGGATAGAGGACCTTGAATGTGTAATTAACACATCAGTTAGTTAGACATTTGAGAGCTTTAACCCATTTTTGAGCTCAGGAGTAACATGATTGGATTATATTTTTGAAATATATCTCACCTCACCTCACCAATAAGAAGTAAAAAACTTGGAGGCAGACAAGTTAGGAAGCTACTGTGACAGTCATAGTCGCCATGAGAGGTAATAAGATTCTGAACTAGGTTGGCTGTAATGGGATTACAAAGGAGGGGACAGATGGGAGAGACACTGTCATTAATTGTCTACAGGTTGTGGCATGTGATTGGCTACATGAGAGGTGGGAAACAGGAAGGAATTTAAAATTCCAGTCAACAATCTTAGTAAACTTTTGAATCCAATCAATGTTTATGGAAAACCAGCCATGTGCAAGGCACTGTGCTTGGTGCTAGAGAAAAATGAGAATGGCCCTGTTCCCAAGTAACTGAAAATGTAGTTGGGGATATAAAACATGTACTCAACTAACATTTAAAGCAGATTATGATCAGTGAGATAACAGGGGTTAAGCAAAGGGTTATGAACACAAGGAGAGAGGCCTTAATTCTGACTGTAAAGCGGGGCAGCTTATGGACGAGATGACCCTTCAACCTTAAAGATCAGGTAGAGAACTCCAAAGTAGGTTAGCTCTCAGATGCCCCTGAAAATTCAAGAGGGGCAAGTACCAGTGCTGAGGAGAGGAACTTTAGGGAGAGAAGAGCTCTTACTTACTGCCTACTACGTGTCAGATCCTGAGCTGGGCACTCTGTAGTTAAAGAATATAACTTCAACAGTGTCAAGTGCTGCAAAGTCGTCACCAATGTTATGACCTAAGAAAGGGCCACTGTATTTCACAAGGTAAGGATTACAGGATGGCTTTTGAAGAGGTTTCAGTAGGTTAGAGGTGGGAACATTCTGAAACTTATTACTTATCTTGAAGATATGATTAAACTATATCAGCCAGAGAAAAGGCTAAGCTTTCCTCAGGGGTTTCTCCTCGATGGGTCAAGTTTATATAAACCTCAGTGGGTCTTAGTGCTTTGGCTGGATGTAGAGGTATCACTTGGGACTGCGTTTGTTAGTCCTGAAAAGTCTTTGCAAACTTCAAACTATTTCAAAATTGTTAGGTTCCTAGATTATTTTCTCACAAGTAAAAGATTTCAACAATTATTCCAACTTCCCTCTTCCTTCCTGCTTCCTCTTTCCTTCTTCTCACTCTTTTCTTTAAAACACCCAGCTGTTTAGGGTGCAGGCATTTGCCACACCCTTGGCTCAGAGTCAGGGAAGTCCTCGGGCTCTCCTTGGCTCTTTTCCCATGTGGAAGGAGATTTCCATGGAGAACAATCCAAGGAAGTGCATGTACACATAGACACACAGTTACACACACACACCAGTTCTTTTCCTGTCCTCAAGGATATTTATGTGCCAATAACCAGACATACAGTCATACATAGACACATCGTGTCACATGCACCCTAAGGAAACAGGGCATGAATGCAGTCATCTAACAGGAAGCTGTAGAGATATTATTAACAATTTAACATTTGGGAAAAATAGAAATTAGAGAAAAAAATTTTAAATTGCTTTGTTAAGATGAATAACATATTATTATAGAATGTAAAGGGATGAGATTTATATCATGGTTATGTTTAGTTGATTTTTGTTGTGTTTTTTTAAAAATCAGTTACTACAGCAAACTGGGCAAATAAAAGAAACTTTCTCAGAGGTACCCATATTATTACGGAGCAATTTAAAATTAAAACAGACCACCCTATAATTTAAAAGGGATAAAGGGAGAGCAATTAAAAAGAGTAGTGGGATGGAGGAAGAAGCAATTGCTCCTTAACCCCACAAATGCATGATAGTACATGAACATGGTATGTGTGAGTGTGCTATAATCCATCCATCCATCCATCCATCCATCCATCCATCCATCCATCCATTCATCCATTCATCCATCCATTCATCCATTCACTTACGTGATCACTCAATCAGTAAACATTTACTGATTTCCTGTTGTATTCCAGGCGGGGGGCTGGGAAATATAGCTAGGTAGAGAAAAGATATATGACATTTTAAATAAAATACATTCTTCTTATAGGAAACTGACCAATATAAATAAGTTTGCCTGTTTTATAGGTAGATGAATTGATGGAAGTACATTTACTACTGCTTTTACCTCTCAAAGCGATGCCTACCTTTGTGAACCCTAAAACGTGTTCAACCTGCTAGAATCCAGGAATCCAGTTGTTTGATTAATGATAGTGGGATTCTTCAGAACTTCTAAAGAAATCGCCATATATTCTCGTCAGATTTGCCCTACTACAGAATCGGTATTCTTTTTCCTTAAGAATCAAATTGGCAAGATGTTTCATCAGGCTGCTTTCCCCCCGTCTTATCAATAGGGCAAGTATATTTATTTGTGTGCACAGGTAAATATTCTCAGGGAATTCCCCAAATGTAGGGATATCTTCTACCGTTGGAAAGCACTGTCATGATCTTTTCAATCAGCAATCAAGCTCAGAAGTGGGAAGGACCATTGAGACAGATAAGGCAGAGTAAATCTGAGAATGTAGCAATATGTCACCCTGATAGATGATACTTTCAATTTTTATTCTTTTTTAAATTATCTCTCCTTGCTTCATTTTAATAATCCAATTTTTCTCACAACTGGGAAATGTGGCTGGGAGGTTTGTGTCTCGCAGTAGTTATCCTATTTTAATTTCACCTTGGTTATGCTTATGAACAAACAAGGCCTTCATTTTTTTCTACCTATTTGCTTTGCAGTCCACACTCATGAATACTAGGGTCAGATGTAACATGCCACCATGTTTACCTCTATTTTAAATAGTCAAAAATTCAAATTGAACTGGTAAACCTATGGGACCTTTGCCATAGAATTATTCTTGAATTCTTTTGTTTCCAAAGCAAATTAAAAATATATATGGATGATATATGCATTAAGGCAATTTTTATTATGTCAAAATATAAATTGTGAGTTTTTGGAATTGATGAACATATTAACATGTTTTGTAGAGTTACTAAAATATTCAAATTAAACTCTATGTTAATTTGGAAGTTTGTAATACAGATTTTTTAAAATGTATTTTTATTGATTTCAGAGAGGAAGGGAGAGGGAGATAGAAACATCAATGATGAGAGAGAATCATTGATTGTCTGCCTCTTGCACGCCCCCTACTGGGGACTGAGCCCACAACCTGGGCATGCGCCATTGACTTGAATCGAACCTGGGACCCTTCAGTCCGCAGGCCAACACTCTATCCACTGAGCCAAACCAGCTAGGGCTATAATGCAGATTTTAAGAATGCCTTAACCCAAATTTGGAAATTATATTTGACAAAGATAAAATGTTCATGTGGATTTAAAAAAAAAAATTAGAGAGAAAATAGTTAGCTAACCTAGTGAGGGTAGTTAATTCTAACGGGGAGGGAACAGTGATTAACTGGAAAGGTCATTGGTTGAAATGCCAAGGAACCACAGAGGTTCTTGCCCTAGATGGCACAGAATATACAGTCTTTGGGCAAGTCTCTCAACCCTTGATTTTGAAGATACATATATAGACTTCTGTATATGTCTGCAAAATCCCTAAAATTCTTTCTCTGTTTAAAACATGAAAATCAAGACTTCATGCACATCCTATATAATAAAAGCCTAATATGCTAAGTGTCCAGTCATCTAGTTGGCCTTTCAACCAATCAAAGCATAATATGCTAATGATATGTTAAGGCCGCTGAACCGCTCGCCATGACGTGCACTAACCACCAGGGGGCAGATGCTCCGATGGGTAGGTTAGCTTGCTGCTGGGATCTGGCCGATCAGGACTGAGCAAGATGGGCTGGACACACCCTAGAGCCCTCCCGTGATAACCTCCCCAGCTGGCCAACCCCTCATGTCCCTCCCTGGCCCTGATCATGCATTGGTGGGGTCCCTCGGCCTGGCCTGCACCTTCTCACAATCTGGAACCCCTCGGGGGATGTTGGAGAACCGGTTTTGGCCCGATCCCGCAGGCCAAGCTGAGGGACCTCACTGGTGCACGAATTCGTGCACCAGGCCTCTAGTCTTTAAATAAAAATAGATATGAATTATTGCAAGATTCAGTCCCTTAATCCAGATGTATAGGAAATATTCTTCTAAACTTCCAAGTACAAAGGGACAACTCTATTAAAAACACTCATAGTGCTCATGTAAATTGTTGAAAAAAAATGCTGCAAGATTTACCTTTCCAGTTTAAGATCTGGATAATGAGCAAAAATGTGAAAGGGGGCTTTGAGAGGCCTGTTCATTCTCTTTGGCCTTCTCTGCCATGCTTTCTCCTACTAGATCTTAATTTTAATTATTCTGATAGGGAGATGAACATGCGGTGTGGAGATGGTGGAGCTCATGGCAGTCCAAAGAGCCTTGGAGGCAGGGAGAAGAAGAATAAGAGGAAAGAGGGATAAACCCAGTACACGGCTCTGTCTATAAATGTATGGAAGCTATTGGGTTCAAACTGCAGAACTACTCTCTCACTTCTAGTATGTGTTATCACCACAGCTCTGCTGGTGCATCTGGCTGAGGTGGGGCAGAGGATTCCCAAGGTGGGCAATGAAGGGCATAACTGTTGTCTTTCCAGCTCCTTAGACTGGACCTGAGCCATCGTGTAACATAGTGACAAGGCCTTTGCAGTAAACTTTGTGAGATTAAGAAGAGTGGAGGCCAAAACTTGGTGGAACTGCTTTCAAGACAGTCTTGAAGGAGAATTGGTTAGAAGCCAAGCCTGGTTGGACTTTAAGAATACACAAAGGGGGATTTAGCTGTTGCTGCCAATGCTTGTGGGGCCTCCAAGGCAAGAGTTCAGATGGAGGCCCACATACATTCTTCTTCATTTGATCAGTGATAAATTTTTTATTTGTAAAGAACATGCAGTTGCAGGGATTTCTGGATGAGGATAATTTTCTGGCTCATTTTTATTGTTTGGAATGGTAATTAAATCTTCATTAAGTAAAGAATTTGTAATGTCCTATTAGTGAATTTTATATGGGTCATGCTTGACAAAAGTCTGCTTACTTTCATTGTTTCCAGCTTTAAAAATTAAGCAGACTAACTAATTTTAGATATTCTATTGCGCCCCCCCGCCCCCCCGGCTTTTTAAGTTTCTGAACTACGAAAAGGAAGCTACATATACCAAGATCTCTACTTGTATTTATTCTGGGTGACCTGAAGGAGTTAAAAAAATAAAATGTAATTGTATACAAAGTATACAAAATATCAATATATTTTCAACAATAATCTAAATTAGACTAAGTAAAAATGCTAAAGTATTTTTGAAAAAGTTTTTTAATTAAATATTCAAAATTACATGTTAAAATCAAAAGGCAAACCTATGTTATAATGATTGTATAAAGCATTTTAAGTCCACAATTATTCAAGCAAAGCTGAAGCTTATAAATATTTTTTTTTTGGAAATTTTATTTACTTAGATATTTTAATAGAAGCAAATCCATATCCGGGTTTAGTGTTCAATGTTCATTTAAGTGATAATGTAAAGAATTAGCATCATGCAGTTTACATATTCACAAATATAAGAATAAGAATTGTTTCATTGCAAAATGTTCCTCACATGCCATGTGTGGTTCTTCCACATTCAACACTAATTCATTAATTATTCTAGAACAGTGATCAGAGCATGAGAGAAACAAGAAAAGAGATGATTGGCACTATTATACCTTGTTCCACTAGTGTGTGTGGCATTGCTGCCATCTGAGAGAAATACCTGGGTAACTGTCTTTTCTTTAACATAAGCATGAATGGTGCCCACACCTTTTCTGCTTTTGAAATGGTATCTAACTCCACACTCTGCAATACCACACTCACAAACCTTCGGGGCATCTGAACTCAGTCACTTTTTGATTGGCGCAAAGAGGTTGGTCAGGGGATGTTGAGAAACATTTCCCTGAGGCCTAAACAGCTGTAGTGAGGAGCAGGGACATTAGGGCTACAGGACATCTGGATGCCAGTGACAAAGGTGCCTATTTATTCTTTTGTGTGTACTTGTGGTTCTGGGGCCTTCTAAAGCATGGGGCCCAAGGCAAGAGCCCCTCTTGCCTCCATGCATGGGCTCCACTAGCTGTGAGAGCATGTGGGCATTAGCATTCTCACGAGGGCCACCATCTCTAGGGGGAACTGGCGCAGGAAGGAAGAAATGGCAGATGGTGTTGTGACTGTTTGTCAGAATGCCTGTGGGCTCATACATATCTCCCTTGCTGGCATCCTAGAAATACTTGGTGGGGACTTTTCAAGGGGACTGGAGGTCCTGTGTGAGCAGGTGGGGCAGAAGCTGTGGGTTACTGGTGTTGATGCCCTTCATCTGTAATGCCTATAGGCTGGGTGTGCCTGGGTAACTCATTTCCAAGTCAATAAATGCTCCTTCTTCACTTGAGTATTGATGGGGAAAGGCACTTCCATCTTGTAAATCTGTTTTTTCTCCACACGCTTGCAAAGGAGAGGATAGTTCCATTCTCCTTTGTGAATGTTTTCTAGGAGGGAGCCAGGGACACAATGTCACCACTGATCCTCGATCACTGGAATTAGAAAGAAATTATTTATTTACTTAGATTGGGGATCTGAACCACAAAGGATAGAATTCAGAGGGAGGGTCTGAATTTCAACTATCTTTTCACTAACCTGTAACTGAACTTCAGCACTTCCTTTATAATTAATGTAGGCAATAATGACAGTGGTTTCAGTCCTATTTGTGTCGTTGCCAGCAGTATAAATCACAGATATTTTTATATCACATTACTGTTGTGGATAATATTTCATTTTAATAAAGAGATAATTTTATCTAGTTAATTTTCTAATTTTAATAAAGAATCACATATTTACTGTCAACAAGTTTGTTTTAATTTTTTTTGAGATAACTGTTTTTCATTACAACTGGTGTCCTTTATAACCTTACACATTTTATTTTACATAGTTTAAAACATTTTAAGAAGGGACCCGCTGGCTTCATCAGACTGCCAGAGGGGCTCATGGCATCAAGAAGGTTGAGAAGCTCCAATGTAGATGAAAAACCATCTTTTACTGCAGACCATTAAGGCCTTGGAGAGTGCAGCGTTCCTTAAGGTCCCGTGGTGGAACAGGGATTAAAAACACTGCCCTTCCTGCACTGTGTGGCCTCCTGGTGCCTCAACCCTGAACTCAGTGGCAGGGTAATGAGCATTTTGTCTTATTTAGCAAGCCCTGTGACCATGATGAAGGCCCAGGCAGCTTCCCTCTTTGTTCGCACTTCCCTGGCCTGTGGTGGCCTTTCTCCCTCCCTCCTCTCCTTTCCCGGCCTGGTGCTGCTGCTGGTGAGGTGTGGTCAGCTCCAGCAGTGCTTGCCCTTGGGTCCCACAGCATCACAAAGCATGTTGTCCTAAGACACCTGAATGGTCAACAGGAAGAATAAAAAATTTAACCCTGATTGCTTGACCCAATGTTAATGGTACTTCAGGTGATATTGGTCCCTGTATGCGCAGGTGGACTCTTTCATCCAACCCAGTGGGCTTTCTTAAATTCATTTAGGGACTCTTGACCCATTGTCCCCTTCTCATTTTGGACTAACGCATGCCTCAAAAATCAATAGAAAAATATAGAATTAATAACTAACATTCATATTTCACTTATTAGTGCCATTTCTAAGCACTATAATTTTTTTAAACAATTCTAAAAACATTATTATTATCCCCATTTTACAGATGGGAAAACTAAGGCACAGGAAGGTTAGGTGACTTGCCTGATGTATATGTCTACTCCTAGTAAGTGTCAGAGATAGGATTTGAAAGAGGTGTTCTGGCTCCAGTGTCCATGATGTAGGCCATTATGCTGCATGTCCAGTTATTACTTAAGTGACTTTCAGCACCATTGTCCAGATGCTGTTTTCCTTTGATTTGGAGTTTGACTAGGAACCTACATATCTGGGGTGAACAGCACCTTGGGATATTTTGATAACAGTCCTACGAGGAACTCTTTCCAGTGTCTTTAGCGCTGTCTCTGAACGCTACTTCATCACGTGATTCAGTCTGTTCAGCTTTCACCCCTTGCTTGTAAGTATTCGAGGCAATATGGAGAAGGAAAAACATGTTCATCCCCCAAAAGTTTAGGAGTGCTGCAAAATGGTACATTTGGGTTGACTTTCTCTCTATTTCAAGGACATTGACAGTGCCTTGATCTTTGCCTTTGAAGCCTTCTCGTCAGCAACGTTGGCAAGTACACCTTTGAAAATTTCTGTCTGAATTTTTGTGTTTTTGAAAAAAAAATGTTTGTTAGTGTTTCTCTTCTTGAACACTAGTTGATATTTTGCCAACTAGTTAAAAGTCTGCAAATCTGAGTGCTGGCTGGGAAGTTGGCTGTAGCCAGTTATCCCCAGATGGCCAGATTTTGTTGTGTACCACTTTTATAGATGCTCACTGGCTGTGTACTTGGGGCTATGAGGTGTACTGTTCCACTTGTTTTTGCCAGCCATGCACAGTACATTATTTGAAAGGTTGAGACAGATGGTATAGCTCAAACTAAAATGATGAGGGGGAAAAGAAAGTGAAAAAAAATAGAAAGGGGGACTTGATTTTCATTTCGGAAGTGAATTTTAGTTTCTGTGATTGACTAATAAATGCAGCGTTGCTATAAGAGTTGAATTCATTAACATCCTTTTAAACAGATATAACTGAGTAATCGGCAGGAAGCAATCTTTTCCTTCATGGATGCTGTCCCAAACTTCATGAGACCTCCTCCAGATTTGAAAATGTTTGGGCCATTGGAAGTTGTCAAAAATAGATATGGGTCTTTCAGAATAAGACAGACCACCACCAGTACCAATCAAAACAGAAAAATCCCAAATTTTATTTTTAAACTGAAAAAAAAATATATATATATATATATACTAGTATAGCCTGGTGAAGTAGCGGTGATAACGACAATTAATCAGTTTCATGCAGCTGCTTCCTGACATTTCTGCAAATTGTTGTGGAAAAATTAATGAAGGTTAGATCAGTAATGGCTTCAAGCTTGGCCAGTGGAAACTATGACAGTGTTTCCATCAGCAATTAGGCTGGGCTGCTTTCTTTTTTCTATAGGGGAAGTGGTATGATGTGTGTTCTCCACAGGAAATGGAAAACGACAGCCTAACTGTGTGAGCGCAGGTACGGAGGAGCACCCCGGGAGCACGCCACCAGGCTGTCTGTGATTGGCACTACAGATCTGCATTTTCTGCAGAAGGGATTTTGCTGTACAACACTGAGAAATCATTCCTTAAAAAGAGAGGAAGAATTTGGGGATTCTATTGAGCTGCCATTTCAGAAACACAGCTGTGCTATGAATTTAAACTTCGGGAACCAGAAAGTGGAATGTATGACAAATAGAAAGTGAAACTCACCTATCTAATTTTATTTTCCAAGCCAAAGGTAGTTCAGTACAGGCCCAGTTCACATCCTGTGTAACCCTATGGGATTTTCCCCAGTATTAGTTAAAAATTTTCCCATAGGGTCACACAGGATGTGAATTAAAGTAAACACTTAACAAGCATGATGAAAAGGAAATTAGCTTTCTAAATGATCCTTTCACTGCTAACATCCTGAGTAGTTATTAGAAATATGGGAAAGGGTTACTTCAGTGACTCATTATCAAGCCGTTACATTATTAATAGAATATATTAACAGTCTTCCTATTATATATGAAGTGTATTTCCTTATATATAAAACTAAATTTTACATATTTTTTCCTTTTTTGAAATCATTAAAAAGCTTACCAAAATTCTCTATAGATCAATGGTTCTTAGCCTTTTGGGGGAGGGGTTCATAGGCCTGTTTAAGACTCAGTTAAAAGGCCCTGACCCCTTCCCCCAGAAAAATGCATATATACCACATTTTGCATACATATAATAAAGTTTCACAGACCATTTAAGTGACCTTGGACCCAGGCATTTATCGTAGAACTAGGTTTTTAAAGCACGGACAGGTAGAAAATTAGTTACAACCATAAAATGTTAGCTCATTATGAGTAAAGATTTTATAAGAGGCACTTCCTAAACTTTAACTGTAGCAATAATAATTATTTCCCTTTTTTGCTTGAAAAAGCCTTGCACATTGAACAGAACATACAAAAGTTGGGTTTGAAGCTGACTGTATGATAGTTTAGCAAGTGGCTTTAGGTGTCCTGCCTCAGTTTTACCATCTCTAAAATGGTGGCAACAAAGGTAATGTGCCACTTTTGTCTGGCAAACAATCCATGTCTTCTTGGATTGTCTTCTTTCCTTCTTCCTTTGAGATCTAGCTTAAATGTCACTTTCTTGCACATCTTTTTGAGACTCCTCAAGGCAAATCTCTGCCCCAGTGTTCCTCTATTGCTTTGTAAATTTCTTTACTCTTAGGGTTGTGTTATGTCTCCTTGGTTACATCTCAAGGTGTGAGCTTTAAGAATGTTGTGTCTTATTATGTTTCATGTATCTCTATGCATGCTCTGTCCAGCAAAGTGCTTAAGACACATAGGCATTTTCTGTTTGTTAAATCGCTTGTAATAGTGTAATGATTATTAGAAATGAAATGATTTGTATTTGGGCTTCTAATTGTCTCTGGATTGTGTTTATGTGACTCCTAGTCATCTCAGAAGAGGGGTCAAATAATCAGTGTACAGCCAAAGTTGGATCTAGTGAAAGAACAGAGCCTGGAACTGCAAGTGTGTCTTTTCTAGGTTTGACTACAACCAGACGGTATCCTAAAGTAGAGCCATAGAATTTTGGCTAGAGTTTGCAGTCAGATCAATTACCAAAGTGATTTAAAAGGTACCATTAAATATCTAAAATGTATAGACCTACACGTTATCAGAGCCTCAGAAGAAAATTTGGGCCCTTGAAGTCTTAATTCATTCTTTATTTTTTAGGATCTGCAGTCAAATGATAGATTGAAGGATATACTTATCTTCCTCTCTTTGCATTAAGTCCATACATGCTTTTGCTAATGATGTTAGACCAGGGGTGGGCAAACTTTTTGACTCCAGGGCCACAATGGGTTCTTAAACTGGACCAGAGGGCCGGAACAAAAGCATGGATGGAGTGTCTGTGTGAACTAATATAAATTCAAAGTAAACATCATTACATAAAAGGGTATAGTCTTTTTTTTTTTTTTTTAGTTTTATTCATTTCAAACGGGCCGGATCCGGCCCGCGGGCCGTAGTTTGCCCATGGCTGTGTTAGACTCAAGTTATATGCAAATCGACCGAACGGCCGAATGACCAGTTGCTATGAAGTGCACCACCAGGGGGCAGACACTCAACGCAGGAGCTGCCCCTTGGTGGTGAGTGTGCTCCCATGGGGCTGATGGCTGGTGAGTCCAGCGGCGGTGGCGGGAGCCTCTCCTGCCTCAGCAGCAGTGCTAAGGATGTCCGACTGCGGCTTAGGTGTGCTCCCCATGGGGAGTGGCCTAAGCCATCAGTCAGACATCCCCTGAGGGCTCTTGGACTCTAAAGGGCGCAGGCTGGGCTGAGGGGACCCCTCTCCCAGTGCACAAATGTCATGCACTGGGCATATATATATATATATATATGTAGAGAGAGAGAGAGAGAGAGAGAGAGAGAGAGAGAGAGAGATACATAGATATTTACAGTTGTGAGTACATGAAACAGTTTATTCTTGTATCATTATTATTGCATTATTTTCCATATGCACAACTGTAAACCTATTTTTGCCCCACCCTGTGTGTATATACATATGGCCTGCAGCTCTTACAAATGTTTTATAAGCAACTTCAATAAAAAATGTACATGAAACCAGATTGTCTTCATACTTGAACAACTCAGTGGCAGTCAGCTCTGTTCTTTCTGTACATGATTAATGATTTCCAACTCATAAGTTATGATTTGGAGCCTTGAGTATAAGAGTGACTTTAAGCCAGGAGAGGCTTGGAAGGGGGCAATGGATAGTTGTGTTGCCGGAGGCATTAGAGCAAATTAGTATGGGAAAAACAGCAGTGAGTTAGAAAGGAGAAAGCAAGGAGAGTGAAGAGGGGAAAAATAAAAATGTGGGACATAGAGAATGATGTCTGGTAGTCTGTGGAAGGTTTTGACATATAGAGAGAAGCTGTTAGTCCCAGTATACAGAGCACAGGAAATCATGAGTACAACACTGGCTGAGGTGATATGCAAACCAGACTCATGGAAGGAGCTTCAACAGTAGAACTGAGGACCCATTGAGATGTTAATGAGTTAGGGGTTGTCATAGTTGAAATACAGTATGAACATAAGTGTGTGGTTATGAAATATAGGTAAAGAGATACATTTAGGACATATAAGGATGGAAAAAATACACATTGGAAATGGGCAGAATTGGGGACAAAGAACAGTAGGGTTGAAGATTTTGCTCAATAAATTGTTGGCGGCGAATTCTTGGCTCTCATGAGTTGCACAGCTATTCCTTTGCTCAGGCATTTCCACCTCCTGGAAAGCCTTGTCTATGCCTGTCAGAATTTTCAAGCCCTTATTTAACTTTAACCAGCTGCATAAGTATTTCTTGCACAACACTAGTTCATAGCAATCTCTCCTTTACTGAGCTCATACAGTGCTATTATAAATGTAGTGGCACTTAATTGATGCTTAAAGCTACAATTTAAATTTTCACCTGCATGGCTTATCTCTTCAATGAGCTTCCAAACTTTTGTAGAATTAGATGATGTAAAAAAATTTTTCTATCGTCTAATACAAAGTATTGCATGTAGCAATCACTCAATATATTCTTTCTATTTTTAACTAATATTAGGTTTTTACTACATCCCTTAAACTGGAAGGGACAAAAGAAAGGAAGCATAATACAGTCCTTATTCTTATAGCATAAATGATCAAGCTGGATGTTTTGTTTAGAAGTTTAGCAATTTAATGGAAATTTGGCATTAAAGAAAGACTATTTTGGAGTCATCTAAATTGTCTAGAATTAATCAATACAATCCATGTAAATTTCTTAGTCCAGTATCTGACATTATTCCATAATCATTTTTTAGAATCAAGTTTATTATTAATATTAATATAATCTGTTGACTGGGCCTTCCATAACTGAAATTCTTAAAGATTAATCTCTATTAACAATGTCAGGTTCTTTACCTCTTATCTAATAGGAATCTGGCTTTAACACCTCAACTTGACTGCAGTTATTCATGTTAAAGACTCCAGTGATCTTGTAATCTGCAGCTCTAGTGGACATTTCTTATTTCTTACTTAACATGACTTGCCTTTTGCATTTGAACTCTCTCCTCCTTGACATAGTCTTCTCCATTGGTTTTCTTGACCCTACTGACTCCTGTGTTCTCCACTGCCTCTCTGATTATTCCTTCTCTATATCGCCATCATTGGTTCTGTCTCTCCATCAGCCCAACTGTTGCACTGGAGAGTTCTGTCACAGGATTTCTCACTTCCATTTTATTCTTCATGCTTACAAGGATTGAGTGTTTTTATCTTTTTTTATTTCTTCAATTACTAATCTGTAGTAGAAGCTCTAGTTTCCTACTCCGTGCTTCCAACTATAGAGGTTGGGGCAAAAGTGGCTTTGCAGTTGTTCATATGTAAAACAATACAATAATCCTATATAATAAAGAGCTAATATGCTAATTAGACCAAACAGCAGAATGGACAATCTTCCGGATGAAGCCGGGGCTGTGAGGGCTGGCCGAGGCAGCCAGGGCTTTGAGGGCCAAACCCCTTGCTCGAATTTCGTGCATTGGGCCTCTAGTCTATAATAATAAAAGTGTAATATGCTAATTAGACCAGACAGCCAAACGACTTTCCGGATGAAGCCGTGGCAACGGGGGCTGAGGCAGAGGTGGTTAGGGGCAATCAGGCAGGCAGGCGAGCAGTTAGGGGTGATCAGGCAGGCAGGCAAGTGGCTAGGGGCAATCAGGTAGGTAGCAGAGTGGTTAGGGGTGATCAGGCAGACAGGCAAGCAGTTAGGGGTGATCAGGCAGGCAGGTGAGCAGTTAGGGGCGATCAGGCAGGCAGACGAGCAGTTAGGGGCAATCAGGCAGGCAGGCGAATGGTTAGGGGTGATGAGGCAGGCATGCAGAGTGGTTAGGGGCGATCAGGCAAGCAGGCAGGCCAGTGGTTAGGAGCCAGCAGTCCTGGATTGTGAGAGTGTGCAGGCCCGGCTGAGGGACCCCACCCCCGTGCACGAATTTTGTGCACTAGGCCTCTAGTTAATAAATAGTAGTACACGAATAAACTCTGTTTGCAAACTCACAACTGTAAGCCAAATTTTGCCCCATCCTGTACACTGGATATCTCTGCTTAAGTAGCCTAAATAAACTTCAATTTCAACATGCCCAGAATTTTATTTCTTCCTCAAGATTTGATCCTCGTTCCCTCTATTCATTAGAAGCCCACCATCCCTGTAGTCATTTCAAGCTAGAACCCTGGAGTTACCCCTCATTCCTTCCTGATCTTCATGTCACACAACCAATCCCCATATTCTGTTCATTCTTCTTCCTAAGTGTCTCTTTAATCAGTGCCTTCTACCTTTGTCCCCTTCAGTTTTTCAATGTAGGTCCTTGAACTATTGCAATAGACTCTTGACTGATGCCCTTGCCTTAAGCTCCACCCACCTCCACGTTGATCTCTCCACACTGCTTCCAAAGCTATATTACTAAAAAAGAAATCTTCCTTCTGCTTTCAGATAAAGTTCAAAATCCTCACCATATTACACTGGGTACTTTATTGTCTCAACCTACTTTTTAATTCCTACATCATTTCTCTCATCTTATTATTATTCCTCACATAACTTATCTTCAGTAATACCCAAATTTATTTATTCCCAGAATATATCTTGTTTCTTCATGCTTCTGTGCATTTTCAGTTGCTGTTTACTCTGTTTCTAAAATAATTTCGAATTTCTCCATTACATGAACTTCCACAGATACTTCAAGACATAAAGGTCACCTCCACTGTGAAGTTTTTCTTACTCCTCCTTTCCCTCATCCTTCACCACAGCAGTACTCACCTTTTCACTTCTGTTCCCATAGACCTTTGTCCATACTTGACCACATATTTGGTGTAAATTTCTTTTCACCTTGAGCGTTGTGTCTCATTCATTATTATATTTCCAGTGACTCATATGGACCTGCTAGGCATTCAATAAAATTAAAAAGGACAGATTGTGAAAAGAAGCTGAATATATGTTCTATTATAAAACACTAGAGGCCCAGTGCATGGATTCATGCACATTGAAAGGAAATTAATTAGAAGGTGGCCAGCAGGGTGGGACTGGGCGAGATGGGCTGGACATGCCCTGGAGCCAACCTCCCACAGTTCCTCCCCAGCGGGTTGCACTCGGGGTGGCGCTGGGGCTCAAAGGGCATCTGCAAAGTAAGCAGGGTCCCTCCAGCAGGTGGGGTCCCTTGGCCTGCCTGCAGGGATCAGGCCGAAACCCACAATCTGACATCATCTGAGGGGTCCCAAAGTGTGAGAGGGGACTCTACAAAGTTGCTGTCCCTCAGCAGCTCCTGCATTGAGCATCTGACCCCTGGTGGTCAGTGTGCATCATACCTACCAGCTGGTCAGCTGGTCACTTAGCCTTTTATATATATAGATTGGAATTGATGTTGAAGCATCTATATTTAAATGTCTTGTGGTTTATAAATGATTGAATTTAAATGATTTAACAATATGCAATTTCTTACTACACTAAAGAAAATTATTAAATACTAGAGGCTCAGTACACAAAAATTTGTGCACTTGCGGGGGTGGGGGGGGGGTCCCTCAGCCCGGCCTGTGCCCTCTCATAATCCGGGACACCTCGGTGGATGACCACCTGCTGGCTTAGGCCCGCTCCCTGGGGGATTGGGCCTAAGCTGGTAATCAGACATCCCTCTGGCAGCCTGGCAGCCCTCGGGGATGTCCACTTGCCAGCGGGGAGCAGACCTAAGCTACAGTCAGACATCCTTAGCGCTGCTGAAGAGGCAGGAGAAGCTCCCACTACCACCACTGTACTGGCAGCCGTCAGCCTGGCTTGTGGCTGAGCAGAGCTCCTCCCATGTGAGAGCGGCCTGACCACCAGAGGGCAGCTCCTGCATTAAGCGTCTGCCCCCTGGTGGTCAGTGTGTGTCATAGTAACCAGTCATTCCCAGTCTTTCTGCTGTTAGGGTCAGTTTGCATATTACCCTTTTACTATATAGAATAGAGGCCTGGTGCACGGGTGGAGGCCGGCTGGTTTGCCCTGAAGGGTGTCCCGGATCAGGATGGGGGTCCCGCTTGGGTGCCTGGCCAGCCTGGGTGAGGGGCTGATGGCTGTTTTCAGGCTGGCCACAACCTCTTCGGGGTGGGGGTCCCCACTGGGGTGCCTGGCCAGTCTGGGTGAGGGGCTGAGGGCTGTTTTCAGGCTGGCCTGCGACTGAAGCTCCCAGCCTCTCCTTTTTTTTCTTTTTTTTTTATTCTGGGATTTATTTACCTTCTATAATTGAATCTTTGTTACCGTCCTGCTCACTCCAGCTCTGAGGCTGCGGCTGGCTGAAAGCAGGTATCTGGGATTTGTTTAGCTTCTATAATTGAAACTTTGTTGCCTTTGGAGCTGTTGCTTTCGGAGCTCAGAGCCGGGCCACAGCAGGCGGGGAACCTTGGCTTCCTCCATCACTGGAGCAAGCAAGCCTCATGTTCGCTTTAGCTGCATGGCTGCTGGCCACCATCTTTGTTGGCAGTTAATTTGCATATCTCGATGATTAGCCAATGGGAAGCATAGTGGAGGTACAGTTAATTACCCTTTTTGTCTTTTATTAGATAGGATGTGTGTTCATCCATATATATATATATAGGGTCATGTAATCTTGAGTATGAATGGTATTTTCAGAATCCAGAAGATCAACAACAGGAACTGGGAGATGTAGATGATCCAAAAGATGGTTTAATTAGAAACTAGATCACCATAACAAAGAACATTAATCCTTCAAGTGAAATAAACTCTCCTAACAAGTTTGATTGCATTAATAGAATTATCTACAATTATTGAAAACTAATGGCCTAACGGGTTTTAATTATTGTATAACATATTAATGTATATAGCTGATAAAGTCAAACTAGTTTTTTAAAACTGTGAAGTTATTTATAAGTTTTGTTGGTCCTCATTTAAGGCTCTGTAGCAGTGACAGGTTTTAGAAATAGTATATAGAATTATCATTAGAAAGATTTAAAAGTGAGACAAGTCTATAAAGTCATGCACTTCTATCAATAGAAAAAATAAACTTTTTTTTTTTCATTGTGTTAAATGGGTCTTAAACTACATTGTGAATGTCTCAGCCTCAGGGCAACTGGCCTCATTTCACTTTTAAAAGTTTAGACTGAATATGGCCAAGTATTTGGTCTGTCTCTCTGTTTCGTTTTGCATAATATCTATTGCTGTCTTCAAGTTCAGCAGTCTTTTTTTCTGCAAGGTCTAATCTGCCATCTAGTGTATATTTTCTCTCAGATTTTGAGGTAGTCCCTCTGGGAGTTCAATGTGGACCTTTTATATCTTCCATATTTATTCTTTTTTTAAAAAATATATTTTTATTGATTTCAGAGAGGAAGGGAGAAGGAGAGAGAGATCAATGATGAGAAACATCAATGATGAGAAAAAAAATCATCCATCAGCCGCCTCTTGCATGCCCCCTATTGGGGATCAAGCCCACAACCCGGGCATGTGCCCTTGACCAGAATCAAACCCGGGACCATTCAGTCTGCAGGCCAACACTCTATCCACTGAGCCAAACCAGCCAGGGCAGCATATTTATTCTTTATTCTAGTTTCTTGGACATATGGAATACAGATAAAACAACTTTTAATGGCTTTTCTACCAATTCTGTCACCTGTGTCACATTTGGATCTGTTTTGCTCTATTAACTTTTCTCTTCTTTATCGGTGAGATTTTTCTATTTCTTGGCCATGCTTGGTAATATTTTATTGGAAACTAGAATTTTACCTAGTTGGGTAACAGAGAGTTTTGTATTCCTATAAATATTCGTGAGCTTTGCTATTGGGCACAGTTAATATACTTGGAAATAGTCTGATCCTTTCAGATCTTGCTTTTAAGCTTTGTCAGGCAGGACCAGGGTAGCATTTATTTAAGTTAACCTTCCCCACTATGCAAGCAATACCTTTCTTGATATTCTAACTTGTGCCCCATAAATAATGAGGCTATCCACTCTGGCTCTTGGGAACAGGCGCTCTTCTTGGCCCCATGTGAATACTGGGCATTGTTCTCACTGAGTTTCAGTTGTGTTTTTCTGACTGTGGGTGGTTTCCTCATATGTACGGCTCAATAGTTTTTCTGCAGATCTTCAGAGTTCTCTGTGTGGTGCTGTCCTCACCATGCTCTTGGTTCCCTCTATTTCTATATCCATGTTTTCAACTCTGGGAGACCACTTGTCTCTTCCTGACTTTCTCCTTTGTAACCATGGTGAAAAATTTTCTCCAGGTAGCAATCTGGAGCAATTTTAGGTATCAGCTCATTTGTTTCCCTTCTCTCAGGGATCACTGCCCTTTGCTGCCTGCTGTCCAGTATCTTGAGAGCTGTTATTTCATATTTACTACCTACCTTTACAGTGCTTTTCAGGCAGGAGAATCAGTCTGCTTCCTGCTACTCCATGCTGATATAAGGCTGAGTTAAGGCCTATTTTAATGTTCATTACCTCATTTATATAATATATTTTAGTCTGAAGAATTTAGGATGCTATGAGATAATTGCAAAATAAGGGATTTAACTTAATGTACACACCTAACGTAGGGAGGTAGGTCTGTGAAATCCGTGTTGAGAGAATGTGTTAGGAAGTGCTTTCATAGCATAATGCAAAGTAGTATCGTTGGCTCTTTCTTTCTGAAACCTTCCATCCATTTTAAAATACTGAACTAAAAGTTGTGTGTGGTTTAAATTTAGTTGTGAATTTGTAAGATTTCAAAATAATGGTTCTTTCTTTGCCTTATTTCCAATCTGACATCCTGAAAAGCAGCCACATTGTGTGGCAGCGGAGGAGGGGAAAGACTTGTGACATGCATGAAATTTTAGCCATTGCACCAAATGATAGGGTTTAGAAGATGTAAATAGTGTGGTTTGGACAAATCCACCTACTTACTCCTATTTGTAAGAAGCCAGGTTTCTTAAATTGATCTTAAGTGATCATTTTGCTTTCACTAACCGCTCTGCATCTACAATGGAAGACAGTTTGCATGTGTTGCATTTTTAATGATTTGTCTTAGAGTGCTTCTGAGGTTATTCTATGGTGGAATGTTGTCAGATTCTCATTCTCTCTCTCTCTCTCTCTCTCTCTCTCTCTCTCTCTCTCTCTCTCTCTCTCACACACACACACACACACACACACACACACACACACACACACACACATCTTCCAGAGAATTTTCTGATGTACTGTTCTTTGAATGTGATGACATTTGTTTACACAGGAAGCTAGACACTAGATTCTTTTCTTTGGAGACTGTGTCAGAAACACATTTCCCACATTGGTTTTTCTCAATATGGCATACATATGTACCACTTACATATTTAATGTTTGGGAGGCATGGAGACTGATGAAGAATTCTGATATGAAGTGCTCTTATTGATCTACTTTAAATATTTAATGCTTAGAAAACATCCTCTTTCCTCCCCACTAATTTTCTTTTAATTCTCCTTGACAAACCATAGAGCAGAAATCAGATTGAAGGCAGACTCTATAACCTTACCTCTTGTGCCATGTTTTGTACATTTTTCTATCAACTCAATATGGCCCATGTATATTCCAGTGTGTGTGTGTGTGTGTGTGTGTGTGTGTGTGTGTGTGTGTATGGATCAAGATTTTTATTGGAAACATGAAAAATAATTTATAGCCCCAAATGATGTTGGTTATGTCTGTATGGGGTTTCAAATTAACTTTTTAATGTTGATTTTTTAAAAACACAAAAATTTATATATATTCATTTAAAAAATTATATATGTATCAACATTTACTTTGCCTGCCCTCTTATTGTAGTACTTATAATTGCTATCATTATTGAGCCCTAACCAAATGCAGGGACACTGTTAGGTATCTTATTTACTTACCTAACCTCTAGTCCTTACACGAGCTGCAGGGAAGATGCTGTTATCCCCATGGGATTCAAGAGGAAATCAGCTCAGAGGTGTAAGTGATTTGTCACAGATCATATCACTAGTAAGAAGAAGAGCTGATGCCAGGCTAAGTTCCACTACCCTAAGAGATTCAGTAACATATCCCATATTTGTTAACAGTGCTGAGTGTACTTGGTAGATAAAAAAATTAGAATGTTAACCAAATACTTCTAAAATAATATTATAAGAAAACTTTATTGAGAGCCCAGTATGTGCCCGATCCTGTTCTAGGGGTGACGGTTAATAGAGATGAGCAAAACTGACTCTTCTGCCCTGAGGAGGGAGTAGGAGTTACACAGCGGTGTGCCAGCCTTGTTTCGGAAGGGTGCATGCACATGATGCCTCCAGTGCACAGAGAGGGGACCTGGAATCCTTGGGGGAGTGCAGTGGGGAAATTGGAGTCTTGCAGGAGGAGTAGGAGGTGATGACCTTGACTATTTCTGTCAAAAGTTAACTAGAGAGCTAACCTTTATGTGCTGTAGTTAAGGCTAAGCTAGGCCCATTTACTGATCCAGGTACTCATTTGTACCAGGTTTTATACCTTACTTGGATTAAACTTGCTATTATGCACATTTGTCATCTGCTGCCAAGTGTGCCATATTGCTTTATTTCTTATATCTTGAGCACACATTCTATGGAAGACCTTGTACTGGAATTTGTGTGGGACACAAAGATGAATGTAGTTCAAACTTCAAGATCCTTCCATTCAATCATTGAGATAAGAATGGTATTCAGATGTTAATGAAAAAAGGGAGCATGCAGAGAGCTTTATAAAAGGAACAGAAGTGTGCTATGGTACACTGACAAGGGAATGATCTCTGCCAGGTAATGGATTCATGATGAGATATACCCATCCATCCATTCATCCATCCATCCATTTATCCATCCATCCATTTATCCATTCAACTTGCCTCAAGCTGGTAGGCTTTATGGCCTTCTGCATAATCTCTCTCCTGGGAGTCACTTTGGAACCAAGTCCCACAGTTCCTCCAAGACCTTCAAAGGCTTTGCTTCTAGGGATAGGTTCAGTACATTTACATTATGACTGTGTCAGCACTCTTAATTTGTTTTTTATTAATTTTTATAAATATATTTTTTATTTATTTCAGAGAGGAAGGGAGAGGGAAAGAGAGATAGAAACATCAATGATGAGAGTGAGTCATTAATCGGCTGCCTCCTACATGCCCCATACTGGGAATTGAGCCCACAACTCAGGCATATGCCCTGACTGGGAATTGAACCATGACCTCCTGGTTCATAGGTTGAAGCTCAACCACTAAGCCATGCCAGCTGGGCAACCACCACTCTTAATTTATATGCACACGCTGAAGGTATTATTCTTGAACAAATACAAGTTATGGTACTGTTAGTTACAATATTTGGGGTGATTTTATTACAACATTGATATGAAATGTCATCCTTGTTATAACTTGTTTCTATGGAAAAACAGATTTGATTTACATTATTTTAACCAACAGGGATTTCCCAGGACTTTGTCCAGCCCCAAGTTAGCATCCTTTCTTCCTTTGGATGACACACGTCTGCTTGTCTTCCTTTTAGCTGCTTCCTTTCATTTCAGTTTTATGAGACACTCTACCTATAAGATATCTTTATCTGGTTATACTGGTTGACCTTCATGCAAATTGAGCATATAGTGTACTCAGGGCATGCAAACTGAGTTTCATATTTGCTTAATTAAACATTAAGTCAGCTTTGGCCTCAGCTGACTTTTCAACCTTACAGTTCTCAATTTATCAATGCAAAACTATGAACTCCTAAACAAGAGGACTCCTCCCAGCTCACTTACCCTTTCCCATCTTTAGGCTGCTGGTTCATTGTTCTACCAACCTGAGTTGCCTTTCGCTCTAACCCCTGCCTTCAAAATCCTTCTAACTCTTCCAGGTCCAAGTGTAATATCATTCTCCTTCATTCAGCCATCCATGATTACTTAAACCACAAATACATTTTGATTTTCTCTGGATTATTCTTGTAGTACTTGTCACAGACTGAGAGCTGGGGCATTGCAGTGGGATGTACCTGGTTTCCAAGCCAGCTGCTTACTTACAGCCTGTGTGACCCTGGACAAGTTATTAACCACACTAAACCTCACGTAACATGGGAGTAAAACCACCCACCTAATAGGATTATTTTGTTGATTAAATGAGATAATGTACACAAAAGACTCAGCAAAGGGTTGTCACATGGGATGTGTTCAGAACATATTAGCAATTTTTATGTCTTCCTTCTCGGGGAATAAGTTCTGAAGTCAAGTAACATATCTTATTTACAGTATCTTCTGCTCAAAGCCTCAAAAAACCTATCATAGATCATCAAATATAACAAACATTCCAAAAATATTGATTTGAGAAAGGAACTAAATATGATTTTAAATTCCAAAATTCACCCCCTAAAAAGGGATTTATGAAAAGGTAATCTTAGGTTCTGGTTTACCAGGCCAAGTCCCAATATTAAGTTTTGCCAGTGCCCCCTTTTTCTCTGAAAGGTGCAATGGTTTGGATGATAAATTTTATAAGCACCCTATTTATGGAATATTTGCAGCTTCAAATTATCTATGCTACTTTCCCAATTGTTATTTACATTTCATGTAGATGAACTGTCTCTTAAAGGAGATTGTAAGCTACTTGAGAACATAAACCATTTCATATCTTATTTCTTAAAAATCTACTGAGTGTATTGGGAGTACTGACAATGCAATGAGGTCAGGCATATCTATAGGGCAGTGACCCAGGAGGTGCTAAGGATGTGTTGATATTGACCATGATTTAAATGCTGGTTTTAATGAAAGCATTAGTGTACAGATATATTAAGTGATGTGTGTGTGTGTGTGTGTGTGTGTAAGTGGAGAACAGTCATTCTAAACCTTGATGGGAGAGATGTCCACTAGACAGAATTTCTCTAGAGCAGAGAGCAAGTTTATTTGCTTCCCCCACTATAGCTAAGCACAGCATCTAAAACGTAGTATGTGCTCAATAAATATTTGCAGAACTAATGAATGAATGGTGTGGTTCTTGGCACCCCACAGATTGGTATTTCATTACTTTCTCTTAAATTCTTCTTGGGTCCTTTTACTGAAATTGAGTGGTGCTGGCCAAGCCACAACCATGTATAGTCTTCCCTTATAATTATTTCCAAGTCCGTTGAGCTCTTTATCACTAAGGTGTGATTGTTTAAGCTTTGAGCAAATTCTTCCAATTAGAATTTATACATCTTAGTTAAAAATAAACCACTATTTGCTTCCATGTGCAATTAAAGTTTGAGCTGGAGTTCGCTGCACTGTATCATTGGAAACTTCCAAGTGTCATAAAAATAATTAAAGGAAATTGTGAAAACAGGTAGAAATAGCTTCTGATATTCATACTTAAGAGCTCCTTGAGCTTAAAAGTTGAGCCTGACTGGTGTGGCTCAGTGGTTGAGCATCGACCCATGAACCAAAAGGTCACCAATTTGATTCCTGGTCAGGGCATGTGCCCGGGTTAGGGGCTCCTAGGAGGGGGTGTGCAGGAGGCAGCCAATTGGTGTTTCTATCTCTCTATTGCTTTCCCTTTCTCTGTCTCTAAAAAATCAATCAAAATATATTTTTTTAAAAGTTGAAACCTTTATGAGTTCAACAAAGCTTTATATGAAAATGAGAGAACGTGGTTCCTTTCCCAGTACTTCCAACTTCCCATCCCTGAGGACTCGGGTACATGGAACAGCATTTTTACACACACATCACACGAAAAGAGGTTTCTTCTCTCTGACTTGGGCTAGTGTACTGGTACTCCGGCCCTTGATGATAGGCAAGGGAGAATCATTTCATGGTTCCCCTTCTGATTTTTGCTCTGTCCTGATATTTGCTGCACACCTATGAGGGGAAGGTAACTACTGAGTTTATTTTCAGTGTAGGCGTCTGTGCTCCCCTGCATTTAGGAAGGGCAGCTTCTCTCTGTATTATGTGTGTCCACGTGCGTGTGTGTGTGTGTGTGTGTGTGTGTGTGTGTGTGTGTAGTTCTTTTTTCCGCCTCAGTGTTGGTTACAGCTCTGCAAGATACAGGCAGCAGTAGCTTCATGGTTAATCCTAACTCTGTGCCCACGTAGTGTAGGTGAGGTCTTTTTTTACCCTTTTCTTCAACTAATTATATGCCTCGCCTATGCAACTGTAATTATTTTACCAGCATCTGCAGAACCCATGTCATTTCTCTTTTAAAATATAGTCAGAAAAATAGCAGAAATAAACCTATTTTGAGAGCTTGTGTGTTGAAATAACTTCCACTGAAGTATAGAGATCCTCTGGGCTGGTGCATTATCCGCAGCATTTCATCGCCTAAAATTTCTGGTGGTGATGAAATACTGGCATATGCACATAGTTTCCTAATGGAGCTTAAACTTATACTTGATACATTTCTTTTCATAAGGATTAAATATACTGGCAATCTTGACTTAGTCAAATGTAGATTTGTCAAAGTACTTTGCATACTACAGAGTTTTATATGATGTCTTTAAAAGACCATGCATTCATTCTTGGTGTATTTAATGACTTTACTTAAAACAAAAAATTTGCGCCTTTTTCATCTGATCCATTTTTAATCTCAACTGATTTTAAAGCTACTTAGATATTAAAGCAACAATATCAGAGTTTTATAATGTAAAGTCTAGTTTAGTTGCACAAACACGACAGGGCTTTACCTCTTAGTATTAGAAAAATGTGAAATTCTAACATAAATTGCAAAAGTAGACTCTGTCTTATTCTCTCACTTTTTCTTTACATATTGCTAGGAAACTTTGTCCATGTTCATGATTCTCTCCTCTCTGTAATATTGACTTATTATGAGGTAATTCTTTCTTTGAAACTTTGGGCTTTGCTTTATGATACTTACCTTTTTTTCTCTTGGTAATCTAGTTTTTCATCCTTAATACTGAGCTGGGGCATATTAGAAAAAGGAAGGCAAGCAGTGAATCAGTGAATTTTAAGTGAATTAGATCTAAATCCTATATACTTTACATATAGTATATTTCCCCTTTTTTACTGTGTGGCCAAGACTTGGGTGGACTGGTCCGTCCATCCATAGATCAGCAAGCATCTCTGCAGTTTCTAATACAAGTGTGGCAGAGACTGGCTGGCTGTTCACCAAACCCATGTCCTGTCCTTCCGGGACTCACAGAATGCATTTCCCAGCCTCTCCTGCAGTTAGATGAGCCATGTGGCTAAATTCTAGTGAATGTAATGTGGGTGGAAGTGTTAGCTGCAACTTTAGTGCCTGACTAATAAAACCTTCCCTTGGGTGACCCTCCGTCTTTTCACCCCTTTTGCCAGCTAGAGGCAGATAATCATGGTGGCCTTGGATCCTCATTGGAGTTGGTGAAGCCAGAATGTTAATTGAGAAGGGACCTGGGTTTAACATTCATATTTTCCAATGATGTAGATATTTTTATTTTAATATATCATATTATATATGTACCATATTACACATATCTATCTATATATAAAAGGCTAATATGCAAAGTGTCCTCTTGGGAGTTCGACTGGGAGATTGGGAGTTTGATCACTCGCTATGACGTGCACTGACCAACAGGGGGCGGTGCAAAATGAAGGAAGGCTCCGGCCAGCAGCCTGAAGGCCCTAATTGGCCCTGATCACCGGCCAGGTCTTAGGGACCTTACCTATGCACGAATTTCATGCACCAGGCCTGTAGAAAGTGTATATATGCACATACAGAAGCAGGAGAGCTGAATTCTTTTGCTGATTGAGAAGTGCCATAGATCAGTGGAAATATTGGGGTTTCTAGGTTAAAAAAAAAATTAGCACAGAATCCTGTCCATGGCATTTACTATTATTGTAACTTTTGGTCTTATCTAACCTTCTCAACTGTAAAAATGTTATGTTTCAGTGTTTTCATGAGAATTCAATGAAATAAAGTATTTTAAAGTGCACTGGTATTTGCTTGAATCTGGCATTCTTTTTGTGTTGCCATAGCACCTCTTACCTATAGCTGTGACTCTCTGGACCCCTTGTTCCCAAGGGTGTTTCTTTTTTTTATATTGACCATTGGCTTGACCTCCTACCTGGTGAGGCTGGGGGAAGACTCTTCCTTCCAATCAGAACCAAAGCCACTGTGGCCATCCACCCCCCTGCAGACGCAGTGCTCAGTGTTCTCCATGCTGGAGAGTGAGGGTTCTGCAGAGTGACCATTATGGAGTCGGGCTTGGTCAAGAAATGCCATTATACTAGTGTACCCCTTAACATCAAGAAGCAGCGAAGGATCGACTTACGGTGCCTCTACAGCTGTTGCCTGGCACAGGTCACAATTCCTGGGTCATTTGAAGTGCCTGTAGTTAGTCCAGCAAGAAACAGTATCAAAACAATGTTCACAGCTTTGAGAAAGATAGCCTGTTCTTTAAATTATTTTCACAGACATTAATACGTTCCATGCATTTGGGGGAATTCCTCCTTCTAAATCTTCCAAATTTTCCCATTTGCTTCGCTTATCATCCCTCAGAATACTAAAAGGAAGTGATTTATAGGATTTTATCATCTGGCTTAAACTGTTAATCTCAACAAATTTAAATCTTTTCTCATCTAATAGATACCCTCTAATAGAAAATGCATTCCTTTATCAATTTTCATACATGAATTTATTTATTATGCTCTTGTCGCTAAGCATACTGGGCTTTTATAAAAATGAAGGACAAACTGAAAAACTTTCGGTGATTCACTTGGAAAGGAGTCAAACGTCTAATAGGGAAACATAAATCACGTGAAGACGCCACCTGGCAGTTTGAGTCCCACCTTATTAAGCCTGAATTCTGCGCTTCGCACAGCAGAGGCAGAGGTGTGAATAAGTGTCAGTAGTGACTAATATTATATCATGGATGCTAATTGAATGTTGATGAGTATCTAAAAATCGCAGTAATAGAGACATGGATGCTAATTGAATGTTGATGAGTATCTAAAAATCGCAGTAATAGAGACACACTTCGGCAGCTGAATGTTGTGATGCTTTGTGTCCTGAGTTTAATGCCTCAGATCTTAAGCCACTTAGAGTTTTTTATGCTGTGCTGTAGCACAGACACTCATCTGAAATAATGGGAAAATCTTTGCTTCTTAATCCAATTTCTGGGAAACTTCTTGGGCAACAATAAGGTTTTTAACATTCTGCAGGGTGGGGATAAAGACAAATGGTGATAGACTTTAGTAATTTGACCTGCATTTGAAGAGAATCTGTTATTCATTGGCATTAAGTGATGTCTGGATTTTCGTGAACAAGGGAGTAAGGTAAAGTTCAAGCTAGTCAATGGTGCTGGGAAAGGAGTTGGTATTGATGTATAGTTCCTTGCTAGCTTGCAAAAGGACCATTTTCTCCCACTAACTAGATCTCCGCCCAGAGGCTTCTTTGCTTTCTGATGTCACTAGTTTGCTACTTTACCACCTTGAACTTTAATTACAGTTTTGGGATGCATTATAGAAATTAGTTGACCAAACTCTGATGTTTGGAACTTTTATAAAGTTTAGGAGTAGGGAACACTTTTAGAAAATGTTAATATTCCAAATTGTTGATCTTGAAGCTACCAGCTAAGGACCAGAAATTCACTAATATTTAGTCACTCTTCTATAGGATCAGAAGAAGCAAATTACAGTATGAGTATCCAACTTTCCCATAATGATGCCTGATGTTCTCTCTCCCCCCTTTCTTAGTATTATAGCACAAGATTCATATTCTCATCTATCTTTCAGGGACACTGGGCTGCACTGGAGGCCTGAATGGCTTTCCTGCTGACAAGCTGAGAAAGGAGTTACATTTCATGGCTTGTCATTCTGTCAGTGTGTGTATGTGTGTGTGTGTGTAATGCATATGTTACATATATAATATCTATAATATGTGAAATACTTATAATATTTATATTCCGTTTAATAATTTTTATTTTATGAAATACAATTAAAAGCCGAAACCGGTTTGGCTGAGTGGATAGAGCGTCGGCTTGCGGACTGAAAAGTCCCAGGTTCGATTCCGGTCAGGGGCATGTACCTGGGTTGCGGGCACATCCCGAGTAGGAGATGTGCAGGAGGCAGCTGATCGATGTTTCTCTCTCATCGATGTTTCTAACTCTCTATCTCTCTCCCTTCCTCTCTGTAAAAAATCAATAAAATATATTTTAAAAAAAGAAAGAAATACAATTAAAAACAATTTGCCTTTTTAATATTTTCAGGCTTTAAGTGATACCTGCACTGAGACAAAACCTACAGACATACACACACATATTCACATGTCCTAGAATACATGTGAAATCAAACAACCATTTTCAGCTAATTTGATATGCCTGCTATTCTTATAGTTCAAATAATAAAAGTCAAGTACCTACCTACTTTTATAAATATAATATTTGCCTTTATTTACAGCTGCTGGAAATTTAACTCTGCTAGTATTTAAAAAAAGAATGCTAATACTTTATATTTATTTGATCCAGATATTATTCTGAATGATTTACATGTGGTATCTCATTTAATACTCACAACAACCTTGAACATTTTGTGATCAGTAAACAGATGTTAAAAATGTCAGTGATTGGATCAAGGTTGTGAGAATTGAGACCCAGTTTCAGCTTAAGTTCAGAGTGCATGCACTTCCCCTGTCTTCCTGGGGTCATCCTTGACCCTGAGCACTCAGGAGCAGAATTACTTTTTGTTTGGACAGAGTGAGTTAGGCGTAAAATTGCCACCCAGGTGAAAGACTGTTCAACGTTCCTGCTTCTTGGCTGCCTGACTTCTTCATGGACATGTCAGTAGATCTCAGAAGTGAGAAATACCAACCAATGTCACTTAATCAGCATTTGTATGATATCTCTGATAGGGGGAGCACAGAACCTGACTCAACTCTCTAAAGCAAAAGCAGAAACATGATTGGCTCATGCTCCTCACAGTCCAGAGGTAGTGTGCTTTCAGGCTCGGCTTGATCCAGAGACTGTGAAGTCTTCAGGATCTGTTGGTTTTTTTGTTTACTTTTGTGGGGATTCTTTTGGCTCTGTCCCTTCTGTGTATCAGATTTGTCACTAAGTGGGCTCCTTTCCTGGTAGTAGCAGTGACAAAAGATTCCTATCTTCCTCTCCTTACCACACAAAGCAAAGGAAGAGAATTTTTTGTGGCTGCTCCGGAGGAAAACACTCTTCCTTCATGCTTGACAGACATTACCTATTGTTACCAAGAAGCCCATTGCAATTATTCATAACTAGAGGCCTGGTGCACGAAATTCGTGCACTGGGGGGGCGGTGGTGTCCCTCAGCCTGGCCTGCACCCTCTCACAGTCCAGGAGCCCCCGGGAGATGTCCGACTGATGGCTTAGGCCTATCCCCATGCGCTGCACTCGCCATCCATGAGCCTGGCCTCTGGCTGAACAGTGCTCCCCCTATGGGAGCACACTGACCACCAAGGGGCAGCTCCTGCATTGAGCGTCTGCCCCCTGGTGGTCAGTGCGTGTCATAGTGACTGGTCATTTCACTATTCAGTCGATTTGCATATTAGCCTTTTATTATTTAGGATACTCTTCTTGACATTAAATCACTACATTAGAAGCAAAGGGAAGAATTTTCCAGATATATGTGTACATGTTTTGGGGCACACCAAGAACTTACGTACACATGCGAAAACTGTAATTTAAGAACAGCCTTTGTTTATAATTTTGAATGACATCATCTCCATTTACTTTCTGAATGATTTATACCTATTTTACCTTAAAATCCTAATTACTAATTCCTTGAAAAAAGTATTTTATTTACTTACTATTGATAAGTATTTTCTTTGTTACATGTAGGCTGTGAAACAACTTAGAATTATATATTTTAATTCAATTTGGATATATTTGTGCAGATAATTCAATCCTAAACATAAAAAAATAAAAAAATTACAACTCAGAACTTTTAAATGTTACTATTTTACACTCTTTTTACCCACAGAAATTAAATCAAATAGCAATTTAGTCACTTAACATTTTCTTTGAGATGTTTCTGTCAGAGAAAATTAGCTGACAATATGAAAACCCTCCATTGATAGTTTCCTTGTGATGTGCTTGTATTTTTTGGTTCTGAGTACCATATCTAAATTGTTTCCTTTCTCTTGCCTTTTCTTTCTTGTGAGTAAGGACCTCCAGCCTCTATTCCGCTTTCTCCACAAGGAGAAAGAAAGGAAGGTCTGTTTTATGAACAAGTCATGATAGCAGGTAATGAAGTAAGGTTTCCACAGGCTCATATACTATATTATAATCTTTCTTTCCTCCTATGTACTTATCTCCAGTTTCTGAAATATGGAATTTAATGTTAACAATTGTGAAGAAAAGGGACCGTAATTGTCCACTGGGCTGTGGTTAAAATGTAGAAAAACATTAAGAGTGAACATGCCATGTGTCTTCAAGGTCAGAGCGCTTCGTTTTTATAGACTGGGTATCACCAAGCAAGTGTGAATGTTTGAGGGATTTTAAGGGCATTAATGATTCCCCTGCCCCCAAATTAAGAAAACACTCTTGGTGGATTTTTTTCCTCCATGCCTCCACTCTCACTAACCTAAACTAAAGGTTAATATCTAATGTACAGTGTGCCAGGCCCAGCTGAAATAATGCCTTTATCAGCCTCTGGGTTGGAGATGCCGGAAAGCCCACACTAGAGGAACAGTAAACCTTTTCCCAAATGCTGATACATCTGTCCACTGTAGCTCAACGGGACTCCCATGACTAGAGTTCTTCCCGGCCTTCGATAGTCCTTTGTCAAAGGAAACTCACTTTTGGGTTGATGCTAAAGGATTTCTATTTAATGAGCAAAATGAATGAAAGTTTGCTGCTGCTCTGTGTGTGCAGAAGGTTTAGGCTGACCTTGATTAACTATAAAGTAGCCCCATGACTACTGTGTAAAAGCTTTCTGACCGGTCACTGTGGTAATTGAACGTTGTAAGGGTTCTCAGTGAAGTAGGAAGTATTAGTTAGGGCTCAGGCCTTTTCATTTCTTCCGTGTTAGTGTCTTTGGCAACAGAATTGCTTTGTGTATTAGTATTAACAAGAACAAGGATATCTACTATATGGTGATTTTAAATTGGCAGCCACCTTTCACCTGTCAGCTCAATTTGTGGCTCGCCAATAGAGTGGTATAAAAATGGGACCAGCACCTTCATTATTCCCAATTACATATGAGGAAATTCAAGCTCAGAGAAAGTAAGGGAATCACCCAAGGTCAGTCCATGACAGGGGGGATCTTAACCCTATGTCTCCTGACCACTCATCCCACACAGGTTTTCTTAACTGGTTTATAGGATCCATGCGATCCATGCCATGGACATTTCCTTGTGCTAGGAGATGGGGGCTGATTGTGTAATCTTTGACAGATTTGTCTTGGTAGTTGCTTCACGTTTCTAAGCCTCAGTTTCCCCATGCTCATCTTACATTAGAAGGAGGCTGAATTAAGTTTTGAAAATAAAATAATGCACCTACACTAGACATTATTAAAACATTTTCTTCTCTGTATTATATTGCTAGTTATCGAGTAAATGAAATGTTATAATCTGCTTGTTCAAATAATTTATACTGGTATTAAAAGCCGAGAGCAGATGCCGCAATAAAATTAGTGCTGGAACCTTATCTAAGACCCTTAATGAAATCAGGGCAAGCCTAGTAAGACAATATGACAAAATATTTAATTTTATCATCTTCTCTGCATTTTTGTTTATTTAAGTGCTTTTGCTTATTTCCCCCTATTTTTGTTGTTTTAATGAGAATATGTGCTAAGGAAGAATTCTTAACAAGATTTTTAAAGCAAATTCTTTTTCCATCAATATGTCAGAGAGAATGAAAGTGAGATTCCAAATAACATCAGTAAATGTGGAATCAACGAATATTGTGTAAATTAAGTAAATATATATACTTGTGCAAGCCCATTTTCATGCCATGGACCCCATGGATCCTATAAACCAGTTAAGTAAATATGTATATTTACTTATAATTTTTTTAAGATGAATTATTTCTGGTAACATTGTTTAAATTATGTTCTTCAAGTTATTTATATGGGTGTGAAGAACACAGGAATTAAGCCAATATGCCCATATTGGATATAGGTCAATGTTGACAAATCCAAAATTATGAATCCTGTACACACATTCTCTAGCATTTGGGTTTATTTGAAAATAAAGATCAAATTAAATCACATGCAACTGGCTCATTGAAATGGCACTGAAAATGATTTTTAGACTAATTTGTTATTTAAAATTTTAGTAACATTTAGGACATTTGATGCTTATACCTTAAAAGTAGAGGTTGGTTTGAGACTTGACATGCTTTCTGAGCAAATGGGTTCTAAACTTGTTGAAATACATATGTCCAAATCTGATTTTATACCCTATGGATGCTAACAAATAAAAAATATTCATCCAACCCCTTCACTGGATTTGTGTGTAGGATCTGCCAGTATAAGTTATCTGTGTCCAAGAATATGTCAGGTGTATTTACCATGTGTGCTGCTGAGCTTTGACAGTAACTGAAAATTCGACCATGTCTCAAAGATAATATAATCTGACCCTATTATTTCCATATTATTCATATGCAATTCCTTAGAGAAGGAAAATGATTAGTTTCTCTTGAGTTGTATTGTATGTACCTTTTCTGTTATATTTATGAAATCCTCCCTTTCCTTGGAATCAATACAGTTGAAGGCTGAAAGAAAAGACAAATATTTGGGGAGTTTTCACATTCCTTTTATATACCTGGAACCAATTAGTTTTCACAGTTGTGCTGCCCAATCACGATTGAAATGTAAATATATGTTCAATTTTCAAAACAGTTTCCAGCAACATTTGTTGTGTGTTTTTTTGTAACAGTCCCCATTCTTGAGGTATATATGTATACATATTAGTAAGCCTGAATATGATGGGAACCAAAAGTAGGAATAGTACTTGAAACTAGAAATGATGTTAGTGATCAAAATATATGCCAAGAAGGCCTGGGTACTTCCTAGAGCAGTGGTTCTCAACCTTGGCTGCACATTAGAATCACCTGGGAATCTTTTTAAAATCCTGTTTTCTGGGCCTCATCCTCCGGAAATTCTGTTTCTTTGTTACTAATGTTGTGGCCCCACCCCATAACAAAGAAACAGAATTTCTGGAGGATGAAGCCCAGAAATCAGGATTTTAAAAAGATTCCCAGGTGATTCTAATGTGCAGCTAAGGTTGAGAACCACTGTCCTAGAGGGAGGCTCGGAATAAACACCTTAGCTTTCCAGCAGCCAACCTAAATGGGGACACTTAAAAGGCTTCAAATGTCGGACCTATAAAGCCAGTTTTCAGTTAGAATAAAATTATTCTTTTTAAAAATATATTTTTATTGATTTCAGAGAGGTAGAGAGAGGGAGAGAGAGATAGAAACATCAGTGATGAGAGAGAATCATTGATCTGCTGCCTCCTGCACATCCCACACTGGGGATTAAGCCCACAACTCGGGCATGTGCTCTTGACTGGAATCGAACCTGGGACCCTTCAGTCCACAGGTCGACACTCTTGTATCCACTGAGCCAAACCAGCTAGGGCTAGAATAAAATTATTCTTGATTTGACACACCAGATAAATTTCTCCCATGAGGATTAATTTTAAATAGACAATTAAAAATTGTATGCCACATGGCTCCTTTTTAATGCTAAATAAACTAGAATAGTTATATTACCTTGACCATAGTAGCAATCAATGCATATTTTGATAACCATTGAATTGGGGGTAGCGGGCTGAATGTGGTATAGAATCATCAACAATTTTTTTTGATAAATTATTTGCTAAAACACTGAAAAAAATCACCTTGCTCACTAATGATACCATAAAAAGTGAATATTCAGGCCATCAGTAAATATTTAAGTGTTGATAGAATTTAGCACAGCATGACTATTACAATGTCTTCCTTGGTGTAGTAATATAGAATTATGAGATACAATATCTTTAATTGTTGTAATTTCTTCCCCCACAGGAGTCCCCCTTCATTCCATTATCTTTAAAAAACAAACAAACAAACAAACAAACAAACAAACAAAAAAACACCAGTAGACATCCTGGTTACAACAACCATGATTGGGAGAAATTACTGTTTTTATTTCTGAGTGAAGAAAAAAGGGTAAAAAAGATTAAATAAATTGTCCAAGATTATACAGCTCCAAGGTATTAGAACCAGTACAGGAGTATGGATTTCCTGACTCAAAATCCAATATTCTTTTCTTTGCACCTTTTCTCCCTCATTCCAACAATTTTATGTCCTTTGCAAAATTGTGTTAAATTATTATATTAGTCTTCTCAGTCTGCCGTTTTAAAAAAGCCACAGACTTGGTGGTTTAACAGAAAAGTATTTCTCATAGTCCCATTCTGAAACCTAACTTGGCTTTCTGGCAGCCGCCACCTCACTGTGTGCATGTAGAGGGAGAAAGTGAGCGAGAGCTCTCTGAGGTCTCTACTTATGAAGATACTAAACCTGTGCGATCAGGGCACCACTCTTATGACCTCATTAAACCTTAGTTACTTCCTTAGAAGCCCCATCCAAATATAGCCATATTGGGGCTAGGGCATCATATCTGAATTTTGGGAGAACACAAACATTCAGCCCATATCAATTATGAGAAAAATGCATGTCGAGGAATGCAACCAGGCACTCCTTCCTCATTCCTGTGCCTGGGGTGTAGGTGAGGCTCTCAACCTAGATATAAGGGCTTAGGTTTGTTCTAAGCCAGGCTTGAGTGAACCATTGTCATCTTGTACAGTTGCCTCAAACTCTAAGTTGGCTCTATATCCTGGTATTATCTGGAATTGTAGTGACCAAGGCCCAGGCTAAATCTCTGAGGGCAGCTATAACCCATAATAATAACAACCACAATAATACTTGAACAATCGCCATGTACCAGTTACTTTCGGCTAAGTGTTTTGGGTTCTTTGAATTTAATGTGTTTTATTGTTTTATTGAAGTCTCACAATTGAATGAGATTGATAGGTGATATTTGATATTGTTACTTCCTTTATACTAAGAGTTCATGGTCACGTAGCTGGTGAATGCTTGATTCCTGATTTATTTAAACCTAGGTGCCTTAAATACTACCCCATTCTGCCCTTCAAGCTAGCAAGTAGGCCAGGATCTTGATAGTCAGTGAGGTAAATGTGCTCTAAGACTGCAAAAGATAGGCATATTCATGAGCAAACCCAAGGGATGGCTTTTTATATCTCGTGAGCCATTGATGTCAGCGTTGTCCTACTTGTCTTCACCATCACTGAGAGCAGAGGCAGAAGTTTGTGGCTGAAGCATTGCCCTGATGCTTCAAGTTCTAATCCAGGAGTCATCTTTCATTTTCCCTGGTTTTCTAGTATCTTCACATTTCTATGTTTGGAATAAGTAAAGCACATAGACTCAGTAAAACACATCACTGGTCTTTAGCAATTAAAATGACCACTCCAATCAATAAGGAGACAGGAAAGAAAGCGTGAGAAATTGTAGAGTCCAAGTTAAATCAATAGTTTATTGTTCACATTTTGGGTAAAGAGATATAAGCCTACTCTCAATTGTTTAATTTAATTACTGTGTTGAACTGAGATCCTTAACGAAGAGTAAAGTGTTTGGATGTTTAAACTTATTATTTGGTTACAAAAAATACATACTTCTGTTTTGTGTGTTTTTTTTCTACGTAAGTGTATAGCATTTAAAATGTATGAAAAGTTTCCTTTTGTGTTTGGTAGCTGAAAATGTTCTAGAAATTCTAAAATGAATCCTTTTTGAGATTGGGGTTGCTCAAGTTTTCCGAAGTTCACTTACATGAGTCACTTAGATCCGATGGGTTTCAGTATCCCTGACTGTTGGGTATGGTGTTAGACTTGACTAGATCCCTTACAAGCTCCATGTCTGAAGATATATGATGCTCTTTCTCAGTCATTAAGCCAAAAGAGTGTTTTCCCAGGTTCTGGACATACACACATGGTATATTCACATTCATTTCTTAGTTCATTGATTCATGTATTCACATTTATGTTATTCATTCAATCACTCAGCTGACAAATATCTGTTGACTTTCTACTCTGCCAGCCATTGTCTTATGTCCTATGTGACATTCAATTGGCGTTTTAACTTTCAATATAGTTCGTGTGTGATGAATATAAGTAGTTAATTCAGTAAGGTAAGGAATCTGTATTTTGGATATTAACTAAGAGTTTGATCTTCCAAGACTCAGTAACATTTCTAAAATTAGTGTAGATCACTGTTTACATTTATAGTAAAAAGGAAACCTCTGCAACTATGCTTCAAAGAATATTTATACAGGATATAAAGATTTTTTAAATTGTCTTAAATGTACTGGTTTATAATTCATTATCTACAGAGTTTTATTTAAAAAACAGGTAAATTTATATATTTTATTGTATTATTTGATATGATAATATATTATTTGCATATATTTATCAACTTAGATAAATTTTGCAAGTATTCTTACTTATTTATTTTTTCAATATGTTTTTATTGAGTTTTAGGGAGATAGGAAAGGAGAGGGTAAGAGAAACATCAATGATGAGAGAATCATTGAACCGCTGCCTCCTGCATGCCCCATACTAGGGATCAAGCCCCCAACCCAGGCATGTGTCCTGACCCAGAATCAAACCAGTGACTTCTTGGTTCCTGGATCAGTGCTCAACCACTGAGCCACACCCGACCAGGCAACAAATATCCTTTTTAAATAGCACAATAAGAATAGTGTTCTACCTAAAACTGTTAAATGCATTAATTACTCAGGGCAATGACTGTTTAAACTCATCAGGCCCCTCAATTAATTCTAGCCCCTTTACTCAATTAATTCAGAACACCTTAAGAGAACTTCTGAATTTATTTTCTATTGAAAAGGTTATCTTGCTTTATTATTTTCTTCCTTCCATTCTAAAACAGAAAATTTTTCATTCTTTCTTCTGAAACTGATCCTTTAATCTATATTTTTGAGTTCTCTTTTCTTTCTCACTTTTACAAGAGGTTTTTACTAATTATAACTTGTATCTTTTCCCTCTTAACTTCAAGCTTTCTTTTTCTTAAAACAAATGTCCTCTCAATTTGATTCTTTTTCAGGCTAAACATTTGCAGAAGCTGGCCCGAAAAGGGGATGGAAAGAGATGAGATATAAACATAAACTTTCTAATGTGTCTCTATGACTGTGGCAGTCATTTGCTTAGAACTTCTGGTGGCTCTCATTATGAACCAAATCAAGCCACCTCCTTTCTTCCTCAACCCTAACTCAAGTTGCCTGAGTATGCTGAATGTTTTAATCACACTGACTGTTTCTTCAACATCCCCTGCTGCTCTTTATTGCAGGATATGTTCACATTAAATACTTTTCCTCTGCATTTCTAGTTGCCAAATCCTAGCCTTCTTTCAAGATCTAAAATGAAGTATTCCCTAGCAACCTCTTGTTTCACTTGTTTTTGAACTCCCATTTATGCCTCTATTGCTTTTACAGCTGATTGTTTATATGTTTTTTCACCCATTAACAGGCATGAATTATATCTTATTTATATTTTAGTTTCATGTGTGTGCATTATTCTCAAGTCCTAGTTGGTGTCATTGAAATTGACTTAAATTGCATATATTTATATTTAATTACATATAAACTTATACAAATGTATACATTTGGTAAATGAGACAATAATATCTGGATTCAAACTCAAATAAAAATGAAATTTGCATATTAATAATATTTGACTTTATTTCGTTAATATATGAGCTTTGGAAAAGATGTGATTTGAATGAATGAATGGACCAATAGATGGAATTCTGAATTGTCTAACAGAGTTTGTCCAGTGGGATCTTATAAACACCTGCTTGAAATGAGTATTTTTCTAGCCTTAAACTTTGTAGGCAATGATATAGTCCAAGATGAGTCTGAAAATATGAATGCCATTCAGAGTTTATCAGTATGCCAGGGAGTCCCTGAATAACCAGGAAGCACAGGTAATTATACAGCTTTTCTGGTTATTTCATTTGGGTAAAGTATGGCTTCCATTTGAACTACCTATTGGGTCTTTCCTGGTTGTTCAAGCCCTGTTTGATCATATGCTTTCTAAAACTCTGACAATAACTGATGTTCAGGTTATTTGCTGTGTGCTAACTTTATGTCCATTTCTAAAGTCTGGAAGGATAGTACCCTGTCATTTATTTATTCTTTGTGCTGCACCAGTCCTGGGCCGGTGTTGAATCAAGATTTTCTCTTTGATTTACGAAGGTTGTATGTCTCTTCACTGGCAGGCATACTGGTCAGTTTCCCAACTCTGTTAAAATTTTTACCGGAGGAGAAAGAATTGATGATTTCAGAAGCTCAATTATTACAGGTGGTTATGCCTATCTGGTTAGATTATATGTCATAGGCCTCACCTTGATTTCTTTTTGAAGGATATTTATTGTGTGTAGGCCTACTGTAGGAAGACTGAGGGCAATTCTTTTTCATCACATCTGAGAATCACTTGTAGCATGAAATAGGGAATGCAGTCCAAGTTTCAGCTGTGCTTTTATTGCTTTTTGTATTATTTACATTGATGTGGGAGGCTGCTATTTTCTAAGAGATGGATTTTTCTTCAGACAAGGTCAGCCTGTTTTGTGTATTCTTATGAATATAATACATATTTGATGATTTGATTTCTCTATTTTCTTTGTTTACATAATCCAAAGTTAACTTTGGCCTTTCTTTATGCTAATTTGGCATATCCAGGAGTAAAAGAAAAATTGGAGAAAGAATCATGACCTTGTTTACGTACACCTGGAGCAACCAAAATAGTAAACATAAGCACTTAAAAGATAAAACATGAGAAAACAATACTTTGGAGTTAGGACTTAGTTATGGCATATTTCTCATTAGGGTAGTAGTCAAATATCGCTCCTTTGGTCTTCTCCTCCAGATATTTAATTAAAGAGTAAATATTTAGGATAGCTTTGCAAGATGTAGTTATTTACCTGCCACAATAACATTAAGGGATAGAGTAGAGGGAATTGAAAGGAAGGAAAATAAAAATAAAAATGGGAATGTAAAAATAAAGATGCATCACAAATGAGAAAACAGAAAATATTTTTAATTATATGAAACGTCTAATTGGCCTTGACTTTTTGCAAAAACAAGACAGCTTACATCATTCTGCAGAACTAGTGCCTGTGGAGATGGGGTGACCAGGTGATCACCTCCGTGGTAAATTCTGGATATTATGATCCAAAGTGTTTGCCTCTATTGACTGTCAATAAAAGAACTGCCCTTGCTTTGGAGATGATCTCATGACTTGACTTAAAATATTTACTTTAAAAAGTTTTTAATTATTTGAGCATAAAAAAGCTTGATAATGGAAAATAGGTTATGTTGAAAAATGGTTGAGAATGAAATAGTTTTGTTTTGGATACTAAATAATTTATTGCTTGTAGAAATTGATTGCTTTGACAGCTAATTTTGCTACCATGTACTCATTTTTGAAAAATTAAAAATTTCATTTTATAAAATTTTCATTTTATTTTCTATAAAAATGGACAAACAGTTCAAAGGAGCACAGGTTTTAGCTACTGTTATTTTCTATGATTAGCTTTAAAGTACGGATGGTAAATGTCTTGCTTATCTTAAGTTCAATATCATTTATTATTCATTTCTCATTCCTTTACTCAATCAGTGCCTACAATAAGGCCAGGTTAATAAGCTTTAAATAAAAGGAAGTAGGCCTGGCGGATGTGGCTCAGGGGTCGAGCCACCTACCAAGTGTCTCTTACCTTACCATTCTAGACATTGCAAAGTGGATCGATGGGCCAATTTAGAACCTTTTTTCTTTTTCTTTTTCTGGTGGAATTGATAAAGTGTATTCTTGAGCATTGATTTATTTTTTTTTTTTTTTTTTTTTTTTTTTTTTAATTAAATCTTTATTGTTCAGATTATTACATTTGTTCCTCTTTTTTTCCCCCCATAACTCCCCTCCTCCCAGTTCCCGCCCCACCCTCCGCCCTCACTCCCCACCCACTGTCCTCATCCATAGGTGCACGATTTTTGTCCAGTCTCTTCCCGCATCTCCCACACCCCTTTCCCCCCCAGGAATAGTCAGTCCATTCCCTTTCTATGTCCCTGATTCTATTATAATCAACAGTTCATTCTGTTCATCAGATTATTTATTCACTTGATTCTTAGATTCACTTGTTGATAGACGCATATTTGTTGTTCATAATTTGTATCTTTACCTTTTTCTTCCTCTTCCTCTTCTTAAAGGATACCTTTCAGCATTTCATATAATCCTGGTTTGGTGGTGATGAACTCCTTTAGCTTTTCCTTATCTGTGAAGCTCTTTATCTGACCTTCAATTCTGAATGATAGCTTTGCTGGATAAAGTAATCTTGGTTGTAGGTTCTTGGTATTCATCACTTTGAATATTTCTTGCCACTCCCTTCTGGCCTGCAAAGTTTCTGTTGAGAAATCAGCTGACAGTCGTATGGGTATTCCCTTGTAGGTAACTGAGTTTCTTTCTCTTGCTGTTTTTAAGATTCTCTCTTTATCTTTTGCTCTTGGCATTTTAATGATGATGTGTCTTGGTGTGGTCCTCTTTGGATTCCTTTTGTTTGGGGTTCTCCGCGCTTCTTGGACCTGTAAGTCCATTTCTTTCACCAGGTGGGGGAAGTTTTCTGTCATTATTTCTTCAAATAGGTTTTCAATATCTTGGTCTCTCTCATCTTCTGGCACCCCTATAATTCTGATGTTGGTACGCTTGAAGCTGTCCCAGAGGCTCCTTACACTATCCTCGCATTTTTGGATTCTTTTTTCATTTTGCTTTTCCGGTTGGGTGTTTTTTGCTTCCTCGCATTTCAAATCATTGACTTGATTCTTGCGCTCCTCTGGTCTGCTGTTGGGAGTCTGTATAATATTCGTTATTTCAGTCCGTGTATGCTTAATTTCTAGTTGGTTCCCCAATATAAGATCGAGGGTCTCATTAGATTTCTTGAGGATCTCACTACATTTATCGGCGGCTTCTAGACAGTTCTTAAGAGACCTTAAAAGTGTGGTTCTGAACTCTATATCTTCCATTGACAATTTTGTCCTGTTTCTTTGTCTCCGCATTTTGTTATGCTTCGAGCATTGATTTATTTTTCAGTACCCATCTTTACCTACTACTTTTAAATCTCTTCTATATTCTATAAAATAAAAATAGCTCTTCTCTAATGTATGAAGAGTAGCATTCATTCCTTTATATGTAATACTTAAACACTCCTTTTAACCAAGAAACATATGGATCCCATCTTGTTTCCAGCTCCTATGCCATTTTTCATAGAGTTATGCAAAATAATTATTATTTTTAATTGTGACAACTCTCATCTAAAGTGTAACTGGTTTATCTTATCAGCTCTTCTATTAAAATTATTATCTAGTGTGTATTTGTTTAACTTCAGAAAAAAATAAGAATGACTCAAGGTACTTATATTTGCATGAGAAGTTTGCTAATGAGACTTCAATATCTTGCAAGATTCATCAAAAAGTCATATTAAATTATTAAACCACAACTTGTCTTAAAATAATTTGAAGTAATAAAGACTTAAAATAATAAAGCACACTGCCAACAATGGATAGTTTAAAAATCCCTCTCTCTGCCTGCCTATCATCTATCCATCTATCTAATCATAGCGCAATATAACCTCTGACCCTTGCTTAGCTTAGTGATTTAGTGATAATAACCTTTAAGAATCCAAGAATAAATATCTAGTGCCAAGAATTTTTTTCTAAAGTAGAAAGGCTGAGAAGCCACTGAGAAACAAGAATACTCGAACTTTTCAAGTGTTTGTTACAAAGAAGAGGTAGAGGGTTGGAAAATATTTTTAAGGAACTCTTCCACAAAACTGCAGGTAACAGAAGACTCAGGCTGTATGTGGTTATTAAATTGAAAGGTAATTTTCACCTCACACTGAGGAATGGATTTTAAATGCCTGGGGATATTTAACAAGATCTGTTTACACTATTTCCTGAAAACTTGTTAGTTTTATTGAAGATTAAATTTTCATTGCATGGTGATTTTTTGAATAAGCTAAAAGTAAAGTTAAAGAAATGAAAATCTCTTCTCTTTCTTTTGTTCCATTGTTAAATAGTGTACTGTGTGAACTGTTGATTTCTATGGAACAGAAGCATGAGTTGTCATACCACATTCTCAGGAGCTGTTGGGGGAAATATTTTTCTTTTATTTTGTTAGAGAAACTAAGGCACAAAAACTCATCTAAAACTAATGCATAAATACTTTTCTGAGATGATGATTATCACCATGTCTTTATTATAATAGTACCAATAATTACCGCCCTTGGAGAGGCTATTACTGATTCCAATTTGCAACAAAATGATTTGTGCAAAATCTCAGAAATTGTTGTCATATCTCTCATGTTAATATTGTCTAAGTACACATATGTAATACATTAAACAATATAATAAAATAAAATATTGTCTAAATCTTTGCTTTAAAATCACACTAATTACCTGGAAGTTTCTATGAGGTAAAATATAAGGACATCATTATCACTGTTTTTTAAGTTCATTAAGGGAAAATCAGACATTGACAAAGTCATGAGTTGTAAGTCATATGACAGAAACAAATTCTGGATCCTCTTTTGAGTGAAAAGGACTTTTTGTATTCTAAAATTCCAGAAATAATCCTTGCCAGTGTTTCTCAGTGGTTAAAGCATCAGCCAGCACACTGAAGGGTCGAGGGTTTGATTCCCCTCACAGGCAGGTACCTGGGTTGTGGACTTGTTCCCCTCCCCCAGTCAGGGTGCTTTTGGGAAGCAACCACTTGATGTGTCTCTCTCACATCTATATTTCTCTCTCTCTCCCCCCTCCCTCTCCCTGTCCCTTTCACATTCTCTAAAAACAAAAATCAATGGAAAAAATATCCTCTAGTGAGGATATAAAAAAGAAAATTCCAGATACATATGCATGTTGTGAGACAAGTGTTTTCTGTTGCCAGTAACCAGAGCCCTGGAGAGTAGGGCTAGAAAAACAGAGTCAGAAACTGAAAACATCGCCCTGTCACCACTTGTATGGGGGGTTCTCACGTGCTCTGCTTTGCCTGTGGAGCTTGTTAGTGGGAATGATGATTTCTGGGTTAGGGAATGGTTGGGAGCCTGTCTATAGTTGCTCCACAGTTAGAAGTTGTGGGCTAGCATCCTGAGAATTATGTTCTCCATTTCCCTTCTTACCCCTTAGTTCAGTGACTATAGGATTGCCAATCATAGGTAGTGACTCAATAGTGCAAGTTATGGTTCCATATATAGAGCACTATTTATAGAATCTTGGCCCATTTTTGTCCTGGTGAATTTTGCTCAGAGTGTAAAGTAGCTTGGTGACTTATTTGTTTTCTGAAGGATGCCATGCTTTACTTTAGCGAGTCATATTGCCAAGGTGTAATTGTGGTGTGTATTTTTTAAGTTTTATAACTTGATTTTTTTTCCAAAAAAGAGGTGCTACTTGGTTTGTTAAAAATATACTTATAGTTAATTATTTATTATCTTATAGAACATATATGTCCTTTCTTTCTCTTTTTTTAGGACACTGCCACTATTCCCTTGGTGTTTAATCAATCATGCTCTTTGGTTCAATGAAGCTTTCAGTTTTGAAAATAGTAGAACTTGTCAAGTGTCATTTTAAGTGCCAGCAAATGGTTGATTTGAGGCAAGAAGAACAAAGTGTAAGAAAGAAAATAAATCTAGCATTCGCTTAATAATTTGCCCTTTGCAGCAACACAATCTTATCTGACCACCCACATTCATCTGGTTGCTGATGTGGTTCTTGCTTCAATTGCAGAAGCTATTTTTGCACCTTTTGTGTCTTTTGAGGAACTGAGTGGGCCTGCTTGCTTATAATGATTCATGTCTCAATGTGTACAGGGTGTCCCAAAGTGCTACTGCAGTGATGAGCAGAATGGAAGGGGGACAATTAAGCAAGCTTCTTCCTTTAAGCACTTTGAATGTTCTCATGAACTGGTACTAGATTAAGGCCCATTTTAGTTGTCATGTATTGATGCTTTAGTCCTTCCTATGAGACAGTAGCTTTTCTGGAAGAAAGAGCAATATTTTTAAAAAATGAGAAAAGCCCAGCCAGCATGGCTCAGTGGTTGAGCATTGACCTATGAACCAGAAGGTCACCGTTCAAACATTCCTGGTTGGGACATATGCCCAGGTTGCAGGCTTGACCCCCGGTGTGGGTGTGCAGGAGGCAGATATCAATGATTCTCTCTCTTATTATTGATATTTCTAACTCTCTATCCCTCTCCCTTTCTCTCTGAAATCAATAAAAAAATATATATTTTTAAAAGAGCAAATATACATAACCATCTAGGGGAGTTTAAAACATATATATAGGCCTTTCATACTTGGTGCTAAACCATCTTAAGATGCTTAACTGATTAATCTGTTTGGATTAAATAGTATGAGTGACCTTCCATGCCTTTCTTTGGGTCAGACTTGGATAAATATTAATTCTAAGTATGAGAAAGTCCCTTTCTTTGCTACTTACTAGGGTTTGTTAAGTATCAGGATTTTACTTTGGTTGGTTTTGGCTTCCTATTTTAGAAATTAATTTTAGCACAGAACATAACATTGCTGATGTAAACTATAGAAAAGAATTTGCTACAAGGACCTGAGACTTCATCCTGTGGAGTTTAGTTTTGTGAGAATCTCAGCTATAGTGCAGAATTGTATCCTGGACTCTGGTGGCATAATTTCTATGTTAACTTTTAACTCTAGCCTTATTTTCCTAACGGCCTCCACTTTTGCTGTTACTGCAACTTCTCTTTTAATACAAGTAATAATTCCAAAGATTTAAACTATATTAAAAGACAGGAATTTTCTTTTGCTTAGGGAAAAAAGTAAGTCTTCTTGAGAGATACAGTTCAATTCCTCTCCCCGCCCTCCTCAGGGAAGGCAGTTTCTGTGAGTAAAGAATAAACATGCCTATTGAGTTCACTACAAGTGTCATCATTGTTTAAACCTTCTTGTTCATCTTTTAGATTCCCAGAAGTTGTGCATGAGTTGCTGTGGGAGAGTTGGAACTGTGGAAGGCAAAGACAATTGTGATGCAGTTTGGTGATATGAGGATAACAGGTTAATAACTAAAATTTATTCTTTTATTCTACTGTTTTTACATTTAACTTAAAAAGCAGTTTGGCTATGTTGCATCCATATATAAACTTACTTTGTCATCAAATCTGGGGGAATGATGTATATGCTATTTAGAGAGAAAAGTGTCATGAAGATTAGGTTTGACTTTATTTTGTTTTTCATGAGAGACTAGGTTTAATTATAATTTTTGAATGAGATAGCCTCATGTAGGAGAATTTCTTTCTGGCAAAGTTTATTTTCATGTCAAATTCGACTTAGTAGTAACTCCTAATTACTTTTGCTTTATAATGGGAAAACATTTCACTAGAAAAACAAAATTGCAGATGTAAAAATATTGCAAAAAATGTATGACAAAATATGAAGATTCGCAAGCCACAGTCAAATAATAATATTTTTTCTTTTCTCCAAAAGTTATCTGAATTGCTTGGCAGGGTTTACGAAATATCCAGTATCTTCCTCATATTGGTGACTTGCTCATTTTAGGGAGAACTGGGTTATTATGGGAATTTTTGCTAATAAAAGAAGCGTTTGTAATGACTTTGGCTCTCAGGAAGGTGCCTTTTTTAATCCTTCTGAGGAAATAAGTCTGTATTCAGCTGGACTCTGGCACTGGTCACAGTTTTTAATAGATCCTTTTCCCCCTCATATGTGGCAGTGACTTGTGGGCTATCATTGTTAAAGCAACGGTGCTCTGAGATACTCATCTATTTCTTAAAATATTTTGTGATTGATCTCTAGCATTTGAAAAGCAAATGTGCAGAAATGGCCTCTAAAATTTTGTTCACTAATTATCATAAGACCTATGTTTGTTTACAAGTGAAATGGTAACACTAAATTCTCACACACAAAAAAAGACCAAATAACCATTTTAATTTTTCTAAATGTTTCAGTATTAAAATATTGGAAGTATTGAAGTGGTGTCTGTGGCCAGTCATTTTATACTAGATGTTATTATTTAATGCTCACTTGACTTTTGCCACCACTCAAGTAATGATTAATTTCCTGAGGTGAAGTTTTTTTCTAAGATAGTGTTTTTCTAAGCAAAAGATCCCAGATTGACAACCCTGGACACTGTGGGCCTTTATTCATCTGCAGAGCGAGCCTGCCTTCCTGCCAATCCCACCCAGCCGCTATCCTGAGGAGACCTCTGTCAGGGTCTGTACGGGAGGCTGTTCTGTGCCTTTCCTTTCAGGCCCTGTGTGAGGAAATGATTGAACTGCTTGCCAAATTTGTTTGAGTGGGACTGTGAAGAGGGGCCAAAGGACAGGGCACACTTTTAGGAAATTGGCAACTCTTCCATGAAGTATATCATTTTCTTTTCTTTTCTTTCTTTTTTTTTTTTAAATGCTTTTATTGATTTCTGTGAAGAAGGGAGAGGGGGAGAGAGAGATAGAAACATCAATGATGAGAGAGAATCATTGATTGGCTGCCTCCTGCACAACCCGCTTTGGGGATCAAGCCTGCAACCCAGGCATGTGCCCTGGCCAGGAATTGGACCATGACCTCCTGGTTCATAGGTCAACGCTCAACCACTGAGCCATGCCAGCTGGGCTCATTTTCTTTTCCTTTGCTCAGTCCCTTTAGTTCCATTACCACTGAAGTAGCCATGCAGAGGGTAGTATCTTTTTCATCACTACCTCTCTGAAAAATGTGCTGAGCCTGCTAGATACCGCCTGTCTTTACTGACTGGTGGACTCCTATGGGCTGGAGCACCTTCCACAGAAAACCCAAAAGTCATATCCTCTGGCAAAACATCTTACTCCTCCCGTAGCACTCAAAGACATTCGGGAAAATTTTAAATGGGAATGTGAAACCATGTTTGGAATACCTCTTCTTTGTTGGCGATGAGTGCCAAAAAATGACTTCGCATGGGTTTGGTTACCATAAAAAGAAATCGCAGAGAATGAAATGATAGCTGGCTGTTTTCATGTGAGGATTGCTTTCATACTGCTTTTCTTTTAAACATATCAGATGAGTGGGGAAACTGGAAATTTACTTTTAACATGCAATTAGAGATGAAAAGTGAAATGAATCTAGGTAGATATAGCTAACCACATTACTGTAGGTCTTTACAGCACTAGGGAGCTCCATATTGAGAAATTAAACTAAAACTGCAGGTGTGTATAATGGTACATTTGATGGCTTGTGATGATATTAATAAGGTCCAAAGAAACTGTTTCCTAGCCTATAAGCATCTTTACACACTTAAGTAATAAAATACAAGCTTGGGAATTTATACCATTGTTGGTAGAGGTAGATTACTAAGTAAAAAGTTTCACCTCACAAAAAAATGACAAATGTCATTATCAAATCTTGGATTAAACTTTGAAAGCCTTATGGTTTTGAGGTTGAATTTTCTTTCCTAAATGTAAGTTGAGGAAAGCAGTAAAGAGACTTTGAACACTCCCAGCTCCTGCTTGGTGAAGAGACAGTCATACATCTGTGAACACAATGTACATGGCAGAGGGTTTTTTTGTTGGTTTGTTTGTTTTTTTAAGTTTCCAAGAGAAAGCAATGGTAGACAAGAGATTAATGAAAATATCCCCATTTTTCATGGTTAATGAATATGATCAGTAAATTCCCCAAAGGACTCATCACTCATTTTCTCTCCTACTTAACCTTTTTCTATATGTCTCAGCAGGAAGGAAACTGATTTTATGGGTAACAGTTTGTTGGTGATGGAGAGAATATCCTCAAATATGTTTAAAATCTAATGTAAAAGGTTCCTGTGAAATAGGAATGATTTCCATTTCCTGAGTAATATTCTTAAGCCTTTTACTGAAGTGCAAATTTAGACACTGCAGCTCAGATGAATGTAGACCAGAGGTACCCCCAGAACTGCCGGGACCTCCAGCTCAGAAACACACAGAGCTTTTCCTGAACGTCCAGGAGAAGGGAACATGGCTGGGGGGACCATCTGATTTTGTGATCAAATGGAAGGACATATTAGGTAGGAATCTTAGAAATTTAAAATGAAGAGATTTTTCTGACAGAAGCTATTTGCATAATTGAGTCAATGTGGTTTTTACTGGGATCAAAGTTTTGAATTTTAAAAATGTTCTGGATAATAAATTATATTGGATGCACAGTAAACAACAGCATGTTTTCTTACTTTGATAAGCACTGCCACATTGCCTACCCAACAATTCTCTCAGCTTTCATCATAACTGGTACAATTGAGCATTGAGGTTCTCAGAATCCTCTGGGTACTACATTGACCATTTGAAAGTTGAATATCACTTAAAATTTACTGGTTTCTAAGTTGTCAAGTTCTCACAGTCATCTGGAGGACTCCTTTACTTGCTTGTGATGTAAATTTCCTAAAAAGGAAATGTATTCTTTTAAATGTTCAAACCTCTAGGTTCATAAAAACCCCTACTATTCTCCACTTTTTACTATCTAAGGGATTGGAACCAGGCTAATTGTGTCAAAAAACTAAATTTTTTTCATATAATTTTATATCTTAGAAAAGGTTACTCTGAAGTTTTTATAACTTCTCTTTGAAATATTTTTGGACACCATGTCAATATAAGGTTTACTGCTTTAATGCACTGTATTCTAAAAAGTTACTTGCTTTTATTCTTTAGGCACATAGCCATGTGAGTTCTATAGATAATGAACTTTAAATTGACATTTGTTTGCAGCAGTGTTGTGGTCTAATGGGACAATCTTTCCTAACTGCATTTATTTTCTACACAGGAAGCATCAAGACAATCATGCCCATGAGAACTCCAATCCATTCAGGTAATCATTACCTTTTTAAACAGTTCCAAAAATATGATTTGTCTCCCACATTATGAACATTTTATAGTTATTTATTTGTCTTGACTTACCTGCTCTTTCTAAAGTTCTGTGACAATATTTGATTCTTATAGACTTCATCTAACTCTACTAATTCACTGTTTTTAAGCTATAACTATATCTATAGTATATATTATATATTATGTTATATATTTATACATATGTATAGTGTTATATTAAATATTTATAAATATACATTTTATATTAATCTATAAAATACATCTACATAGAGAACTATGTACACCAGCATACAAGAACTTGGTTAGAAATAGCTATAAATTTATATTAATGGAGGCTTTAAACATTTTTATGATTTCATAAATAATATTTATCAAAATTTTTCTTTAAATTCTTTTCTAACAAAATTAAGGTGTATTTAAAAGAATGACCACAATTCAAGCATTGAAGAGATTTATGCTTATGACTTAATGCTAAGTTTCCTATTAATATCTTTTAATTGTGGAAATTATGTAGCAGCCATAAAAAGAATTTATTAAAGTGAAAGCCATTTTCAATTTATGCAATTTCAGTCTGGATATTTCGGAATGATTTTGTGTTGTGTTTTTTACTTGATAACTGTTTTGACAATCTCTTTGTATTTCTTTTTCCCCCAGATCATTTTATCTCAGTGAAACTGACAATTGAACTTTGCTCTAGTTGATGGGCAAAATTCCTCCTAGACTATTCACCATCCCAATTTCATCCTAGTTGAAAATATTCAAATGCCATAAGAAATTTTTAGAGATTTACATTAGCTTTTGGGTGGACTTTGCTACAATGGAGAGAACTGTGTTATAGCCCTGGTCCAAGGACATTACCATTTATTGCCCATAGACTGTGGGGTGAGGGTGAAAGTCTCCAAAGAGAAGGAGCATTTGGCAAGTTTGCAGACACCCTGGAACATGGAAGCAAGCAAGCTTTGAAACGCACAGCTTTGGTGACACTCCATGAGTCTGCAGGGCTTTCACGCAAATTAGCCCTTAAGATCTTGTGTAACAAAATGGACACTGGGGACACAGCTCTAGGACAAAAAGCTACCTCAAGGTCTGGAGAAACCGATAAAGCGTCGGGTAGATGGAGACAGGAGCAATCAGCTGTTATTAAGATGAGCACTTTTGGCAGTCAAGAAGGACAGCGGCAACCACAAATAGATCCGGAGCAAATCGCAAACACAGCATCAGCACAACTCTTCGGTTCTGGGAAACTGGCCTCCCCTAGCGAGGTGGCCCAGCACGTCACAGAGAAGCAATACCCGCTGCGCCGTCCGAGTCCTTACTCATGCCAACATTCACTCTCCTTCCCTCAGCACTCAGTGCCACAGGGTGTCACGCACAGCAGCAAGCCACGCCAGAGCCTCGAAGGCCCTCCGTGGTTTTTCCCTGGCCCTTTGCCGTCTGTCGCCTCCGAGGACTTATTTCCTTTTCCGATCCATGGCCACAGTGGCGGTTATCCGAGAAAAAAGATCTCAAGTTTGAACCCTGCTTTTAGCCAGTACTCCCAGAAAAGTATCGAACAGTCAGAAGATGCTCACAAGAAAGAGCACAAACCCAAGAAGCCCGGCAAGTACATTTGCCCTTACTGCAGCAGGGCATGTGCCAAACCCAGCGTGCTGAAAAAGCACATCAGGTCCCATACCGGGGAGCGGCCCTATCCATGTATACCGTGTGGCTTCTCTTTCAAGACAAAGAGCAATTTGTACAAGCACAGGAAGTCGCATGCCCATGCAATTAAGGCAGGCTTGGTCCCTTTCACAGAGTCAGCTGTCTCTAAATTGGACCTAGAGGCTGGTTTTATTGATGTAGAAGCAGAAATACATTCAGATGGTGAGCAGAGTACAGACACCGATGAGGAGAGTTCTTTATTCGTTGAGGCTTCTGACAAAATGAGTCCGGGCCCACCCCTCCCTTTGGACATTGCCAGCAGAGGGGGCTACCACGGGTCATTGGAAGAGTCACTGGGAGGCCCCATGAAGGTGCCGATTCTGATTATTCCTAAAAGCGGGCTTCCTTTGCCTAATGAAAGCTCTCAGTATATTGGCTCTGATATGCTCCCCAATCTGTCTTTAAATACTAAGGCTGATGACTCTCACACGGTGAAACAGAAACTTGCACTCAGGCTGTCAGAGAAGAAAGGACAAGATTCTGAGCCATCGCTAAACCTTCTGAGCCCGCACAGTAAAGGAAGCACTGACTCTGGTTATTTTTCTCGCTCAGAAAGTGCAGAGCAGCAGATAAGCCCCCCAAACACAAACGCGAAGTCTTATGAAGAAATCATCTTTGGAAAATACGGTCGGCTTAGTCCCAGAAACACACTCAGTGTTACAACCACAAGTCAGGAGCGCGCCACGATGGGTAGGAAGGGGATGATGGAGCCATTACCTCACGTCAACACCAGGTTAGACGTCACGATGTTTGAAGATCCTGCTTCACAGCTGATCCCCAGCAAAGGAGAGATGGATCCCAGTCAGACGAGCATGCTGAAATCCACTAAATTCAACCATGAGTCCAGACAATCCCAGGCTATCCCATCTGTCAGGAATGAAGGAAAACTTTACCCTGCAAACTTCCAAGGCAGCAACCCGGTTCTCTTGGAAGCTCCTGTGGACTCTTCACCCCTAATTCGAAGCAACTCGATGCCAACTTCTTCAGCAACGAATCTAAGTGTCCCCCCTTCTTTGAGAGGAAGCCACTCATTCGATGAGAGGATGACGGGTTCCGATGACGTGTTCTACCCAGGGACCGTGGGAATCCCCCCTCAGCGCATGCTCCGCAGGCAAGCTGCGTTCGAGCTGCCTTCGGTCCAGGAGGGGCACGTGGAGGCGGAGCACCACGGCAGGATGCTGAAGAGCATCTCAGGTTCATCCTTGAAGGAGAAGAAACTGATTCCCGGGGACAGGGGAGGCTATGACTACGACGTCGGCCGGAAACCTTACAAGAAGTGGGACGACTCTGAAACACCAAAGCCAAGCTACAGGGACATGCCCTGCGTGAGCTCCCTAAAGCACGGCGGAGAGTATTTCGTGGATCCCTCGGGGCCGTCGCAGGGCGTGCCAAGCATGTTCGGAACCACGTGTGAAAACAGGAAGCGCCGGAAGGAGAAGAGTGTGGGAGACGAGGAGGACACCCCCATGATCTGCAGCAGCGTGGTCAGCGCGCCCATGGGCCTCATGGCTGCAGAGTACGACCCCAAGGTGCAGGTGCAGGAAGGCGCGCGAAGCGGCTTCGCCCTGGCTGGGCACGAGGGCGCTCCCCACGGCCACGCCGAGCGCTTTGACCCGGGTCGGCCCCACCTGCCAGCGGGAGGAAGCCCGTCTCTCGGGTCAGAGGAGTTACCTGCAGCCACTGATCCAGAAAAGGTGTCAGACCCCGGGGGCAGGAAGCCCCCGGGGAACGTGATTTCTGTGATCCAGCACACCAACTCTCTGAGCCGACCCAATTCCTTCGAAAGGTCCGAGTCGTCCGAGCTGGTGGCCAGCGCCCAGGAGAAGGCCTCTTCGCCGTCGGAGGCCGGTGACAGCGAGGTTTCCGAGGCCCCGGTGAGTCCCGAGTGGGCTCCCCCCGGGGACGGCGCGGAAAGTGGGGGGAAGCCGTCCCCGGGCCAGCAGGCGCCCCCGCAGGCCTACCACGCGCAGCCCCGGCTGGTCCGCCAGCACAACATCCAGGTTCCGGAGATTCGCGTGACGGAGGAGCCCGATAAGCCGGACAAGGATAAAGAAGCGCAGAGCAAGGAGCCGGAGAAGCCGGTGGAGGAATTTCAGTGGCCGCAGAGGAGCGAGACGCTGTCCCAGCTGCCCGCCGAGAAACTGCCGCCCAAGAAGAAGCGGCTGCGCCTGGCGGACATGGAGCACTCCTCCGGGGAGTCCAGCTTCGAGTCCACGGGCACCGGCCTCTCTCGCAGCCCCAGCCAGGAAAGCAACCTGTCCCATAGCTCCAGCTTCTCCATGTCTTTCGAGAGGGAAGACGCCATGAAGCTTGCCGCCCCGGGGAAGCAGGATGAGTTTGGGAAGCATTCGGAGTTCCTGACGGTCCCCCCTGGTTCCTACTCGCTGTCTGTGCCCGGCCACCACCACCAGAAAGAGATGCGGCGCTGCTCCTCCGAGCAGATGCCTTGCCCGCACCCAACGGAAGTCCCAGAAATTCGGAGCAAATCCTTTGATTATGGGAACCTGTCCCACGCCCCGGGAGCCGGGGCGCCGGCCTCCACGTTATCCCCGTCCCGGGAGAGGAAGAAGTGCTTCCTGGTGCGGCAGGCTTCCTTCAGCGGCTCTCCCGAGATCGCCCAGGGCGAGGCGGGCGCGGACCTGGGCGTGAAGCAGGAGCAGATGGAGCACCTACACGCCGGCCTGAGGTCCACGTGGCCCCACTCCCCGTCCTCTGTGCTGCCCCCTCTCCAGGCAGAGGACCCAGGGAAGCAGCTGGTGGGTCCTTGTGCCCAGCTGAGCTCAGGGCCACTGCACCTGGCCCAACCACAGCTCATGCACATGGACAGCCAAGAAGCTCTGAGGAATCCCTTGCTACAACCAACATCCTATTTGACAAGCAAGCACTTGTCTGAACAGCCACATTTATTTCCACACCAAGAGACCATCCCGTTTTCTCCCATCCAGAATGCCTTGTTTCAGTTCCAGTATCCAACCGTCTGCATGGTTCACTTACCTGCTCCGCAGCCTCCTTGGTGGCAGGCCCATTTCCCACCTCCCCTGGCGCCACACCCCCCGAAGAGCTACGGCAAGCCTCCTTTCCAGGCAGAAATCCATCCTAGCTACCCCCTGGAGCACGCCGCAGAGCACACTGGAAAGAAAGCCGCTGATTATGCGCACACAAAAGAGCAAGCTTACCCGTGTTATTCAGGAACATCAGGCCTCCACTCAAAGAACCTCCTTCCAAAGTTTCCATCGGACCAGAGCACCAAGTCAGTGGATACTCCCTCCGAGCAGGTTCTTCAAGAAGATTTCACCTCGGCAGCCGCTGGGCCTTTGCAGTCCTTACCGGGAACAGTGGTTCCTGTTAGGATCCAGACCCACGTCCCGTCCTATGGGAGTGTCATGTACACAAGCATCTCTCAGATACTTGGGCAGAACAGTCCTGCGATTGTCATATGCAAAGTCGACGAGAATATGACCCAAAGAACACTGGTAACCAATGCGGCCATGCAAGGGATAGGGTTTAACATTGCCCAGGTGTTGGGGCAGCATGCAGGCTTGGAAAAATACCCCATCTGGAAAGTACCTCAAACCTTACCCCTCGGGTTAGAATCCTCAATCCCCTTGTGCTTACCTTCCACCTCGGACAGTGCCGCCTCCCTGGGAGGGAGCAAGCGGATGCTCTCTCCAGCCAGCAGCTTAGAACTCTTCATGGAAACGAAGCAGCAGAAAAGGGTCAAGGAAGAAAAGATGTACGGACAGATTGTGGAGGAGCTCAGTGCTGTGGAGCTAACCAACTCAGATATCAAAAAGGATCTCTCCCGCCCGCAGAAACCCCAGCTGGTTCGACAAGGCTGTGCTTCTGAGCCAAAGGACGGCTTGCAGTCGGGGTCATCTTCCTTCTCCTCTCTGTCCCCCTCCTCATCTCAAGACCATCCCTCTGCTAGTGCGCCCCTGAGGGAGCCATTCCCTCCCAGCTCCAGGGCGCCCTCTCTCTCACAGAAGTCCAGTGGGCCTTCTGAGAGCAAAGAGTCCTCAGATGAATTAGATATTGATGAGACAGCCTCCGATATGAGCTTGAGCCCACAGAGTTCCTCATTGCCGCTGGGAGACAGTCAGCTCGAAGAGCAGGGAAGGGGCCAGAAGCTGCCCGTTGGCATGCTGGTCCACATGGCCTCCGGCCCAAGCAGGAAAGTAGCAAACTCGACACTTCTTTTCACCGATGTGGCAGATTTCCAGCAGATTCTTCAGTTCCCCAGTCTGCGGACAACAACTACTGTGAGTTGGTGCTTCTTGAATTATACAAAACCCAATTATGTGCAACAGGCCACCTTCAAATCCTCGGTTTATGCTTCATGGTGCATTAGTTCCTGTAATCCAAACCCATCAGGATTGAATACCAAGACCACTCTGGCTCTTCTGAGGTCCAAGCAAAAAATCACCGCAGAAATTTATACTCTGGCTGCTATGCACAGGCCCGGAACCGGCAAGCTGACGTCATCGAGTGCTTGGAAGCAGTTCGCTCAGGTAATGGATGTTGTTCTGAAAGCATTCTGCATTGTGGATTTGATTGCTGAGCAGGATACATAGTGAAGGGCATTCTAAAAATTGCAAATAAAATGAAGGTTTGAGTTGGGGGAGTCCTGTGCAGCATTAGGCTTGGCCCTGAGTAAGAGAAACCATTGGTGTGAGCTCAGTTATAAGCATCCCAGGAAAAGTCCAAACCACAAGTATCCCCTCCACCCAAGTGCCAGGAAATTCTACCTCCGAGACTGATTCCTTTGGGTTCTTCTCCCTTCTGACTTGTGTTAATGACTTGTGTTAATGACCTGGCAAACTGCAGCTCACGAGCCACATGCGGCTCTTTGGCCCCTTGAGTGTGGCTCTTCCTAAGCCTTAGGAGTACCCTAATTAAGTTAATAACAATGTACCTACCTATATAGTTTAAGTTTAAAAAATCTGGCTCTCAAAAGAAATTTCAATCGTTGTACTGTTGATATTTGGCTCTGTTGACTAATGAGTTTGCCGACCACTGACCTAGCAGATTGACTTTTCTTTTCATGCGAGGAATTCAGGAAATTGTGAAATGGGGGCATAGAGCAGGGAGTGGAAGGAGCGATCAAACAGCAGATGGACAGGTTGTCAGAACTGAACTTTGCAAACTTCGGAGCACTGGTTCCCACTGACAATATTTGTTACTAAAATTTCTTTTCTATGTATTTCTCTCAAATCTCATTTTCCCAAATGACTAGCTGGTTTGTTTAAAAAATGAACAATGAATGCCTTACATGTGAAATTACAAAAAAAAATTATTAACAACGGACATTTGGGAATTTAATGCTAAATTATTAAAGAAGTACATAGGGGTTTTTAAATATTTTAGTTATTTCAGTTACCATTTCCCTTCATTAAGTTTTGAAAATATCTCCCTAATTAATAAAGATAGCTTTAATTGCTACTTCGGAATATAAAACTTGTTTTTAAAGTTTTTCTTAGTGCTCCACAATATTAAGTACCAAAGGAGTGTTTTTTTTGTTTGTTTGTTTGTTTGTTTGTTTTTTTTAATATATTTTATTGATTTTTTACAGAGAAGAAAGGAGAGGGATAGAGAGCCAGAAACATCGATGAGAGAGATTGATCAGCTGCCTCCTGCACGCCCCCTAGTGGGGATGTGCCCGAAACCAAGGTACATGCCCTTGACCGGAATCGAACCTGGGACCCCTGAGTCCGCAGGCCGATGCTCTATCCACTGAGCCAAACCAGTTCGGCAGGAGTGTTTTTTAAAAATATGTTTTTATTGATTGCAGAGAGGAAGAAGGGAGAGAGAGATAGAAACATCAATGATGGGACAGAATCATTGATCTAGTGCCTCCTGCACACCCCCTACTGGGGATCGAGCCACATCCGAGGCATGAGCCCTGACCAGGAATTGGACTGTGACCTCTTGGTTCATAGGTCAATGTTCAACCACTGAGCCACACTGGCCAGGCGAGGAGTATTTTTTTAAAGCAAAATGTTAAATTTATTCAGTAGACAACGTCATTCTTTTCTGATTTTATCCCTTATTTTATGTAACCAGCCCATGGCCTTTTAGTGTGGAATTGAGGCTAATTTTTAGAGATCAAAGAAGAGCAGAGAATGTGGGCTTCCCCTTTGTCTTAGAGAAAGCATATGAAATGATTCTCTCTTCTTGTCCTACAGATGAAGCCTGATGCGTCCTTTTTATTTGGCAGCAAACTAGAAAGGAAACTAGTGGGAAATATCTTAAAGGAAAGAGGGAAAGGAGATATTCACGGAGATAAAGATATCGGATCCAAACAAGCTGAGCCAATCCGAATTAAAATCTTTGAAGGAGGGTAAGGAAACATAAGTGCAAATGGAAAAGATTCAGTGTTAAGTCAGAGGAAACGGTCCTGAGTGCCTGCATGGGAAAAGTGGTATCTACTTGGGTTGGAAGGGTAAAGCGAATTCCTTTTCTATTGACATTTCTGAAGCCTGGCTGGTAATAGATAATGAGTTCATGTCCTTGCATTCATGACTAGCTTTTGATGAACATGTCCCTATTGTAAATGGTTGGAGCCTCTGCTTTAAATCTTTATGCCTCTAATTTAGTATGAAATTGACTAAGTTGGTGGAATCTTCAAAGTTTTATTATTCTATATTATTTTTATGGGCATTTGTGTGCTATTAGAGGGCATTTTTTATTCTATGCTTACAGAAATGCAATCCTGCACACTCACGTATAATCCTAGGCACTAGTTAATTTGTTTGTTTTATTGCTTTTATTACCTACACTCTAGATTTCATTGGGATTTCACCAGTTCCACAATGTCCTTTTTCTGCTCCAGGATCCAAGCCAGGGGCCACACTGCATTTAGTTGTCATGCTTCCCCAAAGTCCTCTGGTCTGTGACAGTTCTCTGTCTTTAGGAATTTCTTTTTAAATGTTAAATTCTGAGTGGTAGAAACATGTTATAAGGCCCAATGACTTTGTTATCTGTATAGTTAATAAAAAGTACACATATGTGTAACGTCTAGGTTTAGATTTTGATGGAAATGTATCTTTGATCCAGTCAAAGGGAGAAAAGCCCAGATTTTTGCTTTAAAAATTTTAAAAATATTTAAAGCACATTAACCACATTTAGGAGATTATGATGTAACCAGCCTTATCTGTATAACAGATCTATAACTTACATATTTCCATATGCGTGAATTTATTCCAATTATATTTACAGGACAAAATAATGTTATCTGTTTGACTATAAAATGTTGAATGTTTAGTGAAATGAAATATTGATTTTTCACATAGATTACCAGTTTGGAGATGGATGATTAAAATTGATTCCCTCTTAGGTTTGGCCTTCTTTTGATGGATGTCGAGTATTTTCACTAAAACCGTAGTTGCATATATAGTCATGAAGCTTGTCTCGCTATTTTTTGACATCCCTCATCCTTTAATACAAACGAGAGAAATATAGATTTCATCTTTCCTCAGAGACTGAGAGGTCCCTGTGACTGAATCAACCCTATTACATTCAGCAGTCTTCATAGCAGTGCACTTGTACTAGATTAGAGAGACCTTCACAGTTACTGTGTGCTTTGGGGAGCCCATCTCCACTAACGAAGGACACGAATGAAAAAGCGTATGTGAACATTTTATTGCTGTGCTTTGATGATCCAAAAGGATTGTGCCCATATTTCATTTCTTCTGCCTTTCATTGCCCAGTTTTATAGGCTATGTCCCAATCATTCCTTAATCTGTGGTCCATTTTCTGCTTGGTGGTGACCAGGTTCATTCCAAGCAGTGTAGTACCAACTCTTATTTTGGTGATTACAAACTGATAACTTAAAAAAAGTATTACTGACCAGTTGTTTAAGGGTATGTGTTTTTTAATCTAATTTATAGATTTAGAATTTAATTAAACATATCCTTTAATTATTTTTTTCAAACATCTATTAATTCTCACATCAAGTAGATTCATGGGTGTGCAGAATGGTAGGTTGGTACATATTTTACTTGTATAGATTTTTCTAATATAGAATAATAGTTTATACAGAACTTTACTATATTTCCATTCTGGAGTCAACTTAATCAGTTAAGACATTAAAAATAAAATGATATTATTTGAAGGAAAAATGTATTCCCATCCACTATGATGATGGGCTACAATAAGTTTAAAGTACCCTTCTCCAAAGAAAATTAGCTTTCTATGAAATTCTTTTATTCTGTATTTCTTAGATAATTTCACCTAGTTAGTGGGAGAGAGTAGTGAAATTAAAAGGTGAAAGGTATTTTGCATCTGTAGGTTCTTATCTACTTTATGACAAAACACAATGTGAGATAAAAGATAAGGTCTAAAACAGTTTTGAAGAACACGTTGATACTGGAAATTTTTTGTGAAAGAGGACAGATTTAAAGGAGCAGAAAGCATGCAAAATTAACCAATAATTTTTTAAATCTCACCTGGATTGGCACTAACCAAAAAGTAGATCATATTAAGATTAAATAGTATCTATAGCAGATCTGGTATTTAAATACGTGTGTGGATTTTTCTTTCCTAAAAATTCTTCAGTGCATTGGATGAATGAAATTGAACTTGCTTTTATTCCTGACGATGGATTAGCTGGGACCTGGGACAAATAGAGAAGTTTACAGTGCTCTGAGAATGTAGAAAATTAGAAATCTAGTGCCTTTAAGTCAATCCCCAATGAACAAGGGCATTTTTATGTCAGTTTACCTTTTGAAGTTATAAATAATACTTCAAAAGGAATATCTTCCCAAGAATGACATTTAGAACCATAATTCTAGCCTCGCTGTGATTTAGGAGAGAATAAGGAAGTAATAATATTCACAGATTTATTCAATAGAATGTCACCCTACTCCATGGCAGATTATGTTTCTTTGTATTCTACACAAAATATGATGTTTGAGCACTGGGTAGGTTTCTTCTGTAGATTATCACAGTGAATACCTAAGACTTTATTCATTGAACTGATTTCATTAGACATCCTTTCAAACTTCTCAACTAAATCCTCCAGGACACCAATGCAAATTTGATTGAAAAATTGAATCTCTAGTTTTCATTATGTGACATTATCTCTCAGAAGCCACTTGAAATTTAGACTCCATTTGTATACAGACTCTCAGTCCTTGGGAAGAGCAGATAAAATCTGTAGACAACAGTTGGTGAGCTCAGCTCAGCCTGTGTAAGCTAGAAATTTCCAAGGCACTCTCGTGCCAGGATTGTAAAAATAGAGTAGAAACTTGCAAAGAAGAATTCTATTATCAGTTACATTAATTTTAGCAAATTTGGAGGGGTATGTGTGTTGTGCATGTACATCTTAGATTATGTAATATTACTGAATGATATATGATGATTTGAATATGTTGGGAGAACTTTTTGGATGTTTCTTGTTTGGAAGTTTTACTAGAATCCAAAAGTAGTAAGGCACAGCTCTGCAACTCTTTTAGGCTTCTATAAGCCCATTTGAACGTCTATAGCAAGTCCATATATTATACTTAATAGAAAAGAGGAAATTCCATGTTGAACTAAATGTAGAAGAAAGTCCATTTTGTTTACAATACCAAATCTATTACCTAGCTCTTTCAGGCATTTATTGCATAAATTTCATAGGTTTTGTAGCAGTAAGGTTGAATAATTGTAAAAGCCCCTCATAAAATTTTGCCATGCAAATAATTAGCTTTGGGTTTGATTATATATAGCGCGTGCTAAATTATTTGAAAACACACTGGATTCCCCTTTTTTAAACAGGTATAAGTCAAATGAAGATTATGTATATGTCAGAGGACGTGGACGTGGGAAGTACATTTGTGAAGAATGTGGGATTCGCTGCAAGAAGCCAAGCATGCTCAAAAAGCATATCCGCACTCATACTGATGTCCGGCCTTATGTGTGCAAGTTATGTAACTTCGCTTTCAAGACAAAAGGTATGGGTCTGATTTTTTTTTTAGAGGAAAATCACTATTTTATGACTATCATGGATTCCAAATCCCATTTTACAACTAACTTTCATCGACAATAAGATGGTTTTGTTTGTGAAAATATGACCCCATGAAATGTGTTTCCTCTCTCATGTAAGTGATCAAAGGATGTATGAGACGGTGAGACTCCTTTTATGACTTAAGAGCTATATAGAGTGAGGCCCAGGCCAGTAGTCTCTGAAGGAAGTGGCTCAGAATTGCCTGGATAGCTATTACTTCATGTTGGAAATGTTATGTGGTCTAGAGAACCTTTGCACCAGTATTGAAATACTGCAAGGAGACAATCCATGCAGTGGCATTAGGAAAGCAAAGCAGCAGCTAGGGAAAAAACATGTGCCCATGGTCAGTTTCAAGATTATAAATAATGTAGAAATCCACAGACTCCCAGGTGGGCCTCTCCATCCACAGTAGCATTAATTATGCATAGAAATTTGATAGCTTTTGGATCTGTGTATTTATCAGCACAGAGACAATCTCTTACTCTCGGGTCATAACTAGGACTTGCCTTGAAATGACATTCTGTGTGTTTTCTAAATATGTTTTTAACAGGTAGTTTCATATGAAAGCATTTTACAGGAGAAGGTTGCTTTGACTATGTTTCTATCATTTTATAGAATCATGAAAGTGTTCATAAGCCCAGTATTCTCAGAATACAAACAATAGTGAATTAGAGGTGGTTTGACTTTTGTAGAAGCACATTTTACTGTTTTTTTGTAGAAGTACTAATGGATCCTCTAGACCAGTGGTTCTCAACCTTCTGGCCCTTTAAATACAGTTCCTCATGTTGTGACCCAACCATAAAATTATTTTCGTTGCTACTTTATAACTGTAATTTTGCTACTGTTATGAATCGTAATGTAAATATCTGATATGCAGGATGGTCTTAGGCGACCCCTGTGAAAGGGTCATTGGACTGCCAAAGGGGTCGCGACCCACAAATTGAGAACCTCTGCTCTAGATACCCCTCACCCTTCAGGAGCCTCACATCATTTTCCAAAGTTTTAACTTTAAATTTGCATTCCAATTGATCTGCTCCACTCCACATCAAGAAAAGTAAATATCAGAGAAAAGATAGTCTTTGCTAGAGAAATGTGTACTTATTTTCTTTTATAGTTAAACTCCTGAATTGTTTCAGTGGTTTGTCAGAACTATAAATGTGTAGCCTCTCAATATACCTGTTTCTTCTTTATTAACAAGCCAGAAAAGGGGGAAGAGAATGTTCATTTGCGTTTCAAAAGAAATACACATAAGGTCCTTTAAATATCATTCACTTTTGCACCATCAAGACTTTCATTTAGAATTTCACGAAGAGACTTCCTGGGAGATAAGAAAATATAAACTTTAGTTTTAAAATATACTGCAAAGCTGACAGTCATTACAACAGATATATCTTCACTGGACGTATGATTTGTCTGCAGGTACAGCTGTGTGAAACACTGGGGAAAGAAACATTTTAAAGATATTTTTGAAATCAAATTAAATTTGACTTTGAACCATTGTCTTGGAGTTTAGAAGGAAATAACTTATTCTTGGTCATTATTTTAGTTTACTATGCATCCTTTGAAAATTTCTCAGAATCTTAAAATGAGCAAAACATTCTGGGAATCCCTTCCAGTTTTCACCTCTTGCTGAGATCCTTTTATCCAAACCCCAGACACCTGCGCTCAGATCAGGAGCACACTCATAGGACCAATACTTCCTCCAGGCCCGGGCCACTCCTTCAGTGCCCTCCCTCTGCCACTCAGCTCCCCTCTTCTTGCTCTAAGCCCTTCAGAAGTTCAAGAATCCCATAAACCAAAGCCAAGGTGGGGTTGTTTCAGAGCCAGATTTCTAACAACACACCTTCCCTAAAGATAAAAGCTCAGAGCCTGACCACCTGCTTGAAACGGGTGGAGAGAAAAATACAGAAGAAGAAACACATATTAAGATCTAAATAAATTATCTTGACCCACTTAACATCCACACCCATCCACATACAGGATTCCTAGCTCCCTTGCAGAAGTAGATGGTTTTATTAATTTATACTTATATTTAATTAATTTTCAGATTTTAGAGTTCTTGATGATTTGTCTACAAAAATGTTTGAGCTTTTTTAAAAAATTATAATAATATAAGTAAAATAATAAACAACAGTGTCCTAGCTTAGAATTGTGACTCATATATTACATTAATAGCAAACTAAACACCCTTACAAGGGGAACAAACTAAGTCAGCAGGCTGAGGGTTTCCACCTAGATTCAATGAGCCTATTCTTTAAAATAAGGTATTTGCTGGTACACTGCTAATGCAGCATCAAAGGGCTTAGACAATATTATGGCCTTTACAACAATTAATTTCTGGATCTCTTTTGATAAGCTATATATGACATTTCATAGATCCTAAGTCAAGAGTGATTAGATCAGTGTCTTCATAATTTTTCACATTATATATAGCAATTATATAAATCTACAGAAACTTACATACACATTTGTATGTTTATACATAATTGTATATCTCTCTGTCATCATCATACATATGTGACATAAAATTCTTTCTTTTTTTATAAGAATAATGGGAATTTCAAGATAGGTAAAAAGGCAGTATTGCTGCCCCAGAAGAAACTGCTGTCATAAAGTATGCCAACATATGTCAGACAGATAGATGCTCAATACTGAGAATACGATTCCCTATAAGGAGTTAGCTAAATATTCATATTGTTCTTTGAATTAACTACAGGGTTGCCCCTAACATTAGTTTGGATTTTTTTTCTTCTGATTAGTTAGGATCCTGTAAGTCTAATCTATATCAGATCAGTGCCAGGAGGCTGACTGTATAATATTTCATTGGGAAGTTTCTCTGAGATGTGTGACCCAATTTGGCTTTTTATGAAGTACTAGAGGCCCGTTGCAGGAAGATTCCTGAAAGAATAGGGCTTCCTGTGGCTGGAGCGAAGCAGAGAAGGGAGCCAAACCCGCTGAGGTGGGCTTCACTCCTGCCTCCGCCACCCTGCTTGCTTCCCCCAACCCCCCGTCTCCGCCGCCCTGCTTGCTTCTCCGCAGCTTCACTCCCTTCTGCAGCAGTTGGCTTCCTTCTACGTTGTCTTCAGTCTTCACTCTGCGCCTGTGTATGCAAATTAACCGCCATCTTTGTTGGGTTAGTTTGCATACTCATCTGATTGGCTGGTTGGCATAGCGGAGTGACACCAATTTGCATATTTCTCTTTTATTAGTGTAGATTAGGAGGCTGACCCATTTGGGCCAAAGATATTAGATCCCTTCTCAGCCAGGAAAGCTTGGGATTCCCAGTTTTCCTTGGAGCCTACCCTTGAAAAGATGTGACCCTAGGTGTCGACACATCCTCTAGAATGAAGAAAACCTGAGATTGGGCTATAGCCATCAGGGCTTAATATCTTCACAAACCAGATTGTCCCTCTTCTGTTTGAATCAAGGGATCATGGGTAGAAACAAATCCCTGTCATCTCAAGTGAATTTTGGAACAATCATCACATTTTGGTAGCATTAATTATTTTACCGTGTGTGTTTTCTAGGAAACCTGACGAAGCATATGAAATCTAAAGCGCACATGAAAAAATGCCTGGAGTTGGGCGTCTCAATGACTTCAGTGGATGATACAGAAACCGAGGAAGCAGGTATTTATCATTTAGTTGGTGGACTGTTGCACTACATATGCTTCAGCTTTGTGGCCAGTGGTAAAATAAGTTTAGATGTGTGTTTTTTTAAAAATGATCACATTTTATTTTATAAATACAAATTTAGAAAAGAAGTCTGACATATTGAATTGCTTGAAACCTACTAAGAAGAAGCAAATACATTTCATTTTATAAGTAGGAAGGGAGAAAGGTCTTACCAAGAAAATATTTCTATCTAGAACCATAAAGGAAATCCAGCTGTACTTTTGTTGTGTTAGGGATGTACATTTTATAAAACTTTCTGGGAAATTTGAAAATTTGAATGTCTTATTTTTCCTATTAAGAGGAAATAAAATAGGAAAAGAAAACATCATTAACCTCAATAGAAAGCCTGAGGCTCAGCCAAACCTCCTGAGATACTCTCCTTACACATAAGCTTATACCTGTAGAGATAGGTTGTTGCTTTTATTTATTTTTTCTAACATTATCATTTACAACATTACATACATATTTGTTGGGGGTTTCCTATCAGTGGTGTGATATCTGAGATATAAGGTCCTACTCTGGAGTTTTTACTATAAGGTGGGTTGACATAGGACAGGTACCTAAAAGATAAGAACCAGTGCAGGTTTACAGAGGTATGTGTCCAGTGAGTGTTACAGGAGTTCAGAGATGGAACTATCTGCAGGGGCTGGAGGGTTGAGGAAAGCTTTTGGAAAGAGATGGGGCCTAAATTAACTCCTAATATTGATGTTTGGATCTGGAACTCCACTATCTTTGTTCAATTGTTTCAGAAACTATGGAAGATTTGCACAAAGCAGCTGAAAAGCATAGCATGTCCAGCATTTCAACTGATCATCAGTTCTCAGATGCTGAAGAATCGGATGGTGAGGATGCAGATGATAATGATGATGATGATGAAGATGATGATGACTTTGATGACCAGGGAGATTTGACACCAAAAACCAGATCAAGAAGCACCAGTCCTCAGCCCCCTAGATTCTCCTCCTTGCCTGTGAATGTTGGTGCCGTACCCCATGGGGTTCCCTCAGATAGTTCCCTGGGACATTCTTCATTGATCAGCTATTTGGTTACTTTGCCAAGTATTCAGGTTACTCAGCTTATGACACCAAGTGACTCATGTGAAGATACCCAGATGACAGAATACCAGAGGTTATTCCAGAGCAAAAGTACAGACTCAGAACCAGACAAAGACAGGTTAGACATACCCAGTTATATGGATGAAGAGTGCATGCTGTCTTCAGAGCCCAGCTCCTCTCCGAGGGACTTCTCTCCCTCAAGCCACCATTCCTCACCGGGATATGATTCTTCACCCTGTCGGGATAATTCACCAAAGAGGTATCTGATACCCAAAGGAGATTTATCACCCAGAAGACATTTATCACCTAGGAGAGATCTATCACCCATGAGACATCTTTCACCAAGAAAGGAAGCTGCATTGAGAAGAGAGATGTCACAAAGAGATGTTTCACCAAGAAGGCATCTGTCCCCAAGGAGGCCATTGTCACCTGGGAAAGATATCATGGCAAGAAGAGACCTCTCTCCCAGAAGAGAGAGAAGATACATGACTTCCATAAGAGCACCATCTCCCAGAAGGGCTTTATACCACAACCCACCGTTGTCCATGGGGCAGTATTTGCAAGCAGAGCCAATCGTATTGGGGCCTCCTGTGAGTATGAGTAGCTTTCTCTTTTTAATATATAAGTCATAGCGCATGAGAATCTCTTGATAACACAGTAGTGTGGAATATAACATGAGTCTCTCTTATGGGGAGGAGTGAACTCGGTTACTGAAAATAGCAGGAAGACATTTTTATCACAGCTATTGTCAGTAACATGGCTGTGGCATTACCCCAAGTGTAGTAGTATTGCATCAGAGCAGTGGTGCATTCCAGCTGGTAACAGGTGAGGCCTTCCTAAATGCTTTCTAAGCTTAACTAATTATAAACATGAGCTGAAACTTCGACATGAATAGAAAAGATAAAGTCTTTGGACTGTCATGAATGCTTAGACCAGCGGTTCTCAACCTGTGGGTCGCGACCCTTTTGGTGGTCGAACAACCCTTTCACGGGGGTCCCCAAAGACTATCCTGCATATCAGATATTTACATTATGATTCATAACAGTAGAAAAATTACAGTTATGAAGTAGCAACGAAAATAATTTTATGGTTGGGTCACAACATGAGGAACTGTATGTAAAGGGCCAAGGTTGAGAACCACTGGCTTAGACAGACACTCTTGTGGGTATTTGGTTGTCATAGTTATAAAACTCTTTGCTAGATAAGGATTCTGATTCAGGTATTAGTCTTGACTTTCAATAACTTTTTGAAAAATAAACTCATTACCTTGAGCACGACCTTGCTCACAATGAGTGAACATGTGGCACTAATGAGGGACTGGGAGAAAAGAGAATGATCCCTGCTGTATGTTTGTAAATCAAAGGCATCAACATATATGTGTGTGTTTTACCATTACTTCCATCTCCTGCTAACCAAGGGCACATGCTTAGTGAGATGGGGGCCCAAAGAGAGTGGGAATTTGGGAGAGCTAAAAGAGAAAGTATCAGAGGAGATTTCTAGGATATGCCCTCAGTGTAAATTAAGAGAACAATAGTACAATCATGAATTAAATTTAGGCAGAAGGTTTAATGCAAATGCACTGAGGGAGGCCAGCTGCCTCCCTGTTACTACCATTTCACCAGCCTGAATCATAAGCTTAGGTTGTTGAATTTTTCAACTTTAGGAAAGCTCTCTGGTGTTGCTTTTTAGTCCCCTGCCACCAACATCCTCTTTTCACAAGCCTGCCATCAACCTAGTTTTCAAGCTGTAACTATTGCAGAAACATGTAAAGCAAATAGGATGGAATTTATTTGCCAGGCTAATAAACTAGCTAGCTAAGAAAAAAGAGATAAGTTTCTACTGGTGTTTGTGTCTTGGTGCTGTTAAGTAGAAAGGAGGAATCTGAAGTTAACGCCATTGCAGCATAAAGAGTGATAAAGCCCTTAGGTGCCAGGACACTGCATCTGGGTGTAAAATGCTTTCTCTGGTTTAGACCCAGTGATGCTGGTGGTATGTGTGAGATATGACTCTCCTGTTCTGAATTGGTCAGGTGGACTGAGACTGTGGTATTAGTAAGATGTTGGCGCATATTCAATCAATTGTAGTCACCCAAAAAATAAGCCTTGCTCATGCAGTTTAGCTCAGTGGATAAAGCCCTCAGACTCAGGTTTGACTCTGGTCAAGGGCATGTACCTCAATTGTAGGCTCGATCCCTAGCCCTGGTTTGAGGCACAACCAATAGATGTGTGTCTCTCTCACATCGATGTTTCTCTCTCTCTGTCTCTCCCCCTCCCTTCCACTCTCTCTAAAATGTCAATATAAAAATATCCTTGAATGAGGATTAACAACAACAACAAAAAATAAGCTTTTAGTGCTGACACAGTTTTGTTATTAAAAAATAATAGCACTCACCATGAACTGGGGCAAAGGAACTGAAGAAGTAGGCTAAGGGAGTTCATCTAACTTTTGCATATACTAGAATGCCCAATTCACCTAGATATTTAATAGCATTATTAAACATTGCCATTTATGAAGCCCAAGTGCTGAGCCTTTGGTCTATTACCCAGTGTAACTATCTTGAGAGAATTGATAGCCCACTTCTTTGGTCACATGATATGATGGAACAGATCTGGGAATCCTCCCTGAAGGAGAAGCATTTGATCCCAAACACTTTTATGCTTTATCACACAGTTTCTGAGGAGCAAAGGAGGATTTGCATCTTTCTGTGATGTATACATTAGCTTCTTGTTACCAGACAAAATAAAATTGGCAATACTATGAGAAGTATTTCTCCTGATTGCTGTATTTGATGAGTACTTCACCCTTCTGAGTAATGTTTGAAAATATTAAATTGCATTACCCCTAAAATAGTTTTTGGTGTTTTTGTTTTGTTTTGTTTTTTATGGAAATGCTATTAGCAATACCTTTGTGGTTGCTTAACCTTGACCAAGGGCTCACAAGACAGTGACTGTGGTGTGAAAGGACCTTGTAGCCCAGCATATTACACTCATTATTAGTCTGAGTGGTAGGCCCCAGGGAGCAGGTTTGGAGGAGATGATATGCAATCACTGGGACTCTATTACCCTGCTGTTTCTGCCCTAATGCCCCCTGGTTAGTTTCAATTTTAGGATGAATGGATGACTAGATAGATAGATAGACAGACAGACACATAATACATAGAATAAGAAGGTAAGTCTTTTTTTCAGTTAGTAAATATTTCTTAAAAGTCTACTATATGAGGCTCAAAGATAAGGGTGAAATGTTTGATGTTTCTGTCCTCATCTTTTCCAAATAAAAAACATTTCCATTTTTAAAGATTTGGTAGATCAATAGCAAGGAGACAAAAGAGTGTCTTGGTCCTCAGTACATAGTGTAGATGAACATTGTGTCCAGTGAAAGAGTCCACATTCGGTTCTTTCCTTTGCTGTCTCTATGATCTTGGGCAAGTCAATTAACCTCTTTGGTCATAGTTTCCTAATCTGTTTGTGGCAGCCAGAGAGGTGATCCAAGCAGATTTTGGTCCTGGAAAGAACTTACCATTCAACTGTAAGGAATGTAGTCAACTGAAAACTTCCTGCTGTTAGCTTCTTCAGGGTACACCTCAGTTTTTAAGCCAAGGCCATGCTTTGTTCTGGAGCCCCCAGCCAATGCCTGAGCCCAGATGGGTCACAGCTAAGCTGAGCACTTGTTTCCTTTCCCCCTTATCTTCCCCTGCATTAGCTCCTCTGCTCCTGCCCCCACCTCCACACACACACCAACCAGTGAAACCTTGCAATCCTTCCTTCTTAGCATTTGTTTCCAGAGGGCCTACTGACACTGTTGAAAAGATGAGTGGGATAATCTGGCACATGGGAGATATATATAATACAACCCACACAGGAATTCATTATTTGTATTTTCACATCAAGATTTTTCTTACTTTGATTTAAATAAGTTGCGAGTTTGTTCACATATCACAACAACAAAACATAAATTACAGAACACAATAGGGCTGCAAATGGAGTAAAAACCGAAGTAGAAACACCTTATTGAGAATTTATTAGGAGGGTGAAGAAGGGGTGAATAGGCAGAGAGAGGATGTGTGGTTACCTGATAGGAATTCTGCTTGTGTACTAACTTCTGTGGTTGTAATCATTGATTTTCTGATCAGTAAAGGTCTAAATGTGACACTTCTATTCTTAACACAAATCCAGTTTTGTTGGAGTTTGAACACAATGAATAAATTTTAGTTTTACAAGTTCATCATTCCCTTCAAGAGCCTTGAGTGAGAGACCTCATGCAATGGGAGCTCGCTCTCTCTCTCTCTCTCTCTCTCTCTCTCTCTCTCAGGCTCCCTCCCAGACCCCATTCTGATTAGGGGTATGCAGTGGCCATCACGGAATAGCAACCCAAAGCAAAATGGAAAAATAACCAACCACATTTCACCTTAAACTTCGAATCTGTAACAACTGTGACTAAAAGAAGATTCATTTGATTATTTTCAAGTATTATTGTAGGCATTATAGTTCTTCAACCTTAATTGGTGTTTGATAAAGGAAATGTGCCTTTTTCAGAACCAAAGCAAATACAAGTAGGATTTTTTTGGTAGCATATAATGACTCTTTCATGCCATAAAATTCTCTCCTTATCTAACTTATTAGGCCCTTGTGATTATAGGGTTGATGATTACATGATTTCTCATGCACTTCCAGGACAAATCATTTGTTTTTAGCTTGAATAAGTTGGAGCCTGGAGCAGGGTTAGGGCCAAGTATGGCACAGAGTAGTAGAGATGATGCATAATTTATCATTCCTGAGCCGATCTCACAATCTAAATAGAACTGGATGAATCATTAATGGTATAAAGCATACCTTGAGTTTTAGAACTGAAACATTCATGAAATGAATGAAAACATTTTTTTTGTCTGTCTCCTGGATTACTACCATACTTGACATGTTTAATCTCCATTTGATTTTAAGTTCTAAAAAAAATAACAATTAACTGATGATAATCCATTAAAAGAATGAATCTCAGTCATTAAAACCACATAATCTCATTAAAACCTGATAATCTCACAGTCTAAATTGTGTTTTGCTACAGAAACATTTGTAGAAAATAAGTTTTCCATTTTCTGGGCTGGAAACCATGAAATCTGGAATTCTGGCCAAAAATTTTAAGTATCTGTAATTCATTAATTTATGAGAAGATACGTAAATGGAAGTAATAATATAAACAGAGGACTTAAGACGCAGTTGTCTTTGGTTCCCACCTGTGTAGTTAATTGCTTATCTGATGGATTGATAGTTTCCTTATAAAACCCACCCTTGATTTGGTGAAGACTCTGGTCATCTGTCTGGGGTGTCTCTTGAGCAGGAATGTATTTCATTAGACTAATAACTTGCACTTTGGAGCAACCAGTTTATGTATTGCCATCATTTTGTCATCTACTTGGTAAACAGGCTTGTTACTTTGATTATACTTATTAACACTTCAGAAAAATGTTAAAATTCTACATAGTATATAAATGGATGGCAATATTTTTAATTTCTTTTGAATTTAAAAATCTATTAATTGTGTCATTTTGCTTGGAAAACTTTTTCTAGTAATTTTCCATTATTTCCTTTTCATTCTTTCTTATGAAAAAAAAAAAAAGCAGAGTTAAAATTGTAACCTAGTATAAAACACATGCATGTTTTATCACATTGCTGTTTATAAAGTAAAATAACTTTCCAAAGAAGGGCAGCTTCATTCAAGTATTCTAAATGACAACTGAGATACCTCTTTTGGATTGAAAATGAAAAATTAATCAAAGGATCAGGTAGTTTTAAAGTGTTTTGAATGAACCAGTGAAAGCGTGAATGGATGAAAAAGCTTGACCTAAGCATGAAGAACAGCGGGTCCTAACTGTTGTGCTCTCTGTTTCCAACCAGAATCTAAGAAGAGGATTACCTCAGGTTCCTTACTTCAGTCTCTACGGAGACCAAGAAGGTGCTTATGAACATCCGGGCTCCAGCCTCTTCCCTGAGGGACCTAATGACTATGTCTTCAGTCATCTTCCACTCCACTCTCAGCAACAAGTGCGAGCTCCTATCCCCATGGTGCCCGTTGGTGGGATCCAGATGGTTCACTCCATGCCGCCGCTCCTCTCTGGTTTACATCCTCCACCCACATTGCCTCTGCCAATGGAGGGCTCTGAGGAGAAGAAAGGAGCTTCCGGGGAATCCTTCGCTAAGGATCCCTACGTTATTTCTAAGCAGCACGAGAAGCCATCGCCTCACCTTTTGCAGTCATCTGGTCCACCCAGCATGCCCTCCTCTCCTCGGCTATTGATGAAACAGAGCACTTCGGAAGACAGCTTAAATGCAACAGAGAGGGAACAGGAGGAAAACATACAGACTTGTACAAAAGCCATTGCCTCTCTCCGGATTGCCACAGAAGAGGCCGCTCTGCTTGGGGCAGACCAGCCAGCACGGGTGCAGGAGCCCCTCCAGAAACCCTCGGAAAGTGCACATGTTAGCATTAGACACTTTAGTGGACCTGAGGTAGGCCAGCCCTGTTCCTCAGCTACCCACACTGACTTGCATGATGGTGAAAAGGACAACTTTGGTACATCACAGACTGCATTAGCTCACTCCACATTTTACAGCAAGAGTTGTATGGATGACAAACAGTCGGGCTTTCACGGCAGCAAAGAATTATCTTCAAGCACAGAGGAAAGCAAAGAACCTTCGTCGGAAAAGAGTCAGCTACATTGATCTCAGATGCATGGAGACTTTCATTTCCACATTTTCTTATTTTGTTTTGTTTTTTCTAGAAATAGAGGTAATCAAGTTTATAGCATGCCTGTCCTGAGTTACAGTAGTTTGCTATTATATATACTTTTGTTATAGCAAAAGAATAGGTAAATTAACAAGTCATCATGAGCCTGACCAAAACAAAATTTGAAATTAACCTATTGGGTCTGGTACTTTTAAAACTGTACAGATGTTTGTGCCTTTTCTTTACTTTGCTTATATTCTTATAAGCATTTTTTAGCAGTAATTTGTACATATTTTAGAATTTGTGTATCTGCTTTGTAATAAATGTAATTTCTTTCCTTTTTTGGACACTTGGATCTAAATGATGTAAAGCAAAACAGCATCAATATATATGTGAGGTTGCACTAAAACATATTTTTATATGATTAAAACTGAACAGCTTTTATGTACAGCTCTGATTCTGTAATACTAATATTTATTTACCTTGTTTCATAAATTGTACATTTTTTCTTAATGTTGTGGATTGCTTTTCTATGTGAAGCATGGGATTTACTGTTGCATAACTAGAACAAAAATGTATATTGTAAACAAGATATTTAAACTAGAGTATCTTATTCTGCACTTATGCATTAGTTACAAAAAAGATAAAGGATGTATCAGTCAGTTCTTAACTCTTGTAAATTTTTTTGTCTCTTGTTTGCTGGGTTGACTATAACTTAAGTGCTGATTGTGATTTTAAACTGATAGTACCGTAAAGCATTAAAGTAAACAATGTGCTATTGTGAGTTTTTTCAAAGCTTTATAAATCAGTTATAAATAATATTAAAAGTATTTGGTCTTATGTGAACATGTTGATCTATATACTCATCGAAAAATATGGGAAAACATTCCGCCCCATGTAAATATGTACAAGTGCATCACTGGTACAATTTTATGTAACTCAGTTGGACACTAGGTTGCCACAGACCTATGCTAGGGTGTCTTTAAAAATTAAAGTGACAAAGCACATGGAACTTTGTAGAGCTTGGTTATCGGCCGGCCCGGTGGCTTGGCAGGTAGTGCTGGGCGCTGCCTGTGGAGAAGACCTGGGCTTAGAAATCTTGGTTCTTGCTGCACACGATGGTGACTGAGCTAAGGCTACTATGGAAGGGTTATTCTTGGACTCTGAGGAGTGGGTGTGGAAGCGGGGAAGAGGCATGGAGACCTACCTGCTCACAGCCCTTCCTGTCAGCCAGTCCACATGGTAACAGGGTTGGCATCAGCTTTAGGAGAAGCCACTTTACCCTTTGGAAGAGGGGAAGAGTGTCACACTTCTGGCTATCTCAGGGGGAATGGGAGGAAGAAGCTTTCCAGGGGAAAGAACTTGTGGGAGCAGGATGTTTTTTGTATATGACATTCAAAGTGGGCTTTGGTTGGTGGCATAGGTGGGCAGAGCCTTTGTAGGTCCAGAGGAATGGCAGAAAGGGAGGGTACCACATGTGCACACACACCCCTGTGTGTGCACACGCGCGCACACACACACACACACACACACACAATCTGGGTTATCTTTGTGCTATATAGTGGATTATAATTCTGTGAAACCAAGTTTGTATATTGAATTACATTAAGGAGTGTTCTTTAAAAAGAGAAATAAATATACAATTACATGCTTGAGGTGTCTAGTTTTTATGTGTTGTTCTACATTTTAAGTTTGCCCATTTTGGTTTCTAAAAAAATTTTGATGCTACCAACATACCATCTGTGCCTTTAATTGCCAGGCTCTGCCCATCTTGCAGAATGCTAATATGAATGCTCTTAACAAGTGAGAAGACAGTCATTGGCTTCCATATGTCTTCCATTAAGACAGATAGTGGTCACCACAGTGTGGGCCCAAAAATGGACTCATCGGAATGTCAGCATGGGCACTTGCAGAGTATATTGTATCTGAAAAGAGTCATGGGTAAAGCAAATTATCATTTCCCCTTAGGCCTCCTCTCAGTATGCTTACATGTCTGAAATTTCACTGGGGAAACCTCTTTTTTTAAATTTTGTCAGTGACTGAAGGCAAAAAGCCAACTGAAATAAGTACATCATAAAATATCTACATATCACAGTTCTTTTATTACAAAAGAGTAGAACCTTTTAAATAATGAAAGTAGAAGTTTATTAAAGGTCAAAATCTATCAGTATTGCCATTATAAAAATCTCAAATTGGTGGATTTACAACTCAACTATTTTCTTTTGTGAGCTAGACTGTCTTTTTAAACTATGTTTTACAAAGGTGAATTAAAGGTCAACAAAGCCAGCCAGCCTAATATCTGTCTGTCATGGAGAAGAATCCTTGAAACATTCAGTTACTTAGAGTAATGTGTGTCTTACTCTAAACCAAGATCTCCCTGTCCAGATTTGCTTAAAGAACAGTTTCTGATTATGTATGCTGTTCTCATTTAGACCATATTACAATAATGACAATTTACAGTAAAATGCTAGGGTTGAATGATCTCAAAGTAACAGAAAGCCCACCAAGGTTATTATTACTAAAGATGTTGGCATCTACTTTGTCACAGTATACTGTCCCTCCCTCCCCAGGCTGTTTGACATCAGAGCTTGAAAATGTTCCCCTTGATTCTTGAGTGTAGAGAAACCTCTGCGTACCCATACTCCAGATTCAGCAATAAAGCACATTTGGTCATGTAGCAGACGTACTGAAGCACAGGGAAAATGTCAGAAAATACTTTATTTGGCATTTAAAAGTGCCAAGGAATAACAAGCACAATGTATAAATCTTCAATATTCCAGAACACTATGGATCATTTTATATGTGCACATCCATTGCTTAGCAACAACTAGGATCGCATTCAGAAATATACGTTGGTCATCAAAATGAGCCAAACCATCAGATGTCCTCTCTCTGTTTGTTAAATACCTAAAGTGTATTTTAAATTCGGCTACAGATGACTGGCGTGTTTTATACTTCAAGCAGATGCCAAGCTTTGTTATCTTCTTAAAGTATACATTTAACAATTATGGTTTGATGTGAACAAGATTTATTTTTGGCAAAAAAAAATATAATGCTTAATACATTTTAGTAATTCATTGAACATTATGTTAATGGATAAAATATTAAAAAATAATAACTTCTATTAAAAAATTCCTAAGGAGTCTTATATGATATCAGTGATCAAGCCATATCTCCAAAGCAAAGTGAAAAGTTCAAGCAGTCCTGTGGATAATGAAAAGAGAAAAATTAAAAAGGTGCAACAGGACTTCTCCAAGGAGAGCAAGATGTGGGATTACCTCAGTAACTGTGGTAGATCAAACAGAAAGTGTGGCGGCAGCAGTGGACTGGGGCGCTTCACTCTGAGCACTTGGCCTGTCTATCGAAGCCCCTCGACATCTAAATCCTCACAGGCATTGCATTTTACAGCCAAGTTCCCAGCGTGAAGAAGGGCAAAGGCCACGTGAATCCTTTAGTCTTGAGCATCTCTACCCTTAGCAATAATTTGTCTTGAGGTGCAGGTCTGATTATAAGATAACCTTCAATTGTATGAATACCCCTTGTCGTGATTTAAGGGTGGATGGTGGCTTTAGATTTTGCGGACTCAAAATTGTTATCCTTGTCAGTCTCACCTTATTATTATACCCCATACACACACTGTATATTGTCTAGGGAGCCAGTTCCTTGAATTGGGACAGCATTCCAATATGAAAGCATTTTTAGCTAACAATTAAGAACTATATGCCAACCCTGTTTTCAGTGCTTTAGAGTATTCGCTCATTTAATGGTCACAAAACTGAAAGAATTAATTGCTTGTGTTTACACAGCTAGTATGTAGCAGAGAGCAGGCAATTGAGTTCTAGAGAAAACTATCCAATAGAATGTTCTGCAATGATAAAAATGTCCTGCTATCTGCCTTTTCCAATACAATCCTCTCTAGCTACCTGTGGCTACTGAGTACCTGAGATGTTCAAGTGTAATTGAGAGACAGGTTTTTAAAATTTTATTTAATTACTAGAGGCCCAATGCACGATATTCGTGCAGCAGAGGGAAGGGGGTGTCCCTCAGCCCAGCTTGCATCCTTTCCAATCTGGGACATCCCTCTCACAATCTGGGACAGCGGGCTGCTAACCACTCACCTGCCTGCTTGCTGAATCACCCCTAACCACCTCTGCTGGCCTGATTGCCTCCTAACCGCTCCCCTGTTGACCTGATGGCCCCCAGCTGCCCTCCCCTGCCAGCCTAAAGGCCCCCAACTGCCCTCTCCTGCTGGCCTGATCCCCCTAACTGCCTAACTGTTCTCCCCTGAGGGCCTGATCCCCCTGACTGCCTAACTGCTCTCCCCTACCAGCCTGACCCCCCTAACTGCCTAACTGCTCTCCCCTGCTGGCCTGATCACTCCTAACCACCTCTGCCTCAGCCCCCGCCACCGTGGCTTTGTCCAGAAGGAAGTCAGATGTCTGGAAGATGGCCAGTTGACCTGGTCTAATTAGCATATTACCCTTTTATTAGTATAGACTAGAGGCCCAGTGCACAAAAATTTGTGCACTCGGGGGGGAGGGAGGGGTCCCTCAGCCCGGCCTGTGCCCTCTCGCAGTCTGGGACCCCTCGGGAGATAACGACCTGCTGGCTTAGGCCTGCTCCCGGGTGGCAGAGGGCAGGCCCAATCCCTAGGTGCAGCCCCTGGTCGGGCTCAGAGCAGGGCCGATTGGGGAGTTGGGGCGCCGCCCCCTGTCATGCACAGAGCAGGGTGGATTGGGAGGTTGCGATGCCACCCTCAGTCACGCTCAGGGTAGGGCCAATCAGGGGATTGGGGCGCTGCCCCCTGTTACGCACAAAGCAGGGCCCATCAGGGGGGTTGGGGCTCTGTACCCTGTCATGCACAGAGCAGGGTCAATCAGGGGGTTGGGGAGCTCCCCCGTGTCACGCACAGAGCAGGGCCCATCAGGGGGTTGGGGAGCTCCCCCCTGTCACGCACAGAGCATGGCCGATCAGGGGGTTGAGGAGCTCCCCCCTGTCACTCAGAGAGTGGGGCCGATAGGGGAGTTGGGGCACTGCCCCCTGTCACACACAGAGCAGGGCTGATCAGGGGGTTGGGGCACCACTCTCTATCACCCACAGAGCAGGGCTGATCAGGGGGTTGGGGCGCCTTCCCCTGTCACGAACAGAGCAGGGCGTATAGGGAGATTGTGGCCCCACCCCGTCACACACAGAGCCGCAGGGCAATCAGGGGGTTTGGGTGCTGCCCCCTGTCACGCTGATCCCGGTGCCGGGAGGCCTCTTGGCTCCGCTGATTCCGGTGCTGGGAGGCATATTACCCTTTTACTATATAGGATAGAGGCCTGGTGCATGGGTGGGGGCCGGCTGGTTTGCCCTGAAGGGTGTCCTGGATCATGGTGCCTGGCCAGTCTGGGTGAGGGGCTGAGGGCTGTTTTCAGGCTGGCGGGTTACTGAAGCTCCCAACTTCTCCTTTTTTTCTTTTTTTTTTATTCTGGGCCAGCTTTAGCTCTGACTCCAGCTCTGAGGCCTCTGCTGCTGAAAGCAGGTATCTGGTTTGTTTCGGTTCTATAATCGAAACACTGTATCAACTCCAGCTCTGAGATCCCGGCTCGCTGAAAGCAGGTTTCTGGGGTTTTGTTTAGCTTCTATAATTGTAACTATGTTTCAAACTGCAAACTCAGAGGCCAGCAAGGCAGGTGGGGAATGTTGGTTTCCTCCGTCACTGAAACAAGCAAACCTCATGTTATCTTCAAGCTGCCTGGCTGCCGGCTGCCATCTTGGCTGGCAGTTAATTTGCATATTTCACTGATTAGCCAATGGGAAGTGTAGCGGACATGTGCTAATTACCATGTTTCTCTTTTATTAGACAGGATATGTAATTTAGTGACCATATGTAGCCACTGGTTTCTGAATTGGACTGCACAGCTTGAGAGGTTGTATACTTACTTTTGACACAAGCTGTACCACATATTTCTATATATGTTCAGTCATTTGACAAATATTGAACTCCTATTATGTGCCAGGCTCCCTTCTTGGTACTGGGTATATAGGAATGAACAACAAGAAATAGAACAAAACTATGCCATGATAAAACTTGTGTTCAGTGCTTACCATTAAACATCCAGTTAAGGATTTTGGTAATGCAGTTCTACTGATTGCTCCTCTTTCTGTTGAGTTTCAGACCTTGGAACTCACCCAAGGATTAACAACAACCAAAGCATGATTTTATGAAGAGGTAAACAAGCCCCTGATGCAACTCCTCCTCCCCTGCTGGAAGTCTCTCGTACAAGCTAGGGTGAAGGCTACATCATAGTCACAGGACAGATGTGGGTCCCCACTTCCTGCCTTGGTGTAAATGCACACGCTCCAGCAGGCCTATGAGGAGAGAGGCAGGACTGGGCTCCAGGAAGGGCCTGACAGCCTACAGCTCCTGCCCAGGAAGCAGAGATCTGTGGGAAAGAGCTGTCTGCCCTGTGCTCCTGGAAGTCCCGCCTTGCATTTCTGAATAGCACACGTAAGTAAACTGGAGGGAAGCAGAAGAAAAGAATCAGCTGGAGGGGGGGGGGTGTCTTGAACTCATAGGACAGCTCTCCTTCCACAATAACAAAAGGGGTGGAGATTCGGAAGAAATGGAGAGTGCTCCTTCCTCTTAAGTGAGGAACCTGGGGGAAAAGGCTTCTCTTTCAAACATTCCCCATCGGTTTACTAGCCACTCAAGGGCAACCATACTGGGAATCTTCCACCTTTTGTAGAAAACCTACCATCACCACGGACCCACTGCTCCCCCTAAAACACATTCTGTGTCTCCATGTTATCCTCTTGAAATCAGTGAGATTATAAATCAAGTAATATTAAACTGACACAAACTGGACAAAGAAATAAAATAACTGCAACTTAGGTAAATAATTGGACATCGCAGCCATTTCTGGAAAGAATTAAGCTCATCAAAAGACGATTTAACTATTTTCTCAAGCCTCCTTATTCTTATGGAATCCTATTGGTGAAGTGATGCGCCATAGTATACTTTCCCGCCTCAACTCAAGCCCGGCCACATTGTCACATCTGATTTACCAGATATTATACCTTTAGTATCACAGGTCAGCATAAAATTCTTTCAAATTGTACTTTAAATGCTACTTCAAGTTTATATGTCCTATAAATGCAAAGGATATGCCAGATTTTGAAGACATAGCACAAGGAGAATGCCAGCTATCTCATTAGTAATTTTCATATTGAAAACATGTTGAAAAGATTCCATTTTGGATATAGTAGGTTACATAAAATGTTATTACAATTGATTTCCCATGTTTTCTTTTCTAAATATTGCTACAGAAAATTGACTGTTGCATATGTGGCTCATACCACATTTCTATTGGATGACTTTTTCAGTGAGAAACACTTTTTTGAACCGAGAAAACTGCACTTAGCTGAACACGTGTGTAGGAATATACAGCTGCACACACTAACACCTACCAGAGACCTCATTTCACCACCTGCATTATGAGCCACGTTCGCACACATAGTGCATGGTGTCCTGACTTTCTGGATCATTTCGTAGAACCCGCCTACCACTACTTCACAATAACTCATTAATTGCTTCTCTCTATCACCACTTCTACTAGCAAACTTTAGGTCTTTTTCACATTAAGTGCTCTATTTATTGTAATACTTGTGTATTTCTTAACCATTCAACACTGTGCGACTACTGTTACTGGGGTCCTATCTTTACGTGTCACCATGAAATTTCTGAGTATTATGTCTCAACTCTGTTTTTCTCGTAAGCCCTGTAGATTTTATTACATGATTTTGGTAGCACAGAGATTTTTAGGAAAGCACATGTCTTCTTATAGCAGAATTACTTATTAAATTTTATACCTCCCCCCATCAAAAATATGTCTTTATAATGACACAGAGTTCAGTTCTAGGTTCATTTCAATCTAAATAGATTGTTCACTTTCAGGGGTGTCTTGTTTGAAGGGTCATTAGAAAGATGGACTAAACTGTCTTAAGCATTTCTGGAACTCCAGTACCAGAACCCCATCCCCAGAACCCCATCCAATAAATGTCAGTGGCATCCTACAATCATAGCATCAATCATAGAAATTTTATAAATTTCTAAAATGCCCTGGAAATATACTGCCCCAGATGAGAACTACTGGTAGGTTTGAAGCTGGGGGGAAGGAGATAAAGATGAATAGAAATTCATCAGACAAAAATGTATTTACCCTAAAAAGCTCATCCTTAATATTATAAAATCAAATATTTTTGGTTTTATGTCTGAGAAAATATTTCAACGCCTTTGACAGTTTTTGGAAGTTTATTCTGAATAGAGTAGTTGAAACGTAAGGAAACCCATAGTGTGTTAAGAAGACTACTGCTATTTTAAGTCAATTTAAAAATAGTGATGGCAATAACTGCATTTTTGCTACTGTGTTGCCATTATTATTAAGATGATCAAGTTCAAATCCAAGTAAGTCAGACACCAAAATCATTACTGTTTGTATTACACTGTTATAGTTCATTTAGTCTCATTATTACCATCTTTATTAAATTACAACAGGAGATTTGTAAAACCTATGAACATGCAAACATCACCTTACATACACACACATTCAAAGATCTTCAAATCGACCTCTACTAATAGATTCATAAGAGTAATTGCATTTCTTCCTTCTCTTTACAAACAAGGCTGAATGCTCAAAGCCACTCTCCATACGTCTGTGCGTTTTTGCTGTTACCAGTTGAATTATATGCAGTTGACTTTAATCCCAAGTTTTGTGTCTAAGCTACATAATTTAAATATCCTGTAAACCTATGAAGTATGATTGCTAAAAGAGAGTATTTATATCTATGACTACTAAGTTAAATGATTTAGAAAGACTTAATAAATGAGTCATTAAAATCGGCCATTGAATTATGTGTGGGTGATACAACTGTAAAAGATTCAAAAATAAAATAAATGATTCTGCCCTCTAATTGATTTTTGAATGTCTTTAAATTCTCACCCCTCTTTAAATAAAGTGATATTGGGATTTAGTTGGTTTTATTTAAGCTACCTGACTAAATCCTAATCACAAACTCATGCTTAAAAAAAAGATGGTGTGCTACACTACACAAAATGATGACAAATTTACAGGCAGTTTAAACTTTTATGTTATAAGAAAATAATTAAAGATGAATATATTAAATTTTTATATTTGGCTTTTTAAAATTAACCAATCAATTACTAGTTCTGCTTGCATTGGGTAAGACAACTTATACTATGTATTGAACTTCTAGAATTTGGCATGATAGAACCAAACCACCACAACTAATAATGGATTATTCACAAATAGGGAAAAGTATATAAATATAGATCCTCATTTGTTTGTCTTTGTAACCTTGGGTTCAGGATAAATAAAAATAACTGCTCTCTTCTACCTTCATGAACTAAAAACAAGAACAGAGTCTAAGGAAAATTCCAAAATGAGTAGTTATGAACTGTTTTCTCTTCTAACAACCTTTGTTTTCATATTAATCATCTTCTTTTTCCTGAGATGGGTGGTAGAGATTAATTAACTGCACCCTTAATTTAAAAATTCAAACATCACCACACAAACCTTCTTTTCACATTCTTTATCCATGAGTGAGATCTCAGAATTAAAATATCTATTTTGAGGCCAACCCGTAACTATAAACACCAGTATAAACAAATCCTGCCTGATGGGGAAAGATGGCAAGAATGAGCGGGAGAGGTATTTTTTTGAAGGCCAATTTATTCCTTTCCAAATTTAAGAACTGCTTGTTTTTTAGGTACTCTATATATCATCCAACATTTGGGATGTGGACATGGTCACATCCATGGTTCCTCCTTTCATTTGTACTTCCTGTAAAGTTCCAGAAACAAATACATTGTTTGTTTCCTTAGTCATTTTAAATAAGGTGTCACACCTCTCTAAGGGAGGTAGACTTTGGGAAGTATGGAATGATCCCAGTTCCAGGCCTTAAACATATCTTCACTCCACTCCTTCCAGCAGAAAGCCATTATGCTTCCAGACTCTGAGAAGGCGCTGGGTAGAATTGGAGCTGGAAGAAATGGCACTTACGGGTAATTATAAAATGCAAAATATTAGTTCTACTCTTTGAAGGAACAGTAACAGGCCATTATTCTTGACATTATTAAATGAGTTCCCCTTGATCAAAATTGGATATCCAGTGGGTTTTCAAGACCCGTTAACTTAAAGTAGAATTATTACTGCTTGCCTTTGTGCATCTTCTAACTGAAGATTTAGGATGACAATATGAAATGCATGAGCCTCCTCAGCCTCTTCCCACCCCTCAGCAAAGGTCAATAATCAAACTTGTCCTCTTTCTCAAAGTCAGCCTCATGCATTGTCAGTAAGCAGAGCCTTGACAACCAGACTACATGGGTCAGCTTCATCACTTTTCCCCTGTTTGACCTTGAATGAGATTTTTTTTTATCTAAGATTCAGTTTCCCCTTTCATAGCATAGGGATATCAATAGGAATATTCTCCTGGGCATTTTGTCATGATTAAATAGGAAAATGCATATGTAATATTTAATAATTTCTAAGACTTAAATGTTATATATGTAATTATTCCTATTAAGTTTCATAATTGTTTGTCACCCAGAACTCTTGGCAGCTACTAGCAATTAGAATTCAAACTGAGACTATTGTCACATTTCTGATTAGAATAATGGTGTGTTAATAATTATCTCATTTCAGAAGGTCAATGTAAGCTAATTAATAATTTACATAGTGCTATGGAAATGACATTTGCTCACCCTGTTCACCAAAAAAGGTTATTTTACTTACCTACCATGATATATAACATCATCCTTTTTTATTATCTAAGAATTCTACATATTGGTAACATAATGAAGAGAACATAATTAAAAATAAGATATGATAGAGGCAAATGTAAGGGTATCATTATTAAATTGCCTTTTCCCTGTAGATGAAATTTCATTTTGACCTTTAATTTCTAATAAAGCCTTCCTATTATTAGGGTAAAAGAGTAAAGTCTGATGAACATGTTCATATACAAAGATTGTATTTATCAGTGGTTGCTAGGAGTTGGTAGCAGAGAGGTTTAACTACAAAGGGCCACGAGGGAATTTTGGAAGGTGATAGAAGTGTTCTAAATCTTGATTGTAGGGGTGGTTATATAACTGCATGCATTTGTCAAAACTCATGGAGTTGTACTGGTAGCGTTATAACTAGCTAGTTATTAATATTAATAATAGGAAGAAAGCAAAAAGAGACTAGACATTATAAGCCTGGTCATCTGGGCAACTTCACCAGGAAGCTGCCAATTTACATTCCCCAGGGAACCAGGGGTCTATTCCCTGCAAATCACCGGGGAAAGGGGATTAAACAAAAGGGAAGATGGGCACATGCACAGTGAGGTCAGGATGACAGAGGGAAGGTACTTGTGGCAGTCCAGCCAGGGGAACATGGATTGGCTGGGAGCGGGGAGCCACTGCAAGGGTGTGAAATCCTGAAAGGGTAAAATCCCCCCCACAAAGAATTCTCTCCCTCACTTGCTTGCTCTTGTGCCCAGTTTCTCCTGGCTCTGTGTGACCACACTCGCCCATGCCATGTGGCCCTATAAGCTGCATGGCTCATGGCCATGCAGACTCCACATGCAATGGACTGCAACCGGGAACACAAGCTGAGCTAGCTTTAATATGGAGCAAAGAACCTGGGCAGTAACTTTAATCCTAGCTCTACTGAAGACAAAATGGGACTTCCCCCATGGCCAGACGGAGGGAGATGGGACCTTGGAGGGGAACTCCCTGAATGTGACATCATCAATAAAGCTTTCCACAATACCTCATCCTCAGCACCCGAAAAAGGCCACTTCCACCAGTGACAGGTGGGGACACGGAGGACATCCCCCCAATAATAGTACATTAAAAAGGTGGATTTTACCCTATGCAAATTGCACTTCAATTTCAGGGGGGGAAAAGATTGGGTCAATAATTCCGTTTTCTCTTAAGATTTGGAAATGTTAATAATGACATTGGTTTTTCATTACTGAAGAGGTCAGAGTAATATATTTGTACATTTACAAAACTACAATCTAAAACTCCATCAAGTTTTAAAACTAATTACAAAATAGCTCAGTTGTTCTTAAGTAAATGCCCTTGCCTCAGAGGCAGTGAACCGAATGTTGGAAAGTGGGGAACAGGGGAGGTGAAAGTGCAAAGCACAGCATCTAAAGAGGACCACTGAGAGACTGTAGTTTTACCTAAATGCATAGAATTTGGAAAATTCTAGATTTTTTTTTTGTAAAAACGATGAGAGCACATTTACGTGGTGACAATGGGATGGAGTATGGAGGTGTAAAACACACCATCACTACACAGTTCATGCTTTCAATACTAAAATGACTTATGGTCTGCTAATTAAATCTTGCTGCAGATGGAATTTCATTCTTAGTTTTGATGGATAAAAAGAGGATTTATGATATTTGCTTGGCTCTCATCCCTACTGAGTGCAGAGAGTGAATACTTTGTGCAGAAACATATGGCTTCTTGGGAAGTATGAGTCATCAATTGAACCAGATGTGCCAAAATAACAAAACAAAACAAAACAAAACAAAAATATGAAGAAGGTGGTAACTACCCTGAGGCAGATGCTGTGATTATTATTTCTAATGTTGTTTCTATTTCATTGGGGAAACCTTACATCTTATTATCATGAACTATTTTTCTAGCTAAAATCTATATTTGTTTTAATGTTTGTTAAAGGTGCAAAACTAGCCATCTCTCTCTTTTTATTTTCCTTGGATCAACCTGCTATTGATAGACTATTTCTTGCATTTGTTAAACATTTATGAATCCTCTATTATTTCCTGGGTATTGTGCTAGATATTTGGAATTCAAATCTGCTACCAAAGATTTTCTTATTACTATTATGTCTGTGAGATTTTTTACATTATGTCCACCAACTACAATTTTTAGATAATCAGGATTACTTTTAAAATGTTTCTATTCATCCACTTGTACTTACCTGTACATTCTCTATAATAACACTTTATATCTGATACTCACCTGTAACATCATAATATTAATCATTAAATTCTTGTCATAAACTAGAAAAGCCGATATATAAATGAAAGACAAATAGCTAATAGATTTGTGTTTTAATTGCAAAGGTTTTCCGCACTATAAGCACTTAAATATTTATTTATTGATCCCAAAACATTTCCATAGAAGTTACCATATGTCAAGTAATGTTTTAGGTGTCAAAGATATAGGAGCAGACGGGATGGATGAGGAGACTGCCTTTCTGAAATTCAGACCGTTTTGAGTACTAGTATAATAGACAAGTGAAGGAGGAAGTAAACATGATAAGTTCAGAGAGTAAAGTGAGATAAGGCGATATGATTGAAGATGGCTCCTTCAAGCAGAGACCTCTCTGAGGAAGTGATAGCTGACAAAACACCTGAGCAATGAGAAGGAGTGGCCATGTGAAGCCTGGGGAAGAGCTTTCAGAGGAGAGAACAGAAGCGTCAAAGTTCTACGGAGAGAATGAACTTGGCCTATTCCAGGAGCAGAAAGCATGCAGGGTGACTGGGGGTATATAGGGAGGTGAGTAGGACTAGCTGAGGTTAGAAGTGGCAAACCCTGGGCCTTTGGCAGCCCAGAAGGCCAAGTGAGGACAGTTGGAGTCACTTTTCATGCATGGGAAACTGCAGGAGTACTTTTAGCAGAACATTGGAAGGCTTTTAAGAAAACTTTGGAAATAATTTCAAATTTACAGAAAATTTAGGTTAAAGAGTATGAAAATATTTCTATACTCTTTACTCAGATTCACTTACTGTTAATGTTTGGCTTAATTTCCTTTATCATTTAATATCTCTTTGTCTCTTAAAAACTTTTGTATCTGAGCCATTTGAGAGTAAATTGTATACATCATGGTTCTTAAACTCTAAACACTCCAATGTGTATTTCCCGATTAAAAGGTTATTCATTTGTATAAAGGTAAATTGTGTGTGCTAGTTTGACTGGATCATTGGGGTGCCCAGATATTTGGTCAAACATTACTCTGAGCATTGCCATTAGGGTGTTTTGGATGAGATTAACATTTAAATTAATATACTGAGTAAAGCAGATTGCCCTCTGTAATGTGGGTGGGCCTCATCCAATCAGCTAAAGGCATGCATAAAACAAAAAGGCTGATCTTCTCCTGCCTGAATAAGAGAAAATTATTTGCTTGATGGCCTTAGAACTGGAACATCATTTATTTTTTCCTGCTTTCAGATTCAAACTGAAACACTGGCTCTTCCTGGGTCTTATTAACCTTGTTGTCCTTTAGCCTACAACTACATCATCAGATCTCCTAGGTCTTTAGCTTGATGACTTATCCTGAAGTTCTTGGGACTTGCCAACTTCCACAACTGTGTGTTTCAATTTCTTATTCTCTCTCTCTCTCTCTCTGTCTCTCTCTGTCTCTCTCTCTCTCTCCTACTCCTACTGGTTTTGTTTCTCTGAAGAACACTGACTAATACTTCTTACACAACCACAGAATATTTATCAAGTTAAGTGGAATTTATCATTAATATAGTTCTTCTATCCAAACTACCATCTGTATTCCAGTTGTGTCAGTTGAATCAATAATGCCCTTTATAGCAATTTTTTCCTCTTTTAGTATAAGATTCAGTGTAGGATGACATATTGAATTTAGTTTTTAGGTCTTTTCATTCCTTTAAGCTGGAGCAGTTCCTTAGCCTTATTTTTTCTTTTATGACTATGGACAGTTTTGAAGCATGCTGTTTCCCTCTCACTATCCCTGCTCCTACCACCTCTTTTTTATAGTTCAATCACCATTTTGGGTTTGTCTAACATTTCTTCATGATCAGGTTATGCATTCTTGGCAAGAACAACATAGAACTGATGTTTGTCCTTAGAATATCCCATCAGGAGACACACAATGTCCATCTGTTCATTATAGTAATTTTAATCACCCAGTCAAGGTGTTATTCAATTTCTCCTTAGTACTAATAAGCAATCAGGCAAATAGCCCGACCTTACCAAAATTTACTCCCTAAATTTAACATTTCTTTCTGATCTTTGCCTGAATTCCTCTTTACTGTGATGTTTGCAAAATGATGCTTTTCCAAATTCAATGTTCACCCCATTTTTTCTTTCATTACTTATTATTAGTACACACGTGTGGCTTTTTAAAAATGGCTTGTGATTAATTACTGCTCTTAATTACTTTATTTCTCAAATTGTTCCAGTGGGAGCTCCTTCAAGCTGTTCATTTTGTCCTTGTGACAAGTCCCCATCATGTTTGGGGCATATATCCTCAATCTTTTTTCCTTTTATTATTTTTAATTTAAAAAATTAATTACAGTTGGCATTCAATATTATTTTATATTAGTTTCAGATGTACAGCATAGTTGATAGACATTTGTATAATTTATGGAGTGATCCCCAATATTTCAAATACCCTTCTGGCACCATACATAGTTATTACAATATAACTGATTATATTTCCTATGCTGTACTTTACATCCCATAACTATTTTGTAACTACCGATTTGTACTTTTTAATCCCTTCATCTTTTTCACTCAGGTCTCCAACTCCCCTCCCATCTGGCAGCCATCAGTTTGTTCTCTGTATCTATAAGGCTGTTTCTTAAAGGAATTTTTCATTACGTGTTGCACTTACCATAACCCAGCCTGGAAAACAATCATTTCTCTGAGAATCCCTTTTAGTGGAGATGGTATAGAAGTCAAGATCTAAATGCTAAATGTATTCATTTTGTTACTGGGGGTATCAATTGCTCCAAGGTTTACTCAACAGATAGACCTAAGAAATGTATGTGTGTATGTATTTGTATGCATACATGCATATGGCTACTTACATATACTCAAGAACACATTTTAGAAATTATAAATGCATATCAATACCTCTCATTCCAATTATTCTCTCAAAGTTTTCTCTTGCCTTTAACAGAGTAGTGATGGGATACTGAACGATCTTTCTTGCTATTCTATAGACCATGTACACTAGGTGGGCAACCGTGGCAGCAGGGAGACCAACTTGGAACCATTGTAACAGTTGGGGGAAGAAATGATGGTGACTGGGACTTAGGGATAATGGTGGAAGTCATGAGGAATGGTCATACTTGTATTTTTAAGGTATAGATAATACTGTAAGGGCAGGATATGCTGTGGGAGAAAAGGAGAGACCTCATATATTACTCCTGGGATTTTAACCTTAGCAATGAGTATGATTTAATTGGCAAAATTTTTAGTGTAATTGATTAGATACTATTAATGACCAGAAAAATGGTGTTCTTCAGTCAGATCCCTATAGAATGTGGAAGTGTGCGCATGTTTGAAATAGCCAATGAAGTCCCCAGAAACCCAGTCTCTATTATTAGAAAAATATTTTAAAAGTACAACATTTAAATATTTCCTTTACTTTAGGGAAATATTTGGAATACAGAAATCCTAGAGGGATGGCTCTATGGCCAAGGGAAATATGTCAGTATTTCCAATACGAACAAGTTCTGGAAGAAAAGTAAGAAAACCAGCCTGTTTTCTAGGTATTCCTTAATTTTATCTTATTTTTAAATATATATATATATATATATATATATATATATAGAGAGAGAGAGAGAGAGAGAGAGAGAGAGAGATTTATATAAATATTTACATATATATAAATATATATATATATTTTTAAATATATAGAGAGATAGCCCTGCCGGTGTGTCTCAGGGGTTAAGCAGTGACCTATGAACTAGGACAGTGATGGTGAACCTTTTGAGCTCGGCATGTCAGCATTTTGAAAAACCCTAACTTAAATCTGGTGCCGTGTCACATATAGAAACTTTTTGATATTTGCAACCATAGTAAAACAAAGATTTATATTTTTTATATTTATTTTATATATTTAAATGCCATTTAACAAAGAAAAATCAACCAAAAAAATGAGTTCGCGTGTCATAGGTTCGCCATCACTGAACTACGAGGTCACAGTTCGATTCCTGGTCAGGGCACATGCCTGGGTTGTGGGCTCAATCCCCAGCAGGGGGTGTGCAGGAAGCAGCTGATCAATGATTCTCTCTCATCGTTGATGTTTCTTTCTCTCTCTCTCTTCCTCTCTGAAATCAATAAAAAATATTTAAATATATCCTATATAATAAAGAGCTAATATGCTAATTAGACTGAACAGCTGAATGACCTTCCGGATGACCTTCTGGGTGAAGCCAGGTCTGCAAGGGCTGGCTGAGGCAGTTGGGACTGTGAGGGCCAAGCCCCTTGCACAAATTTCGTGTATCGGGCCTCTAATATATATGTATATTATTGTGGTAAGACTTAACACGAGGTCTATCCTCTCAACAAATTTAAGTGTACAATGTGGTATTGTTGCCTATAGGAACAACATTATACAGCAGCTCTCTAAATAATTCACTAACAGCAGAACACATTCAATGTACATACCAAAAAAATGCAAAAACAATATAAAATCAGCAATTACATTGTCCACTGTTATAATAGTTGTGTGCCATATGTAAGACAATCGGGGAACAAAAGACCGACCCCCTGGCCATCAAGAATATAAATGCTTTTTTTTCTTGATGTTTTCCATCAGCTATGTTAATAGATATAATTGCTGCACTGAAGTACTGAAGTCACCATTGCATGCTTTATAACATGTGTCACTTTTGTTTACTGCTCTTATTTCATTGAAGATTATAAGAGAAACATTTTAATGTTTCTGACTATCCCCTGTTTGAGATTATTCATGTCATGTTCTCATAACATATTCACTATTGTACCCCTATTCCCACTACACCCCGCCCCCATAACCCTCTAAATAAATAAAGCTCCCAGAATGCAGACATCAGAGCTTTCATTATCATGCTTTACCTCATGGCTTATATCCTACTTTGCTTCAGGGCAGGAATGTGTTTCAAGTTCCATAAAAAAATGATTAATAATTTATTGACTGATTCATTTGATCCTTAACCAGAATCTGGGCTGTCAAATCTACACCTGCTTTCTTTTACAAACCTACCATACACAGTTGATCTGCTTCTTTTATTCTGGACATTGTTACCATGAATGGAACCAAATTCCATAGCAATGGCTGGCTAGGCACTTAGATATAAGTTTATCTGTACATATACACAATAGCCTGTAGCAAGCCCAGCCAGGAATTGCAGCTATCCACATTTCCTAGCACCTAATACAGTTCCAGTGGGTGATGACACCTTAAGAACAGTTTCTTGTCTATTTGGTACAGGACTGCAAACTCCGTATCTCCTACAAAATTCCAATGGGCTATCTAAAAACTCTGAATGGTGCAGAACCTTTCTTATCTCTGAAAGCACAAGGGCCTGTGGAACCAGCACTTCCTGCCTTACAGGAATAGGAAACACGGAAAATATGATTTATATTAGCTGTTTCATGGTACACCTCATGCATCGCCAAAGCCCCAGACAGTCTGCATGACTGTTGATCTCTGTTTAGGGAGAAGCATTAAGACCTATGATGTGCTCACCAAGAACATGTAAAGCAAGATTCTTTAGGTGAGGGGGTAGGTATGTTGACCTTTGATCGCTTGAGTAATCCGATAGGGGTTTACTGAAATGAGGAGGAAGTTGAGGCAAGGGAAGCAGCACAGAATTGAAACCCAATTGTGTTTAAACTGCAAAGCCTCTGGGAATGTGATTTCATACTTACTTTCCCATTACAGCTTTGCTTCCTGCATACTCCCCTTATTGCCCCTCCCCAGGAGATGATATGTTTAAAACTTTATGAGGCAAGAGATTTTAACCTTTAGTCTAAAGGGATGCTAGTAAGCAAATCAAAATTTGAACCTCTAAATTCAAAGGTTCACACACATTTGGAAATCAAAATAAAATTCTGGCACTGCAGAAAGGGGGCTCCCACTTAGAAGCCATGGCCACTTTTTCTTGGCATTTCACTAGCAATTTCCTGGTAGCAGTTCTCTGAGAGGTGTTCCCTGGAATCTTGCCAAATCAGTCTTATGCGATTTGTTACAATGACTGTAGGTCACAATCTTTCACTGTTGGCAGGTGTTCTGGGCTTGCCCTCACTTGAGGAACCCTAGTTAAGCCAGCTTGGTACAAATCTTTTCTGTTTAGTTCTTAAAGATCTTTTATATACCACTCTCTGAACCAGAAAAATGAGCTAGCATGAGTTCACACACTCAAATCCCCATAGTGCTTAGAGAACGTTGATTTCCAAGGGTTTGGGGAATCTTGTGAGAGCTCTTCACATAGTTCTATCTATTCTCAAAAAGAATTTTCAGTGGGTCTGTGAATATAAAAAGTATGTAATAGATACCAACTTATTGGCAAAAGTTACCTGACCTGCTCCTGTAACTATATGTATTAGTCTGCTTGGGTTACAGTCACAAAATATCATAGACTGGGTAGTTTAAATTCTTGCACTTCTGGAGGCTGGGAAGTCCAAGATCAAGTTGCTAGCTCATTCTGTTCCTGGTGAGAGCCCTCTCCCAGGCTTTCAGAAGGCTGCCTTCTCATTGTGTCTTTACTGGGGGAGAGAGAGAGAGAGAGAGAGAGAGAGAGAGAGAGAGAGAGAGAGAGAGAACCACTTCCTCTTTTTATAAAGCCATTAATCCCATCATGATAGCCTCACCCTCATGACCTTAATAAATTAAATTATCTCCCAAAGGCCCCACCTATAAATGCCATTAAATTGAGGGGTTAGTGCTTCAATGCATAGATTTTTGAGGAAATACAAACATTCAACCGGTAACACCGTACAATTAGACAGTATAAATCCTGGAAGGAACCTTGTTGAGAGTTGGATAAAATAACTTGGCAAAAGAATATGTGTCATCTCTGAAAGTAACCACCCTAAGCAGTTATGGTTTCAAGAAGTTTAAGATCAATAGCATGCGTTATTGCTCTTGGCTGAGAAGGTGTTGGGTGTTTCCTGATATTCAGGGTAGTCATTCAAAGCCCAAGGGCACAAGGCAGTTTCTGCTGCCCCAGCTGTGTTTGTGAGTCAAACACGGGGGGCAGTTCAGCCCAGGAGGTGCCTTTGGGAGATGTGTCTGCCCAATTTTCAGGTGAGGAGAACCAGGAGAAAGAGAGTCTTATCTTCGTCATCTGAGGCTTCTGGCTCTCACTTCTGCTCAACTATCTCGAGCCCGGTGACTATGTGTTCTCAGATTCTCTCAGATACTCACCCTTTGGGATGGGCTCTGTCTTCCTGGCTACAAGGTTGCCTCTCATTCCAGGGCTGCCTCTTTCTCCTGAGAGAATGCCCCTTCAAAGCTCCGATTGGCCTCATGGTCACCACCCAGACTGTGGTTGGAGATTAAGAACAGCAAAAACTACCACAAGAAGATAGCCACTTCTCCAGTTCCCAGTAGTCTAAAGGTGGTTACGGTGATACCCTAGTTGCTTTAGATTTTCATTACAACTGAACCCAGCTCTGGTTTTCCTCAGTGACCACATAAACATTGAGTGGGCACCTTCACTGTCATCTAGTCTTATTAGACTGCCCACTCCACTCTCCATCACTAACACTATGACAAGTGATAGGTTTTCTGTTCTGTTGTGCTTGTTACTCTTTGATGATTAACTTCTGTCTTAAACAAGTGCTAACCTTTCTGTATAGGGCTTTACCTTATGCATCAACCCTATACAGTTACAGAGTCAGGTACTGGGGAGCAATAAAGAAGTTATATTACATCTCTTTTTAAGATGTTTTTATTTTTACTAATATCTAGATAATGTAAGCTTGCTTATGTCTTTCCTTTTGGAAGACTTTGTCAAATTCAAGTGACAATACATAAAAGGATGGTAGTGGCTAGTCTCACAAAAACATGTGAGGACCTGAAATAACCCAGAAATGCTCAGAAATCTTTCCTTTGTCTAATGTTAATGGCAAAGAAGAGTTGATGACTCAAGGTTCATTTTAGTCTTGTAGTCCAATCAGAGTTCCTGAAATTTTCACACATGGAAATGTATCTCTCACATTAAAAAAAACAAACATTGATTTTATAATGAGGGAAATGTTGACTGAGAAAACATTACAATACCTGAAAGATAAATTCATACATTTCAAGATATATTTGGATTTTATCAGTGGTAAAATCAATGTACATTTGAAAAATAGTATCGCATATGTGTGAGAAATTTATTCAGTCGATAGGCCAAGCTTGAGACATAGCAGGCACTTAATACTTGTTAAGGGGATTATTTTTATTACTCTATCAATACCTGTCATATTCAGACAAATTTTTTACCATTAATTTGAAAAACAATAAAGTTCATAAACATTTGTAAGTCATACAAAACATACTGAGGTTTCTGTCCCCTTTTAACTTCAGCTATATTTGAACATTTATCTATAATACGAGTCCTGGTGCACAAAAATTTGTGCACTCGGGGGGTCCCTCAGACTGGCCTGTGCCCTCTCACAGTCTGGGACCCCTGATGGCTTAGGCCCACTCCCCGGGGGATTGGGCCTAAGCTGGCATTCAGACATCCCTCTGGCAGCCCGGGAGCCTTCAGGGGATGTCCACTTGCCAGGGGGGAGCAGGCCTGAGCTGCAGTCAGACATCCTTAGAGCTGCTGAGGAGGTGAGAGAGGCTCCCACCACCACCGCTGTACTGGCAGCCATCAGCCTGGCTTGTGGCTGAGCAGAGCTCCCCGTGTGGGAGCGCACTGACAATCAGGGGGCAGCTCCTGCATTGAGAGTGTGCCCCCGGGTGGTCAGTGTGTGTCATAGTGACCAGTCATTCCCAGTCCTTCTGCTGTTAGGGTCAGTTTGCATATTACCCTTTTACTATATAGGATAGAGGCCTGGTGCATGGGTGGGGGCCTGCTGGTTTGCCCTGAAGGGTGTCCCGGATCAGGGTGGGGGTCTCACTGGGGTGCCTGGCCAGCTTGGGTGAGGGGCTGATGGCTATTTTCAGACTGGCCACAGCCCCTTCAGGGTGAGGGGTCCTATTGGGGTGCCTGGCCAGCCTGGGTGAGGGGCTTATGGCTGTTTGCAGGCTGGCCACAGCCCCCAGACAACCAAGCTCCCAGTGGAAGCTGGATGGAAGCAGATGTCTAGGATTTATTTATCTTCTATAATTAAAACTTTGTTGCCTTGAGCGGAGGCCACAGCCAGCCAGGGCAGGCGAGAAGCTTGGCTTCCTCCATTGCCAGGGCAACCAAGCCTCCTGCTTGCTCCAGCTCCTTGGCTGCCGGCCACCATCTTGGTTGGGTTAATTTGCATATAGTCGCTCTGATTGGCTGGTGGGCATGACTTGGGGCGTAGAGGAGGTATGGTCAATTTGCATGTTTCTCTTTTATTAGATTAGATCAGGGGTCCTCAAACTTTTTAACAGGAGGCCGGTTCACTGTCCCTCAGACCGCTAGAGGGCCGGACTATAGTTTAAAAAAAACTATGAACAAATTCCTATGCACACTGCACATATCTTATTTTGAAGTAAAAAAACAAAATGGGAACAAATACAATATTTGTATTTGCATGTGGCCCGTGGGCTGTAGTTTGAGGACCCCTGGATTAGATAATTATACTAGAGGCCCAGTGCACAAATTCATGCACACGTGGGGTCTGGCCGGCTCAGCCCCAATTGGGGTGGATTGGGGCTGGGCCTGTAGGGAGGAAGCGATGGCAAAAGGTTGGCTGTCAGCCTGCCCCAATCGGGGCCCAATCAGGTTTGAGCCTGCCATGGGGAGGGGCTGTGGGTGGTGATCCGGCCAGCCCCACCCCTAAATGGAGTAGGAGGGGCCGATTTGGTATCAGTGGCCTAGGGGAGAGGCCATGGGTGATTGGCTGACAGACCCTGCCCCTGATCCAAGTGGGGGGGGCCGATCAGGGGTGGATCTGGCTGTCGGGAGAGGTCATTGTCTGATTGGGATGGTGGGGGACCATTGGGGATGGGGCAAGCTGGGGGGAGGGGCTGCAGGAGTTTGAATGGCTGGGCCCACCCCCTATTAGGGTGGGGTGCAATCAGGGGTGGGGCTGTCTAGGGGGAGGGGCTGTGAGCTAATCGAGGTTGTGGGGGCCTATCATGGGTGGGTATGGCTGGAGGAGGGACCGCAGGAGGTTGGCCAGCAGCCCCACTCCCCAATCAGGCTGGTTTGCTGGCCACAGTGGGCATCACAGCGACTGGTCGTTCTGGTTGTTACAGTGTTCCAGTTGCTGGCTTTTATTATATGTAGATGGCCTCAATGGCCTTGTGATATTTAACAAATAGCTTCATCATTGGGGGAACTTTCCAGTTTGCTTCCTAGAAACTGTTCAGTGATGGAGACAGCACTAAGAAAGTGGTTCCTAAACATTCCTTTAGTCCTGGAGCCCATACTTCAAAACCAGTCTTAGCCAGAAGCCCCGTATATAAACCATATCGTCTTGGGGTACACTCACTGAGGAAATGTCTAGGAACCTCCCTGCTTTCTTCTCCCCTGCAGGTCTTTGAAGAACATCAGAGAATCTCAATTTGAAAAACTTGACCATGGGACCAAAAATCAGGCCTTTCCAAGTCTGTTAACCCTGGCTAGTGATCTTTAGCAAATCAGTTCTCTAGTTTTTAATTTCCTTATCTGTCACATGAGAAATTAGAAGTAGATCAGTTAAGAACTTTTCTGTTCTAAGTTATAAACTCTCTCCCTTGTGGCCTACTACTCTTACTTTCTTTCTATTTTCTAAGAGGCTGAGCTTCTCTTCAGAACAGGGCCTGTGTCTGGTGGGACATCTCTGTGTGTTCCTGTGAGAGGCACCCGGGAGGCTGTGAGAGGCAGCACTGCTCTGTGGCTGCCACGGAAGTGACTGAGAAGAAGCCACTTCAGAGGTGCACTTCAAGGTCATGTCTGAGGAGCCCCTGGTGGAGAGCTTGAGTTTCAGCTGCCGTGAGTCTTTGATTCCTCAAACCCTTTCCCCCTAATTCCTCTTCTATTCAAATTTTCCCCTACCTGAGGAGGAAATTTGAGGGCACCTGTGAACAACTACTCTATTACAAGGATATAAAGATCTATCTTTCAGAGGTGCTGCCTAGTAGCTGACTTCCTATTTGTAATGATTATTCATAACAATAATAATTATAATGTGTTTCATGTGCCCACCACTACTTGTAGGCTCTTTGCATGTATTAACTCCTTAAAGTTAACTGCAAGTCTTTGCTGTAATGGTTCAGCGGATATAGAAACTGAGGCACACAGAGGCTAAGTAGATCCCTAGTCACAATGTTAGTTAGTGGCAGGGCACTAATTCAAATCCAGACCAATCTCTTATTTGTAATCTTTTCTCATTTCTCACCAAGGAAGCTACCATTATCTCTTTACCCCATATCTGCACGGGGACTTCTTGTTTCTGTTCTTAGACTCCAATCGGTTATAAATCCTTCCTTTTCTGTACCCTTAATATGCACTGTTGTAGGCAATAATCTTTAGTGGTTAAAAAAGTGAACTCTGAAGCCATCCTTCCTGAGTTAAAATCCTGGCTCCTCCACATGTTAGCTGTGAAAGTTTGGGGAGTTAATCACTCACTGGCTCAGTTTTCTCATTAGGAAAATGAAGTTAAGATTAAGACTTACCTCAAAGGGTGATCTGATGGTAAAAATGAGTGAGGCAAAACATGAGAGTCTGTTATAAAGTGCCTGAACATGTAATATGCATTTAATAAATGTTAGGTATTATTACTTTCTCTGTTTATAAGAATCATACACTACAGTCTAGACAATGAGCCATATTTCTAGGATCTATGCCTGTGGTTATGTGTACCACTTACCACATTGTCATGTGAAACCAGATATTTATAAAAATGGTTGTCTCAGTCTGTTCAAGATGCTATAACAAAAATGCCATATAGAGTGAGTGGCTCAAGCAACACTTATTTCTCACAATTTTGGAGGCTGGTTCATAGATGGACACTACATACTATGTGCTAACATAGCAGAAGGCACAAGGAAGCTCTCTGGGGTCGCCTCAGTAATTGTACTAATTCCATTCATGAAGTCTCCGCCCTAATGACCTAGCCACCTCCCAAAGGCCCTGCCTCCTTATACCATAATGTTGAGGGTTAGGTTTCAACATATGATGGTGGATGCAAACATTTAGTCTAGAGCTATGATGATGGTGATGACAATACATTATTTTGGAAATTCAAGTTTGAGTTTGTCCCTCTGAGGCCACATGCCCTGTACAATACAGAAGAGGTCAGAGGTGGTCATGGAATTGGACTCTTTGTGACACAACTAGTCTTCACTGGTCTCCCTATGAACAACAAAAAAAGACTCCTGAAAACTCTGGGTTACAACAATCCAACCTGCACTCCTGGGAAAAACAGAACTGTTTGGATCTCCAACAGATTCCCTTCTTGTTAAGAAAAAAACAAAAACAAAAAATAACTAGTCTTTCTGCTAAGCATGAGTTTGGAGGTCCTTTTATCTGCCACTTTAGAAGCCAATATGTTCAATCCCAGAAGCTACAAACAATATACTTTGAATCCAGTGGTAGGATAACTTTCCACAGCAAAACCCATTTCAGCCTTTAGTTTCTCTTCACTTCCAGGCACACACACACACACACACACACACACCACAAAAACAACTTTTAAATAGACATATTATTATTGCTCTTGTTGTTAATAGAAATAATAAGGAAACCACAAGACAAAATATTTTTCACATTCACTTTTGTTAATATTCATGACTACTCTATGAGGAAAGTAAAAATATAAACCATCATAAAACTCACTATTTTATCAGCATCTCCATGGTATTAAACCCTCATTTTAGGTTCTTTTTAAATGTGCATTGTGAGGCCACCAATGACATTTTGCTAAATTTTCCTGTTTTTTGAACATTTGACCTTTGAAATCTCTGTCCTCCCCACTCCCATCGAAATTGCCTTAATTAAAGCTGTCTTCTGTCTTGTGTCTTACAACAGCCTCCAATAGGCCTCGTTTGCTGAAGGCAAAACCAATTGCCACTCATTGTTGTCAAAATGTTGGCCTTCAAAAATTGGGATTCAATCCTATGTCCTCTAGGAAGTTATCAAATTCCACCGTTAGAATTAATGTCCCTATCACTGAACCCACATTACCTTTTACTAACACCTCTTCTCATGATAATATACAGAACATGCTACTTTAATAATAGCTGTGAATGGACTTGGTTCCTTAACTGTCAGCAAGCTCTTTGAGGACAAAAGCTCTGATTTATTCTGTTGTGCAACTGCTTAGCCCCTAGCCTAGACCTTCCACTATTGACAGAATACAAAGGTCGTGGCACTCAGTGCTCTAAGACAGTCTATTACATTTATTTAAACTACTCCTACTCTGCAATGTCAACGACATTTTTTCAACATTAGTTCTTCAGCAAATAAAGTTTTTGTTTTTTTGTTTGTTTTGCACTAAGATTACTTTAATTGATCAAATGACAGAGACTCTGCCTTGCCCTCAATTTTAGGTTGGCTCCTATGGAAATCTGCTTGTAGAGCAAATGCAGAATTTAAAATGCCCCTGGCCTTTAGAGATGTTTAGAAGGAAACAAGGAAGTTGAATATGAATTAAAACAATTTCATTCACTGGCTTCCTCACATTAGGCAAGCTATGGTTAACTTGAAAAGTTCTCAAAGATTATACTTAGAGAGAATTGTGCTTTGAAAAATGGGTCAATGGTAAGAAAATAATGTCATTCCAATTTGTCAGGATGAAGAAAATTCTGTCTTTTTAAACTGTGCTTTACAGAGCATGGGTAATTGTTGTAAAGTGTGCACAGGAAATTTCAAAAGGACTTGATTTTAACAAAACCAGAATGAAGTATTACTTGATAATTGGCAGAGTAAGTATTACTTGATAATTGGTAGAGAAGCATAGGAAGAAATCTTAAGGTTCTAATCTTTTCTCTGAACTCTATATGTCCAACTTATCTATTTGATGTCTGCAACTGGATGCGTAGGAGACAATTATATTCTAATTTCACTTACATACAGCATCACTGTTAAGTACACAAAAAAGAACATATATAGTGGTTTTAATTTTTATATAAAAAAGGGAAGAGTAAGTGAAATTAGAATATGCATGTGTATATACATTCTCTCATATTATGCATATAAAAATAAACATAGAAAAATAAAATAGTAATTAAAATAGTTAACTCTAAGTATCGATGAAAATGAAGTAGAGGTAATTGAGGTAGGAGTGAGATCTCCCAGCTAGTATTGATTTATCATGTGAATCTTACACATTATTAAAAAATAAAATTAAATTTAAATTGGTAAAATAAGAGCAAACCCTAAAATTAAATAAAACAAAAAATAAACTTAACTATATATCAAATGTATAACAAAATAACATACAAAAATTTAATCCAAATAGTTCTGAACACAATACTCTGGCTGTACATCTTACGTGGGGAATATTTTAAAGACAAGAATAAATGCAAGAAATCCTAAACTTATTTATTAGGTTTGTTATGATAGTGATGTTAATGGAATAATTATAAAATTAGTGTTTGTGCATATTGAGCAAATCTGTAAACATAGTGATGTTTTGGGAACAAGGGTTCACAAAATTGTAAAAGAGAGAGAGATATATGATGTAAGGGAAGACTAAGAGAATGTTGTTGAATTTGAATTCACAATATCAGTATGAGGTAATAATTCAAAAAGTTACAGATTAAATGATACCACAGCAGAAATGAGCAAATCTAGCTCCCATATCTTGTTTTCTAAATACTATTGCCCACGAAAGGATTTAGATCTCTTTGCAGGAATGGCTGATTCTGAGTATGGGACTGGAAAACCCAAGAGACTCTAGAATATCTGGTTGTGTTAGAAAGCAAAAAAATAATGTAATACTGATAAGAACGTAACAAAAAGACAATGAGGACTTTTCTTTTCATCAACCATAGAGTAACAGGCACCTAACTTTCCTTCCTGTCTTAAATAACTAGAAAACTGGGGTGGATATATATTATAGTGTTTAGACATGAATAATAGCTATCACAGGATTATGATTTCTGATAAAAGGAAACAGATAGCTCTCCAGTTGACCCAGCTCACTCTTAGAGGCAATTTCCAGACTGAGGTATACAAAGGAGAAACTCAGCAGAGCTCATTGAATTGAGGAGAAAAAGATTAGAATTCAGGGAGGTCAAAGCCACCAGAATTGTCATGTCAGACTATTGAAGAGGGTGGAACTGCACAGAGAGAGTGCCAGGGATTTGCAGAGGGTCACCACAAGGCTTTAACAGAGTGCCGTTTTGTGCACGCCTGAGAAGAAAATATTCAGGGCAAAGAAAGAATTACTAGAAAGCAGGAGGCAGAAGAATTCCTAGAACTCATAAAAGGCTGAGAATAGTTTGTTTCCATCAGCTGGGGGTAAAGACCTCATAACACATAAGGCATTGGATAGAGTTCTCAGAAGGAGATCATCTTTGCAGTGGGGATAAATTTGCCCTAGACTAAAAGCTGCTCTTGATCTACCCCAAAAAACCTTATTCCAAATAACATAATGAACAAAACTGATTCCAAGTATCTCAACTGCATACCAGAACAAGCTCAAATAATAGTTAAAAGAATATGACAAAACGCAACAACAACAATCTAAAAATCATAATGGCCAGAATCCAATAAAAATGACTAGTCGTACAAATAAGTAACACAATATAACCCATGTCTATGAAAAAATTCAATTAATAAAATGTTACCCCCAAATGGCTGAGATGCTAGAATTGGCACACAAAGACATTAAAATTGCAAGAGGTAAAGGAAAGCATGAGCATAATAAAATTGGGAGTTCTATAATAAAGGAGATAGAAGAGATATGACACTGAAATGTAATATGGGAACCTTGATTGGGAAACTGAGGCTCTCCAAGTGTAAACAACTTACCTTATGTCGCAAGGACCAGAGAGGCAGGAACAGGAGACTAGCCGGTTGTTTTCATCTCAAATGCCTGACGCTCAAATTTTGTCAGTATTCATGGGTTTCCACAAGACTCCACATTTACCTTATTAAAGGTTAGAGGAGAATTTAAACATTGCTTTTCCAGAAGTGCCATTTTCACTCTTCACCCTTCATCTCATCAGTTGACTATAAAACAACAAGTATCCCAAATTTCAAGGAGCAGTTTATCTTAGACCACAAAAATGACAGGTGATTTACTCCATCCTAATGGGAAATTACAGATAAATAGAGGCACTCTTTAGACCTAAACATAGATCCAGAATACGGAGTCTAGGTCTTGACCTCCAGGGCTCTAATCATAGGCACCTACTTCTTAGTGACAAAGAAGGAAGGGAGTTAATGTGAAATAGAGAAGGCAATAACACAATAAGTAGAACATTTAATGGGAACAAAATGTGTTCACAACCTCTGTCTCTTTTTTTAGCCCAGCTACCATGCATCATTTTCGAAGAAGAAGAAGGAGAAGAAGAAGGAGGAGGAGGAGGAGCAGAAGGAGGGGGAGGAAGAAGAAGAAGAAGAAGAAGAAGAAGAAGAAGAAGAAGAAGAAGAAGAGGAGGAGGAGGAGGAGGAGGAGGAGGAGGAGGAGGAGGAGGAGGAGGAGGAGGAGGAAGAAGAAGAAGAAGAAGAAGAAGAAGAAGAAGAAGAAGAAGAAGAAGAAGAAGAAGAAGAAACAGAAACAAATAGGAAAGCCTCATGTTTGTGTTGAAAGGAGGAAAATGTAGTGGCATCTGAGGTAGCAAGGCTGGAAGTGGGAGGCAGCGAGGAGCTATATATTACACCTGGAATTCAGGCGTACTGCTGCCAGCTTCAAAAATGGATTTGAGAATAAGAGCGAGCTAAAATTTTAACAGAATCTGGAGCCTTTGGAAGTGTGAATGAATGGGATGAGATGTGTGAACATGCACAGGCCCGTCCTTCTGTTCATCCTAGGAAGCGCCCAGCCTGCAGCTCCCCAGATCTCTGGAGAGGAAAAGACCTTCTGGATGAGGACACATTGGGTTTCCCTGTCAGAACAGAGTGGGGCACTCGGGGTGAGTGTCAGTCTACTCTCTGGCCAGTTTTTGATCTCTCAAGTGATGGGGCTTCCTTGGGTCCACGATGGAGCAGCCTGAGCTGTCAGGGACATCTTCAGACATTCACTGGCACATTCACAGCGTGGAAGTATCTGTGAAACACGTTTGGCTCTTTGTCTCCTCTTAATGGTTGCCTGCCATTCTCGGCACGGTCGGGGGAGCTCTGAAAGGCGAGAGCTGGCATTGGCATCCTGCAAGCTTTTACTGTGGGGTCTTCATTTGGATGAAATCTCCCTTTAGAATTTTATTTCACAGGGGATCCAAATTAGAAGCCAAGTTGTTAGATGCCAAATCATCCCGGTTCTCCAAGATTTAGGCTTTCTGAATACTTCTGATGAGAGGCGGTGGCATGGAGTGTGGATACAGCATAGGGAGAACAAAGGCTCTGCATGTTGAGGAAATGAGGACAGCCAATTCTTACATGTGCAATGAGTGATCCAAATATTAAGAATGTGTTTCTTTGGTGCCCTTAATTCTTGTTTCATATACCACACCTGTCATATAATTTATTCCTTTATTCATTAAGCATTGAAGATAGTACTTCTAAATTTTGTATATGTTGCCTTGGGACATTTCTCAAATAATTTTCTTTATGCTCCAGTTGTTTTTGTATTCAAACTTCTAGCTGCAAAAATGTCAAGCTTCCCTCCCCACGAATTCCAAGTGTGCTTTCACTAGGGCTCATTTTGCTTTAGGAATGTGGAAATGGATCCTTGCCCTTAGTCCCATGTATGCTAGTGATGAAGCTGGGCCCAGACTTCATAATTCCTGACTCCTGGAACCATTATCATTTCCTTTCCCCACCTGCCTCAGGAGGGCTTCAATTTTACACACACACACACACACACACACACACACACACATCCTCACTCATGCACACACTCAAACACACACACACACACACACACACACACACACACACACATGCACAGCACAGAGCACAGAGTAAGCCTTCAGTAAGTTCTTACTAAATGAAAATTTAAGTACTAAGGATGCAATAATATTCATGGCAGGTTGGATCCATTTCTAGTTCTCTCTCAGAACTCCAGCTTCCCTCCAAGAAGCAGAATCACTGGCTGTCAGGGCACCTCTTTTGGGGAGTGGAGTATGGGAGTCTACCAGAAGGTTAAGCAGTCCCAGCCTGAACCAAGCTGCCAGGACAAAAAATATTCTGTTCCAGTATTGTTTTTATGGTGCTGGGCACTGCACAGAGGTTAAGTGACAAGCAGACTGTTGCCCTGCTTGATGAAAGGGTGGGCGATTCAGAGGTTGTGAGCAGATCCGAGTAGGGACCTCTAGCAGAAAAGCAGCAGCAGCATCTGAACATGGACCAGAGAAAGCAAAGATGGTTGGAGATTCTTTGTCTATTACATCTGCTCTAAGCCACCATAGCTTTGAAAAATGCAAGGATTAAAAATGGATTCAGTTACGAAGGACAACCCATTACCAGGAGGGTCTCCTTTCCCTGTAGAGGTGCACAGAGGCTGTGAGAAGAAGCTGGAAGGATTTAGGGCCTCATAAAAATTACATCAATATCTAGGAATTTTTTTCTTGTTCACTGATGGTGGGGAAATAGACACATATATTCAGTGAGAAGCTTGATTGTTCCTGGTAGATGGGAGATAAAGGTATCACTTCCTAGAAGTGGAGGCAGGAGTCATTATTGAGAATTGGATGGTTATACCATAGGTAGAGTTCCAGAGGGAAGTTGAGAGAGAGAGAGAGATGCACTGAGATAGGGAGACATTCAGGGTGGTGACAAGGCAGTCATATACTCCTTGGGATTCTGAACATGATAAAGGTCACTCAGCACTGAGGAGGTTTGCTTAGACAGTGAGGCCCTTTGGCTGGTTGGAACTTTCTCATTCTGAAACCGGACACCAATGGGTGCGAGCTACCTGTCACTACTTGAGCCATTAAGCAGAGACAGAGTTGAATCATATATGAGGGCTTATTCCAATAATGCTGGCAGTATGAGAGAGCGGCAGGTCATCCACGATAATCTGCTCTGCACCCCCACCCCACCATAAGTCAGCTGCTTATATGGGGTACAAGGACAAAGGTTGCATAGGGAAGTGGGCAAAAGGAATAAGAATGAGTGTAATGGTTACAGATTACAGGCAATGTGTGCAATGTGAGCTGGGAGTTTGCAAAGGGCAGGGGGTTCCATTGCTTCTTTTCCTCAACAAAGTTGTTAATCTTTCTATGATAATAGGCAGCTCCCAGAAGGAAGATGGGCCGCATTTCCAGTTGAGCTCCCAGGTTTTACAATTCCCAGACAGGTTAGAACGTGCTTTCTTTAATTAGAACAAAACAATCATGATTAACAGAGCATGATTAATATTCCTTGCTAGTATTTCTTACAACTAATAGCTAATCCCCAATATTCTAGTTCTGCCCCTAACAATTCTTCCACCTTTGAGTTCTTTTGAACCCTCTGACTCAGTGGTTCTTGACCTTGGTGGTATAGTAAAATCATTTGAAACATGTCCGAGACTTACCCACAGACATTCTTACTTAATTCTTCTGGAGTTGAGCCTGCACATCAGTAGGCTTAAAGCTCCCCAGGTTATTCTAATATGACAGTCATGATTGTACACAAAATTCAGATTTAAGTCAGGGGAAGCCTTCACAGTCTGATTCTGCAGAGCCACATGTACATACATACATATATAAGAGATTCTGGCTCAAAAGACCATTCCAATTGTTTTTAGCAGCTTTCATCACCAGATTTCTTGATAAGAGGCAGTTGCTCTTCTGTTGATAAGCCTTTCCACAACTGTAGGAGCACTCCTAATAAGTAACAAATATGAAAGAGACTCCGAATTCTGCTAGTGTATGAGGTACATTTCCACCATGATGTTCCTGATGGAAAACCTTATAAAGGCTATTTCTGATTCATGGTGCTCCTTTATGCTGTGAAAATGTAGGCCATGAGTCACCAAACATACCTAGAAAGATTTTCTGTAGCCCAAGATTTCAACCCTTTGCTTAGTGTCTGATTTTCCTGAGATTTCTTGGAACACATTATAGAATGGGACATTCCACTCCTGCACTTTTGCTTGCCATTAAGCCCTAGATTGTCATCAAGACATCTCCTAATTATTAGCACATGCAAAAAGCACACAGTATTGTTCTTTTTCTTCTCCCTGCTGCATGGTGCACAGAAGACACACAGTTGGGGACTTAACATCAGTTCTAGTTCCAGCTCAAGTGAAAAATAGCTATAGGACTATGGGACAACCTTCATTTCTTGTTGATTTACTCACTTGTAAAATGAAGGGGTTGAACTAAATACCTGAACTTTAATACACACACACACACACACACACACACACACACACACACACCCTTAAATCAGGCATCTTAACTAAGAAAAAATATTTTCCTGATCTTAGACATTAGTCTGATATTTCTGGGGTCCTCTTAACCTCGAGTGAAGTGCTCTAATCTCCCTTCTTTTATCAAAAAAAAGGAGAAGGTTTGACATTCATTCTATGCTTTTAAAAGCAAGCACCTCAAGACTGTTTCCTTCAGAACTTTCATATTAATCATGCTTTATAGTCTGTAGATGATCTGTGCTAGTCACCTAATGAAACCACTGATAATTAGTATCATTTAAATAAGTGAGATATTAGTCATCAGTGTCCAACACAGTGCCTGACACCCATAAAAACAACAATGAAACAAACCAATAGGCTCCAAGCCAACAACAATAGTCTTGGAGGCTTGTTAGGACCTGAATGACTGAGTCCGGGTCAGGGAAAGGCTGGGCCACCAGGAAGCAACTAGATGGTCATTGGCATATTAATCTGAAAGGTTCTGACCTTCCCACAGCAATGCCTTGTTTGTGCGCTATGCCCAGGGCCTTGAGTGTCTGCACCCTGACAGTTAAGTGGCGCTGCTGCCTGGCAGTGGTAGGGAGGGCACCATTATTTTGGTATGCTCTGTCTGGATAGTTATAAAGGTAGGAGGTTAATTAATGACTTCCTACTTGGATATTGATAGCAAGAGACCTCCATCAGAAACAATGGAGTATTGAATAGGTTGGTGTGAGTCAGGTGGGTGGAGTGGATGAGGGGTGATGAAAAAGATACAGGGGAGTGCTGGACAGGGCAGACATCAAACTTGGATTGACTCCATGCTCATTCACAATATGTAGTTAGAATGGAGGCAGATCACTTTGATTCAATTCGCGACTAAACTGACTGTAGGCTGGGTTGAGTTTTAAAAGTCACATCTACTTCTGGTTTGCTCCTCATGGATGGTGTAGCTCCCAGGAGTCCAACTGAAAGCCTGGAATGTTGACTGGGGCTTCTCCATCTTGTCAGGCTCTGAACTCCTATTTCTGTCTCCAGCTTTGGGAGGCCAAAATTCTTATTTGATTTTTGGTGAAATCCTGCTTAGCTCCTTGCCCTGTGTGGCTTAAAAATTTGGCATATGCTTGTAGGAGAAAATGAGTTATCTAACTTACTTCTCTGTGCTTCCCTTCTTTCCAGGATTCTGCTCCTTCAAATCTTGGATGCTTTGGCCAACATACCTCCCCTTCTCTCTCTATATATATGTATCTGCAGCCTTGTGAAATGTCCATAAATTCTATTTGTTCTTCTTCTAACCAGCCAAGCTTGCTAGATAGATTTTTAGCCTCGGATTCCAAGCCCCAAACTAGTAATTGCCCTGAAGGGAAAAAAATGCTTGCAGAGTATCAGTTCAGCGCCCTGTGGTTCCCATTTCTCTTCACTCCCGGATTTTGGTCCCTCAATCCTGGTTGCCTCAGTCAGTTTCCAATGCCTTCAATCAGAGGGCTGTTGTTATTGTTTCTTCTCTTTGTGTTGTAGCTGACTTTTTCCTTTGTTCCTGTCAGAATAATTTCTCTGGTGCAAGCTGTTTCATTTCAACTAGAAGCAAAAGTCTAACACGCGACTTTTAAAATAGCTCTCAACATGTGTTTACCTGAAGAAAATATTAGCATCTTGCCTTAAACTTCCCATGCTATAGTCCACTCAAGAAAATTTGTAACCTGTTTGATAAACTTTAGAAATGAGAGAAAACCTTTACCTTGAGATAAGCATTAGAAACATTGAGATTTGGGGAAAATAATAACCCAAATAAGATTCTATATGTTATTAGTGCAAGTATCAGTTGTCCTTATAATATGCAATGTTTGTTCTACTCTTATTCTTATTTTAATATACTAAGATTTTCTCAACTTCCCTTGGGGAAATACTTTGCATTGAGACATTTAATATGAATTTGGATGTGTTTGAGGTCTGATTGCACTTAAACCAGCACCTGCAAACTCTGTAATTTCCTTTTCATGACTCTTATTGTAATTCCTACATATCACTTCAATCATTATTAAGGCAAATCATAAGTAGCTATATTCCTGATGTTTTATTGGCATCACACTTTTTTTGCTTTATTTTGTTTGCTGTTATCATTTTTTCCTTGAACTTCCCTCTGTGTTAGCCTGTAGATCATCCCAACTTTGTCCAATATTTTAGAAAGAAGTTTGTTTCTTCTTGCTCACAATCCCTTGTCTGTTTCATTAGTTAGATCCCAGAGGAACACTGGGAGAGTAAAGACCGAGTACAGGAATAGAATGCAGGTTTTCTTACTTTAGGCCTGAACTCTAAATCAGAAAAACCACAAGGCCTGATCCCAAGTGGCTTGCTTTCTCTTTTATTTCTAGCATTAGGACGACCTCCACAAGAAGTGACCTACTTTCTCACAAGCCGTTACACTTATGTTGACCCATCTATGGGTACATTGCCCACCATCTCTGTGATTCTTTTGAGCCTATAAATATGACCTCATCAAACACTCCCTTTTTTCCCCCATCACCTCTCATGTTACTTTTATCTACTACCACAGCATATGAAGAAAAGTAGAATTGTATTATTTATGTACTTGTATAAGTGGGAAAATGTTATAGGTATTTATCACTAGACAAATAAGCTACAGTTGGCTCTTTGGTGGATGGAAACATAAAGAAACTAACTCACTTTATCCTTGGGCATTCTATTAATAATTCTTTGCTTTGAGGACTCCACTCACCTGAAAGAAGCTCCAGGCATTCTATTGTGATTCACAAGATATCATAGCATCATGGCCACCACACAGCTAATTGGGGAAATTGGTCTTTGAAATCCCAAAAAGGAGCAGAAATGGGGCCGCTAAAGAAAAGCTAAGAAAGGAGAGCAGTTTGGGCATCATCCTCCAGCAGTCATTGCTGTAGAAAACATCCACGAAATGACTTTGGATGGAAAGAGTGGAGAGTGAATAGTGAATTGTAGGAGAGGGAATACGCGAGGGCTAACTACCTTGATAGAGCAAATAGACCAATTCACATGGCACCAGGATACTAAATATTTGTTTGAAGAAAAAGTTTGGGGGGAACAGCAGTAAATTTAAAACAACAGAGTAAAAAGTGGAGGATGCTGGCTTAGTTACCCAACAACATTGTTTTCTTACCTGACAGAAATGGTGAGTTAATCATAACCTTCTATTGTGACATGTGCCTTCAGGACATGTAGGTTCCTTTCCTGGGCTCTCAGAGGCTACATCAGAAAATGAATTTAATTACTGATGGATGGAAGCCATCCTAAAACACGAGGAGAGGTTCATTAGTTCCCTATTTGTCCGTCCCACAGAGGGAGGCCAGTGGCCCTCTCTGTATTCTGCTAGGGGAACCTGAGACCTGGGATGGGCAAATGTACTCAGGATCTAACACTGGAACCATCAGTTACTGGTCCAGGTGACTCTTGCTTTTGTTTTTGAACACATTTCATACTCAAGAAACGCAGAGAATATTGAGCAAAACCAAAGGACCCTTGACTAAGGAGGGCAGTTGCTCTGGCTTTTGCCACACGTCACCTTTTGTGAGTTTGGGCAAGTTATTTGAGCATTCTGAGCTTTAGTTTTATCCTCTAATAAGCAGATATAATAATCCTTAATTAAGGGATTCAATGAGAAAGTGAATAACAGGTGCCTGGCATATAGAAGTTGCTTAGTAAATGGTAGGAATTTTTATTAACTCATTTTTTTTCACAATTTTATAAACAAAAGTAAGTAATAAAAGGGAATATGAAACTATTTTTCAAGGATATATTCAAGTGTAGCAGGGGAAAGAAAGGTAATTCACTTTTTTATATTTGAAAGGGGATATGAAATGAAATGCTAATGATAAGACAAAGCATCAGTTACTTTGACACTTAATTTGAATGCTTTGACCAAATTTGGTAAAGCTTCATTTCATACTAGACTAGCACTGAGCCAAGCTCTCTTTCCTTGAAGGGTCTGGAGATTAGACCTTGCACAGTTGCCAAATGCCATGTTTTGAGTGTTCAGGGGTCTATGGGCAAGTGTTTCAGGCTCAATAGTGAGTTGAGATTATCCAAGAAGCCCTGACTCTGAATGACCTCAAAGCTTCTTCAGTACTCCTTTATGTCTTTCTGACTCCAGCAAATGAAACGCATAGCTATAATGTTCTCTTGCTTTGTAGTAAAAAGAACATTCATGCTAAAGGTTAACAGTTGGCACTGAACATCATCTCAGGAGTTAATGCATACCAGTCCATGTCCTTCCCCATAGACAGCTATATATATTCCTAGGTAGACTGGATAATGTTGCCCTTTTACATTTTTTTTTATTTCTTTTTCTCAAATTTTCTCTTGTCTAATTTGCAGACACAGTGACCTGGTCTTTTTCATAGTTATAACAGTTTCTCATTCAGAGGGAGTCATTTGATAAAATCTATTTTAATGGGATTCTAAGACAAGGGCTTTAAACTCTCTTTTTTTTCTTTTTCACCTGTATTAATTTTCTGTGGCTTCTATGACAAATGAACACAAACGTAGTGGCCTAAAACAACACAGATTTGTTATCTTATGGTTCCAAAGGTGGGAAGTCCAACACAGGTGTCACGGGGTAAACTCAAGGTGTCTGCAGGGCTGGGTTCCATCTCGATGCTCTGGGACAGAAACTGTTTTCTAGACTTTGCCAGCTGGTGGGGGCTATCTGTATCCCTTGGTTGGTGGCCCCTTTCTCTATCCTCAAAGCCATCAATGTCTCATCTCTATTCCCCTGCCTACCTTAAAAGAAACAATGAATTATAATTTTAACAAAAATTGTATAGGTAACTTCTAAGTCTTGTCTGCAGCTCACTCCCAGGGGGATCAGTTTTCCACTAGGGGAGAGCTTGCAGGTGTCTTGTGAGAGAGAACATGACAGTAGCTCCTTCATTGAATGCTGTGGGCAGAGAGCTCAACCTTCCTGTGTCATGCCCTTCTCTTACCTGACAGGAAGTGGGGTTCTCCATCACACTCAAGACATTCCCAAGGATACTGAATTGCCCCCAAGATCCTGGAGAAAGTGAGGGAAAATATCTGGCAAAGACCTGGAGAGTGGAGCCTTACCTGAGAAAGTCCTTGGACAATCTGGGCAGGTAAGGAAGGTTAGGCAGCCTCGAGAGATGGTCTCTATAGAGACAGCCAATACAAATAAATATCTTATGTCTGGCAATCTGAGCATGATGTTATGATGTTAACAGAAAGCAGGACAATGTAGCTCTAATTGGATTAAAGAACTTGTGGGAAGCTGTAGAAGCTCCAGAGACAGAAACACACACAGAGGCAGGGTGGCCATGTGTAGTGGTGCCAGGGCGGCTGGGGTCTGTCTCAGAGAGGCTGACGTAACAGATTCTTCTCCTCAGAGCCCGAGAGGCCAACTATGAGCTTCTGGGCCCAGAGATGACAATTCTCTTCACGAAAAGTAAAATGTTGAGTGATACCCAGGATTTGTGTGCTCATTTCCTGGCACACCTTCACATGCTGCTAATGGGGAAGCTAAAGGCAGAGAAAGCTGGGAGTGAGCAAAGGGGAAGCTGCAGGGGTGATGGGTTTTCTGGTGTGATTTAGGGCAAGTTCACGGCCCTGCTTCCTCCAGCCACTTGCTGTAACAGAACACTTCCAGGAGCCAGAAGAGTTGGAACAGAGTCTCCAGGGAGGAAGCAGCGCAATAATGACAATGATGAAGACGGTATGACTGAAAACGCAGGGTGAAGTGAAGCAGAAATTGCAAATCCTCATTTTGGAAAAATGGAGACAGTTTCACCATCAAAGGGGGTCTTTACTGGCCATTTTTATATGTTTACTGAAATGACTGCGGCTAACCTAATGCATGGAGATATGAGGAAGCTGCTGCTAAGGTGTAATACGAAGCATTGTGACTTTGCTAAGTGAACATTTGTTAAGAAGAACTACAGAGTGCCACAGGGTCCATGAAAGACCACAAGGGCATTGAAATGGAGAAGTTTATAACCACAGGTCCTGAAGGAGGTCCATGGTATGCCTCCAGGGGCCACAGGGTACAATTGGAGAGGAGAACAAGTCAGAACCTGCAGCATGTGCCTTTATTAGGGTCTGTGGGTGAAGTGATTTGGAGCTCCCAAGCTAAACCCAGATTGGTCAATTCATATAAAAAAGAGTGAGGTTTTGATAAGCTTCTGGGGTTCTTATCAAGGGCACACAAGAGGAAGGCCCTGGGAGGTGGGGGTGACTCATTAACACAGGGTAGTTGGGAGAGTCATATTAGAGACTTGCCTTTACTTGTGAATCTGCAGGCTATTGTCTAGGGCCGTGGTCGGCAAACTGCGGCTCACAAGCCACATGCGGCTCTTTGGTCCCTTGAGTGTGGCTCTTCCTAAGCCTTAGGAGTACCCTAATTAAGTTAATAACAATGTACCTACCTATATAGTTTAAGTTTAAAAAATTTGGCTCTCAAAAGAAATTTCAATCGTTGTACTGTTGATATTTGGCTCTGTTGACTAATGAGTTTGCCGACCACTGGTCTAGGGCATGCTCGAAGGAGCGCAGCTCAAGACTCCTGTGGGCCACCTGGCCATGCAAAATGCATGCCAGTGCAGCAATATTATGGAGTAGTTTAGTTAAACTCTCAACATGAAGGCTACTGAATGGGGATTGAATCAGAAAGATCATAATTTGTGCCTTTGTGGAAACACATTATAGGAGATGAACAAGTATTGCTTTTGTTGTTTGTTGCAGTCACAGTTCCTGGAGTAGCTGCTTCATTCCAGGCACCCTGGTGAAGTCCATAGGCTTTGAATTCAAATAATTCAAATAACTGTACTGCCACATATTAATAGTATGGCACTGAGCAACCACTCCATGCCTCACTTTCCTCCTATGAGAAATGGGAATAATATGATATCTATCATGTAGAGTTGTCATGATTAAATAAGATGATGTATTTAAAATGGTGCAATGTCTGGCTTATAATATTAAAAAATGGTAGCCTCTATTTTTAAGTGTAATTTAGTAGGTAAATATTTTATAAATTTACTATCAATAGAATGTTATATATGAATATCAGACCAATTCTCACCTGCTAGAACTCTAATAACAGGAAACATGATGGGGAAATTTGGTGATGGTTAAGAGAATGGAGCGACTTATCCCATGTACAGGGCATTAATTGTGTCCTATGATAAGCCCTGGGGATCCTCAGAGCTGTACTGAGGCATTGAATATTTTGGGGTGGGAACACAGTCTATTTTGCTCTTTTGCCTTGTCTAAGTATACTATCATATAACAGAAACTGCTGCTCATAACTTATCAATATAACACCATCCTGATTTCCAGTGTTGAATCTAATTGTGTTTGCTTCTGGAATGAAAAAGAATCCCAGTTGAAGACTTCCATTGAATAGCTTTACAACCTCCGTCTCTCTTCATCTCTAAAATGAAAGCAGAGGGCAAAAAGATTTCTAATATCCCTTTTGTGTCTAACATTCCATGTGTCTAAAATATTGCGAAGGCAGATAATATGCATTTTTTATAGGCATTCTCTTTGCCTGGGAGAGCAAGGCCATGTGCCAGACACGTTGTATAAGTCAGGTTGATTCACAGGGATTGTGCCTTCAGCCTTGGGTTTGCTTCAGCAAATCCTTAGAGCCAGCTGTTGATTTATAACTCTGTAGAGGACCAAACCAAGTCTACATCTGACGAGGGCGTGGAGAAGCAAAACACAGCTCAGATGCATCCCTAAATCATGCATTTTTCTCATTGAAATCCATGCCGTCACACAGTGCAGCTGCGTGTCATAGTTAGGCCTTGATTATAAACAACCTCAGACAGACTCCCCTGGGAGAAGGGTGAGAAAGCTATCCCTGTAACACAGCTGTGCTTCTTCCCAGAACTGAGGCTACAGGTCCCAAGGACAGTATCAGCACCAGTCCTAGCACCTAGAGAAGAACACAGGCTGTTTAGGAATGGGTTGAAAATCAGGAGTCCTCGTCATCAATCCTCTCATATGTTGGCTTTAGTAATTTTCTTGCTGGCAGTCCTTAAGATTCCTCATTTCTGCATGTCAAGAAATGCTGAGAATTGGGGCCAGAGCTTCAAGAATCTTTATATTCTGTTTATTTGGATGCTTGATATCAAACTGAACCCCAACCTAGTGATCCAATACACTCAGACTCTGGAACCTTAAAAATTGCTTCACTGCCATTGGTTTGACTTCTACAAGGGTCCTTTAATTCAATCTCCTATCTCCCACAACCCACTCTAAGTTTCAGTTGTGAAGTTCTTTATAACCCCAGGACCAAGATAAGTACTTCTCTTCGGTGGACCTGTAGTAACCTGTGGTTACACCTTTTGTAATACTCAGGTTTGTAAATGTCTCTCTTTATAGAATGAGCCCCTTGAAGTAGAAACTGAAGCTGATTCTAATTGTATCCCCAACACTTAATACAGTGTTCAGCACATATTAGGGGCAAGATATATTTGTGGAATGATTGAGAGACCGTATTTCATCTCAGACACCAAACATTAAAACACATGGAGATGTTCAATCAAATGTTGGCCCATAGTGACTCCTACCCTTGTCCACTTTTTTTTTTTTTTTTTTTTGTCTTTTGAACAATATAACCATCACCCTCAATAGTTATGAAAGAAACCATGGAGTAATCATGATTCATTGCTCTGCTTTGTATACATACTTCATGCAGCTGTTTTTTCCTCCTTAACTTTTTGAATATTTTGTGAAGACAAACACTTGTATTTTTAGAAAGTCTGTCACATTCATTTTGACCCTTTCCTCAAGTGAGAACATGGGACTAAATGATTAAACTCCAATTATTTCTCTGTACTTAGACATTTACCTATTTAATGGGTGATTAATTGCTGGTCCTTTAAATTAGGGTAACCATATGATTTATATTCCAAACTGCAACTGCTTTGGGAATGAACAAGGGCACTATTAATAGTGACACAGGTCGACAGGGGTAAACTTGGACTCTATGGGGCATATGGTCACCCTATTTATAGATGAAGATGCTGCTGAACTAGCACCAACAAAGCATGCCCCTGGGACAGCGCTTCCCTAGTTGTGACGTGTATGCAGTACATCTCCTACCAGCACATCCTTGCAGCTTACAGGATAGATGTGGGCAAGGTTGATTTGTGCCTGGGTCTTAGGTTATAAAGGTGACTGAGTGGTGATACAGAGAGGCTAACGCTATTGAAAGAACGTTTTTATTACTTAGTTTTCTGAGAGTGGGCATGCAATGTCATACATGGCCATGAGGAGCAGCCCAGGTTTTCTCAGGAGACATGCAGAATCCATGAGAAAGCATGGTCCAGAGTCTTTATTGTGCTTTCGGTGGGACTGGCAAGATACGGGAGGGTGGGGAAAATGGCTTACGATTGGCCAGCCTGTATGATGTTTGAAGGGTCTGAGCTATAGGAGTGATCTCTAAGTTACCTGGTACCTAGCTCTGGGTAACTTAGGGAAGGGGAAATATTGGGTTAGTGTGTCAAAGTCAGTTAAAAGAGGCGATTGGGGGTATGGACTTAGAATTGGTTGGAGTGTTTGTAATATGGTTTGTGTTCCCTTGCAACAGCAAGGTCACTGGGGAAATGTAAACAACTTTGTCTGTTAGTTTGGCTTGGTGACTAATGGGTGACAAGTAGACAAATACAGAACCCAAGAAAACACAGCTAGAACACAGGAAGTTGTTGGAAGGAAGGGTGTATTTCTGGAAATGAAATAAAGATTGTCTCTGAGACACTCACTGCCTCAGTGGAGGTCAGAACTCTGAAATTCCTATCATTAGTTTGAGCCTCTAATCCAGCGGTTCTCAACCTGTGGGTCAAAAGCCCTTTGGGGGTTGAACAACCCTTTCACAGGGGTCGCCTAAGACCATCGGAAAAACACATATATAATTACATACTGTTTTTGTGATTAATCACTATGCTTTAATTATGTTCAATTTGTAACAATGAAATTGGGGGTCACCACAACATGAGGGACTGTATTAAAGAGTCACGGCATTAGGAAGGTTGAGAACCAGTGCAATCCATACTATTAGATGATCCATTCTCTGTCTAGGGATGAAGGCCCCAGACAAAAAGAGTAGCATTGAGGGTAGGTTGAAGATACATCTTTGAGATCAGTGGTTTGAAAAAGAGTCCTCTCTAGGTTTTACATGAAGATGTAAAAATTAAACACATTTTAGTGCATTTCAAGGTACACTGTGGCAGACGGGCTTTGTGTTAGGGATCCCATGCATGTGAAGTTCTCTTAGCTGCATGTCAGGGAGGGGCTTAGAGCTGGGAACAGATGAGCCAACAGCAGGGCTGTCCAGTGGTGTGGGAAGGAAATGGTGAGTCCACCAGGGGATGCAATGAAGCCTCAGCTACAGGAGCTCCACATGACCCCAAGCAAAAGGCCATGGGTATGTTCACATGTTTATTTTTATAACGAAGGAGACTGAGAGGGGTTAAGGAAGTGTCCCACGTGCTGCAGCTTTTACGAGGCAGAACAGATAATAGAATGCAGTTTTGTCTAACTTCCCCAGGCTCCACTGGGAGCTCCCTCCCATGCAAGGGGAGAGCAGAGATCCTTTCTGCACAAGCCTGCTCTGTCCTGGTTTCAACCAGGGTTTAAAACCTGTGAAAGTTTCCTAGAAATGGGTGGCCCTTCCTTCCCTTGTTGCCTCAGGCAGCAGGCTTTTGCATATCTCCCAGCATGTTGCCATTTATGGATTTGGGCAAAATAACAGAATTGCAAAGCTTCAGACTCCCAGACTTCTTTTCTTTTTTTTTTCTTCCACACTGAGCTTCCTGTTTCTATGGCGATGAATAGGATGTTTTGCACTAAGAAACACTTTAAATGCCACTGGGGGAAGGTAAGAAACCACACATAGCTCTCTCCAGAGCAGAAAAGTGAAATGAGATGCTGAGGGAAATAAGAAGGGAAAGGAAGCAGAGAAGCTAGAATAGAGGTGGGTAAAGGGAGGAGGGAGATAAAGAAGCATCTGTTTGGAAGGAAAGATAAAAGAGCACCATGGCAGGCAAGCACTGGGGCCCTCAGAGTGTCAGCCATAGGGAGACACAGGAGCACCCATGAGCGCTTGGAAAGAACATGGCACTTCATGAGAAGCACAGGGGTGGGAGCATCAGGCAGTCTTCACCTGGAAGCAGGGGTGGGAATCAGGGAGGCACCTCTAGACTCTCACTACACAGCGCCCACTGGAAAGTGGCTTCTGGTGTAACCTGTAAGGTACGGAGGCTCACATATTAAATCTGCAAATGCTCGCTGTGCACACACAGTCTGGCTCAAGGCCACTGGAGGTCAGCTCTCCACCTGTGAAGTTAGAGCCAGGATTTCCACCCTGGCTTGTTTGGCTCAGTGGATAGAGCATCGGCCTGTGGGCTGAAGGGTCCTGGGTTCAATTCCAGTCAAGGGCACATGCCCAGGTTGTGGGCTTGATCCCCAGTGGGGGGCATGCAGGAGGCAGCCAACCAATGATTCTCTCTCATCACTGATGTTTCTATTTTTCCCTCTCCTTACCTCTCTGAAATCAATGAAAATATATTTTTTAAAAAAAGAGTCAAGATTTCCCACCAATGGCTGATGCCTGGGGAGGAGCTCTGGAAGGTTCCACTGCCTTCCTCTCCTTTACTGCCTTCTCTCGTTATTTGGGTGGGATTGTCCGCACATGTTCCTAAGAAGGCAGATGTTTATAATGACATAAAATCCAAGGGATACAAAAGAGAACCTGGAAAATTAAAATAGCAAAGGGGAACATATTCTTTCCCTCTTTCCCCTGTTCACCTTTCCTCAACCAATACAGAAAAGTAGACGACCAAATTGGCATTTAGAATAGAAATACAGTAGCCCTCCTCATCCGTGATTTTGCTTTCATGGTTTCAGTTATTCACAGTCAAGTATGGTATGAAAATGTTAAATGAAAAATTCCAGAAATAAATAATTCATGAGTTTTAAATTGTGTGCCATTCTGAGCAGCTTGACAAAAATCTCACACTACCCTACTCCTTCTCATCTGGGATGTGAATCATCCCTTTGTCCAGTGTATCCACACCGTAGACGAGCCCTGCCCATTAGTCTCTAGTAGCCATCTTGGTTACTGTCAGCTATTACAGTGTGGTGTTCAGGTAACCCTTATTTTATTCAATAACTAGAGGCCCAATGCACAAAATCCATGCAAAGGGCTTGGCCCTTGCAGCCCTGGCTTTGTCTGGAAGGTCGTTCAGCTGTCCGGTCTAATTAGCATATTACGGTTTTATTATTATAGATGGACTCAAAGCCATTCACTTAGCTTTCATCACAGTATAAATAGTTATAATTGTTCTATTTTATTATGAGTTATTGTTTTATAAATTAAATTTTATCATAGGTATAAATGGGAAAATCATAACCTATACAGGGGTCAGTACTATCTGTGGTTTCAGTCATCTACTGGGGGTTCTTGGGACATTCCTGGTGGATAAGGGGGGACTAATGTACAATAGAACAATTTAAAATCTAAGCTGGTAGAGCTCTGCAAGTGGCATACTCAGTAGCTCTCACTTTTAGTTTTACTAATTCCTCCACTAGAGCCAAGCCAAGTTAAATTAAACTCCATCTAGCTTAAAGTTCCTGTTACATAAGGTTTTATGAGCTATAAGCTAGAATTAAAGGCACAGTAACAGGAAGAGCCAATCAGAGGGCAGCCTCAAAATAGCCTGGTGCCCCTGGAAGGCCACAGCAGATGTATTTGTCCAGCTGCTTGATGGAGAAGGCCCGAGGCCTCTCCCTCACTTGCCAGGGGCCTGTAAAAGGCTCACCTGCAGCTGCTTGTGAAATTGGTTCCTTGTAAATGAAAGTTGACCAGGAGTCATCTGAGCCAATGGCAGCTACACAGAGAAGACCGGGGTGCCAAACAGAGCAGGAAATGGCCAGGGGCCAGAGTAAACACTGGGGCAGAGCGGAGGTGAGTATCTCTCCCAGGATAGCTCAGCGAGGTGCTGCTTTCCAAGGGTTTGGCCAGGGCAACCTGGTTTATTTTCAGTTAATCTGGGCATGCCCTAATTTACTATGGGAGCCTCACATTTGCATGCCTACTTTAAGAGACCCCAACAAGTACACATAATAAAATGTTAATTTATGCCTTCTGCTAGGGTTGGAATTGAGAGTGGCTTGATGCAACAGCAAAACAGAACAAATCTGGAAATTCTGGCAGGCAGAAGAGGAGGGTGGAGGGAGCACGTGCTCCTTGGACTTGTGAAGGGAGGCTGAGAGGAGGCTGGAAACTTCCTGGCATCAAACACCCTCAGAACCCCAGCAGGGACTTTCTACAACAGCTGGACCCAATTGAGGGAGGGCCTTGTGTCTCAATAGCCCGAAACCCCACACTAAAACAGTGACTGGCACTGGGCACAGAGTAGGGCCTTAGTAAGTATTTGGGGAATTGATTAATAATCCTGGGGATTTTCTGAGTACAAACTCTCCCTCCCATATTTTGGGTATTGTCAGGTCTTGCTTAGCTCTTTAAGAAGTCCACACCCATCTCCACATTAAACGAGAAAGCCAGCACACATACAATGTTCGGAGTTATTCTAAATCTCCATGCCCCATGGGCCTCTGAATTACATGGTTCCCAATTGTCATGTCAGCATGATGACAACCCCTTTTATAGCTCTCAGCGCACTCCCTACGCTGTCCCACCCACCCATCCAAAATGATTTATCTCTGCCACTACAATGTGCAACTTTGTTCGGGTCTGATCATTTTCTTTACATTTCTCAGAATCCACTCCTAGGGTTTCCTTCCAATTTCCTCTGGGATTGCTCCCTAGCCTCACAATAGTTTCCCTCCTCTGTGGCCATACAAGTCCATCTAAACTGAACACTAGATGTATTTTTATATAAATGGAATGGTTTCTACCTGCTGGCTTCTGTTAAGGAAATAGAAATTATCAGTATGAAAAAAAATTGCCCATCAGTGGGCCCAGTAGCTATAGACACTCTGTGCCTGACACAGAATGTGGGCCCTGCTAATATTTGTATTGATGATATTGAGAGAATTACCCAGTTGAAAAATATATCTGAACTCCTGAGGAAATGCGTGGGCTCAAGGAGTGGTGGGTGGCCCGTGTCCTTGGCTCATCCAGCAGCCAGATTCTCCTTCACTAGAGGGAGACTTGAGGGGTGTCCCGTCCAGGGGAAGGTAAAGGGCAATGGCAGTGTTCTCCCAGGTGAAAGGGTAAGATACACAGTCTATCTAACTTTTTTCTTTAATTGATGTCAATAAACTACATCATGAAATGAAAGCCCACATGATGGGGGAAAAGGCCAATGACTAGTTGCCTAACCACCTGATGAAATTATAACCAGGGAGATGCTAGAGTTGGCATGTCCTCTCGCTCAGGAGCCCAGTAGGTAAGGGGAAATGTTACATTCACAGGACAGAACTGAGGATTGAGAGTTTTAGGACCATGGGGCTGTGCCATACATCTGTGCTGCTTAAGGTCTCACATGATACACACCATGTGTATGATAAGCCTGAGAAAGCTAGTTCTGAATTTCTAAATTTATGCAGAAGCTATGTGTGACACAGGCATGTTTAAGTTGACACTGTGATTCCCCTGAATGTACTGAGTGTCAGCTCGGTTTACTGTCTAAACCAGCTGTGGGCAAACTACGGCCCTCGGGCCGGATCCGGCCCGTTTGAAATGAATAAAACTAAAAAAAAAAGACCGTACCCTTTTATGTAATGATGTTTACTTTGAATTTATATTAGTTCACACAAACACTCTATCCATGCTTTTGTTCCGGCCCTCCAGTCCAGTTTAAGAACCCACTGTGGCCCTCGAGTCAAAAAGTTTGCCCACCCCTGGCTAGGTGTTATTTTCATATTCCTTGCAGTTGCTTCATCATAGTCTCTTTCTTTTACAAGAAACAAGATTTGGTAATACCTACAGCAATAGTGAAAAGATTATTTTTATTATGAGATAGAGTTGTATCCTGCATATGCAGCATAAGGAATTGCTATAATTTTTTTAATGGTCATACATACGGAAAAGGCCTCTCATTGCTTTACACTCGCCACTGGATTTCTCTTCTGCTCCTTCTGGCTTCCTGGTGTTCCCTGCCAAAAAAAAAAATGTTCTTCTGTCATTCTTTGAAACCATTTTAAGTTTGCTTTGGAGTGGGCTCCAACTTGTTTAAGTGTGGGGTTGATACACATTTTTAAATCTGAAATAGAGCCCTATTGGGAATATAGTGAATACAGTTAAATAATTGGTTAGAGGATCCCACCAGGACAAAAAAAAAATTGTAGGAGATGGAAGACGCCTATAACACTAAAAATGTATAGTAATTTCCAAAATGCCTCTGTGAGATGCTTGCTGCCAAAATGCAGAGGGCACTGTGTCTAAGCAATGAGAACCACTGTGGACTCAGTAAACTCGCTCTACTAGATACTCCAAAACACAACCACACAGAGAGTACTGGGTGCCACTGGAGAAAAGGAAAGGCTTCTTAAAGAAATGAAAATTTAAACTTCTAGTTATGTTCCGTCTACAGGCTGAGAAGTGATTTAGCAGGGAATCCAGAGTTATTTCTGGGCCCTATGTTCTTTCACCACTTAGCCATTCTGTGTCTGGAGGTCTGTTAACCTCTTTACATAAAAGAACAAAATGGGAGTTTTTAAATATTGGGTTATAAAAGACTGTGGCCTCTTGGAAAATTTAAAACCTGGCAATCTGAAGAGAGGAAGGGTTGTGTCCAAGACTCTCACGGCTGCATAAATGATTAAATGAGAAATATATTACCAAAAAGGAGGGGGGGGTCAATATGGACCGAAAGGCTTCTGATTTGCACTTTTATTTAAAGCAATGTTTTTCCTTCCTTCTCTGGGTCCCCATTACTGGGCAGGATGCCCCAGAGGTGGTCCTCCCTGTGGGGAGGTGGCACATGGGCTGGTGGGGGAGAGTGGAGAAAGTGGCCACGGCTGAGGACAAGCAGAGAAAGTGGCCATTTCCATAAAGAAATGCCTGGCTTGCTTCTAGTCACTCTCTTTGTTGTTCTAAGTAATGACATTGGGAAACCAGTTCTGGAGTGAAGGGGAAGTCGCTGATAAAAATCCCTGTGTAGGTGGCCTAGAAGGTTCCAAATCTCAGTCCTCATGCACCCCCTAGTGTAGGCCTCAGGGTAGTTCCTTGGCTACTGACTCGAAACTGAAAATACGTTGGCCACTTTTAATCTGCCCTCCCCCTTTGAAGAATAGAAAGTGTTGAGGGGAAATAAAATAGAAATAGTTTAAATTTAAGTAATGACTTAAATTTGCAACTGCAGCAATTTCAGGCTACAAATTAGAAATTATTAAAAAAAAAAAAAAAACAACTAGCAGCTTTGATATACTTAGGACTCAAGTGTGAAAAAAGTGGGCAGAGTCTCCATTGTTTAGACCAGAGCTTTTCAAATTTTAATATGCATGTTGATCATCTGAGGACCCTGTGAAAATACAGATATTTGATTCTATTGTTCTGGGTGGGGCCCTTGATTCTGCATCTCTAACAAGCTCCCAAGTGGTGTAGAGAATGCTGATCCACAGACCACATTGTGCTTGCCTTTAGTCAGCTTGCGGACTACTTGTTCCCTGCCCCTGGGCTGTCTGTTTTGCAGTCTTCTGAAGTTCTGCTATAGTTGCCATCTCACCAGCCTCCCACTATGCAATGATTCCCTCATTCATTCGCCAGCACTGTGAATTTGTCAGCTTAGAGGGAATTCTCTTTTATTTCCTGAACTTAAGTAGCATTCACTGCTTGAAATGCTGGATTGTTAATTAATACATATTACCTCGTGATTTCATGATCCATGAGTTTTTGTTTGTTTGTTTTGTTGTTATCCCAACTAAGTTGTCTGTTCATAGGACTAGGGACTGTCTTAGATCACTTTGTTTCTTCCTTGAGGTCTTGCACAGTGCAAAGCACGTAAGTTACAATAACAATACAAAATAAATTGATTGTCTTCTATGCAGGCTTTGAAAGACTTCAGAACTCTTTCTTAAGAGTGAATTTTAATTCTGAGGTTAGAGGGAGGAAGGCTGAAGAAGGCACTGGGTCCCTCTGAGGGAAGTGAGGAGAGGATGCTAGGGAGAATATGAACATCTAGCACTCAAGATAAATATATCCTGGACTTCAACCTTTTACTTCAACCTAACTTAGAGTTAGGTGTCTTGTTTTGAATTATACATAAAGTTTGTACTTAAATCACTCTATATAAAAATGTTCAGAAATCCTGAGCAGGGAGAACAACAAAAAGTAGATTTGATTACACAAGACATGATTAAGAAAAAAGTTGTATGTGCTTTGAAGAAATATAAGATGAGATTTTCAAGCCAAAGAAAAGATGTGATAAAAGTACTCTTCTTTGTTTTCATTGTGAAAGATGAGAGAAGGGTTACCATCCCACAGGCTTTAGGACAGGTTATCCTCTCATGAACAGAGCAGGTTGTTTCATGTACATTGGGCTGGGTGTTTGTAAGACAGCATGTCTCCCACCTGCCACAGTAGACAATGCTCAGATGACCAACAGGAGATCATGCACGTTCCTGGCCATAGGCAATCACCTACCTGCATTTGTTGGCTAATAATTCTATTTGTATTAGCTAGAAAATATAACTTCTGAGTTCCTTGACAAATCTTCCTTTTATTAATGATTAATAATTATTATTAATGGCCATTTAGTGTATATTATTAACAATTAAAATAGTTATTCAGAATTAATATTTGTGCATTAGACTCAGAATCTAAAGGCACCATAAAAGCTGATAGAGGCAGTAAAAACCTCCTTTTCTGTAATAATAGGGTCTCCCATTGACATCCCTGAGAGTTCCTTTTCACTGCTCAAACCCCTTCAGTGAAAAGGAACTCCCCATGACCCAAGACAACCATTTTTATTGCACAGTATTTTTCTGTCAGAAAAAAAAGTCTTCACTTTAATAATTTTAGAAAATGAAAGTGAAAAGCACAAAATAAAAAATTATCTATAATGCTATCACACAGAAATAACCACTATTAGCATTTGTTTTCTTTGTCTTTTTTTCTTTCTTTTTTAAAAATAATATTTTTATTGATTTTAGAATGGAAGGGAGAGGGAGAGAGATAGAGACATCAATGAAGAGAGAGAATCATTCATTGGCTGCCTCCTGCATGAAGCCTGCAACCCAGGCATGTGCCCTGACTGGGAATCAAACCTATGATTTCCTTCAAAGGTCAACACTCAACTACTGTGCCACACCGGCTGGGCATTAACATTTTGATGTATATGCCCGTGTGTGTGTGTGTGTGTGTGTGTGTGTGTGTGTGTGTATTTTTATGTTGAACTAGAGGCCCAGTACACAAAAATTTGTGCACTGGGGGAGGGAGGAGTCCCTCAGCCCGGCCTGTGCCCTCTTGCAGTCTGGGACCCCTCGGGGAATGACCACCTGCTGGCTTAGGCCCGCTCCCCAGGGGATTGGGCCTACGCTGGCAGTCAGACATACCTCTGGCAGCCCAGGAGCCCTCAGGGGATGTCCACTTGCCAGCAGGGAGCAGGCCTAATCTGCAGTCGGACATCCTTAGCGCTGCTGAGGAGGCGAGAGAGGCTCCCACCACCACCGCTGTACTGGCAGCCATCAGCCTGGCTTGTGGCTTAGCAGAGCTCCCTGTGTGGGAGTGCACTGACAACCAGCAGGCAGTTCCTGCATTGAGAGTCTGCCCCTTGGTGGTCAGTGTGTGTCACAGTGACCAGTCATTCCCAGTTGTTCTGCTGTTAGGGTCAGTTTGCATATTACCCTTTTATTATATAGGATAGAGGCCTGGTTCATGGGTGGGGGCTGGCTGGTTTTCCCTCAAGGGTGTCCCGGATCAGGGTAGGGGTCCTGCTGGGGTGCCTGGCCAGCCTGGGTGAAGGGCTGATGGCTGTTTTCAGGCTGGCCACACCCCCTTTATGGTGGGGAGTCCCCACTGGGGTGCCTGGCCAGTCTAGGTGAGGGGCTGAGGGCCATTTTCAGGCTGGCCAAGCCTTCCGGTGACAGAAGCTCCCAGCCTCTCCATTTTTCTTTTTCTTTTTATTCTGGGATTTATTTACCTTCTATAATTGAAACTTTGTAGCCTTGAGAGGAGCTCAGAGTCGGCCAGGGTGGGCGGGAGGGAAGCCTCCTGCTCACTCCAGCTCCGTGGCCATGGCTGGCTGAAAGCAGGTATCTGGGGTTTATTTACCTTCTATAATTGAAACTTTGTTGCTTTGAGTGGAGTTCAGAGCTGGCCGCGGCAGGCGGGAAGTTGGCTTCCTCCATCATTGGGGCAAACAAGCCTCCTGCTTGCTCCAGCTCCGTGGCTGCCAGCCGCCATCTTGGTTGGGTTAATTTGCATATAGCGCTCTGATTGGCTGGTGGGTGTGGCTTAAGGCATAGCGAAGGTATGGTCAATTTGCATGTTTGTCTTTTATTAGTGTAGATAATAATACAATCTATATTTTATAACCAGCTTTTATAATCCTTTGTCGTTACGTATTTTTCTATAACATCACTTTCAAAGGCTGAATAAGCACATTTCATTTTTTAAAATAGCTATAAAATTTTTTTCCTTCTATTAAGCCAAAACTTTCCTTTTTAGCATTTATATATATTGGTTCTCTGTCTGACTTCCAGAACTACATGCAATAAAAAGGGTAATCCTGTGTTTTTTTTTCCAGGCCAACACTTTGAATATATGAAGACTGCTTTCAGGTCTCCCTAAGTCCTATTTTTAAAACCATAATGGAATTTGGTTTTAATGGAAAACCGGGTTTTCAGACATATTTCATGGTTCTCAGGTCCCACTCTCCTGAAAGCTCACTTCTGGATTAAAATCAGGTTTGCCATTTTCCTCAGTATTGTATACAGTATTTCAGGGAAGATTAGAAGAGAACTATCACCTCTTTTTACAGTGGAATTTCCAATTTGTTGATGTATAAGTATTATATTCACTTTTTGAAGTCTTTACTCATTGTTGATAAATGGGGTCTTCCATGTCTTGTTCTCACACCACCCACCTGCTACAGTTTCTAATCATGCACTCCCCCTGAATGCATGAATTGTGTATTTTCTTTTATTAATTCAACACATTCATTGATAACTGGTATGTTTCAGGCACTAGGGATGCATTGGTGAATGAGATAGAGGTGTTCTCTGCCCCTCAACAAATGTATCATCTGCAGTAAAGAGAGACACAGATTGAGAAGCATGGGAGGCCGTAGGAGGCCTAAGGCTTGGGTAAGACCTTGCTGAAGAAGTATGATTTAGGTGAAGACCTGAAGGAGGAGTGAGGTTCATTCTTGTGAGATTCAGCCCATTATCCCAGCCCATGGAGATAATTCCAGATTTCAATTCAATGGTTGTTTTTTTCTTTATTATCCCTCATGAATGATAGAAATGGCATCTACATTATCATGGGAACTGTTGAGAAATGGTGAACACAACATAACCCAGGACAGACCTGTAGGACACTTTACACCTTCCCCCAAACTTTTCCAGATCCACCTAATTGTGTTATGTTTTAATGAACTTTTCTCTAGGAATACATTTGCAGCAGATAAAGAACATAGTTAGTATTAAATTTGCTTAACTTTTTTTTTGTTGTGACTCCTTGCTTAAGTCACTTATATACCTAAAGCCTCCAAAGGCTTGTTCTGGACCGAGTGTAGGCACATTTCACACCACCTCCTGACTGTCTGGAAGTGGCTCCAGATCACGAGCTCTGGCTTATGAAACAATATCTGCCATGGAGACTTCTTGGCTCTTTTGGCGGTGTTCTAGAAACTTATCTTAGCTGCTGAACAAGCATATTAAATAAATTGTGTTTCCTCCACATACTGCAGCCTCCACTCCCAGCATTCCTCCATTATTCTTGTCTACATTTTTATGATCCTTTTTGCCCTTTTAAATTATTGTGTGGTCACCATTCCTCCAAGTCCCACTCTGGTTCTGCAATGTTCACAGGGACCAATTCTGTTCCCATACAGCCATGTGTTTGCTAACATCATGAATACAAACAAGTTGGAGACTCAATGAATTGTTCACTTTTCACCCTATTCTGACACTGTGGAGACATGTATTAATTTTTCTTGTGCTCACCAATCTTGAGCCACTACCTGGATGGAAAAAAAAAAAAAAGATAAAGCAACATTTTCTAATAACATCATTTCTTTTCTTGCTTTCTGGCCTCCTTGTGTCATGTTGATGTGCTTTTAAGAAAGATTGGGTGGCTTGTTTTGAGTGTCCTGGTACCAATGGCAACTCAGGGTCTGTTTTACTGTTAGTGACCATTCCAATCCCAGTGATGAGCCAGAGATAGGAGAATGAATCTCTGTCCTGGGTGCAGAGTAACTGCTGTTGAAAATTATATGGCTGATACATTTTTTTGTGGAATGATAATTCTTTTGGAAATTACTTCCAAACTTGGTTTAAGTAGTCTTGCCAAGAAAGCCAGACTGTCCTTCCCCCTCATAACTCTATGACTTCATTCAGTTAAAGAAAGCATTTTTCAGGGACTCTCTCCTCTGTTTTCCTGCTATTTGATATTATCGAATATTCTTCCATGAACTTACTGGAAGACTAGACCTTTTTCCTTTCAGATTTATGTTGTAATGTCATCATTTATACAAATTCATTGCAGACCTGATTTGAGAGTTTTTTTATTTTTAATTTTAGAAATAACATGTTGCTGAATTTCTGGGCAGAGAATATTTCTTTTTTCTGTCTGGCAGTGAGTCACGTTTTTAATACCTTGAACGGCTTGCCACTGGCTCCTTTCTCACATGTGGGTTGCACTTTGAGATGACAGTGTGTTGAACTGGATGTGATTTTAGGTTAGCTTGTTTGCAAAGAGCTTAGAGAGAGCAGGCAGAGGGGTATTTTGTTGAAGGTCTCAGGTAAGGTGAAGTTGCACTTCGATATTTACTGTCACCTTTGATGACACAAAGAAAGTGTTCCTCCCAGATACCAGACATGAGGCAGACCCCCAGCAGGAGACAGGCAGACTGTCAGGCTTTCACATTTAGCAGGATTTTTTTTTAATGATGCTTTGATGTCTTTCTTGGCACTATCAAACACATAGGAATCACTCTTTGAACATTTCTGCACTTCTCTAAGCGTGTTATGTATAAAATAGCAGCCATTTTCAGGTCACATTTTCCAGCATGGAGTGCTACATTTTATTTGCATCTTTGCAATGACTGAGTTCCTCTTGCACATTATTGAATGTTTTTGTCATTTGGGAAAATCTGAGCAGGGAAAATAACTTTGGCCAGTCAAAAATGCAAGACCCATTGAACTGCTATCACATAGTATTTATTGATTCTCTAACATTAAATAAGTGTTCTGTTAAGACATTACATTAAAGTACCACAAGCATTAAGAAAATTCTCAACAAAATGTATTTATTCATCCATTATCCATTCATTGTAGAACAAACACATATTTAAAAGTGTTCTGCACTGGACATGAAAGATATAAAGATGAACAAGACATTGGTTGGCCTTCAATGAGTTCACAATCCAGTGGAACATCCAGGAATGTCAGAAGGAAAATTATATTCAGCATGAAAACTATTATTCTGCAGGGAGAGAGAGGGTGGTAGGGGACCATGGAGAGGATTCATTCTATTCTGTATAAGGGGAGGAGGTAGAGGACCAGGAAAGACTTCAAGAACCAGCTATACATACACCACCTTCAAGGAGATGCTAATGGAATTGGCAACACAAGCACACTCCACACAAGCAACAGGCATTGCTTTGCCACAGGATCTGATTCAGTGCTAACGATGGAATGTAGAACCTCAGTGCTATGGGACTGCAGGGGGACAGTGGTCCCTGAAGGCGGGAGTCATCTTGGAGGCCTCCACACAGGGGCTCGTGCTGAGCATGAAGGATGGTTAGTGCTTTGATAGGCTCTTCATTGGTACATCTCAAGTGAGGTAACCCAACACAAGAATACTACCTATTATAAGGGATGGAGACCACTGAATATGTTTTCTGGAGATTTATTGAGCATGATACAAAAATGATTTCTTCCTGAGTGATAAGCCCATGGTAAGGTTAGAGAGTAAATGACTCCTCAGGTTGAAATTGAACAGATGATTATATTGAAAGTAACAGAAATGCTAACATAACAGTCACCCATTTTGAAGGGAGTGGTTCTGGGGATATATTATAAGGAAATGCTGAGAAAAGAATCCCAGTTTCTCACTGGAAACAAGATGAGGCTTTCACCATTTTTGCAATCATTTGTATATTTTTGTTGATGGCATGAGAAGCACAGAATGAAAATTTAGGAATACTAAGATGATATGTAACTTTCTGAGAAGGGGAAATTAAGGATCATTGATGCACTGAAGGGGCCAAAGGATGTGGGAAGGGAAAGATGGAACATATGCTCCAATCTGCTCACAAACACATGAGTCTGCACTGCAGGTAACAAACAGATGAGATGCATTAAAGTCATCTGTTTCTACTACTCGTTTCAACCCACTTGCGTCATGCTGGGCTAGCTTTTGAAAGGAGGCCCCTCCAAGCTTCCTCTTCTGTAATTCCCAGTAAATGGTGAAACGCTGGATGCTTACAGAGAAGCGCGAGCTCTGAAGACACAGCTAAAGAAGACAAATCCCTGACAACCAAGAGCGCATCATGTGCAATCTGTGGAGGTAAAGCTGTTAAACAAGAAAATCCCTATAAGCAGAAAGTTTATGGTTTCACTTACAGCTGCTATCTTTCTGGGGCCATTGGCTAGAAAGACTCAGGAAGTACCTCATGGTAATGGCTTCCTCATAGTGGGCAAGAATTCTTTAGGCAGCACTCAGCTCAGATGTTCTTTTCTCTCCGAAAGTCAGGGTGGTCTGTAAAAACCCTCCCATGGCTGTGAGATGGAAAAAGGAAGGTATTTTGCATAAGGCCAGTGGCAGTGATCCCTCCCAAGTTGTAGAGAGGGCCCTGGAGACAGGCCATGCTTTCCATAGTTCATGTATTTGCATGAGTCTATATCCTCACAAGTACTAGTAAGACTAGAAATAGCTGCAGTTACATAAAGACAATGGATGAAAACTCTGAACTATAGTTGTATGGGTATGTTGGTTGTTTATTGTAACCCTGGATCTTTAAGCATAATATTAATAAACTAAGTATCCTATATTTCACAGCACCCATTCAGGCACTATATTTTTCTTTAACAAAAAAAAAAAACAAAACAAAAAACAAAAAACACCTAGATCCAAAATAATCCTATCTGAACTTGGTACAAAAAGCTATCTGAACTAGGTAAGTCCAACTGATATTGGCAGAGACAATAAGCCACAGACTTCACTAAATGGTGCCCGAACCGGGCAAATTCCTCTTTGGGTGTGCCAGGTGAACGTCCGCAAGTTTGTGCTTGTTAAATAGATCCATGGAATGCTTGAGAGCTGGAACAGATACTAAGCCCAACGCCCTTCATTTTATAGGTAAAGATGCTGCAGGCCAAGGGGACTTCCTGAGGAACAGCATTTTACCCCCAGGACTTAAACCCCAGTCCTCAACTCCCAGCTGGGTGTTTTGACAAGTACACCAAACAGTCTTGGAAAAAGAAAGGGAAATCAGTGTTGGTTTCCAGTAGGAACCTCTTGTGTCATGTAAACATTTTTATCTACTTCCAAAGGAACTATATTTCTTCATTTGAGGGACATACTCTGGTTATTCAATAACTATGACACAGAAGCCAGCAGAAAACTTAGTTCTCTTGCTTCTTTCTTACCCTCTGGCTGCCAGAGAGAAGTTATCTTTTCAGTTATTCCTCTTTTCTTTCCTTAGCGTGGCTAGCAAACTATGGCTTGAAAGTGCTGACCGTGAGAGTGTGGTGGAACCAGACAGTTCTGCCAACTGTGTGATGGCAGTTTATCTGTCTCATTGTCCACCTGGGTACATCTGTGGACTGAGCGATCAATTAGCTCCCAGGAGGAATCAAAGGTCCCCCTTCCTTCTTATCTTTCTAGCAGAAGCAAATCCTTCTAGAGTATATATTCTCATTATAAAACAGAGAGAGCCCAGTTGTTGAGTATCGACCTATGAACCAGGAGGTCATGGTTTGATTCCCAGTCAGGGCATATGCCCAGTTTATGGACTCAGTCCCCAGTAGGGGGTGTGCAGCTGGTCAATGTTTCTCTCTCATCATTGATGTTTCTATTTCTCTCTCCTTCTTTCCCTTTCTCCCTGAAATCAATTATATATATATATGAGAGATAAGAGAGAGAGAGAGAGAGAGAGAGAGAGAGAGAGAGAGAGAGAAAGAGAGAAGTCTGCTTTATTAAGAGAAAATAGATACCTCTCTCTTTCTCTCTCTTTTTTACCAAGTATGAGTATTTCTAAAGACACATCAGCAACTTATAATTTGAGCTGATGAAGATCAGAACACATAGGATGGGAATCCCTTATTGGGGAACAAATTTCTGAGATGAAATGCAACTTCTTCACTTAAGATCTTAAGGTCAAGTCTTGGGAATTGCAAAGTGTCAGACATCCTCAGAAAGGGGCACAAAACATGGGAGAGAAAAGTAAGGAGAGGGGTCTGGGCACTCATGGGTGATTAAACTGCAACTGACCAGGTCCCCCTGAATCTACTGAGAGATGAAATATTTGAGGAAAACATTTCCTCCACTTCCTGCTGTCTCTACCTCCCAATACTATGCCTTAAAGAAATATTCAAATTGAGAGAAGTTCGGAGTTATGTGGGAAAAATTGACCAAGGGAAGGGAAAGGCCAGGGGATGGACATCAGGGCGATTCAGGATACAGCCTGGAAAGCAGCAGCCAGGTGATGTATGTTCTCACCCTACAGTGTCAGGAGACTTTTGAACACAGCAAGCTTCTCCCGCCACTGCCTTTACATTTGTTCCCTCAACCCTAGCGCCCTTTATGGAGAGGCCCTCTGGCTGTATCACCCTTGCTCCCTCTTCTCCCATTCCTTTTTAATGACCCCTGTTCTCATTTTTCATAATATAAATTACATTCTCTGATTTCATTTCAGTCATTCAATAACTATTTATTGAGCACCTATTCTATTTCAGGCAGTGTTCTAAGCACCAGGGATACGGCAGGGAACACAACGACAAATGGCCCTTGCCTTCTGAGCTTGCATTCCATGGGGGTACAGCCAGCACTCAGCTAAGGCTTACCCTGTGCCAGGCACCATTCTCAGCTTGGAAACCATAGCTATTCATTTACCTTGACACCAAGCCTCGGATGTAGGGACCATTAATATCCCCCTTGTGCCGATGAGGAAATGGTGGCACAAGAAGATTAAGATAATTGCCCAGGTTCACACAGTCTGTTTATCATCCCTTGTTTAAGGACAGATCCTTGGTTATTTAGGATCTGTCTTTCCCAGTAGAATATACTAGTAAGCTCCATGAAGTTAGGCACCACTGGTGCATTCCCAGCATCTAGTATATACATGGTGCTAATAAATATTTACAAAATGAAAGAAAGAAAAAAAATGCTACTTCAAAATACCTGCAAGGAACAGTCTGGGCTATTTCCATAAAAAGCGGTGGGTTTAAGAAAATGCTATTTCCATCCATGTTGACCACAGAATGGCAGAATCAGGCTTTGTCCGGCCTTGGACTCTGATCCTCTCCTCCCTCTATATAGAAATGCTTTCTGTTGTGTAGCCATGTTTAACTATTGTATGCTTGTTAGTTAAGATTCAAACCTGAAGTTTCAAATGTTCTTTTATTACTGCCGCCTTTCTCCCCTCTCTATTGATGCGGCCGTGTTTAGCCTCCAGGAAGTGGAGCCGAGTTCCTGAAATGAAAACCACCTCCCCTCAGCTTGGCTTTGGGCTGCATGACTCAGGAGCTGGCTCTGACTCCCGGGCAGGAGAACGCAAAAGCCAGTAGTTTGGAAGAGACTTTATTTTGGTATCTAAGTAAGAAGGAAATACCTGGTGCAGCTCGTCAGCCTTGGAGAGGGAAAATAATAAGAGCTGGTTTCCCGGGTGAAGGTGAGACTGGTGAGCACATATTCGTATTCTGCGCACACGTGCACTTTGCTGCGGCTGTGGGCCAGGATGCTCGCTGTGGCTCCATGGAAGCAGCTCTGTTGTTTGTGAACTCTTGTACCTTGGAGCTGCTTTGGAGTGACTGATATTTATTAGGATTCCATATTCATGAATTCATGGAATTCACACATGATCGAACATAATCAGGAAGAGGCTAAGAAAGCCCATTCGAAACTAAAATTAATTCAATCAGAAGGAAAACGAAAAGTCTCAGCAACTGATGTATGTATTGAAAGGTTTCTTTCAATAAAATGACACTTCATTTTATTGGACCGAACGTGCTAATGATAATAAAACTCATAGGAGTGCCGCTATTATGGGCAGACACCACTAAACCTTCTGTGTGTCGTCCCCTTTTTTTCCTTACAATAACTTTTGTCATAAGTAGATTATCCCTGTTTCACAATCAGTAGGCTCACTCAGCATGTTGGTGATGAAGTTGAGATCCAAACCCGGATCTGACTGACTTTGCAAGCAAATGTTACTGTCTTATTTTAATGAGAGGTCACCGGTCACCAAGACACAGGGTAAAGATTAATTTGCACAATGTCACAAAGATTCTAAAGAGTAAAATTCATATTTGAGCCCCAATTTTTCTCAGTCAGAAGCTTTGTTCTTTCTGATAGTTTCTCTCTTCATCTTGTTTGGATGCATGTGGTCAGTGCTCTTTGCTCAGGGGAGGGAGGTGGCACAGGGAAGGTGCCCACACTACCCCAGGGTTTATTCACTTCAGCTACACTACGATGCCTCTCATTGCATCTCTGGCTCTTTGTGGAGCGATCATTACTGAGGGTGGACGGTTACTTCATTCTTGTGGTCAGGTCTCTATAAGTCTTTATTATAGAAACATGTGGCACAGGGAGGAAAACGAGAGTTATAGGGCAAGAAGGCAATTTTCCTTCTTAGATGCTTAATACACATTTTGGAAACTGAGGCTTGTCACACTGAATGGCCTTGGAAGAGAAGCAGGCAGATGAATCATAGTACCTGGAGGTCAAAAGATGGGATTGACTAAGCTGCAAAGGAGGATAGGAAACTGGAGGCCCAAGAGAGTACCAGACACCATCCCCACCTCATATTTATCCCCCAGAAGATGATTCTCTGGGGGTGGCAGGTGGGCTGACATAAGAGCTGAGCCCCTGAGAGTGCAGGCTGACATGGAACCTGAGAAATTCCCTGCCTTTGAGAGACACCTTGGGCTTGGAAAGCAAGCATGTCAGTGATGATCTTCCATGAACAGAAGACCAGGGCCCTTTCCCTAACACTGTCAAATGCATAAAAGCACAGGGAAGTTTGCATAACTGGGAGGTGGGACCAAAGCCCCAGTAGTGACAGTGATTGAGTTTCTCATAACCTCAGAGAAGAGTGAACTAGAAGCACATTAAGAAAAGAAATTACTATGACATGTCTTGCACTCTAATTCTGTGGATCAAATTTCAGATCCATTCTTGGCTAAAGAAAAGAAAATGGTTGTTAAGTGGACAAATCCTCCTGGAATAAGTTCTACCGTCTAGTGTCCATGATCAAACACCCCGAGAGATGGACAACAAGTTGTGCACTGGCTCACCTTCAGTCCCATCTGCCTGGTTTCTCAGGCCATGCTTTCTATTTGCTTGTCAAAGTCCATATTGACAGACTGTTCAATTTTATCTTCTCTCCTTCTTGCCTTATGAACTGGGACTGGAACTTGCTAGCACATAATGGTGGGGTCCCTTATTGAATTCTTACCAAAGAAAGAGAAGAAGGTGGCACCTAATTTTAGTGAAAGAATCAGGCCCTCAAAGTGAGCCTGGTTGGATTAGTTGCAGAGACAGAGGCCCATGGCCAAGCCTGGTAAGTGTCCAGGGTCAGCAGCATGGTGGGGTGTGCCTAAGCAAAGGGCTAAATTCCTGAAGCAGGGAGGGAGACAGGCTTATTTCACCATTTATGCTGGGAGCCATGCTGCTCAGAGAGAAGGATGCAAAGAAGCTGAAAGCACGTTCCCTGAGACACTTGACCACCCTCTCCAATAGAAGGTAGAACCCAAAGGAGGCACTAAACAGCCTTAGCTGGCTTTCCAAGATTAGTCTTGCTAGGGATCAAAACCTCACCCCAACCATTACAACAGTGACTCTTCTCAAACCTCGACATTAAGAAAGGCACGATGAGGTAACAATCTCATGTTGCAAAAGGAATTCTTCAATACAATCCCTTCCCTGTATGGTGGATTGAAAAGAAAGAAGAAGCAATGGCAATGAAAAGGTAAACACACCTGCTCAGTGATCCTTTGGTAAGCTACTCAAGTTTCTCACCTGCTGAACACTGATGGAAATATGGACTACACACCTCCCTCTATCCTGCTGTTTCTTCCCTACCCTCCCATTTCCTTCTTATATCATTGTTCTTCTCTCTTTTATCAGTTTTTAGTGTCTCTGCAGATCCCCGGCCTCATTCAGAAAAATATTTTAGCCAGCTAACATGATAAACGTATTGTTTGATCAACTAATGCAGGGATGAAAACATGGCTGACAACATCCGAATAGAGAGAGAAATGCAGGGAGGAGTCAGAATAAGATGAGCACCTCCCAGTCATGCCATGGAGTCTTCTGCATTCCCTAGAGGCGGTTTCACGTGGGCTCCGAGCTTTCTCAGAGCCAATGCAAAGCAGAAGCAGGACCACGTTACGTGACTCAGTGTGCCCAAGATAAGAAGAAATTGGTAGCTCAGGAGGAGCACATCTGGTGAGGGCACTGAGACCAGAGAGAAAATGCATTTTGGTGTTTACAACATTGAGTATGTGTTCCAGGAAAACTTTGTTAAGTTTTGAAAAGGAAACAATTATGACAGTGACTTCAAGTGATCTCTTAACAGAGGGGACAGAATTCCTTACCATCAAGTCCCAGTCTTTCCTGGGTTCTCCTGGGATGGAGATGAATACCAAGTAGCTCGTGTGCTTCCAAGTAGACTTACAATAGACCAGCGGTTCTCAACCTGTGGGTCGTGACCCCTTTGGGGGAAAAAGGACCCTTTCACAGGGGTTGCCTAAGACCACTGGAAAACACATATATAATTATATATTGTTTTTGTGATTAATCACTATGCTTTAATTATGTTCAATTTGTAACAATGAAATTGGGGGTCACCACAACATGAGGAACTGTATTAAAGGGTTGTGGCATTAGGAAGGTTGAGAACCACTACAATAGACAGTGGCTGTCTGCTAAATTCCACAAGAGCTGTGTGCTTTTCTATGGCAGCTGATATGTAATTGAAATGCCAGGACTTATTTGGATATGAAGTAGTCATCTTGAAAACGTTCAGGTGAAGAAAAAATGCCTAACTCTCAACATGTGACCTAATGCTCAGAGCAAGGCCCTATTAGCTTGAAGCATGTGATTCCAAGCCGAGCAGAGCCAGAGCCATCGAGTGTCTGCTGGTTTCCTAACCATTCTTAAATTAAGGCACGCAATCTGTTACATAAATCTCTATTTTCTTATTTTAGGTTCAGCCAGCATTTTGCTAGTGAATAAATCAGACATCCCAGATGTCATTTCCCTCTGACTAGATATAAATCACAACCAAAAGGCTGGCTAGGTTTGCCAAAAATCGTTTTGTATGTCAGTGATATCCAACATTACTGTCCCAGGTTCTCACCTCCCCCAAAAGAACAAAGAGATCACTGGCCATCACTACAGCATCAAAGAATATTAAATTCCTATGTAGAGCAATGAACCCCCCATGTTTATGGTGTATAAATGGACCAGATGCATCCCTTAGTCAGTGGACATGGAGAGGCTCCTTTGTTCATTAGTGATGTCATAACTGAGCCTTGTTGATGAGATCAAGTACTTCCTAGGACTAGGCGATAAGGAGTTTGTCATCACAGTTCATTTCTTTAGGTGTGTATTAGTCAGGGGAGGCTACTGTATAAGAAATAACCCCAAACTTCAGTGGCTCAACACAGCAAAGATTTGTTTCTCACTCATGTCACTGCTCCAATGTGGGTGCTCTGCTGCCCTTGCTCTATTTAGTGACTCAACGTCACCCCCCCCCCCCCCCACACACACACACACTTTCTCAGGCCTGAGCCTCCTGGGAAGGAATGTAGGTTTGTGCAAAGCATTTCATAGGTCAAACCTGGAGGTGGTGAACTTCACTTCTACATTCCACGCCCCTGCGCCCGAACTCAGTCTAATGGCCACTCCCAACTGCAAGGGCAAATGTGGCTTTTTCTGACACAGAAGAAGAAATGAGTTTGTGACTATCTAGCCAACTCCATCACAGATGCCAGACTCCTTCCCTTTCCTTCCCAGAGTGTGCTGAGTTCTAGGTGCTTTGGTGAGAGATGTCCATTTTCTGTCGCTCTCTGAAGGTGTCTTAAGGGTCTGGGTACCAGAAGCTGCGTATTGAGAAACACAACTCAGTCATGGACAGATAGTCTAGAAAAAATTAGGACCCAATGTTTAATCATGAAGAGTTAAAAGGATATAAAAAAGAATAAGACGTGGCTGACACATATATATCATCAGTATATTATTCTTAAAAGAAGAGATGCAAGATTCCCAACATATACTTTACAGATATTATGTCATAGAAGTGAAATATTTCCAAAACAAATTTACTAGTAGACAAATATTTCCAGCAGTCACAAATAGATGGAGGAAACTATATCTAGCTTAATTCAATATTTAGCAATATTTAGAATGAACAATAAACTAGCATATTAAATTCAAATTTCCTACTTTAAACATTTTTGAAATTAGTGAAGGATGGAGTTCTACTAGCCATCTTTACCTACCATTGGTGACCAAAGGCACCTGCCTGATAGTGATTCAAATACATCAAATTAAAAATTTAAGTTTTAGAAAGAAGTTTTAACTTCATTCATTGCTGATCCCTAGCTCAGTCATTCATGCCAAAGGTAGTGGTGAAGGAGCTGGGAGCTCATAGGAAGGAAGTTAAGATCCATTACTTCTGTATGGGTTAAATACATGGCTTCTGTGGCTTTTTTTTTTTTAACAGTGTTTTTATTGCATAAGGCTGGAGTAATTTTTTAAATTGGGCATCTTATAGGTGTTTTTCTCCTCATAAGAATCTTACTGAGTAATTAATGCATTGGCAGAAGACCGTTAAACAGAAAGAAAATTGAGAAAGGATAGCAAATAAATTAGATAAGCATTAGCTTAAAGCATAGAATAAACTTTCACAAAAATTATAATTCAGTTATTTCTGATGTATATTTAATCTTTTTTAGTTTATTTTTAAAATATATTCTTTATAAACATACCAATTAGGTAAAAAAAGAATTGTAATAATTTCTCATTACTACTTTTCAAGTAGTAATTAATTTTGGTTTATTCACTTGTGAGGCTAAAGACATTTGTTGTTGAACTTTATAAAGCTTGAATAAATAAATTCTATTTACCTGTAAGCCTAAGCTGTTGGGGTTTTAATCTTCCTTACTTCCCTTTTGGCTGCTTTATTTACCCTAGAAAAAGTCTTTCTTCAGCATTTTCTCCCTAGAAGATAAGGTTCCTAAGGGAAAATTCTTTGCTTATTAATCATTACATTCCCAGCATTTACAACACTATCTAACATATACTGAGCCCCAATTAATATTTGTTGAAGATTTGGATGGATATAAATGGAGGCAAGGTGTTGTTAGCATAAGAAGAAATTATTGTGCCATAATATCCTGGATGTGGGCCTGGAAATGAATTAGATAGTTTTGTAAACTATGTTGGCACTGTATCAAAAGTTTACTTATTCATTCTTTTATTCATTTATTCTTTCATCAGTCTATTTTGTATATACTGTGTACAGCACTAGGCTAAATATTGAGGACAGGGGTTTATAAGATGCAGCCCCTGCTAAGAATCTAATTCACTGAAGATTAAAAAGCCTACTATAACTTGGGGGACATGATAAGCAAAATGGATTTATATGGCCAAGGGAGAGTGTAGCCATTCTTGGGGACACTCTTTTATGAGCCACCTGGGGACTATGACTTTTTTCTTCAAAGACATCTTGAAAAGCTAGGAACTGTCACAAATTTCTGCAACTGGTTTGGCAGTTCCTTAAGGACAGAAATAATATCTTTACTTGTATATTTTATAAAGGCCGGAGACTTTCTTCTAATTGGAAATCAATATAAAATATGTTGGTTGATTGCGTTATACTGCCAACAACACACTAACCAATTGAAGACACTTTAAAGTGGTGACAGTGATTCTGGCTAGTTTTCTATGAAGAACAGCAGTGGTGATATCTTGCTTCCGAAAGACTGGATCTATTGGGTACCCTTAGGATATTTCCAGAAGGGGATATGTTGAGGAGATCCCTATAATCCTAAAGTGAGGAATAATGGATGTCTCCATGAAACTTTTCTTCTGGGGTACATATAAATTCATTTCCCTGGACTTGGGTATACATCACCTGAGCCTAATTTGCATTGTGAAACCCTCTACAAGAGAAATTACTCTATAGATGAAGGATGTGAGAAAGACATTTTCCAAACGAATTGCATTTCTAGTGTTTGCCTTGTTTTAACTGAAGAAAGTAGTGCCTCCCCTCATTTCTTTGAGGCACCACAAGAAATTGGATAGGAGTTGGAAAGTGATAGCCACATTTTATTGAACCCCACTTCCCAACAGTAAAATTCTAATCAACTTTATGTTAGACCCAGGATACATTAAGCAGCGGTTCTCAACCTGTAGGTCACGACCATCGGAAAACACATATAGATATCAGATATTTACATTATAATTCATAACAGTAGCAAAATTACAGTTATGAAGTAGCAACGAAAATAATTTTATGGTTGGGGCTCACCACAACATGAGGAACTGTATTAAAGGGTCGCGGCACTAGGAAGGTTGAGAACCACTGCGTGACTAAAGCATGAAATAGAATACAAGAAGACCCTTGCAATAACGTGATGAGAAAAGTATTTTTAAACCGAATTAACACTGTTTGAAAAATGAGGCAAATTTGATTCTGTCAAATGTGGGCTCTCGAGAAGCAAAATGTTGAACACACAGCACAGATGTGTGCTGACAGATATTCAGAAAGAAGGGAGAACACACTGTGGAAAAGCTGACACAAATTGGTCATGTAAGTCTTTGGAATAATCATAAATGAGTCCTGGCAAATTTTTACAAAAAATGCCTTTTCATAAAAAACTTATGATTTAGCCAGGGTGTCTCAATTTTTAAAAATTGTACTGATTAGCACGAAAGAGAGTTAGATGAAGAGAATTCAGTTTTCCTCACACAAAAGAGAAGCAAAAAGGGGAAAATCCAGACTTAGCAAATGTCTTTTCAGTGGGATCTGGAACTTGTCAGGTTTTTCACTTTAAGGTCTCTCGAGATTATACAAGATCTTGGAGGCTCAAAACTGATTTTTTATGTAGACATCCTTATCTCTAATATGAGTTACAATAGACCATAAAACTTTCAGGTACCAAGTAGAAAAGGATGTCATAAGAGGGAGTAGAGTTAAACTACTATGCTTGTTTAAATGTGGGTGGTTTGCTGTAGGAAGGCATTAGAAACTCAGGCTCATTGTCTTCTTGCTCTGTTATCCTGGTCATGTGGCTTTCATCTTGTGGTATAGCCACATTTCAGCCAGAAGAATGGAGGGCATCCTCCTTTATTTTTTAATGGCATGTTCTGGAAATTAAGCATAACAATTTATCTCTGCTCCTATTAGCCAGCATTTAGTCACATGCCATGTATAACTGCAAAGAAAATTGGGAAATGTAGTCTTTAGCTGAGTGACCTGGGGTTTAGCTAAAACTCAGGGAGATGAGATAGAGAAAGATATAGTACTAAGTAGATTCTACCACTCAATTTGAGAGGAGTGCAAGCAGAATCTCAAAACTGAGATGGTGTAGACTAAGTTCAGTGGTTGAAGGCAGTGAAATTGGTAGTGGGCTTTATACAGAAGAATAAATTAAGAAGCAAAAGAGGTGAAAGTAGTGTCATATGTATTGAACAAGTCAGTGTCATATAAATAAATTTTGAATGAATTGCCCCAAAGCTGTATCATGAGTAAAGTACTTGAATTACACATGCTCGAATTAGAAAGGAGGGAGAAAAACAAAGCAACAATTAGGACATGGCCACTTCCATGCACCCTTTTATTTAATGAGAACGCATCCTAGAGGGAGGATGAGATGGGAGCCAAGAACGTGCCCTTCCCTCAGTAGCCACAGTTGTCCTGTTCTATAGGGCTTTGCAAGGATAAAGTTCAAATCCAAGAATATTGAGTGTTAAAGATTATTTCGGGAGTTTTACAGATTAACTTTGAGATTACTTTACAACTTAGCGGAAGTAGCAGAAGTTACTCCACTTTATAGGAGTTTGACAAACATAGATGAGGCAAAGAACCCTCCTGGTGGAGAGAATGGCATGAACAAATACATAGAGCAGAGTAGAATATTGGAGCACAGGGTGAACACACAGAGACGATGGGAGAAGAACCTCATGAACTGAATTTCAAGCTAAAATTTTACGCATTTGGAATCCAATCTTTCTGTACTGGTCAGAATTATTCAGACTTGGGGGTCATTTCACTTTCACATAGCAGACATCACAGATGCAGGATTGGAAGTAGGCACCAGTGACTTCCAGCTTCCTCCCTCTCTCTGGCATGTGTCCTGCTCCACATGTTGGGTTTTCCTACTTTCACTGTGACACAGTGAACTTGAAGGTGTTGACCATGAATTCAAATCCAGATGCTGATGTAAAGTAGCTCTATGAATTTGGGTCCTCGGGGCTCATTTTCTCTCAGTTGATATAGTAGCTCCTAACATTTAAGATTGCCTTGAAGATGAAGTAAGACAAGATAATGCATTTGAGAGCACCAGAGCTTGGAAAGTAGTTGGCTCTCTCATTACCCCACACCTGTTGGTGGCCATGCCAAGGTATCTCACCTAGGCCTATCCCACCTTGCCAATAAAAACATATATAATTTTTTTTACTCCAGAAGAGTATGACTAGCTGTGCACATTTCTTTGACTCACTCTACTCTCCTGAAGTCCCATCTCATCTACTCGTGGCTTTGCTCTCTGGCTGGGATACCACAAAGCCTTGAGCATAGATCCTAGATTAGAGTCTATTTACCCAGATGATACATCTGCATTTTAACTGAGTCTTCTTCATCTAGATCCCTATTCTAGAGAGAAAATGTAGGAATTTTGGAGGCTAAGGCAATTTGAGGAGGGAACTGAAAAGTCATAGACACCTCCTTTTGTACCCTTCAAATCACATTGTGTTAAGAATTTGCCAAATCACTCCAACCATGGGCATCGCAGCATGATAGAAAGACACATTGAAATTTATCAGTGTACAGGGAGGACCTATCTTTTAATGCTGAAAAAATTTATGGGTTGACTGTCCTCTAATCATTTTCTTCTCTGTGCATTTTGTACTTTAAAATATTTTTTCAATATTATAAAACTTACAAAGGGGAAGAGCAGTGAAGAATTAGATATAACCACTAGGGCAGCTTGTAATTGAGCTTCATGAGCTTATAGATTAATTATGCAGAAGACACCAAACTTATTTGCAGAAGACATGGTAAAAGTTTGAAGAAATGAAAGTTTAGGCCTGCTGACACGAGTGTATTTCTTTTGGGAAAAATATACCATAACAACTTAAATGGCAATCACCAATTTACCCTTCATTTCTGTGTTTTAATGCAGATCTGATTGCAAAGAAGTACATTGTCCACATTTCTAAAATTAGTCAGCCTAACAAACTGAAGTAATTGCAATCAGATACAGCACAAGATAAGGTCAGCAAGTTATCTGGGGGGAGGGGGTTTCTCTGTACAATTTTACAAGGCCTTCCCAATATGCTACAGTTTGTCCTGTAACCTCACAATTCCTCTCTCCTTCCCTCCTTCCTACCCACCCTGCTTTTCTTCACAAAACTCCATTGTTGGATCTAAATCATAAAAGAGTTAATTAAATTGACAAATACTTAAAAAAGAACGAGACTCTGCCTCACTGGAAACAGAGACAGCAGGAAATATATAACCTGATCTCAGAGTAGGACGTGAAAAAACCTGTAAAGTGACAAATAAATGGGGAGATTTGAAAATAACCTTTGAAGCTATAGAAAACACAGGTCCTCCATCAGTATGTTCATGAACAAAAATGAAAATTCTACAAAATGTTTTAGGAGGCAAGTGTTATGCAAGCACGAATGTGCTGTATTATCAGCTCCAAGCTGCCTTTCCTTTCTTCTTCTCACTTACCAGCTAACTCATATGAAAACGTTCAGATATATTGATCTTGGTGTTGATTGGTCCCTTTGCAAGACTATAAAAATAACAACCTTTAGTAGATTTGAACACCAATATGAGTCCCTTCTGCATTTTGAGGAGTTATTGTGAAAAGAGAGTGAATGAGTTGGTAGTGTCTAGAAATGATCAATACTTTAGAGAGAGGACTTAGAGAACCAGAGACCACCTGAAAAGGAGGTAGTTAGGTGGTCTGGTCCAAATTCTGTCCCTGATCTCTGTGAAGTTGGAGAACATTTTCTGGTTAAGGAAACTTAACTTCTCTATTCCCATTATTTTATTATCTTTAAACTATATAGGTTGGACTTAAAATGATTTCCAAATACACTCTAGAGAGCCCTGGGGTTCAGGGAGCTGCTTAAGAACCACAGACGTCTAAAGACCAAGATGATGGTCTGCCAAGAAGTCCCGGAAACTTTCAACTTATTTCAGTCAGTGCACCTACATATTTATCTTACTTTTCTATGTCCCAGTCAACAGTGCTTTTGAACAATTAATTCTGTGGCAAAAATGAAAAATAAAAATTTGAAAACCTTTGAATGAAATAACCTTTGTATTAGGACCACCCCCTCTTCTCATTCTGTACATCTTTAAAGGTCCTCAAGAAGCATTACTAAGTTCTTTGGGGGCAGGAATTATAAAATTATAGATGATATGCTCTAAATTTTCAAGAAACCTGAGAGATTATTGCCCATGAGAAAACTGAATGCTGGAATGGTTGAGATTTGCTGATGTCACATAGCCAATTAGTGGGACTAAATTAGAGCTCAGCTCCCCTTAGTCTTGCTCATCTTTGAATGATGATGTCACCTAGCACATCATCTGGTGTCACCTAGCACAGCGCTTGTGTGTTGTAGGTATACAATGTGTACTCTTAAAACAATTCTTTGATTTTGAAAATTAAACCTGAAAAGAGACAGAGAAAATCTCTATTCCCTTGGTGATTGTGGGTCTTCCTGTGTGTGCATGTTCTCTTCAATGTTCTGGCATAATTTGAGTAGAATTGGTTTTCTTTCTTTCTTTCTTTCTTTCTTTCTTTCTTTCTTTCTTTCTTTCTTTCTTTCTTCTTTCTTCCTTTCTTCTTGGAAAAATTCAGGGAAACCTCCTGAGTTTGAAAATATTTTTATTGGAAAATTTCAACTCCAAATTCAATGCCTAAGCAGTGAGCTGGGGTAATCATAGAGCTCACTTCATTTGCTTCTCTTCTGTTAGGAACCATGGCTCTGTTGGCCCATGTCTAAAAAATTGTTGCTTCATATATTTTTGTTTAGTACTTTAATTGTTTAAGATGAAGTAGTGAATCCTGTCTCTATTATTACATCTCTGTTAGAAGAACATTTTGATGTGTTTATTCATAAAATTCTTTAATATGTTATGATAAGACCATGACTAAAGAACAGGGTTCTAATTCATATGTGCATCATATGCCTATGAAGCCCTCCCAGGAAACTGGTCTGATACGTGTTGTGTACTAACAGATTCCTTGCATTACAAGTAATAAGAAAGGTCAGTTCTTTCCAGCTTAGGTGTGTTGGCAGATATTGGAGATCTCAAAGAGAGAAGGATTCACACATATTTACCATTAGTTCAAGTGAAATATGATGGAAAAAATTCCTTGGATATAATTTCCTAGCTTTCAGATAGAAGACCAAATAAGGGAGGCTTTCGAAGTCCATTCAGTGTCTAGGATTCTTTATGAAATTTCAAGATGAAAGTTAATTTCATGACCCTAGTAACTAGCTCGAGATTTGATCATAAAAAGTTCATATAGTTAAATAGCACCTTGCGTTTTGTATGTATTAAGTAGTAGTATGAAACAAGCCTTTTGTGATCTTAGGAATAATCTTTAGAGGTTATATAGAGAGGACTAGTAAGAAAACATATCCAAAACATGAAAATAAGGGAAAAGGATGCCTAAGAATCTTCTCAATATAATACTGCTCCACCCACGAGTTATTTAACTATGTAGAAGTATGCAACTTTGTTTGACCATCTATATACTACTGATTAGAGCATAACCTCTGTGAAGTTACATGTTAATTTCTGCCTTTTGTTTAGTTTTGATGTAAATAATGTATGTCTGGCAGAAAAGATGATTTCAAAGGTTGTGGGTTTATTGTCTGCAGGTCATTTTTCAGTTTTGTCTCTAACTGAACAAACTCATCTCAACTTATCTTTTTAGGGGGACATGTAACTTCTACTCCTTCTGCTCCTCAAATGCTCTTGGGATAAGTTGAACCATTCTGCTAGCTCTGTCATGAATTAGGTAAATTAACCTCTGACATACACTCACTCTACATCAGTATCAAATTTTTAACATTTTGAGAAGTATGCTTAGACATGGCAGAAACATTGAAGTCATACTATTCTCTCTGTAAAATCATTACATATTTATCATGGTAACAGTAACCCATGTGTCATAGGTTGAATTGTGCTCCCCTAAATATCCATGTATTGAAATCTTAATCCCCAGTCTTTTTCAGAATGTAAATATATTCAGAGACAGTGCTATTGCAGATGTGATTAATTAAGGTGAGGTCATTAGGGTGGTTTCTAGTCCAATATGACTAGTGTCCTTATTAGAGGGGGAAATCTGGACATACGAGAGAGAGAGAGAGAGAGAGAGAGAGAGAGAGAGAGAGAGAGAAGAGAAGAGAAGAGAAGAGAGAAGAGAAGAGAAGAGAGAGAGGGAGAAGAGATAGAGAGGAGGAGGAGAGGAGAGGAGAAGGAGAGGGAGAGGAGAGGAGAGGGAGAGGAGAGGAGAGCGAGAGAGGTAGAGGAGAGGAGAGGGCGGAGGAGGAGAGGAGAGAGAAGAGAGGAGATGGAGTAGAGGGAGAGGAGAGGAGGGAGAGAGGAGAGGGAGGGAGAGAGGAGGAGGAGAGGATGATAGAGGAGGAGAGGAGAGGAAGTGGATGAGGAGCGAAGAGGAGGGTGGGAGGGAGAGAGAGGAGGGGAGGAAGAGGAGGAGGAGGGAGGAGAGAGGCGGTATGAGGAGAGAGAGGATGAGAGAAGAGAGGCGAGTAGAGAGGAGCGGAGAAGGAGGAAGAGAGAATGGAAGAGAAGAAGAAAAGGACGTGGATGAAAGAGGAGAGGAGAGGAGTGAAGAGGAGAGGAGAGGAGAGGAGAGGAGAGGAGAGGAGAGGAGAGGAGAGGAGAGAGAAGAGAAGAGAAGAGAAGAGAAGAGAAGAGAAGAGAAGAGAAGAGAAGAGAAGAGAAGAGAAGAGAAGAGAAGAGAAGAGAAGAGAAGAGAAGAGAAGAAAATGAAGGCAGAGCCTAGAGAGATGCTTCTACAAGCCCAAGAATCCAAAAGATTGCCAACAAACCACTAGCAGCCAGGAGAGATTCTCTCTCTCAATCCTAGAAGGAACTAACCCTGCTGACACCTTCATCTTGGGATTCTAGCTTGCAGAACTGTGAGACAATAAATTCCAGTTGTTTCAGCCACCTAGTTGTTGGTATATTGTTTAGGCAGCCATAGAAAACTACATACCATAGATGTCACCAATGAATTATTGTACTTTAAACCTGATAGTGTGGGGGTAACAGAAAGGAAAATGTTTGACTCTGTGATATAGAGCTTAAAATGTAGTTCTTATCCCTAAATGAAAATGACATAATCTATATGGTGAGATACAATACAATGTTGAAACACTAACAGAATTTAAGAGTGAACTGGGTGAGGAGTGATTTACAAATTATTTAAAGAGATCGATCTAATGGCTGTCAGATTGAAAAGAGAAAATTACTTAATACATTTACCTAACAGCAGCCTTGGAAGGGATAAATCTGGCGGAAGTATTGATGAGAGCACAGAGTTGTTACAGCATTGATGTGAACATGTTCACAGGTGAGGGAAATGGGGTCGAATCTTTTAAACCCAAGACAAGAACAATTTCATAGCCCTAAGGGAAGTGATGAAGTACAAAAGAATGCAAACAAAGCATTATAGAGAGAGAAAAGGGAAACATATATATTGATTACCTATTATTTGCTTTTAAATATTTTAGATTTTTAAAAAATATATACATTTTTATTGATTTCAGACAGGAAGGCAGAGGTGGAGAGATAGAAACATCAATGACGAGAGTGAATCATTGATAGGCTGCCTCCTGCATGCCCCCTACTGGAGGTGGAACCTGCATCCCAGGTCAGGTGCCCTGACTGGGAATTGAACTGTGACCTTCTGGTTCATAGGTTAATGCTCAATCACTGAGGCACACCGGCTGGACTAGACTTTAAAAAAAAAACAACACAAAAAAACCAGCCTTTCTCATTGAATCCTCACAGCAGCCTCATTAAATATTCATTTAGCCATTAATAAATTGAGACTCAGAGAGGTGAAGTATGTTGCTCCAGGACACACAGTCTCAGTTGGCAAGTGGCAAAATAACATTTCAAACTTAGACTGTTCTGGCTCCAAAATGCATACTCATTTTACTGCCTTCCAGTTACTCTCATCATACGATAATGAGAAGGCATAAGTATAACACAAGTGGCTTAACATTAGAGTTGCAGTAGTTATTAGTGCTGCTCATCAATGTCAGCACTCTCCAGCACAGAGAAGATTGCACTTTCTGGCTCCTTGCAGTTTGGTAAGTCATGAATTGGTTCTGACCAATGGTTCTGGCCTGTGTCGGGAAAGCAATAAGTGACATTTCCAGGCCAGAACTTTGAGTCACTAGGGAAAGATCCTTCAGAGCACCAATTTCTCTGCTCCAGCCATAATGGAAATGTATCTTGAGATGTAGACTCAATCAACCTAGGTTCCTGGGAAATTATGATGAACAACACTCCCCACTGAATACATCATGTGTGTGAAAAATAAACTTTTACTGGTTTAAAATTATACTGACTGATTCAAAACCATCCATTAAATTAATTTTTTTAAATGGGGATGAAATGAAGGTTTTTCATCTCTAAATTTTATGACTCTAAGCAGTTGTTGTTACTATAAATGTATTTTAAAACTAATTAGCAGTTTATTCTGCAATTATGAAAATAATTGTAAGTGTATAAATGAAGTGATCACTATTTGGAATAAGATCTGATATTGTTTTTATTATTTCTAATAATCAAATGTGTGATGGTGATTATAAATCTGTCGTTTGGGTTCAGAGTGTTTGCCTTGCAGGGTTTGCCTTGTACCTCACGGTGTCAGTGCAGAGGATAGACTAGCAGGAGAGTAGCTGTGTGGCACCCAACACTAATAGCAGGATATTTGAAAGGGCCAGAAATTCAATGGCAAAGTTCATGAATCAGAGGGTGTCACAGTTATTCCACGTTTTATTTTTGATCACCTGGCAGAGATAATAAATGCTATGGATATTCAGGATGAGAAATCTCTTTGGGCTGGTCTTCCCGAAGACATTTCATTTTTTTTTTAAAAAAAGGAACTTGTGAACAGACAATTAACGAATTGGAAAGAAATAGACTAGATGGCTTGTGGGAAGTAGGGGGATGAAAAAGTGGTAGGTAAACATGTAAAGATGGCAGAAGCAAGGAGTGCACGAGTTGGCAGGAACCAGAGAAATATTGTGGCTGATGAGAGTTAAGAATTTTATTTCTAAACAGAAGATAGAACCTCAATTCTATGCAACAACCAGTATAGTCACAGTGAGATAGTACATGTAACAGTGCTCCCAGCAGGTGCAGACACAGTGTTCAGGACTATCTGAATGCTTGGTGTGAGCCTCAAACTAGCAGGGGTCTCTGCATGGAGAAAAAGAAGGAGCAATCTGAACACAGTGGCAAGTGAGGAGCCTGCTGATCCAGCCTCCAGAACATGTGGCACTCAGCATGCGGGCTTGTGAAGGCTCCCACTTGGAGGAGCTCTCTGGGGTGGGAAATCCTCAGGGAAGTACCAGTTTTCAGAAAAGGCAAGGAAGTGAAAGGAGTGCTCATGGAGTTAAGAGAATTGACTCACTATGGATATGGAGTTCCAGGGGTCACTAAAGAAACGTTAGGAAGAGAAGCAAGTTGTAGAAGTCTGGGTAGGCAAAGAGGTAGCTTAGAGCCATCTGAGGAGAAAATGTTGAAAGAGGAGAGATTATTGGGCATCAAAGGGGCAAGGGAGGTGAGCAGGATGGGTGTAGCTGGCCACAAGTTGCCCAGGTTAGACTCAGGAGTCCCCTAGTGGATTCACAGACATGCCCTTCCCAGAAAGAGAGAGTCTCCAGGGGTTGGGTGCAGTCCTATCTTTTTGGGGAAAGTCAGCTGAGGCTGGGTTAGACTGCATCTTCCAAGGACGACTAGCTCTCCTTAAGATTTTTCACGTTGCAAATAGATGGGGTAAGGCTCTTCACACTGTTCTGAGCAGGACTTACGATCCAGCGCCCGCTGCTCACAGCCATGGCCAAGAGCAAGCATGAAGTAAGAAGGGAATGAAAATCTTAGCTGGAAACTTTGCAAGAGACACTTCTGAGACCTTTCTGGGGATCTTCAAATACCATCATCTGGAAAAATAACTGTGGTTCTTGGGAATCAATAATGACCCAGTGCAACAGAAATAATATAGGCTTAAAAATGACCATTGTGGCTATTTTAAGTTCATTTCCTTTTTGTTATCCTAGGAAACCACTGACTTCTCAAAATTGTTAGATTGTAGCCAAAAGGCAAATACTTAGGAAAGCTGTTTTTTCCCACTCTGTATCCTAAAATAATCATCTCAGGAGACAAACCCACTCAGTGCTGCCTGTTGTCACTTGGGGTCTAGGCTGAGTGGAGTGGAGGTGGCCCTCGTGTCAGGGTCCAATGGCAGGACACCTGCTTTTTCTTCCACTCCTGACTCAGCACCAGGGCCTGCCTGAAAGGTGAGGGTCTGCATCAAGCCTGGATTTAACATAGTGGATATACACTGAGAGGCCACTCATCCAGTTTCCCCATGACCTGTAGCAGCTAAGATGCTAACCCACAGCCATATAACGCTCACCAAGTCTGGGATCAGAGAGGCCTTACTCCTCTGTTACTGCCATAGGGTTGCTTTGAGCTCACTCCTAAACTCAATTAAAATCTTTCTCTGCTCTCTTTCATATGGCCCATGATTCAATTATCCAAGTTAAGCAGCCAAAAGCAATAAAAAAAAACCAACAACTATGGAAATAAAGACAAGAAATGGTTTTATTTACAATGCAAATGATCTGGTTCACTCTCAAATAAGAGAGCAAATCAAATTAGCTGCTCTGCAAATGGAGAGGAAGGCACGGCACAGACCCCCTGGCACTTACAGGCTGGGTTTTCCAGCAGCTCTTGTCTCTGGGGAGGGCTCCCCACAATCTTTGCTATAGCAAGGGTCTGATTCACCGCATGTAATTGGAGTGAAAAAATATTGAATGCAATGGAAATGCACTCCACTACAACGTGTCGAAATTCAAGTGCCAAGTGGCTGTCACAATGTCTAAGTGTACAAATGGCAAATGCCAAGGGCAATGGTTCAAAGTAACAAGGGCAGCATGTATTAACATTTCCACAGCCCTGGATGCTCAAGGAATGGCTGTTTTACCTAATTCAATGCTTCCTCCTCCAGTGGGAAGATGAACACAGCAGACTGGCTCATGGGAAGAGGGCTGGAGTGCGAGTGTAGACGAGGGATAGAAATACTCTCTATCAATGGGCTATTTTTCCCACCATTGTGTCAAGTGTTTTCCTCCTTGGAATTGCTCAAAAAATGTTGACCATCACTCAATGCTTCTCCTTACTTATAATAAACCCTCTGTGTCTCATAGCTTAACCTCATGTCTTGCTAGTTGCACAGATTGTCTTCATGTAAGAATATAAATATACAGTGCTCTGGCAACCAGAATCACCCCCCACCCCATCCCCACAAAAAGAATCTGACAAATTTCTCAAGGAATAGTGGGTAGAGAGAAGACAGACATTGGTTTTTTTTAAAGGAAAACACTTCAAAACAAAAGTTTCCTTTAAAAAAGTCCTCTTTTGTATCCTAAGGATATTCTTCAGTTGGCTGAAATCTCTTTCTCTCCCAGCAAAGCAGCCAGCATGCCACACAGATGAAGCAGGAATTTTGAGGTAGCATAGGCAGGCTTAAGGTTCTTTACAATCGGGGTCCATGGAAAAGTGCAGGGCTGCAGACTGGGAGAAGGTGCATTTCCATAACACAAGGAAGCCAGGTGCAGTTACATCTCCAGAAAACAATGGAGCAGCAACAGTTGTATTTACATAAGACAAGGGAACTGGAAGTAGCCAAGAAAGATCTATATTTACAATCTAAAGAGAAGGAAGACCTTCATTCAGATGGAAAAGAAGAAAGCCCAGAGGAACAGAAGGACTATGAAGGAGGAGGGTTTAGGAATCACTATAGTAACCAATTAGACGGGGAATATTGACCAATCAGAGGGGATATCAGGACAAGGAACTGTAGCCTTTATAAGCCTTAGACTGGGACTCACTGGGGCCCTTTTCCCCCTCCTTACTTGGGAGTCTGTTCTGTGGGACTCTTCCCCCTCCCTACATGAGAGTCTGTACTTGTTCTTCAATAAATCTCCATCTTTGCTATACCACTTTCTGTCTGTGGATTCATTCTTCGATTCCAGCGGACAAAGAATCCAGGTTCCAGTCCAAAAATTTGGTATCACAGAGAGCAAGTTGCTGTGGTTTTCTGGGTAGCAGTAGGGTTCTTGCAGCAGCTCCTGGGGTGGGAGTCACATTTCAGCCCCTGAGCAGCTTGGATGTGAGGGTCCTAAGTGCAGACCAGCCTTTGGGAACTGTGGCCAAGTGATGGCTTCCAGCAATGATTCTGCCTGGATATTTCCCCATCTTTCTAGTGCTGAGCCCAATGCCAGGCACACAGTAGGTGCTAATGGGGTATTTCATGAAAGAGACAGATGGCTAGGATTCTGAGACCCTGCCTGCCATTATTGTAGGTCCTCAGGGAAGCAGGCAGATGGGACCTTCCAGGAAAGTTAACACCCTATAACTAGCAGAGGTTTGGCCCTAAACTTTTATTTAGCTTCCTAGTGAGAACGTGGTTCACCCTGTGCATTATCTCCAAGTGTTATGCCCAGATTTCAAGATCCCCAATACACCACCAGGGAGCCAGCCAAGTCCGATGCAAAAGCAGAGAGTCTTTATTCAAACTAGTTTGCCTCCCTGCCTCCCCCCATCCCGTCAGCCACACTCCCGACACAGCGGCAAGTGGCCCAGAGAGCTAGAGAGCTCTGTGGGAAGAGGGGTTTAATAGGGGGGTTGGAGTAAGGGGAGGAGAGAGGACTGTGGGCCCTGCCGATTGGCTGGGCCCAAGTCGGTGTGATCTGGAGTAAGATGGAGGGCGTAGCCCTCGCCCTTTCACAAGGAATTTGTTACCCCGACTAGAAGCTAGAGAGGGGGAGCTTTGACAGTCTTCCCAGCCTTGAAGCTTCATTCACAAGGTCTCATCACTCAGCAGGTGAGAGGCCACTTTTCCCCAAGCAACTGACACCATTTTCCTATTGCAAAAGAAAGAGACAACCCAAAGGAGAATCCCCCAAAGTGGAACTCCAACAAAGCCAAAGCATTTTCAGTAACTTCTCTGTCCCTTTCTGCAAATGCTCCAATCTCTGGTAGAAACTAGGCTTAATTTTTAGATCTTTTTCTGAATTTTTGTCACTGTGGTGTAAGTAGCTGGACAAAGGGTTTGAGCACCTCAAACTCTTTGTGGAAATTAGAATATAAATCTCACACATGATTTGAATGAATCAGTTAAGAAAAGCAGAAAACTCTGCCTCTACACATCTCTCTGCAGATCTCAAGTTCATCTCGGTACTGGGAGAGCATCTCCCAGGTACTGTTAGTATGGTATTCATGGTTGCCTAGCCACATTGATGTCATCCTTCCAATAATTATACTAAGTGCTGGTAATTCACAAAATGACTGGGATCATTCAAACTGTGGTGACTGACCAATTCACTTCAATCCTGGTTGGATTGGGGGTGCCTAATAAGAATTACTTTAGATAAACTCTTATATTAACACTAGAGGCCCAATGCATGAAATTCGTACAAGAGTAGGCCTTCCTTCCCCTGGCTGCCGGCATTGGCTTCCCTCTGTCACCCAGGACCTGGACTTCCTGCCAGTTACTCACAGGCACCCAGGACCCGGGCTTTCCTCGCAGCCCCGGCTTCATCTGGAAGGTCATCCGGAAGGACATCTGGTCTAATTAGCATATTATACTTTTATTATATAGGATTATTTTTACCTACATCTCACAGTATTGTATATTATCTTATTATTATGGAATAGGAGTGTCTTTTGGTGACCTAAAATATGTTTATCTTAAGATAGAGGCGGCTCCAGCTTTGCAGTAAGAGCATTGGAGAAGATGTCATTTGTTCTAAAGATGATGAAGTGTAGTTAATTTAAAAGATGAGAAAGCCAAAGCAAAAATCCTGTTCCAAACACAGGCCTCAACAGCACAGGTAGTTTCATGAGAAGTAGGAGCAACTGAAGACGTGACTGAGATAAAGACAAACAGTGATGAAATCTTTAGGGAGCAGAGAGGCTCTTGTTTATGAATACATATCAGAAACCCCAGGGCAGCTCTCAGAAGTACCAGGGAAACTTGAATGGTAAATGTCTTGCCAGAGAAATGTATTTGGGTTATTTTTACTGGGACCCTCTGTAGTCTAGGAAAGAGAAGGTAGCAAAGCACCACACCAGAGGAAGGAAACTTCAAGGTCACCAAGTTCAATGCTCTCATGTTAAAAAGGGCAAAGGATTTTTTTCAAGAAGGAAAGTCTCTGAAAAGAACATCTGATCATATCTTCCCACCCATTTTACAAGTGAGAACACTGAAACAGAGAAACAGTAAAATGGCTTATTTTTTAATATATTATTAATGATTTCAGAGAGGAAGGGGGTGGGGGAGAGAGATATAGAAACATCAATGAGAGAGAATCATTGATTGGCTGTCTCTTGCATGCCCCCCACTGGGGATAGAGCCTGCAACCCAGGCTTGTGCCCTGACTGGGAATTGAACCTTCTCCTCCTGATCCATAGGTCAAATGCCCAATCACTGAGCCATGCAGGTCATGCTGAAATGGCTGCTTGAAGGTTCCATGACTATATTGCCAGTCATTTTAGAAGCATCACCACCCAGCTCTGGAAGGAACTATGTCTATTTACAGGCATGCCCAGATCGACAGTTGCAGTGCCCTGTCAAAGTAAAAGAATCAGACTTCTCAACAACATATTTTTTCATTCTGACTTCAACTATTATGTTGTAACTTTAGGACAAAAAAATTACTAAATTGAAATATATAAATGCTGAAAGTGAAAGAAGTACTAAAATTTAAAAAAATCCTTTCTGCTTGAATTCAACAAATTAAAGCATAAACCAAATGGGACTATTCTAGAATCTATGAATATTCATTCAAGAGGAATTTTAAGGAAGAAACATGTTGCTTCCTGCTCTCTAGAGGCTATCATTCCAATTAGGATGATCAGATTGGGTTAAAAAACAACGAAAACTATAGTACAAGGCAGTAAGTGAAAACACTACACTAGGCATACAAAAGAAGTAGCCTAGGATTGGATATTATGGAACATTCACTTATAACTATAGGGATTAGAGTAGTCACCACAGAGAAAACAAATGTGAGAAAGGACCTTGGCTAATGGGTGAAATTAAGTGGATGAAATTATAACAAGTATGAGGGTTAATTTTCTGGTGGAAGGAATTAATCAAGAGAAAAATAACAATAACAATAGAAATAAAAATAAATTACCATTTCTTGGACACCTACTATACTGCATGTATTGGTTAATAAATTCCTCATGACAATTTTAAGAAGTGTTTTTTATTAATTATCCCAATTCAATAGAGTAGGAAACTGAAGGCCAGGGAGGTAAAATCACTTGCTCAAGTAGAAGCAGTGAAGAAGTAGTTTTACTTTGGCCTTATTTGATTTCACAGCCTCAGCTATTATCCTATCTAATAATAGACAAACATGGTAATTAACTGTACCTCTGACACACTTCCCATTGGCTAATCAGGGTGATATGCAGATTAACTGCCAACCAAGATGGCGGCCGGCAGCCAGGCAGCTGAAGCTAACAGGAGGCTTGCTTGCTCCAGTGATGGAGGAAGCCAAGGTTCCCCGCCTGCTGCTGCCGGCCTCTGAGCTGCACTCTAAGAAAAAATGTTGCAATTATAGAAGCTAAACAAATCCCAGAAACATGCTTTCAGCCAGCCGGCCTCGGAGCTGGAGTTGCAACAGTGTTTCAATTATAGAAGCCAAACAAACCCAGATACCTGCTTTCAGCAGCCGAGATATCAGAGCTGGAGCCAAGCCTCAGAGCTAAAGCCGGCTCTCAGTTCCAGTGACAGCCATAGAAGGTTAATAAATCCCAGAATAAAAAAAAAAAAAGAAAAAAAGGAGAGGTTGGGAGCTTCAGTCACCCGCCAGCCTGAAAATGGCCCTCAGCCCCTCACCCAGACTGGCCAGGCACCCCAGTGGGGACCGCCACCCTGAAGGGGGTGTGGCCAGCTGCAAACAGCCATCATCCCTTCATCCAGGCTGGCCAGGCACCCAAGCGGGACCCCCACCCTGATCCAGGACACCCTTCAGGGCAAACCAGCCGGCGCCCACCCATTCACCAGGCCTCTATCCTATATAGTAAAAGGGTAATATGCAAACTGACCCTAACAGCAGAATGACTGGGAATGACTGGTCACTATGACACACACTGACCACCAGAGGGCAGACGCTTAATGCAGGAGCTGCCCTCTGGTGGTCAGGCCGCTCTCACATGGGAGGAGCTCTGCTCAGCCACAAGCCAGGCTGATGGCTGCCAGTACAGCGGTGGTGGTGGGAGCCTCTCCTGCCTCCTCAGCAGCGCTAAGGATGTCTGACTGCAGTTTAGGCCTGCTCCCCGCTGGCAAGTGGACACCCCCCGAGGGCTGCCAGGCTGCCAGAGGGATGTCTGATTGCCATCTTAGACCCAATCCCCCAGGAAGCCGGCCTAAGCCAGCAGGTGGTCATCCCCTGAGGGGTCCCAGACTGCGAGAGGGCACAGGCCAGCATGAGGGACCCCCCCCTTCCCTCCCAAGTGCACAAATTTTTGTGCACTGGGCCTCTAGTCTCATATAATTTCTAACAAAATAGGGAACACATAATTAGTATTCAATAGTTCTCAGGAGTCAGAATGACTCTAGCCAGGTGTTAGCACTGGTGAGTCAAGGGCAGCCGTGGGCAAACTACGGCCCGCGGGCCGGATCCTGCCCGTTTGAAATGAATAAAACTAAAAAAAAAAAAAAGACCATACCCTTTTATGTAATGATGTTTACTTTGAATTTATATTAGTTCACACAAACACTCCATCCATGCTTTTGTTCTGGCCCTCTGGTCCAGTTTAAGAACCCATTGTGGCCCTCCAGTCAAAAAGTTTGCCCACCCCTGGTCAAGGGCCATGTCTTTTGGTGACCTAAAATATGTTTATCTTAAGATAGACAGCTCCAGCTTTGCAGTAAAAGCATTGGGACAAATTCTATTTGGTTAATTCCATGGCCAATAGTGATGTCACAGGTCTCCTGACTACTGGTCAAAAGTTCTGTCCATTAACTAATTATCTGCTATTAAAACCCAAGAAAGTCTGAAAAATACATTTCCTCTAATAATTATGTATTTAGAATTAAGTTTTAAAACAGTACTTTGAATCATAGCATTATGAATTTTAAGCCAATATGAATGTGTGGAAAAGTTTAATACTATTTAAATGTTGTTATTTTTTTGAAAATTAAACATGTGTGAAATCTGGCTTCTGTTTCTCAATGGCCTCCCATAGTGTTCATCCAAAAATAATTGGAAGCAATTTTATTTGCTTTATGTAATGAGATGCATTTGCCATCCATGTGCTGAAGGGATCAGGGAGCAGCTATCAACATCCTGTAAGTAAAACCACAGTCCACTGTCAAAGAGGAGAGCTCAGTTTTGCTTGTTAGTCATCTTGAAAGCCATCAAATGCTAAGCTGGCCCGGCCAGGATGCTCAGTGGTTGAATGTCGACCTATGAACCAGGAGGCCATGGTTTGATTCCTTGTCAGGATACATGCCTGGATTGCAGGCTCAATCACCAGTAGGGGGCTTGCAGGAGAAACCAATCAATGATTCTCTCTCATCATTGATGTTTCTATTTCTCTCTCCCTCTCCCTTCTTCTCTGAAATCAATTAAAAAGGACACACACACACACACACACACACACACACACACACACACACACACAAAACAACCAACCTCTTAAAAAAAATAAGCTGAAGCACCCACAGGCAGTGCCTCTTCCATTTCCCATCTCTTGAATTTTGTCTCTGTTATTTCCCTTTAGTTGAGATGAAAGGCCAGATTGCCATCTGGAATCCCTATGTTAAGGATAATAATTATTCTTTCTATTTTTACTGCTGGTGCCATTTGGGGGGAAACTTTCCGATTGACCAGGATGAATCTCCAAGGGGATCAGTGGCATTTCCTTACCCGAGTGCCAAAGAAAAGGCAGACAACAATCTTTCTGCTTTGGTTGAAGAGCAGCATTTCCCAGAGGCCAGAAGTCCTTCCAGCTCTGGGAACAGAGAAACCAAGAGCCATGTCTTTGCTGCGGGCTGCCCTGCCTGTCCGTGCCAAGGAAGGACAGCTGTAGCTAAGGGCAGGAAAGCACTGAGAAAGTATGTGCACAGATGCACACAGCTGGCAGAAGATGATATTGCTGTTTGGAAGGAATCTGGATTTCTGTCTTAAAGAAGCACTGCTTGGACTCACCATCATCAGTGTGAGCTGTGAATCATGTTCCATTAGGGCGAGTGTCAGCCACGGTGAAACAGTGGGGTGAGCTCCTCTGAGAAGAAGATCAGGCTGCAAACTCCAGCCTCTATTTTTATAGCGTGTCCCCAGGAAAGCCCAACATCCCTAGAATTCAGTTTCAAGTGAAAAATTGACACAAAATACCTAGGACCTGAGTAACCTGGTGGATTAAATGTGTCAGTGTTTGGGGATCTTTCGACACATAGCAGGCATTCATTAGATGCTCCTTGTTTTAACTCAGCGGTTCTCAACCTCTGGGTCGGGACCCCTTTGGAGGTCGAATGACCCTTTCACAGGGGTCGCCTAAGACCATCGGAAAACACATATATAATTACTTATGGATTTTGTGATTAAACACTATGCTTTAATTATGTTCAATTTGTAACAATGAAAATACATCCTGCATATCAGATATTTACATTACGATTCATAACAGTAGCAAAATTACAGTTATGAAGTAGCAACGAAAATAATTTTATGGTTGGGGGTCACCACTACATGAGGAACTGTATTAAAGGGTCGCAGCATTAGGAGGGTTGAGAACCACTGTTTTAACTGAATGCTGCTCACCCATTTATGGAGGAATATGTATAATTCCTGTGTCTTCCACCTTTTGTCCACAAAACAAAATATTTTACCTAAAATGCTCTCTTGACTCAGGGTCATAGCTAAGCAGACCCTCATGTGGGGCAAGATCTCTTTTTCTTCCTCCAACTCAGGCTTCCTAGCATAATCACTGCCATCTCTCTCAACATCATTATCACTAAGACATCTACCACAAAACTGGCAAAAAATCTCACTATCACACATCACCTAATGAGTTCATTTTGAAGTAATATTTTTAGCTTTTGAGTATTTAAATGGAAGGAGAATAGTCTTTCCATTCAAGAGCCTTGCAGTTCAGGTAAAGAGCCGGATGTTCCTGCGCAGGTCTTCCATTCTACCAGTTCACGTCCATCATCACCCTCTCGGCACGGCTCAGGGTGGCACTCTTTCCAGGCCCAAACTCTGGCATCCCAGGCTCTGGCTGCTTCCTTCAGTCTGCTGGGCATAGGCATTGAGGTTCAGTTGGGAACAAAATGCACGTATTCTGTTAAATCCCAGGCAGGCTGTTTGAGTGACAGGTATTCTGTTAAATCCCAGGCAGGCTGTTTGAGTGACAGGCAGAAAATAAAAAACAAGAAATTTAAAAAAATTCAAATAAAAAGAGGCTTCTCAGAAGGATGCTGTCACAACACTGTGTGTGTGCATGTGTGTGCATGTGCGTGCATATGTGTGTGTGTGCTTGTGCACGTGCGCCCGTGTGTGTGTGCGTGCATGTGTGTGTGTCAAAGCTGGTGCCCTCCAGTGCCTATTATCCCCACCCACCGCTAGCCTTGCTCTCTCTCTCTTCTTCCTCAGAACGGTTGCCACTTCTAAGATTAATTCCTTTGCTCCACATGTAGGTGCACAGCAGACACTTCGGATTTGTTGTTGCCTGCGAAAGGAGCAGGCAGGATTAAAGCCTAGGAATAAATCATGTGATGAAAGAGAGTCAGAACCACTGAGACGACCCCCCACCCCCATAAATCTTTAAGGAAAAGATGCTAGACCCTCCGCACAGTTAGGCTCCTGCCCCTATACTGTCTATTCATCCTATTGTAATTTTAGATGTCAAGAAAAGGGAACGCAGCCTACACTATATTGTGTGTAAAGTGATTAAACATTAATGTAACAAGCATCGGTTGCCAGAGGAAGTATTAACTGTGTTACAGATATACTGCATGTGTCTTTTTACAAACAAGGGCTTTATTCAAACTCTCTCCCTAAGTAAGAAGTCAGTCATATTTTGCACCACAAGCATTGAAAAATGTCCACCCATGGCCGTGACATGAATTCTAATTCAGTCAAGGAAGTGGGGCTGGAGGTGAAACCTGGGGCATACTTTCCTGAGTAACTGAGAGCTACAGTTCTCTCCTTGCTAGCAAATAAGCAAAGACTAAGGACCAACACCTGGCAACCATGTAAGCCCCAGACAAGAAAACTGAGTCCCCTCGCAGGTAAGCACCTGAAAGATACGGCTTCTTCCTGGTGAAAGAGATTTGCAATGTGGGAGGCACTGGATGTCAGGAAGTTTCTCCATTGCTGGGGATGTGGCAAAGAACGTGGGTGGCCTCTAAGAGCTCAGAGTGGCCCCCCGCTGATAGCCAGTAAAAAACAAAATTAGAAATAGGGACGTCAATCCTACCACTGCAAAGAACTGCATTTGCCCCACAACCTAAATGAGTGTCAGCAGATACCTAGTCTGTGGTATTTTGTTATGGCTGCCTTCGCTAACTAAAACAGATTTTGGTGTTAACAGTCACACTATGCCAGGACTTGTGATGTACACAACTGTTAACTAATACATGGGTGTTGTGTTGAGCCTCTAAGGCTGTGATAATTCGTTGCACAGCATTAGGGAACCTATACAGATCCCAAAGTTCATGCTCTTATTTAAGATTCCATTTTATTCTTTCTTTTTTCTTTTTATTTTTTATTTATTTTTTTTACAATGCATAAAACTGTGGTGACTGGTTAGAAATATTTTTCCTAGACTTCCTTTTTCCCACAGTAAATACACATGAAATGCTTTCTATTCAAATCTTATGAATGACAGTGACCTCACCAAATAAACCAATCCTTGCTCCTCCTCTCCATTCTGGCTCCAGTCATGCAGATCCTCATATCCCCATCAATGCCAAACCAGCATAAATACTCCAGTATTTATCACACATTCTTTCATAGATTATCTGATCTGACTGAAGGTAGTTTTATTTTTACAAAATTGCATTGAAAGGTGTGTGTGTGTGTGTGTGTGTGTGTGTGTGTGGCCAGTAAAGGTTTCAACAGCAGTTTATAGATGATTTAAATTTCAAAATATGTTAAATGTATTTAACAAATTAAAAATATGTTAAATGTATTTTTTTCTTTGAACTTTGTAGCCCATTTTTAGTGATCCTGTTGTCAAGTATTCAGAAAATTAAAATATATAAATTAATGGATGTTTTGGTTCAAGGACAGTTCAAATATGTAGGCAGGACTGCCCAGATCAATGCTTGCAATATTGTAGTAGAGGTATAATTTCTATTTAAATTGGGCCGAATGTTTTCTTTTTGAAATATACACGAAATGTATCTTTCAAGGTGGATATTTGCTGCTGTTTTTAACAAGAAAGACTCACAATACTGACTCATCTAGTTTCACAGTGTTGTGATAGGACTTTGTCTTTCCAGGAGTTTGAATGTCTTACAACCCGAAGGACATAAGACTTTCCAACTGGCTAGGGAATTTCTGGTCTGCCTCTCATCTCTGACTGAAACCATAGACCACTGGGTGAAAGGCCAATGCTCTTCTTTATTCCCCAAACCACTCATTTGCAGTAAGAAAAGAAAAAAGAAAAAGTCAGTTTCTCTTAGGAGGTCTTAGATAAAATGGCTAAAATATCATTTACTAATCTTGATACTTGAGTACATGTTTTTTAATATTTGATATGAAAATATGGAAAGTGTACCAAAATATAAAAAAGTAGAGGCCCAGTGCATGGATTGGTGCACTGGTGGGGTCCCTTGGCCTGGCCTGTGCCCTCTCACAATCCGGGCCCCCTCAGGGGATGTCGGAGGCCCAGTGCATGGATTCAGCTTGATCCCTGCAGGCCAGGCTGAAGGACCCCACCAGTGCACGAATCTGTGCACCAGGCCTCTAGTATGCATACAAGATCTTTGGTTAATCTCTTCCCACCCTCCCCCATGCTCCCTTCCCTCTGAGATTCATCAGTCTGCTCCATGTTTCCATGCCTGTGCGGTAGCATCTGCACCCTGGTGGTCAGTGTGTATCATAGCTACCAGTCAAACAGTCACTTAAGCTTTTATATATATAGATACTTTCAAGATTGTTTTGGTTGCAAGCTGAACTAGCTGCTTTTTTTTTTTCTTGAAGGAACAACTGACACACTAGCTGTTGTTACTCAGATTTGAGTATTCTGCACATTTATCTTGAAAATTAATGAAATCAGATTGTCAGTTCAAATAAAATAATTATAATTCTTGGTTGGCAATTATAAAATGTCTTTCAAACAAAAATTAAAATTTTAAAAACTTATATCTGCCACTTTTAGTCTGACAGTTTTCAAATATTAAAAAGTTCCTGCCAGCACTGGTTTGGCTCAGTGGATAGAGCTTTGGCCTGCGGACTGAAGGGTCCCTAGTTCAATTCCAGTCAAGGGCATGTACCTTGGTTGCGGGCACATCCCCAGTGGGGGGTGTGCAGGAGGCAGCTGATCGATGTTTCTCTCTCATTGATGTTTCTAACTCTCTATTCCTCTCCCTTCCTCTCTGTAAAAAATCAATAAAATATATATTTTTAAAAAAAAGTTCCTGATGAGATCAATGGGTATATTAATAAATGTGATTTTAAAAATATTGTTTGATAAGATTTATCAACATGTGGGAAATCTGCCTGACTCAGTGAAACAATGAGTTTTCATGGCTAGAAGATCCATTCAAAGCCTAAGTTAGACTGATAGATATTAATGTAATGAACTATGAAATTTTATAGATAGCATTTTTTATTCTACAATGTCACCAAACTTTTAGAAAGTACCACTTGTCAACTTTTGATATTGTATTAAAAATATTCATAATTGCCGAAATTATGAATATTCATAATTGGCTCAGTGGATAGAGCGTCGGCCTGCGGACTGAAAGGTCCCAGGTTCGATTCCGGTCAAGGGCATGTGCCTGGGTTGCGGGCACACCCCCAGTGGGAGATGTGCAGGAGGCAGCTGATTGATGTTTCTCTCTCATCGATGTTTCTAACTCTCTATCTCTCTCCCTTTCTCTCTGTAAAATTAATAAAATATATTTAAAAAAATATTCATAATTATCTGAAAAGACCATTAAATATTCTTATTTTATTTTATTTTTTTATTGCTTAAAGTATTACAAAGGTATTACATATGTGTTCTTTTTCCCCCCACCCTTGTAAATATTCTTTTTCTTTCCAAATGTATACTTGTACAGGATGAATATTTTTTTATACTTTAACCAAAACAATATATTGCAAAGATTTGAGAATCCTGCTGACTTTTATTAATCCAGATATTAAAGTGATTTGCTAAAAATATTTTTAAATGCCGCTGTTTATTTTTTGTTTTGTAACATATGATAAATTTTTATCAAACTGTGTTATTTATGGGCTTATTGTTATTTGTAAATTAATAAATATTTTTAAATTCTCAGTTTCACTTTTAAGACTGTACTTATTGATAAAAATACCCCATGAATAAAAGCTACTTGCAATAATTAATAATTTTAAAGAGTGTAAAGGAAAGCTTAGAACAAACTATTTGAGAAAAACTTCTACAGGATTTACTCCATTTTAAAATTAAGATACAACCACATAAAGAAAAGTGCATGACATATAGATATGTAATTTAACAAATTCTACTAAATGAACTTCTTCCATATAATCTCACTGTGATCAAGAACAACCTTGCAAGCACCTCAAAAGCCTTAACCTGCCCTTACCAATCACCTAACTACTCTGCCATCTTTAATTGATTTATTCTTAAATAAATTTTATGTATATTTCTATATAGCTTACTATGTGCCAGACCCTGCCTTAAGTGCTTTAATTTATCTAATCCTTATGAGGCATGATCATCATTACAATAAATTATTGAGAGGATAATGGCACAGAGAGTTTAAGTGACTGGGCCAAGGTCAAGTGATGAATCAGCATTTAAAGGCAGACAATCTGGCTCTAGCATCTAGCAAAGGATAACTTTTAACCATTATACTGTGTCTTAAGATTTTATTTATTTATTTATTTTTTAAATATATTTTATTTATTTTTTACAGAGAGGAAGAGAGAGGGCTAGAGAGTTAGAAACATCGATGAGAGAGAATCATCAATCAGCTGCCTCCTGCACACTCCCCACTGGGGATGTGCCCGCAACCAAGGTACATGCCCTTGACTAGAATCGAACCCGGGACCCTTGATTCCGCAGGCCGATGCTCTATCCACTGAGCCAAACCGGTTAGGGCAGTGTCTTAGGACTTTAGATTCTTGGCTTGGGGTTTAGGATCAGTCAGGTGATGTGATTTTGTGCAGCAAAGGGCTGTGGGTATACTAACTGAATGTGGAGGTGATGGGCAGCAAAGGGCTGTGGGTATAACAACTGAATGTGGAGGTGATGGGCCTCATCTACTCTGGTTCCCTTGAAGAGAGGGGCTGCTTTTTGACTCTCCACCTTGGATTGGCCTTGGGCTTTGATTTCTGACCTCTATCCCTACAGAATCATCAACATCAGAGCACAACTTCCCAAAGATTGGCAAACATCCTTAGGGCAAAGGTAGTTTTAGTGTTTTATTTTATTTAATTCTGGGTTTTTGCTCCCATTCACTATCTTGCTAACTCTTCAGTGTTTTGTAGGCTTTTTGAAATATTTTCAGTCTGATTACTAAGCTTGCCACATTGCAATATAATGTAGGACTCCATATTGTATTAAGTTGAACTTTTATAAACACAATAAATGTTAATAGGTATGCTTGGGATTGACAGTTTTGATGATAGTCAATATTTTTCTGGGTTTTAAAAACAGCACCTCAAATTATCATTTTTTATATATTTTTTCCTTTCCATGTATTTACTGCCTACTGCTGAAAGAGCTTTAAATATCATGCTTTGATAATGCCCTTCACAGCTTTCCAAAACCTTTCCTTGTGCTGTAAATGATAGTTCAGTGCCTATTCCGTTATATCTATAGTTGTAGTACTTTTGCACTTATTCACAATAAACTTACCTGCAATTTTATCCCCATTCATTGGATCAAGTCAAATCTCCACATACTCTTCACTAATTTGGTTGTTTTCACTACACCAGAGAGTGTAATGTTATCATCAACCTTTGACATTCTTCCCTGACAAATATTTATCACATGAGACGATTGTGTACTGATCTTTTTCCTGGTTTAAAATCTATCATCCATTTACGTGCCCATTTATTCCTACCCAAGGCATTTTTCTGTTCTTGATAAATCAAATTCTTTTCCAGTCACCAGGTGACTGTAGGATTAGTCATACTGTGACTCAATTTTCATGATAGGTTTTTGAGTGAACGTTTTTGAAGGCTGTGGATGTTCAGATTGTATTTACTAAATTCCCTTTTAGCTATAAAGTGTTTTACTGTCACAGTACTCTCTGATGTGTTAGAAAACTATGTTTTAGTAAATATTCAATGATTCTGTCATTTGTTCTAAGTTCCTTATACTGTGGAATGGGCTCCAAAATATACATCAATGAAGTAGCTTAGACTAAAGCACATTCCCTGAAAGCCCAGAGTATATTACCATGACAATCTCAAGGTCTTTGGAAAACAGGGCTCTTTATTGTGGTTCTCTTCTATCCACATCTAAATAGCTTCAAGAAGCTACTAAGTTAGTACAACTACTATCTTTTACTTTTTCTGGAAGGAAGCTAGTTTGGTCAACATTTTATTTGTTGGTTCGTTTCTACATCAATCTAACAGAAACAGGCAGAGGTCAAGAATTATAGTTATCCAGTGACCCTTTGAGCAAGGCTAGCATCAACTCATTTCCTTTAATGAGAAAAGTGTTGACCTCCCCAGAGTCAGCGGCCCCAGATTAAACAGCCTGGAAACATGTCCTTCTCTAGACAGGGTCAGGGCTGAGGCAGGGTCCTCAGATGATTTGTTGTGATTGGTGATTTCAGCTCTCATTCCCTTCCCTTCAGCATATGTCTATGTTTGTAGGTGATTAAATGGCTTTTTAAACAAAAATATCTTGCACTGTAGGCTTTTTATCTAGGTCTGGGTCCCAAGAATGCCAGCCTCAATATTTGTGAAAGAATAAATCACTTATTTGTAAGCCCCAAAGGTTGGGACACTCTACTGAGCAGAACACATAGTCGTCCACTAATCATATTTTTTCAGCATTTCTTTCAAAGGAAAAGATAAAGTAATTATCTTTTCCTCTGCTAAAATGATAAATGAAAGAAGTAAAGGCTTTCTCTGAGAGGCAGAATTGTATGCAGACTATAGAAAAACATACACCTCTGCACATAATACTAACTCATGAATGTCTGTTGGAGGAATCAATGAAACATAAAATAAATTTATTCTCTCAATTAATCTGGACAAATTATGGAAATAAAATGGGAGTTACCTGTGATGGTTAATTTTATGTATCAACTTAACTGGGCCATGGAGTGCCTGGGCTCAAATGTCTGGATATTTGGTGAAACTTTATTAATCTTTGATGGTGTTTCTGGATGAGATAGTCCTTCCCAAATGGGGGTGGGTCTCATGAAGTCAGTTGAGGGACTGAATAGAACACAAATGCTTACACACCTGAAGGTAGAGGAAACTCCTCCTGCCTGATTGCCTTGAGCTGGGACATTGGTTCATTACTGCTTTTGTGCTTGAACTGAAACATTGACTGTCTTGAACCTGCCAGCATTTGGCCTAAACAACACCATTTGCTCTCCTAGGTCTCCAGCTTGCCTACTGCAAATATTGAGACTTGCATGAGCCACTTCCTTATAGCAAGTAAGTAAATGCATAAATAAACATGCATCCTGTTTGTTCTGTTTCTCTGGAGAACCCCAGCAAATAAAGATTTTGGTGCCATGAAATGGGATGGTACTGTAACAAATGCCTAAAAATGGAGAACTGACTTTGGAACAAGGTCAAGAATAGATAGAGGCTGGACAATTTGGGGAGTGCATGTTAGAACAAGTTCAGATTACTGTGAAGAGAATGTTAGTAGAAATATGAATGTTAAATGTGATTCTGGTAAGGACTCAGAAAGGAAAGAGGAGAGCTAAAGAGAAAGCTTCCATCTTTTGAGCAAATGCGTGAATAATCAAAACAAAATGCTGGCAGAAATGTAGATGTTAAAGGCCATTCTGATGAGTTCTTAGATGGAAATGAGGAACATGTTATTCAAAACTGGAGAAAAGATGCTCCTTGTGAAGTGGCCAAGAACTACGCTAGACTGTGTCCTAGTGGTTAGTGGGAGGTAGAACTTGTGACCATTGAAATTGGGTATTTAACTGAGGAGATTTTTTAAGCATTGAAGGAACAGGTTGGTACCTTTTGACCACTTATAGTAAAATGCAAGAGAAGAAAGATAAATTGAAGAAGGAATTATTAAGCAAAACAGAACCCAAGCTGGGCAATGATGTCCTCCTCAATTTCAGAGGGCAGGGCCCCTGCCATCCAAGGGAGTGAAGAGGGTGAGAACACTTCGATGAACAATAAAGTGACACTTGCCACCCAGTGGACCTGGAAGGTGGGGCATTGAGCCCAACAGGATTATTCTTGAGACTTAAGGTCTAATGGAATTTACCTTGCTATATTTTGGCCTTGTTTGCCACCTATCACCCCTTTCTTCCTTCCCATTCCTCCCTTCTGGAATGGGAATGTTTATGTGTGTCCCACCATCATACTTTGAAAGCCCGTAACTTGTTTGGTCTCACAAAATGAATCATATCTTGAGTCTCACCCATATATGATTTATGTGATATTTAGGTGAGACTTTTTCCTTAGACTTTAGAGATTATTTTGGAATAAGTTAAGGATTTGGGAGGTTGGGACTGTTGATATGAAACGAATGTATTTGCCTGTGAGCAGGATATCAAATTTGGGAGCTGAGGAAAGAATGTCATGGACTGAATATTTATATTCCTCCCCCCACCCCAATGTATATATTGAAGTCCTAATTCCCAATGTAAATGTAATTGGAGATAGGCCTGTGAGGAGGTGGTAAAAGTTAAATGAGGTCATGTGCCGGGAGCCGGTCCATGCTTGCTGTTTCAAGGGACCTGGCATATATGGCATACTGTTCTTAATATGTTTGCTCACCTTCTTGGCACTATGTGTTTTAACCAAGGTCTCTGAGAAAGGTTGTTTCCCCAGGTAGGGATTTTCCCCTGAAGTTAGGGAGGGAATAAAACCCCTCAACTAGGTGCCAGGTGGGTAATTAATCACTTTAACTACGAACAATCATGCTTAAGCTACATAATCTTTACTCCCTGGAATGGAGATAAGAAACGCCCTAACCTTTGTAATAGAGATTGATAGGATTGAATCAACTGGTATAAATACAGATGTAACAAGACAGCAAGACTCAGAACTCAGAATACAGAGCTTAGAACACAGAACTAAGAAGACAGAACCTACACAGAACCTACAGACAAAAGAACTTCGCTGGAGAGAACATGGCAAAAGATCCTGGACTGAACCTGACTACAGAAATTGGCAAGAGAACCTGACTAGAACCTGGTGACTGAACCTGCCTGGAGAACCTAGCGAGGGAACATGGCTACAGAACCTGGCTGGAGAACCTGGAGAACCTATCAAGAGAACATGGACACAGACCCTGGCAGGAGATCCTAAGCAGAACCTCTCTGGAGATCCAGACCAGAACTTGGCTGGAGATCCTGGCTGGAGATCCTGGCTAGGCTGCTGATCAACTGAACACTGTCTCCGCGTCATTCCTTCTTCGCCGACTCCGTCTACGCCTTTGGGGACCCCTGGACCTGCTGGGGTTGGACCCCGGCATTTTTTTTTTTTTTTTTTTGAGCTGAGCCTCTAGACTTTATTTATGCATCTGGAATCCTATGAGGCTCTTCTCTGGGGGAGTGTCTGCATTGGGGTTTTCTGCCTGGTAGTGCATTGGGCAGGATCCTGAGAAACTGAGACTTGCAGAAGTGGGGCTGCCTACATGGTGGTCATTCTTCGCCGACTCCGTCTACGCCTTTGGGGACCCCTGGACCTGCTGGGGTTGGACCCCGGCAGTCATGGGATGGTGCCCCTAAAATAAGAGAAGAGACCCCAGAGTCCTCTCTCTCTCTCTCTCTCTCTCTCTCTCTCTCTCTCTCTCTCTCTCTCTCTCTCTCAGACACAATGAGAAAGCACCATCTATAAGCTAGAAAGAGTTCTCACAAGAAACCAAATCAGCTGGCACCTTGATCTTGGACTTCCCAGTCTCCAAAAATGTGAGAAATAAATTTCCGTTGTTTCAACCACCCAGTCTGTGGTCTTTTGTTATAGAAACCCAACCAGACTAAGAAGTGCCCATTTCATTATTTCACAGAAGTTCTAAATAGTGTAGAGATAACAGGACAGCAAAGTATTTGATCCCTGCTTCATGTAGGATCCACGTAAAGACTTCAGTATTAACTTCAGTAATGCCAATGATGTGATCGGTGCATGGTACTGAAAGTTAAGTGTACAATTCTATGACATTATCTGTATATTGCATTGTGTGTTTACTACCCAAAGTCAAATCTCTTTCTGTCACTGTATATTTGACTCACTATATAACCATTTTTCTTTCCTGACTGCCTCTCCTCGGGACTTCAAGCATCAGACATGAAGACAATTGCCTTGCAAAAACTGCTCAACCAGTTCCCACTATTGTGAAATCCCTTGAAACATACTTACATGCATGCATAAATCTTCCAGTGGTTCTGCTTCTCTGGTTGAACCCTGGCAGGTACTCAGGATAAAACTCTTTCAAGAGGGTTAAACACCAGGTGAACATTCAATGAAAGGAGTAAAAGCCTCTACTCAGATCAGAAATGTGCTGTTAGTAGAATTCCAGGTCCTTCTAGAATCAAATAACTTCCTTAAACTTCACTGGAGCCAAACCAAAAGAAATGAGCTGATACAGAAAACTATTTAACTATACTCAAAGTCATTTGGTAGTAGCTTTTAAATATTAATAGAGAAATACTCTCCTCTCAAACACAGGGAAAACAGAAGTTCAAAAGCTTAAATAAACGTGAGCCTCTGGCTGTGTTAGACGGCAGTTCAAGGTTGAAATTTCATAACACCCATATGGTTCCAGTTAGAGTTGGATGCATGGAGGAAAGCTGTGATGTTTATCGGACTGACTTCCTGAACTCAGATGGAAGGAAGTCATTCACATGATGTATGCTAGATACTTGTTGATTTCCTTCTGCCCAATGACTTCCCACAGAGAGTATAATACAAAAATACCATGGAATAGTGTGACCTATAAGTCAGTGTGTATATACACACACACATACACAAATAATAACTAACATTTCTATAACACTTTGGTTGTATTAATTCCATTAGTCACCAACATAACCTCTGACTAGGTAATATTATAACTATTTTTCAGATAAGAAAGCAATGCACAGTGGGATTACATGACTTGTCAGGGTGACACAGAAGTATCTGGTAGAGTGAGAGCATGGTAGCCAGTGCAGTCCAGCCTCAGGGCTTCTGTGCCTATGCACGCTGCTATGCTATCTTCCTTGCAAGAACATAATACAAGGGGTTGTGTAAGCGTGAAAACCTGACCTTCACAGTTCTTAATAATCTGGCTACAAATTGCTTTTTCTACTCCATCTTTCTCGTCTTTGTTATATGTTGCATTCCTTATGTTCCAGCAAAACTTTGCTTTTTCTTTACCATTTCTTTGTTTGATCACAGCAAATAGAATGCTCAAGTAATTCAGATAATCATGCGAAAATCAAGATACCTCCATAAATTCCTGAAATTCATCCAGTCCTTTCTTCCTTTGCATCTTTAGCAATGCTATCCTGCTTCCTTTAAAAAAAAATATTTGTATTGATTTCAGAGAGGAAGGGAGAGGGAGAGAGAGATAGAAACATCAATGACGAGAAAGAAAGAAAATCACAAGATCAGCCAGCAACCTGGGCATGTGCCCTGACCAGGAGTCAAACCATGACCTCCTGGTTCATAGGTTGACAGTGAACCTCTGAGCTATGCCAGTTGGTCTGGTGACCCTGCTTCCTGATGCCTCTTTCTATCCCACCTTCACCCACTCTGGGCTGCTGCAATTTCTAGAAATTCTACCCATTTCTTATAGTTTTGTTTGAACAGCACTCCCTCTGGACACCTTTCCTGAGTACCCTATCTGGCGGCAATCTCTCTCTCCTCAGAATTTTTACAGTTCTATGTTTACAGATCATAGTATTGCACAGTAATTTTTATACTTATTTTGTTTCCATGTTAGCAGATTTTACGTAGATCTACATTACAACCTTAGCCACAGTTGAACATCTGTCTTGGCGTGCTGGTATTGCACTCTTTCTGTCTGTGGTTGTTCACTGCCTCTGCTCTCACACTGAGAGAAAAAAAATGTGCCATAGACTTCTCTACACAGGAAACCCTCCCTCACTGAGCTCCTGTAGACAGATGTGGCCACTGCGAAAGCCAGTTAGCTTTTCTTTATAGCAGGGGCATAGCCTTCTTGCCTTCTCTGTGAATATTCTTTAGATATTCCCAGATGATAATACCTACTGTTGCTTGCCAAGTATTTTATTAATACCTCTGCTATACTATTTAGTACATTCTAATAAGCCCCTGATTACACTATCCATCCTTCAATAAAGAGTACTTCCCTGAGACTAGGAATATATTTTCATCTCCATATACTCATGATTCCTAAAACTGTACATTGCATGTTCACTAATTTTATTTTTTTAACTTTTAAAATCAACTGCATTTGGGTATAACTCACATAAAACAAAATACATAAATTTTAAGTGTACAGTGTGATAAGTTCTGACAAATGTATACATGTATCCCCCAGTCAACACTCCCATCACTCACTGGCTTCCCAAGGTGAGGAGAAATTAGTCATTGACATGGCTTAGAATCACCAGTACGTGGTGAAAAAAATAATCTTATTTTTTGTTCAGTTAATTTTGTTTGAAAATATCTATAGACAATGTACCCTGGTTACAGGCCTATATAGGGTGTATTATCTGTTTATGCTTGTAACCAGGTAGATCACACCCACTGCTTACTCTTGGACATCATTGCCAACACTCTTGCTGCTCTGCAGGGCATGCCTCCCCCCTGGCTTCTGGAAACCACCTACCTCCTCCCTGCAAAAATAGATGAGTTATCTGTCCTAGAACTGCATATGAATGAAACCATATGGGATATATGCTTTAGTGTCTGTCTTCTTTTATTTAGCATCTTGTTTTTGATATTCATGCACACTCTTATGTGTAGTATTAGTTGATTATTTATTTTACTTAATTTTCCGTTGTGTGAATAGTTCACAATATTTTAACCATTCTCTTACTGATGTATTTTGAGATGTTTTCAATTTTGGCTTTTAAAAATATAGCTTCTATGAACGTTCTTGTTCAAGTCTTTTTGTAGATTTTTCTTAAGCACACATTTAACTGAAAGACACCACCAAACAGTTTTCCTAAGTGATATACAATTTTTTACTCCCACAAGGAATATATTAGAATTTCAGTTGTTCTACATTCTCATTTATATTTGGTGTTTATGCTTTAAAATTTTTAACATTCTAGTGTCTATAAAGTGGTATTTTGTTGTGGTTTTAACTTAGTTATCCAATGATTAATTATGTAGAATATTTTTTCACCTGCTTAATGGCCATTCATTTATCTTTTTTTAGTGAGGTATCTGTTCAACTATGCTGCTAAATTTTTTGAATTGGGTTCTGTTTCTTCTGATTATTGCATTTAAGAGTTCTTTATATATTTGGGATTTGGGTCTTTTGTATTTGTATGTGTATTGTAAACATTGTATCCCAGTTTATAATTTACTCATACATTTGCTTAGTAATATCTTTCAAAGATCATAAATTTTCAGTTTGATGAATTCAATTTTTTTCTTTTTTATTTATTGGATTGGCATCTATAATAATAAAAACATAATATGCTAATTAGACCAAACGTCCTTCTGGACGAAGCCGGGGCTACTAGGGAAGCAGGAGTCCCTGGTGCCAGAGGGAAGCCGGTGCCGGCAGCGGGAGGAAGGAAGGCCTACTCTTCCATGAATTTCATGCATCAGGCCTCTAGTTGGTTAATAAAATTATATAGGTTTCAGGTGTACAATTCTATAATGCATCATCTGCATATATTCTATTGTGTGTTCACCATCCTAAGTCATCACCATTTATCCTCCCTATATCCTTTTCTACCTCCCCCCATTCCCCTTTACCTCTGGTAATCACCATACTGTTTTCTGTCTATGAGGTGTTTTTTGTGTGTTTTGTGTTGCTTAATCCCTTCACCTTTTTCACCCAGCCTCATAATCCCCTTCCTCTCTGATAGATGTCAGCCTGTTCTCGATCTATGAGTGTTTCTATTTTGTTATTTTGATTAGGTTCCACATATGAGTGAAGTCATATGGTACTTGTCTTTCTCTGACTGGCTTATTTCACTTGTGTCTTCTCTAAGAAATGTTTGCCTAACTAATATTGAAAAGATTTTTCATCTATATTTTTGTATAGGAAGTTTTATCATTTTACAATTGCTACTTAGGTCTTTGACACAATGAGCAATAATATTTGTCTATGGTATAAAGTAAGAATAAAGGTTGATTTTGTTTTCTAAATTTCAGCACTCTTTGTTGGAAGTATAATCTTTTCCTACATTGAATTACCTTTGTAAAAAATCAGTTGACATATGTGTACATCTATTTTGGAATTCCTCTGAACTATAAATCTATTCTTATGGCAATATGATATCTTGATTCATGTAGTATTTTTAGTAAGTCTTAAAATTTAGTAATGTAGACTCTAATCTAGATACTACTTTAAAATTTTTTTGTATATTCAAGGCCCTTTGCAATTCCATATAATAATTTTCAAATTACCTTGACAATTTATAGTCTCCAAAAATTGGGATTTTATTGAAGTTATGTTGAATCTATAGAAAAGTTTAGGGAGAATTGACATCTTAAAAATAATGAGTCATTTGCTGCATGAGCATGAAATATCTATTTATTAGGTCCATCTCTATAATCAGTATTTGCAATGACCAGCATATGGCTCTTGGCAGGCATGAAATTTTAAGCTTTATATTTATGCATTTCATGTTTTTTGGTGTGGTCATATATATAGTGCTTTTTATTTTAATTTCTAATTATTCAATACTAGCTTCTAGAAATATATTTGATTTGTGGTTATTGGTCTTATAATCTGTGGTCTTGTTAAAAATCACTTATTAGGCCTACATAATCTTTATAGATTCTTTGGAATTTTTTGTGTAGATAATTTCTCTTTTTTCCCATTTTTTTGGTGAATGGAGACATTTTATTTTCAATCTCTATACCTTTCATTTCTAGTTTTTGACTTATTGCACTGACTATAATCCTCAGAATGATAATATGTAAGAAGAAGTAGCAATGGATTGTTATGTCTTGTTTCTTATTTTGGGAGTTTAAAGCAATCAAGCTTTCATCATTAAATATGATGGTAGCTGTAGTTTTTTCATAGGTGCTTTTTCAAATTGAGAAAATTCCATTATATTCTTAGTTTGTTGAGTAAATGTTCAGTCTTGACCAATGTATTTTCTGCTTCTATTGAAACAAGCAAATAGTGTATATTTTTCAGTGTATTGACATGGTGAACTACATTGATTTTTGAATGTTAAACCAGCCTAGCATTCCCACTTAATTGTGACATATTTTTAAAACATATTTTTGAATTCAATTAGCTACTATTTTGTGGAGGGTTTTTGAATCTCTATTTACTAGGATATTGGCCTGTAGTTTACTTCTTTTGCAATGTTTTGGTCTAGTTGTAGTTTGTGAGTAATGCTAGCATCATAAAATAATTGGGGAACTCTACTATTCTTTTGTTTTGTGGAAGAGATTGAATAGAATTGGCCTTTAGCAATACTTAAAAAATTATACCTGGCTTCTTTTACTAGTTTGTGTGGTTTCTGGCATCTCTTTCTCCAAGGGAGAAAATGCTTGCAGTTGCCTCTACTTAGGGTGCCTATCTTTCCTTAGAATTTAGGTTAGTTGATAACTGTGACATTAGTTATGTGATTGCTCTATAGAAGTTATGGTTGTATATATTATCTAAGTACCAAGGCTAAAAATAACAGAATTTATGTAGCACTTTCTGTATATGAGGCATTATATTGAATATTTACTTGTATTATCTGATTTCATCCTTAATATAATACTATGAAGTGAATGCCATAACTATGTCCATTTTAAATACAAGGAAATGGAGGGATGGTGAGGTCAGGTAATTTGTCTAACAGCTTTGAACTAAATAATGGCAGAATAGGGCTTGACACCTTGGACATGTGGTGTGAGAACCTGTGCTCTTAATCGCATCAGAGCAGCAAACTGCCTCCCATGAGTGTGTCCTTCTGGAGGGTGAAGCTTAATCTCATTTGCTTTTCTAATCTCCTATCTCAGACAATACAGAAATTACAAAATTGGTTTAAATGATAAGCACATCATTTAAGAGCTATTATATAAAGTCTCATATTTTAAAGAAAGGATCCTAGTAAAAAATTTTTACTATAAAGAAGAGGCTAATCAAACAAGAACGAGCCTTGAGGTGAACTAACGTCTGGTTCTTTAGAAAAGACAGGTTAAATAACCTGTTAATTTAGTAGGTTAAGCTTTTTAAAGTGTGCTCATATTATTTTTACTTTTCATATCAATAGCAAGCTATCCCAGACCTTTTTCTTATTAAAGTTCCTACTCCATCCATGTCTCCATCACCCTTCACCCACAGATCCTCTTATATGGCAAATGAAAGATGACGGTATCTAAAGTTTTCAGCTTTCTTCATACCCTCCTTAGGACTCATCATTCAGCTTTTTTTCAAAGAAAGAAATGTACTTATCCATTTTTCACAATACAATTGGCATGTAAGTCTATTGCTGGGGTCCAGCCCCAGCGGGTCCAGGGGTCCCCAACGACACAGAGGCAGCATTCAGTTGATCAGCAGCCTAGCCAGGATCTCTAGCCAAGTTCTGGTCAGGATCTCCAGCCAGGTTATGTGTCCATGTTCTCTTGCTAGGTTCTGTCCAGGTTCTCCAGCCAGGTTCAGTCACCAGGTTCTAGTCAGGTTCTCTTGCCATGTTCTATCCAGGTTCTATAGCCAGGTTCTGTCTCTAGGTTCTTCAGCCAGGTTCTCTCACTAGGTTCTGTCTCTAGGTTCTGTTGCCAGTTTCTGTCCAGGATCTTTTGCCATGTTCTGTCTCTAGGTTCTGTCTCCAGTTTCTGTCCAGGATCTTTTGCCATGTTCTCTCCAGCAAAGTTCTTCTGCCTCTAGGTTCTGTGTAGGTTCTGTGTCTAGGTTCTGTGTCTAGGTTCTGTGTCTAGGTTCTGTGTCCTGTTGTCTTGTTACATCTGTATTTATACCAGTTGATTCCAATCCTATCAATCTCTATTCCAAAGGTTAGGGTGTTTCTTATCTCCATTCCAGGGAGTAAAGATTATGTAGCTTAAGCATGATTGTTCGTAGTTAAAGTGATTAATTACCCGCCTGGCACTTAGTTAAGGGGTTTTATTCCCTCCCTAACTTCAGGGGAAAACACATAGTGCCAAGAAAGTGAGCAAACATATTAAGAAAAGTATGCCATATATGCCAGGTCCCTTTAAACAGCAAGGATGGACCGGCTCCCAGCAGTCTATGATATCTTTTTTAAATTAAAACAATAAAAACCATCATAAAATGTCAGTTCAAGGGAGATTCAGTGACTTTATTGAAGGTATGATATTTCTTGTTTATATCTTCAGCACAGGGTCTGTCATACAGTAAATACACAATGAATATGTTCTAAAACAAATTGAAATAAGACACAGGGAGGATTTCTAGCTCAGAGCATTCCCAAAAAGGAAAACTGGGCAACACAACCAGAAATTCTAGGCCGCCCAAGGAATGTTGGAGACCCCAGTCCTCTGAAGGGGACGAAGAACTAGACAGGAACTGGAAATCAGTGTTTCCTCCTTTAAGTTCAGTCTCTTGCAGGTGTTAGAATCTATAGTATTGCCCTCTATGGAGGCTGACAGCTCACTGCTGTTTTTGTTCAGATTTATTTTTTGGAGGTTGATCTTTTAGATTCTAAGATGCCATCATCCTTATGGTAAAGTGAAAGGTAAAAAGAATTAATGCATCTTAATCATTTTGAGTATCTCAAGAGTGCTTCAATTTTCAAATTTGCATAAATATTTTTTACTTTTGATGTTATCTCAGCACTTGACACATTTTGCACAAATTAGGAAAGTAGTGAGCAACGATAGTTTGTTGACTAAATATTTTTAAAAATGTGTATTTCTGAGAGACCAACTAAAACCAGAATCCATTATTATAACCAACCAGCTGAGTAAAGTAATTTGGTTTTCTCAGCACCCAGGGTGCAGAGATAAGAAACAGATGGCTTAATTGACCCTAGAGAGGGAATTTGCTAGGTTTAGTGGGGTGAGACACATGAGGTTTATGATGAGAACACAGAGGGAAAGGTTGGACCATGCTGGATAAGGAGTTAAGCAAACAGGAAGAGCCAATATGGAAGGATCAGGGAACTAAAGTGTGACAGAATCAAAGAGATTTGATAAGAATGATTAATAGGTTGCGGACTGCAGTTAGAAAGTCCTAGTCTCAACATCAAATATTTTGAGGTATTCAATTACCAAAGGACAAATATGCTAGGTATCCTATGTAATAAAGAGGTAATATGCAAATTGACCATCACTCCAACACACAAGATGGCCACCCCCATGTGGACACAAGATGGCCACCACAAGATGGCCAGCAGGGGAGGGCAGTTAGGGGGAACCAGGCCAGCAGGGGAGGGAAGTTGTGGGCAATCAGACCAGCAGGGGAGGGCAGTTGGGGGGATTAGGCCTGCAGGGGAGCAGTTAGGCATCGATCAGGCTGGCAGGGGAGTGGTTAGGGGGTGATCAGGCTGGTAGGCAGAAGCAGTTAGGGGCAATCAGGCAGGTAGACAGGCTAGCAGTTGGTATCTAGCAGTCCTGGATTGTGAGAGAAATGTCCAACTGCCCGTTTAGTCCCGATCCCACCAAGTCGGGCCTAAACGGGCAGTCTGACATCCCTCAGGGGGTCCCAGATTGGAGAGGGTGCACAAATTTCATGCACTGGGCCTCTAGTTGTTTGATAAAGTAGAATTATCAAAGTCAGTTCTAAGGTTTATTTGACCTCTCCTTGAAGTTCCTTTCTGCACCATAGTGAAAAGGTTCAAGTAGCCTGTGGAGACAGGCTTCTCTCTGACTCCTGTCCATCTCATATCATACTAGGCAGGATGCCTGAAAACAATAGGGTGGAGAGGCTATAGTAGGCTCAGTCCTCACACTCTCAGGGAACATCTTCTAGGCATCTGCTAGATTGTGATGGGCTCTGAACAGACTGCTCTCAGCTAGCACATCCTATCAATCCTGGTCTATTCACTCTGGATTGTGCTGGTCTCAGAAGATGCCAACTGGCTTGTGCACTTGGAATCTGGGGCAGCTCCAGTCCTCCTAACTGAGATGTTGAACCTAATCTTTATTTAGAAACTGCTCATCTACTTTCCTCATTCATATTTTGGCCTTAACTCTTCTCCCTGAACTTTGGGTATTTTTGCTCCTTCCCATATGCTTGATGACTTCATAGCTGAGGTTCCCTGCCCTTAAAGAAATTTAATGTCCTTAGAACTCTTTTGATTTAACTAGATGTTCAGCCATCTTTTCTGTGAGTGTATTCCATTTATTTGTTTTTCAAGACCTTATTTAACATCTCTTGGGTCTATTTCCAAAAGTATCTGCTGTTTTCACTTTTAGTTGGAAAGACCTAATAAATTAATCCACACTTAGAGTATTTTATCTCGTTTATTATTTATCTCAGGCAGGCTTGAAATATTTTTCCTAAAATCATGGCAACAACAAAACCACTTAAACAAGTGGGGTAAACATTTTAGAGCAGAAGATCTTTCCTTGCATTCTCAAATCATAATAGCTGGAACTTAATGGGTTAAGATGTAAGTCATTTATGCCTCTTCATTAGCTATTTCAGAGCAAGATGAGACTAGCCTAGACAAAGAATTAGTCTGGCAGGTAATAGTCCTTATTCAATATAGCAGCTCAAAATGTCTAATAATGAAGATCATGGATGACTTCTCTTCCTTGAAAATTGCTGCTTAATTTTGTTGACCTTTCTTGGAACATTTGGATAAAATATGTCCAGTGATAGGAAATCTCCTGTAGTCATTTTAATGTGTGATCTCCCCTCCTAATAGGACATTGATGTCTATCAAAATGGGAAGCAAGGGGACTGTGCTGTCAGAGAGAGAGAGAGAGAGAGAGAGAGCGAGAGAGAGAGAGAGAGAGACTTTGGAACAAAGCCTGAGACCCAGCAGGCACTCAGGATCCCAGAGTTAGAAGCTCTTCCCTTTGTCTTTTTTTTTTTTTTTAAATATATTTTATTGATTTTTTACAGAGAGGAAGGGAGAGAGATAGAGAGTTAGAAACATCGATGAGAGAGAATCATCGATCAGCTGCCTCCTGCACATCTCCCACTGGGGATATGCCCGCAACCCAGGTACATGCCCTTGACCGGAATCGAACCTGGGACCTCCCAGTCCGCAGGCCGATGCTCTATCCACTGAGCCAAACCGGTTTCGGCTATTCCCTATGTCTTAAGAGACAGCTGGTTAAGTGAAGTGAGAAGCATTTTGTTCTCTAAGCAAAAAACTTCAGGGCATGGAGGTTTGGGAATCTGTGAAGTTACTTTGCATATTTTGAATTAGTTGCTTTTACTTTCACAGGAATTAATTTTTTATTCTCTCATTGTGTGTTTGCTTTGAAGATTTTGTCGTTTTTCAAAGCCTTTTTTTTTTTCACTTGTTGTTAGACACTGATTTAAAATTGTTTTTATTCCTGAGTAAAAGTCCTTGAGTCTCCAACTTTTCCTATGCCCTGGGAAAAAAAATGCTTCAGATTTATGGATATTTGGCCAAACTTCACACCAGTGTTTCTTCAAACAGACACATCTACTGATGACTAGTTTTCAAAGATGAAACTCAACTCTCTGGCCCACATGCTAGACAAATGCAACATCTTCTAGTTTGGAGCCCACACAAAGGTTACCCTCCCATTGTACAAGTGAGTGCCAGGAACAAGTTCATTGCCTTTTGTGATGGGTGTCGGTACAATGCCCCAAAAGCTAGCAAGAGTAAACCAACTTCAGTGGGTATCCGCCAGGGATGTCCAATAATATGGTAGGCCCATGGCCAGAGATTATGAGGATGAGGTATCTCTAACCAAGACACAGGGACATTGGTTAACTCTTCCCTGGTGCCAGGACAGTGCAACACATGAACCTCCCAGGAAACTTAGCTCAACATTGGGCTTAATAATAGACAAAGGGAAAGGGAAGAAATCTCTAAAGACTGATATGTACTCCTGAAGTATCCAAGTATTAGAAAGTGACTGAGATAAGAATTTGATTTAAAAGATCACTGAATTACTCTAGAATTATTAAAATTGGATAGAATAATAATTTTCCACTCTGTGGTTATTCAGAGCTTTAGCAAAAAATTTAATTTTGATATAGGAAATAAATAACAAATTTATATTTAGGCAATTCAAATATTAATGTGTACATTTTACATGCTACATATATATTATCATTAACCTTTGTTACAACAACAATTAACTTGCATCTCTATTTTATAGCTCACCTTGTTTATTTCTTTCTTCTCAGGAATTAGATTCTGTACTGACACCTAATACATAAAAAACATTGTTTCATATGAGAGCAAAAAGAGAGGGGAAAAAAACACATTTGGAAGCACAGAGTGAGGGCATATTCAGTCCAAGCTCAGGCACTTACAAGATCATATTGGTAGGAATTGAAGACTTACTGAATGTGGGCCTTGAGAAGAAAGGATAAAGATGATACTGATGCTGTACACCTTGGTTTCAAGGAGAAAGGTTAATAGAATAAGGAACTGGAGGAGCGGTTTGTTGACCTTGAAGACAGCCGACATGTGCATTTTTTTTTTTTAATATTTTGCAGTCATGAAGGTAAATCTGGTTTCTGTTACTCCATATTGGCTGGAAGAGAAGTCAATTTAGTTTTACTTAATCTTACTTTTGGTCCTACCTTCGTGTACCATTTTCTGGCTTTTGCCTTGGCATAAACAAGTTAAGATCAGTAATATTTAAGTTAAATTTGGTTCCACTTCCTTGACTGCTGCTCTTAAAACCCAGACATTGTAAACTCTATCATTACTATTAGTAGACATTCCAATCATATGGTCTAGCACTGCACTGTCCAATAAGATAGGCACTTCTTACATGGCTATTGAGTGTTTTCAGTATAAGGAATCCAAAGTGAGATGGCCTATAAGTATAAAATACACACTGAGTTTTCAAAGATTTATTACAAAAGAAGTACAATATCTCCTTAATACTTTCTTATATTTATTATATTTTGAAATGGACATGTTTTGTGTATGACTTCATTTGTTTCCTATTACTTTAAAATGAGTTTTAAATGAGTATAGTAAAATAAAAAATCACATAGGTAATTGCATTATATTTCTATTGAACAGTGCTTTCTAGAACACTTTGTGATTAATTTGTAAACATCTGGTCTTAATCGTAGAATAGTCACTAATGTTACTAATGGCATTTAAAGATAAGAAATGGTGTGACAATGAAAATGGAGAGAAACCTAAATAAATGACTTGAGTGTGATCTAAGTTCTCTAGGAAGAAGACCAACATGACTTTGGCAAAACCTTGCCACTTTCCCTAGGCTCTGATTGGCTTTTTTGCTACTCTTGGCAGATGACCTTTTTATAGTCCTGAACTTTCCTCTGTCTGTTCCAACTTAAATATCCATCCAGGAGAGTGGTTCTCATGCTTTAGCAGCATCAGAATTGCCTGAGAAATTTATTAGAAATGCACTTATGATGCGCTAGTGATTCCAACACTCAGCAGGTGGAACCCAGCAATCCCCATTTTAACAACCACTGTCTATTATTCTTTTGCAGGCCTATGTTTGAGAACTACTGCTCCAGGAACTCATGTTTAGCATGTTGGCTGTCTTCAAGGTCAACAAACTGCTCCTCTTCTCCAGTTCCTTGGTTCTATTAACCTTTCTCCTTGAAACCAAGGCATACAGCATCAGTATCATATTTATCCTTTCTTCTCAAGGCCCACATTCAGTAAGTCTTCAATTCCTACCAATATGGTCTTGCAAGTGCCTGAGCTTGGACTGAATATGCCCTCACTCAGTGTTTCCAGATGTGGGTTTTTTTCCCCTCTCTCTTTGCTCTCATTCCCATTGCTGTCTACTTTTTCTGCAATGCTCTATTTTAATCAACTTCTTCCCACTGGTTAGAACGTGTCCTGTACTCTCAACACCTTACCCATATCCATCATCTCAGTGGTCAAATTACCCATTTTAAAGGTACAGATCAAGAGCCGTCTCCAGGAGGTTTTCAGTAGTCTCTGATCAGCAGTAATTTTCCTCTTGCTAAGTTACATAAAATATCTACCTCTTTTAACATTTAATTTTTTTCTGTATCTTTTACTTCTGTATCATGTTTTACTAGTGCATATGTTTTAACCTTCTAGTAAATTATTAGTTTCTTGAGGGAAAGATTCATGTCTGATTTATGTTTTAACCCCTAATAAATAGGAAAGGGGGAACTAATATTTCTCATGTCCACTCTTGGTTCAGGGGTTTGCACTTTCTGTTCCATGTGCCTCAAATATTCTTTCCCCTGTATCTCCATGGCTCTTCTCCTCACCTGTTTTAAGTCTTTTCTTAAGTATTACCTTGCAAAGAGACTGTCCTCTCTTTCTATCCTTTTTCCTTACTTTATTTTTCTTCATATCACTTATTCCTGCCAGACATATATATGTACATATATAGCATGTCCTATAACACTTTGAATAATTATAGAGGCACTTTTATTAAAATACATTTCATTTTTAAAATTGAGCTATCAGCTGTTAAAGTGTGTATACATTTGGGGGGACCACCTTGCATATGGCTGGTATATATACATATCTCTTTCTTTGTGATCATTACTATATTTCAAATACCTTCCATTAGAATTATTTGTTGAATGATAGTGTATAATTCCTGAGTCTCAATTGCTGCATCTTTAATGTTTGAACAACTATATGTACCAGTAAGAAGTTTAGGAGAATAAATGAAGCAACAGAAAGACATCATGCAGCACAGTAACTGATAAGTATTTTCATTACCATTAATTATTTCATGAGCATATACTGTTTAGGGGTTCCTGCCATTTTGTCCAATTAGATTGTAAGTTGTCTGGAGGCAGTGACTTGGACATTTAATCTTTGCACATCAGAAAGGTATTCAGTAAATAATTGCTGAACACATGACCTTAGCGCATTGTCTGGATTGTAGCTTCCTCACTTGGAAGACAAGAAAATTAAAATCGCCAAAATCTTTCCAGGCTTTGCCCTTTCACAAAACAATTTGTTAGAAACCCCATGGTCTAATAGTCTGGGGGCAGAGGCCAGAGTATACAGACTCGGCTCCTCTACTTAAAATCTTCACAATATCTGCAGTCAGAAACACACACTGTGTCTCTTGGATGTGACATGTACAAAAGCCCCCAAATATCCTCTTAGTCTTTTCTATATAAAAATACATATTTTTCCCCCATTTCCTCTTGTTTTCACTCAGTACTTCTTTCTGCCTTTCTGATCTCACCCATACTGTATTCTTATGATAAGTCAACATTTTACAAACCGCTGAAATCTTGGTGTCATTTGGGGTGGATTGTGCTGTGCAGTGTTTCTGAGAAATTATGTGACAATCGAGGCTCATTACTGCATTCTAAATTAGGTATCCCGAGTGCAAGAAGAAAAACAGTTGTCTGCAGAGCTGGGCTGGAATTCTCTTTGTTGGGTCTTAAATCTCAGCACGTGTCTCTGTGCACGCATGTGCTCCTCTCTGCTATAATTTTAGTGAACGTTCTGCTGGTTCCTGCAGATCCTACATTCTGTCTGGCTGACTAATGATCTGGTCCCTTTTTTCTTGAGCCATCCTATGATTTCATCACATAAATAGTAGCTTGGTTTCTTTCCCTGAATACTTGGAATGCTACCTTTTATTTGGATTACTGCAGACATCAGTAGAATGTGATCTGAGTCATAATTTATTTGGCCTGTTTGAGGACAGAGAAGCAGAGGCACATTTCTGATGAGAAGGGGGTGTGCTTTTAGGGAAATAAATTATTTTAAAACTAACTGCAAACATTGTCACACTAGGGTCAGGACTGCAACCCCAAATGCCTGTGTAAGACTAGCTGCACGTGTAAAACTAGTGAAGAGGGCCGAGTGGAGGATGGTGGAATGCAGGTGCATGCACCCGAAAAGGGGCAGCCATGCTTGGCTTTGGACAATTATGGCCAGGTTGACCCACTACTGCCAATACTTGCAACTTTTCAAGAGAAAAATCTAAGTTCAGATTTTAATATGAATTTTTCTGATTTTCAAATACTGAAAACAAATTAAGTTGAAAACAACAAAAATATTTAAGTACTAAACAAAATACGTTGGTGGCCAAAGGCTATTCATTTACAATCTCTCTGTACATTCCACAATTCTAGCTTTTTTAAAATCAAATTATCAAATAGGATACTACCATCTCTCTTAAGTGTTCATGGAGAATGTATCTATCAGAATGATGCTATGATAGGATGCTATGATAGAATCTAAAAGGCAATAAAATTTGCATCAATTGCCAATATGTGCAAGACAGTGTGGGAGATACAAAGCTGTTTAAGGCATCATCTTTTCCTTTCCTCAAGGAGGTAGTTATGTAGTTAGGAGAAACAGAGAGTATATTGCCCTTCCCAGAAAAGTGCAATTTCTCCAAAATAGGAAAATTGTAAATGCCAAGGAAATATTTCTATAAACTGTAAAAATTTCTAGGAATTCAAAAGAGATGTTGAAGATAAATATAAGGCTGTGCTGATAAATGTACAACTTATACTGCAGAAAACATAGCTTAGACATGGATAAGAGGACAGGAGAGGAGCATTCCAGGTAGGAAGAAATATTGCAAAGCTGGCATGGCATAAGACATTATTTGTGTGTAAATGAGAAAACCAGTCTTGGAGTTAAGGGTTTATGTTGGTTGAGAAGGAAGGGGGCAAATTTTGCAATCCAAGTCTGCACAAAACACACACACACACACACACACACACACACACACACACACACACACACACCTTTTGAAAACTTTAATAATAAAGCCAAATAATTTGTGCCATTCAGTCCTGGCTGTGAAGATGGACACTTCAGGCTATCTTAGGCCATTCCTATCTAATACTTTAATTTGAATTAATTCTTTCTGCTTTAATTCTCTATTTACCAAGCAATCCTCTGATTCTCAATTGACATAACTGTGAGCTTATGAGATTGACAATAGGAGATAATACCTGGGTCATAGATATTTTTGACCCAACTGTTTTGACCCATCTGACTTAGTTCTTTACTCCAAAGATATGTATGCTATTTTATATATATAATATTTTCTCTTAATCATATCTAATCTAATAAAAGAGAATCATGCAAATTGACCGTACCTCTGCTATGCCCCAAGCCATGCCCACCAGCCAATCAGAGTGGCTATATGCAAATTAAACCAACCAAGTGGCGACCGGCAGCCACAGAGCTGGAGCAAGCAGGAGTCTTGGTTGCCCTGGCGATGGAGGAAGCCAAGCTTCCCACATGTCCTGCTGGCCCTGAGCTCCACTCAAGGCAACAAAGTTTCAATTATGGAATATAAATAAATCCCAGATACCTGCTTCCAGCCAGTCTCCACTGGGAGCTTGGGTGGCGGGAGGCCATGGCCAGCCTGCAAACAGCCATCAGCACCTCACCCAGGATGGCCACACCCTCATGGGGTGAGGTTCCCTATTGGGGGGCTTGGCCAGACTGCAAACAGCCATCAGCCACTCTCCCAGACAGGCCAGGCACCACAGAAGGACACCCCACCCTGAAGGGAGTGTGGCCAGCCTGAAAATGGCCATCAGCCCCTCACCCAGGCTGGCCAGGCACCGCAGCGGGACCCCCACCCTGATCGGGGATATCCTTCAGGGAAAACCAGCCGGCCCCCACCCGTGCATCAGGCCTCTATCCTATATAATAAAAGGGTAATATGCAAATTGACCCTAACAGCAGAAGGACTGGGAATCACTGGTCACAATGACACACACTGACCACCAGGAGCTGCCCCCTGGTGGTCAGTGCACTCCCACAGGAGGAGTTCTGCTCAGCCACAAGCCAGGCTGATGGCTGCCAGTACAGCGGTGGTGGTGGGAGCCTCTCTCGCCTCCTCAGCAGTGCTAAGGATGTCCGACTGCAGTTTAGGCCTGCTCCCCGCTGGCAAGTGGACATCCCCTGAGGGCTCCCGGGCTGCCAGAGGGATGTCTGACTGCCAGCTTAGGCCCAATCCACCGGGGAGTGGGCCTAAGCCAGCAGGTGGTCATCCCCTGAGGGGTCCCAGACTGTGAGAGGGCACAGGCCGGGCTGAGGGACCCCCACCAAGTGCACAAATTTTTGTGCACTGGGCCTCTAGTATATGTATGTGTACATTATCAACTTTATACATACATCAACTGTGTACATACATATATATAGTTAATTATACATATACTAGAGGTCCAGTGCATGAATTTGTGCATGAGTGGGGTCTGGCTGGCCCGGCCCCAGTAAGGGTGAATTGGGGCTGGGCCTGTTGGGAGGAGGAAATGGTGGGAGGTTGGCTGGCTGGCCCGCCCTGATCAGGGTCTGATCAGGGCTTGGATGGCTGGGTGGAGGGGCTGTGGCTGATTGGCCAGTGGGCCTCTCTCCCAATTGGGGTGGGGGGGGGCTGATTGGGGGCAGGGCCAGCCATGGGGAGTGCTATGGGCAGTGGGCCAGCTTGCCCCACCTCCAAATGGGGTGTGGGGGCCGATTGGGAGTCAGTGGCCGGGGGAGGGGCCATGGGAGGTTGGCCAGCCAACCCTAACCCTGATTGGTGTTGGGGCGGGGGGGGGGGGGTGGTAATCAGGGGTGGAGTTGGCTGGAGGGAAGGGCTGTGGGCTGATCGGAGTTGTGGGGGCTGATCAGGGGATGGGGCCAGCCTTGGGGAGGAGCTGTGGGCAGTGGGCCAGCCAGCCCATCTCAGAATGGGGTGGGAGTGCCAATTGGGGACCAGCAGCCTGGGGGAGGGGCCATGGGTGGTTGGCTGGCTGGCCCTGCCCCTGATCAGAGTGGGTGGCCAATCAGGGGTGGGGAAAGCTGGGGGGAGGGGCCCTGGGAGGTTGGCTGGCTGGCCCTGCCCCTGATCAGAGTGGGTGGCCAATCAGGGGTGGGGAAAGCTGGGGGGAGGGGCCCTGGGAGGTTGGCTGGCTGGCCCTGCCCCTGATCAGAGTGGGTGGCCAATCAGGGGTGGGGAAAGCTGGGGGGAGGGGCCCTGGGAGTTTGGCTGGCCAGGCCCACCCTCAGATTGGCCGGTTTGCTGGCCGCAGTGGGTGTCATAGCACCCAGTCATTCCAGTCATTACAGCATTCTGGTCGCTGGCTTTTTATATATATAAATACATACATATATAGTTAATGATAGATATTTATGTGTATATATATTTAATGATGTACAGATACATATTTAATGATAAACTTTTGCCAAACATTATTTTTTAGATAAAATCTATTATGCTAACTTAGTTCATTTTTCATTTCCCTCTAAAGAGCAGTCAAACCATTTTAGACTTTTTTTTTCTATCTTACCAAAATTATTTTCAGTAGAATCAATTAATTTTACTATGGCTTCGATGTGACCCCTTTTGAAATCAACACTAAGTTTTATGTGCTATAAGTTCTTCCATTTACAATTTTCATTTTTATGGTTATTATTTCTCCATTCTGATTTTCTGAGGTCAAAGTTAAAACTATAACTTTTGTTAAGATGTTTCATTTTTCTGTAAATGTTTTGACAATAACAACATTTATAGGCCAGTCTAGTAGTTGATATTTTTATTTTATGTTAGTTCAACCATGGCATCTCACCTCAGTCCTAATCCTTCTTTTCTGTTGTTAACTCATGTTTCCATAGAACTGAAAAAAGTGTCTTCAACAGCAGGATAGGTAACTTTTCAACTCCTGGGCTATGGAATGGGAACATGGGTGTTCATTATAGAGGTCTCGACTGAAATCGAAGTAGAGTACAAAGCCTAGACTATTCTTCTGACCATTTGGTTGGAGGCTCTGAAATTCTTGGAGTGCTGATACTTTTAAGGGGAGTAATTACTGTAACTCAAGATAATAGAATTGAAGGCGAGAGGGAGAAATTTGATCCTGAGAAATCAGAAAAAAATGCAAAGAAATGAGCTCTAGTACAGGACACTGCAGTTTCTCAAGCTGTTTATATTTAAAATAGAACAGCATGCAAAGTGCAACCTTTTTTTTAACATGTAGGTGTTGGGAAGCATTTCCTCTTTGGGGTGCGGGTGGTTGGCTTCTATTCGCTCCCTCTAGAGCTGTGAAGACTCTCTAACTTGGAGGCTAGTCTCCTCTCACTACATCTCATTTCCAAACTTCAGGAAGAATGAGGTGTCAGACAATGAAGTGATTTCAATTTGGCTAACAGTTTAAGAAACTAAACTACCTATTGCTTTGTAAAAGTTTCTTCCCTGAACAGAGCAATTGAACACTACTCAACTACTCATTTCAGAAAAGAAAATTTAAACAATGGCTTCAAAAGTAAGTGGAATGTCGTTAATATGGACAAACTCAATGGCTATGACCCTTCACGTTGTTCTGTACTTGCTGCCTGTGAGCTTCCTTCAGGAGACCCAGTTCTGCTTTGTACTTACACACATGTTATCTCTTCTTCCTCTGTTTTCTCTATACATATTTACTCAAAAAGCTATTTTGTATTGAAATGATAAGAAGGTGGTCTTGGCAAGACAAAGAGACTGCAAAGGAATGAGAGAATTTGAAATGCTACTGAAAACCTGTATCTTTTTAAAAATGTGGTTTTAAATAGGGTCAGGACTGCATTAGGGAAAGAAGGCAGATATGTAGTTTATACATTATACGTTAACTTGGGATTTTTCAGGTCTCTTAGGATTTGAGTAAGTTTGCCTTGCATGCCCTCCCAAGATTTCTGTGAATTTCTGGGAGGGAATTTCTTACCCAGGAAAACTTTGCCAAAAGTCAGAGATTTACATTTCAGTAGCAAAAAATCTGTTCAACATCTTTATTCTTAAAGATCCTACAGCTAATCTGTGTTTCTTGATCATCTGTCTCCCTTCTTGCCACCCTCCCTTCTCCTTTGATGCTTCTGCTCCCTTCTAAGGAGAAAAATCAATCTTCCAAGTTTAGGTGTTTCCAGACTTTATTGCTTTTGCATATCTAACTATTCAGCTAAACATGAAATTCCCAACTAGTTTTTAGATAACATATTATCCTCTTTCCAGGTACGTTATGGAAAACAATATGAGAAGTAGTTTTGAGAGTGTGGGGGATCTATATGTCTTCTTGTAGCCTAATAACTGATGATGTTGGGTTAGTGTAGTAGTCCCAGTGTTTGCCTCTCCATTGTGTTTTTTGTCAACTTTCTTCATACTCTCTGGACTCTAGCCATACTGGCTTTCTTGATATCCATTAAATTTACTACAGTAGGAAGAATAATGGTACCCAAAAGGTGCCAGCCTCTTAATCACTGGAACTTATAACAAGTTAGGTTACATGCCAAAAGGAATCGAAATTGCAGATGGAATTAAGGTTTCTTATCAATTGACTTTAACATACAGAGATTATATTGGATTATCCAGGTGGGCTCAGTATAATCATAAAGGTCTTTAAAAGTGAAGGAAGGAGGCAGAAGACCAGGTGAGATGTCCTACGATAAGGGTTTGACTGCCATTTCTGACTTCCAAGATGGAGGAAGGGGACTATGAGCCAAAGAAAGCAGGCAGCCTCTAGAACTGGAAAAAGCAAGAAAATGGATTCTCCCCTAGAGCTCCAAGAAGAAAAACAATGATGTTCACACTTATTTTTTTTAAAAAAAAAATTTTAAAATTGATATTCAGAAAGAGAGGAAGGGAGAGGGATAGAGATAGAAACATCGATGAGAGAAGTCATCGATCAGCTACCTCCTGCAAACCTCCCCCTCCTCCCCCCATCCCCCCGGGGGATTGAGCCTGCAACCTGGGCATCATAATCAAACAAGCGACCTCTTGGTTCCTGGGTCAACATTCAACTGCTGAGCCACACAGGCTGGGCCACACCTTGATTTTTATCTCACTGAGACCCATTGTAGGTGTCTGACCTCAAGAACTGTAAGATAATAAATCTGTGTTGTTTTAAGTCACTATATCTGAGGTCATTTATTATGACAGTAAATAGAAAATGCATACATTCACCAAGCTAGCACATGAACTCTGCACATGCCAGTTCCCCTGCCTGGAAGGTCTTTCCCTCTGTTTTCTAAATAGTTAACTCCCACTCATTTTATCTCAATTGGTCACATACCTACAAAAAACATCCTAATTAGATCAATTGCTTATTAAATGTTCTTACTGAGTGTAACATATTTCAATTTTGAAGCATTTTTCACAGTTGCCATTTCACCCTTCACCTGTTGGATCTTTTGATGAATATCTTTCCCCTTCATGATCAGTACCTGCTTTAACTCCCCACTGTATCTCCAGAGTCTGGCACGGGAGTGGGCACACATTAGAGGTTTAATGTCCCAACGTTATACTGATTTTAAAGTGTCGAAGGCTAGTCTTAAAGGTATTCCCTGTTAGGAATATGTTACTTTACTTGGCATGTGATCTATTTTCTTCCTATACTACTAACAGAATTCTACCTTTCTTTATAGACACCTCATTGTCTTACAGCCTCAAATCCTTGAAGTCCACTTCATCTGGCCTTCCAGCCTTTCAGTCCTTTCTTCTATTTATCATTTCCAAACACCTCCTGTTTCAGTTTCATTAATCTAATTTTTAGAACTCCTGATTCTGTTATCTTTGTTGAAAACTCTTGATTATTTGTTGTTGTTGTTTTAAAAAGTAGTAATCTTGGCTGCAAACAAATTCAAACTCCCTCTTCTGAGGTGAGCAGCAGCTGAAATCTTTGTTTGGACACATATGTAGATAAGGGTTCAGCCATAGACTTGAAGGGTGTTCACGCTCAGATATTGCAGTCCCCTCTTTTTTAGTAGTCTTATTTCTGGAATTATTCTCATATTTTCCAGCTACATGGCATCCCTGAACCCTGCACTTTGACCCTTCAAGCTAGAAAAACTAAGAATTTATGCTCCAGTGCCCGACATCTTTGCACTGTGTAGACCAGGGGTCCTCATGCAAATACAAATGTTGTATTTGTTCCCTTTTTTTTTTTTTTACTTCAAAATAAGATATGTGCAGTGTGCATAGGAATTTTTTCATTTTTTTTTTTTTTTTTTAAACTATAGTCCGGCCCTCCAACGGTCTGAGGGACAGTGAACTGGCCCCCTGTTTAAAAAGTTTGAGGACCCCTGGTGTAGACTGAAGAGTTCCCTCGGGTGAATGGCCATATAAACGCAACTCTCCACCAGTACAGCTCCTTTCATGGTTCAGCTCCCTCCAGTTTATGTCTTGTTTTGTTTGTTCTACAATATCTTCAATGGTTTTATTTTTTTAAATGTTTTATCTAGAGCATATACTTTCTGTGGAAAGGTTGGTCTGACATAAGCCTCTAATCTATTACCAAAATTTTAACAAAGCGTTGAATTAATTGAGTTATTTGCATAGAATTTTTGATACAGAGACAAGACACAAGATAAAATTAAGATCTAATTTTAAATCCCATGACCTTAATCCACATGCCCTGTGAGAAAGACGGCATGGAAGTGATATATGTTTGCTGTCTTCAAAAAGAAAATAATACATGGCAACTAGCACAGGAAAACAATGAGTAATGAAAAGAAAATGAGTTAAGATAAAGGAGAGATTAGGCAAACATGAAGAAAATGAAGGGAACTCTGATAAAATTAGGAATGCAAAGAAACTCCAAATGCACTGGCAAAGCCAAGTTTTTGCATTTGAAACAGAGGAGAGAAAAATTGGGAATATAAGAGAAGGAATTAGTAATTGCTATGGTCTGAGTGTATCCCCTCATAGTTTATAAATTGAATCCTAATCCTCATAGTTGACTATTTGGAAATGTTTTAAACTGATCCTCTACGTTATATTACTGTCTTAGTCTATTCAGGCTGCTATAACAAAATAACACAGATTAGGTGGCTTACAAACAACAAAATGTATTGCTCAGAGCTCTAGAGGCTGAAAGGCCAAGATCACAGTGCCAGCAGGGTTGAGTGAAGGCCCTCTTCTGGGTTGCAGACTTTTAGTTGTATCGTCGCATGGTGGAAGGGGCAAGGGAATCCCTCTGGAACCTATTTTATAAAGGCATGAATTCCATTTATGACGGCTCTGCTGTCAGGATCTAATCACCGCCCTAAGTTCTCACCTCCAAATACTATCACTTCCATGCAGTATTTCTAACAGGGCATGTGTATAGAAATATCATAACCATGGTCACTTTTATGTTTAATATTTGCCTAATACTCTATTCTTGTATGTTTAATATTTTTTGTCATTTTGATTTACTCTTTATTAGGAGCTTAGTATTCTAGATAGTTTTATGTTTACCCTGGTGTTTGTCCTTTAGAAAGGAACTTTTTCTGTTTACTTTTATTTTTGTCTTAACTCCATTTTCTTGCTTTTTCTTCTGCTATTTTGTTTTATGCTTCCCCTTTTTGACCTTTCGTGGTTTTTATTGTGTTTTATTACATCTTTGGTTTCTGTTTATTCTATGATTCATATATCTTTTTCCGGAACATCTATCATTCCATTATTTGTTCTCTGGGCTCCATGTTTATCATCAGTCATCTTCACTCTCAATATTCTAAACCTTTTTTGACACTCTGGGAAACTTTTTAGTTGCTATTACACAAGATTACTTTATTTTGTGCATTGTCAATTCTATTAATTAATGACTCCAATTCAGAGTCATTAATAACAAGAATTAAATTTGGTTCTGCATTAGATTTTTTCATTTTTTAAAATTTCAGAATGCTTTCCTTTTATCTCTGTCTTTATCTTAATTAATTTCCTCTGTAATTTCTTATTCTTCTTCATAGTTGCCATTAGTCTTGCTTCTTTCACTGACATTAAGAAAATATTTATAATATTCCTTTCTTATAATTTTTCTTTCTTAAAATTATTTTTCAAGGACAAGATTTTTCTCTGATTCTCTGGAACTATGTTTATATTTTCTTATAATTTAGTATCATTTTCCTAAAGGTTTGTTTGCTTATATATTCTTGAATGTTAAGAGATGTAGTCAAATCTAGGATTTGCTCTCAGTTATGAAAGTGTATATATTTAGTCTCAGTTAGTACGCAAATGCAGTTTGACTATTTACCAATTTTGTCCAACCTGAAAGGCAGACCATCTTTAAAAGTCTTTAAAAACACAATAGAAAGGCATTGATCAGGGATGGTTTATCCATAGAACTCTTAGAAGTTAAGGGAATGAATTAGGTGATTACTCCGGAACTCACCCATCTCGAAAATTCTTTTATACTTCCTCCTTGCTATTATTTATGAGTGGCTGCCGGGAGCTGGTCCATCCTTGCTGTTTCAAGGGACCTGGCATATATGGCATACTGTTCTTAATATGTTTGCTCACCTTCTTGGTGCTATGTGTTTTAACCAAGGTCACCTCTCCGAGAAAGGTTGTTTCCCCAAGTAAGGATTTTCCCCCGAAGTTAGGGAGGGAATAAAACCCCTTAATTAAGGGCCAGGCGGGTAGTTAATCACTTTAACTACGAACAATCATGCTTAAGCTACATAATCTTTACTCCCTGGAATGGAGATAAGAAACGCCCTAACCTTTGGAATAGAGATTGATAGGATTGGAATCAACTGGTATAAATACAGATGTAACAAGACAACAGGAGACAGAACTTAGAAGACAGAACCTACACAGAACCTAGACACAGAACCTACACAGAACCTAGAGACAGAAGAACTTCGCTGGAGAGAACATAGCAAAAGATCCTGGACAGAAACTGGCCACAGAACCTAGAGACAGAACCTAGTGAGAGAACCTGGCTGAAGAACCTAGAGACAGAACCTGGCTACAGAACCTGGATAGAACATGGCAAGAGAACCTGACTAGAACCTGGTGACTGAACCTGGCTGGAGAACCTAGCAAGGGAACATGGCTACAGAACCTGGCTGGAGAACCTGGCTGGAGAACCTAGCAAGAGAACATGGACACAGAACCTGGCTGGAGATCCTAACCAGAGCTTCGCTGGAGATCCTGACCAGAACTTGGCTAGAGATCCTGGCTAGGCTGCTGATCAACTGAATGCTGTCTCCATGTCATTCCTTCTTCGCCGACTCCGTCTACACCTTTGGGGACCCCTGGACCTGCTGGGGTTGGACCCCAGCAAGTGGCCTTGTCCACCTCTCAAAACACCAACCCGGTGAGTTCCAAGAACACAGAACAGCATGTGCTTTTGACTAGCAGCTCTGTGGAAGGTAGCGTTTGTTTAAACTGAATGACATCATTTCCTATAGAATTCAAGAAGTCAGCATTCAAGAAAATAATTTCTCTTAACACTTCCAAAATGAGCACAATTTTTTTCATCATTCTTTGCTTTGGGATTAGCAATACTAAGACAGCTGCAATAGCAACAGAAATTTAAATCCTAACAAATCGTGAAGTTAAATACCAGTTTTTTTTTTACTCTTCAAAACTCAGGAGAACACTATAAACCAGTCAAAACTTGTCATGTGCTTCAGAAATTGGAATGTGTGAGGTGAGTTTCAGGTAAGCATCCCAGTGAAGCAAGTTAAGTTGTCAGCTTCTATCAACATACTTAGTTTAAAGAAAACTCAGCAGGAATGACATTTATCACAACGTCATTTACTTTGGTTGGCCTTCATGCTGGCGAAGATGAGAAAACTGGCCAAATAGGCTCCATTTCAAAGCTCTTGTAATTTCCTTGGAAAGGGACTTTTCCTCCCAGTTTAATTTGTTTCCTATCTGTTGTGTAAGGCTCTAAACTTGCATATGCAAACCCTGCATGGGAGTAGGTGTTTCTGGGGAGAATGAGCTGAGGAAAGCATGAGTGAATGTGGTTTGGGAAAAGATTAGGATGTGAATTTCAGGACAGCAAAATGCCTCTCTAAAACCACTTCAGAGAGAATGAGAGAAGGAAATGGCTTAGTGACAACATCTCAGGTGTGGGAAGTAACCTGAAATGCCTTTGATTCCCCAGTGCAGCCAGCCATGAGGAAAAGAAAAAAGGGTTCTTTGCTGATCTTTCAACTGCTCAGATTCTCCCACCCCTTTCCTTCCTGCCTCCCTCTCCTGTTCCTTGAGTGCAGGCCTCTGGAAAAGAAATCCTGCTATTCCAGCATTTAACATCATGGCATTTGCTCAAGAATGATTGGGATCAGAAACATATCTCCTCAGCAATGTAGATATTCATCATGAGGTTTTGAACATTAAATAGATACTGGATGGCAAATCTTATTTTAGATAAATAAAAAATTCATACAAGAGGATTCAGTTGTAGCTCAAAGGATCACAATTTATGTGGTCTCAGAGGCTGTGCAGTCTTTAAGAAAGGAGTTCTATGGGGGCTGATTTGCATTTGGTACTGCTGGGTAGATGCAGGTTGTGAAGAATATGTAAGGTGACACCTCATTATGTGTTTCCTGTGAATTGCAGGAAAATGTGATGCTTGTTGTTTGATCAGTCTGTTATCTTTTCCTCCACAGGTCTATTTCACACCCATTGATGAGTCAGAAGCAGGTTCTCAGGGGGGAAATAAAAGAAAGTGGCAGCCCCAAAATTAGAATTTAATGCTATGTAGTACTCTTATTAAAAAAGCATGGAGCATATTATGATCAAAAGGAGATTAAAATATCGTTAGCTAAAAATGAAGACTAAAGACTCCTCCAGAATGCAGAAGTCAGACTCTGAGCATTTTCTCACTGATGCTAAGTTATGTAAAAAGCAAGATTATAATCAGAATGTTTCTTTAGTGAACACAGAGATCAGTTGAAAAAGGAATTCAGATGATCTCATAAAGAGGGCTTCCACTGAGAGAGGGCCAACCTTGCTCATGAGATAAGACACTTATACTCCAATGGACAAGAACATTTTCTCTTAGGAAGCTCTGAATACACTCTTTTTAAAAAAAAAAAAAGTTTTATTGATTTCAGAGAGGAAGGGAGAGGGAGAGAGAGCTAGAAACATTAATGATGAGAGAGAATCATCGATCAGCTACCTCCTGCACACCCCACACTGGGGATCAAGCCCACAATCTGGGCATGTGCCCTGCCTGGTTTATAGATCGATGCTTAACCACTGAGCAACGCCAGCTGGGCCTGATACTACTCTTTTTTTTTTTTTTATTGCTTAAAGTATTACAAAGAGTATTACATATGTCTCCTTTTTTCCCCCCCGCCCTTGACAATCCCCTGGCCTCCCCTACCCCCCCAGTGTCTTATGTCCATTGGTTATGCTTATATGCATGCATATAAGTCCTTTGGTTGATCTCTTACCCACCCCCCTCCTGCCCTCCCACACTCCCCGGCCCTCCTGCTGTAGTTTGACAGCTGAATACTACTCTTAACAAAGTTCTGGTACCACTCCTTTTTCTATGCTCCATGCAGGTTTTCTGCTAGTGACAACTTATATTTTCTTTATAAACACACATATTTGACAGATTTAATATCCAGGTGCCACAGTACTTAGGTTAAACTCTAGAGCAGGGTTTCTTACCCTGCACTATTGACATCTTGGGCTGGATTAATCTTTCTTATGGGGACTGTCATGTCCATTGCAGGCTGTTTACCAGCATCCCTGGCCTCCACATACTAGAAGGCAGTAACAACTCCTCTGCGCCCATCTCGGTCGTGACAATGAAAATGTCTCCATACACTGCCAAAAGCAAAACTGCTCTAAAGCTTCTTTGGTCATTTGATTACAAGAAACCCTTTGGTTTAGTCACTCATTTACAAATTATTATATTACATCTTAGAGTGACCAACTTCCCCTATGGATTTACCATAGTTTCTGAATGGCATAATCTATTTTTTGAAATATATTTTTATTGATTTCAGAGAGGAAGAGAGAGGGAGAAAGAGATAGAAACATCAATAATGAGAGAAAACCATTGATCTGTTGCCTCCTGCATGTCCCACACTGGGGATCGAACCGGCAACCCAGGTATGCGCCCCTTGGCCAGAATTGAGCCTGGAACCCTTCAGTCCGCAGGCTGACACTCTATCCCAAACTGGCTGGGGCGGCATAATCTATTTTTAAAAATCATCATTCATTGTTTCAAGATTCTATCTAGCTTCTTAATGACAGAGAGAGACTACTGAATAAAGTATTTAATACAATGCCCTAAGAAATAGAATAATATAACATGCTATTTATTCTTAAAAACCTAGATATCTTTACGTGTGACAGATTCTCTCCATTGGCTCAAAAGTTCATTTTCTCATATTTTTAAGTACTTCAGCTTCCATTATCCTCCTTGACCTGATATCAGCCCTCCTCAATTGCCTCCTGGCTAAACAGTGGCAATTGCTACAGCCTTCTTGTCTACCTGATATTCAACCTTATCAATTGTTGCAGTCTACCCTGAAACCGGTATCATCTAAAAATCTCAAAACCCCTTTTTTACATTATTATTATTTTGTATTTTAAGAAAAATCTGGTTCAGCAGGTATGGGCCCAGCATTAGGGCAGAGGTTCTCAAATGTTGTCGGCATGCAACACTGCCCCTGGAGAGGGAGTTACAATGCAGATATCTAGGCCCTGCTCCCAGCACTTCTGATTTTAAAAGTTGGATGTTGGACCCAGAACTTTGCATTTCTAACCAGTAGTAAAGTAATTCAGAAGCAGGTGGTCCTCTCTGAACAACAGAGTTCTAGAAGTTCAGTTGCTTTCTGCTGTCCTTCTTGGCTCAGGTCCTTTGAATTATGCCCATACATTTTTTTCGTCTGCTCCTATTGCAGTGGAGCCAATTTTAGAATCTTAATTTACGTCTAGAATGCTCTTACTATTATTCAAAATAGTATCATTTGGCAAAGTGGAAATGATTTTGAGAAGAGAGAACATAAAAAGCTTTTGAAAAGAAAACCAGATCCTAAGATGGCTTATAAGCAGCAAGAATAGATTGAACTTTGAAGCTATGGAGCATTTTAGCAAAAGGTCTCAATGAGGAAATGACTAATGGAGATTTGGGGGGCCAAGGGGAAGCATCATACTCCTGTCAGTAGTTAGACCAAGAATGTTTGTTCAGCTAGAAGACCTTGTGACACAGGGAGAGCCAGGTGACTGGGAGATTAGTGTTCTCATCACAGACTTTTATTCACTTATATAGAAGCCATTCCAGCTGAATTCACATTTCCAAGACTGTGAAGAATATCCAGGGGAAAAGTTGCCTGGATTTATAGGAAGTCTTAAAACCTTGGCTTCAGCATGAGTATTTGGAGCTTAGGTTAGAACAGCTGAGAGATCGATTCTGTGGTCCCCATTATTAGAAGAACCCAGGGTGGTTAATTATTCAACATGGGTCATGGCAGGAAATGGACTTAGGCATGACTAACAGCAAAGGCAGTGGAAAATACTCTGGTATCTGTTTTCATTGCAGTAGAATTCAGACAATCACCATAGGGAGGGAGGGCTAATAAAAAAATATAAAATTAAGGGGGAAAAATGCAGACCATCTGAGCCAACCCTTTGCTCAATGCCCTCTAGCCTACCTTTTGTAATCACCCCAGGTCTCCTGTGTCTCTAGACTGCCCTCTGATGGTCTAAGCCAGTACTGCTCTGTCTCTTCCAGGCAGAAAGTCCCCTGAATTTCCCTTGGAAAACAGATTGTTCTATATCCCATTGCCTTTTTATGTCACTGTCTTCTGTTAAATCTGACAAGCTAGTGATTTTCAAATACTTCCAATAGTGGAATCATTTACTCAAATAGCATTTCATGCAGAAGCCTGGTACATAAAACAGTAGAAGCAGAGCTGTTTGGCTTGAAGGGGGTAAGACCTGCAGCCATATCCACTTGGCCTCCAACTGGAGGCAGCATTATGGAGCACAATTAGGCAATTATTGTGATAAACTGACTGAACCAATGGATTCTTAGTAGTCATCTTAAGGGATATGCAGAGTGACACAACAGTAGGTTTACAGTTGTTTGTATGGAGAATAATACAATATTATTACAGGAATTACAAATTCCTGTAATATTACAAATAATAATACAGGAATAAACTCTGTTTCATGTACTTACAACTGTAAACCTACTTTTGCCCAACCCTGTATTTTCATTTCAGCAGAGCCATCTTGAAAAATAATATACATACATCAGAACTCTTTAGGTTGCAATTAACAAAAATGAAACAAACTAGTAAAAGCAAAAAATAAGAATCATTTGCTTATGAATCTTCAAAATGCAAGGGTATAATCTGAAATAGAATACATTTGCGGTTGCTCAGATGATGCCAACAGGAATGTTCTCTCTCTCTCTTTTTTTTTTTATCTCTCAGTTCTATGTTAAAATTTGTTGGCTTGATTTCCTATAAGTTCTCACCACAAAGTTGCAAAAGCAGACATGCAGGCCTACATAGCAAATATAGCTGGATTCTATAAAAACAAAAACATCTTTATCCTTTGGTCAAATCTCTCTGACTCCCGCAAGGAATGAATGTGTCAGTAATCATCCCTAATATCCCTAATACTAAGCATCTAACCTTTTTCTCATTTCATAATAAAAGGAACAGCCTGCCTAAAGTCAAAGCCAAATCGTGTTTCAGGATGCAGTGGTCCATTGGTGTCACTAAAGCTATAGTTCCATTTCTGTGCTCTTGGTTCTCCCCTGTTCCTCTGCTGGTCTCTCACCACAGCCAGGACACCACCTTTGATAATGGAGTGATCAAGGGGGAGCTGGCACCCTTTGTCATGGAGCTAACAACACACCTGTCTCAGGAGTCAGAGAATCTGAAGGAGGAGATATGGCCAAGCTAAAGGGGCTGTGGGTCTGGCTGGGCTCCACGCTAAGCAGGTGACCCAGCTGGTAAGTGACAAATGTCTGAGCATCAGCAATGCTTCATTGTATGCACCTACTTCCTGAGCATAAAAGAGTTATTGTCGTTGCTTCATTTGTGCCTGTCAGATCTCATGCAAACTGTCTCATGGGCTCAAGCTAATCCAGGTTAGCTAAACTGACCTAATACAACCCTACCACAGGAATTCATGCAAGTAGAGAGAAAAGTAACATCTAACCAAGCAGACTCTTAGCCAAATTGAGGGTTTTAATCTACAAGAATCCTCCATGGACACTGGGCAGATCTTCAGGACCCATCTTAGGGCACGCTGTCTCCTGGCAGGGAGAGTAGCAGGGCCCATTTCCAGGAAGATCCAGGCAAAAGCTCATCTGGATGCTTTAGGCTTGAGTATACACTGAGTGGCCAGATTATTATGACCACCCCATCATACTTCCAAAAATACTGAATATTGAAAACTTCCTAAGCAAATACTCTCAAGGTTTTATTATTATTTGCATAACTAATTCACTTCATTGTACTGATGGGGTGGTCATAATAATCTGGCCACTCAGTGTAATTCCCCCACTCTACCCTTCTTTAGCTCTTATGGTGGAACTAGTTATAAAATAATAAATTGATACAAGACTAGATTAACAGGAAAATAAAAACCAACTTGAAACGTGCACACAGGAGAACCACAATATTATGCTCACATCAAAAATGAGGCTAAAAGAAAGCATAAAAACAGGCATATTTTTATACTTCTTAAATTTTTTTATGCACCTGCACTGAGGATCTCCATTTTGTCATGACTTAAGTGACTCCTCTTAGTTTGGTTCTACATGGTGAAGCAAAGTGCCTTTGAAGTCAGTAAGGATGGTTGACTCTCAGTTACACCGAAAGTGAACTATTTGTATATATTTGTGTATAAGATGAAATAAAAAGGCTGGAGCCAGAATAAGTTTATAAATCCAAGGATCAGAATTAGAGTCAGGCACAACTATGGGTAGCTATAGTAGGCAGATATGAAAGTAATAAATAGCCTTTTAATTTAAAAGCATTGGGTATGCTGAGAGGCAGTGAAGTTGCTAAAAGTCTGGACTCTGGAGTCAAACTATGGAGTTTGTACCTGGTCTGCACAATGACTAGTGCAAGTTACTAAACTCCCTTTGACCTTGGGCAAGTTACTAAACTCTCTTTGACCTTATTTATTTACATTTAAATGGAGATGAGCGTAAGAATAGCTACAAGTAGTAAAGATACGCAAAGTGCACACTATGTAAATGTTAACTATTGTTATAATTCTACACCTATAGGAGTTAAAATGACAAAATGTCATCATTAGGGTTTTTCAACCAGCCTGTGAAGAAACACCAAAAATACTATTTTTCAAGTGGTTATTATCATCTGTTGAGTACCCATTACATGGCAGGCATTATGAAAGTACTTTCCAGTTATTATTTAATTAAAACTGCACAGCAATCCAAGAGAATAGATTTTCTTATTCCCAATTTGTCAGTAAAGAAATCAAAGCTCAGAGTTGTTATAAATTGCCGAAGGTTGCATAGCTGAAAGATAAAAGAACAAGGATCCACCCCCTTCTCATGACTGCTCCATCTATTGTGCCATAAAGCCACACCGCACAATTCAGCAGTGAGCCAGCCCCTAAGGCATGCATTCTTAATCAAGCCCCATCTTTCCCTTAATGCCCTCCCTTTCAAGAATCAAGTATTGGGCTTCCTGTATAGGACACAATTTTAGGCCTTTAAAACTTTTTTTATTTGTCGTTCTGACTTTTGAGGAGTGTCCCTAAGTCTCTAGGAAGCCTTGGGAACCTTGGCCAGTTTGGGGATGGAGGGACTGGAAATAAAGCTATGAACTTTGGTAGATTTTCATGCAGACTTTACTCTCAGATCAGAGCAGGGAACACTACCAAAAGGAAGGCAGTGGAGAGAATTGATGGGAAATATTAGGCAACATAGCAAGAAGGACTTACAGGTGAGACAAGCTTTTTGATAGAAATAAAGTGATTGAACACCAACCACCAACAAGGAAGCTGCTATTCCCCAAACCCTAGGGAGTCCTCCAGTGCTTTTGTGGCTGCCATGGGTTGCTCCATTCTATGCTTCAGCATTGGGTTTGTCCTTCAGGTTGGTCTCCAGATCTCCTGAGGATTATCTGTGTGATTACTCTGTGATTCAAATTGTTGATTTAAGACCAATCAGCTATTTCTCTGTCAACATGTTATACTTGCTGCCACCAAATGCAACAGCTTTTTAAAATTATTATTATTATTAAAATACTAAAGGCCCGGTGCATTAAATTCATGCATGGAGGGGGGGATGGGTGTCCCTCAGTCCAGCCTGCACCCTCTCCAATCTGGGACATCCCTCTCCCAATCCAGGACTGCTGGATCCCAACCGTTCGCCTGCCTGCCTGCCTGATTGCCCCTAACTGCTTCTGTCTGCCTGCCTGATCACCCCCTAACCACTCCCCTGCCAGCCTGATTGATGCCTAACTGCTCCCCTGCTGGCCCAGTCACCCCAACTGCCCTCGCCTGCAGGCCTGGTTCCCCTCAACTGCCCTCCCCTGCAGGCCTGGTTCCCCTCAACTGCCCTCCCCTGCAGGCCTGGTTCCCCCCAACTTCCCTCCCCTTCAGGCCTGGTTCCCCCCAACTGCCCTCTCCTGCTAGCCCGGTCACACCTAACTGCTCTCCCCTGCTGGTGTGGTTGCCCCCAACTGCCCTACCCTGCAGGCCTGGTTGCCCCCAACTGCCTTCCCTTTCTGGCCTGGTCCCTCTCAACTGCCCTCCCCTGCTGGCCATTTTGTGGTGGCCGTCTTGTGTCCACATGGGGGCGGCCATCTTTGACCACATGGAGGCGGCCATCTTTTGTGTTGGAGTGATGGTCAATTTGCATATTACCTCTTTATTATATAGCATATGCAAAAGTAGCACTTACAATAAATTTCAGGGCCACTATAGTCCCATTGTGAGAATGACATATGTTTGTACATGGGGAAGTGCTGCTTTATTGACTTTCTATTCAACCCAAAAGATGCTTTATAGTTGGTGTTCTAGGTGTGCAGCTATTCAGAAGACCTTGAAAGGTTCCTGACTACACCTCTGATGACTGATGTGTGTGTGCATGTGTGTGCATGTGTGTCCGTGTGTGTGCATGTGTATAGGACCCTCTCATTCCACATCCACTCTCCTTCATCAGCCCCAGAGAACTGAATGCAGAATCACCCCAGCACACATTCCCTGTATTGGAGACCTTTCTAAGTTGTCCTCAGACATTTGAGAGAGCTTCTGTTGTCATCTGCATCATGGCCTCAAGGTAACCACTATTTCTGGTTCTGTAAGGATTCACAGAGAGACTACCTGGAGAAAGTTAAACAGAAAAAGAAGCTGTTGCTCATTTTTAAAAAATGTTATTTTCTCTCCCAAAAGAAATGCCAATCAAGGTAATTTGACTCACTGACAGGAAGAGACTGCTCTGTCTTTTCCATATCTTATCTGTTCCACCAAGAGACGAAAATGAATGAGTGGTCCTAAATGGATGGTTGATGCTTCTGTATTGACTTGTGGTTTGCAGCCTTACTTCCTTTGCTTTGTGACATCATTTTCCTGTTCATTTCCCACAGTTGCATATGTGGGTTTATGTGATACACACTAATCCAACAAATGGAAGAAATTATGTACCATGTCAGAGAGCTTTCAGGAATAGAATTTGGAACAAAAGGGCCAGTACTTGAAGAATCCATAAAGTAAAATGGGTGATGAGATAACTGATGAAGAATGCTTCTTAGCCTAAGATTAAAGAATCCTGCACCAAATGTTTATGGCGGTTCTTTATCACCCATGATGTTCATACTTCCAACACACACCCCTGGGCTAGTGGGCATGCTGGGCTACTAGATAGAAGTTTATCCCACAAAGCCCAGGAGACCAAGAATCAATAAACAGCAGGAGAACTCATTTCCATCAGTAGGAGAGAAGAGGGCTTCTTTGAGGTAGTGTGATTTGAAGGGACCATAAGAAATCCAGGAACTTTGGGATACTGTACTATTTCCATGGAGAGAGAAAAGGAGGGCTGGGGCTGCTCCATTTGGCCAAAAGACCTTCAGCCTAGAAAGTACTTCCCAAGGTAGCCTTGAGTCACTATAAATTCTGTAATGATTCTAACCCTAGCAAGCTAACTCCCACATTATGCTAAGAGCAGCGTGGAATTTCAGGGGAGTATCAGAAGTGCCCCTTGAGTCTTATTCTGAAGGAAGATACCTTGAGTTGTACTTTTGGCAACATTTCCTGCCACGAGGAGCACTTCTGGTAGTTGCTCACTGAATTCTCTGCCACGTGTTTGGGTTTTAGTTTCATGATAAAAAATCAGGTGCTCTGCAATGTTGCATTGCTATTTGATGTCTATTTGTTTGTTTCTTTTTTTCTTTTGTTAAGCCTCACTGGAGGGTATTCTTTCCATTGATTTTTACAGAGAGTGGAAGGGAGGGAGGGAGGGAGGAAGAGAGAGAGAGAAAGAGAGAGAAAGAGAGAGAGAGAGAGAGAGAGAGAGAGAGAGAGAGAGAAAGAGAGAGAGAGAAACATTGATGTGAGAGAGACACATTGATTGGTTGCTTCCCACACATGCCCCAACCAGGGTCAAGGATTGAACCTGCAATCCAGATACATACCCTTTATTGGGAATCAAACCCACAACCCTTCAATACATGGGCTGGTGCTCTAACCACTGAAAAACACTGGTCAGGGCTTGTTTGTTTATGTTCTCTATGTACCTGATGCTTCCCTTGTAGGAAGGAGAAACACATGCTAAGCTAACCACTTTAAGCTAACCTCATTATCCATGTAATTGTCACTTGGAACTTACTTGACTATGGAAAAGGGTAATCTTTTTTTAGAAGTTTGAGTTGTAGTTTTCAAAATGGTACCTAAAATAAGCAAGTTTGCTATTACATGGCATGCACAGAGGCTCAAGGGAGCATTAGAGTCCCTTGGTGTATGACTGTGTTTGATCATGGAAACGTCTCATTGTTATCAGAACAGCCACCATTTGCTCTTGGAGGACAACAGTAAATAAGAGAAAATTAAAGATTTCGATCCCAAGCTACTGGTATATCTAGGCATCTTCAGGGGAATCCCTCAGTTTTTCAGTGTTCATGACAGTGTCTGGCGTATAAAATGTGCCTATAAATATCTGTTGAATGGATGCCAAAGGAATGCTTAGCCTGGGCAGAGCCTGGGATGGGCTTTTTACATCCAGGGCTATAATACTCCAGCCTAAGACAGCGTACACTTCCTATAGCTGTTGCAAAAATTGCTGCCATGAACCTTCTCTTCAACAGAGAGTCAGGGTAGCTTGATTTGTGGGAGGAAAACTTTGTGATTACAATGACCTCACTTTTGCCTATGGACTTTCAGAGTTTCAGCTGAAGCAAGGTCATTAGAGTTAGGAAAGCATCTAGCTTACTGCTTCATGCTGTCCTGAGAATTTTCCATACACTGTTTTGGGCACTTGGGTAAAGATCAATGTATCTATATCATTTTGGGGTGAAGGATTTCAGGAAAAAGATGAACATTTAATGACTACTTTATATATGTATATATATGAAATTTATGTTACCGCATTGATTTTTTACAGTACTTCTGTGAGATATTAGTCTGTGAGTGACATCTATCAGTTAAGGCTCAAGATACTTAAAAAACATCTAACTAGTCAATGATGAAGCCATAATTTCAGTCCAATCTGTCTGACTCCCCAACCTACGCCCTGTCCTCTCTGTGATGCTGCCTCCCTACGGGTTGTGTAAATTGGGTGAGAAGAATTTAGAACTGCTGAGTTTTTCTACTATTGGCATTCAGTTGATTTAACTTAAATCTCTGCTTGTTTTCAAGAATATCACATGTAAAAATGGTCTGGACAAACCTGTACCTAATCTAATGTCTAATAGCTTATGCAAATGAATTTAAAGTCAATCCTTGTCTTTAAGAAGTCAAGGAACAACTAATATTTATAATTCACTAATATTATTTTTCTCCAGTTTTAGTAAATTTTTACTTTAGCATATCTTTGAAATATTGATGCAATTCAATTGCATTTTTTTTCTTTGTTTTGCATGAGTAAGTTTACAGATTTCTCTTATTCCAGAATAAATAAAAATTCCTTCTCATATTTTACGGATGAATGAAACACCTATGGATAAATATACTATAATGCACACAGATACACACACACATACACACACTCATGCACATCTATATATGTAAAGGAGTAATGTTGCTTTTTCCTATGATTATTCCTCTTGTAGATGAAATGACCCCATGACCCCACATATATGTGAATGATATATACATACACATACATGTATATGTGCATATATAGTATATATAGATTACATATGCACATATGTCACATGTACCTATATGATATATAAGTAAAGTATATTTATTTGACATATGTACAGACATTCTATATACATTTCCAACAGGATCAGTGTGAAGCAAATCACTGTTTTCAGGCCTATGATTTGTCTTATGTCTTCTACAGCTCTGTGGGCCTCCTACTTAGTATTTTCCTTCCCACCCTGTTTCAAAATGTTCACCAGTGTCACTCATAACAAATATTCATGAGCACTCCTTGAGAAATTGCTTTTAAGTGTCAACTGTCATCTCACAACCCAGATCCTCTAGGCTCAACCCCAAGAAAGACCCAGGAAAATATCCTCCCCATCAGACTAGGAAAATATCCTCCTCATCAGACTAGTAAACTATCCTCCCCCTCAGACTAGGGATATATAATGTACAGATCTCTATCTTTTCAAAAGTATAGGTTCATCCTCTTGCCATTACAACTTCTGTCTTCAGGCAACAATGCCGCCAGGCTGCCAACAGCCTCCCTGGTTGTGGTGCTGGGTGGTGACCCCTTGTGTCCTGAGTCAGTGCTCTCTCGTTCAAAGGCACATCTGACCTGTCAAACACGTTGAAGAGAACTGTTCTGAGCTGTTTGGCTGGAGCAACTCTTCAGTCTGCAATGAAAGACACAGGTGGGCAAAAATGGTGAGATGAGGTGGCTTCTATATGCCCACTCTCCCACTGTCCCTCGCACCTCTCCACTCGGAAGTAAGAGGATGCCAGTTGTCCAAAGTCCCAGTGGAGGGAGGGAGGTGACAATGGAGACATGCCAGCAGTGAGGTCTTTTGGGTTCAAATGCTCAGTGAGACTTATATTCCCTGCCACGATGGGGCCCCCAGAGGCTGTTGCAGAGCCATCATCACCACCAGAAACAGGCATCAACACTGAGCAGTACCACCACGTTTCTTTCCCTTTACTGAGAGGGTTTTGATGATTGATTTTCCCATTAGTTCATTAAACCTGAGCTTTGACATTCCTTTGGGCCCAGATGTATATCCTTTTATTTGTCATTGTGAAATTTTCTAATTTTTACTTGATTTCTTACAAGTCAGAACAAATAAGAGTTGTCTACTTATGGCAGGAATTTTTAAAAATTGCTTTTGTGAAATAAGAGTGAGCTGTGGGTGGGGGTTGAGGCAAATAGAAAAGTACAAAGTGGTTGCCGCTGATTCAACTTCTTTGCCTCAGATGAGTGTGAGTGAGGAGTGTGAAGTCTAGACTTCACCATCACAAGCACCAAACACTGTGTATAAGCACTGTTTGCACATGGTAGGACTGAAGGACCACACGCTCAGCTCAGAGCTCCGGAGAGCTGTTGTGGGGCATGAGATCTGCCTGGATCTTACCCTAAGTCCAGCACAAGATGAGGCCAAGGCCCAAGAACAAGCTTAGAGTACAAACTGGGGCTTCCCAATCTTTCCCCCATCATGCAAAAATTAGAAAATGGTAATATTTTAAGGCATTTGGATAAATGGATAAAGATGCTCTTGGCTTGAGGCCACTGGTCCAGGAACTCTGACAGCTCTACATCCCACATGGCTGCCACAAGGCCAAGGAAAGCAGTACTCAGCATGCGTATGGCACAGGCATGGCACAGCCTTGCACTACTACCTGCAGGTTGAGAAGTGCTCATCCAAATGACTTATACCGATGAACCACATGTATACCTACTGACAAAATTCTATGCCTATATAATATTTGAAATATCCCCTCAATTAAGGAATGCATTTAAATATTCAACAGAAAGCTAACTTCAGTGATTGTTCCCGGCAGTTAAGTTTGCCATAAAAGCACAAAGAGACTGGAGGGATAAGAGGAATCTGTCACAAAAGATGCCAAGGTGTCAAGGTTTCATCACTACCAAATGTCTCTAAACCAGGGGTCCTCAAACTTTTTAAACAGGGGGCCAGTTCACTGTCCCTCAGACCGTTGGAGGGCCGGACTATAGTTTAAAAAAAACTGTGAACAAATTCCTATGCACACTGCACATATCTTATTTTGAAGTAAAAAAACAAAACGGGAACAAATACAATATTTGTATTTGCATGTGGCCCACAGGCCGTAGTTTGAGGACCCCTGCTCTAAACCATGGGCCTACTGTCTTCAGAGCATCCAGGAATTTGGTAAGAATATTTCTATTTAGTTATTGCCAATGATATAAATCCCAGTCAAAAGCAAATCAAATGGCCCACTGGACATGGTGGCCTTGGAGGGATACTTGGGGGAAGGCAGCTAGATGGTGTTGTCTGGGTGTCTTCAGATTATAGCAGCAATTACTAAGTGCTTTAAATGGCCATAAAACAATGGACTCAAGCCGTACCCTGTATAGAGCATAATAGGATGTTTCTCAGGAAAAAGCTAATGTACTTGTCCTTCAAGCTGAAACTCTGGAGCCATTTTCTCGGAAAAGTTTTCTGTTTTGCTTATCCAGGATACCCCTTCTCAAGGAAACATCCCATTCTCTTTTCCATCACATTCTTCCCGCATCATATGGTGACAGCTTCTTAAAAGTACAAACTCCTTAAGATCTGGGACCATGTCTTGGGCACTTCTGAGTATAGAGCATCTTGCAAGTACCCAATCAATTCTCAAGGGACAGATGATGTGGAGTACAAAATTTGAAGAATATTTCTGAGATTTTTTTGTATGTTCTTTATTTATCCACTACAAACAATAAGATGGTGTATTATTGACTAGACAGGCTGTGCCCAATTTACAAACTTCGCTTTCCAAAGGTTGATTTTATTAATTCAGCAGCGGAGAGCTTAGAAAGGGTTCCTGGGAAGAAGATTTTTTTATATGTGGTAGGTAGGTTTCCACCCAAACTATAAAGTTCTGTGTAAGGGAGAATGTAACCACATCGTAAGACTTATGTAACAAGCTTAAAACCTGGACCCAGGGGGCAGGGGTCTCACAGTGCAGAATTGAAAGGAAAGGGTCTGTCTTTTCCCATCTCTGTGGGGGTGGCCTTTGGCATTATTTTGGAAAAAGAAATACTTGAGACTCTCCCATTTATCTTAGAACATTATTTTGCCTCATCTTAGGTCTATCCTATTTCCTAAAGCGCTCCACTTTTAAAAATACTCCTTTTTACTCCAATTATAACACAAACTTTCTTACCATGCAAAATCTGAAGTTTGTATTCAGCACAAAACAAGCTGATCTAAATGGATGCCTTATCTGTGAGATGCTTGCTCTGTGCAATGGCGATTGAGGTCAATCCTCTACATGGTTGTTGACTTTCCCAGATTTCGCCTAGCGCTGAGGATCCACATTTTTTCTCAATGCTCCGGTATTTCATTCTGACTTTCTTGGAAACAGAAACATCAGTGCTGCCTTCAGCCCGGGCAGGAGTGACCCTCGGTGTCGCTCCCGGATCATTTATTTATAAACTGGGGAATGTGCAAGTCTGGTACTGTCTGTGCTCAGGAAGGCTGGCTAATATTCTGGCTCCTGGGCACTGGAATGCCCACGGCTCCAAACCTTCAGAAGGCCTCTCCTGCCAGGCCTGCCAATAGCCTGGGGGAGCTGGGAGCCACCCTGGGGTGGGGAGGCTGGAGTTAATGACACACCACCGGCTGGCTGTGGTTACCCAGCAGCTTTGCCAAGGTTGTGCAGCTGGGTGCCTGTGTGTTGGAAGATTCGGATGCCCCCTGCCGTCCACGGTTGCCAGGGGGAGCAGCCCAGTGGGTTTTGGAGAGAGCACGATTTATCTCTCCTCAGAGGCATCCTTGTTCCTTTGCTCTGGCAGGCCCAGCTCGGCTCAGGTTGTGGTTACGTAAGTGTTGCATACTGAGCCATCTGTCTTCCCCAGGGGCCGGCTGCTTTACAAGCGAGGCTTCAGACCCTGTTCGGAGCTGTCTTAGCTTGGATTCCACTTTAGATTTGAACCTCCAGAATATTCTGTGCTGTGTTCCTTTTCTTTCAGGGGCAAGCATTCCGTGCATTTTTTCGTTCTTTCATTTTTGCCCGCAGTGTTTGTTTACCGTGAAGTTGTATAACACCGTAGCCATTTCTTTAACTCTCTTCATCTCCGCAAATGAAGGTCGGTTTTGCCTCTATTCAGCTGCTCTCTCCTCAGCTGCTAGAGGTTCTTCAAATTTATGCTTTTATTAAATATTTAAACGTGTATTTTCAGGGATGGAACATACTAGTATTCTCTGCTCAGAGCTATGCCAGCAGTTACCTCCTCTGCCAGTGGGAGATGAGTGCATGGGAGTGTGGGAAGTGTCCCCGGGAGCTAGCAGCAAATGGAGCTCTCCGAAGCTTACATTATTAGAAGCTTCAGATTGGCCCTTATCTAGAAGACCCCTGGGATACAGCGGATTGCAGCGCTGTAAAATTCTGGGGTCAGCACCACCGAATTGAAGCAAAATGAATAATGCATGCTGATTTAAAGTAAAAAGTGTACCTCTGGAAGAAAATGGTAACATTTAAATTCTTGCAACCAGGGCAAATCTTTTATTCAGTGAACAGAGCTGCTGCAAGTAGACTTGGCAAATGAGATCATCTTTTAACATGGATGTGGCGCGATCCGACCCCTCCAGGTGCTCAGCCTGGTCCTGGAGAAGGGCTCCTTTCAGAAACAACACACAGAAGGGCCCCTGAGACTTTGCCAGAACACCGAGGGGCTGAGCCCAGTCTTGTCAGGGCACCGTAATTGTTCTTCTGGACACTGTCCTTTCCCCATCGGTGGCCTCCAGGGTAAAGGGTGTTGTCTTCTAACAAGGAGAACAGCCCAGAAGGGAAGACAGATGTCGAACGAGGAGCCCCTAGGGAAATGCCAAGTCAAGGTAACACAGCAAGAAAAAAAGGTCTTAAACATAAAATAATTTATTTAGTCAACCTTAAATGCAACAAGCAATAACAATAACTAAAGGCAAATCAAAACCAGTGGTCATGCCCAGCCGATGTGGCTCAGTGGTTGATCATCGACCTATGAACCAGAGGTCATAGTTCGATTCCTGGTCAGGACACATGCCTGGGTTGCTGGCTCCATCCCCGGTAGGGAGTGTGTAGGAGGCAGCCAATTAATGATTCTCTCTCATCATTGATGTTTCTATCGCTCTCTCTCTCTCCCTTCCTCTCTGAAATCAATAAAAATATATTTTTTAAAATCAGTGGTCGTAATAATTGTCTTTGCAGCCTTCCAGCTTCTACACCAATTTGCTTTCTTGTCACCTGCGGGTTTCCCCTCCTTGTATGAGCATTAGAAGGGCCCTTATCCAGTGATTGGCCATCAGTCCTTAAGCATTAAATCTGACCTTGTGCTCCAAACAGACTAAGTGGATTCTTGCCTTGATTGCTATACCTGAATTTTCCTGGAAACAGCTGCTGCTTCAGGGACTATATCTTGCCTCTTAGCTTCACTCCCATAAATAGGTACCTGGGACTTGCTGCCAAACTTTCCTCAGACTGCCTCCCAGCTTACCTGTCTGCCACCTCCCACCCATCATTGTACTGTCTTAGCACCCTCTCTGCCCCCCTGCACTCAACTGCTCTGATTCCCACTGCTGGGTTTTCACCCCCAGACCCCTCACCCCAATGCTTACACAGTCAATGCAAAGTAGATTTGTCAGATATTGTCTCTTTGTAAGATATGTGATTGCTTAATTTGGACCTAATTCCAGTCCTGCCACTAATCTAAATGATTAAAGTCCTTGTGAAAAATTATAAATTAACTAGAGTCCTGGTGCACAAGTTCATGCATGGGTGGGGTCCCTCAGCCTGGCCGGTGATCAAACCCTATCAGGGGGGCTGGCTGGCCAGGGGGAGGGGCTGCAGGAGGTTGGCTGGCCGTGGGAGGTTGGCTGTGGGAGTGCACTGACCACCAGGGGGCAGCTCTTGCACTGAGTGTCTGCCCCCTGGTGGTCAGTGCACAACATAGCGACTGATCGACCGGTTGTTCTGGTCATTCAGTTGTAACAGTCGCTTAGGCATATATGTATACACACACAGTATATACACACATCCATACATACATTAGAGGCCCAATTGCACGAAATTTGTGCAAGAGTAGGCCTTCCTTCCCCCAGCTGCTAGCAGGCACCCGGGACCCGAGCTTCCCTCTTCCCCAGCTTCGTCTGGAATGACATCTGGTCTAATTAGCATATTATACTCTTATTATTTTATATATATATATATATATATATATATATATATATATATATTGTTTAGAGTTCAAATACCTTCTACCCCCCCCCCCCCCCCCGTTTTGCTTACTTCTCGTTTCAAAGCAGCCAGTTGCCTCTTCCTGGAAGGACCTAAAAAACCCTCCTCTGAGATCAAAACTGCTACTCTGAAGTGATGATGTCTCTTCTTGGAGCAGCCTCTCTTGCTCTGAGTTTCTTGCTCTTGCATGTGACCACCCCCCCCCCCCCCAATTCTTAGATAGCTTTATGTACTCCAAGCCTGTGCTGACCAGCTTTTGATGACTTCAGTCTTCAAATCTTCAGGTTTGATACTGAGTGAATGAGTTAAACGCTTAGCCTCCTTTGAAAAGACCAGAGTTATTTTTATGCACAGCATATGTTAAAACATTTAATCTCGCACTTAGATATATATAAACAAATAACTTTTCTCACAGTGCCTGACTGCAGGCAACTTGAGGAAACAGGACTAGCACATATACATTAATTCTGGGACAATATGAGGGTGCTAAGCTAGGTGTTAAATCACATGATACTGTCAATAAGAAACCAAGAAGTACAGAGAAGTATGAGAAAAACAAAGGCAGTAAGTGTCATGAACCAGTGGTCTTTGAGGACTAGAAGAATTTGGGAGAAGAAAAGAATGGAGAGCATGTAGGGAAGAGAAACAATCAAATAGTGGCATAAAAAATGCAGAGATATAATTTTTTGGGGGGGAGGAGAGGGCATTTAGGAGACTGGCTGACAAACACATGGCAGAAGTGATGGAAAATAAGGTTAAGTAGGGTGAGTCTCAATTATTATGGATCTTAACACCCAGGCATCAGGATTTGAACTTGACATGCCGGGCACAGGGACCGGATGGTGAAAATGTTCATGAACCTGAGTTTAAAGACTCTCAAGCTTAGGTAGGAGGTTATTTCATTGCAGAAATACAAGATAACAAGGTACTTGTCCAATGATTTTTTTCTTTATAAGGAATTAGGGAATTTTCTTATCCTATAACTCTTGTTTATTATTATTAAACACAGAGTATACATGTGATTAGAATAAGTTAAAAGAAAGAGGGTCAGTCATAAGTGGGCAGTTTATGTAGGTACAAATGAACGGTATTTAACTTTATCCTCTGCCATTTTTAAAGTATTATAGGCAGAAGGAGTTAGGGTAAGGCAGGCTTGAGTTCCCATTTAGCTTCCTTGTACCACAAACCAATGATTAAAGGCATATCTTGGAGTTATTTATTGCAGGTTCAGTGCCAGGCTACCACAATAAAGCGAGTCACACAAATTTTTTGGTTTCCCAGTGCATATAAAAGTTATATTTTCACTATACTGCAGTCTATTACATGTGCAATAGCATTATGTCTGAAAAACAATATATTTACCTTAATTGAAAAAATGCTTCATTGCTAAAACTGCTAGCCATCATCTGAGCTTGCAGCAAGTCCCAATCATTTTGCTCATGGAGAGTCTTGTCTCGGCCTTGACAAAAACGTGTATCTGTGACACGCAATAAGGTGAGGCATGCTTCCATTAAACCGTCCTTCTTCCCAATGCTGTTCCCTCTCCCTATGTTTCCCCAGGGGTAGGGGTCAGCCATTGAGTGTGATTGGATCTGAGAGGCAAACAGAAAGTGCCCAGTGCAGATGATGACTGTGAGTGAGGTTAAGGTGAAGTCATCTTTTTGTGGACCAATGCTGGTTTTGCTGATGGACAAATATTTGATAATTATTCTCTAAATTAAAATTAAAGCCTCTTCTGTTAATACCACCCTGTGAGTCGGAAGAGTGAACTTCACTGTCCAAATCCAGAGTCTGGGCTGTGACCATTTCAATCCTGGCTTATTCGTTAAGGGCCCTGGGCCAAGGCTGTTAGGTACCCAGAGGGGAAGCAACAGGAGGGCAGTGGTGTTCACTTTCTTAGAGAAACTACCATGAGGGCAGGGCAGATGAAATCAGCAAAGAAGGGGAGGTCAGTTCATGGTCAGTGAACTTCATTAGGGTATTGGAAACAAGAGAGAGCTCAAAAGTTTTTTTTGCAAATGAGTTGGCAACATTTCCTTAAAACCAATTAAATGTACCTCAGATTGAAAATGATTGTGAACAGTGTTTTTCTCATTTTAAATCAGGGGTTTGAGGTTCATTTGCGAAAAATCAATGTAACCACATTTATCCTTGGCCTAGTATTGAGAAAAAAATGTTACAATAAAAATGATTTTAGCCTTTTGAAGCTGTGGGTAACATGAGTGATACTGACGGGATGGAAATTTCAGGTTAAGTGTATGAAATGGCAATTCAATAATGATGTGGAATTGGGGGGGTGGATTTATTCTAAAGGCACATAGGTAATTTATGTGCAAAAAATATGATTATGTTCCAGTAAATGATGTGACCTTGAAATGTGTGGGGTGGACTCGTTTTCACAGCCCAGCACACTGTCAGCTGTGAGCGCGGAGGAATGAGACCAGTATTGATGACAGCAGGCCTTGCAAAACCCAGCCCGGCAAAGCCTCTCCCTTCTGTTTTCCTACTCTCCAGAAGGGGCTTCAAGTGTTCACTTGAAATTTGTCTCTTAACCTGTTTTCCATTGATGGCAGCCATGGAGAGAAGTGTTTAGCTGGAAAGTCAAGTTAAGTCAAACCAGTTTTGTGCACAGCAAGCATACAAATTGGCTATTTTTTAAAAATCAGAACTTAACCATATGCTTTGAATAGAGAAGTGGGATTACATACGAAAAGGCTGTGTTATCCTTAAAACACCCTGTGTGTGTGCATTGCAGGTGTGCGTGCATAGGTGTGTATGTGCATGTGTGCTTATGGGCACGTGCACGCATGCACATGTATGTGGGTGGGTGTAGGTGTGTGGTGTGTGCACATGTGTGGTGTGTATGTGTGTGTGTGTGTGTGTGCGCACTGTGCACCCGTGCCCATGTGCAGGAGTGTTTTCTCAGCTCCCTGCCTCATGGATGACCCTCAACGGGAAGAGTGTAACGGGTGACAGTTGCCACAGAGTCCTCCACAGTCCCCCACAGAGATCATTTCTAAAGGAAGTTGGAGAGACAGACTCACTCTAACTACGCTCTGAGGGAATATGTACAGAGCCCCATAAAGCATAGAAAAGATTTCAACCAAGTATCTCTAATAAATAACAGTTGAATAAACATTATCTTTTAAAACAAAAAATATGGGGTTGAACAGTATGCCTTGAACTGTAAATATTCAGCACTAGCTATTGCGTGTGTATGAGAAAAATATTCTACAGACCAGCTATGAATATAAGGAAAGGAATAAAGTGAGACCACCCTCACCCCCTCGCCCCCCGTCCCTCACACACACACCTCTCCTGGTAGTTGGCTGAATTCAAAAGTAGCTGCAGAAGTGACTGCTCCATTGTCTCAGTTGCAGGTAGATGTGTTCACAATGCGAAAGTTCCCAGTGTTTTGTTTTTCTTTTTTAGCAGTGTGTACATACATGTGGCATGAACACTCACTTGGGTGGAAGCCCCAAAATGTATGACCATCCTTTAGGCCTCAGTGAGCCCTGGATCTAGAAATGATTTGATGACACCTTGATCCCAGTCCATGTGAGTTTCACTCACACTGTGGTTGCTTATCTGCCACATCTCATTTACCTTTTTTCTTGGTTGTTGTGTGCACGTTGCCTTGGGAACTCAACTGTCACATCAGTTCCTCCAGCATCATGATGTCTCCTTGTATCTTGATGTTTCAAGAGACAATGTAAACACGGACCACTTTTATATAAGATTTTATGCATCTGCATTTATAAGAAAAAGAAATATCAAAGAACTGTTAACCAGATTGGAAATAGGAAGTTCCTGTTGCATTCCTGCAAGGGAGCTGCCTTCACCCCATTTCCAGGCCTTTGCCAGGTTATATCCCAAATGTTCTGCCAGGGCACTTCTCTTCTGGAGACTCAGAATTTCTCCAGACAAGGACCAATCCACATGTAAGACATGAAACAGCCCAGGATCCACATTTACTAGGTTTGAGGATTAAGAAAAGCTCCCAAACCCAAGAAAGTGTAGGTAGACTAAGTCGCATGCTCATCAGATATAAGCAGTCAGGATTTGAACTCACATCTGTCCTATTCTTTCCACCAACCACACATCATTAACTTGTCAATGTTGTGCCATTGGGTTAACATACGCACACCACAGGGAAGTCATTGCTTCATGCAACATTGTCTGTCGAGCTCAAATGGAAGTCTGGGCTCTAGGTTTTGGTTTCCATTGGAGCAGCTGCAGTGTTATTAGGCTATAATTGGTTCTCCTTAGTACAGAAAGCAATTCAGAGTTTCTTTTGAAGGGAGTGGGGGAGGGTTTGTAACACAAGATTTCATCCTAGCCAGAGGAGTAAAGAAAATCTCTTCTTTTGATTAATGTGTCAGCATCAGGATACATATGAGCTATAAAGACAAGCACATGTGGCTGCAAAAGCCAGGTTGGCATCAAAATATTTCACCCAATCTTCTAGGAGAATGGCCTTTCTGGTAGGAAATCTGAAAATGGTCAGAAATTCTACCATCCTATAATCTAGACAAGAGTTTGCAAATTGAAAGCTAGAGACTTTGCAGATAAATCTTCTTGGTTTTCAATGTGCTTTCTAAAATATTATCTATTTATATGACAACTTTTAAATCTCCTTCTCTTGAGATAGAAATTGCTATCGCCTTCACCACATCCCTGTAGCACTCACTTAAGATCTGAAAACGACTCAGTTTATGATTTTCTTATGATATTCTGAGTTTCATGATTTGATAGCTCTAGTGCTTCTAGTGCTTTCATGATTTGATAGCCAAATGTTCCAAATGCAAAAGCCTTATCATTGTCTGTCCCGTTAAAAACAAATAAACAAGAAATCAAGGCTTTAGTCTGTATTATATTTATATTATACTCAAATAGGTTAATGATATTGTAGCCTAAGGAGGCATCTGGGAGAAAAATAAAATAGTTTTGTGATTTAACTAGAATGCAAATTTTAAAGCTTTCAAAGGTGTTTGATAATTACCCTCAGAGAACACCTACTTCTTGGCCAGGTGGTGCCATTCAAACTGAAGGATGTAGGAGTGAGGATAATATTTAATTCATTTCTCGTATTTCCATGTCTTTGGGGCTTTTGTGCTAACACTTAGCTGTGCTGCCAACAAACACCAACTTTGAAGATTCCAAAGGTTTTCTTTGTTCTTTATCTCTCTCTCTTCAAAAACATCCCTCTTCCTTTTCCACATTTAGAAAGTAAACCTGAAGCTAGCACTTTAAACTTCCTTTAGCAAGAGCTCCATTTCTTCACTAATAATGTGGCTGGCTTTAACTAAGCCCCTGCCTTGCCAGCTATCTCCCTCATTGGATTCAGGTGGGAGATAAAGCCAATTGGTGATTGATGAGATTTTTGTGAGCATTGCAGAAACTATTTCCAATTTTAACTTATTAGGCTCATATTGACAAAGAACCATAAACTCTTAAAAGCTTACTTCATTCACGTATTTTCTACTATTGTCAAGTAAAAATGCTTTCTCTATTTCTCTCACTTCTGCTGACATGCAAAAAAAAAAAAAATTGGAAGACTGAATTAGAATCAGAAAGCAGCAGATCCTGCCAGAACTGTTGATGGAGATAAGGTGTTTGGTAGCTGGATCCTGCTTTTTAAAAAATGTATTTCCCTGCCTTTGCTATAAGAGGTGCAGTCCTTTGGTGCCAGAGAGCTCCCCTCACATGGGAGTCCTTTCACTAAGGGGGGAAAAGGAAAACTAGGGCTATGTGTCCTATTCCTACCAACATGGATGCTGCTGACCTGGCAGGTTTCAAAAGAAGAGATGTTGTTTTATGACTTTTGGAATAGCTCCTCCAATGAAAATATAATTTTCACAATCTGTTCACCTTTGCACTTGTATCCAGAAACGATAGAGTTAAAGATGTTGAGAAAATAGATACCTTCCCAACACATGAGTTTGGGGAAGAGGTGGGGGTACTCCTTTGACAGTTGCCAACTCTTGCCTTTCTGTTCATTCCCCTCTAGTATGAGCTTTTTCATGAAGCTCTTACTGACGTTATCATTTATTGAGGGCTAAAGATATGCCAAGCCCTCTATGGTACATAGAATGAGCAAAGGTCTTCCTCTGGGTATCACATAAAGGCAAAAAGGGGGTAGAAAAATAAAATATTAAAACAGGAGACCTAACTATAGAATTATAAAATGAATTCCACAAGCTGTTCTCAAACAATACAAAATACCACCACTCCCCAAATAAAAAATAAAATGTAACATACAATGAGGCTTATAATTGAGACCATCTATACTAGAATATGTAAAAAATATTTTTTCAATGAGTGTATGTTTATTCATTTATTCCTTCATCCCCTCATTCAAAAACTATTTATTGTATTATTGCAAAATTTTGGAATAGGTTCTGCGTAGGATAAAAATATGTTTCTATAATATTTCTGACCTAAAGAAATTTTTGACCTGATAAGAAATATGAAGACAAAACATGCACAAGAAAGTTGTTGACCAGACAATACCACACAGTTAATAATAGAAATTCAGTGATTCTTCCTATCCAAGTACCATCCATGTCTCTCCCTCCCCACACCTTAGTTTGTACTACATTCTATCCTTGCTGATCTCCTGACTTAAGTTGATATTTCAACACCCAGTGGGCTTTTCTCATCTGGAGAAGACCAGAAGGATGTATAGGACTTAGACACCAGAAGAGAACTAAGAATGCTCTCAGAAGAAATTCATATGTGACGTATGCCAGTGAAAGGCTAGCTGGTACACTGAGGAAAAGACACATCCCTGTGCCTAGGTGTTAATTTATGAAAAGGAGGAGGTGGTGAGAGGCAAGATAGCAGAGGCAGAGGTCTCACAGGTTATGTGAAGAAGCATGTGCTTTCCTGAATATGAGAATAATTGAAGGTAAGGACTAGTTTGGAGAGGTGCAGGGATCCTTTCACACTTCCTACTTTCCACCTTTTTGTGCCCACAAAACATTTTGCTCTCCCTTAATAGCACTCTGTTATGATTTCCTTTCCATGTCTGTGAGAATCAGATTTCAGAGTCCAGGTATGTGGCAGATGGAGTTAATTCAGATATATATCTTTCCTTTTAGATCAGCTGTGGGCAAACTACGGCCCGCGGGCTGGATCCGGCCCGTTTGAAATGAATAAAACTAAAAAAAAAAGACCATACCCTTTTATGTAATGATGTTTACTTTGAATTTATATTAATTCACACAAACACTCCATCCATGCTTTTGTCCCGGCCCTCCGGTCCAGTTTAAGAACCCATTGTGGCCCTCGAGTCAAAAAGTTTGCCCACCCCTGTTTTAGATACTACTTATCTGTGCTGGATAAAATATTTAAAGCCAAATTATAATACTACTGGGGGCCCAGTGCATGAATTCGTGCACCTTGAAAGGAACTGTGGGCCGCAAGGCTGTGGTAGGCACCAGGGTGTGGTCGGCCCATCCTCTGTGGCCCCACCCAGCCCCTCCCACCACAGTCCCTGGTTCCCTGTCCATCCACAGCCCCGCTCCCGCTGTTGCCGCTTGCACCCACTGATGGTGCGGAGTGATTGGGGCTGGCGCCAGCAACAGGTGTGAGCAGGGCCGGTGGTTGCAGCCATGGCTGCTGCTCCGATTGGCCCTCAGGAGCAGGGGGTAGTGGAAAAGCGTTGAGGGGCAATCAGGGCCTGCAGCCGCCGCTTGCACTCATTGATAGTGCAGAGTAATCGGGATCAGTGCCAGGCACTGGCTGCAGGTGCGAGCAGGACCAGTGCCGGCAGCCGGTGCGAGCGCCAGGCGGGACCGCAGTGTGCAGGAGCAAAGAATTTTCAGTAACCACCAGAGGCTTGCCCTGATGACAGCAACCAGCACTCCACCTTGGTCTGGAGCCCCTGCTCACCTGGTCCACCATCCCACTGCAGCCAATGCCTGCCATGTTCCGCACTTGCCCTCTGGTGGTCAGCGCATGTCATAGTGACTGGTTGTTCAATTGTTCCAGTTGTTCTGCCATTTGATCTATTTGCATATTAGCCTTTTATTATATAGGATAAAACCCACTCATATGGAAAAAGGAAGTCCTCAAGACTAGCAGGAAAGTAAGGTTTTAAAATCAAAGTAGTGAGAGTCTAAGCTGATGCCAGGGGGTATCTAACCCAGATGAAAGCTCTAAAGACTAAAAATGAAAATGTTGATGTTCTTATAGAAATCCCAAGCCGGCACTGTACTAGCTTCCTAGAGTGTCTTAACAAAGCACCACAAACTGTGCTGCTAAAGACAACAGAAAGTATTCTGTCACAGTTCTGAAGGCCAGATGTCCAAAATTAAAGTGTTGGCAGCATTGTTCTTTCTGGAGGCTCTGAGGGACAATCTATCCCATGCTCTGCCCTGGCTTCTGATGGTGGCCAACCACCTTTGTTCCTGTGCCTGTAGCTGCATCACTCCAATGCCTGTCTGCATTGTCATACTGACTTCTTTCCTGTGCTTCTCTCTATCAAAATCTCCGTCCCCTCTCTCTTGTAGAGACACTAGTCATTGGGTTTAGGGCCCACTCTAATCCAATAGGACTTCATCTTAATTTGATTACATCTGTAAAGACTGCTTCCAAATAAGGTCACATTCACAATTATCATGGGTTATGACTTGAACACATCATTTTGGGGAACAGAATTCAACCTACTAATAAAAAATATCCCAAGGATGTGAAATTATGAAAATAGTCTATTATAAATTAGTCAATGGAATATTTAAGGCATAAAAGAAGAAACAGAAAATAAAAGGAAAGATGGGAGGACAAATAATGTGGACTTGGAAAATAGAATTTAAATACTCTAAAAAGAAGAATATATATATATATATATATACATATATATATATAGTTATTAAAGTGAGCAAACTTAATAAATTGGTTGGGTAATTGATTAAACATAGGCAAAGAAAAAAAATCAGTACAGTGGAAGATGGATCTGGTGTAAGTGCTCAGAAAGAAGCACAAATATCTATATCTATATCTATATCTATATCTATATCTATATCTATATCTATATCTATGTCTATGTCTATGTCTATGTCTATGTCTATGTCTATGTCTATGTCTATGTCTATGTCTATGTCTATGTCTATGTCTGTATCTATAATCTATATATCTATATCTCCAAAATAATTCCAGAGAAGAGAAAGTAGACGAGGCAGTGTTTTAAAAGATAGTGGAGGATAATTTTCTAGACTTAAGAAGAGTCATAATCCTCAGATTGATCCCTGAGCATCCCAGATGATCAATAGACTGCAGACTATAAAGACAAAGAAAAAATCTTAATCCCCTCTCCCCCCCAAAAATAACAAGGACAAAAAAAAACACACCCAACTTTACAAAAAGAACAGGTTTTACCTGTAAAGGAATAGCAATTATACTGGCAACAGTAAAAGTGAAGGCCAGAAGACAATCGAATGATACCTTTCAAGTACTAGGGAAAATAACAATGAGATAGAATTTTGTACCAGGTGTCCTATCATTCAACAAGGAGGGTGAGAAAAAGCTAAACTGCAAAAAAGGTAAGAGAATTAGTCACTGGGAATATGATAGCCATAATTTATGATGTAAAATGAAACCCTGGAAAAGAGGAGGAACACAAAACAATAGAAATGATATAAAACAAAACTACCTGGTATTAGCAATCTCATCTCATCAACATAGGTATAAAAACAATGAATAATACATTAGCATACCAAATATAGCAGCCTAGGTTAAAAATAGCGATGGGGTGAATAGGCTGAGCCAGAGACTTTTTAAGGTAGTGAAACTACTGTGTATGATTCTACATTGATGGGTATATGTCATATTTGTCCAAACCCATAGAATAACACCAAGTGTGAACCCTAATGAAAACTCTGGACTCTGGATGATAACAGTGTCAATATAGGTTCATCAATTGTAACAAATGAACCACAATGAGGGGATGTTAATAATGGAGGAGACCATGCATGTGTGGGAGCAGAGTGTATATGGGGACTCTCTGTACCTTACTCTTAATTTTGCTGTTGTTGTAATGTACCCCGCGAATCACACAAGGACGCCTCAAGAAGTCGAATTAAAGAGTCACATTTATTGCAAATCCGGGACTATGAGGGGCCATTTCCCAAATCTCATAGTGATAAGATGGCTGAGACACCAGACTTATATAGGCAAAAATCACAAAGGTATTGATTACATCCCAGGGTTTGGAATGAGAACCCTGGTTTGCACAAAGCAGTTAGAGAAGCAAGATTGAGCTGATTAGTTACCTACAAAGATTAATTATAGTTTTGGGTCTTTGGACCACTGAGTTGACAGAAACACATTATCTAGAGCCCTTGGGTCTTGGGACCACTGAGTTGACAGGGAAACATTATCTGGAACCCTCAGGTCTTGGGATAATTGTGCTGTACTGGTTCCCAGGTACAGAGGAATTTGCTTTCTAAAACCAGTAAGATCACAATCAATGGGATAGTCACGTTACAATCAATAATGCATTCAATCGAATGGGATGATTTATACAATTCAGAAAATAAAAGTAACTTTTCTATTGTTAAACAAAGCAAATAAGTACAGAAGCCAAACAGCAGGGTTAAAGTTAAACTATAGTTTCTACCTGAGATGATTGCTACCATACTTCACTGTGAATATAAAATTCCTCTAAAACTTTTAAGTCTTAAAAAATACAGGTGACAAAGGAGTGGTTATCTCAAAAATACTAGGATGGATTAATATTAGAAAATGTAATAAAAATATATATAGTAAGCACATTTTAAAAGGGAACGAGGGGGAAAACAAAGTACTTGTAGAAAAAGTATTAGGTAAAATTCAACATCCAAATGTACACACACACACACAAATAACTATGAATAAGAAAGGAAACTCTTAAATGGGTGAAGAATAACTACTTTATAGCAAACAATACACTCTGAGTTAAATGATAATGGTATTTCTACAAAGTCTTGAGTAACATATGAATGCATATTTACAAACTTACGTTTTTAACTTTTTATTTTGAACTAATTTTAAACTTACAGAAAAGTTGAACAAATTATATGGAGACTTTCTTTATACCTCTGACCAGGCTCCCACTAATGGTAACATTTCATATGACCATAGCACAATTATCAAACCAGAAAATTGTTCATGCAATATACCAACTAAAGACCTTATTCAAATGTCATCAGTTTCCTGATATCTTTTTCCTGTTCTAGTTTCCTATAGAGGGTTCCTGTTTGCATTTCCTTGTTTAGATGTAACTGTCTCAAGTGATTTCTAATAGTTCCCCACTGTTTCCTTGACTTTCATGACCTTGACACATGTGCAAGTAATGATCAGTTATTTTGTTGAATGTCCCTCAGTTTGGATTTGCTTGTTGTTGTTTTTTATAACTGGACTGAAGTTATGCAATTTTTGGTAAGAATAACACAGAAATAAGGTTGTGTTCTTCTCAATGCATCATGCGATGGGGGTCAATATGTCTACATGTATAAGACATATTTTTAATATTAGTAATGGAGGCCTAGTGAGAGCAATAAGGTAACTATAAAGCAGAAAATGAGTTTCAAGAATTGGGATGCATAAGGTAAATTGTGTTTTCTTTTTCACAGATAATGAATCAATATACACCCCTACTATTAAAACCAATTATATAATTTAGCAAGTTTGCTGGATAAAAAGATCAAAATATAAACATCCATAATACTTTTATTCACCTGCATCAATCAATTTGAAAATATAATAATAATAAAGTAAAATGTCACTTATAACATAAAAATATCCAAGGTACCTAGAAGAAAAATCTACCAACGAGAAGAAAGACCAAATGAAGATATTTATAAAAACTTTATTGTGAGACATAAAAGAATAACTAAATGCATAAGAAGATACACTACATTTATGTACTGGAGAAGTAAATAATTAAAATATGACAATTCTGCCTAAATTAATCTATAATTTTAATGTAATCACAATCAAATTCTCAGCATGATTTTTCAAGAAATTAGATAAGCTGATTTTAAAAAATTATAAGACAATAAACTGTCAAGATGAGCCAACACAATTTAGTAGAAAAATTTTAAATAAAGCTTTAGTAAATAATAATGTGTTATTGATGCAGAAATAAATAAATAGATCAACTGAAAAAAATGGAATTCCCAGAAACAAACCCACATACTTGGGTTCCTTGATATGCAATAAATATGGCATTTAGAACCAATGGAGAAAGGATGGGTTACTCAAGAATGTTTTATTTATTTTTTGATAATTGGTTATTAGCATTAATCTCTATATCACACCAAGACAAAATATCATCCCATAATGGATCAAAACTCTAAAATTTAAAAATCAAGTTGCAGATATTTCAGAGAAAAATTAAGGATACGATCTTTATGGCAACAATTAGGAAAACCTTAAAGCCTTAACAAATAAATAAGCCATTTGGAAAAAATTGCATGCATTTGACTATGCTAAAATTAAAAAACCCTATACACTAAATATACATAAAGAAAGTGAAAGAACAAATAAACAAAATATTGGAAACTCATATAATGAACAAAGAATTAGTAACCAGAATATTGTATAATCTAGATTATAAAACATATTTTTTTCACATTTTAATATCTCTAAATTTGAATACATCTTACTATTGAGAGAGCAATATGGCAATATCTAATAAAGTTGAGGATGTTCACACCCTCTGACCCAGCAATTCTATTTCCAGAAATATAGCTCAAGTCAGTGTTTTTCCAACCTTAGATCCTAACTCATTGTTGGGCCATAGAATCCATTTACTATATCAATCTCAGAATTTAAAAATGGGGATGGGCCCTACCTGGTTTGGCTCAGTGGATAGAGCCTTGACCTGCAGACCAAAGGGTCCCGGGTTCGATTCCAGTCAAGGGCACATGTCCGGGGTTGCAGGCTCAATCCCCAGTAGGGGGCATGCAGGAAGCAGCCAATCAATGATTCTCTATCATCATTGATGTTTCTTTCTCTCTCTCCATCCCCCTTCCTCTCTGAAATCAATAAAAGTGTATTTAAAAAATGGGGATGGGATGGGATGAAATAGAATAGAATAGAATAGAATAGAATAGAATAGAATAGAATAGAATAGAATAGAATAGAATAGAAATATCAGAATGCACCTAAATTTTGTTTCAGTTAAATGCATGTGTGTATGTTTATATGTCTTCCTACTTGAACTTGTGAATATGAAATAAAATATAGTTCAACTGTGGGTCCTTGTCAAAACAAGACTGAAAAACACTGCCCTAGAGAAATTTTCAAACACATGAGCAAGAAGGCATATACAAGAATGTTCATTGCATAACATTTGAATGTGTAAATATTCATCAAAAATAGAAAAGATAAATTATGGTAGACTCATATAGCAGAATACTATTTAACTGGAAGAATACACTGAACTAGTTCCACATGTGCCAAAAACTATTTTGAATTGAAGTTATAATGGGCAAGAGGGCATATAAGGTATTATACCATTTTGATATGGTTTTAGAAATCTAGATCATACATTTATGAATACGTTAGAGGCCCGATGCACAAAATTCATGCAAGGGGCTCGGCCCTAGAAGCCCTTGCAGTCGCCACGGCTTCACTTCATCCGGAAGGTCATCCGGAAGGTCATCTGGAAGGTTGTCCAGTTAATTAGCATATTAGCTTTTATTATTATAGATGATCAACAGGCAAGTTTGGCAAGGAATGGAAAGAGGTAGGGAAGGAGAGAGGGAGAAAAGGAAATCAAACTGTTGGCAGAGAGCACTTTAATTCTGTTGGTAACTTTTTTTTTTTACCATTATAAGTTCTTCAGAAAATTTAGCAAAACGTTAATATGTATATCTACTCAGTATTCTATTCATTGCTGTGACTCTCTCTTCAGGCTTCTTGGCACTGTTGTTTGCTGAGGTTTCTTTACCCTTTACCAGCGCCTTTTGCAGGTTTAGTGCCCTCTGCCCATCCCTAACATGTTGGTGTATTTCAGATTTGATCCTTGGCAGTCTTCTCTGATTGCACCTTTTGCCTATGAAGTTATATCTACACATGTTCATTTTTCATCGCTATTGATTCCTGCCAATATGTTCGGTTAAATGCATGTGTGTATGCAGATCTCTCTTCTGAGCTTCACATGTGTATTTTCAGCTGCCCACCAGACATCTCCATTCAAGCATTACACAGGACTTAAAATTCAAAACGGGGCCCACCGTCCTCAATACCGCTACACCCACTCCTCCTCTGATGTTGCAGGTCTCCGTCTATGGCATCACACTTCACTTCATGGCTTCTCCTAGAAACTAGAGTCTTCAACTCCTTCCTTTCATGCCCACCTTTACCTTCCTAGTTATGGAACTGTCAACTTCATGCTATAAAGAAGTCCTCAAATTTTGATATTTTGAATATTTGCTATGAACATTTCCACTAAGAAAAATATTTCTCAAATCAGAAAGATTGAATTATGTACTTGTACATCCCAGTACTCTTAATAAAAATAATTAAAAACTGAAAACAAAGTAATCTACAAGAGGAAAATAGATTAAAATATTTACTAAATTTGATATATCCATTGACATTAATAAATAAAGAACAGGCATGTTTAATGACACAAAATTCTATTTATATATGTATTTCAGTGAAATAAAAATTTTATAAATCATATGTTTAATATTTTTATTAGAAAAAAATATATTTGTGCATTAAAAAATCCCTGGAAGGATGTTTAACAAAGTAAAAGTATCTCTCACATACTTTTCTACAAGTTGGAATCATAGGTGTGGGTGAGAGTATGTGTGGTTGTCTTACCTAAATTTCCTAGTTTATGGCAATGAAAAATATTAATCTTGATCTTTTAAATGTTATTTTTAATTGAGGAAAAAGATTTTCTGTGTATTTCATCAACTTCTACTGTCAACATTATACCTACATGGCCCATGGTTCTCCATCATTAACATCCTTAACAGAGAACATTTTCCTTCACCTCTCACAGGCAAAAAGCAGTTAACTCCAGTGTTCAGTCTCTTCTGAAGTAAAATGCTGTTCATACAGTGTTAGCATTCATCCTGGAGCAGTGCAATGGTGTGAAAAACATTTTTTATTTTCCCTTCCAGACCAAGAAATTTACAGGTGGTCTGGGTATGTCAGGAGTAAATATTCGTGATCAATGGGTGCCCTGCCTGTGCTAAAAAATGCTTGATGGCAGTGTGGCTGTTTCTTCAGGTGGTAAATTATTATTTATTTATCATCTCAGAATATTTCATTTTCTCCTATGGGAGCATGATGTTTGACAGCAGGCTTTGGTTTTTTCAGTTGGGGGAAGGAAGCAGAATCTATAGCATCTCTAAAAGGGCATGGAAGAAGAATTACATAACAGGTGTTAGTGTTTCCCAGTTTGGCTGGTTGTAGGTAAAAGTAACATTTTCAACTTTGTGTACTTAATACCCTCCATCTTAGTTATCCCTAATTTCCACTGTAATCTTCTCCAAAATTAGCTTCCAACAGAACACAAGCTTCTTCCCTAAATATAGCCTCCACCAGCACTAAAATAGCAAGCTCTTTTTTTTCTTTCTATTTCTTTTTGGTCGCAATCAAAAGAGAGAATTCAGTAAAATTCTTCCCTGTGAGAAGCATGTTAAGCATAATTTTAATCCTTTTTGGAAAATAACAACTCATTCTAGATGTGTAGCTGGCAGGGATTGGAACTGCTAATGTTTTCTATGGCCAGGGTACCTTCAGCCCTAGAATGGACTTTGATTAAGCAACTGTGGACTTTTCTACAGACCAGGTGACGGGAAGCAGGCTGTCAGTTTGTCTCATTCTGTATGTTTTCACTGGTACTGATGCCAAGGAGAATGCTGATGTGTATGGAATAAAGAAAAGCAAACAGAAAAAACTCAGCAGGAAAATTATTTCTAGAAATAGGACAAGAAGATGGGAATAATGTGTACATTTATGGGAGAAGCACCGAATTACAAATATATGGGAATATGTGTCAGAAAGAAAAAAAATAGAATAGAACAAAATTACTAAATTAATCAGATGTCCAGCTAATTGAGAAAATATCAATCCTAGACAAAGGGAAAGAGGTATAAACTAAAAAATTTACTTACAGAACTTTTTCAATGTAGAGCTTTAAGAACAGAGCACAGGCGTGTTATGAGACATCAAGTATAATAGATGTTCAGATATGGCACTTTTTCCCTCTATCCAAAGGGAGAACTTTGGGTTGAAGATAGCAGTAAACACAGACAAGGAAAATGTAGTTTATGAGAGGAAACAAGGCTTTGGAGGTGAAAGATTTGAGTGTTGCTTCCTGTGTCTTGTGAAGCCAGAAATGCTATTCCTCCTTCTCCAGTCTCTTCTATATCTTATTTAAAACTAGAGGCCCTGTGCAAGAATTCATGCACCCATGGGGTCCCTCGGCCTGGCCTGTGGGGAATGGGGTGAAACTGGCTCTCTAACATCCCCTGAGGGGTCCCGGATTGTGAGAGGGTGAGGCCAGACCGTGGGACCCCACCGGTACACAATTGGGGCCAGGAAGGGACCACTGGAGGCTCCAGGGCATGTCTGACCCATCTCACCCAGTCCACATCAGCCAGACCCCAACAGCAAGCTAACCTACCAGTTGGAGCGTTTGCCTCCTGGTGGACAGTGCATGTGATAGCAACTGGTTGAACAGTCGAATGGTTGGAGGGACAATTAGCATATTAGGCTTTTATATAGAGCAATTTAGCCATGATCTCCTTATAATTTTTACAATATCTGAAAGTAGATAGTACAATGCCTGATAAATGATTGATGCTCAACAAATAGTATCTATAGTTATTTCAGAGAATATTGGATCCTTTAAATATAGCTTTCCAGAAAATGCTTGGTTACTCAGACTTGTGATGTGACTATATTTTTTTAGTGTAGCCAATGGTCTTCACTTAATTTTATGTTTAGGTTCATTGACAAATAATGTATTCTCACCAAGGATAATGATTTGGTACTACATATTGTAAATATGTTTTGCTTTTGTTGTAGAAATTTAGGAACTAGACAGGGACTAGAATGGGAAAATAGACAATAGTCAATAATGGGGTATATTGTCATGGTCTTAGGCTCCGGTGTTAAAACACCTGGTTACAGGCTTAAGGTAAGAACTTGGAGGGTCCAAAACAGGACCTAAAAACTGGTGCTATGTCTGCAGGTATAAAATTGATTTTCTCTGACTTTCGATTAGGTGCTGAGAGCTCATTTCATATTAAATAAATATTTGTGAGATTTACTTTTTAAGTAATTTATTATGTGTGGTAGGATCGACAAAGATGAATAAACCCAAACACTGCCTCTGTAAAACATAGATCATCATTGGGATATATGCAGGGAAATATGTATATTGGTACAAGTAGGAAAGTAATGTGTCATAAGTGAAAGATAGGTAAAAATGTTATGGGAATTTAGAAGATTATTACTTCCAGTTGGAAGGAATGGATATTTGATAAAAAACAAAAACAAAAACAAACAAACAAACAAAAAACTCCCCTCAGTTGTTCTAAACCCAACAAAAGCTATATCTAACTAAGGGGTCATTTAGGCACAAACAAGTTCTATGTTCCAATTCAATCAGAGGATACTTGGGTACAAATTGGAACTGTGTCATGAAAAATTGGAACTGTGTCATGAATAGCACCGTAAACCAGCATTTTGTTTCTTTTCAGTTTAAGGTAAAAGATCAGTTTGTACTGTTGAGTGGAAGTTACAATATGTAACTAAATGTACTGATGAAATAAGCCAATCAAATTTTGGTTCTAATTTAGTTATCTCATATGATTAGCCTTAGAGATGAATGAGCTAGTTGTACAAGAACCTCCAAAATATGATGAAAGCTATAAACTAAAGATTAAGCCTTACTAACCATCATGCCAAAGAATTGTTCATCAGGCATCACTATTTGTCTATACTCATCTGTGTGTAATGCAAATTGCCCCAAGGACTCCAAACCACTTTTCTGAGTAACATGGCATGTAGTCTACTGGGGAAAAGAAGTGTAACTTTAATTGTAAATGGGCTTACCACTCTCACAGAAAGCATGTTTTTATTTTGAATGGGGATCAGAATAACAGATTTTCCTCTACTTGACAAAGTTAAACAATGAAGGAAGTCATTTTCACATATTCTGTATTGTTTGTGACTTATGGATTCTCTAACAGATTTTTACATATCTGTAATCTCTGTGACTCTTTGAGATTTCATAACTAAAATTAGACTATTTGAAGTCTCTATTGTTTAGATTATCTGTTCTTAAACTTCAGTGATGAAAAGAATCATCTTTTTTACAGATTCCCTTTCCCCGTTTCCAGATATCCTGATTTAGTGAGTCTGGAGTGGTACCCAGGGGTCAGCCTTTAGCAAAAGCATCTCCAAGTCATTTGGATGCAGGTGGTTCATAGGCTGCACTTGAGAAACCCTGGTACAATATAGATTTATGAACTTTGATGTTTGGCTCCTTTAATCAAAGGTCTAGTTAAGTATTTTCTTCCTGCAGTTTATAGAACACATCCTGTTCCCATTTTTCCTCTTTCTTAAAAATGCCATTCATTTGTAGGCCAAATCTAGGCCATGCTATGAAAGAGAAAAATATTCTGTCTGTGAAATTCTTTCTAAATGCTCAAAGCTGTGGTCTTCCAACCAGGTGTGTGCACCACTAGAGTTGTACAAGGTAATCCATTGAGGTGTGGGAAAAAATTGTAATTTCTATTTGTATTTGCTTTTATCTCAAAAAGTTAAATGTTGCCAATTGTAAAGGATTGGACAACAGTATAGTGCACTGCTTCTAAATACATGAAATGTGGAGGCATGCACACTCAAACACCTTTTGCGGTAGGAATGAGTAAGGAAGAGACTGGGAACCAAGTACTTTAATTGATAAAGTTCCCATTTTCCTAAATCTTTCAGAGTCTATTATTGCCTTATATCATTGTACTCAGATTTAATATACTTATATCTTTTCTGAGTTATAATGTAAACTGAAGGGCAGGAACTGATTATTCTCCCCACATCCAGCACTTAGCTCAGTGTTTCCAATTAGTGGGCATTAAATAACTATTTGGGAATTAACTGACTTATCTTATGCCTTTCAGTCTATTAATTCTCTAATTTCAACATGACTGACAGTACCGCTGATGGCATTTCTCACTGTATTGCTTTCACATGTCCTGTTATCCAGAAATACTTTTCACTTACATTCCTTTCTGATGAACATATGTATCTTCTCTATGGATCAGCTCCAATGCTATGTCTTCTATGAAACTTCCCGACTTCCCCAGCCTCAGTGAGTTCCACTAGCTTTCCTGACTTCCGCGAGTAACTCATGCATAGCTCTGTTACAATGATTGATAGGCTGTGTGCAAGCCTGAACTCTCCTGGATTCTGAGTTTAAAGGGAAAGATTTATGTCTTATATCCATAACATAAGAGACACTCATTGCATCTTCTTGAATGATTGGTTGAATAATGAAAAAAAAATAAAAATTTAAAAGCTGCCTTTATCCTTTGTCTATGGAGGCAAAAAAAATCATAGAAATATGTTTACAAGTTTAAGAGTAAATAGCAGCATCTAATCACCTTGAAGAGATTTTTCACATCTTTCACTTCAATGTGAATAAAGAATTGCTGTGCTAGAGCTAAATAAATGTGGGCAATGTTTTAGTTCAGTTTTCTTTCAAAGGTAGCAACTTATAAACAATTACAAATGAGAAATGACTGGAGAGTGCACAAGCACCTCAGAGTACAGATGAGTTTATACAGTGGTTTTAGGAAATAAATGGATCCAGGCAACAGTAAATGAAAGAATACAAAATGATATTAATCACAATGCATCTTTTTGGAAAGGATATTTTAAATGAATTTCTCTCTAGGTTTTCATTATTTATTTAAATGAACATTTGACATAGTGTTTGGAAATTTTCTTTCCTTTTGCTTATCTATTGATTTTAGAGAGGAAGGGAAACATTGATTTGTTGTCTTATTTATTGATGCATTCATTGGTTGATTCTTTGTATTTACTCTTACCAGGGATCGAACCCACAGCCTTGGCATACCAGGATGACACTATAACCAACTGAGCTATCCAACCAGGGCTGGAAATTTTATATAGTTATGTTATTCCAATATATTGTTTAACCTTCATTTCATGGCAGCTGAGAATGACTCTATCACATTAAGGGTACATTACCAGAATGATTCCAACTGAGTTTTGAAATGTTCTCTGGTTGCTATTCCAGTTTTGTTACCAAAAACACTAAAGAAATTATCAAGGGTGCTTTGGGTCCATGAAGTGATTAGCAGGTCTTTTTTTAAAAATGCTTATTTATTTTATTTAATTTACTTATTTTTTGAGGGAGAGAGAGAAAAACATCCATTGTATGCTTCTGCATAGCCCCTACTGGGGATTGAGCCCACAACCTGGGCATGTTCCCTGACTGGGAATGGAACCAGAGAACTCTCTGGGTGCATGGGGTGATGCTCAACTAACTGAGCAGGGCAGCAGGCCTGATTTTTATCCTGAAAGAGGGACAAAATGTTCCTCTCTTTAAAGTAAATGAATGTTTACACTTACCATTGGGAAAAAAAATATTTTTTTGAATTGATTTATTATTAATTTACAGCAAATCCAGTGATTGAGGTAAATAATGGGGCTGTAAAAAGTACCTGCTATTCAAAACTATTTGTTTGTTGTGGAATTGGCATTGACTAAGAAGTTGCTATCTCATTTCCAAGGCCAAGTGTCCACTTGCAATGGCAGAGTGAGCAAGAGGTCAGGTGCATAGGGAGAATAGGCCAGCTAATGTGGGGTCATGAAGTGTAATGCCATCTTACTGCCAATAATATATAACCTGAATCTAATCATGAGGAAAGAACACATAAACCCAAAGTCTGCAAAACAATTGATGTGCAATCTTTAAAAGTGTCAATGTCATAAAAAACAATGAAAGGCTGAGGAATAGTTCCAGAGTGAAGAGACCAAAACAAACCAAACCAAACAAAACAACCCCTCCAAAAACAACAACAAAAAACCACCCCAAAACAAAACAAAAACCACAAAAACAAACAAACAAAAACCACACACACTCAAATGTAACATTCAATCCTGAGATTGGATACTGGATTGAAGAGGATATGGTTGCTTTAAAGAGCATTATTAGGAAACTGATTAGTTTTAACATAGAGATATACCATGTTAATGGGCTAGAAGACCTGATATTGTTAAGATGCTAGTTCTCTCAAAATTGGCCTACAGATTCCAAACAAACCCACTAATAATTCCAGAAGACTATTTTATAAAGATTGACAATCTGAATCTAAAATTCATATGCAAATGTGAAGAACCAAGAATAGAAAAAAAAATTGAAAAAGAAGAACAATTTTGGACAACTTGCACTACCTCTTTTAATATCTACTATAAAGTAGTAGAAATCTACACAGGTTAGTATTAACATAAAAACAGATATAGATAAAAAGGACAAAATAGAGAACCCAGAAATAGATGGCACATATATGGGCATTTGATACCTGACAAAGGTGTAGAGGAAATTCAATGAGAATCATCTTTTCAATAAATGGTTGTGAAATAATTGGACGTCCACATGCCCCTCTCCCCAGAAATATACAAAAATCAGGTCAAAGTGAATCATAGAAGTAGATGAAAATCCTAAGATTATAAAACTTTTGGAATAAAACAGGTGAAAAGTATTGTGACCTTGGGTTAGGCAAAAATTTCTTCCATTCATTCTAGGAGCACTAAACATTAAAAATAAGATAGCTGGACTCTATCAAAATTAAAGCCTTTAGTTCTTCAAAATGCCATTCAGAGGCTAAAAAGAGAGACTAGATAAACTCTTTAGAAGATATATATGTTATAGAAATTGTGTTCAGTCTATAAAAAATCCTCAAAGCTCAATAATAAGAAAAAAACCCAATTTTTAAAAAATGATAAAAATATTTGATCAGACATTTCACCAGAGAAGACATAGGGCTGCCAAATAAGCATATGAAAAGACAACACCATGAATCATTAGGGCAATGCAAATTACAAACATAGTTATATTCCTATTAGAATGGATAAAATTAAAAAGGTACCATACCAAGCTTGGATGACAGCAGGTTTGGGGATCAGGAATATGTTCAAGGTCTTCTTTGTGGAGACGATTTCACAGCTTCACACATGTCAAAAGTTTAAAACTGTACTTATTTTTTGTACAGAATTGTACAAAAATTTAAAATTCTACATTTAAATATGCACAGTTGATTGTATGTCAGTTATATCTCAAATTATGTGTGTGCCTGTAAGAGTAAATTAAAGACTGTGTTTTAAAAAGCAAAAACGACTATTAAAAGCTTATTTTGTAATTGCATTTCTTTTACTTTTCTTAAAAATTACTAGGCAAAATGAAAAGAGCTATTTTCTCAGAAGAAAATTCCCAAAAGAGCTGGGCTTCCCACTTGCTCCTGGGCAGGTGTTTTATCTTCTAAGAGAGCTGGGTGTAGTCATATACCTCCAGTTTCTTCACAATAAATTGTGTTGAGGCTAATTTATCAGATACTCCCACCTATTGCTAAAAGCTTTATTGCTTCTTCATTTCTGATTCTTGCTAAAATTTTATTGCTTCCTAAAACTCTGATCAGAACCAAGTACAGCCAAGTGACATGAAGTCATGTTAGGCGTCAGCCACCATTTCAGTAAAACTCCTCACTTCATTGCTATTGGTTAAAAGTGATTTAAAAGCTATTTATAGTTAAAACTATTTAACTATAGCTTTTTAAATGGATGGATCACCTTTAATCATTTATCATGTAGAAAGAAGGGAAGTTAAATCTCTGTAGCTTATCAAAATGAAAAATGTCATATAAAATGTATTTAGCAAATTGCCAATCATCATGCAGCCAACAGTTTTTTTATCATTGTTATATCTTTACCATTATGTCCCATTGAATGCCCATCTGTCTGCCTATCTATAAACATCACCCTACTAGCTGTCTGTTTCGAGAGAACTATCAAAGGTAAAACAACAACAAAACAAATAAAACTAGTTAGTGATGGAGCTGGATTGCAGACTCTCTGCCTGATTCCTAAGTCTGTGATCATTCTGGTGCCAGCTTCTCATGGTAGGTGCAATTGAATAGAATTGAAGTGTGTATTATGAATAGGGGATGATTGTATTCCAATACTTTTTTGCATGTTAACATGACCTTGCACGTGGTTTGCTTAACGAAGAGCAATGCAGCTTAGTTTCTCTGCAGTTCCCTGAATAATTTCCCACTGCATTTACTATGCATCCACAGACTGCCAAAAAGCCAGATGCTCTTTCTTTGATCTATATTTGTTCTGTAGTTTCATTGTGCATGCTCTTAATTGGTCGGTTGGGACTCAAATATTTATTCCTTCATATCCAAGCAATACTAATTCTATTGAGGGCAGAGAGCAGTGGTTGATTATATATTTTAGCCTGAAGATCTTATTCTATGAAACATCAGCCTGTGCCCTTTGAAAACATTAGAAGTAAATATTTTTGTTTCTTCTCATTTGAATTGCATTTTACATCCCACCCCCACCCCATAGAAACCATAAAATTTTTTCTTAGCCAAAACTGGTTTGGCTCAGTGGATAGAGCATCGGCCTGCGGACTGAAAGTTCCCAGGTTTGATTCCAGTCAAGGGCATGTACCTGAGTTGTGGGCACATCCCCAGTAGGAGATGTGCAGGAAGCAGCTGATCAATGTTTCTCTCTCATCGATGTTTCTAACTCTCTCTCTCCCTTCCTCTCTGTAAAAAATCAATAAAATATATTAAAAAAAATTTTTTTCTTATATATATAACAATAGCTTTGTGAGTGGTAAATATATGCTTATGTGTGTACAGTTTGTGCTTGCTATAAAAATATTTATTAATTGAAACAGGTATATTAATTTTTATTTTACTTTTTTGTTAATCCTCACCCAAGGATATTTTTTCCATTGATTTTTATTTTAGAGAGAGTGGGAGGGAAGGAAAGAGAGAGTGGGGGGTGGAGGGAGAGAGTTAAATAGAGACAGAGAGAGAATGCATCAATGTGAAGATACACATTGACAAGTTGCCTCCTATAAATGCCCCAACTGGGGCCCTAGAGTGAACCTGCAACCCAGGTATGTACCCTTGGCTGGGAATTGAACTTGTGACCCTTCGGTGCACAGGCTGACAGTCTAATCATTGAGTCACACCAGCCAGGGTTAAACAGGTATATTAATTTTTAGACATAATTGTTGAAAAGTATTTTTGGGAAAGACCCAACATGCCACAAGTGCCTCCTGTCTGCCTTAGCGTTTTGAATAATATGAGCACAATCTGGATTATTTGATCCTAGCTATCCTTCCGTTAATGTTCCTTGCTATACCAGGTAGGTTAAAATTAATTGCTATTGTGAGAAAGTTGCTGATTTCTAGTGGTCTTAATGGTGTTGGTGGATATTAGGTTCTTCCACAGGATCCCAGGAAAAGCATTTCCCAGACCCAAGGAGATTGTGGTGTGGTAGATGATTTAATTTTGCAAACTGAGCAGTTTCCCTCCTGGGTTCCCAAGTCTGATCTCCATCTTTCCCACCATGGAAAACGTCCACTGTGTCTTCAGCAAGGCCCAAAGGCCAGCTAACTACAGTATCAGAAGCAGTGACAGAAGATGATACTTCATCCACTTACCCTTGTAAGATGGCAAGGCCCAAGGTCTTCAAGGGATGCAGATACAGAAGATGAGATCTTCATCCCCTTACTCTTGTAAGATTACAAGGCCCAAGGTCTGCAGGGGGGAAATGCTACCATAGTTAGCTAGATATTAATAGGAAGAGAACAAGGGGACTCAGACATGGTTAAGCATGGTCAGCTCGGAAGCATGAGCCTTCACCTCACTCTCCATTCCCCACAGATCATTGGGGAAGGGATAGAACAATGAAGGGGGAGGTAAGCACATGCTCAATAGAAGTCAAAATGGCACAGGGGCAGGTGCTTGAGCATAGATGCCTGTGAGCCTAACCTGGGAGAAGGAGTGGACCTGTCAAAAGCCTGAGAAAGCTTGGGAAGCTGGTTGGTTGTTTTGGAAGAGTTCCTGGTCATGATCCCAGGGGATGGGGATTCTCTCTCTCTCTCTCTCTCTCTCTCTCTCTCTCTCTCTCTCTCTCTCTCTCTCTCTCTCTTTCTTCCCCAGTAATGCACTTGCCTGTTCATTCACACATTGTCTCTCGCCCAGTAGCGTTCAACCATGTGGGTTGCAGCAGACTGTGTGGGCTCCAAAGGACTAAGCTTTACTGTGAAATAGAAACTGAACTTGGCCTTTGTTTTGGCCTTGCAGAAGTCACAGTTGGACTTCTGCTATGGTGGAAAGATATGAGATAGGACATTGGGAACCTAGGAGTGGAACTCTTTTGATTTTTCATCACAAATAAATCATCTTGCCACATCATAATCCTTCCTTTGTGTGTCTGGTAAATGCCCCCCCCCCTCGCCCCCACCCTGTGGAAGAGCCTGATTTCCGCCAACAACATTAACACCTTATTTTAAATCCATCTGTTCTACTTATTGAAAACAGAACTGGGTACACTGATTTAAAAAAAAAGCAACAAGCAGAGAGCATAAGGGTTGAGTGTCAGTGGTATGTTTCATTAGCTCCTCTGGGCTTCTAATGGAATATAGATTAGTTTGTCCTGTGAAGGATGGTTACAGCGTAAGTTGGTGGTAATGTTCATGCAGAATACATTATAAAACTCTTTCTCCTGCCATAGCTGATTCATCATCATTTTCTAGTAAGGCAACCATAAGTGACACAGTAAATTTTTTCAAGGAAGAGGCTTATGGAATGAAATTGATAGAACAACACAAGGGAAGATATTAGATAAGTTTATAAATCTGCTCCTTTATAAAATGTACTTCAACACATTATATGTTCACCTAATTTCAAAAATACATTTGAGTTGTAGGACACAAGGTTATCATTCCCAGTTTTTGGTTGGGAAATTTTAGCCAATATAACCAAGTCATTTAGCCAACACTTTATATGTGTTTATGGCAGAAGCACAGATCTCCCAACCCCATGTGCTGTCAGTTACTAGTTGGACTTAGTATATTTCCCTCCTGCCAGAAAAGACCATGCCCTTTACTGTGGTTTCTGGTGCTTGGCTGCCCTGGAAAAAAATATCATCAATGTTTTGAATGATCACCATTACCAAAAAATAAGTAGACCCTAAAAATAATGCTGATATACCAAAAAGAAAAAATAAGAAAATAGAAAAATTATCTTTATAGAGAAAAATATCCATGAATGAGACTCAAGCAGTACCACTTCTGATTCTGACATTAATTTTTCTTGCCAACTACAGGGTTCTCTGAATATTTACAAATTAAAGGACTATGAAGGAGGAACTAGAGTTCACCAATGTCTTCCTTACTAGTAAATAATTTTTACACTGTAAGTTCCATGTCTTTGTCAAGGTCCCACTGGAGAAAGGAAAATATATATACACTGTTCGAGTCATTCAGATCAGAAATAGTCTTTTAGATTAACCTGCCTGACCCATAATGCCTATTCTAGACACTCAAAAAGTATACTAATTAAAATTAGTTTGAATTTTTAATATATAGAAATTGGTATGTTCTGGCAAAGTCACATTGCCCAGTGGAAATACTGAAAGAAGACCTGACACCTATAGCAAGAGACTTTTTTTCTCTAAATTCCTCATTTCTGGAATTTTGAAATTACAAGGGAATTATTCCAGTCTTTTCCTCCCTCTCTAAGAAAAGAGAAAATATTTAATCATTGTAGAATTATGGTTCAACAAATCTCTCAGATTGAGATAACTGACTTATTTGCATTTTGAAATTTAGATGAACTTTTTCTATAGTGATTTATTTGTAACCTGACCCAGCTTCTTGGGCTAAAGTAGAACAGAGTTAGTTGGATTCCCTAGAGTGAAATGGTTTGAATTCAGGAGTTAGAGTCAGACAGACTTGGATGCAACCCTCATGTCTGCCACACACTGGCTTGTGCCCACTGGACAGTTATGTAATCACTCAGGTCTCATTTCCTAATCACTACAACTGGTATTATGATAGGAAGTTGCCCAAATTTATTTTTCCTTAACGTCATCTGGTAGAATAACTGAAAGTATCTAGCCAATGTTATACTCACTATAAATTTTAGCTGTTATTATTACCATTACTCATTCATGTTGGAAGAATGGTTAAGGTTTCTAAGCCAGTTCTCCAAAGATGGAAGGAATCATCTAACTGTAAAAGGTCATCACATGTGTTGACTGACATAACTGTTACTGATTGGATGGAGGCACAGGTGAGGTCAAGATAACCACTGGAAGGGATTTGGGAATAAACTGGTCAAACTAAGAGTTGGATGTGTGAACCGGGTGGGTTATTAGGAACTAGTGCCAGAAAATGACTCTGGTTCGTGTAGGTCACAGAGATGATGGAAACAGAGGCTTGGGAACAAGCAGGCACGTGGGCAGCCTGGGCAGAAGGTCCAAAATCACTCCAAAGAACCCACCTGGTGATGTCAACAGACACAGCTGGGGGGTCCTCTGTCGTTACCCATCCTTCAAAGTGCCTGGTGTTGCTGCTGCTCCAAGAAGGCATGAATTCTCACTCTGCCCACTTCTTTGCATCACAGTCTCCAAATTCAGAGTTTTGGATAGGTGGGTCTGATCAGGAAAAGGGTGCAGTAGAGCAGTCATACCTTTCCACGTCCTAAGTGGGAGTCTGTTCCACCCATCATGACCTAGGGTAGAAGATCTCCACATACAGAAAAGATAAGGAGATGCTGACTGGCTAGAAGGCTTTGTGTCCTATAAAAGGATAGGCTTGATGTCAAGTGTATTGTCTGAACCAAAGGTACCTGTGTTAGTATGGTCCATGCTTACAAGGTAGGTCGATGGTTAAACTAGCTGAGTCATCTAGTGCCTGAGGTCCCTTACTGGTCATTTGCACCGGAAGGCATCTGGCCTGTCCCCATGGCAGTCCCTCAGCTATCTCTGTGGGCTCATGGGATGCTTATGGAAAAAGCTGGTGGTTGACCTGTTTAGGAATTCAAGCAGTTTCCCTGATCTTGATGGTTTTGACAATTCTCCCCAGGCCTAACTGGGAGAAGGTAGTGTAGGGTTTTGATTTGGAAAAAGAGGACACCCCTTAAGGTAGGTCTTACCACCTCTAGCCATAGACCAGACTCTTGAGTGCTCATGTTTGGGGGCAGGGAGGTCGAAGTCTTTGAATCTCTTCCTTTAAAAAAAAATCAGTTTACTCAATTTTAGTCTAAATTGAGAACATAAATATAATTCTACCAATTGTTTTAAAATATAAACATAGGGTTTTATCTAAAGGTAACAGTGTTATTAAGGGAAATTCAGGGAAAATGGAAAATTTCATTACCATACCATTCTTACACAATCACTTTAGTCCTTTTAGCCCATATTCTGTCATGGATCCTCTGCTGACCATTCAGCCCATAGGGGCAGCATACTATCCCTCAAGCACACACTCAGAAACTGCTGCCTCTCAAACCTCATTTCTAGACAAAAGATGCCCTATTTTGCAGATAGGGAAATTGACAGCTTGAGGGGCTATGTCTAAATTTCCAGTGGGAGTAGGCCCCAGGTCTCCATATATCCTAATGGGCTATTCCTTTAATACTTGTCTTTCTTTCTCTCTCTCTCTCTCTCTCTCTCTCTCTCTTGTAGATTGGGCTTTCCTTTATCTTGCTCTTCTCGTTCTCTTTCTCTTCTTTCTCTTAAAGCTCTTCCTCTCCTTTTCCTTCTTCCTTCCTTCCTTCCCTCCTTCTTCCTTCCCCTTTTCTCCTTCCTCTTTCCTTCCTTCCTTCCTTCCTTCCTTCCTGGCTGCCTCTTCCTTCCTTCCTCCTTTCCTTCCTTCCTCCTTTCCTTTCTTCCTTCTTTCCTTTCTTCCTTTCTCTCTCCCTTTCTCTCTCTCTCTCTCTCTCTCTCTCTCTCTCTCTCTCTCTCTCTCTCTCGCTCTCTCTCTCGCTCTCTCTCTCTCTCCATAGTTTCCTTCCAACTCTTTTTTTGTCAATTGAATTAAAGAATGTTAAAAAGACAGCAACACTTTTTTTCTTAGAAATTGTCAAAGAGTAAGCCACAGTCCCACGTAGTAATAATTACAATAGGTGCTGACCTTGTTAAGCACCTTGTGTGTGCAAGACTCTTTATATGCACTGTTAATCCTAATAAAATATTGTTGTTAATCCTGTTTATAGACTAGGTGACTGAGACTCTTCGATGTAAGGGACTTGCTCAGGGTCATACAGCGACCTTGGTTTAGAGCTGGGCTTGGAAGCGAAGTGCACAAGGAGGCAAAATCCATGTTCTTTCTCCATGTAGCTGCCCTGGAAACTCGGAAGACAGTGAGGTTTAGGGTGCATTCTGTGTTTAAAATGGTTTAAAATGGAGTGATTATAAATAGGACTATTTAACTCAAGACCAAGTAGTTATTTTCCTGAAGCATTTGGCTTAATTGAATCTACGGAGCTGTAACATGCTGGACTCTTTGTCTCTCTGTGGGCCATGATGGGAAAAATATTTTTTATGAGATGTGTGCTCCTAAAGCTATAGCTCCAAAGAGCCAATGAATGACTGAGTGATGTGTAGCTTGAAGGAAAGTGGAAACAGAAAGCAGCGTAGCCTCGCGGGAAGGATGTCATGTCTCCGGATCCCCCACATTCTATAAAAACATCTCAGGACAGTTGTCTCATAGAAGGTGAGACTTAAACAGCTCAGCCCTGAATGGATCCAGGCATTTCCCAACCATACATTATGAAGATCCCTTTAGACCCGAGTATTTTGAGTTATTCTCCCCCCAAGTCATCAAACTGTGTGACACCCCTTATCCCGCACTTACTCCCACCCTCAAATGTGGCTTTGTTAATAGGAACTTGCGGCACTGTCCTGTGTTTAGGAGTCCCAGGTGTGGAGTGTAAATGTACAGGAGTAGGAGACAAGCCTGGAGGAACTCTTTAAGGGAGAGAGAAGTCAAATAGCTACCAGATAAAGGGCTTCTTTTCAGCTTGTCATTGGTGCTAGTTAATAAAGAAACTGTCCCTAGAAAAGGAAATTGTGAACTTTATGGTACTTGGTGCTCTTCCAGAGTTTTAATACTGAACAGATATCCACGAAGCAAGTATGTGAGTCATGCCAAGAGCTTGCACAAATTCATTTGTCACGTGTCCAGAATCATGGCAGTACTAATTGTTCACACGTCCTTCATGGTACCATGCTCTAATTGGCAGTGGCATCCCTCTCTTTGTGTGCTGATCTCACTGCGTCATGCCTTTGGAGTAGAGGTTGTTTTTTTAGGGTGGTATGAGGATAAGAGGAATGGAACTAGAGGTTAGCCACAAGACTAGACCTCAATGAACCCCAAGGTCTCACGGCTGGAGAATTCAACAGCTGCATTCCCTGCCAGGCAGCCAGGTTATGATAGGGTTGCAGGTAACAGTCTGTAAGCATTAGCTGATACTACACAATCTTAGGAACTTTCCCATCCGGGTACATTCAATAGCTCCCAGGAATTGGGGATGATAATTGCGAGCTTTCTCTCTCTCTCTCTCTCCTATTTTCCATTCCTTCTTTCAACTAAATTTGGCTTCTGGGTATAACAGAAAAGAATCCATAAGATGACCCACCCAGAAGAAAACAACTAGAAAACTTAGGCATAATACAAAAAAGCAACATCCTGAAGGTGCTGGGCAATGAGCAGAAACAGAGAGAAAGGTGGGGAGTGCACACTTGCTTGAAGGAAGGGTGTGACGAATTCTACAAGTGCATTCCTGTCCCCAAGCTTTTAGCCTGGACTCAGTGAAATTCAAGCTAATCGCTGTGGTGACTGGGGATCATGTAGAAAACCCATGGAATACCAGAAATGAGAAACTGGGAAAACAGGAATGCTGAAAAGAGCGAGGAAATTATAGAAGGCAAAGAGACAGAGAAGCCATCCCCAAACCCTGTCTACCCACATCTCTGACCCCTGAAGAACACATGCAGAGAGAGACTCCACACAGTGCAGCAAAAGCAAAGGATCTGGATTGAAACCAGGGCTGCTGCCCATCAAACGAGTTGGCATTTCAAAACCATCTATGAATTCTACCTTTTCCAGAAGATTTCAGTTCTCACGATGTCTTATACACTGAGGCAGGGCATTGCAACATCACTAAGAATTACACTGCTCTCTCAGTTTTCACTTTCCTTCAAGTTACATTTCACTCATGGATTCATTGGCCATTGGATCCATGACTTTAAACACATGTGTGTCATAAAATTTCTTTTTTACCCTCATGCCACAGAGGTAATCAAAAAAGCTAGTATGCAACCTCTTCTCTTTCTTTTCTCTTGAGAGGGTGTTCCATTTTCTTGGTCCTTTTGGATTATATCCTGGACTTGGTGAGTTATGGAGATTCTGGATTCTATTATTTTTCTCCAATAAGTATTGTTTCTGCAAACAATATAATTCACAATATCAACAGATTTATAAATTGTACTAGGCAGTGCCCTGGAGATAGAACAGAGAAAAATACAGAAGAGGTCTTCAGCCTCAAGGAGAGAAATAGAGGCACAGACAATGAACAAGTAAACAGAGAGGGAAAACATTACCCACGTGATTGGTGTAATGAAGGGGGGACTATGATAATAAACTAGACCAGGGATGGGTAAACTTTATGTAAAGATTCAGTCAGTAAATATTTTAGGCTTTGCAACTACTCAACTTGGCCATGGGAGCCCAATACAGATATAGATACTACATAAATGAACAAGCATGACTGTGTTGCAATAAAACTTTATGTAAAAAAGCAGCTCATGGGTCAAAATTTTCCAATCCAGGTGCTAGGAAATAAAGCACACTTTATTCTGAATAATTCAGATAAAAAAAAGTGGTCAGAGAAGGCCTCTGTGAGGAGAAAGATTTTAGCTGAGACTTTAGGAAATGCCAGTGTTTTCTGGGAAGAGACGTAGTAAACATAGGAGTTCTAAGGAATGGGAAAGGCTCGGGCTGTTCCCAGAACTGTCGAAGGCCAGTGTGGCTGCAGTGTGGTCAGCAAGGGGCAAATTAAGGTTGGAGAGCAGACAGGAAGGTCATGCAGGGCCCGTAGGTCAGCCTGAGGAATTTAGATTTTATTTCAAGTGCCAGGGAGGATCACTGGAGGATTTTAAAAATGGACACGATGTGATCGGACATATAATTTAAAGGTCACACAGTCTCTTGTGTGAAGAACAGCTTGGAAGGCGACAAGAGGGGCAGCGAGGATCCCAGCCTGCAGGCACTTGTGTGAATCCTGCCAGAGACCATTAAACTTATACTTGGTACTTACACAGCACTGTCATTTGCCTTCTGGGGTCTTATTCCCATGAAGGAGTAACTTTTATTCTCCACAATTAAAATATAGGAACCAAATGAACTTGGCCAAGGTTATGGAGCTGGGATGTAAACTCAGGAAGACTAAAGTTCAAGTCCGTCTTAACCACTGCCCCATAGCTCCTTGACCTTAAGTTGCCCTTCCCACCACTGCCTACGGCGTTGTGGTTGAGTGGCTTCCAGAACTCTTTGGCCCAGGTCAGCATGAGTCAGCAGTAGGCCATACCCCATCAGGCTATTGGCATTCCTCACAGCCAAAGCCTGTGTGTCTGATGCCTGGATGCAGGGGAGCCACCTTGTCGCCTCGGAGAGCGTGTGCCAGGGCACGTTCACAGCTGACACCTGGCTGCGTGCGGTTGAGCGCAGTGTGCGGCGTGAAGACAATGTCATTACTCAGAAGAAACTGTGTTGAAAACTTCGAAAATGCTTTGCGTGTCAGTTTCTTTTTGTTCTTAATGACTGATTGCACCAGTTTGGCAAATTCGTTAAGATTTAGTGTTCTTTCTTGTTGTTGTTTTGCTTTGATTTTTACCAATCAGCAAGAAGTTTTTTTGAGATTATTAGTATTTCACACTTAATTCATTGCATTTAAGGAATATAAGTATTTAGAGATGGATGGCAGCTGCAAAATACTGGTAGTTTCCACATTGTGCTCTGAGGAGTCTGAAGAGTCAAGGGAAGGACGATGGAGACTCAGGAGGAATGCGTCTCCTTCAACTCAAGCACTTTCCTTCTTTGCTGTGTCGAACTTTTGGAGAAGATAAACAAGGAGATTCAACTGGTAAAAACATAACCTTTTAAAGTAAGGTAACTAAGTCCAATGCCTGGATTTTAACAGAAAAGTAAGTTAAGACCCAGAGAGATGAAATGGTTTGCTAAGAACCCATAAAGCAGCGGTTCTCAACCTGGGGGTCACAACCCCCTTGGCGGTCGAACGACCATTTCACATGGGTCGCTTAAGACCATCCTGCATATCAGATATTTACATTACGATTCATAACAGTAGCAAAATTACAATTATGAAATAGCAATGAAAATAATTTTACGGTTGGGGTCACAACATGAAGAATTGTATTTAAAGGGCCAGAAGGTTGAGAACCACTGCAAATGTACCTTGAGAATCAATGTGGAAAATGTTAGATAAAATGTTGAGTCAATGACTTGTATCTAACTATTACTTTCTAGCTATTATTCAGGCAAACCATTTTATCTTTCTTAAGTCTCTTAACCTATAAAAGAATTTTCACACTGTCATTTGCTTTTCTTCTTTTCATTCAGAAATGTGAATTTCAATGAGGTGAAGAGGGTGGGAGGAAATTTTAAAAGACAAACTTGGGACAATCTTGTCTTGTTGCACATTACGTCACTACGCATACTCTCCATCAGAGTTTGTGTCTGTTTTGTTAAACAGCACAATCCAGAGTCTGAATAAGAACCTTTCACACAGTAGGAGATTCATAACCACTTGTTTTGAATATAAATTTACCAACCTCTAGTATTGAATAACCTACCTTGTTGCAATGGTATGTTCAACTATTATTAATGATATTCTGCCATCTGCTGGCAATATGAATAATTACAATTGCATCTATGAAAACGAAATCTTGGACTTTTTTTGTTTTTATATAGCTTTAACAGTGTATAGAGAAAATATTGTGGGAAGACGTTATGTGTTTTATAGTAAAATTAAAAATATACTCTCTATAAAAAATAGAAAAAAATATAATCTCTATAGACCAGAAGCCTTTTCATTTTCTGTACAAAATAAAACATGTACCCTTATCTGTACTGAGAAACATAAACAAGCCTTCGAAAAGAAACTCACCTGGAGGGAAAAAAAAGAAACCAAAAAGAACTATGGTGAGGGATGCCCCCCTGTGGACCTTTAGGGCCTTAACTGGGATGAAGGGATGAAGGTTGGGCTCTGAAGATGAAGTGAAGACTCTTAGAGAATTTAAAATTAATTGTGAGTTTTCTGAATCCCTAGAAAAATCCCAAGTGTCATTTGCTATCAGGCCTGGTCCTTTGGAAATAAAATCTTCATCAGCATGTCTGAGTCCTTCCATCAAGCAGAGACAAGATTCGAAATTTGTTCCTTACTAGAAACAAATAGACAGGGTAGGTTGCTATCAAAGCTTATGATCTGATAAAATTCCTGGATATCTCACTTTTCAACTATGTGATTTCTCTGGTCCCCAAATTTGTCCTATGAAATATGGCCTGTTTTAGAGGAACTCTAAGGTCATTACAGCCTTGAAAACCATTAAATCTGATTACCATTTCAGCTTTCCTGATCACAAACAGTTCCCCCATCCCTCCCCTCTCTAGGATGCAGTGCCAGTGAATATGAGAACTTACGTGACAAATGGAACTTTGCAAATATAATTAAATGAAGGATCGTCAGATGGGGGGGATTATGGTGGATTATTTAGGTTGTCCCTACCTAATCACAAGGATCCTCATAAGAGGGAGAAGGAAGACCAAAGTCAGAGAAGGCAGTGGGACAACAGAAACAGATTGGAGTGATACAGCCACCAGCCAAGGATGTCTGTGCGCTTGAGAAACCGGGAGACCAAGAATGGATTCGCCCCTGGAGACTGCAGAAGGAACCAGTCTTGCCGATACCTTGATTTTAGCCCTGTAGGACTCATTTCAAACTAATGACATCTATAACTTTAAGAAAACAAATTTGTGTTGTTTCAAGTTACTAAATTTGTGGCAATTTGTTACAGCAACAATAAAAAACACTGTACATCTTTAATCAATAAGAATTTTTTGCATAATGATCATATTCTTTTAAGACTTCACAAAATGAGTAGTTCCCTAATAAGATCAAATTTCATATTCAAATTTTCATGATTTTGTAGCTCTGATCACCACCTATTGTCATCTGTTTAACACACCTGCTTTCCCCACTAGACAGGCTTGTTAAGGGGAGGGATTGATTCTATTCTGCAATGTGTTCCCTAGAGCACGCAGGTTCTAGCATAGAGTAGATGCTTGATAAAATCAGGTTAAATTGAAATGAATCACATCAAAATAGCTTTGATGTAAAATTTATGAAAATGCAATGTCACCGTTATGATTATATATACCAAGTCAGAAAGACATCACATCATAATGGCAAAGTCACTGTATGACATAGTTTAAAAGGTAATTGTTATAACAGCTTTGTGAAGTAGGTAGTATTATCATATAGTTGGCCAGCTGAAATTTGGAGGTCAGTAACATGATGAATACCATCCAACAGGTGATGAGCAGAGAGAAGAGTCAAACCCTAGAAATGGCTACCGTGAACCCCTTTCATTGCACATGAACAGCAGCTGCTCAGAGAGCTGACATGTGCAGCAACCAACAGGGTGGGGAGAAACGACTGCTTAGGCAAAACCCCACTTGTTATAACTCAGGTGGCAGAGCTGTAGGTGGCGGGAGTAACAGCCTAACCCAGAGAGTATCCGAAGTCAGGTGAATTAGAAAGTGATGATTAATAGTTAATGTAAAATGTCATCTAATTCCTGAGATTGAGTAGAATGAATGTCATCCCACACAAAAAATATCAGCTGCAGGGAAAGAACAATGAAACCCTTCATGGTGTGATATGGTTCCTGGATGGGACTGGATCTTTCACTATTGGACTTATTGGGGGAAGAGAAAGATCTAAAGATCTCCTAAAGATCTCCAGGCCCCTATTCCTGGATCCTGTGAATGCTATCTCATGTGGCAAAATGGACTTTGCAGCGGTGATTCAACTAAGAATATTCAGATGGGGAGATTATTCTGGATTAATTTTGTGGCCCCAAACACAATCACGTGTCCTTATAAGAGGGAGGCAGAGGGAGTTTTGCACACAGAGAGGAACACAGTGTGACCGAAGCAGAGACTTGGCTTTAGAGATGAAGGAAGGGCTCACGAGGCAAGAAATGCAAGGAGCACAGCTCCAGATGCTGGAAAAGGCAAGAAAACAGCCTCTCCTTTGGAGCCTCAGGAGGGCACAGCCCGCCCACACCTTGGCTTTCGCCCAGTGAGGCTCACTGGGGACTTCTGGCCTCCAGAGTCTGAGGGGAATAAGTTTGTATTGCTTTAAGCCACCAGGACCGTGGTCATTTGGTCCAGCAGCCCGAGGAAAAGCGCCCTCACAGAGTGAGGTGAGCTCTAATTGCATGCACCCTGTAGTTTCCAGCTGTGAGTATGCCCAACAGAGCTTGTTCCTGTACTGGTGCTGGTTAATTTGCGTATTATTTTCCCTATGAACAGCGGTAAGCCTACTTTTGCTCCACTCGGTATAGATGCACCTCAAGTCAGTTTTTCCATTGATTTTCTTTTTTCTTTTCTTCTTTTTTTTTGTTTTTTACTTAAAAAAGTCTTTATTATTTGAGAGCAGTTTTAAGTACAACCAAGTTGAGAGGATGGTAAAGAGATTTCTCATATACTTCCTGTGCCAAAACATACACAGGCTCCTATTATCAACATCGCTCACCAAATGTGATATACGGTTACTTGGGATGAACCTATATTGGCACACCGTAATTTCCCATTGATTTTCAGTGTGAAATTGCAGTTGCTGCTTTACAGAACCCCAAGGAGAGCTGTCTCGGCTGCTTCTCTCACAACTATCACATTGTTTCATCTTTTTAAATACATAGAAAGAAGCTCACAAGTCAAAGCTGCAGCTTGATGAGTCTTGAAAAGGTGAATGTTCCATGTTATCATCGTCCATCAAGAAATAGAGCCTCCCCACTCCCAGAAAGCCCCACTGTGCTCTTCATGTCATCACCTTCTCCCTAAAGGTACCTGTATCTTGACTTTCCCTGTTTCTAAACCTTATGTAAATGAAACCGACAGGATGTATTCTATGCTTTCCAGTTTCTTTCATTCGACACTGCGTTTTTGAGCGTTGTAGCTATAGTTTCTTCATTATGAGTTTATTTCACAGTTTATTTATCTAGTGCGTTGTTTAGGGACATTGTTTCTAGTTTGGGGTTATTATCCACAGTGCTTTTATAAACGTTCTTGTGCATATTTTTGGCACACCCATATTTGCATTTCTGTTATTTATATATGTAACGATGGGTTAGTGGGCATAGGGTATGTGTTTGTTCAGTTTTGGGATTACTACCAAACAGATTTCTAAATGGGTATGTCCATTTATAGTCCCACCAAGAATGTATGAGATCTGGGTTCTTTTCATATTGACAATTTGTTCATTGTAGCTATTATGAAGTATGTGGTATGTATCTCAGTGGGATTTTAATTTTCATTTTGTGATGCTCCTATTGAAGTCTTTTGGCCACTTCTCTGTTAGATAACTGATTTTTTTTTTTAATGTAGGCATTTAAAACATATTCTAGATGTGAGTTTTTGCAGGATATATGTATTTCAATTTTTTATTGTGTACATTTCCAATCCCTTAAATGGTATTTTTGATGAAAGAAGTTTTCAATTTAAAACAAAATGACAAAAAAAATTAACAATATTTTTGTGTGGTCTGTTGAAGAAATATGCACCTACCTCAAGGTCATAAGGATTGTTTTGCATATTACTGTATAGAAGCTCTAATGTCGCACATTTTATATTCATATTTACTTGTCAACCTAAATCTGAATTATTTTGTGTGTTCAGTAGGAGTCAAATTCTATTTTTTCCATATGAGTTTTCATTTGACTATTTCAGTTTTGTCATAAATATGACACCATTATAAATGTGTGGGTCTATTTATGGACTCTATTTTATATCTGTATTTGTCAAATATCCATGTCAATATCACATTATATTAATTACTGTAGCTTTATAGTAAATCTTGACACATGGCAATGTAAGTCTTCCAACATAGATCTTTAAGGTTGCCTTAATTATATCGGTCCTTTATTTTTCCATAAAACTTTAGTATTAGCTTGTCAATTTCTATACATAAATGAAAGTCCTCTGGGATTTTAAATAGGATTGAATTGAATATACATATATCAATTTAAGAAGAACTGATATTTTTATATTACTGACTTTTAAAATCTATGAACATGATATGTGTCTTCATTTTATTTAAGTCATCCTCAAGTGCTGGGGTCCCACCCCAGCGGGTCCAGGGGTCCCCAAAAGTGTGGATGGAGTCGGCGAAGAAGGAATGACACAGAGACAGCGTTCAGTTGATCAGCAGCCTAGCCAGGATCTCCAGCCAAGTTCTGGTCTGGATCTCCAGAGAGGTTCTGGTTAGGATCTCCAGCCAGGTTCTGTGTCCATATTCTCTTGCTAGGTTCTCCAGGCAGGTTCTCCAGCCAGGTTCTGTAGCTATGTTCCCTCGCTAGGTTTTCCAGCCAGGTTCTGTCCAGGTTCTCCAGCCAGGTTCAGTCACCAGGTTCTAGTCAGGTTCTCTTGCCATGTTCTATCCAGGTTCTGTAGCCAGGTTCTGTCTCTAGGTTCATCCAGGTTCTCTCGCTAGGTTCTGTCTCTAGGTTCTGTGGCCAGTTTCTGTCCAGGATCTTTTGCCATGTTCTCTCCAGCGAAGTTCTTCTGTCTCTAGGTTCTGTGTAGGTTCTGTGTGTAGGTTCTGTGTCTAAGTTCTGTCTCTAAGTTTTGTGTGTAGGTTCTGACCTCCAGTTTCTGTGTCTAGGTTCTGTGTCCTGTTGTCTTGTTACATCTGTATTTATACCAGTTGATTCAATCCTATCAATCTCTATTACAAAGGTTAGGGCGTTTCTTATCTCCATTCCAGGGAGTAAAGATTATGTAGCTTAAGCATGATTGTTCATAGTTAAAGTGATTAATTACCTGCCTGGCACTTAGTTGAGGGGTTTTATTCCCTCCCTAACTTCAGGGGAAAATCCCTACCTGGGGAAACAACCTTTCTCAGAGAGGAGACCTTGGTTAAAACACATAGTGCCAAGAAGGTGAGCAAACATTTTAAGAACAGTGTGCCATATATGCCAGGTCCTTTGAAACAGCAAGGATGGACCGGCTCCCAGCACTCGTTTTCTTAATATTGATTTATATTTTTAGTATAAACATCTTGCACATTTTTTCCTCTCCATTTATAATTTTCATGTTAATGCAAATTACACTTTTTTGTAGTTTTATTTTAATATAACTTATTGCTTATATATAGAAACACTTACATAGATAGAAATACATAAAATACATAGAAATACATTTGATTATATTGGACATTTTATTTAGTAATCTTACCAACTATATTTACTAATTCTAATAACTAACTTATGACTCTGATTTTTTTATGTCCAGAATTATATTCTCTACACGTTATACATTTTTTTTTCCTTTTTACAATTCTATTTTTTTCTTGGTTATTGTCCCGCTAATAGAGGTGTTGTTTTTATGCCTTCTTTTCTTGTTCCCAAATGCAGGGAACACTTTTAATATTTCAATATTACATAGCCCTGCTGTTGACCCTGCATCATTTCGTTTTATCCTTTCTAAAAAAAATCTCCTCATACATATTACAATTAGAGAAGTTTTTTACTAAAATAAAATTGGGTCAATCCTAAAGTACAAGGACATCAAAAACATCTTAAATTTTTTTTCTACCTATTTCCCTATTTAAATCTAAGGAGGCAAATAGTTTGACTTGCTTGCCATTGGCATTCTGGTCCTACCTGCTGGCATTTGGGCTGTGACACCTCTGGACACGTGCCTACCTCTATACTTCATTGTACCTATTTGTTTTCACATCTGTCTCCTTCCTGGACGATAGGCTTCTTGAGTGCAGGGCTCATATTTTTATCTGCTTCACTAATATGGTAGTCAGTACGCAGTTGTATCAATAATGATAACAATAATACTCATGGAAACAGTACTTTATGCCTGTTTATCAATTAATTAGAGGCCCCATGCACGAAATTTGTGCAAGAGTAGGCCTTCCTTCCCCCAGCTGCCGGCACGGGCTTCCCTCCAGCCACCAGCAGGCACCCGGAAGGACGTCTGGTCTAATTAGCATATTACATTTTTATTATTATAGATCCTCATATAACTGTGCAGTAAAATTATTTTGACTTTAGAGTTGAGGACACCAAGGTTTAGATTAAGTAATCTGACACATCTTGATGTGCTTGGGACAGCCCTGATTTATACTTATTGCTCTGGAGCAATTTCTTTGTTATGGGGTTGGGCCACAACATTAGTAACAAAGAAACAGAATTTCCAGAGGATGAGGCCCAGAAATCAGGATTTTAAAAAGATTCCCAGGTGATTCTAATGTGCAGCCAAGGTTAAGAACCACTGGCCTAGGGCAGTGGTTGGCAAACTGCGGCTCACGAGCCACATGCGGCTCTTTGGCCCCTTGAGTGTGGCCATGAAGTTTCAATCACATTGTACGTGTGCGCGCACACGTGGTATTTTGTGGAAGAACCACACTCAAGGGGCCACAGTTTGCCGACCACTGGCCTAGGGTAACATATCTCATTGAGGTGTGAAAATGCCACTGATAGATTATGGTAAGATTGGAACGTGTTTTATAGACTAGCAATGGTGGAAATGAAACCCTCAAAGAGTTGGAGAACGTTAGCCCAGCTAGAAACCAGTATTCTGACAGAAACACATCATAAACTTTGGAGACGCTGCTCACTTAGAGATTTTCCCACTGACAAGCTGACAACCTGTGCAGAATGTCGCCAAGATTATACTTACACTGGTCTCGATAGCCTGGGCTTTGAAGGCACAGTATTGTCACTGGCATCACGGACACTAGTTTTCACCAGGAGTGACAAGCCCTAAGGATACTCCCCTTTCTGCTCTCAGTGTCATCCAGGCAAGACAGTAAGTACATCTAATAGTTTTCTGAGTGTTGCAATGTAAGAGACCACTGGCTGGACCGGAAGAGGAAAGCATTCCAAAGCTGAAGGAGTCACCAGTATGAAATTCAGCCTATTCCGAAGTACATCAGCCTCTCCAAAAAAGGAGACAGTGGGTTTGCTAGGGCCACAGACTCACTAGGTAGAAGTCTCCCCCACCGAGTTTAAAGTCAAATTCCTGTGTGATACGTTAGTAACCTCATGCAGACACCAGAGATGCCTTCCTCAGTAATCACAGTTACCACAGTCAGGGTCGCAAGCTGGGGCCATGAATGGGGCCCAGGATTCTATAACTCAGAGAATTTGACCTAATGAATAGCCAGGTATACTAATCAAGACCATAATGCTTTATCATTTACAAAACACTGTCACATATTTTAGCTCCGCTGATCCTCACAAGCAAGCGAGTGACAACATCACTAGAACCATCCCCACTTCAGAAATGAGAAAACGGAGGCCTGGCAACATTAAGCTGTTTCCCAGGAAGTGACAGTTGGGACTGCGAAATTTTTTAATAGCAAATCCTTTGTTGTTTCTAAAACATCATGGTCTCCTCTTCTGATGAAAGGAAATCACTCTTAGGAAACAGAAAGATCATCAATATTATTAACATTTTTATTTGAAATTAATAGCATTTTTATATCATTTTCTTGGACGTTTCCTGGTGAGTACCATGTATGTAGCTCAAATGAAGGAGAAGATGGTAAAAGAAGAAATAGGGTCCAGAGAAGTTCTCGGAGTTGGTGACAGGGCCATATGACCTCCTGCCATCCCCATTATGTTAGCCTTTCTAGAGCCATTTTCTAAGGACGTGAGCTAGCGTTACCCCCTTGAAACTCCAGGAAGTGCTAAAACTTTTGCCTTCTGAAAATATCCTGATCTTACATGGGGCCAAGAATAGGAACTGGTATATGAGTGGTTAACATAACTTCATCCTGCAAAAAGCATGTCCCACATAGTCCCTCTGTATTAACAGAAGAATGATGGTTATGCTTATGTGTCAATGTGGCTGGGTCACAGATAACTGGTCAAAGGCTGTTCTGGGTGTTTCTGTATATCTGTGAATGTGCTTTCTGGAGGAGATTAATATTGAAATCGATAGACTTTGAGTAAAGTAGATTACCTTCCATAATGGGGATTGGGTTTCGTCCAATCAGTCAGAGGCCTTAATAGAACAGACTGATCCCACCTCTCAGCCCCCACCCCAGCAGAAGGAATTCTGCCTGCAGACTGCTTTTGCTTCCCTGGGCTCGAGCCTTCTGGCCGATCCCATCAGACTTTGGACTTGCCAATCTCTCACACCTGCAATGGCCAATTCTTTGAAATATATACACAAATCCTGTTGGCTTTGTTTCTCTAGAGAATCCTGAATAATCAATAATGTTAGATAAAGTATATAGTATATAACATATGTGTGTACACACACACACACACACACACACACACACACACACACACACACACATCTATGTATACTCAATCTAGCCATTGAAATGAATGAGCTTTATTGGCCCCCTATAAAATTAAAAGTAGGCTGCCAAATAACTGACCAGATCATCCTTTTAATAAGATGCCAGCCACACCCTGATTGTCTCCTGGTTTGAGGTTCAGGTCTTTGTTGAACCCTAGAGTTGCTTTCCTCTTTGTGAAGGAAACATAGGAACTCACTCAGCTCGCCTCCCTGTTCCTCTAGGAGACTGTTTTCATTGGCTTGAACAATATGGAGCAATTTCTTAAGAGAAGGAATGTTTGATAAAACTTAACAGCTCGTTTTCATGAATTTTATGAAATAACACTATTATTATGCAGGAAACATTAGATTCTGGATTCCTGCCCACCCCATGCTGGACGTAACAGAAGTTTGCGCTAACAGGGATCTAGGAGGGAGGGATTAGAGGGCAGTGACTTGACTGCTGCCTTGTTGTGACTATGAAGAAAGCAATGCTTTGCACATCATAATTCGTTAGAAAGTTCCCAGGGACCTGGGGTCACTCACACTGGCCAGATTGGTGGACATAAAAGAGGGGACGGAAAACAAGGACAGGGTATGAAATATCTGCTTCCTCACTGTGACTCTGGACTTCTCACGGCCACTTTCATCTCACATGCATGCTAAGTGAGATATGGGGGAAAATTAACTGAAGGATTAGGGAGAGAATGCTTAAACTTCAAGGGCTTTTACTGAGTAAACACTGACGAATCTAAGTAACAGAACGAATGTTTAGAAAATGATCCTTTAAAGGAAAATGTTTCCAGTGAATTGGGAATTATTTGGAAGAAGGAAAGCCACAACTATGTTAGCAATCCCTTACAGCTTTTGTGGATAAAGGTAGGGGGGTAAGCCAACACTTTGTAACTACAAACTGATTTTTCTATAACGGTGGCAAAAGTCTAGCAAAACATTTTCTAATGCTTATGTCTGAAGTACTTGCTTGGAATTGTTCCTGAAAAGTAAATGTTCTTTTGACAATTCTGATTACTTTATTCAGAGAACAGTCCATGTTTATGTGTATACACATTGACATACATAGTGATCTACCAAAAATTTTGAAGAAATAAGTTTTTATTAGCTTCAAGCTAAAATGTTAACTGGAAGTGCACTGATCAAGGCAGTGATACTTTCTTTTTAAAAATTTATATATATAGTGATTTTTTGTTCCACTCATTTATGCATCCATTGGTTGATTCTTGTATGTGCTCTGACCAGGGATTGAACCCACATCCTTGGAGTATTGGGACAATGCTCTAACCAGTTGAGCTACCCAGCCAGGGCATAGTAGTAATAATTCCTATTATATTACCTTTTTAAAATATGAAAGTACTAATCTAGTAATTGTATTGACTTGCAAGTCCTTCGAGCATCCCCCTGTTCTGCCCCACATTATTTGCATGGCCACAGATGGTTTCCCACTGGCATGTCTGTCAACTCATGTTTAATAAAACATGGGAGACCCTAGGGGCCCTTGAAAGTGAATCACATGAAATAGTATCTCTTTAAAGTGCTTCTTGGAACTTTGGCAATGAGTTCCAAGCTAAGAACTATCCTCCATCACTTAGTATATGGACATGGCTTTCTCTAATGGGAATGTAAACCTGGCTTAAGCATCCACGGGCAGAGGTAGAGCTGCTCCTCTGTGCTCAAAGGCATGCCCATGTGTGTTTGTTAACAGAACCTATCGGTTTTGCCTTCCTCACTCACCCACCAAGAGATTCTATATTGCGCATCTGAGGACAATTCTTGGCAACTGTCAAATCTGTTTTGCTTGCTGTCTTCGGATTTTCTGCTAATCTGTCCTCCTTTCCCCCAATGGCCTGTGCACAGTGGTGTAACACAGCTGGGGAGGAGAAGTGAGGTTGTAGTACCCATGTTGGTACTAATTTCACAGATTTACTAACAGAAAACTGGAATTTCATCTCTGATATTCACAATGAGAGTTGCCTTATGGCTGGACCATCTTCCCTTTTGTACTTGTGAGACAATTTTCCTACTAATTTTATTTGTAAAGGAGTTAATAACTGCCCTGAGAATATCAAAGTATGTGTGTAGAAAGGCATTAATTTTGCAAATAAAATTACATAAAACACACTTATTTTCTTGAAAATTTCAGGTTGAACAAGATCGAATGTCTTGCAGCACATTTAGTTTTTAGGTCTTTGGATTCTGGGTTTAAATGAGAACTACTAGCATTTTTATATGTAAGGAAGGAAGGGGAACTATAAAATTCTAGGGCTGAAAATATTTTAGCACTTCATCAGCCTCCTTTATTTGCCAGATAAATGAACTGAGGCCCACAGCAGGCAGGTGACACACTGAAGCCCCCAGCAGAGGCCACCAGTAGCAGAGGAAATATTTCCCAGTAATTAAACCAGTGACCTTCCTTCTACATGAAACAATTCCTTCAGTGTGGGGAAGCCTGGGACTTGGTTGGAAGGTCTGTAATAGGAGGAATCTCTGAAAGGACAGGGACCTCTGGGGGGATCTTGTCGAAGGCGGTAGTCCCTACCTTGACTTTTCTAAACAAGTCCGAACCCCGGGGGGTGGGGAGGTGAGGGGGAGAGGTTGCTAAAGTCTCTGTTTAGTCTTTTAGACCCGACCTTGTAGAAGCATGTGCTTTCTCAAGGATACTTACCCTGCTGATTGTATCTAATAGTTAATTTTAGTTCAAGCTGTTGGGACAATAAAGGCCTTAAGAAGGCAGGCAAACAGGACTGCTTTTTACTTCTAAAGAAAAAAAGTCCCTTAGCCTCTCTTTCACAGAAACGTGTCAAAGCAATCTGTTCATCCATTGCTCAGGGTCTGCCCGTCGGCCCTGGCATTTCAGAATGAAGAAATAGTTGGTTTTTAGCAAAATAGGATCAGTTCACCTTTTTAAAGATTAAACAATAGTAATCCTATGTAACTTCTTTCTCTGGTTCTTCTGACCCTTCCTAGTTAAGAGTATCAGTTTGCCAGCCTAACTGAAGGGAGAGCATAGTTTTCTCACTTATAGAAACTGCAAGACAGATAGTTATAGAACCAGGCTAATGAACTGGCTGGGATTTTACAACTTAAGCTGAACAAAAACATATTTACCAGAATTCATACAAAGCAAGTCTAACAAGTACTGGGTTATTGTTGGCCAAATTACCACTGTTCTCTTGCAACCTAACAGGCCTTCAAGGAAACAGAGACATTTGTCGAAGAGGGATGAAAATAAATAATTTTCAACTGCTCATTCAGCCTGGTTTCTATAACATGTCTTGATTTGACACAGTAAAAGTAGAGAGAGGAAAATATGGGTCATTAAGAGTCACAGCTAATCTCTAAACCCCACTTTTTATTATTAAAATCTCTCCTCTATAAATCTCTGGCTGTAGGTACTGCTCACTGGTGTCCTGGGCTCGGTGTTTGCAGGCCTCTGCTCAGAAGCAGACAGTGCCTGGGAGCAACCCAGCTGGGTGACTCAGTATCTCCCTGTTTACACAGCCTGTAAGGCAGCTTAGCCATCCTGGAGTTTTGTGACTATGGAGGGATGGCCACGGAATATGCCTCTTGGATCTTTCTAAAGAGAACTTGCCCTGGCTAGTGGTATCAGCTAAGGACCTGAGAGATCTGTTGCTGGCTCAGAGCTGAGGAGCCTCTCCCTCAGGCATCCCAGCCAATAGCTGAGCACAGTGGGATGAGCAGGGCCTGCCCGTGTCTACACAACCCAGCCCTTCTCAATGAGAGGCCTTTGTGCCAGAGCTCCCAATGGCACTGGCAAGACTTTCTCAGACTTGTACTCGGAGGCTCTTCCTACCAGGTCCTCCTCCTTCCTACCCAATCCTCCTCCTTCTGACTCTCCTTTCACAAGTGTGACACCTACATGTTCACCTTGCCTACTCCTCCTCCCTTTCTCCTTTATCTTTCATAAGTGTTATTCCCCAAAAATTGTGTGAATCTCTAAATTCATTCTGCTTCCTGGGTGACCCAGCCTGACACAATGAGCTAACACCTTTTAATAAATCACACTTTAAAAAATAATCCAATTGTTCTAACTGAAGATACTTTAAGATCTTGTTTGAAGGAGCAATTTTGCCCCTCCCCACCTCCCACAGCTTCTCTTGCTGGGTGAGTCTGTGCAGCCACATCATGCCCGGTGTTCTTGGACAAGGTGTAGACACGTGAGTAAAGCTGAGTCAATCGGGGGTTTTTTCTGGAGAATTTAACTAAAGATGTTGAAACCGGAGTTACAAGGCATTGAGAACTGGAGCTGCAAGGTCATGTGAACTGGCACCATGGTAACTTCATGTAAAACGAAGCCACAAGGAAACGGAAAATAAAGGCATTGGAGAGGAAGCCAGTCGGCTGCAGATGTGAAGAAACAACGAAGAGGAAACACCACAGCATCACCACTTTGGAATACAGTCTGATGGTTTCTTACAAAACTAAACCTACTCTTACAATACAATCCAGCCTTTAGGTTCTCTGGTATTTACCCAAGGAGTTGAAAATTTCCATCCACCAAAAAACCTACACATGGATGTAAATAGTAGCATTATTCATAATGTCCCAAACTTGAAAACAACTGAGAAGTCCTTCAGTAGGTGAATGGGGAAGTAAACTGTGGTGCATCCAGACAATGGGATAATATTCAACATTAAAAAGAAATGAGCTATCAAGCCATGAAAAGACATGGAAGAAACAAGTGCCTATAGTAAAGTGAAAGAAGCCAACCTGAAAAGGCTATATACTACATGATTCCAACTATATGACAGTCTGGAAAAGGTTAAACTATGGAGATAGTACGTGATCAATGGTTGCCTGGGGCTGGGTAGAGAGAGGGATAAGTAGGCGAGCACAGAGGCATTTTAGGGCAGTGAAACCTCTGTATGAGACTATGATTACACTTTTGTCCAAACTATAGAATTTACCACAATGAACGTTAAACCTAAACTATGGACTTTGGAGATGATGATGCATCAGTGGAGGTTCATCGAAGGAATCAATGTACCGCTGCGGTGGGGGATGCTGATAACGGGGAGGCTGTGAATGTGTGGGAGCAGGGAATGGGGTATATGGAAAATCTCTTCTTCTCAATTTTGCTGTGAACATTAAACTGCTCTAAAAAATAAAGTCTTAGAAAAACACACAACTATAGCATTGCAGACAAAATAAGTGCTTGATGTCTAGGACCACCATTCCTTGGTCCCAGATTCCCCAAAGTCTGGCTGCACATGTGGCTGCCAGGCTCCTTGAGGACACTCTGTGCTCTTATCTTAAATTCCCTAATACTGCAGCCAGTCTGAGCCATGAAACAGTTCCCAAGACAATTGCTCAGGAACAGGTTTATGTACTTACTCATCTCAGGCTTGAGTTGAATTTAGTTCCTTTTCCAATACCAATAAAAAGAATCAGAGTTAATATCAAACTGATGTCTTTTTGTTTTTATCCCATTTGCCTGAATCACATAAAGTGACAAATAGCACTTGGCTTAAAGGGCCTTAAATAGCATAATCCTATATAATAAAAGGCTAATATGCAAATCAACTGAACGGCAGGAATGACCGGTCACTATGATGTGCACTGACCACCAAGGGGCAGACACTCAATGTAGGAGCTGCCCCTTGGTGGTCAGTGCACTCCCACAGGTAGAGCACTGCTCAGGCAGAAGCCATGAGTCGGGCTCATGGCTGGCAAGTGCAGCGGTGAGGGCGCAGGCTGGGCTGAGGGACCCCCTGAGTGCACAAATTTCATGCACCGGCCTCTAGTGTTAATATGTTTTCCCCACCTTCTGCATTGTATTTCTTGTGCATGCTCTTGCAAACCTACCAAATCCAAGGTACTTTGAGATCTACTTTTCCAAAATGTAAAATGCAAATTAACGGGGAAAACTACATACAAATTTCAATTTAATTCCATAAGCATTACCAAACACCTCTTATGTGCCTGGCAGTATGCTATTGCCCGTGCAAATGATAAGCATAAACATAATCCAGTGCCTGGGACCTTAATATTAACATCATTCAATAGAAAAGCCACACACATATGAAATTTTAAAAAACCAGTAACAATACAAAGTGTCAAGTTTAAGTGCTCTAGACACTGTAGGTACTTAATATAGTGCTGTTAAGTGTTATGGAAGACAATGCATTAGCTCTAATTTGGCAGTAATGATCACATTTCAGATCCCTACAGATAAGCCAATTATTCCTTGAGTTAAGGTAATTCAAATGTATCAGATAAGTCAGTTCTTCTGGCCAGTGAAACCCTTGTAGGAAGGTTCTGCGTTTGTTTTGCAACCCTCCATAACCTAGCACAGGGTTTTAATCACTCAATACACGTGAATGATTGAGTGTTAGGACAATGAAACAGCAAAGTACTGTAGCGCTCTAGAGGTCATTCTTTGGCTCCTGGAGTATGCAAACTCTTCATTTTGTTATTTTCTAACACAGTATAACTAGACACTATAAGGATCAATACTGCAATATATTTAATGTGAATATCAAATACTTTATTCTCATTGACATCTTGAATTTATATAAATTATTTCAGTTAATTCAGCATAAAAATAAGTCAAGACAACCAGAATATGTAATTTTAAGAATTCAAAAGATGTCAAAATATGTCTGAAATTACTCATCATCCAATTATTCACAAGTTTTTAAAATAAGTCCCTGATCCATAGGTGGTTTTGAGACTTCAGAATATTAAGCTTTTGATTATGACCTTGAAATAAAGTAGTTTCTAAAAACACACCAAATAAAAATATTTTAATGAGATGATTTGGGGAATACACCTGTAAAAGCTACACAAAGGGCAAAACCACTTATTAATTTGTTTAGTTTAGCTAAGTATTTGCATCCCCTGTAAGATTGTTTCAAATCTTTTTAATTTTGCTCATTTCTCCATCCTGATACCACTTCCCTTATAACACCCGGCAGGTGAAGTGAGCCTCTAATTATTTTAACTTAAAGATCAGGAAACAAGTTTTCCTCACTATCTGTACCTTGTCCCTCCTTGTCTCATCTAATAATCTGCTTTTCAGCCTCAGAAGGGAGCTATGTCCCCTCTCTGCTGGGACTAACTCTGTGTGTGCTCTCTTCATCCTCACCTTCTTACCTTCATGGCCCTGCTCCATACACCATCTACTCTCTCCTGCTGCCTTCCTTTTGTAGTCACCTTCAAATATTGTATTTTGTTTAGAGAATAAACAAAAAAGGAAACTCCATAAGACACCTTTCCTTTATGTTTATACTCCTTTGAACAACTAGCCCACCACTTCTTCCCCTGGCACCATTTTTCTTATATATCTTGACATAAGCAGCTTCTTCCCTCTTTCTCCCATCCCCCTCCCCTCCTTTCTTCCCTATCCTTCTCCTCCCTCCCTTCCTCTCTCCCTCCCTCCCTCCCTCCCTCCCTCCCTCCCTCCCTCCCTCCCTCCCTTCCTTCCTTCCTTCCTTCCTCCCTCCCTCCCTTCCTTCCTTCCTAAAGGCTTGCTTTGTTTCTCAAACCCCTGGGCGTCTGGAAGCAACAGGCCCTCACTGCTCAGTATGGAGAGTTAGCCCCTACCAAAGGTGGGGTGCTTGCCACTGCTTTGAGAGCCTTATGATAGGCATTATCATCACTCCTCTGAGACCTGTGATCCCCGGACACCGTTCCTCAAGTTGCCTTGCTGTTACATCAACTTTTCCAAAGGCTTCCTCACTCTTCTCCCTGAGTTCAGTTCCTCTGCCTTCTACTAACCCAGCCACAGACACCTTCCAGCTAGGACTCCCTGCCTGGAGCCTGTATACCTCCCTGTGCCGCTGACACGTAACCTCACCCAGCTAGACACTCAGCTCACACTGTGGCCTGGTTTTGGCTTCTTCACAGTTCCACAACCTTCTCCCGCACACCCCACAATCAAACAAACCTCAACGCTGTTCCATTCACTGCCCTGGATGTTCCAACCTCCGTGCCTGGAATGACGTTCCTTACTCCCAGCAGAGGCCTAACAGCATCAATCAAGACTTCAGAGACCAAATCCTCACTAATGTTTTGCTAGTTCTGAGCTTTTCTCTGAAGTTCTAGAAGCTTTTATCAAAATCTTATGACACTGATCCTGTCCTTGAATTACCTTCCTTCACAGGCTGCATGTTCTCTGAAGGGGGCCACTCGGTTCTGACACAGAAGAGTGAACACAAAGTCCGATGGACTTAGGTTTGAATCCTCCTCAAACATTCTCTGTGGCCACAGGTAATTTACTTACTGCCTTTAATCACCACTTTTAACAAATGGAAGATTGGCATAACAACCGCTCACAATAAAATTGTGGTGAAAATTGTAAGAGATAGAAAAGAAGTATAGGGCACCTAAACGTGTTTACAGATTTTTGTTCTATCAGGTTCAAATTACTTATTTTAAATTATTGCCAGTGGTAATAAAACATGTCATTTTCCCCCACCCTATTTTTTGACAGGCCATAGAATATAAATGCAAACATTTCAATATTTCAGTTATTCCTATTTTTCTCTAGGGAAGCAGAAAAGGGAAATTTACTTTAAGTATTTTTCCTTGAAATGAAGAGGGGGGCGGGGATGGGTGAAGGGAGAAACAGGAAAAAAGTGAGAGAAAGAGGAAAGTTGTAGGGGAGGAGAGAGAGATATTCAACTCTTTTATATGAGAAAAGTAGAATGTTACTCAACTGAAAATACAGATGTGCTTCCAAAACTCAAAAAAAGCCCAATTTTTTTCAAATGTTAAAATACTCTAAACACGGGTCAGCCTGCAAGTCAAATAAGTAGTTCCCATCTGCTCCAAGCTTTCTGAAGTAACCTGCTCACAGATGAATCTTAAGCAACTACTTGCCTGTTTTCTTAACACGGCTTGGCCAGGAGTTGTGAACTTTGGCTCAGAAGACCTAGTTTAACAGTGACTAGTGAACGCACCTCACAGCTTAAGCCAGTGGTTCTCAACCTTGGCTGCACATTAGAATCACCTGGGAATCTTTTAAAAATCCTGATTTCTGGGCCTCATCCTCCGGAAATTCTGTTTCTTTGTTACTAATGTTGTGGCCCCTCCCCATAACAAAGAAACAATTTCCGGAGGATGAGGCCCAGAAATCAGGATTTTTAAAAGATTCCCAGGTGATTCTAATGTGCAGCCAAGGTTGAGAACCACTGGCTTAAGCCAAATTGGGCCTTGGCTCTCTGCAGGAAAGAGTAATCCTAAATAACCACCGCAAAAGAAAGTGCAGGTGTTCTGTTCTAATCATGCACATGAAGCTAGAGCTGGCAAAATCCTGTCATTTTCTAAGCCTCCCACAATGAAAATAGCAACTATAAATGGTGAGAAAACAGCCTAGGACCTAACATAATATTACTGACTCAGTTCCCTTTTGGGGGTGCTGAAGACTTCCTCAAAAAAGAGACCTACGATCACTTTTAATCTTCCACAGAGCTTGGCATTGCATCAGTCATCTTAAAATCTAAGAACTTCAAAATGCATTAATCCTGAGTAAACTGGATTTTGGTAACATATTCATTCTCAGTGACTTGGCCAAGTAGTCCATGTGACTAGCTTAATTAGAGGCTGGTTGTTTTCCAGTTGTCAAATAATCTTTTCCTATTTAAGAGTTAGAAATAAAAACATTCCCTCATAAAGGAATTGAATAATTTGGGACACAAACAACGTAAGTATTTATTTGAAAAAAATTTCCATATAAGTACAATGGCAGAAGCTACAGTAGCTTCTCACTACTAATTCCAATTTGCGCTCACAGTCACTTTTAATGCATCATAAGTAAAGATACTGCTACAGAAATCTATTTCACAAGGTACTTAGAAAAAATATATACACAATCTCTCCAATAGAAAGTTAATTAAAATAACAAAGCCAGGCAATATAAAGCTAAGATACAAAACAAGCTGACATTTATAAACATAAATAAATAAACATGTACAAGAGTCTATGACAACAGTGAAAAAGAAAAGCATTACAGTGCAAGTAATGGCGACAAGAAGGCAAAATATCTCAGGATGCTAGACTATGATTCAATACAATGGAGGTTTTTTTTTTTAAAGGACAAAGAAGAAAAAATCCCAGAGAGTCTGAATTGATATTAGTCTGAAAGCTGAGCTGAAACTAAATTTTGGCTCCACAGAATTACATTCCTGTAATTGAATTTCTGTAATTCTGTTCTGAGGGGGTTAAGTGAAGGGGAGAATTGTATCCTTAGAACTGAGGGTAGAATTTGGCTCAGTCTTTAAATCCACTTGCAAATGTTTCTATTCAGCTGTTTCTTCCATTTTTCCTTACCTGGTTACTGGACATTTCTAAAATGGAGCTGACATTGTTGTCAAATATGAATAAAAAGGTTTCCCATATCTGGATAAATATGAATAGAAATCAAAGTCATTTTTGTAGCTAACTCTTAATCACTGTTAACTCAATACGCACTTTGGGTAGAAATCTCACAGTAGGGAGCTAATTAAATCATGAATCTCTAAGGCTTGGGGACAGTATATGAAGATTCAGTGACTATTTAAGATTAATTTTTATCTATATATAATTTCTGCCAGAATAAGCAGCCTGTTAATATATGCCTACAGGGAAAGATCTGGCTCTACTGTAATGGATCTTTGTGATTTGAAGATTTACTATCCTTCCCTACTATGTACACCCCTCCCCTGTGAAAGCAAAGCTGGGCAATGCTCATGCCCCCCGGACAGTGTTCCACCCTGCTGTGAAATGGAACAGTAATAAAATCCACCCTCACGTTGTCTTATAATCCATTCAATCTGGCAAATAGCTTCATGACTGAGGATCAGCAAAAGGTGAGAGGCCCCTTGGTGGCTGCACAGTCTGGATGCTAAGTCTCAGGCTGAGAGCTATCTGCTTTCTGCATAGAGGGAAAGGCCCCCAGGTGCTCAGTTCTGCCTGCTGCCTTTAAACAGATTGGCTCCAGAATGGCTCAACTTCCCAACACATAGCCACCTCCCAGAATCTGATACTTCCCAGATAACCCAGAGCAGATGTAAGGGTACAGCACGTACTGAGACCAATCTGTAAGAAACTGGATACAAATCCATCATTTAAGAACAAATAAAATGTGGTCTCCTAAACATTCACTAGCAAGCATATTACTCCGAATAGTTTGAAAGTTAAGTAAATTGCTTAATATTATGCATGGCTTGTAGGAAGAAACCTAATCCATAAATAACACCATCTATCTTACCAGACCTCCTCTGGCTCCTATAATCAGAGGACTTATGTACAAATAGTTTTTCGACTAGCAATTGTAGACCCACATGTTTATAAATTATTTTGATTATGATAAGTCACCCATTTGTCTCAGTTTATATTCCTTGGAACAAAACTCTTAAAGGGGAAAGTAAGAGGCTTTTCATTTGTGCAACTGCAAATGTCTTAAAGTCTGCAGAGCAAAGGGTAGGACCCGAGAGTCTCAATGATTATATTTCCTAAAAGGGAGAAACTATGGCACACAGCGTGCCTAATGGAAATTCTCATTCCTTCCACAGCCTGTGGGCTCAATATTCAGTAGAGGAGCAAAGCAGAGGTATAAGAGACTCATTCTTCAATAACTACTGGGAGGTTCACATTAATGAACCACCAATGCTAAACTTGATTCAAATGTATGGAGTTAAGTAATAATTAATGATGATCCTTAAGCTTTGTGTCTTGAATAGGATAAGTAAAATAGTATAAATTTGCATGGCCTCGTATTAACTAGGTCAAAATTTGGTGAATTCTTTCTTTCTTAAGCATGTTATGTTCCTGAAGGTTAAACAATTGGTATGATAAGAAAAAATTCCTATCTGTTCTTCAGGTCAGACATTCTTTCGTATCTATGGTCGAACTTTCATGAAAAAAGAGGATATATGCTACTTCATTCACAGAAACTAGCACATTTCAGGAGTTGCAGGCATCCACAAAAGTTAGAAATATCATTATGCTTTGATTGTTGAGAAAGATTTCAATGAAGCAAATGGCTAAACCCAAACCTAACTACTGGGTGGGGCGTGAATGAGCTCTAAACTAGGGTTTGTCCCTAGCTCAGCCTCTCCCTTCTCCTCTAATTTTAATGTCTCCCCCTGAGTTCTGATTAGTGGAATTCAATTTTATATTTTAAAAATTCATTTTTCCTGTGGCTACTGAATACTGTTGCTCTCAGTACTGAAGTTTTAGTGATGATGGAAACTTCCCCATGGAAGAAATACACTGAAAAGACAAATTTTGAATTTCATAAAAGCCTTTTTAACAAAATACATTCCTCATAGATATGGAGTTACCTAGGTAATGGCACATTTACATCTGCTAGTCACAGTGTTCACTGCTTGACGATCACATTTCTTTCTTATATTAAAGACATTAAAACTTTGTGCTGTGGCTGAAGGTGTCTGAAATGATAATGTTTTTATAGAAGTTATCTGAATGAGGATTGCAATAACCCTTGACCTTATCAATGACCTGATGGACAGGGATGATTGATGTTTGTTCTCCATCAGCATGGGTCAGTTTTGATGAGGACTTGTCCATGGAAGCATTGTCTGTAAGAAATGATACAAGAAATTAGGCAAGAGGAGCTGGTGAAATGCCTAAGGGCCACCACACTGAACACTGTATTTTACACATTAAAAAAATATAGAAAGGAAATAAAACTCTGGTTCTCAGGTTAGGTAATAGGCGGCACTGAAAATTCACATTTTTCCCCTTCAAAGTGCATTCCTATGGATAGGTCAATGTCAATTTGCCTTCTAGTAATATGTGTTAGAGTTTGTTTTAAGAAATGTTCCTGTAGTGGTATTTTTCAAAGATCTGGTGACTAATCAGAAAATTGCTGCAAAGAAAAAAATGTGGCAAGGCTCAAAAGAAAAAGTGACAGATTATATAACAAATGGATAAAAAGATGCTGAAATATTTATGGAAGAAATGACATGATGTCTAAGATATGTTTCAAAAAAATACTGAGAGGGAAGGCGGGTAGGTGAAGGGGACTCATTATACTATCCTACTTTATATATATGAAATTTCTCATAAAAAAATTAATTCTCACACGCAGATGTGTATATTGATTTTTAGAGAGAGAGGAAGGTAAAGAGAGAGAAAGAGAGGGAGAAAGACATTGATGTGAGAGAGAACACCAATTGGTTGCTTTCCATACATGCCACACAAGGATTGAACCCATAACCTGGGTATCGTCCCTGACCAGAGTCAAACCAATAACCTTTCAGTATACATGGTGACACTCCAACCAACTGAGCCACATCAGCCAGGGCAAAATTTTTTATAAAGTATAATTTAAAGGAACTTTGAGAATAAAAGTCAATGAAAATAAACATAAAAAGGATATTTTGAACACATTTTCCAATGGTTGCCTTGTAAAGTGATTAGAATATAGAAAAAATGTTTTATTAATTATTTTTAAATTAAAGAAATTAAAATTGTTTATCAGAAACATTTAAAGTATATGTTTTTATTAATTGTGCTAATCTCAGAATTATGTTATTGCTGACAACAATATGAGAACAATGGATAGAAATAAAGGACTGCTAAATACATTTTTGTTCTAAATCTCCCAATACCATATATTTAAATATTAAGTCCTAGACACAAAAGCTTCTAAAATTGGCTCAGTGTTCTGAAACTCAATTAAGCCCTATTATCTACAAATACATATGGCTGTCTTCATGTGCGTAACTTATGAATATCTTGTATATATCTTCCTTGCTCCTTTTCCCAACACACTTTGGAGAAAAATTCTACCCTAAAATTAACCAGAGATTTCACACTGAGGAAGGAGCAAATATGACCGTCTATATTATAATATACTAGTTCCCTACAGTTGTAGTTTTCTAGTCACTGTGGAAGAGGCAAAAGCTCTATCATGAAAAATCACTTCTAGAAATCATGGATTCAAAATTGGAATGCTAATGTCCTGCCATTTTTTTGTTTTGTTTGTTTTGAGTAAGTTAGACCCAGTATGTGAGAAAATATTACAAATCCTTCAGTAATTGGTAAAATCCATCAGAGTTATATCTATTGTCTTTGGAAATAATTCAAATTGTTCAACTGCTTAGTGTTGGAACAAAAGCTATGTATATTAAAAAAAAGAAGGCTAAAATTGGAAATGGTGTGTTCATCCCACACTCAAGGGAGCAAAATGGATGGTTTATGGGAAGAACGGGCAGATGGAAGCACGGCAGAATGATTATGCCCCAGAATTGGTGAGAAAAAGGCTGAGGGCATTCATTGTATAAAGGCCCTCCCACTTTTAGCTCTGGGCAAGCTGATTGGTTCTGTGCTTTTCTTCAGTTCATACATTCACTAGCCATTGGTTTTCTGTTGGGGATTTTTCTATTGAATTAAATTTCAATAATGAATAATTTTTTGCCTGATGTTTTAAAAAAAACTTCAAGGGTATATTCAGTCTGCTTTTTTGGTAACTTCTAGGGTCATGTAGCTTTTAGAGATTTTAACCAGCTCCATTCCCAATATGTGACCCAATTTTCTGGATTTTCATATTCTAATAAAAGAAATTCTGAACAAGGTCTGTATATCAAAACAGAGTTGGGCAAAAGTAAGTTTACAGTTGTGAATACACCAAACAGAATTTATTTTTGGTATTATTTATTAATCATTGTGTTATTTACCATTTGAACACCTATAAACCTTCTTCTGTCCCACCCTGTAGATGCAGTTATCAGTCCTCTGGTTAGATTATTACATATGGGCAGTATGTATTGTGATTATAGTTGTAAGTTTGAAAACCAGGGGTTAGGGAAATGAACTACTGTTTGACCTGTGCTGAAGTTTTAAGCAGATAAGATCCTCAAAAAGCAGGTTAAGAATTGACAACTTCTATTTTATGTCTTCTATGAATGTACCATGACAACTCCAGTAATTCATCAGATCAATGAAAAAGTAAAGAATTTCACTTTACACCTTTCTAACACAAACCTCTCAAGCACTGCTTTTATTTTGTTGTTATTGTACTTGATATGAAATTTACTAACTCCAGAGCATGGTACATTTCCTAGAAGGAGCGGCTTGCAGACACCCCCATGCAGACAAGAGCCAGCACAGCAAACAACCACTTGAAATTTCAGAAATTCCAGCTCAGGGCAGGAATGTCATTGTGCTAGCTGAGAAGTATTGTAAAGAACAAGCAATTTTGCTGGTGCAGCAAGAGTCTTAGTTTAATTCATGCAAATATTCTCTTATTACCTTGCAAAAAAATCATGCATTCAAAAAAATAATAAAGGTTTACCTGAATGATCCACTTTTGTTGAAGGAATGCTCTTAGAAGACATTATCTACACCATAAACATATGAATTTCTAGATCAATTCCAAGAAATAAACCAACTAGATATCCATGATGATATGCAGTGACTCCTTGCATACTCCAAGTGACCCAAGTACACCAGCAGTCCCACTGAGAACTGGCTAGGTAGCAGAAGGCCATTTGTACATCAGTTGATGGGAGACCAGAATGTGTTATATCATAGAAGTATGTTATATAGCTGACTATATCCTTATGCCAGTTGACAAGAACCCATTTAATGCCAAGAGTTTTATTATGGCAAGCAGAAAAATATTAATACAGTCTTTAAAAAAAAAAACACATACACAATGTTTTGAAACAGTAAAGTTTTTCTTAGGTATCTATCTTCATTTCTGCATTTCCTTTCATCTTTTAGTGAGTTTTCCCATGATCCTTAATATTTTCAAGTATTCCGTTAATGCTTCCAAAATGCTCTCTGTTCCAAATTATCTACCTTGTTATCTTCTCTCTCATTTTTATAGTGGCATTTCTTGAGGCTAGCAATTCTCAGCTGTGTTAGGGATAAGATAATCATTTCTAATTCCTAGTCATTCATAACTGGCTTATCACGTATAAATTATTTGCATTTTTGAGGGGGATGCAAAATGAGTATCTAATTTTGAGGTTGAATATCTTAAGTGAAACATTCATTCATTATAAATAAAAGATAATTTGTACCAGAAAACTACCAATTAGGTAGAATAATCTATTTTAGACTATCTCAGATAATCCCTATTTATTACACAGCAGGGGAGCACAGACCTCTTATTTTTAGGCAAAGCTATTTGTGTACAGAACTCAAAGCCTGCACCTTATTCTGGAAGGGAGTTTATAGTTTTTATTAAACACCCTTACTTCAAGAATCACCTAAACTGTTCCAAGTTCTCAGGTCTTTAATTAATTTTGGAATTAACAAACTCTCTATACACTCAAACATGTTTCTAGGGTGCTATCTTGAATCCCAGGCAGTGGCTATTCCACTGGTGAGGCACTGACAGAGGCGCAAGCAGGGGCAGGTGGAAGGATTCAAATGTACATAAGGATCATTTGAAATTCAAGGGTTTGCAATGTGAACATTTATACATCACACAACACACTCCCTATTTGCAAACAGCCGAAGATGAATCTTCTCTGTGCCATTCACCTCTGTTCAATAGCTAAACAAATTCAAAATTAAGGTTATTTGCATTATCCTTTTGGACACATCTTTAATTAGGAAAGTGCTGGGTGCTAAATATTGATTGAGGTTTAATTAGTATGTAAAAGTAGCAATTCTGCTATTTTCCTTTGAAATTATTAAAAGATTACACCTTATCCCACTGGTCACTGTCTATCAATATTGCAAAATCATCTTTATTTCCATGTTGTCTTCAGGATTGTTCATTTCATGCTTAGTGTTAGAATGTGTGATCATTGCAAATATTATGAATATACAGATTAACAAAGATACAATATTTCTCACCATCTTGTATTCATTCCCAAATATGATGTTCTCTATTCTTTCACAATTTTTTTTGTTTAATCAGTGATTCAAACAGTAATTGCCAATCACATTTTCAATGTTTAAAGTTTTAAATCCTAAAGGTAACATATATCCTGGATGGTGTTTCTTTCTGTTCCCATGCAAGCTTGCCAAGTAACTTTAATACTATGTTGAAATAATCTCAACTCAATTTTTATATACTATTTTAAAATAAAACAAGTAACTGTTAAACAAGATAACTATAATTTTTTAAAAGAAAGCTAAGTTTGCATTGGAGGCAAACACAATAATATTCAGAGCCAATAACAGTGGTTCTCAACCTTCCTAATGCTGCGACCCTTTAATACAGTTCCTCATGTTGTGGTGATCCCCAATTTCATTGTTACAAATTGAACATAATTAAAGCATAGTGATTAATCACAAAAACAATATGTAATTATATATGTGTTTTTGGATGGTCTTAGGCAACCCCTGTGAAAGGGTCCTTCGACCCAAAGGGGTCATGACCCACAGGTTGAGAACTGCTGGCCAATAACATTATAGCTATATAGATTCAATTTAGGTTATAAAATCTAAAAAAAAATAAAAAGACAAACATCTACAAAGGTGCTGGATAAGGTCTTCAAGTAAATTTTTGTCTACGTTGCCAATGTTGTCAGTAAAAACGTGACGAGCACTGAATCAGAGAGCACCTTTGCATGGCCAGGACTCACCTGTGTGACTATTCCTTGTGAAGTAGGTGGTAGAGCTGCATTTCGATTTGGATGTAAGATAGGTTGAGTTGGAACCAATGGAGCTTGAGGACAACGATTTCCCTAGATTATCAGAACTTTTCTTGATGGTATTGGTAGCTGTCTTACTCCAGTCTGAAAGAAATGACATCTCTCCATGAATCTGCTGTAGAAGGAATATGGCCTGAAGACTCATCACTACACTATTTAAGTAACACTTAGAACATTAGATGCAAACAACATTAAACTAAAGAAGTAGATAAGTTTCTTACTTTGACCCTGTGTAAAATATTGTTTGAAATCCTACTTTAATATCCTAAGGGTGAGAAGTAACCACTGATGGTAATAAAAAAAGGTAATACTTTGTATTAGGTATTTCATTTTACAGTATTGAAAAAATTCTCTTGGCCTAATCATGTAAAATTAGAACCTCAAAAATGTGGACAGGTGACAATGGCATAGTGGAACTTCTGGACATCTGACTTATTAAATTAGACATGAAGCCTTGAGCAGCCCACTTAACCAGTGTGGATTTCATGATTCTCCTTTGCCAAATAGAAGGGTCATGCCCAGAGGCCTCAGATCTCTTGAATTCCTAATATACTAAGACTCCAACCAAGCACCGTCACATACCCCACCTTTACAACTTGCTACCACTGGGACTGGGTTTCTCTGGCAATGGAAGACCCAATAACAAACATTTCCCACTATTGCCCTTAGACGTAAAAACCAGTTATCAGCTTGCCCCTTACCTGAGTTGTCTGCTAACCGAAATCTACCACAGCAGAGATGCCGCCTCCACTGTTTCTGAACGTTCTCCTTCATAGCACAGTGGAAAATAAATATAAATAAGCCTGCAACGAAAGACAATATTAACATTTAAGCCAATGGACACATTTTAAAGATAAAGCTTATGAAACACATAGATTCATTCTAATTTAAACTTTTTATACATAAACTTTTTATACATCTGAGTTGCAAAGAGGAAAAGATACCGAGGAATCTTGAAGTATGTGGTAGATGTTGTAAACCTTTAGTAAAGAACACAGAGGCTCAGATAAAACCAGAATTGTTACTTGTATCTGATTTTGTCTTTGCCTGTTCTGTTCAGCATTCCTTATAACCTAAAGTTTAAAGCAATATTCAATTTATGAGATATTTAATAAGTCCCTTACACTTGTTTTAAGATTATATGAAAATATTTCACAAAATTTAGAAAAGAATGTGAAAAACAGAAAACATCCTCTCACCACCTATTTTCATTTGTGTATTCTAAGCTATTTTATGTATGCATTTTATTGTAAGTTTGGGCCATAGAAAAATGGTAATTTTGCAGGTCAAAATGGCCACAAATCGGCAAATTCATGTGGCTTCACCTGCTTTAGTTTCTCAACATTTTAATGCAGAAATATTTCTGTATTGTGAAACAGTCCTCTTATTTATGGTCACTCCTTGTACCTATCAAAAGCTAACTGCATCATTTGTGCTTTGGAAGCGAATACCTTTTAACTTTTCAAGGAATTTGCTTCTGCATTTTAAACTCTCTTTACTGTTTCACCAATTTCTTCCTCTATGCTTTGTTATTCCCATTACTTACAAGCATATTCTAGTAACCCTCTTTTAAAAACAAACAGTAATTTCTCCTTTAACCCCCAGCTTCAACTTCTCCATTCCCTTTCCCAATACAATATCTTGAAATGGTTAACTTCTGCTGTTTCTCATTTCTTCTCTTCTTAACTCACATCCACTATGCCACTCCAACTGCTCTTGGGGAGGTCACACCCTAACTAAATGACTGCTTTCTCCAAGCCTCCCACACCTACAGCCCCCAATTCCCTCGGGGGTTTGCTAACACAGAAAATCCCTTTAATAACTAAACATGCTTTGTAGTGTGAATCACCAAAATAAATAATTTGAATTGGTTAACAGATCCTTTTAAGTTTTTAAGAGGTGGTGGCAGTTTCAGAGTAAAGAGAGCAGCAGCATGGGGCCTGTGGTAGGGTCGCAACAGGTCACAGATGAAGGAGGCTGTGTGGCGGGGAAGAGGGGGCCCTCTCCATCTCAGGTGCACCCTGTGTTTGTTGGCTGGGGCAGAATTTGTTCCTGAAAGTATTTTTGTCACACAGCTGAAAATACAGGTAAGCATGTGTTCTTAAACACTGTTTAACAAAATCACGTATTAGAGCTGAAAAAAGATTATAAACTCCAGTTGAGGGCATTCTTTCCTGGGCATTAATCCAGGAATTGCTCAATGTAGGGCCCTGCTTTGAGCAAATGATTTCTTTCAGTTGAGGGAAGAAGGTGAAATTTGCTAGAAGTTGCTTCCTTTAATACTCAGTAGTTTTTATAAATGTTGTACATTCTGGAGGAAACCTGTTCTCAGACTTGTTCTTTTGGCCTTACGGGGATACTAAAAAGTGACTTACTTGAGGATCTCATGTGGACTATATTCACAGCGGAGGAGGTTAAATGTAAGATAAAATGAACTTCATGAAACCACCCTTTAGATTGTGTACTGCTGTCTTAAATCATAATGAATTATATAGCATTAGATGACATTCCTATTTTTAAGCAACCACATTTGCCTGGAAATACATTGGCATCCAAGAACTTAAAGAGACACTGGTACATAAATTAGATTTAAATCTGATACATCACCTCTAAAATTATGTGATAGAAGAAAAGTCACTTAAATTCATCTCCATCTCCCACTCTGAATTGTGATGCAGAGCGACACAATTAGATAACAGGCATAAGAAATTAGAATTCTTAGGAATGAATATATTCTTAAATTCCAAGGTAGTATGAAAATTCTTTTGTCATGAGACACATTTCCATTTTAAATCAGAATAGAATTCTCATAATATGTTGTTTGACCATTTGTGATAACCAGCCCCTTTCACCTGAATTTAGGTTAGTCTGGCAATAAATACAGCCAAATTCTTTCAGGACAAAACATCCTTGTAGAGCTCCACTGTGGGAAATGTGGTAGGTATCCATCCGGAAGAGTACATGTACGCAAATTCTAACTCTTCAGGAAGGAAAAGTAGAAAATATAGTCAGTGAGCCAAGGCCCCTGGAGGCCAAAGTGAGAAAACAAATGGTTATCCCTCTTCAATTTTGAGGGTTTTTCCTCTCCCCTACTTACAGATATGGGTGCAGAAGCAGAACTAAAATCATTAAGAGTTGTATGTTGACATCCAAGGGACTATGTCTGATTTCTCACTCTCATCTCTGCTCCCTTTCTGTCAAATATTTTCCCTTTGAGAATCTTCATATCAACCAGATGGCACCTCAGAGGCTCTTCGTAACACCTGGAAAAATGTGCTGGTCTAGCCTTCTTAGCTGTGACTGGGGACCAGAATAATCAGCCTTTGCTCTTCATCGTGTGTCTTACAGCTATCTAACTGATCAGGCAGAGGGAACATTGCCCATAAAAGTTTGGAAGTTAAAATGGCTCAAAGATTGAATTCAGAGTTAAAGTCCTTATTTCATCTTGACAGGCTAGCACTAGTTTCACAAAACTTTTATATCTCACAAAACAGAGTTCATAATGGTCCTTTATTGGTGAATGGTAGCCTGAAAAACCACCAGTCTGATGACTCTAAGTCAAAGTTCCTTAGAAATAGTTTCTTAAGCTTAGTAACTGCCTGGATTCTTTATTTTACCTATAGGAACCCAGACTTCCTGCTAGAACAAGAAGAAAAACAAAAACTTACACCTACTTTAAATACCTTTTTCAAAAGAATAGTTATTGATTTTTTGGAGAGAGGAAGGGAGAAGAGAGAAACTTCAATGTGAAAGCACAACCTTGATGGGCTGTCTCCTGCACGCCCCCTACTGGGGATAGAGCCCACAATCCAGTGTGCCTTGATCTGAATCAAACCAGCGATCTCTTGGTGAGGGTGAATGGGATGACACCCAACCAACTGAGCAACACTGGCCAGGTTTAAACCTACTTTAATTGAACAGATTCCTGACCAGTCCTTACCTGCTTATCCCACCCTCACCCCTGCCTTCTCTTCCTTTACCTCCATCTCCCATTAGTCAGTCAGAAGTATCTGCTCACTTAAAAAAAAAATTAGAGCAATATGTGAATTCAAGATGTCTTAATTGTTAGTAAATTTTATAATTTCCTCATAAAATAAATGATATTTTCAATTGTGATGGAGGAAGGGTGTTCAAAGTATGTGAGAAGGTGGGCCTGCCTGTTATTCCTGCCTAGGGAGGGAACATGAGGAACCCACTTCCACAAAGCCTCTGAGAGAAGCAGGCCACAGGCCAAGGCTGGGTCCGCAAATCTGGCAACAGGACACCCGAGAGTGCTCTAAACTTGGAGTCACAAACATTCTGAAAAACCTCAAGTAGTGGATTTGCTTTTTATACTTCCTCCTTTCACCTACCTTAGGACACATTTCCAGTATCATATTTGGAGAGAGAAAAAGCCTACTTTTTCTGTAAGTAATGGCGTTATATTCACTGTAGATTGTATGGGCTTGTTTCACCTTTGTCTTTATAAGAGCTACTAGTATTTATTTAGGGAAAAAAGAGCATCTTAGCCTCCATATTTCGGCTGGGAATCTGGCTCCCACCCAGAACTCACTCCCTTTGGTTGATTCTGGCAAAGACATGTGGCTTTCTGGGGCAGATGTAAGATGAGTGGCCAACGGGATGTTCTCAGATCTTTAGCCTAATTATCGAAAGTTTTAAAAAACTGTTTCCCTTAGATATGAAAATGAATGCTACACAGCAAAATTTGGGGCCACACAGATTGTCATTCTTTTGCTGCTCTAAAAGGTCACTTTCAAGAAATCTGGTGAAGAATAACAAAACAAAACCTAGAATCCTCATCTCCTAATGAGTTCTTGACCAACTCAAGGCCATTGACACTTCCAGCAAGATTGCCATCAATAAATTCTGACAAATGGCCTAAACTGACTTCTTTTTACCCTGGATAAGAAAGAACCAGAAACACAATGAAGGGGAAGACTGCAGATACAGGTAATGTCAGGGATGTGGGATAGAATCAGAATGGGTAATAATGATGAGTGATAAGTGGTTCTGGAGATTTGAAGGGAAAATCAGTCAAGAATTAATAAAATCAGGCATTTGGGCAAAAGAGGTCCCATGCTCTTCATAACTGACTTTTGACAGAAAAGGTCTAGATGACCTCTGAGCTTCCCAGCAAGCTTGAGTTCAAATCTCCGAACAGCTCATTTGTTCTGTTGTCTCACCGACATAGCCAGCTGGCTGCTGGGCTGGGGATCATTCAGGTTTAGGAACCTCCTGGATCCTCCTTTCATACTACCAAGGTGCCCCTTAGAAAATTACTTCTCTGTGGCACAAAATTCCATGCCAGAAGATGAGTAATTTATTTCCTTGATGTGTGTAATGTCTCAGCCAACACAATGTCATTTCGGATGTTTGGGTATAAAGGTGGTTCATTGCCTTGGAGCCAATTCACTATGTGTGTTGTATGTGTGATTATGACGCAACTTAACTCTCAGGAGGCTTCTAGCCATGGGTTGGAAAATTTGATTTAATATTCTTACTTTACCAAAAGTATTAAAATAATAAATATATTTTCCTTAATGATTTTTGCTGAATAAGGGAAAGAGATTAAATTTACATTTATTCATTAAACATATATTTACTAACAGGTTTTTTGTTTTTGTTTTTAGTGGAGGCAAATATTCACTTCCTAGAAACTTTCCCTAATAATGTACCTTTTTATTTCCACATATGGTACATCGCAATTATTACACTGTCAGACTCAAACTGATATTGGGAAAGTCACTGACTCCCATGAGCCTGTTTCTCACTCTGTAAAATGGAGAATATACCCCCTACCTTCCAGTACTGTTCGAATTACATCAGGTGACAGATATTATGGGAAAGTGCTTTGTAAACAACAATGCACTGAACAAATATGTTATTTCTGTTGCTCTGATATCTTAATGTTACCAAATTAATTAACAGCAAACATTATATCTGAGCAGGCTGATAATGCCCTTCTGTGTTGGCCATCAGAGTTTCCACTGATAGAACCACATGTTGCATTGTATTATGTTGTCACATACGTGTACAGAATATGGGCTGATGACACCTGAGACTATTAATCAATGTTGTTTCTCATGCCTGGAAAAGGAAAGTTGAAGACTGAGCTCTTAGTATGGGGCTAGACCAGCCGTGGGCAAACTACGGCCCGCAGGCTGGATCTGGCCCGTTTGAAATGAATAAAACTAAAAAAAAAAAAAAGACCGTATCCTTTCATGTAATGATGTTTACTTTGAATTTATATTAGTTCACACAAACACTCCATCCATGCTTTTGTTCCGGCCCTCCGGTCCAGTTTAAGAATCCATTGTGGCCCTCGAGTCAAAAAGTTTGCCCACCCCTGGGCTAGACTTTAGATCCAGATGAACTTGTTAGGAGAGGTAAACTTCCCTATACATTGAAGAAGCCTGATCTAATTGAAAGTGTAACATACTTTTGTACAGTTAACGGAAATATACAGTCGGAGATATGTTTACCCCTTGTATAAGGAGCAGCTATGTGCACGTGCTGCACCTTAGAGCAATAATTCAATCCTACAAGCGCACTGACATTGCCAAAGGACAGAGATGCCATCAGGATTCTGGCCAACAGCTCCTCAGCAACCAGGGAGTTGCCTTTTATTTCTTTAGGATGAGTTATTTATTTGTTGAAATAAAAGCTAAGGTTCTCAGGCATGTGAATTATGATATACTTTTATCAAACATCTGTTCTCTTTTGAATAGCAATTTGTATGCCATATGATTTTTCTCAAGTTGTATTCTTTAGAAAAATATTAAAATTTCTGATAGTTTTATCCTGGGAAAGCAGAAAGGATAGCAGAAGCAAATAGGTATGGAATTACACCATGTTTAGAGAAGATATATTTATCTTTTCATCATAGAGAAAAAACGCGATGAAACAATTAATATATAACAAGTGAACTAGGCAAAATAAAAAGAACAAAACAATACACTGTGGAAGATTAGAAAATAATAAATTTGGTTCTAGCCTTGATTCAATTCATGATTTCATTTGCTTAATCAAGTAGGTAAATTTTTAGTTATAGCCACACAGATTATAATAATTTTCTGATATCCATTTCACATGATTTTGCCATTAAATGTACAGTTATAAGTATATATAAAAATTAAAAATATATAAAATAGTAAAAATAGAAAACATGAAAAGCAAAAATAAAACATATAAAAGAAAAATAAAGCATTTATAAAACTGTTATAGGCTATACTGATTTATGTGAGTACCCATATAATTATACATGTACATATGTATTTGTATACAAACACATACATACATTAAAAATATATACATTTCTAAAAATTTTAGCATATTTAACCAAATAAAATATAAACATTTATTTTTAATAATTTAAATGCTTTAATCAAATATTTGAAGACATATACAAAAGTTAGAAGAAATCTGCTAGCAAAAGTCACTCCTGTGATATACATGCCATGACATCACTGTAGACTCAGCTCAAACACCTGTCCCTCCTGCAGGTGCCATGTCTATAGTACTACAGCCATTCATTATCAATTGATAACTTGGGGCATTCATGATGAAAATCCTGCTGATTTTCAGATGCTCAACTATGAGCTAAGCTTGAGAAAATTAAAGTATGTTTGGCATAGTTTTATTTTTCAGAATATTGTATTACATTCTCAGTCTTTGGCCATTGCCAATTTTCATAATGATAGGCTTCAATGAGCTATAAGATTCCATTAATAAAAAAGACCTTTTACCCAAATCATTAGAAACATAAGAGTTTACTCTAATGAACTAACCAATGATGAGTGTTTTGTAGTAGCATATTCCTAAATTTCTCTTGACTCTTTCTCACATCTCTATAGCTCCCCCATTCCCACCACAATCTAAAATACTGTACCACGTTATTTTACCTGGGTCATTGCAATAGCTTCCTATCTACTCTCCCTACAGACGCTACTGGGCTACTCTAATCCATTCTTTACATTATATCCAGATTCCTTTGCAAGATGTACATCTGATCATGTCATTTCACAGGCCTAAAGTTTCAAAGACTTTGCGTTGCTGTCATAAAGATCAAAACACAGGGCCTTCTGGTCTAGACCCAGACTCCCTTTTGTGCCACACTGCTCTCTCTCCTGCTCTTTCTCGGTTCTCAGGTTATATGAGCTTTCTATTAATTCCTTGAGCAGGTGTTATAATTACCAACTGCAGCAGATCCTTGAATAATGTCATTTCATTATAATGTTGATGAGATGCCATAGGAACTTAACTTTAGTTTATATCAATTAGCTTATGGTAAAATTGGTTTCCTTATACTTCGTTTTGCTTAAAGTCATAGAACCTATTAATCACATTAAGTGAGGACATTATTATACAATTTTTTTTTTTTTGCACATGAAGTACCCTCTACCTAAAATATTCTCTTCCCCACTTCCACTCCCAACTTTCACCTAGTTAATTCCTATTGATCCTTCAGAGTTCAGCTTAGAATTCATGTCTTCTGTCAATTGCTCTTAACACCACCAGGTACTTTTATATGGTGACACAATTGGTTAATGTCAATCTCTCTTACTAGCATATAAGTTCCATGAGGCAAAGGGATCACATAAAGTGTTTCTTGTTGTTGTTGTTGCTTTTATTTTCTGGAATAAAGAATATCAGAAAGAAAAGAAATAGACATAATGTAGTCCTAGTACTACCTGAGCTCATGTTTCACTCTCTGAATTGTTCTTTAAATTGTCTAAATTCCATGTTTCTTTTAATAAAGCATATACTTTTAACAACAAACCTCTATTGAAAGATTCAGAAAATGACTCAAATCAAAACCATTAAGTGCCTTCCCATGGTGTCTTGAGTAGTGTTTGTACAGGCTTGGCCAGTAAGCAATTAATTGTTGGTAGGCTTGTGCTATGTATCCTTGCCTTTTAATTTTCATTTCCTTTTTAGGAGGTGTTTTAATGTCATTAGATGTGCAAAATCTGTTCTGAATTTATATAATTTAAATTTAATCTTAAAAGTCAGTGATTTATGAAGGATATAACTTAATGATGGTTAATAATATTTTTCCCTCCTGACAGAAGACCTATGCTGGGAAAAATAAAACATCCCATTTCTCATGAATAGAAACAGAGCTGAACAGACAACTATGGCTCTTGGAGGTTATAGAAACTGCCAGGAAATTCTACAAGCAAAAACTAGGTTGGGCTGGCAGATTAATGTGCTTTTCATGTACAATCCTGAAATATAAAACCATCGAATCTCTAATGTTAATGGACATTTTTGTCAATATTTATCTAGGCACATTTATGTTGTATATTACAGAACAGATTAAATACAGGAAAAATCACTTTACAAAGCTAGATCCCAGTGAAGATGTGTGCATAGGCTACCTCTTCAGTTTCCACCTTTTGGCTTGAGGCTTATTATCCTATTTACTGAAGATAATGAGCCCACATATTTCCTCCTTTATGGGAGAGTGACCCTGAATAAAATTTGTTGAACCAATTAATGTGGATTTATGCCAGAGGAGCCTCAAGTTGGATTTAGGCCATACCCAAAGACCCTCCCTTTCTTTATCCAGCAATCCATTTATTCTTTTAATAAACAAGAGTTCAGCACCAACTATGGGACTTTTTTTTTCCTCAGGAGCTCATGAGCTAATGGGAAACCTAAGAGGAAAAGCAAAGCAGATCTGTACAGTACAAAGCAGTAAACACTCTCCTGCAGGAAAATACAAACTTCTGTAGGGAGTACACACCTGTAGGGAGCACCTGCCTAGGCATCTCATTTGGTAAGCAGCACAAACTTGATTCCCACCACTTTCCACCCCTGCACAGATTTGTCTAGCTTGCTTTAGTCAGCTCTTCTTCCTCCACACACCTAACATTGTCACCTCATTCTTTTTGGCGTTGGGACCTCATGGTACTTCAGAACATTAGGAAGTTTTTAAAAATAGAGTATATCCAATGTCTTGAAGAATGACATTTAATTAAAAAATGTATTCCCTTAAAGTTAAATCCATCATATGTACACTAGCGTTTTTATTATGGAATCAGGCTTATGACAGGGAGCTCCTTGAAGGAAGCCTTGACTTTTTGTACAAAGCAGGCCATTGGCAAGTGTTTGTTAAAGCAGAACTAATTGTCATATATCATGAAAAAATGAGCATTTCTTAACTGAAGTACTGGTATTTATTTTGAAAAACAAGCATCCAAGGAATCAAGGTGAATTGCTCTGTCCCTGCAGAGTCTAAAAATTGTACAGGTCAAGAATAGCACACCACATGGGAAAAGGTTCATGAGGAGCAGCACCAGCACTCAGCAAAACTGTAAGGGGTGAAAGTGATCTGTGCACTCCTTGAAACCTGGCACCTCCCTGCCCATTTTCAGTCATGCGACAACATGTGTTTATTGAGCACCTACTATCTGCCAGGTACTGTCCTGGGTCCTTGGGCTACATCTCTGAAAACAAACAAACAAACAAACTGACATTCTACTTCAATTTTCCATTCAATACATTTTTCATGAATACCTACCTCATGCCCAAAACTATGCACTTGGAATAGCAGAAACTTAGTGTGGCGTCTGTCCAACAATGAAGCTGTTTGCAAATATGACAAAATTAGAAAGTGGAAATTGTTCAGGTACCATTTATCTTACCTTGTAATGAATTGAAGATGGAGAAGAGGTACGTGAAAGGGATATATAAGGGTCCCCAAGCAAAGAAGGCAAAACTCCATGTCATGCCCAGCAGAAATGTCAGGCTGACCACACTGCGCAGGTTCCGTAAGACCTCTTCCCGCAGGGTCCGGTTGCTCCTTTTGCCATTCCTTCCGCAGATCTGCACCATTACCACGATGAACATGGCGACATTCAGTAAAAACATGATTCCAAAATACCCAGCACAGGTCACGTAAAATACTACTGGATCCTGAATCCAACAGCTGAAAGGAGAAGAAACAAGAAAGAAAAAGGAATTAATTACTATGCCTGTTAACCTAAGACTTCCCCTGGCTTGGTTCTGGCTTCTGTGGGTTTCACAGCTAGGCCTTTCTCACATACCTTTGGAGAGTCACTTCATTTCTTGGACCTCCATTTCCTTCTTGATGTGTTCATTGTTTTCTTTGTTTGTTTTGGATAGCTATCACTTTAATGTCTAGTTATTTAAGTCAAGAGTTGAGAAGAAAACCAGGTGGCTACTTGAATTCTGACTTGATGTGAGGACACTCTTGGTTGGTTTACCCAACACCATGTCTAACCCCTTTTCTCATATGTGTCTTCACTCCAGAGAATGGGAAGTTTAAGTGCTCATATTTTCAATCTCTTTTGTATTTAAGGGTTGGTCCTGTGGACCTTGTTCTACAAAATGATATGGAAGCAAAATCTAGAGAGCTATCTTGATAAACTCAACTGGCCAGCCCCTTATTCATTCTTTCTGCTTCAAACCTGAGAGCAAGCTATGGAGCAGCAGCAATCACCTTATACCCATGAGAGAAAGGCCAACAGAGCTGCAGAGGTTCTGACTCTGACATTTTACCCATAAATTAATGCCAGTTTATTGCTTATTTCTATGGATGTCTTTTTTTTTTTTTGTCATGCAAGAAGAGTAAATTCCTACTTAAGACACACGTAATTGTGGATCCCATACTGCAAAAGAATTCCTATTAATATAGTTGGTCTAGCTGAGGCAAGACCTTATTGTAAAACTGTGACATTCTTATAGTGACATTTCTCATGTACAATTAAAAAACTTACATTAGTTACAATATCCTTATGAAATGAGGAAAGATATACTTGATATTAAAAATTATATATAGATGTGAAAACAGATAAAGGCAATTTAGAAACTGTACTATGTGTAAATGTTCTATGAGTAAATTTAACATGTACTATAATTTTCAGATGTCCCAGGTACTAATAATAATACTATGAAAGATCTTAGGTACCTCAAAAATTGGATATATTATTTAAGGCATTTAAATTTATCTTAAAATTCTAGTACAAATAGTCACCATTCCGGGTTATGTCTTCCACAGTGGAACATGACTTCCACAAAGGCAAAAGCTACCTTGAACATCTCTGAATTCCAGAATCCAACATGATTCCTGGCACATCATAAATGCTCAGTAAATGAAGTTGTTGATGGAATAGCAATTTATTAAATGTACTTTAAAGTTCTGTAAGAGGTGACTAACATACTTTTAAGATTACCTTATTTAGAACTTATGTACTACTGACTTTTACTTTTAACATACCTTTTTAAAAAATGTTTTTATTGATTTTTTTAGAGAGAAGGAAAGGAGAGAGATGGAAACATCAATGAGGGAGAAACATCTATCGGCTGCCTCCTGCATGCCCCCTACTGGGGATCCAGCCCACAACTCTGACCAGGAATGGAACCAGGGACCTCTTGGTTCATGGGCCAAGGCTGAATCACAGAGCCACACCAGCAGGGCACTTTTAATATATCTTATTATAAAGATTCCCCAATATGATACTGCTTATCCCTGAAGCTAATATTTCTTTATATATGGCAGTTCCCTTAGAATCCTGAAATTCCTGACCTAAAACTTTTATTTTATTCTTGTTATTGTGGGGGGTCTTTTGGGTGCTACTATGGAAATATAAACTAAGGAAAGACCACAAGAAAATGGGACAGGACTGGATATTAATTGGATATAAAAGTGTTTACCATTCATGAAATGCGTACAGTAATGTGGCAGCAGAGTCAGGAGTAAGCTCCTTTATTTACAGTTATTCATTCAATCGCATGAGTACCTACTATGTGCTGCATAAAATACAGGGTGCCCCCCCACCAAAATGTATACACACTTTAACAGCTAATAGCTGTTAAATGAAAATAAAATGTATTTCAATAAACACTGCCTTTATAATTATTCAAAGTGTGTGTATACATTTTTTCTGGAAAATCCTGTATGAGAGAAGTAACTACTGAAAGTGAGCAATAGAACCACCTTAGCCTCAATGATATTACAGCCTGAGGAAAATTTTCCAAATTATCCAAGAACCCACTGACGTGTCCATTCTCTCCATTTCCATGGAACACTCATATTAGCATTGACTCATTAGCATTATTGTCTGACACCATTATTTAACTCACTTTAAGATGTACGTGGGTTTAAGGAAGTGGGAGTATTAGGAAATCTCAAATAGAAAGGGTCTTCTGAGCCTAAAAGATAGTATCTGAGACTTCTGCATTCCCCCAGGGGCTCTAAGAGTTCAGGGCATTCAACTGAGTACATCATGGTGTAGTAAAGATCCTGGTAAAGGCATGTCGATGCACTCAACCTTCAAAAATAAGAGGCTCACTGTTGGCATGGAAACTTACACTAAACTTTAGGAAACAAAGGACATACACTCATTGCAGATAAATTTCCGACAAGTTTTTATTACTTACAATTCATCACCTTGTTCTTTTCCATAACTTTTTTCCCCATAAACTTCACTTTGGCTTCTGCTTGCTAGAACAACTGACACAATGAAGGCAGGTAAACCTGTTATAAAGAGATCACGCCGTGAGCAACTTTTCTAAAGCATCTGGAACTGCTTTTAAAGACTGATAATGGCCAGGAAAAAAGAAAACACTTCATATCACAGAATCAAATTTCTTAGAGCTGGCAGCTTGGCTAAAATACAAATAAATTCTCTTTGGTGTGGAACATCCAACTCAATTGTCAACGATCAAAACCTACTCTTAAATGACAGATATGTAAATATCTGTTTGTTTTCTGGTACCCACTGGAGAGCCAGAAGCTGATTTATATTGAATCTAGGACCAGCAAATGTGGTTTCATTAATGATGCCTGTTAGACCACCTCGTAGTTCAGGCAGCACAGGAATTATAGCTCATTTTTCCCTTTTCTATATATAAAAAAGTCTTGAGAAAAAATGGGGGAGAAATACTGAGACCATAAAGTCTTTATAATCTTCCTTTTTCTCTCAAGAGAGTCAACAAGTAAAGCAATTCCATGTATATTTCATTGAGAAAAATTACACTGTCCCAATTCCCTTAAAGATGCCTCCTAAAATTGTGAACATCTTGGAAATGGCTCGTATTTCTACATTGCAATCTGAAAAAGAGATTTGTGAGAAAGCTCTAAAATGCCTGGTTTGATATAAAACCCAGATAAAGAAAGGAGCCCATTTAGAAGATCCCAAAGAGACTAATACAATCATCCATGTCTGGCTGAGGAATCACTAGACATTCAAGGAAAGAATTCTGTCAGTATTCTGGTTGCGCACACACAAAACCAACATTCTCTCTCTGGTTTCTAAGACATGGGCATGTGTCTAGGGATGAGTGTAGCTAGGAGTCTGAGCCGGCCTTTATATTTTGAAACATAATGGAAATGCACCACTGTCTGCCAGCTGCCTCTTCAGACTTGGGTGGGCTGGCTCAGGGCACAGGAAATAAGTTTGTGGTGACTCAGGGGCCAGAGGTTTTGCCTTTACTCCTGCATTTAGTGAGGTCTGTTGAACAGTTTTTACAAATATTATACTTCCTTAAGGTATCGCATCCACATCCTTTGCTAATTTGAAGTTTCTTTGAGCGATGCTATTCTTTCAAGACAGCATTTTCCTATGAGAATGTGGCAATTCTCAGGAAATTGAAAACAAAGCCAGACGTTTTGAGGACGCTCACCCCAGCCAATGATGCAGAATTTCAGGATGTATCGGCGAATGTAAGTGTTAAATACTTTCACCAGAGCAATGTACATGTGGATTGCTTCCAGCCCCATCCAGGTGAAGGTTGCGAGCAGGAAGAAGTGCAGCAGTGCAGCGATGGCGGTGCAGAGACCCCCCACGTGGAAGGAGGTGATCCAGCCGTCCAGGAGGAAGCTGAGGTTCAGCAGCAGCAGCGCTGTGCTCAGGTTCATCAAGATCTTGGAGGGATAATCTCTTCGCAATTTTCTAAAACGGAAAAAAGGAAGATATGGAGAACGAATAGTGTAAATAAAATTTTTAAGTATAGGCAGTAAATTCATATCTCACACAGCAATGCAATGGGTTAGCTTGCACCATCTCCAGGATCTGGTTCCACGAGGGAAGGGCTAATGATATTTGCAAGCATTTGGAAACTTAGAAAGATTTTGTAAATATTAATTTTATTTCAAAATGGTCTCTAATTGTTTAAATAATTGCCAACTGGTTTCAACTGCTTGGTATTTTTTAATCTAGAAAAACTATAGTCATAAAAATGGTATTTTTGTTAAAAATAATTTCCTTAATTTTTTTTTAAGTTTCTTGATTTTTAATGAGGTGATTATTTTTTTTAAAAAAAAAATTCTGTTTTAGGTCTAATGTTATAATATTTGTGAAGCAAATGTTTTCATCTTGTACCATGCAAAAAAACAATGAATGCAATGTTTATTTACTTATATGTTAATCATCTCTAACAGGTTTAAATGCATTTTATCAATAGACATACACTAATTATAAATTAAGACTCTACAGCTGGACAAAAGAAACCTGAACATTAAAACTGAACTACCCCACACAGATTTGCAAAGTGCATGAAAGTTTTTAAAAGCTGAGGCAATTTCTTATTCACATTTTAGAATAGTTAGCACTGGGTTTGGACAATAGAAAATACTTACTCAAAAGCAACATATGTCAGGAGAGTTGCTGCTGAAAAAATAGCAGATATTCCACATCCAATATAGGTGATGAAGGTGAGAATTCTAGTGTTTCTTGCATCCATCTGTGAGGCAGTTCCTTGAAGGTCCTATACAAAACATGGAAAGCAGCTGTGAGAATCTTTCTTTTCTAAGGATGCTTTTGTTTTATTAAGAAGTCCCTTGCTAGGACTTAGAATCTCAGCTCAACCTTAGGAATAAAAAACAGTGTAAATCAGTATTGAAATTTCCATTTATTATACTCTTGTGGATCAGTCCATGAAATAAAATATAGCAGTATTGAGGGAGTTACAGATGGTTTTTATTTATTACCTTGTTACCCAAGCTCTTTTCACAGTAGTATATCTTGAAGAGCAAAACCACTGGGTTCCCCAATAGAAACTGGAGAGGAGATCCTTGCTTTGCACAATAGTTATCAAGCCCATTCTTAACATTTGCAGGATTGGGGGCACAAGTTCAAATGGAAGCCCTTGTGGCCCTCATGGCCAAGCCCTTGGGTGAGTCCTTTGCCCAGTAGGGAGGAACTCAGCCAGCGGACGACCAGAGGCTGGTGCTGCACTGTGGTTGTCAGGCTCTGAGAGTGGTGCTGAGGCTCCTAACTGTGTTATCCCAAAGCTTGGTAGGTATGGGGTGGGGTGGTCTTTATCTTTTTTTCATAAATGAGAATCCATTAAGACTTTTGGGGTCATAATTTTTATCTTTATAGACCTGAAAAGTAATACATAATTATAAGCTCATAATAAGATTTAAACAATTTTGAAGAAACTACTGATTATTCAAAGTAATGGGAAGCCAAACTTTGTTAAAGGTACCATGTAAAATGTTAGGGGGTGCATGTTGAGTAGAAAGAAGTAAACGCTTTCTAGCATATTAATAAGAAATATTCACTTCACTGTGTTGAGGCAGACTTGCAAAGTCTGGGCTTGGTAGAAAAACTGTTCTTTTCTTCCTTAATTGGGGAATTGGGATAGGGATAAATCTTGAGACCAACCACTCAATCCCGGTTGGAGGAGAAAGAAACCTCCATTATGCAGATGTTCTAAAACAGAGCTTTCTTGAAGAAGGGACATCCTCCAAAAAGAATATCTGATTTAAACTTTTAGGTGTTAAATTATGAAAAGATATTTGTTTTATAAGTTTTTCATTCTATTACTTTTCACCAAAAGGTCAATAAAACCTGCTAGTCACACTAAGGCCTCCAGTAAGGGGTGTTTGTTGTATGTACATGTGTGTGAAATGAAGACACAGACTTAGTTCCAGGTTTGGCTGATGTAGTAAGTAGCAGGGACAGCACCTCTGTGACACCAAGAAAGGCACAAAGTGACAGAATTCAGCAGGTGCATGGGCTCAGGGTTGAGGGGGGGGGGGTTCTTCATCCTCTAGGAATCCCTCAAAACACTGCAAGCAGGGGGATCCTGTGTCACATGGATGGTACTCGAGTCAGTGCCACTTGGCTCACAGATAGGTGACTTCAACCAATATTTCAGTGACTCCAAGGTTTCGTTAGGTCAGTGAAATGGTCTTGAGGAATCTCCAAGTGACTTGCCATTACTGCTTGAAAAACCTATGCCATTACTGCTTGAAAAAACTAGGCCAGACAGTTGACCTGCAAACCACAATTAAAGCCACAATTTAGAGTGTGAAGTAAGTAAAATAATGCTATTTACTGATGATACCAATTTACACCCCATCCTCATACTGTTTTGTATTTTTAGAGAATGAAAAGTACACAAACATTTATTCCTCTGAACTACCCAACAATTCCTCTGATTGCTAAAAATATAAAAATTAGTTTTACTACAAAGAAATATAGCAGAACCATTAAATTCTTCATACATTGTGTATTAGAAGATATAATTATGGGGTCGGAGGTACATTTTTTTAAACTTCTCATATGGCAAATGTGTCATGGAGCAATGTAGACTGGGGATTTCTTGTATGAGTGAGTAAATAGTTTGTAAATCAAGACAGACTCTGAAGAAAGTCTTGGTGGTCTGGAAAGCTGAAAGGATGTGGGCACATTGCCAGAAAGGATAAATTCTGGAAAATTTTTCTTCCAGCAGTTTCTAAACTCACAAAACTAGCCAAGGTGGAAAGCGGAAGTATAGCACTAAAAATATGCATAGAGCCATCTGCATATAAAGCTAATTATTTAATCAGTCTACAATAGAAAAAGTCATACCTAATCACAAACTCATAATAAATTTAAACAATTTTGAAGAAACTACTGATTATTCAAAGTAATGTGACGCTAAACTTTGTTACATATAAATCGTTTCTGAACAGCAAATTGTGTTACTGTTATCTATTATCTAATATTAGACTTACAACACAATCATGCTCAAACACACACACACACCTGCACACAAATATAGCTGAAGTAGTTAAATCAATTAAGCTAAAGCTTATATACCTGAATGAGTAATAGCACATTTTGTGTATAATGAGTAATAATGCATAGTTGTTTTCTGAAAGAATGTTCTCATTTTTGAAGAAAAGAGAAAATGGAAGAAAACAGTATTATTTTAAAATCACTTAGTGAAAACACACTACAGTTTAATTGTTCATTTTCATGCTCTGGCGGTAAAGGAAAAAAATATATTTTAAGAAAGTTAAGAAGTTATTTTCTGTGATGGTCACCCTCTTAAATGACTTGTTCTTATCCTTCAGAGCTTTTATGTACTGGGTTGTCACAAAAATTACAACTCGCAGGATTACCATAGGCCAATAGACATTTACATCGGCCAAGTGGATACATGAGCCAAATACTACATCACAGGGTCCTCACAGCTTCCTCCCAGTCCCAAAGGAAGTGGGCGTAAGACTTAAGGGAGGGGATAAATGTAATCTGATGTCTGTGATTCCAATGCCTACAGCTTTATTGCCTCAGCACACATTTCCCCCATCTTCCATTAAAAAACATATGTGCTCTGATCCCTTTATGGAAACTATACAGAAACAATGGCTCTGCTAGGATCTGAAGGGCACACTACAAGAAAAGTGTCCGCTGCCCTAGCTGGTTTGGCTCAGTGGACAGAGCATTGGTCTGTGGATTGAAGGGTCCTGGGTTAGATTCCAGCCAAGGGCACATGCCTGGGTTGCGGGCTCGGTCCCCAGTGGGGGATGTGCAGGAGGCAGCCAATCAATGATTCTCTCTCATCATTGATGTTTCTCTCTCTCTTTCTCCCTCTCCCTTCCTCTCTGAAATCAATAAAACACACACACACACACACACATATATAAGTGTCTGCAAAAACTCAAGTATATCAGATATAAGTAAAGGTACAAGTCTGTGGATGAATTCAAAAGTTTCATGGTGATATTCTTGTTTCTAGAATTATTTATCAACACTGTTAATGCTATGGGGAAAAAAGTAGGTTCCTTTTCTGCAATTACTTTTCTATTTAAAAAATATTTTTATTGATTTCAGAGAGAAAGGAATAGGGATAGAGAAATATTAATATCAATGATGAGAGAGAATTGTTGATTGGCTGCACCCCACACTGGGATTGAGCCCCACAACCTGGGAATGTGCCCTGACCAGGAATCAAAACCTGACCTCCTGGTTCATAGGTCGGTGCTCAACCACTGAGCCATGCCGGCTGGGCACTTTTGTATATTTTTAATATATGACCTCTGTTACTTAGATTCTTCATTAAGAATCAAGATTCATGGTACAGATGAAAATTATCAGGAAATAATTCCCCAAACACATAAGCTCAAAAGGCTGACACACAAAAAAGTATGCCTTCCAAAATTACATTATTTCAAAATGAGTTTCAAAATCCTCCCCTACCATCAGAACTCCAAAGTGTGTGAGGTGGTTACACAGGCAGACCGTCTCACTGGCGTCTGAATCTGTGTGAGCAACACATCCCGACGTGTTCCAAAATCCAGACCCTTCTGCAGGGGGAAGTCAGCAAACAATAAAAACAATGGCAGGTCAGTTCCTCCTCTATAATGGATGGTATCTTCTTTAGAGAAAATGCCTCCATGTCTCCTGCCTACAGTTTATCTGTAACATGCATACTATTTAAAGCTGAATATTTTTTTTAAAAAATTATTTTTTAAAGTATTATAAATAGTAGTACATATGTCTCCTTTTCCCCCCCATTGATCTTCCCCCAGCCTCCCCTACTCCCCCGGCACATACCTCATCCCCCCACCCCTGCCCCCAGTGTCTTGCGTACATTGGTTATACTTATATGCATGCATACAAGTCCTTCAGTTGATCTCTTACCCCCCACACCCTCCAACCTCCCCAGCCTTCAGATTCCTGGAATCACAGAGTGTTAGTGCTGGGTGGGCAGCTAGAGATGATCTCGCCAGTGGTTTTCAAGTGTGTACCACTAAAGTGCTTCAGGGTTCTGCCAAACTTTGATTCAAGTTTAATTTCTAGTATATGATAAGACAGACTTTCCTAAAAGGGAATATTTCTTTTCAAACATGTTATATATGGATGAAATCTCTAGAAATCAACTTTTTTCCCCCTCGGGTCAGTCAGTCTATGTTTTCGTGAAGACATGAGACCAGGAAGGCCTTTCTTGGAACATGCTAGCATGGACATGGCAGTGGTGCATAGTGGCAACTTCCGGTGAGTGCCTTTAATACATCTGTCCTGACTTTTATACTATGCTGTGGAATATGAGCAACTCATGCATTTGAAGAATGTTTTAAGAATGGAAGATAATATCATTTTAAATTATGTATCTAGTAAATCAGGAACTTTTCAAAACTGTGCAACTAAAAATTAAACAAAAAAAAACAAAAACAAAAAAAATCTTCCAGCCGAAACCGGTTTGGCTCAGTGGATAGAGCATCGGCCTGCAGACTGAAAGGTCCCAGGTTGGATTCCGGTCAAGGGCATGTACCTGGGTTGCGAGCACATCCCCAGTGGGAGATGTGCAGGAGGCAGCTGATCGATGTTTCTCTCTCATCGATGTTTCTAACTATCTCTCTCCCTTCCTCTCTGTGGGAAATCAATAAAATATATTTAAAAAAACAAAACAAACAAAAAAAAACCTTCCAGCTGTGATAGAGTATCGAGGAAAGAGGTCTGGACATCTACAGGCCACATCTCTGCAAGAAGCAGGATAATCCCAATGGGGACCCTAAGGGAAGATGACCCTTAGGGGGTAGAAGTGGGAGGTTTCATCTCTGGTCCTTCCCTTCAAAGAGATCTCCACACCTTACACCTCATGTTCGAACTCTGAATTTTTGCCTTTGTCTCCTGATTGTCAAACGTCATTCAGGAGGCAGCTCACTTGCTCCCAGTGGTACACAGCTATTATAACCATCCCTATCTTTCAGCCCTGCAGTGGGCTTTCTCCCATACTCCGAGGGCCACAAGCTGGATTTCCAGTGATATGCCTTATGCAGATCACAAAACCTTCTCAGAAGTGTCCTAGAAGCGTGAGACCAAGTGTACATCGATGTTCACCTACAACGGCAATATAAATGTTACTCTATTTTATAAATAACTGAAATAAAGAGGTTTGAATTTTTAAAGAACCATGCCTTTCTACTTCCTCTTGCAATGAATAAAAAGTTTTAGAAATTAGAATTTAGTTCCCAAGCTGCCCAAACTAAAATTTTCAGCTCAGTTGCTATCACACTTATATTGTGACTCACTCTGGTTTGGGGTGGAATGAAAGGATACGGGGGTGTCTAACAAGTTTAAAAGTCAGTTGTTATTAAGATAGCCAATATATTTGAAAACTTACCATTTTTGTTCAGATCCCAGAAGGCACAGATGGGATTAGGCACTGCCTATATTAACATAAGAATAAAAATATGAAGTTGTGTTTAAAATAAATGGAAAAATCCTATGGTGTGGAAATGGAAAGAGTAAAATGCTAAGGCTTGCACAAAGAAATGGGTCAGCATTAGTCGTACTAACAGCACCTACGAATGACAGGCGATCCAGGGGTAACCTCCTCTCACACAGACTTCAGGTGGAAATCAACTATAACCGCATGAGGAATCGTGTTACTCATTTACCTAAAGTTTACTATATATGCCCCATCATAAAATGCTGTGCATTTAGCAAAACTCTTTACACTGTAATTTTACTTCCTCTTTAAACTTCTCCTTTATGTCTAGTATAACCCCAAAGAATTGAAATTAGGGACTCAAACAGGTATTTGCACACCTATGTTCACAGCAATATTATTCACAATAGCCACAGGTAGAAGAAATCAAAGTGTCCATGGATGGAGAAATGCATAAACAAAATGAGGGAGATATGTATGTATGTATGTATGTATGTATGTATATCTCCAATGGAATATTATTCAGACTTAAAGAGGGAGGAAATTCTGACACATGCTATAATATGGGTGAATCTTGAAAATATTATGTTAGGTGAAATAAGCCAGTAATAAAAGGACACACACTATATGATTCCACTTACATGAGAAATCTAGAGCAGTTACATTCAGAGACAGAGAGAAGAATGGTGGTTACCTGGGGCTGGGGAGGGGCAAGGGGAGTTATTCTATGGGTGCAGTTTCAGTGAGAATATGAAATAGTTTTGAAGATGCACGTGGTGATGGTTTCAGAATAATGTGAATATACTCAAAGTCACCAAACTGCGTCCTTAAAAATAGTAAAATTTGTTTTGTATATTTTACCACAATAAAAAATAAATTGTTATGGATAAAGGAGCTGGGGGCTGAAACAAAGGAGGCCAGAAGGTAAAACAAGGAGGTTGAGGGTTTCGTGACAAAGCAGAACTAGTGAGTAGATGACTTAACTTCCAAGCCTCAGTCCTTATCAGCCAGCTCACTTCCGCCCACCTTCCTGCCTGCCTAATAAATGCTGGAATCGTGACTGGGACCCTCCATAAAAAGGGGACTAACCCGTGCCTGGACCACCTGCGACAACATAAACCCCCATGTAATTTTTTCGTATAAACAGATGATTGCCAGGGTAATAGAGCAATTAAGAAAGCATTTGCCAAGATTTTAGGCAACGGTTAACCTCTCAAAACTTAAGTCAACCCTGTTACCCCGCTGTGCCCTCTGTAGCAATGATCTTGACCTTAAAAAACAACCAAATGCCAGGTGGGGGGGGGGGAAGGGGGAGGGATTAAGAAGTACAAATTGGTAGTTACAGAATAGTCACGGGGACGTAAAGTACAGTACAGGAAACTCAGTCAAGAATATTGTAATAACTATGTATGGTGCCGGGGGGATGGGGGTTCTAAGTTTTTCAGGGTTATCTAATCACTGGGTTGTACACCTGAAACTAATATAATATTGTACATCAACTGTGATTGAAAAATATATTAAAATTTAAAAAACAAAACTTTTAATGGCAGGAGAGTACAACTGCATCTACATCTAATTTATCTCAAGTGATATACATCATTTCTTAGCAACAGGTGCCCTTTTCTTCACTCCCATTCTCCTTCCGATTATTGAGTCCTAGATAAGACAGATTTCCCCTGATTGCCACCATTTCCTGTGATATTAGAGCTCTACGTGTTTATCCATTCCCCCTTTCGGGAAAATTGTTCCCTTCCAAAAAAGTGTCAGTTACTTGTTTTCATGTAAAAGAAACATCCCCATCTTTCCCTGAAATAGTCTGCTTCGACTCCATCACTATTTGCAGTGTTTTCTTACCTGGTTTTGTGTGTGTTTGATTTTAATTTGAACTGGATCCTTCAGGTTCTGGACGGTAATGTTTCCAATACTGCATGCCATCACATAACTCACTAAGGTGCCTTTCTTGGTCTCTACATCCTTGTAAAGAAAAAAAAAAAATGTGTATTAGTCAAAAGTACACACTTTCATTCCGCTGTTCCAAAATAAGCAAGCTGTCAGCACTTTTTACACTTAAGATCTTGAATTATAGAACATCCTGTTTATAAGTTCGAATCGCTGCCTTTCCTGAAAGGGCTTTGCTATTTCCCTTATTATAATAAATACATTTGAGAGAACATTCTCAGCCAGCGCAGCAGGCGACGGCCATAAAACTTCATCTTGACGGCTGTGACAGACGCCAGCCAGTTACCATCTGAAACAATGCACCGCCATAAATAATATAAACTCATAAAAAGCTGTGAAACAATTAGGTCACTTCCCTAACCTAGAAAACAGATGAAGTCGTTTTCCTTTGGAGAAGCATGAAGAAAAGATGTTGTGGAAAATAAAAACCAATTCATCTTTCACACCCGGGCTGAAAGCTGGACGGGTTTACTGATGTGCCCTACATGTAATGGGGTAAAGCTCCATTCAGACCGTCCACCTTCTCTGACTCCATACTTGCTGCGGCTTCCACTTCAGAGACAAGGTTGCCAGGAACCCAATTAGCGAATCTGAGCAAAACGATTGGGACCACAGACTCTCCAGCGAGATACCTCAACTTTCTTCTTCCCCTTGTGTTTCTTGTCAAACCTCCTGAAATTCCCTATTGCAGTTTATAAACACGGTTGTTTTGGAATAATTATAGGATTTCCTCTATGCCAAATGAATCTCAGCATCTAGAATATAACTTTTTATTACTTTTGTGTGGTCACTCTCAATAGGTCGGCTATTGTTTGGGGATACTCGACCTTTCCTTTAAAAAAAACAAACCTCAAATTTTGTTCACTATGTGAAGAGAGAAGCATAGAACCCTTAAATTTGCTTTACTCTGCTATGCATTCCCTTTAAAAAACAAACATATATTTCCTAACAAAAACAGTGACAGGGAAATGCCAAAGGAGAAGGAATAGATGGTATGGAGAAGGTAAGTCCTAAATCTTTCCTGCTGGGCTCAACCTGCCCTCTAAATCGACAACCCCCTGGCCGAACCACCATTCACATTTTGTGATACCTACTGCATTTTATGTTTTGTTTTAAAGGTGACATTACTGTAAGCCTCAAATAATTTTCACAAATGCAGGTTTTTTTGGTTTTTTTTGTATTCATAGCTATTAAATCCTTCCGAGTAATGACGGGTAATTACATTTTAATCTACTCAAAAATTTTATAAAGCTTGCTCCTAACACATTTACTGATAAATTTTTAAAGTTTGGTGATGAATTACTGTACATTATTCCATGTTATTCCTTTTACTTACTGGTGGTCTACTTTGCCGTTGCTCCACACATGACATGCAGGGCAGACCTGTTAGAAACCAGTCAAGTCTCCTTGAGACTGGCCACTTTCTCTTACATAGGTCTCTCTGTTTGATAGACACTGGTATCTTCAATATAATAGATAAGTTTTTTTTTTAAGGGCTGAGTAAAATTGCCCTAGATGGGGTTGTGCTTTCAAAGGCAATCAGAGGTCACCAGTGTTTGCTGGCAGTGGACTTCCTAGTATCTAGAAATGATGCCAATAAAAATGATAATATGTGCTTAGCACAATGCCACCCCAATCTGGGAATGTGTGAAGGCCAAAGTTCATTGGAAATACTAATGGGAAAACTGATTAAAGCCAAGAATGCTGCTCATTATGTAAACAGTGCTTCCTGTTGAATTAAAACAAAACAAAACAAAACAAAACCTTTCCTTTGGCACATGATTTCTTTAACTCTGAAGATCTAAACTGTTGGGGAGTTTTTAAATAAAATATTTAACAAAAGGAATGGTAAAGAGTAACTTCTCCATAAATTCCATTTATACTTGCATCATGCAAGTCTTAATCTAATATCTGATTTATTAAAAATATTTAATGAACACATCTATTCATAAGCATGCAATTATCTGTAATCAAATAAAAAACTTAACATGTTTCCTTTTTCAAAATATAGTAGGTTAATTTTTCTACGTCATGATACAGTTCCATGGAAGCTAAACTTTTATTTCCCTTTAGAGCAAAGGAACTCAATTTGCAACGGAAAAAATAACAGTTTAATGAATACTTACCTGAAAAAGTCCAGTTTTATTGAAGAAAGTAAACTGTGCTCTTTTAACTAATACAGAATTTTCTTGACTTAAGTTCTCAAGTAAGTTTAGAGGCAAAATTACAGAAGCCAATGGATCCATATGTCTGCTCTCAAAATCCATCTGTCACACACAGGGATAAATTGGTAGAGTAATCACCATGAAATCACAATGATAATTTATTGCAAGTATCACCTTGGCTAGGATCAGGGCTGCCCTTGCCCTCCACCTGTCACTGCCCTCCTGGTGAATCCCCTATGGACAAAGGCATGCATCTCACTGGTTTTCCCATATGTAGCAAAACAGGAAATGCATGGATTTTAACTAAGGCAACTGAGAAATTTAAAAATCAGTTAACATTTCCAAATATAAGAGTTAGATTTACATTAATATATATTTTTAAAATATATTTTATAGATTTAAGAGAGAGAGGAAAGGAGGGAAAGGGGGAGAGGGAGGGGGAGACAGAAACATAGATCAGTTGCCTCATGCACGTGCCCTGACCAGTATCAAACTCACAACCCAAGGATATGCCCTAATGGGAATCTAACTGTGCACTTTTTGGTGCACAGGATGAGGCACAACCTACTGAGGCACTGCAGCCAGGGTGACAATAAATTTTGAGCTTTCTCAAAACATGCAGTGAAAAACAATTACCAAAAAAAAAAAAGAGTTGATTTGTTTGATTGTTAAGAATGAGTATCACCGCATAGAGAAGCAGTTGAAATTTTATGAACACTTGGATGCCATTTTTCCTGAGCCCACAGATCAGGCCAAAGAGTGTTTGCGAGCAAATAGACTTGGAATGAGACTGAGGCTGACCGAGTTTTCACTCTTAAAATGTCAAATAGGGTTACCCTGAAGAGCCCCGAGTCTAAAGCAGAATAAATTCTGCCTCACATCCAGATTTGTAAATATTTTATCTTGGCTTTTCTCCACAGTTAAGAAGTATGCCATGCCACCGTGTGTCTTCCCATGTTAAGGGCACTGTTTCAATTCTTGCATTTGCCCACGTGTCTAACACTGTCTAGCACACCGTAGACACTTAAACATTATTTGCCCAAGTGTCACTTGAGCAGGTCAGATAGGTTTCATTATTCTGGCCCTAGCTTTCCTGTCCAACCTCACTATCACCTGCCTTCCCAACCTTCCACATCATTGGTTCTCAAAGCACGATCCTCAGACCAACGGTATCGGCCATACCTGGGGACGCATTAAAACTGCAAGTTTTTGAGATCCACCTTGGGACAATTAAATTAGAATCCCTGGGAATGGGATCCCACCCTCTGTTTTGACAAGTTCTTCAGGTTTCTAATTATAACCCTCACCTGGGAACGCCACTGGCAGAGAATACACCATGCTTCTTCCCACTTTTGGGCCCGTAATAAAGTTCTTTCTTCTTGATGAACTTATTCCCAATCCCCTTTCCCAACAGGGTGGACCCCACTAGTGCTTTCATACTTAGTTCTGCTATCACCTGAAGGTAAACTGCCTGCCTCTATCATCCAGGTTCTGAAAGTATATTCCCTCTATGTGGCCACATACCGTAGTTGGCATTCCAACTTGCCTGCCATCCCTCAGACCAGCGTCTCCTTGAAGAGCAACTTGTAGGTGATCATAAAGTTTTAATCTATCTAATTAGTTAAAGAAACTACTAGCTCATACCTGAAAATATGACTCATTATTTTTTGGAAGACTGATGCTAAAATTTAAAACTTCACTAGTCTCTGGAGATAGGGATGATATTCCAAGAGCCAAATTCCGAGTTGTAATATTCACATGTGGTGTGCTGTTTAGGTCTATCTTGAAAGCCAATTCATCAATTGTTTTTAACGCTCTAAAGAAATGACAAATAATACCACCATTAAGTGACATGTTTTAGGTACCTGCACACATGATTTGTTGCCAGACAAGATACAAGCCAAAAAATAATTGTGTATTTATGTCTGATCTCACAAAATTACCCAAACCACAATAATAGCACTTAATACACAGAATCATAGTGATAAATACATCCTCAAGAGAAAAATATAGGCTTTAAGGAAAAATCAACAATTAAATCATACTAAACAAAGTCTGATTTTTACCTATTTTAGTCTTTCTTTCCTCATTTAAAGAATATGTGTCCTATTCACAACTGAGTAAGAATCAAAGAAAATAATGTGTAAAAGTATTTTTTGAATTACAAAAAACTGTAAAAAATAGTTTGTAATTATTATGTAGCTAAGGTAAGTTATCTACATAATAATTCATTTTAACAAATATATAATTTTGATCAAAGAAATTTCATTGAAAGGAAGGAAATAGGTGAAATTAAGTATCTTAATAGCAATATCTTAAGTAAAATAATTAGAAAAAAAATAAATTATATAAAAATAGGTGCATTTTCTCCCTTAGACTTTTTCATTTCAGAAGTACAATAACATGTCTGTGGTAATTCTGTACCACAGTTCATAGGAGAGTGACTCACACTAACCAAGTTATACCTTAAAGTTGTGAGTTGAGTGTTTCTTAAGTGTCTCCATTACAAGCAAAAAAAAGAGAGGGGGGGGTGCTATAAATGAATATTTGAGATAATTTATTAATCTATTGAAGTAAACCCAGTTAACATTTTTCAGATGCAAATGACATACTGATTATGCTTTTCTGGGATTATTTAATATTTTGCCAGATGATAATCCTAATATTTTTGTAAATTATATAACTAAAAAAAAAAATAAGAAACTTCGAAGTTCACTTTGTGAATGATCTTGGGAAATATCAATGGATCTTCTAGAGATTTAAATGATGAGATCTGGGCAAAAAGCTTTCAGATATGTGAGAAATTATATAACAACACATGCACCCAAAAAAAATTTACTCTCCAGAAAAAACTTACTCATAAGATGACTCAATCAAGTCACTGTCTGAATTGGTTAAGATATTAGAAAATATATTCATTATAGTTGAGCCAAGAGTTATATCAATATTTTCTTCTTTATTCACAAGTTTTTTGACCTGTTCTACAATGTTGGTAATATTGGCCGAGTTTAAGGTCTGTCCATCACCAGTTAAATTTAAAATCTGATTGGCAACTTCATTTGCTTCCCCTAAAAAAGACAGAAAAAACAACATATCAAGTTTTACCTATTTTTTAAAATCATTTCCAGGATAAAAAAAAAGTATGATATTTAACTTCATAGTTTAAGCAGCATATCAAGTTTTATGTGTATACCCCCTTCTAACATTCTCTACAGAGCAATAATATTTCTTCACACACAAACTAACTTCTTTCTTTAGTAATACACAAATTGTGCCCTTAAGCACATATTGGCGAGACCAATATTCACATATAGTTCTAATAGAAATGGACCCAGAATAAATGATTATTTGCTATTTAAAATAATACAAAACTATAAAACATTGATATGAATATCAATGTGTATATTATTTTTGTTTTCTCTAAAAATGTTAAGCAGTTTTTAGAATGACTACAACAGGAAATCAAAATGAGAAAAAAAGTATTTTTTACCTTAAGTAAGTGAAATTTATCATTTGCTAGCTTTTAATATTACAATAGTATCACTGGGAGAAGACATGCCTGAAGAGGATGAAAACCATGAAATATGAGGTCATTTCCATTTGTCTTTGAGAACCGAAGAAAATCATTCACTTACTTGAACAATTGGAAATATCAGGATCCCCCCAGTAGATTAAAGATGTGTTGGAAAGGTCACGATAACTATGAACCAAAAAAAAGTATTTCAAATATTTGGCATAAATGACATAACTGACAAAATTAGGTAATGAAAAGTTTTAGAATTTGCCTTGATATCTATGTGTTTCATTTGAAAATAAAAGTATAATATACTGAAATTAAACTCCTCAAATTAAATTCTTATTGGGAAAAAAATCAAGTGCATGACTCATGGAAACAAAACACTAGCAAGAGCCTGTAGGCTAATCTAGGTACATCAGGTTACTAAGGCTAAAGCCATATTTGCTAATATGGGTCAAGTACTGCTTTAAGAACTTTCCAGGTAAATCTGACATTGATTTCACATAACTCTGTAAAGCAGTCCACATTTTATAGATGAGAACACAGACTAAAATAAGTCAAGGGATTTCCAAGGTCTCAACCAGGAAGAGGCAGAGCCATGCTTCACACTCAGGTCAATGTCTGCAGACCCCTTGTCCTCCTACCATGTGTGAAAGACAGTAGTAGGAGCAAAGTTTCTGTTTCCGAAGCCCCCCACCAACAAAACCCTAATCTGGAGTGCGGTTGAGGGTGAAGAACTGGATTTGATTTGTAGTTGACCTGTGGTTTCTGTTAAACATTCAGGGAAAATCTCTACCCTGACAGCCCCCATTAGCAAACTGCCCTGACCCAGATCCTATCTTCATTCCCTCTTTGGCTGCCTCTTCCCTCTCCAACAATAGCTATCCCAGGTCGTTAAAAAAGTCTTGGAATTTCACATGCATGGCCAAAGGCTGTCAGCTAGCTTGGTTCATCCATATATAAGGTGCTTTGCTCTAGAGATACCCTCTGGTTTCCAAATGCCTCCATCTTTCTTTGGAGAAGGCTAAATTCAAACGTTGCCTGGAGTAAAAACGCTTTTATCGGTAACCTGCCTCATCCTTACCTCTCATGGAGGTTATCATTTTGGCACACATAGAGATTCTTGCCCTTCTTTCTAAACAATAAACAATGCCTGGGAACTTTGGTGCAACATGTGGAACCCTGGGAAGGTATGATGATGTGAACTTTGCTGGCAAAAGTCAATGAAGGTATTACCAGGTCCGTGAAGCATAAAAGCCTGGCTTCCCTGGACAACGGTGCCTGTATTCAGAAGGCAGGATGACTGGCCAGTAAAAGCCTTTGGGTTTCTCCTCCGCAGGACATGTGCCTATGTGAAAATAAGAACCAACATGAGAAACATTAATCTATTCTTTGAAGTTAGAGGTGCAAGATGACAGCAAGATAACAATGCTGCTAATTAGGTATTTATTTCATGTACCACCAAATTACTAGATTTTTGTGTTCTGAATTTGTAAAAATCTGAAATTAGAAATTTGGAAAAATAACCATTTACTCCATTTCAGATGCAAAAATTATTACAGATTACACAACCACCAAATAAAACCATACACTTAAGAAAATATATCACTCTAAAGGAAATCATTAGCAGGTAAAATGAGTACAATAAAGGTCTATTAAAAAAACACTATATAAAATGAAAACAGTCCTGAAAACTTTGAAATGTAAATTCTCCTCTGATCTTTTTTCAAAGGGGAAAGCCTATAAAATAATGTCATCATTGAGTTGTGGGATATTTTCTGGATATGTCTCTAGCTGCTTTGAAAGCATCTTCTGCCTATTAGTTTGCTGGTGGAATGGCAAGAAGAACCTGTGTGCCCTAGCCGGCTTGGCTCAGTGGATAGAACGTTAGCCTGCAGACTGAAGGGTCTCAGGTTCGATTCTGGCCAAGGGCACATGCCTGGGTTGCGGGCTTGATCCCCAGTGAGGGGTGTGCGGGAGGCAGCCGATCAATGATTCTCTCTCATCATTGGTGTCTCTATCTCTCTCTCCCTCTCCCTTCCTCTCTGAAATCAATAAAGAAATATATATATTTTTAAAAAAGAAGACACCTGTGTCCACCGCCACACATCTTACACACATGCCTCCATCCTCAAATCATCCCACCTGTTGTTTGAAAAATCTCTCAATAAGTGCCACACTATAAATGATTCAAATTCTACAACTTAAAAAATATCAAAAGAGTCCCACTGGTGTTGCTCAGTGGTTGAGCATCGACCTGTGAACCAGGAGGTCATGGTTTGATTCCCAGTCAGAGCACATGCCCGGGTTGCATTGCGGGCTTAATCCCCAGTGGAGGGCATGCAGGAGGCAGCTGATCAATGATTCTCTGTCATCATTGATGTTTCTAACTCTCCCTTTCCCTTCCTCTCTGAAATCAATAACAATATATTTTTAAAACACCAAAAGAAAACCAATATATTGATAACAATGACAACAACAAAATCTTGTATTTCATTACTGAAAAAAAGTGGAAAGTTATACCATACTGCTGGGAACCAGTACTGCAGTCACCGATTGAACATTTAAAATGACTTTCCCACCTATATTTGGAACCTTAAAATTGTCAAGGGTTAGCCTATTTTTTTTTCAATTAGTAGAAACTTTTCTTAACAGATCCACTTGCAGTAAAACAATAAAGTATAGGATTTAAAATAAGTGGTATAAATTACATGTCAAGGTCTCCAGAGAGAGTTGTTCTGGGGTTCCTCAGCCTTGGAAGACAGAGTAAGGCCTGTCCTCACAGGGATCCTTCATCATATATAAACTACCATTCGTCAAGCTACTTCTTTGTGGAGACATCTTTGTGTGAAAGGGCAGCATCTGTACCCACCCCACCCCCAAGAAGCCCCGTTTGTAAATAAGCAAGCATTTTCCCAAAGAGGCTCAGAAACTGTTGATGATGATGACAATGACGATTTGTGTTCTTCCATTTTTGTGAGTTCTCTATAACTGTGTAAGTTGACGCATTAGAGATGGGAGGTTCCTGGTAGAAGGGAAGATGCTTGCTTCTTTATTACACTGTGTCTGGCCTCAGTTATAACCATGGTCCCAGAGACTGAGGAATACTAGCTTCCCCCACTTCAACCTCCTGTGTGTGTATAAGGCCAAGTGTCAAAGTTTTTTTTTTTTTTTGATCTCTACTAATGTACCTAATCATAATATAGTTATCACAGAATAACATTCGAATAAGCCTTAGCTGGGTAGCTCAGTTATTAGAGCCTTGTTCTGATAGGCCAACATTGTGGGTTCAATCTCTGCTCAGGGTACATATAAGAAGCAATCAATGAATGCATAAATAAATGGAATAACAAATCGCTGTTTCTCTCTCTCTCTCTCTCTCTCTCCCTTTCTAAGTTTACTAGTACTTTCTACTGTCCACATTTTTGATCATTTGCTTTTCATAATATTACTATCAAGATACCTAGAGTACTGCAGACATTAGAAGACCATACATAGAGTGGTGGCTCAACGGCGGTAACATCTATTTATACATGGATGATGACAGAAAAGGCTTTATAGAAGAGGTGACTCTGGGTTCTCCTTAAAACTAGGTAGGTGATGAGCAGGTGGATGGTGAGAGTAGAGAAGAGCAGCATGAGTAAAGACAAAGGAAGGAGGCACAGCATGCTGGGGAATTTCAAGCAGTACCACGTGTGTGGTTGAAGCTTAGGCTGTGTATGGTGTCTAGATAAGAATTGAATCTAAGCCCTGGATAACTCCCAGATTTCTGGCCTATTCCTGCAAAGTAGTGTCGTTAATAAAGACAGAAAACATAAAAGAAGGAAGTGTTTTATGATAAGAAATTACCTTTTTTAAGATTTACCTCATTCGTGCTCCCACATGCATATATAGACACACTCTTTATTCCTAAAGTTGAAGCCAATTCTGCTCAAGACTCTCCTGGCATTGTGCTCATACCCTTAGTATTTTCATAATACATCCCTAAAAGAGAGTATAAACTCTCCCCTGCCTCTTTCATTTCTTTAGATTCATAGGCATCGAGTTGATTTCTTTTACGCTAACCATGTCATCCATTTGTTACAATATCACCACTATGATAAGTTTCATCATCAGAAAAAAATAGCTTTAAATAAGGAAACAACACACATAGGAAGAATATTTCTGTTGTTTCAATTAAACCTGAACATATAATCATGTAAAATACATATAATAAAAAAATTAAAGGCACTTACCCACTTGCCTCACGCTCACTGTATATAGTCTCAAGCCCTCATCCAGGGACTCATTATTTTTTAAGAGCTTCTGCTGAATGACTTTTCCTTCTAAATTCAGATTGTTGGTAGCATTGTAAACCAGAAGGGCCCAAATCGCCAACCTAGGGAAACATTGTAAATAGAACTGTTGTTGGGTTGGCTGTTTTTATGTAGAAAAACAGAACATTTGGATATGGCAGTAACAGGGATGACCATAAAGTGCTGACACTAAAAAGATATTCCAAGGCACACAGAGACTTCTATTGCTGTATAAATGATAATGTCAAAAATATCTCAATGTAAATGGATTTTACAGGATATTACTTTATAATGCTCATATATCACATCACTCCATTTCTTTTTTTATCATTTAAACTGACTTTTTAAAGTGTATCTTTATTGTTGAAAGTCTTACAGATATCCCCCCTTTTATTCCCACTGACCCCCCTCCACGCAGCACCTGCCACACCATCCCATGCCTTCACTTCACTATTGTCTATGTCCATGGGTCATGCATATATGCATATTTCTTTGGTTAATCTCTGATTTTTTAAAAAATGATTTTTAATAACCCGTTTCTTTTGCAAAACACTCTTAGTAATACTTTATAGAAACATGCAAGAAAGGAACATATGGTTAATTTTAGTTTCTTTATAGCCAAAAATAAAGTTTGTCAGAAAAATTGAATTTCAACAATCTGACTACACTGATCATTTGACTTTTGAAATTATTCGTGTGTTACAATTTCTCCAGAATTGTGATAACTGATTTTCCATCACAATGGAATATTTGCAAATACTTTGCATGGTGAAAAGTTACAAAATAGAGTCAGTGATTGACCAGTATATTAAGAAGTTTATAGACTTTGAATGTTTTAAAATATATATATACTTCTATGGGAAACAGAGATGTATCCTAAAAGTCCTATCCAAACTTTTGGCTCTATAATTTGAAGTAATATAATTTTTGGCTGAACTATAGTCACAGCCATAGTCAACAGCAGAAATAAAAACTATTAATTTAACATTGAGGGAAAATTAAATGACATTATTTTGTCAGGTAGAAGAGAAATATTTTCCCTTATATGTGAAAACTCTGGGTTTACAACAGAACTTTAATCTTTGTATTCTGAGGAGAAATGAATAATATGACATAAGTCACTATATTATCAATATCAGTGACTGTCCACATGCCAAAGTCACTGATTTCAAAATAACTATGAAGCACTCAATAGAGCAACACTGTAGATTTTATTTATAAAATTCTGGGGGTACCAATAAAAATGAAAAAATCAGAGTATTAATATATTTGTGGTGCTAAAAAGAAAAAGTAAAATCTTTGCTATTGAAGGTTAGGGGAAATTAAAGAAGAGTTCTATTTTCCCCCTAAATACCTGTACTAATCTCAAGGACAAAATGCTCTACTGTTTTCATAATTCACTTTGAAGGGCTATTTATCTCCAAAATGATGTACTGCTTAATGTTCCTGTATAAGACACATTTCAAGATGATTCAAACACAGATTTGAGTGAACTGGCATAATAGTTTTTAACATGGCTTATTAAAAAAAAGTAACCATTGATTAAATTATCATTGAAAAATAAGTTTTGCCACTCCAGTTACTGAGAACTTCAAGTTGGGATTGTGACCTTATACTTCCCTTGAATATTGAGAACATAATTAGCACAATGTATTGTTGAATACCCAATTCAGCAATTCAAGAATGAGCACATATTGTTACAGGTCTTATCTGGATTGTTTTCCTCTCTTATCCTGAAAACTAAAACCATTTTGTAGCTCTACAAAGTCAAGTTCTATCTGTTGTTAGCATCAATCATTCTTTATTTGAATAAACCAGTCTCTTTGGCTTTGGCTTCCTGTCTGTCTAGGCAATGGGAGTGTGATGGTGTTATCTGAAGCTCTGTCTGTGTTAAGTGTTACAATCAAATTGAAAGGAAAGTTTGGGGGGAAAAAAGGGTATGTGTAAAACTAGTAGACTATGGTTTTAAGAAAACTATGAGAGACTATAAAGGTTTATTAAGAGCATTAGAAAGTAGGAAAAAAGAGGGGGTGGGAAAAAGTATGAGAATAAATTTTCAAACAACGTCAAAAGTTCATACCAAAGAAAAACTAAATGTGTGGATTTTCCTAGATACACTGTCATAGTTCACTCTCCCTATAATTTCCTGTGAAGTTACCCAGTGGTTTGACAGGCAGGAAACCGAGACTCGGTGATTTTAAATTTCTTTCAAGCAAGAGTTTCTGAGGTGTTGACATATACTATTGTTGGCTGACTGTAGTACTGTCAGGTAGTGGAAGAATTACAGTAAATGAACTAAAGAGGGCAAGGCTGACCCCCTAACAGAGTCTACTATTGGTGATACCCAAAACTAGGGTGACCCTAAGTGCTAGAGAGTAACCAGCAAGGGATCCTGATCACTGCTGGATTCGCTAGTGAAGGCTCAATATGATCTAGCAATAAGGATTAGAGGAGAAGTTAATTGGCTAAATAGAGGAGAAACATCCATTAAGAATATAGTATTAAAATACATTACTCTAGCCCTCAGATCATAAAGGAAAATGAATTTGACAAAATAAAAACTTTCCCTAATCAGATGGTTCAATCTAGTCTGTTGAATATATACAGAAATGATAAGCTTCAAATATAACGTTAAAGAAATTTTTTTTTTTTTAGTGTTGAACAGAAAAAGAACAAGAAAACTTGCTGGTTAACTCTCATATGAAATTTCATTTTTATCTTCTTATAATAATAATATGTCACCTGAAAAGAAATTTTATTCCATCATTATGGTTGTAAATCCATAATTTAAATTCAGTCGATTGAAACAGAGCAAGACTTATATAAACTTTTGCTCTTCTAGTAATTACTTTTAATTCTATGGAGATGCAAAATAGTACATAAACATAATTAAATTTATTCCATTTAGGAGGTTAGGTTGTTTTTCAGTATATGTCATTCTGAATTGCTGGCTTTTTTATATGCCAACTGATTATATACGGTGAATTATCCATTAAATTATCTGCCTGTTTAAGTCATGATCTTTATATAAGTTTAAAATGGAGACTTCAGAAAATTAACTGATGGTTTCAAATGAAAGACATATTTTGGCACCTATTGCCCATATTATTATATGATGCTATCATACATAAATGCCTTATTTTAAAAAAGCTAAAACAATTTTATTTTTCTTTGAAGGTATCTTTGAAATGAGATGTAAATGGTTACTGTAAAAATAAAACTGGAAATAATAAACTAATAATTCATCCATTTTAAATATCCTACTTCTGAATTATTTTTCATCAGATGTATACTTGTATCCATTCTGCTATATTAAAGTTTCAGCTATAAGAAAGATAGTAGTGTGCATTAATGATAAAGAAATATTCTAAACGTGCTATGTGATTAAAATGTTTCTCTCTTATCTTACTGTTTTAATTTCTCTACCAGAGAGTTAAACAGAGGGCAAGAGGCAGGGTGTTATACGTTCTGTAAGACTTTCTCAGTGTTACCTTTGATCAGTCCCAATGCTTCGCTTGACTTTAATCTTGTCTTCTCCTGAGGTCAGGTGTAAACTATAAATAAAAATACGTAGATTCATTATCATCCTATATGCTATTACTACACCACAAAATTTGAGGAGATGAAAGAAAAAAGCAGAATGTACATTCTAAGGCAGTATTTCCAAATGTGTGTTCTGAGTAGTTCTAGTTTTTTTCATATGCACATGACAAAAACTAGCTGCACAGCCAAATAAGCTAAGCAACTATGTTCCCTTGCTTTCTTTTCAAGGTACACATGCATGTTAGTATAATACTAAAGCATCTGAGATATACAGAGTGGCTTCAGATTATTTACTAATGTACTTCCTGAACTCATTTGACCAATTGATCCCTTTCTCTGTGTTATTGTGTCTCTTGGGTACATAGAATATATGCTTAGGGTTCACAAAATACATTTTAGAAAAGCTAATTTTAGTATAAAACTGTGAAAACAAGGTCAGAGGAGCATATATGGGTGCAACTATTTGCTTGAGCTTTAGTGAAGTATTTAAATAGAAGAGTGAGAGATAATTTTGAAAAGTTAGGTTACAATCAGACTGTAGATGCCTTATCTTATAAAAAATGGTCTCCAAACTAGGGTGCATGCAACCCAGGGGATGCTCTAGATGGCTTCCTGGGTTCTGAGAAGAAACTAATATTTAATTATCGTCTTTTCAATTGTGGTACATTATAACATATAATATATTCATCAAGTAATACATACACACACACACACACACACACACACACACACACACACACAAAGCCTAATATGCAAAGTGTCTCCTCAGGAGTTCGCTATGACAAGCACTGACCACCAGAGGTGGCACAGAATGAAGGAAGGCCCCGGCCAGCAGCCAGAAGGCCCTGATTGGCCCTGATCGCCGGCCAGGCCTAGGGACCCTACCCATGCAAAAATTTCGTGCACCAGACCTCTAATGTATATATAATTTCTTTTAAAATCACAAATATATTTTGGGAGTACAGGCCAAATTTAAAAATAAAATGATTAGGATCCAAAATCAATAATTTTTTTTAAATTACTGCTGCAACACTGAAGCTTTTGTGTAAAGAAACAACATAATATAGAATTGTTGTAGAAAGATTATGAATATGGAACATGTGTGTATTGTGTGCTTGTGTGTGTGGGTATAATCAGAGAAAGATAGAGTAATATAAAATTAGATACTACTTTTTATTTCTCAAATAATTCATCCTGTCACTTACCTGATATTAACCACGTAAACAGTATAGTTCCAATTCTGGAAGGTTGAATTAAGCTGAAAAATACAACGGAAAAGGGTGAGTTTTGGTAAAACTTTTTAAAAAAATCTGAATCAAGTTTCTTTCCTCCCAAAAGATAAGTTGTTATTGGAATAAGACCCTGGGAAAATCCCAGAGAGCAAAAGGAGTGAAAGAAAGGTAAAGATAACAGTTACTACATCACTGTATGCTAAGAACTTTACAAATGCTCTTTTGACCCAAAACAACGAATGAGATAGGTATTATCTGCACCTGCTGCCTTTTCAATGAAGAAACTGAGCTTAACAGAGATGGAATAGCTTGCCCAAAGTTACCCAACTAAGAATGAGTAGATTCCAGATTGGAACTCAAGTCTGTCTGGAAACACTATGCTTTCCCCTCCAGCTCATATTATAATGGGCTGCCAAGTTAGTCCTAACACTGAGAACTAAGCTGTAAGAGGGAAGATGGAAATGATAAATACTTCCATAGTCTTCATTCAACAGACACCAAGGGGCAATGACATGCTTTCCTAGTAATTACAATCTCATAAAAATATTAGTACTAAGAAAAATTATGTCAACCGTATAAACCTTTAAATAAACAAGAAGTATATTCAACATTTTGGGAGCTATGTTAATTATTATTTGGTTATTTAACAGTCTTTTTAGGTCTCAGCACCAGACTTTTTAATGAAGCAATGATTCTTCTCATTATAAATAATCAATTTTCATTATGCATTGTCCAATACAATCTCAAAACAGGATTTCCTCACTGATGTGAAATTCTCTTATTTATATACCACTCCCAAAGGGTTTCTTTTTTAGGTCACTTCTCACATACACATTTAGCATTACTTGCAAACATTCTAAAATTAAATGTAAATTTTATGAAACTCTGGCAATAAAAGCTAACTTTTTATATTGTAATAGTAATAATATGAATCAGGGACACCACTTATATTTCCTCTGTTATCAAGTATCTGCTTTGGTATCATGCATCTTAAGCTGATAGTGTCCAGCAAAGCTTAGCTTCAGATGAGAATGAGCCTATGTTGAAAAGCATTCCTGAAATAAGTATAAATGTAAAATGATACCTCTCTAAAGCAGATTCTCCGTGAAAACTAATTTTTGAGATTCATAACATTAGATGTGGTTTATTTGGGAATGAAAATAAAGAGTTTTATCTTTTGAAAACACTCTGGCTTTAAAAAAAGAACCATGCTAGAAAAAAAAAATGGGATGCAATAATATACTCTTTCTGGCAAGACCGCTCTCTGTTTAGAAATGAAATATCTTCCAGTGTTTAAATTAATCACTAAAGTTAATGTGTCATTCCAAAAAGTCAACAGTAGCATTTTCTTCAACTTCTATTCAAGAATTTCACTTTTACCCCCAGTTTTGTAATAGAGTTGTTAATTACATACTATTATTTCCTGTGATCAACTTGTTTTAAAGGGTGTAACCTTTAAAAATAAGACTATGTTTTCCTATCACTCAAATATGTTACATGCATATAATATATTGTCACCACTACGTCTCAAAGAATGGTTTAACTCTCTTTTGCCACCAAGGACACATTTATTAGGCACCTATAAAAAACTATTTTTCTTACTTCAGAATGTATATCCAAGTGACTTTATTCACAACAGCTGTTTAACTGTAATAGGATTATACATAAAAAGTAGTTCAAAGTACCATAGTTTACCATAGATAGGAAAAATTAAAAAAAATAATGAAAAAATAACGAAAATCTGTGAAAGAAATTTTTTATACTGTATAAGGACGAAAAAAAAAACATATTAAAGTTTTTAAATTTAAAATTACAAAAATTTTCATCAATATAATACAGGTTAAATAAATTATACTGTAAATATGCATCAACTGATGCAAATAAATGACAGCCACATCATGGAACCCTATGCAGTGCTTAAAAAAAAAAGATAAAAGGAGGTCGGTGTGTACTAATGTTATAAATCTGGTAATAACAAAAATAAGAATGGTGTATAAAATATGTTACTTTTAGTGTAAAAGGGATAAAACAATCCTACTTTCTTTTATATGCACAAATTCTGGAAAAACCCAAGGAAAAAAAAAGTGATTTCCAGGTTCATCTCCATGTAAGCTACAAGGATAGGTGGAAGACTTTCATGATACAGTAAGTCCTTGCTTAAAGTCATCAATAGCTTCTGTGACTTTAAGCAAAATTATGTATAATGAAACTCATTTTACCATAGGCTAATTGATGTAAATAAGAATTAAGTATCTATGGCATCTCATCAGTGTTAGAACAAAATGACATGAATGAAATGGCATATTCGAGGACCTACTATATATCTTTTTATAACTTGTTTTTGATACAAAAATTCTCAAAAAATAATAAAATTTGAAATATACTTTTAAAAATAGTGCTGAAAATGCATGCACATTATAGCAAATAAAGATACCTACCAACACACATTTCCATTTGTGTGGCATTTCTCGTTTGGACATGAATAATCTATTAGGCTCAGTTTCTTGTCCTTTTTTTCAAATGCACTTCTCTTTCTATGCATAAGCATAATACCTCACGTACTTATCAATTTATACATTTATAATGAACAACACCTATGTACCAGCATCATCTGTGGATTGAGTTAGCCAAATAGCAGGGTCTTTTCCAGATTTCCAGAGGTTAACAGTATAAAAACAAAAAAGAAATTTTACAAGTTCACTTACCCATTCTGCCACCTTGTTCTGTACTTTGACCTCAGGGTGATGAAGGATGTTTTGAATCACTATGGAAATTCTATAGATAATTCCATCTGTCCATTAGAAATAGGATTTAGCCCATTAATTATATTTCAGAGCCATATAATTATTAAGGTAAATTTACAATCATATAATTTCATACAATTTAAAAGAAACATCTACACAGGTACAGAAAAATTGAGATTTTTTTACTTTATGTTCATTGACCTTTGCAACTTCTTAGAGTTACTGATTATACATATAGATAATTCATTCATTGCTCCTAAATCATCACCTGCACATTTCTTCCTATTTTTAAATTGTATAAATTTCTGATATCTATGATCTGTAAAGTAGTGACCCTTCATGTACACTTTGGTTTCTTGTAATAAGAACTTATCCTTTTCTTGTACATTATAAAGAGTTGGGCATGTGAACGTGAGTGGGATGATGGGCAGGCAGTAACTTGAAAAAGAACAGGCTTACACATATTTACTACTTCGGCCCCTTATTCTCCCTTTCCTTTCTTTCTCCTCCCCAACAAAGCTTTACTTCTACTAAGATATTGGTTTGGATTTCACTTATTTTTTTTTTCATCAAAATTTCAAGAATGTAGTCATTTGTACCAAAGTAGAGGGGGAAAAAATAATATTTTCAGAAAGAATTTCAATTGTACTACCTTGATTTAAAAATAAAACAATGTCAGAGAAAGTTCTTCTTTTTTTTTTGGGGGGGGGGCAATCTTTAAAGCAGTATAATACACACACACACTACACACATACACACACACACCAAACTCACCAGCCAGGACCTGCTAAATCTCTCTAGATGCTGGTTACAGGGCACCATGCTAAAATATAATAGGTTACTGAGAGAGAAAAAATTTTGAATCTCCTCTATAGTCAATCATCTTTCTTCATGTTTATGTTTTGGTATGTCTTGAGTAAAATATACATAGAAAATGTAGAAATATGTAATTAAAACAATGGTAAGAAATGGATTTAATAAAGATTTTGGGGAGCAGTACCAAAAAATTACAAAAAGTATTCCTCTCGAATCTACCAAAATGTAAATTGCTATCCAATTACTAAAGGAATGTTTTTCCAATCTATAGGTCAGAATCTTATGCAAAAAAAAAAAAAAAAATCACCACTCCAGATGTCATATAAATATATGAAATTGATACAGGTCCAAGTGAGATTAATTTATAAAGATTATGTTATTTTAGCTTCTAAAAGTCTTCAGTTATTTGAATGATCTTGAATTTGTATTCTCTTAAAAATATTCTGAATGGAAATATTGAGAAAGATATTTAAAATAAATAATAATTCGGACAAAAAGCCCTTTATACTCTAGATCTTATCATATCAAAACATGGACTTTCCAAGTGATTGAGAGGAAATTCAAATTGCAGAGGTCCAGGATTCTATATTTAGTTCAGATTCCTAGGGATCTTCTGTGAATGTTCCCTGATGCCAGTAGAGCAACTGAAAAGCTGCCACTAGATGGAGATCTAAAGCATGTGTTTGTTCCACAGTAGTTAGCAATCTTTCCCTCTCAGGAAAATATTACAAAATACTAATCATCAGTGTTTTATATCACTGACATTTCTGAAATTTTATAGAAGCATCCAAATAGTTAAGATACTTTTCTTTAAATTTTAAATATTTTCTACCTCACTTTTTTTCAGTTCACTGTTTTTATAAATGAGAAAGACATCTGAGGCAGACTAAATCAATTTATAAATATAGTACTCTCCTTAGAGTTACATTGCTGAAAGCAAATAAAATAAGTGAATATGCCAAAAAACCTAGCATCTTGTGTTACAGATTCTCTTGTGCTGTGGATCATTATCAAGTATTCTCTCTCGGAAGCCTCAGAATGTGGTATTTTTATAGTTAGCTGAAAGCTACTCAGCAGAGGCTACGTGTTATACTTATTTAAAAAAATCTGAATAATGTAGTTAACAATTAGTCCTGAGGAATGTCCAAGAGTGAATTGTCAAAACAAAATAAAATGTCCACCAAAGGGTTGGTGAAAGGGGTTTTGAGTTGCAGCAAAATAACTGGTTAAGCACAGCCAGTGCAGAAAATGCACAATGAAGACACTGATGCAGGCTTTTCCATGTCATCCTCGCAGTCTTCCCTATAAACGTTACAACTCCCACAGTGACTCAATAGAAAAGCTATTCACAAATCTTCATTTGTTCCAGAGACATCAAAAGATGAATGCTTTTTCCTAGTAATGGCACCCAGGCCAGAAAAATTCATGAGAGACATTTCTTTGGGGAAAAAAGTGTGTAAGAATATATCCATTTTTCAATTAGATAACACTTCTAGCCATGAAGAATATCAAACTACAAATTATTTTTTGCCATTACACATGATACTAAAAAATCTTATTCTTGTCTGGAGATCTTTCTCCAATTTAATTTTTCCTTTTTGTCTTTCTTAACACACTTTTTGGAGTTTCTTGGAAGATACAGAAATGACATACTTTACTCTATAGTCAAGGTTGTGAAATAGATTTGAAAAGTAGATTTTTTAAAAAAATCCTCACCGAGGATATTTTTAAAAAAAAATATTTTAGAGAGAGAAGAAAAGGGGAGAGAGAGAGAGAGAGAGAGAGAGAGAGAGAGAGAGAGAGAGAGAGAGAGAGAGGCGAGAGATAAACATCAGTTACCTCTCACAGGCACCCCAACCAGGGATCAAATACATACAACCTAGGTATGTGTTCTGACCAGGAATCAAACCCACCAGGGCTGAAAGGTAGATTTTAAAATATATATTTGAAAAGATAGATGTTCATTTATAAAGCAAATGTTATTTTAGATTCAAGTTTATTTCTTTGAACTAGTGATGAGACAATTACGATATGACAGTGGTATTTGTAACATGACTGGAGCCCTGCTCATCCTACACACACAATTTCTTTAAATACAGCTAGATTGATTGTTGGATCCATACAAATATCATGAGAGGATATTTTTTATTTGAGTACTTAAATGCATGTGAGAAACTAGAAGCAGTGTTACTATATCACTTGTAAGCTAGGTTTTTAGAACCGTAAAGACTAACAAAGGTATTTCCTTACTTGGGTTGCTGACCTCACAAAAGTTTAACACATAGTAGCACTGGAGTGATGCTGCAAGAATAGAAAATGTAATTTTGAATGGAAAAAAAAATTAATCAAAGAGCTTTTTTGGGAATATAATAGAAAAGGCTAAAAGTTATATGTGAAAATAACTAGGTTATCCAGTAGTTCCTGAAATATCTGTGAAAAGTAGCTTAAAAGATAAGATTTTCTTAGTATATAATCTGAGGTATCATATCAAAGTCCTATTGAAAAAACCAAAAAAAATTCTTGACACAGAAAAACAGGAACATTTCACAAAAGTGGGAAAAGAACATTTAATTGATATATTGAAGAAATATGTCTGATTGTTAACCAATTTCAACCCCTCTCCCCTCTCTGTTGATGAACATAGTAAAACTCTTTGGTAGTCCAGAGTTTAAGAAAGCAGGTAAGGTAGAAAATAGATTTGACAGTTTGCTGATCTTTCTTACAGTGAACAAAATAAATTCTCTAATACAGGGTGGGCAAAAGTAGGTTTACAATTGTGAGTACATGAAACACTGAGTTTATTCATGTATCATTATTATTTATTAATTACTCTATTATTTTCCATACGAACAACTTTAAACTACTTTTGCTCCACTCTTATATCAGATCATAGGCCTGAGAATGTTCACTATGTCAGATTCTCAAGGAATAAAAAAAGTGCATCGGAAATTGTTGGCAGTATGTGAATGATCTTAGATAGTCCAGGACATGACATCAAATCCCACTTATTCACAAGGTGAACAAGTAATTCTCTTCAATTATTGCAAATTTGACTACATCAAAGAAAAAATCTTACTTAGATTATCATCTATCTCTAACTGTTACTCTCCCTTTTAAAAAAAGACAAGAAAGGCTTTGGGGGCTGAGATGTGAGAAAGCAATAGGATATAGGAAGAATCCAATTACATTGTTTTCATTATATTTATTTTCACTTCTTTTTTAAAACCAGTGGTTATGCTTTAATTCTACAACAGTGATATCAATTTTTCCATCCAAATAAAAATGTTTAAGCAAAAAAAAGTGAGCCAATTTAGAAAAAACCTATGAAATGGATAATAGAGATGGTTCAAGGATGCGATTAAAAGATGGTATACAAATTTGAGTACACAATTTTGAAAATATTTCTACTACATGATAACCTATGAATATTTTTAAATATTTTAAAATGCTAAGATTACATTTTTATCAAGAATCATCTGAATTAGAATATTTTTCTTAAATGTGGTCACCAAACCATTTCAATTGACTTTAACATCTGCTTGCTTTGTTGAAACTCCAATAAAGGCTATGACGCAGAGAGATATGGAGTAAACAAGGCTCTCTTCAAGAATGTCAGAAATGACACGACTGGGTGAATACAGCTCTACTCCACCAAGTCAAGGACTCTGAAACATCATATAAATGTTCTTGGGCAGTAGAGGATGTGCCAGTCCTGGAGGGAGAATGCCACAGAGGCTCTTTGTATGTTCATACAAAGAACGAAGTACTTCGTTAGAATTATAATATTCCCATCTACTGGCTGGCGTCCATATGAAATATGCACTGGAAACTTCAGCTGCTGTTGCTTTCTTGGGGGTTGCTGGAATTTTTGCCCCATCATAAATCTCCTTGGTGTAACTACCAGAATAACCATAAACACTTCCCTGAATCGATGTCTTTATAACCCTTTACATTTCATGTAAAATATTCCATACTTCCAATTTAAACGTTCTTACAGAGGAAGTTGATGTAACCCCAAAGCCAAAAGAAAAAATTAACTATGTATGTTTCTTTTCTCTGGGTTTTGGTCCCTGGTGATACATTAACAGATGTCTTGGCCTCACAACTTAAATTATTGGAGTGAGAAAATCTCTTTGTTTCTAATACCTCATGATTGAAAATATTACTGTATTTGAGGCTATGGTGTAGTCACCTGATTGGAATTTCTCTTTTTCAGAAGAAACTAAAATCATTTACTCTGAATTACCAAAAAGCTATGTATATGGTCCATATAGGAAACTGTTTGATTTATGATTTAGTTGATAGACGATCATATTCTCATCATTATTGGTCAACAAATAAAAACATAGAGCCAATTATTACCATGTAAAGTAATTTAAATGTCACAAATATTTAAACATAAAGTTGGCTTTAGTGAAAAGTTAAATTATTAAAAGTAGATTTTTAAAATTATAAAACCCTTTAGAAAGTAGTTTCCTGAAGAGAGTAATCTAACAAAAGACCATGAAAAAAATGTTTTTTTCTGCTGTCTCTAGCATAATATAAATTCATTCCTTTTTCATCAAATGAATTTCTCATAAAATTTCCTTTGAAAGAAATTTTAGCTAAAAGTACAAATGAGTGGTACTGGAAGTGAACTCATTCCACTGGTTACTAGAATGAGGAACTCAAGAGAACCAAGGGATTATATTTATTTTACTAGTCTTGCAAATGTACCAGTTGATTCCAATAATAGAAACTTTGTTGAAACATTAGGTATTTCCACCCTGAGAATACAATTTTTAATACATCAGACATATTACAAATATAAAAGGTAGTTTCTTACCATTCCTTTGTTTATCGATTCTATTAGTAACAGGCATGTTAGTGGTGACAGTAGGTGGTGTAGTACTAGGAGAGCTTACAGTAGCTGCTAACAAAGATGAGAAAAATGTAATTTTGCAAGGAGCACATGGCAGTTAATATGGATGAGCAACCTATAATTAATTCATGACACTACTGGAGAAGGAATGGAAACTATGTCTTCCCATTAACTACAACAGACTCTGAGGTTGTAAAGCAATGCTTTCTATGGCACAGTAAGAATCAGTTCACATGGCCTTTGGCATCACATTGCAATAGTCTGGATCTGGCACAGAGGAAATGGAGAAAGGGCATTTAGATTCTAGACCTATGTCTGCGATTAACAGGTGGATGACCACACTGTGAATAAGGAAACCTTTACAGAACTCAGTTTCCTAAGTTTGTAAAAGTAAAAGGTTAGAGGAGACAGTCTCTATCGCACCAATCAGCTAGAAAATGATCTAAACTAAGTCAGTCTTCCTGATTCACTAAGAACAGAGAAATGAAATCTCAGAGAAAAACATATTTCTCCTTGAGAAGATGAAATAAAAAAAAAATGAAAGAATAAAATGTAGCCGAAACCGGTTTGGCTCAGTGGATGGAGCGTCGGCCTGCGGACTGAAGGGTCCCGGGTTCGATTCCGGTCAAGGGCATGTGCCTGGGTTGCGGGCACATCCCCGGTGGGAGATGTGCAGGAGGCAGCTGATCGATGTTTCTCTCCCATCGATGTTTCTGGCTCTCTATCTCTCACTCCCTTCCTCTCTGTAAAAAATCAATAAAATATATTTAAAAAAAAAGATATTTTTTAAAAAAAGAATAAAATGTATAGACTGAATCAATCATTTATAGATCCCAATAACTTTACTGAACAGTGATGGACAAAATGGATTTCATAAGGACAAGCCTAGGAGGAAACATTTTCAAAGCATTATGTCATAGATATGCTTCTGATATTACTAAAACTCAAAGATGAAATCCTTATGTAATGCTTTGAAACTATTTTTCTATGGAATTCTGAAGGAGATATACAGGGTTGGGCAAAAGTAGGCTTACAGTTGTGAATACATGAAACATAGAGTTAATAAAGCTACTGTAATAATCATTACCTTCATGTCTTTTTCCATTCAAACAATGCTAAACCTACTTTTGCCCTACCCTGTATAAGTAGTAGAAACACTAAACATATAATTTTCCTTTAGTTTATCTTAGGGATAAATTAAAACATTTGTATTAATGTACATTCATATGGACAATAAACATTTGTTATGTGTTTCATTTTTTAAAATTACCTAAATTTAAGTAATTACCTTCTAAGGGATCTGTAGAAAATACCAAACTTCTTGTTTCAAAATATTCTTTCTTAACTAAAAAATTTTCCATTTCCAAGTGATATGTAATATTTAAGAATGGGGATTCTTTCTGAATTCTTTTTAAAAAAATGATGAAGTCAGTTATATTTATCTTAATGCAAATGGCATTAATAAACAGGAAAATGTTTTGTTTTGTTTCTTGTCATTTAGGACACAGGGGGGTGGATAGCTGGGCATCTGGCCCTGTGACCCAAGGAATCAGTACTATAGGTATCTCAGATTAAAAGAAAAAATAAGTAAATTTAAAAACCTTTAGATCTTGAACTAGGCAAAATTATTTTTTTCTGTGTCAGATAATTACTTTTAAACTACACTGAGTTTATGGAAACCACTTAATACTTTTATTTTCATAAGGTACTCATTGATAATAATATCAGGAATAATCCCTCAGAAAGGAAACAAAATAATAATGAATTAAAACCCCACTTCCACATTGGAACCACAGAAGACACCTTTAGTTTCTATTCATTTAGTCTAACCCAAGTCACTTTCATGCTATGTTCCTCCTAATAAGAGATCCAGCTTTTACAAATGGCATGATCATGATTCTTAATGCGGTATATCGAACAAAGAAGTATTTAATAGATTAAATGAATGAAAATGGGTCATGTAAATTAGGAACAGCGATAATAAAATTAAAGCAAATATATGTTTAAAACATTCAGGACTTTAATTATGTATTATTTAGCATGCAACTGTTTAGTCCATAATATATCATTAGAATGCTGGCATAATGTAGTCACCATGCATTATAATAACTAATAAAATTATATTAATATTAGTTTAGTATGACTAATTTTATTTCAATATTTAAGTTACATTGCACCTCATAAATTGCCCCATAGCCTTGTCTTAAATGTAACTGAATATTCAACTTAATTTTTCCTCTTGCTTTTTAAACATGAATACTTTTTCAAGACATTGTATGACTGTATTTATACTGGACCTTTGCAATATTCTTGAGGAGACATAGAGGGGAAAAATGAAAACCCTTGGTTAATAGCATATAATCATTCACATTTAAAAAACTCAGTGCTTTATGGGAATGTGGCCATCCAGTCTGTGAATGCATTCTTTCTCCACACTGTACGTACTGTGCACCCACGCAACTAAAACACATCCAGAAATTCTTCTGTTTTGCTGGTTTCTGACTTCCCAAGAGAAAATTAAGATACAAATCAAAACAATAAAAATGCCATTATCCTAAATAGCAAGAAGAAAACAGAGAGACTCCAGAGGACAACGCTGGCTCCCTACCTTGGCAGAGGGTCCCCAAATCGGCACAGTTGGCTAGTTCTGCTGCTGGGAGCGGGACCAGGTAGGAACCTTGATCAACACAGAAGGTTATATAAGTTTGACTTGTGTACAAGATTTAATATTATCCAGAAAAAAAACAAACATGAGTCATATGTTTGGTATAACAGGAGCAGCCCTAAAAGCATCCTCTAATAATACTCCAACATTAAGAGAGTCTCTTAAAGTCTGTGTGTCTTAATTTCTGCACATGTAAAACCAGGTTATTGAAATATCCCTTAAAATCTTTAACTCAACTTATTGGCCATCCACATATGAACGGAAAAGTTTGTGTAAAAAATCCAGGGCCTTTTCACATAATAAATTATACAGCTCTGGTGGAAATCTGTACAGATGAAATAATATACACATCAAGATAAGTTTCAAAACTAAACTTGGCTATTAATACGCATAATATGCATTTTGTTGCTAGCCACTAACAGATGCTATTGACAATTCCAGAAATACATTTCTATGATTTCAAGGTGGTCTCTGTGTCTTTCTTTTTCAAGATTTTACTGAGTCATCCTCAGTAGGAAACAAGTTTTAGCTGATTGTCTAGTAGGAGTAGTGGGTTTTCTGTTGCATTACATCTTTCTCTGACAATTAACAGACTTTTATAAACAGGCTGAGGTGAGGGAAGCTGGGTTAAACTTCTCACAAAGCATATTGCACTATGAATAAAGACAGAGGATAAATACAAACACACACACATAAATACATATATTCAATTTTAAAAGGACATGTGATTCCATTCAAATGTTTAAACATTTTCCAAACTTTCCTGTGGGAATAGTACCTGCAGGTAGAGCAGGCACAAAAAGACGAGCTAACAAAAGATGTCTAGGTAAATGGTGTGCATGAACAGAAAGCATCCCCAGTTTAATAGCATCTTCATTCTTGATTGCTTCAGGCACCTGGTCCAAGGAAGGAAATCATGTTACCTCAGAAGGGCCCAACCCTACAGGCAAGTCTGTAATGTTAACTGGTACAAAGCTCTCATTACAGGCCTTTACGTGTTCATTCAGTAAAAATTTACTGACTGTTTATAGTGTACGAGGCTCAGAGACTAGAGTAATACATGAGATAATGTCCCTACTCTCAGAGAGGCATACATGGGAAATGGCTTCATAGTTCTCTGAATGATATAAGTATTTAGTAGCCCAAAGCAGGATGTGACCAGCAGTTTGGTGAGAAGGGAGAAGGGTGCATTCCATTACAAAGAAGAGCTGCGAAGAAGATGAGGAGTCACTATACTGATCTCGGGATAAGAGACTAGAGATGGGTATTTCTAGCAGACAGAATTACTGAAACATATACCAAGAAGGCTGTGAAAAGATATGGGTACCCAAGTGACATGGCATCACTGGGTATCTATAGAAAATTGGTAGGAATGGTCAGATATATAGGTAATGGATTAAGGGCCTTGTAGAATGTAGGCACCACGAGCGTTTTTCCAAGGATGGTTTACCCCATCCACATCTTAGATACTGAACAAATTACTAAATGCATGATGAACAACTGCTCACATTTTGAACTCTTTCTTAAAGGAAATGGGAAAAAAGTGAAAGGGAACTAGGTGAGAAATTTCTATTTATGTTTGAAAACACCTTTGAAGCCCATAACCAATTAGAAGAGGGGAGGTACAAGAAGCATGAATAACCCTATTGATTCAAGTTGGCATCACGACTAAAATGACAATGGACAGAAAGAGATAGCTACAAGGCATTTGCAAGTAGAATGTCTAGGATTCAGAGACTTTTTGGAAGAGGGACAAAAGAGATGAAGACATTTTCTTTTGGTTTCTAGCTTGAGAAATCGGTACATAATAATCTCATAAAAGGAGATAGGCAATACTGGAAGAACGAACTTAGGTGACGGGGGCTCACCAGTAAATCCGGTAATGAAAACTGAGGTGCCTGAGAGACACCTAGACACACAGCAGGTGCACATGGGTTTGTAAGAGGTCTAGCCAGGCAATACTCAACAGAAGCGATAGCCGGGTCTGGGATCACAGGAGCTAAAGTGAAGATTTGAGAAGGATATAACCATAGATATTCTCTTACTTAAGGATCAGGTTTGAGAAGGTAAAAAGAGCTTCTGTAGAAGGTGGTTTTTCAGAATTAAAGTGAAGAAAGTTTCATGGAGGGTGTGGCAATACCAAGTGCACAAGAAAGGTCAAGAATGATAAAGACTGAGAAGACCTTTAGCTCTGCACTGGAATTTTGGTAGCAGTTCTACAGAACTTAGCTTCAGGAGCGTGGGAACGAAGGACTCTAGATGCCAACGTTTGATTGAGGGGTGAATGCAAAAAGAGGAAGCGTGGCTTTGAAAGGAAGCAGAGATAGGAAGGAGAGGTTTTAAAGACTGAAAGCTTGGACAAGTATACCATGGAAAAAGAACATTTGAGGAGACAGAAGTTGAGGTCAGCCGCAGGCAGGACTGAGGTAGAATACTATCTTGAAAGTTTTCTGTCCATTATTCTTAACTAATGCCCCTTTCTTGCCAGACCTTATTTCTCCTTTAGGTACTTACATGTTAGTAAGGAACTTCTAAAAACTAAAAACTCAAAATGAGTGAGGAAATCTCAGCCACTGTAACAGGCGACAGAGGAGACCCTTGGATGGAGTTCCTGTGCTTCTCAAATTACACACAATGTTGGCAGTCAAAGGCTCCCTGGCCACTCCTGGCCCTGATACAGTATCTCTGGACGACAAAGGGAGATAAGGGGACATTGTTGTGGGAAAGAAGTTTTATGGCTAACTGCTTTCCCACTGCAGTATAGTACAGAGCTTAGAGGTGGGGATGGGAAAGAAAACCCGAAGAGTTACGATTTACAGTAAGACATTTGACAATTTTATTTAACATTTTATCAGTGTCATTGTATCATAACAAGTATACATTTCAATATGTGACAACCTCTTCATGGGAAATTGTAACATTTACGTCTCAATATTTAAGTTGTCAGTTGTTCCTTAAAGCCTAGCAAATGAACATTGCTTTATAAATACTCAATAAACACTACCTTATGGAGATTCAATATAGGAATAGATGTTAAGTTTGATAATTTTGGGGGGATAGTATAAATACAAGTGATGAGTATTATTAGAGAGAAATTATATTGATAAAATATTGCATTATAAAAACAGCAAATTATATAATTACATGAAACATAAAAAGTAGATGCAAAAAAAATTTTTTTTAAATTTCTAACTAGTTCCATGCTCAGCATATCTGCATAAAAAGTCACTAATGCTATCGGTTTTCCTAGGCCAACAGATTTACAAACCAGGATATCATTAGGCAAGCGAGACAATTCTCCCTCTTGGGTAAAGATAATATCTTTTTCATCAAGGAATTGTTTTTAGAATGTAACCTATGTATGTTCACTGATTTTTCTAGATACCACAAAGGTGTTTAAAAGTATTTAGTTAGTATTAAATGCAAAATTTAGAGTCAAATTTCTTTGGATAAAAATCTAATCACTGAAAATGGGCAGTTGATGAGAAGCTGAATATCTTTCTTTTCTATCTGTTGTTCTTGCAAAATTATACTACTGAAAGGAATCACTATTTACAGGGGTTATGGTAAAAAAGATGGATGTGTAGTCAACACATCTCATAACCTATTTAATTACAATCCAAATAATAGTAGACAGCAATGAACCCTTAGCATGAGTAACAATGGGGAAAAATAATTTCTTTTCAATTCTTTCTTTGCAGCTGTACTACGCTAAATTTTACAATTTTTCCATAAATAAATATATCTCAAATAGAATTATCTCCAAGAATCATTTATGCTCATAAAGAGTTTAAACATCTCCAAACAATAAAGTCCTTTGTAAAGATAAAGTGATTTTATCTTCATTATGTGAATATAATGTACGTATACATTATCCTATATAATAAAGAGTTAATATGCTAATTAGACCAGACAGAACAACCTTCCTGAATGACCAGTGGGCAGGGGGCGGGGCCAGCGATCCTGTGCTGCCAGGACAGCCATGGCGGTCCCAGCGCCACCCCTTCTGCAGAAGCAGGACGGGGCATGACCACGGCACCTCAACCTCTCGTAGCCCCTCCCCTGGCCGTCCCGGCCCTGATCACCCCCCCTCCACCAGTAGGTGGGGGAGGGCAGCTCTAAGGAGCAGAGAACCCAGCTGGCAAGCACAGCAGCAGTGGCAGGAGCCTCTCCTGCTTCCGCAGCAGGTTGGGTGGTAAGGGGCGAGGGGTCTTGGACTGCGAGAGGGATGTCTGCCGGAAACAGGCCTAAGCCAGCAGGTGGACATCCACTGAGGGGTCCCGGACTGTGAGAGGGTGCAGGCTGAGCTGAGGGACCTCCCACCCACTGTACAAATTTTATGCACTGGGCCTCCAGTGTATATATAAAAATGCTAGTCAAAAATTTGTTAGGGATGGTAGAAAGAAGTTTATAGTGAATCAGTTTTAGGGCATGAAGAACAGAACTATAATAACTGAAAATGAAAGGATAGGGATCCAAGAGTTGATGATGCCTTAGTAATTAAGGGCTAAATTTTACAATGAAAACAAAAGTTGGTACAAATCCAAACATTTCTAGAAAAGAATAACAACAAAGTTGGGTACTTATGAATTGTATCTTATCTCTATAACCACAGTGGCTAATAAATGGAAGTGCTTGTTAATGCTAGTTAAATAAATGTAATTTGTTTGAACTTAGGCTATTCATTGAGTTATACTGTATGACACCTCAGGAAAGAGCAGTCAGCGGTAAAATAAATAAAACTGGTAGAGAAGGCACTGTCTGTTCTTTGTGAAAAGTGGTGGACACTAGCCAGTATCTAAACTTGAATCATAACACAGGCAAATACTTGCACCTATAATTAAAGAGCCAGCCAAGAAAACTATCTATGGAGGTCATAAAACTGAATATGTTTAATGAAAATTGTTCTAAGAAAAAGAATGATGCTATAAAATAACAAGAAGTGCTGCTAAATAAAGTATTTCTTTCTGAAAAAGACTGACAAGATTAGCCATGCTTTTAAGAAACTCTGATGAAAATTTCTTAATTAAGGTATATTTCCCAACTATGCTTAGAATAGTTTAGGAAAACAAACAAACAAAAAAAAGTCCAATTCTGAAACTGTTGAAACACTTTTTTATTTTATTAAGGCTAGAATATTTCATATTTGAAAAAAATGACAGGATATTTAAATGTAGATAATTCTATCTTATTTTCATATGAAAACTTTACTTAGCAATACACCTTTAGAAAAAAAATCTGTCCACTGTCCATCACAAGTTGATTCTGAAATAAAAGTTCACATTTAACAGACATCAGCAGGCCAATGGAATGTTAGGCATGAAGTTCTACTTTCCCATTGGTTATTGTACTGATCATTAGTTTGGGGAAATTATTAATACCATAAACAGCAGGCCACTACATTCTGGGGGAAAGGAAAGGTTAAAATGTTAATAGAGCATACTTTTTTCCAATTCTTGAAGTTTTGCTGAACTAATAAACTACGATATAATCTGTGTTACAGGTATTTCCTGTCAGTTAATAAGTGACTTGGTTCTTCAACTCCCAAAGCTGATGATTAAACGGCAGGAAACTCCCTCTCCCTGTTATGGTTCCTGAAACTCAGTCCAAGATATCTGAATCTATGAAATGTGGATGTTTAGTGTCATCTTGGAATGTCAAGAAGACCACTATAAAAATTAAAGTAACTCACATCACTGATTAGGTAAACTAGTATCACTCCTTTGAATAAAATCATTTTGAAAATTTATAGATGACTGTGATACCTGAGCATGAATCTGATGTATTCTTGTAGTCTTGAGACTTGGGAAAGGAGTTTTAAATACGCTGTTAAAAACAAAACAACAAAACAAAACAACTCATGGGCATGGCTGTGTTTCAATAAAACTTGAAGGAAATAGATGACCTGCCATAGGCCCTCTTATTTTGTCAATCCCTGGTCTACATGATTTCTCAGAGAAATTTAGGAATTCTTGTACACTATATCCCTCACATTTTATTATATTAAGGCACTCAAGAAGCACTGCAGAAAAGAAACCTTATTAATTTTTTAAAAAAACACAAAGACATGTTAACCTCCTGGAAAGCTAGCATTTTCCCGCAGAAGGCACTCTGGCCAGAAGAGACAGCTCCTGGATCTTGTAGTTTTCACCTGGGTAAGGATTAGCTCACCTGCTCTAGCACTACGTCCCGTTTTCTAGTCCTGCTTATTGTGAAGGACAGTCTTATTTATCTGGTTAAGAAAGCATTGCTCTAAAACCAGTTTCTGAATTGGCCACATTTTTGAAGTGACATTGGTTAAATTCCTTAACCTCTTTGGGTCTCAGATTTCTCTTCTGCAAAATGAGGTTAATAATAAAACCCACATCATGAGATCTATGTTGTAAAAATGAGTTAATATGTGTACTAGTAAAGTGCTTAAAACAGTACCTAGAAAATAATATATGTATTCAATTAAGTATAAATTAACTGTTAGCAATTACTAATATACCTAGCTAATTCTTTCTTTCTTTCTTTCTTTTTTTGTTTTGGTTGCCGGAGTCCTCAAATTCTGCCCCACAAAAAGACAAATGCTAAACGGTCTTCATTATGACTTTTAGTAATGACCCAGGACATGGTGAAAACAGGCCCCTCTACTAAGGATGCAGGAAGAGTCCCACTGCCCTCCCCTCCGGTCCACCATCCCACACCAAACACACACTCTGGACCTTCTCGATTTCCTCACTGAGTAGAAGACTTCTTAGGGATCCCTGAAGGTGCTCTGCTGCTAATCAGACCGAGAGCAGCTGGGGAACACCTTTAGCTCTTACAAAGTCCCACAGTCTTCTTCTGGAACAGGGTCGTGGTTTACCCTCTTTCCAACAACCCACAAGGAAATAACTGCCAAATGACATCACTTAATAGCCTCCCAACATCTGCAGCAGCACCATGACCACACGGAGAGGTGGGTTACCCACAAAGATGGGAAGGTGACAGGAGTTCCCCAGGCCAACAGGGCAAACACAGGTCAGGGAAACTGGGGAGGTGGCCTCAGGTCTTCACAATGGGGCCTGCTTTCTTAAAAATATTGGTAACAAATTTCTGAAAGAATCCCTTCCAAGGTCACATACAAATTACTTTTTAATATTAGGCCACGTCTCTCCTTTAATGAGAATTATTTCTGCAACTACAAATTATATTTACCAATACCTTAGCTTTAGTCATATAACATTCAATATGATAATGAAACTTTCACATTTTGTATTTTATTAGTCCTGTAGTAAAATAAGGACTTCCAAAATTAACTTAGGTACCCTAAAGAATATTTGATAGAGGTCTATCCTATATAATAAAAGCATAATATGCAAATCAACTGAATGGCAGTACGACCAGTTGGCGGGGGGTGGCGCCAGGCCAGCCGAGGTGCATGCCTGCAGGCAGGGCTAAGCAGTGACCAGCAGCAGCAGAGGGGCAATCGGGGGGGGGGGGGGGACGATGGGGGTGGGCCGGCTGCTCACTGTGATGTCCCCTGATTGGCACGCTGGTCGCCTCCCACTGAGGGAGGCCAGACTGCAGCTTAGGCTCTCCCAAGAGCAGGCCTAAGCTGTCAGTCAGATAGCCCCTGAGGGCTCCTGGACTGTGAGAGGCTGCAGGCTGGGCTGAGGGACCCACCCGAGTGCATGAATTTTCATGCAGCGGGCTTCTAGTTTTAATATAATTATGTTACACAGAATTATTTTCTCTGAGCATTTTGCATTTAGCTACATCTAATATTATCACATTTAAAGTCTCTCAAAAAGCAATTAAAGAGAAGAGTATTTGAAACAAACGACAAAGCTCATTTTTCAAATAAATAGAATAAAAGTTCAAATAAAACAATGATAATTTCTGATTATCAAAGTTTTTCCTTAAATGGACAGTTGTGATGTTTAATACTGATTGAGTAAATACCATGCTTTTAGGTGGTGGTGGTTTACTTAAATAACATAATAAAAATCAGCATGTTGCTGTATCATCTATGTAATTAAAAACAACAACTTATTAGTTTCTTTTGTTTCAGGTCTGGTGTTAATATTTCTATTTGATACATGATAATTATAACTATTGTTTGTTAGTGATAAACTGTGTAATATTTTATGACATAAAGAAAACTTAAAAATGGTATAATCAAAGGCTTTGATTGAAAAATATGGCTTATAATAAAACGTTTACAATGAATAACTGAGCAGGTAACATTATAAAAATTAAAAGAGCTAATTAATGCTAAGTATAGATATATATGTAAATGTATATACATACATGTACTTATTCCACATAAATATATGCATAATGTAATTATATATGTGTACATATATAATTTTATATACATATATGTATATGCAATTTTTTGTTGCCAAACATATTCATAGAGCAATGCTTTAGAAAAAGAGTTAATAGGCCACAGACTTACCACAGCTTAGGTTACTTTCAGCTTTCAGAGCAAGGGTTGGGATATTCCAAAAGTCATTTTGCCAGTCGACCACATTCCCTTTCACATTACAGCTGAGGTTGAAGAGGATTTTGGAACTCATGGAAAAATTCCAAAGTCGAAAGTTATAAATGTCCGCTTTTAGAGAGGCAATTCCATTTTGATTGGAGCCCAACAACAATTTCCCATTCCCAGAAATAACTTTATTAATGCTAGCATTGCATGGAATTATATTGTGCCATCTTTTGAAATTTATACCAATATAACCAAAAGAATTATTCCAAACAACGCAGAACTGCTCAAAGCTTTCTGGGAAAACGTCTTCTTTATCCTTCATAGGTAACACACTGTTTAGTGAACATTTTGAGCCAGCTATAGCTAGAAAGTAGCCACTCTTGTCCTTTCCAAAACTGAGTAATTGTGTGAAGGATGCATTTGAGTAGGAGAAAGCCATCCATTCACTGTCTTCCTTGCCAATTCTGGTTGCTTCAAAACAGAGTGTGAAAGCGCTGAGCTCCGGAATAGAGACACTTTTTGCAACAGACACCTGGTACACATCTGGTTTCAGGGGTAAAATGACCTTTTGATTCCTTAAGGACACAGCGACTAGGACAAAACATAATAACAGATAAGAGATGTTAACTTCAGATACGGACTAATGAGAGATAAAATGTCTGATACACCCAACCACACCATTAATTGACTTTTTTGCCTATGGCTCTCCTCTTTTGCTGTTCATCTACCCTCTATCACCAACCCATTACCTTATACCAATATTAGTAATAGCAATAAAAAATCCCACCCACTTAGACTCTAATCATGGTTGGATATCACACTTAAATCTTTGAGGTACAACCAGCCAAGTTAATAACAAGTATATTTCTTCATCCCTGAACTGAAAGAAAAAAATAATAATTAAAAAACTACTGGTTTCAAGAAAGCTCTATTTATATGTAAGACTTTTTAAAAAATGTTAGTTTTCAAATAATTTCTAAATATGATAACTAATAGTTTTTTTTTTCATTTACAATTGCCTTTCTCCTCTTCAGACACCCCATATCCTACTCATGTCCCCCATCACAAGGGGATTTCAGAATGAAGGAAAAGACACTTCCATTGAGGAGAGGGAGTCTAGTAACACAACAAGCAAAACTGTAATTTGAAGCACTATTTCCTTTACATTTGAGCTAGTTTGTGAGGAAAAATAAGGGGCAGTGGTTCAAAGGGCAGACGATGGAGCTCCCTATCCCAACCCTTCCACTGTGCTGTGTGCCCTTGGACAAGTTATTCACATTGTTCTACCCTTGTCTTTTTATCTGCAAAATGAAGGACCATGGCGCCTATTACACAGGTGGTCAATAGGAATTAATTAAGTTAATGCCTGCAAAGCACTAGGGCAGTGCCTGTGCCATATCAATCTATAGCTAGTACTGATTACTAATATAGATTACTTTTATGATATGCATAATAAATTCAAAATAACATAAATTAGCCTCGTCTTCCTGTGACATATGTGAAATGATGAAATAATACAATGTATTTAGCCCAATGCTAATATAATAGACACTGTGAAACATCTTCAACTGATTTGAGAGAGAAGCAGCTCTCCTCAAAAATACTGCTTAATACTAGTTTCAAATGAACACTACTTTGAATATACTTTAATATACACCAAGAATAGGTTGATGGTAAGAAACATCATTTTATATAAATATTTTAGTTAAAAATCCATGATGGAATTTAATAGAATTGTAGATTTTAGTCTACTTTTTAAATATAAAACAGTTCACAGGTCTATTTACCCAATGGGATCTTATGCAATATGAACCCAGTATTCTACATATGTTGTTAAAATCAAAAGGCTAGAAGCAAGCATTGTCCATCAATATTTTATTAGTGGTTATGGCTGAGGGGGTATATCAATAGGTATTTTTAATTTGCTCCTTTCTATTTTCAAATTTCCTATAATATTTTATCATTTTAAAAACATTATTTGAAGAATTAAGGCATGTGTTTCAATTAACTACATATCTGTCAATTACAAACAGCAAATAACCTTGTCACCAAAAACACAATTTATAATGATGACTGATTTTTATTGTAGTGCCTTTCTTTTTTGTTTCTTTCCTCGATACATGATATCTACTTAAGAAGCTCAAGATAAAAAATAGTATAACTACATCTCACAGTTTTGAAGCTTGCATTCTTCTTAAGCAATGATGGGTTTTAGAAAGAACAGAATTATTTAAATATTAAGACATGTCAGAATCTGGGAAATGTATTCGATAAAAATGTATTTTCTTTTCTTCAATTGCCATTTTTCAAGAGGCTTTCCTCAGTTTATGTTGTTTATTAGCAGTAAGTAATAAATAGCTCTCTTAAAAATTTTAAATTCTATGCTAATTTTTATATTTATCCTCTAGCATAGTTCCTTAAAAGGCAACATCTTAAAAGCCTAAAAGAAAATTATTTATAAATAGGAATGTTTTAAGCATTCAGTAGAGAGATGTTAAAATTACAGATTTTAATTATTAGCTGTGGAAAATCTACTGTCTTCCAAGCAGCCTTTATATGTTCTACATGTAAACAATATAAAGGAATTCAGCTCTACTACAAGCAGATCTTTTTGGATATGCTAGCTATCTATTGCTAATGAGAATTCTCAGAGAATATTAACAACTTCCTGGCCTTACATTCTAATCCTAATCATTCACATTCACATAAAAGAGCGTAAGTCTGGCTTCTGGTTCCGTGTTTATTGTAGAACATGTTAAATGAAAGCAGAAGGTTGGCACTGTCTTTGGTTTACATACCTCTGATGTAGCTGGCATTGAAACCTTTCTTCTGGATGCTAAAGTCACTTGAAAAGGACACAAGCATCTCATTTGCACTTGAGTTGAACGATAGGCCTTTGGCAGTTGCTCCACAAAATTTCTTCTGGCTCTCTCCATTATCAAGGGATAATGAGTCATAAATGCAATTGGGCGCTTCTTCAATGTCGAAGTCATTAAACGTTATCTGAATGATATAGCCAGCGGGGGCTCGGAGGGTCCACATGCAATACTGGGCGTTAGGGTAGTCGTTAGGGTAGCATGGAGAAGTAAAGGTCCCAGAAGGGTTGGATAGCACAAGCCTGCAGTTGGCACATCCCCACACTGTTGGCCAGACAAAAAAGAGACAAGAGAGAAGGGCTAGGATCAGAGGCCGTACAATAATCCAAGAATACCACATGCTGGGGACAAACAGTAAACACTTTAAAATACCAAAACATAATCATGAATATTAAAAGGGAAATAAAACCATCTCAGGGGAAAAGAAGCAACAAAAATAAACCAATAAACATCAAAAAGTGAAAAGAAAAATACATATTCTAGAGCAATTATTCTTAAACTGGTATGTGTGTGTGTGGGGGGGGGTGGGGGCATGTACTCTGAGAATCTGATGAAAGCTATGGGAAATGTTTCTAGTAAAATGCACCTTTGGCCTACATTTTTAGGACTGCATGAGGCCTCAGGAGGCAACAACAGACTTCACAAAGCTTCACTGAGCGTAGGTAAGAATCTCTATTCTAGAGAGTAATTGAACTGGGTTCGAAGGGGCTACAGAACCAGAAAGGTAGAACTCAATATTATAAACCATGGATATAAAGGAAGAGAAACACTTAGGAAGTAAATGTTTAAAAAGAAAGCAACCAGAGGTGGAATTGCTAGGTCATAAGGTAGTTCTATTTTTAATTTTTTGAGGATCCTCCATACTATTTCCCATAGTGGCTGTACCAATTTGTATTTCAACCAAAAGGCAGGTAGGGCACTCTGGTTCCCATCAATAGACGGTTGTATAAAGAAAATGCAGTGCACACATGCAGTGGAATATTACTCAGCCATAAGAAAGAACATAATCTTTCCATTTGCAACAACATGAATGGACTTAGAGGGTATTATGCTAAGTGAAATAAGTTAGACAGAGAAACATAAATACCACATGATTTCACTTATATGTGGAATCTAAAGAGAAAAATAAACAATACAGAAGCAAACTCACTGATATAGAGAATAAACTAAGGGTTGCCAGATGGGAGGGGATAATAGGGCTCAGTGTAAAAGGTGTGAAGGGATTAAGAAGTACAAATCGGTAGTTACAGGGGTGTAAGATACAGCATAGGGAATATAGTTAATGATATTGTAATAACTATGTATGGTAAAAGGTGAGCACTAGAATTACTGGGAGTATCACTTCCTAAATTGTATCTCTACCCACTATGCTGTACACCTAAAACTAATATAATACTGAATGTCAACTGTAATTGAAAAAAAAGAAAAAAGAGAGAGAAAACATCCAATACAAAAAATAAACAGGTTATCTTCTGGCAGACTGTATTTTTTTCTAGAATTCAAATAAATAGCATCACTTGTGTGAAATATTTATAGTTTTAAAAATAGTTTCATTTACCATAGTTTGTAATTATATACTTGTGTGATTATCTTATTTATGCATACATTCAGTAAATATTTATTGAGTGCCTGTTATATACCAGGCACTATTGTAAATAGTATATACCAATGAACAGGAAAGAGGAAGTCTCTGAAGGATTATTACATATCATATCCATTTTGGATCCAAAGGCAAACAAATACTATAATGACACATGGTAGTAAGAGGTAAATGTAAAGCAATCAATTATTTCTCAATTATGATTTATCCAGGCTCTGGTTTCCAGGTAGAACCAGAAACCAAGGTCTACTGTTATCCCAATACCTTTGCAATTAATATTCATACTAATTTTAAATATTTGCATAAATGTAGGCCATAATTCCATTTATCCAACATTCTGGATAAAGTAATTGCCATAAAACTGACACAGAAATTTTCAAACAATAAAGTACTTTCCACTATGATAATGGAAATCACTCTAAATGACATCCCTCCCTTTTTCACAGAATTGAGTAGAATGAAGATGCATTAGCTTTTCTTGAAAATGATAGTCATACAAATATTATTCCCTATATAGTGATATATTCAAGGATGTATATGTTATGCTGCTCGAATTACCTTTGCTTTTTTCTTTTCCCGGTAGCCACCTTGTGTCATGCACTGTTTTTTGTACCATGCACTGCCTTGCCAACTCTGCTCCCCATCTATTCTTGCTAACTTGCCCTCTCTTAGCTCTGCCTCCCTAAATCTCCAACATCTTGTACAGGCCCAAAGACAGCCAGGAGAAAGCAATTTATGATCATCAAGTGATCTCCAAATGCCTTCTCTCATCCATCCCTGGACCACAGAGCTCCTCTCCCTTGTAGCACTATTCAGAGCAGCGTGAGATTGTTTGCCTACTGTCTGTCTTCTCCTGCTAGTCTCTAAATTCAACAAGCAGAAAGTATGTACTGTCAGATTCACCATCTTACTCCTTATAGCATCCCTGACACATGGAAGACCTTTGATGAAACTGATAAAACTTATGAGAAAAATAGTTTAAATGAATGGGAAAATGCCTAAATTAAAAATGACTTAATATGTGAACCTAATTCAAACAAAGTCTAAGTCTAAAAAAATGATAAAGGGTGTGTGAGCTCTAGAGTATCGCTTTAGATGGGGCTTGGGGTTCAATTATTTCACCTCCAGCACGGGACCCAGATGACTGGACTTTTCTGATAAGGCTAGCTTCCTGTTACTGTACCTTAGGCTCAGGAGAAAGAAATAATTTAACACTAATATATCCAGTAATATGCACTGAAGATTAAAAAGAAAAGCAGCCCTGCCAGCATGGCTCAGTGGTGAGTGTCAACCTATGACCCAGGAGATCACGGTTCGATTCCCAGTCAGGGCACAGGCCTAGGTTGCAGGCTGCCCAGTGGGGAGCATTCAGGAGGCAGAAGATCAATGGTTCCCTCTCATCATTGATGTTTCTATCTCTCTCTCTCCCTCTCCCTTCCTTTCTGGAATCAATAAAAATGTATTTTTAAAAAACCAGAAAGGAAAATAAGTTATTCTCTTTGTGTCATCCCAGCATGTATGCAGGCAGTATCATTTATCCAAAAAGAGATGCCATTCCATGCATCCAAGACCCAAGTAATATTCATGATATCCTTTATCATGACATATGATTCTTGCCAAATTCTTCCCTCAGAATTGAATGAAAGATACAAGAAAATTCAATTTGACTAAAAACACTGACTATATAATTTTGAACAAGTTCACCTTTCTGTGCCTCAGTTTCACCAACTTTATACAGGTGGTAGTAACAGCACCTGTCTCCTAGGGTTATTGGGAGGACTAGAAGGGTTAATCTTGTGAAGTTCTGGGAGCTGTACAGGAATAGTTAGCACTACATCAGTGTTGGCTATTATTCATCATTACTACAACACACAATATGTGCATCAATAACTTAAGAGAGGAAATAGCACTCCACCTTGCTAACATCTTTTTCTCTGAGGCACTCAGTGGGATAAAAAAGAGAAAGAAGAAACACCCATAATGTCCATTTAAAAAAACAACAGTTAAAGCATTCGTTTCCGTGATTCTCATCTCCAGTAGCTAGACAGAATTTAGAGATAGTGCTACTAAATAGTGATTATCTTAATTGGGTTAAATGTCAATTAAAGTAAACACAGTAGTCATGTTCATTATCTTTACAGATCAATTCACATTAAGGGGCTCTCACATACATTACCTCATTTGATATCATAATAACCCTGAGAAATAGTTCCTCCTCCATCTTCAAATGAAACAAATAAAGCTAATATAGATTACATAATTTGCCCAAAGTTACATATCAAATTCATAGCAGGACCAAGAGTCAAACCAGCTCTTCTGAAACTAAGTCTATTGTCTTTCTAGGAGGGAATAAAAGGTGCCACTTTAAAAACACACAAAAGACGTAGTAAAGGGGTAAAGGGGTAAGCCCAAGTACCCTTTCAAGAGACAATATTTTTCAATGGACAATTTCGTAAACATAGTACAATCACACCCAAATTAATATGTTTTAAGAGCCTAATTTTGAAATATTTTTTAGTAAAGAATGTTAGACAATCTAAAACATAGTGCTTAGGATTTTCCCATTTGGAGAAATCACTACTGTCACTACTAATTGATTCCTATACTATGAGCTAACTAAGAAATTAATTTGTTCTCTCTTAAAGGCAGGGCTACTATATCTCCTAAAAGATGGCTACTGAAGTATGCATTGAATGAAGCTGTGGGTGACCAGAGTTAATATATTTTCTAAAAACTACCCAACTCAAGTCCTGCTTCATTTGGTTCAGTTGGTTGGGGTTGTCCTGTGCACCAAAAGGTTGCAGGTTCAATTCCAGGTCAGGGCACATGACTGAATTGTAGGCTCGATCCCCGGTTGGGGGTGTGCAGGAGGCAACCAATTGATGTTTCACTGTTACATCCATGTCTGTCTGTCTCTCTCTGTCTCTCTCTCTCTCTCTCTCTCTCTCTCTCTCTCTCTCTCTCTCTCTCTCTCTCTCTCTCCCCTGCCCTTCTTCTCTGTCTAAAAATCAATAAAAAATATTTTTAAAGAGCTACCCAACTCAAAACATCTGGTTCCAGATGTTCTAAACAACAGACATAGTAACATATTTATAATTTATAAAAGCAAAGTTTTCAGGTAATTTAAACAAAACAAATTCTACCTTCAGTGCTTGCCTATGCTTGTGGATGTTTGACAATAATCTACTCATACATACTTTTACAAAATTTTATTTTTCAAAGGAACTCAAACCTAAAATGGAAAATCTCCCAGTCAAGCCAAAGCCTATCTTAACTTATAAACATTTAAATATAGATTCTATAACCATTATCTTATGGGTTTTTTTTTTTAATCTCAGAGATTTGAATTTCTACTCCACTCTTGATCCAAGTACTTCTCGGTAAATAAAATATGAAGCACTTTAAAATTTTACAAAAACAGGAGTTTCAGAACCCAGGAGCTAAATCTAGAGATCAATTTTAGCTACTTTCAACACAGATCTGTAGATGGAATAATTGTTTTTCCTATACTGTGTTAAATGCTGAACAAGATGAATGCATTCAAATTAAATTTTGTTCTTTGGTTGAATTTCTGTGAAATTTTTACTAATGAATTTGTTGGACAAACTAGCCAGTGAAAATCATTTTCAGAAAATTTAGCTTAAGTTGCAGGCTCAGCTTGCATCTATTTGAAGTCCTTTTTTGAATGATCAGTATGACTATATTTAATTCCAATGAATGAAAAGTCTGTTAGTTGCTTAAAACAGTTTAAAATATTTAGCAGCTTTGATGGTTTCTGAAGATTAAACCTACTGGCCAGCAGCTGATAATTCTAGGGCCAATTCTAATGCCTAAATCATTACAAAATCAGGACAACCACACACCAACTCTCCAGATCAAGTAAAATGCTGCCAGATATAACTTCGTTAAAATGTAAAATAAAAATAAAACTTTAGATACTGGAATGTATTAAATGACTGATAATATACAGTACTGAACAACTTCATCAAAGTAAATTTAAACTTAAGTGATTTCTGGCCTACATGCAGATTATTTCAAGATGGCAAGGAATCTGGAGGCAATCTGGCTGTGAATTTGCAATTCACAACAAATCTGTGATTCTGCTAATGTGACAGACTTGGCAAGTATCCCACCCTCCCTTACCTCTCTTCCTCAAGCTTTGCACTCAAAAGTAGCATCTCCATGTTGGGAGGGTTGCTCCTAGACCAGGGCTTCATCGGTCATTCCAATCTTCGGCTATGACTTTCAGCAGTCAAGCAAGGATATCAGTTTATTCCCAAAACTGGTTTCCCCAGAGTTAACCAGAAAATTGTTTGATTTCCCTCTGTAATGTTTCCAGCTCAAAATATTCTTTGGAAGCACCATGAATATAAGGCTACCACTTACTTTAATCACTTCAATAAAGCTTGATATAGCTAGAAAATTAACAAGAAGCTGAATTAAAGTTTCCTTGATGAGGCACCTTTAAGCTTGACACTTTTTTGAATCTCCAAAGAAATTCACATGCACCACACCCTCAAACACATTTCTATCTTCATAAGATTGTTAATGTTTAAACTTTGAGTCCTGTCTTTCCATAATCAGCTTAGCATGAGAACACTCCATACGTAAGGGCAAAGGTAATACTTTTGGAAGATCCAAACAAGTTAACTGTTGTAAATCCATCTAGAGTCAGCTTATTACATTGATATATACCCATTGCAAGGGGATTAAAAACACAAGCACATGTGTGGGCATATGCACCCACACCCACACACATTTTCATGGGAAACTTCCTTCTTAAGCAGTAAGCAGTTGAGTCTTTCTCCAGTATTTATAGAAGAGAAAATCTAAAGGCAATGCATAATTTAAAACAACCTAATCTGCCTGGTCTATCACTTACTCTACCTTCTGGTTAATATATTCAAGTCTCTTATCCCCTTCCACATTACTATACCGTAACCACTCCCACCCCCTCCAAAAAAACACACTCTGTGTTAACCCAGCCACGGATCTTCTTGCTGTCTCATGCATAGGCTTTTGAGCACTACTGAAAAGAATTAAAAAAATATTGGACATTATTTATACTAAAGAATTCACAAAGTATTGGGTATTATTATACTTAAAAGGCTTCCAATTTTATCTCACTCACCCTCGGCAGCATTCAATGCTTCTGAACTTCCCGTGATTCTTTACTCTCTACCCATAGTTCCTACCTCCTCCTTTTTCTCCTCCTGCCCTCACTCTGCCCTCTTTGAGAATCCCCACTACTCCACTTGTCCTTAAATCCTTGCTATTCCAAGTCTGGCCATTAGATCAACAGCAGCAGCAGCAGCATCACCTGTTGGGAGCATGGTCAGCATGCAAAAATCACCCAGACCTACTATTCAAAATCCGTATTTTAACAAGATTCTCTGGTGATTCATGAGCACATTAAAATCTGAGAAATGCTCCTTTAAATAACAACATACAACAGAAGCTATTCACAGTCTCCATGCATACACCTTTTCCCAAGCAGATGTGCTCTTCCCACATCTCCTGCAGTCATATTTATATCATGACCTCTGGCTACCCAGTCAGATTCTCTCTTTGAGAATTTGTTGCTTTTGTGTGTGTGTTTACCAGTAATTTTCACCCGAGGATATTTTTCCATTGATTTTTAGAGAGAGTGGAAGAGAGAGGGAAAGACAGAGAGAAATATTGATGTGAGAGAAACACATCAATTGGTTGTCTCCTGCACGCACCCCGACCAGGGCCTGGGCTGGGGAGGAGCCTGCAACAGAGGTACATGCCCTTGACCAGAATCAAACCCGAGACCCTCAGGTCTGCAGGCTGACGCTCTATCCACTGAGCAAAACTAGCTAAGGCTCTCTTTGAGAATTTGAAGTCAGAAACACAGATAATTTACTCAGAGAATGGTGAACAATGGGATGGTGAAATTACATAAATTCAGAGGGGACAGATGCCTTGGCTACTTGCAAAGGGCATGGATGGGCAGACAACAAAAGCGGAAAGAGCAAGAGAAAAATGTACAAGACAGAGAGATGAGAAGAAACAGAACTTTGGGAAATGCAGACTTCAATTCTAGACATTTCACGACCAGTAATCAACAGGAGGAGCTGTTCTTTGTAGCTTGTCTTGGGAATCTATGACCAGAACTCTTACTACACCTGCCATGCCACTTCTTGACTTGATCCAGCTTTAGTGAGTTTCTGTTCCTTACAACCAGGTATGCTTCAAGCTCATAATTTTGGGGGCTCTACTCACTCTTTAGTGCTCTCTCTACACTCACTCTCTGTGGGTGATTTCATATAAACCCAGGCCTTCATTATGTCCAAATACTGATGACATACATGTTCTACTGAGCACCACACCCACACTTGTGAATGTCAACTCGACATCTCCACTTGGATATCCCATAGATCCACAATTCAAATATCAGTCCTCAAGTAATTTGTTTTTATACACTTCACAGTTGTTAGTAGTATGAGAATCATCCAAGCTAGAACTCTGAATAGCCTTTCTCTCTTCCTTCTCCAACAACATTTCAAACAGTTTCTCAAGGGTTATGATACTTATTTTCTTCATGGTTATGTAATTTATTTCCTCATCTCATTCCCATGACCACTTAGTTTAAGGTTCTCATCTTTTCTCTCTTGGACAAAAAGCTCAGTAACTAGTCTCCCTGTCAGTAGTCTTATTACCTCCAACCCAACCTCCACATCACTATAAGAAACATCTATGAAAATGAAAATGAAAATCTACAGGTATGTTTTCTGTAACTCAAAATCTGCTCTGGGATCCAAAAAGACAAGCTCCTTGAATAACACATACAGTACTCCATATCTGTCTCTTCACACTCTCTAACTCATCTCTTACCATCCCCACATCCATTCACTAAATAAATACTTATTAAGCATCTATGTGCCTGATACTGTAATGGGTGTTGGGAATATAGTCATGGACAAGATATAATCTCCGACTTTAAGGAATGTATAGGTTAGTGCAAATACAGATACAAAAGTAGTGATAATATAATGTGAAAATTGCTAGATAGAACAGATAGATGAGTATGATAATATAGGTTTAGATTCCATAGAAATGGTACCATTTCTAACAGATGAGAAAAAAACTGGAACATGAAAATGCAGCATAAAAGTGGGCCAATAAAAAGGGAAGGCAGAGGAGAAAAATATAAGAGTGTTCTGGGCAGTAGCGTCAGCAGATGCAGGTGAGAGAGATCACAGATTGTTTAAACAACTTAAGAGTTCAATTTAGTTGAAGCATAGTGTGCAAAGTGAGGAAAAATAAGAGATAAAAATTAGGTCCTTGCAGAATTTTGCAAACCATGCTAAAGAAAACAAAAACATATTAAGCGCAATAGTGAAAGTAAAAGGTTTTAATTATGGGAAAGCAAAATAATCAAATTTGTGTTTAGCACAGATATTTTTATAACTCTCACCCTTTTACACATAAACACAAAACTACCAGTGAACAGAGGCCCTTGCAGCCTAACTCAAAGGACTTTAAAGATGACAAAAGAAGACAAAAGACAGCAAGCCACCATGACAGCTTGTTTGTGGAAAGCAAACAGCTGTCAGGGGTGGGAAGATTAATCTACAAGCACTCACTGAAGCAAAGCCTAACTGTTGATGGTAAAACATAAAAGCAGCAAAGTGACCAACCTAGAGTTGATCGAAGATCTATCTTACTTTGATCTTACATATTTTATTACCCTGAAAAAAATGAGGGAACTATAAAAAACACTCACCTAGTGTTCATGCCACTTGAGAATCTCACAGAAAATCTTTCTATATGGATCATCTAGGCAACATTGCAGAATAAAATTTGTTTTTGTTGGCATTAACTAGGAAAATATTGTTAAATATTACCAACATAAGAAAAGATTGTCTTAGCCTAGTAAAAGCTAATTATAGTTCTAATACCCATGAAGGTAATGATGTAATTACTGACTAAATAGTGCATTACTAACTTTTTGAGCACATGAGCTATTCATATAAAGTACTAGGCTGTACTTGTCTTATGGTAAGATGCTAAAAAATACTAGTTTTTAGGGGGAAAATCGGAGGTATCTATAATACTATCAACAATAAAAATATATTTAAAAACATTAGTTCTTAGTGTTGTGATTATGATTATTTAATAGCAGAGCATGTTAGTCATATTTCAGTTTGTTCATTCACTCATCCATTCATTTATTCATTCAATTTTCTGGGCCCCTACTTCCATTCATTTTCAGTTTTCTTTTAGTTGTCTTCACCTATGGTTACCAGAGGGTGAGGAGGGGATGTATGAGTAAAACAAATTTGAAAAGTCAGTCAAGGCTATTGCTTCCAATTTATTCCATGTTATGTGGTACAGGTGAAGAACCTGAAATTAATAGCTAGAACAAGTTTTGGTTTTAAAAACTTGCCCTCCCAATAGGTTGGGAGAATATATTGGGAAGAAGATGGCAGTAGCAGGATAAGTGTGCATCTTAGCTCAAATTTTCCAAATAAGCCTTTAATTTGAGGGTAATAAAAACCCACTCAGGTTTGTACACAGAAATGGAAGCAGTTTAAATAGTCAAAGTTTGGAGTACAGCAAATTATAGATGCAACTGGCATAATTTTGTCCCTTTAAGGAATGCTTTTTTTATGTTAACATCACAGTAATAAGAAAGGACTGATGTAAAATTTCCATAATATAGGTTTAAAAAAATATATTTTCTCAGTAAAACTTTCCATAATATAAACAGCTTGTTAAAATATGTTGTCCAGTTGCCTTAAGTTTATTCATTGCTGGAATTACTTTACTTTTCAAAATATTTGCATAATGTTAAAAATCATATAATGTTAAAATATGTACATGTTTGCACATAGATCTCAAGTATAATATATTACTGATATTACTGTATGTAAGCGAGAGAGATTGTCGAGTTTTTTTCAGCAAACTCTAAAACTGAAATTTAAAAAGATTTATTCTATATTAACGCTTTTCTATCTAAGTCACATAACCTAGTTTGTAAAGAATATTTTTGTTATTATTGCAAAAAGAGTCATTGTGGCAAGGACAGTGTGCTTATAATGCTGAACCAGACACCCTCTCAAGATCTTTTCCAAATCTAAAAGTACGCCTTTCTGGTATTTCCTTTAAAATTTGAATATAAGCCATATAAACGTATAAAATATATTGTTCACAATATGAAGAGAGGGAGTGAAATAAAAATAACAACAACAGTAATTCTGAGTAGCATGTAGTAATTCCTTTGTACCAGATGAGAGCAGAGTCAATTGCCTTCCTCTTAGGAGAGCCCTGTTTTTGTGACCATCTGGCTGCATTACAGGTGGATCCCAGTGGGCTCCGGTCTTGGCTCTTCCATCAACCAATCATATGACTCTGAGCTTGTCCCAAGGCATTGAGGCCTTGGTTTCCGCATCTGAAAGAAAAGTCTGTTTTGGTTGTAAAACCCTAGTGTGGGTGATAGACTCAGGTCCTTACACACAGGAGCTTTAATTGTTCCCTTTTCTAGGAAGAAGCTTCCAGGAGAGTCATAAAGATATCTGATGCTTCCCTAAGGAAAAGAGTGTGCAGATGTATAGCTCGCAAGATCATGAGACAAGAGGGTCTTTCTGAGTAGTCATGAACCTCAGCCTGTTTGTGTTCATTTGTCCACTTTGGGGCCACCAGTCAGCCAATACAGATTGAATGAAATTAGAGCTAATGGTCAGCAAACATCCTGGCTTCTGGGATATATTCCGACTCCTCAAGAAAATTTCCACATCTTGCTAACAGTCCTGATTGTGCTATTTTGAATACTGCTGGCTTAGAATTATAGAGCAAGCTGTGACAGATTGTGAAGATTTAGTGTGTGGTTACATCAGAAAAAAAAAATCACCTCCTTTCCACCTAATGGAGCTGCTTTAGTGTTCTTGATGCCTACCAGCTTACTTTACAAAAAAAAAAGTTGGCTTCTATAAAGTTAACACACCTATTGAGAAGCAAAGCTGAATTCTGGCTTGGCACACCATGGCCAAAATGTTTATCTAATTTCAAATCGCACTGGGTCGGGGAATGAGGTGATGTAGGTAGAGCCGCTGGCAGGCTGTGCACATCCGGGCAGCTCAATCGGCATCTCCACATTTAACCTGCCTCACCTCTGCCCCAGGATCCTCCACATCAATCACAAGTCTGCAGCAAAAACACACTTTAAAAAGTTCATAAAGTTCACCAAACTTTATAATTACAAGTTTCCAGGATAGTATAAAAATCGCCTGGCTTACTGTCTTCTTTCAGCCAGTTCTATTTTTAAAGTTCACAAAATGGGAGAGTGACTTGTTATAGGTGGGTGCCTAAGGTCACACCTGCAGGCAAGCCTGCAAGAAGGCCAAGCCACCGAAAGGAGGTGGGCTGGGTGGTCTACAGAACAAACCATGCAGCTTGTTTCCTGCTGAAAGCGCAGACCTGGGAACAGAAGTTTGTCAGTGTCCCAGAGGTCTGAGCTGGGTCAAACCTCGCTGTCGCTGGAGGCTGCCTGCATCTGCTTCCTCACTGTTGGGGAGCTGGATGATCATTAGAAATTTCTATAAATTAGTTTCTATGCTCTGGGAGAAAGAGAAGTGTTATTTTAACATACAGATTCCTTTCATGATCCCGGTGAGAACATGACGTAGGGAAGTTTTGTAGGGTGCTACCTAAGAAGTTATTTTGAAATAATAATAGGTATCAATCCATTCTGGCCCAATACAAGCTACAGAACACATAGTTTAGTCACCCTAATCTTCATCAAAATAACACTAATGAATAGGCATACTGAAATCACATAAGGAGATCCATCTTACAGGGAAACTGAAAGAGAATTTTCAAACAATGGCAATTTGGGATCCAATATGAATACAGAGCTTTAGACACACATATGTCATTTTTCCAGGGAAGGGTTTATGATAAGACTACATAATATTTTGGCATCAAATCTCAAGTAAGAAAAGATGAGAAACTTTAGGCTTTTGGGTTCTTTGAAAGCTATTTGCTAAGATAATTTGAACTGCATCACTACTCAGGGAAATCAAAATGGTTTTCTTCTCCCTCCAATATAACCAGCTGCCTTTCAGTTTTTAGGATGAGGAAGACCTTAGGCATTGTTCTGAAGGACCCGGCCAAAGCGGCACTGTCCCGGCTGAAAGGACTGCTGCTAGCCTCCCTATGCCAAATAGGCAAAAAATGTTAATCAAATTTTAATAGAAGTTAGTATTTGCTTATAAAATGATGTTAATAGTTAATATATGTGTATAATTTTGCCTGAAAGGAATAGTTTCTTTTAAGTTACCAAAATATTTTTTCTCTAATACATCATTTTATGGATATTAGTTTATGATGTTTTACAAATTTCTATGAAACGAAGTCATGATTCCAAAGCAGGCAATGCAGATGAAATTCCTTGCTCTCTTATCTGTCTTACAACAAACATAGTAAGAAATATATTTATGACCAAAAAAGACAACAAACAGAAATATATGTATAACATTGAACTTAAAACACAGTCCAAAGCTCTTGGCCAAAACATAAAAGAGAATGTTCTAAGTGGCTGTGAGACTTGACGTATAGCTGACAAAGTGAGGACCTTGTCTGGTCATTACCAACTCGGACACAGCGAAGGCCCCCTTTCACAAAAGTCGCGAAAAGCAGAACCTTAAAGGAGACCCTCTCTTGTTACTTCTGTTTACTATACTTAAACACTGGTTCACAGGAGAGCTGAAAATTAAACACCTATAGTTCACAGAAGCTCTTTTGGACACAAATCTAAGTTTCCAATTGAACTGGCTTCGGAGCTGCTCCAACGCCAACATCTTTACAGCTGCTCTCAGCATGTAAACCCCCCATACACTTGACTGGAAATAGCACATTGCCTGGCTGGAACTTTCTGCACAGCACTTCAGTGAAAGACACTACTGTCCTCTCAAGCACATTATTCAACAATTAGATTGGGGCTGCTGAAGCAGGAGACAAAGGCAGCACTATACACTCGCTAGTTCTATCAACTTGCCTCATGACATCATTTTTAGGTACGGCCTTTCAATTCAAAGTTTGATTTTTTCTTTTTACATGACTTCAAGTGATATAGAAGCCATGCATAATGATGTGTATCTACCTCCTGGGGTACACTCTTTTCATAAATATTAAAAAAAGGCTTTCGTTAGAAAATCTCATGTTAGTATATCAAAACCATTAATAAAGGCAAATTTTAATATTAGTGAAATTTTAATGAAAAAAGTATATCAAGCCCTGCCCGGTTTGGCTCAGTGGATAGAGCATCGGCCTGTGATCTAAAGGGTCCTGGGTTCGATTTCGGTCAAGGGCATGTACCTTGGTTGCGGGCACATCCCCAATGCGGGGTACGCAGGAGGCAGCTGATCGATGTCTCTCTCATCGATGTTTCTAACTCTCTATCCCTCTACCTCTCTGTAAAAAAAATCAATAAAACATGTTTAAAAAAAATCTAGATAAAAAAAATATATATATATCAAATTATTCTCCACCTTGGTATAAATCCAAGTAATACTAATGTGCTGATTCTTTTGCTGTCTTTAGTGAATTAAATATTTTTTTAAAGAAAAGATGATGCCAATGTTCAGTTGATTTGACCCAGGATTTTAGGGGAAGGCTGGAAGAAAACATTCTTCACTAAGAATCTTTGATATGAATGTGATTAAATTACTGTTAGATATAATTGCAATAGCATGATGGCAGATTAAACTATCTCATTCTCCTCTTGGCCTCTTTTGATAACTGATGATAAGACACTCAGAAGAGTAAAATAAAATACATTTTAGACATAGCTTGGGTGGGAGCCCTTTGCTGTCTGCTTCCTCTTTGATTCTTTGGGTTATATCCAATAAAAATGGAAGTAGAGAGGGAAAAAAATATAGATATCTCTAAGATGACCCATTTATCTTGAGTTCATATTTTGACATTGTGTAATGTCAGTACACAAAGTTACAGACTTCCTTCTTCCCACATAGAAAAAGGTTTGGGTGGTGTTTTGTTCCTTTTTTTCTTTATTTTGGTGGTGTTGGGGGTGGAGACCCGAAAATCTTGGGTACACCCTCTGAAGTTTAAGACTATTTTCCTTGGCACTCTTCACCTAGTTTTATTTCCTTGCCAGATACTTTTTCTCAATTAAAACCAAAAATTTATAAGATGGGCCAGGCTAAAAAAAAAAAAGTAAAGAATAAAAAAGGGTTGAGTTCCATATGTATATACATAACATGTATACTTTCTGGATGCATATCATATATATGTAGACAATGTCCCTAAATGTCCAGTGTTACACATGGCAAAGATTCATCACTCAAATACCAAGAAATTGAGGAAAAAGGACACACGAATGAACTTCAAAATGTATATAACATTGACATATATAATCTTACATATATTTATGTGTGTATAAATATATATATATATATATATATATATATATATATATTTCATGATAATCTTTTTAAGTAATCAGGATTTTTACATGGTAGAAGAACATCAAGTTGTTTGTTTCTTCCTAGTCATGATAAAAGTTGAACTGAATTCCATTCTAAGCTGAGATTATGTTTGATTTCATATAATATGTTTGCATCACTCTAGTCAATCTCTACTCACTCAGAACATACTATGTATAAGGCACACATAATAAGTACTAAAGAGAAAATGATTTAGCTTCGGGAGAAATAAGAAGCCACAGCAGAGGTGCCATAAACTTCCTGACATAGAAGGGTCCTTATACCTAAGGCCAGTCTTTGACTTATGCATTGTTTCATCTTGAAGCACCTGGATATCTGTCATAAATAACATTAAATAGGATATTACTGCTTATAGAAACTTTGTAATTCACCCACTTCATGCCCCTCATCTTTTGCAGATGTTGGAGCTAAAGCCCAGGGATACCAACTAATATGCCTGAGATACCAAATGATGTGCCCCAGAGAACACTATGAATTAAAATAAAAATGAGAATCGTTTCTGTTTTCCAACAAATGCAAATTTTCTCAATGTGCATGTTTATACTAAATTTAAGCATAGCAAATAAATTTTAGAGAGCCTAAGGTGTCTCAAGTCATATATAATTAAATTAAATTCTTATAACAACGTCACAAAAACATAGTGCTACCACTACTTTATTGATGAGAAAACTAAGATTTCCATATATAATTTTAATGCATTACTTTGCTTGTGTCATCTAGTCTATATACTTCTGATAGTCAGGGATTACATATAACTTGGTTTATTCAATAATTACAAGCTAAATCTATTTCTAATGGTGGTAAGAGTAAATACAGATGGTCACAGCATTAATTATGACAATTAATTTAATCTTCACATTTTCTCTATAATCAAAGTATTTTAAGGAATCTTAGAGTTTATATAGTCCACTCCACCATCTTTCTTACTGTAAGAAGAAGCAACATGAAAAAATCATGAGCTTTAGAGGCAGGGATACTTGCCATTTGTGTATGATCTTGGGCAAGTATTCAATTTCTTTAAACCTCTGTTCCTTCTTAGAAAAGGAAAGACATCACCTCCTTTTTTGTGTGGGTACTACATGGAGTAAGAAAACACTATATGAAGTGCCTTATACAATGCTGACAAGAGTATAGTCATTTGGTTATTGGTGGTCTAATTTGGGTCAGTCATCAATTCAAACAAAGACTGCAGCCATGAAATCAAGAGAAGGCTGAGACTCAAAAGGAGAGTAATGGAAGAACTAGGAAAGATCACCAGGAGCAAAAATGTTATTACAGACCAAGGCTAAGATCATCTACACTCTTGTATTCCAAAATTACTATATATGGATATGAAAGTTATATAGTGAAGAAGGCTGGTAGGAAAAAAATGGATTCATTTGAAATATGGTGTTGGAGGAGAGCTGTATGGATAGCCTGGACCACCAGAAAGATGGTCAAGTGGGCCCTAGACAAATATAGCCTGAAACATCACTGGAGGCCAAAATAACAAAACTGATGTTGTCCTAACTATGGGCACATTATGAGAAGGAAGGGTTCTTTGTAAAACACTATAATGCTGGGGGAAAAAAATAGAAGGCTGCAGTAAAAGAGAAAGACCAAGTATGAGATGGATTGACTCCATAAAAGAAGCCATTGCCGAAACCGGTTTGGCTCAGTGGATAGAGCGTCGGCCTGCGGACTGAAAGGTCCCAGGTTCGATTCCGGTCAAGGGCATGTACCTGGGTTGCGGGCATATCCCCAGTAGGAGATGTGCTGGAGGCAGCTGATCGATGTTTCTCTCTCATCGATGTTTCTAACTCTCTATCTCTCTCCCTTCCTCTCTGTAAAAAATCAATAAAATAAAAAAAAAGAAGCCATTAGCATGAGTCTATAGGAGCTGAGCAGAGCTGCTGAGACAGGACATGGTGGACCTCACTGGCTAGATGCCCCTTCAGCACTGTACTCATTCTCTCAGCTGAGGTTAGGTACTGACAGCTCACAGTTGAGTCTCCCTCAGGAGATGGCTATCAGCTGATTTGGAGACACCTCACTCAAAGTCATCCTCACTTCCTGGGGTAGTCCCCATTTAGTGGCTGACCAAAATAGGGGTATAGTGCCCAACTCCCTCTCCCTAACCTAGAATTCTGAAAAGCATCCCAGCTCCACAGCTGCCTGTGGTATCTGCTAAGGTGATTATAGTGACTGTGTCGAAGTCCAACTTCTCTCTCTACTCTATTCTTCCTTCACTTTCCCACAAGTGTTGAGTAAGGAAAACTCCCTGAGAAACCTCCTACATGCTAATCGCGGTCTTAGAATTTGAGTCACAGGAACTCTACCTGCAACATTTGGTCATTTCATTGTCTTATGCTTGATGAAACAATATACACTGAAGATGTTCAGTAAAGAATACTCCATTCAAACTGAAGTGATAGAGTAGAAAAATACTTAAGTCACAAGCTAGGTATATTGGGTCACTATTTAATATCTCAGCTTTAAGTTCCCTATTTTAGTTCTCTCTTTAGACCAAGAAAAAAATTACCTGTATTAAAAAAGATCAATAATTTTATTTCATCAACTCCTAATCAATTCACAGACCCAAGATGACTAATTTAAAGATTATGTTTTTCTTAGCAAATGTGGAATGCAGAACTTTCCAGACTATTCTAACCAAGTGAAAATTAATTAAATAATTCATTGTAGAGTACTAATTAAAGCATATTTTTGATAAGTAAAATTACCTATATTACCAATAAGACTGAAAGTAAATTTTAGGTAACCAGTTATTTTGTGTCTATGAACTCTGAATATCTCACAAGAAAACTTCATGATTAAGTATTTTTTTGCTCATGTCTTATGAATTTATTGAAGCATAGAAAGAAAGATAGTTACTAAAGTGTATTTTTGTATTCACACTCAAGTAGCAGATGCTATCAAATGATGTTAGGAATAAACAGAGGAGGGGTACTTTTAAATAAGGAATTAGAAATACTATCCTATTTTTCCCAAGTCAAAGATACACATTGTTTGCTGGAAAAATAACCTATCTCATGCCTATATCTAAATTTGCTTCTTCCATTTGATCTTATAACATTTGATGTAGAGTCTAATTATAAGAAGGCTTGGCTGATGAAAGCTGAAGTTTCATATTCCCTTTGATGTATCCTCTAGAGGGTTTAACAAACACCATTTTAAAAATATACTGTACTAGAACATAAACCTATCAGTCATCTTTGTTTTTTATTGAATTTCTGGTAAGCGGGTGGCGTGATGGTTCTCAAAACCTTAATTCCACCACTCCATTACCATGTAGCTAATGGGCTCAGAAAAATCCAACCACAAAAACATAATCACAGTAGTTCTCTGTAAAGAGGTACCTGAAACCTTGTTGATTACGACACTTAAAATGTTCCCTGTGAAGGTCAAATTCAAAACATATTTATGAAAAATAAACCTTTATGTTTAGATTTTAAACCTGTTGGCCAGAAAAAACACGGTAGTTTGGTCCAGAATAATAATAAAAAAAAAAACTAACATAAGATTCTGGGAGAATATTTAGCTACTTTATTTAAATACAAACTCTTGTCAGTACTTGGGACTTATGAGGAAGTGTTTCCTGGGAATTTAGAAATCAAGTTGTTCCTTAAAGTGTTAAATTCTAACTATTTTGCCTTGATACCAACAGACATAGTCATCTTAGAAAAAGACACTATTTCTGAGTGAGACTTGACCATTACTCAGAAATACACTGAATATGATAAAATAAAAATCTAAGAACTCAATGGTAGTACCTATCTAAGGGCTGTACTGGGTCAAAAAAAAAAAAAAAATTCTAGAAAATAGCCAGTGTTCTCCTGCCACCAATAAGATCAAGCATCTCATGAAACCAGTACACAAAGCTCATTTGGATTGATAGGGTTAAAACTGGATTCATTCCAATCTTCTAATTCATGCTCAGATCATTGTTTAGTTTCCTAAGTAGATGGACCATCTACTCATCTACTCTTCTAGTTCCTCTGACATATATTACTCATTATATATCAACAAATTGGCTCATTAAAAGTGGGTTTCTCAAGTAGAGCAATATTGCCATAACATGATGGAAACAGGGGTAATATTTAAAATATTTAATAACCCATAACAACTAGGACCTGGACCTGACCAATCAGAGTAGATGCTGGCCATTAAAAAGAGCTGAATATGAGTTCTAACTGTGAGGTTTCTGTACTTCCCTTTACCTGGAAGTAAACTTTCAATTCCTTATTTAACACTTTTTCATCCCTCTTATACTGGGACATCTATGAGCATGGGGACTATCTTATTTACCACTGTATCTCCAAAACCTAATATAATTCCCGGCCTTGGCCCTGAGAATGAATGAATGAGCAAGTGAATAAATAAACTAACCAATATTAGCTTGTATAAATCTATCTTTAAAAGATGGATACATTTTTACAATGGGTTCAAGTCAAACTTCTGAGCCTTCAAGGTGGAGGGTTACACCAATTCACAAAGGCAAGGAGTAGCCTCCATTGCGTTTCATGGGAAACAGTTTTAGCAGCCTTCCTACAGGCAGCCCACTAGCCTGACCCAGCCCTGGAGACATCATGGTACTTTCCCCACAGAACCTACAGGGAGATTAGCAATATAAGGAAACAACTTTACAATCTTTGTCATCTCAACATAAATCTAAGACAAACAACAAACTAATTTAATGGATTAAGATGATAAGCCAATTATGCCACAATTTTTAGTCTGACCAGTAGTTACAAGTTTGATTTTTAAAACAGTAACTTGAATCATGTAATAGCATAACTTCCCTTTTCGATTCGTTATGCTTTAGCCTCAAACTATTAGCCATATTGCCTCTGGGAAAAATGCATTTCTAGTTGATGGAATTATTTGATCATAAATTCACATGAAACATGAGATACATCATCTTAGAGGGTTATATTCAGAACATACTGGGGGGATAATATTTGTGATATTCTCTTTCCTTCCCTTTTTCATGTCAAAAACACCCACTAAAAATCCATGTATTCAACTGACATGTAAACCAGAAAGACTATTTTTGAATTTAGACACAGTTGATCATGATGTGAAAAAGATTTCTCACCAAAAGAGCAGAGGTTTAATACAGTGTTTAATTTTATATTTACAAACAAAACTTTTGCTCAGATTTTCATTATGTATATGATGTTTATAGTGAACAGCCAACAAGTATAAGCAGAACAGCCTTCATTCATTCAGTGTTGCTGCCAACAAATACTAAGGTATTTTTTCAAGTTATGTACATTTCCCCCTAGCCTAGTTCTTAACTGAAAACTAAAGCAAAACTAGGGACAATTTCATTTTTCCACCAAAAACTGTAGCACATATTTTTTCCTCCTTTGCTATTCTGTAGAAAATCTTTCATGCATGAAAAGCTTTTAAAATGAATATTTCTCAAATCTCTTCTGACTTCATAATTGATAATATTTTACAATCCAATTATTGAATGCCCCATAATTCTAACATTTATTTGAGCTGGTTTGACTCTTAGTTCTCCTATGCTCTGGACTCATATACCAGGAATTACTAAAGTGGGAATAGAATCGGTTTGTTTCCTAGTATCCCCATCATCTAAAGGGAGTTTCAAATATCCTGTAGTCATCAATCTATTTTATTACAAGACAACTTGATAATTATAATTCTAGACTCATATTGAATATATTAGATTTGTTAAAAGTAGCATGTGTGCCTGTGTGTGTAGCTCCTCTTGCATCTTTTCCATTAAATCTTACCTACCAATTATTGCCTAATATAGAATGAAAGCAAAAGCTTTCTTTTAAAATATAGTTTTAACGCACTCAGCTACTTTAACAAAAGGTTTTGGAGGAGGCAATATCTCCTAATATATCTCAGAGTATCAAATGTTCAAAGAAAACATCAGTTTAGCCAGTTAATAGTAAAAGTTATTAGACTATTTAGCCTCAGAAATTTCCTTCCTGTGAGAACTTTTAAAATATCCTTCTTCACTATTTTCTTTAAAATGTATTTGTAGATGCCAAGTTAATATTGAACACATCTAAAAGATAACTGTCATGCCTTTTAAGATTATATTTTTTAATGTACTATAGACATGACCTAGGATAGCTCTGTGTGTTGTGCTAAAGCTCATGTGAAATATTCATAATGTATTAACAAAGCATTTCAAATACCCTTTTACTATAAAGTTATAGTATAAAGAAAAACTTGTTAGATAGTTTCTTTTCAAATATGTTTTTCTTTTAGAAATTTGAGTTAATGTAATCTTTTTCTTATCACTAATACTTTGGAAACAAAACAATCAGTGACACCATCTAGAGAAGTCTCCTCCTCCGACACACATATTTCACAGAGTAATAAATCCAGAATAATAAATCATGTGTTAGAATGTAAGCTAGATCTTTCTGACTTTTCTCTGAACTTCAGTCTTCCAATGAAAAGAAAAATCCAGTAGAAACTGTAGCTATTGTTCACAGAGGTATCTTTCATACATTTCAGTTAGCATTTAGATAAACTTTAGAAACAGGAATTCGGTGCCATAAATTTCAAGTACTAATGAGGTTTATCAAATACCACACTATGCTTAGGACTGGGGTTTCATTCCAGGCAAACACATATTGAGAACTTCCGGTTTTTTTGAATTTTGTTTCCTTTGCCAGATAACTTACATAAAATGTCTTGAATTTTTGTACTTATTTAAAATAAAAACATAACTGAACTGTAAACTTTCATGTCTTTGGACTTGGTTTCTAAAAGTTACAGATGATTAATTATCATGCTTGAAAACTAAATGTATTTCCCAAATTGGGTGACTCTTGCCCTCTTCTTCAATGGTACTTAAAATATTAAAACTATATTGTTCAAATATAAAAATTCATAATTTAAAATCTATTCTTTCACAATCTCAGATAAAACCTTAACTTGTATATAATAAAAATATGTACCTCTAAAAACTTTACCTTTGTCTCTTTCATAGAAAAATTTCACTAGTGAGATTATGAGGGGGAAACAGCAATTTAAAATAAACAGTAAATAAATATCATTAGTCAAAGATGCTGATACCCCTCATTTGTATTAAAAGTAACAAATATAATTTGTTTTTATAAAAGTTATTAAAAGTAGAATTTATATTTGCTTAAAGATATTTCACTATCTCTGTTATTAAATTTTTTAAAAGTATGTTATTTTTTAGTTCCAAGTGCACTCTTTGTTCCAAATAACCAGGATTTAGTTAAGCTCTTCATGAATATGGCATTTATTTAGGTATTACTAAAATTGTTAGATAACAACATAGAAAATAAAATTTTATATAATTGTCAAAAACATTTCATTTTGTAAAAAATATAAGAAACAAATATCATAAACAGATATTTAAATTTTTACCTAGTTTAATATAATAAATCCACTCATGTGTATATAGAAGTCATGTTGGGATGCATATAAAAGTAACAGTTCATGAGTAAATCAGAAGTTACAATTTCACCTTTTATCTCAGCAGAAATTTTACTTACTTAAATATATTTTTAAATAAATAAAAAAATTGGATCTTATCTATTATTTTTCTTCCTCTATATAGCTAAGTGTGCATTTCCTGTGGGGAGATGATAATTTATGTCAGATGTGTATGAATAAACCTAATTTCATTCATTTTTCTGTTTGATAAGTTTTAAGGAATTTTAATAATTTTTAAAAATTACTTATAAGATTAGTAAACTTTAAAAAAACTCAAGAGGATGATGGAAAAAACACTCAGTTTTATAGCTTACTAATTTTGATCCTGCTTAAAAAAAAACCAATCAAAATGGCTAGTTAATTATGAAAATTTCTGTATGTTTTATTTAGATGATAAACTTCAATAAGAATGTTCAGGAAATTAGAAGTTTCATAATGAATATTTTCAAGTTAATGAGATGGATCATTTCTCCTAAAATTCTTTTTTTAAAAAAAAATATAATGTGCGTCATGGAACAATAAATTCATGCTATTTTCCCCTGATTATAAAGGATATTTATAATTTCTCATTTTGAGTAGTAATGATCACCACACTACAACATAAATATGGACTGAGAAAGCATTGTGGAATGGATCTCCTCTGGAATTTCATTTTTGGAATAAATCCCTGAGATAAACTTAGTTTCCTAATGTTTTTCCTTTCAACAATTTTCTCTGGCCTCTGGAGAATTTTTTTCCACTCAGTTTTACATTACCACTTGCTACATCTCTCCAAAACTCCCACTGCCCTGCTTGGCTTCCCCTCTATGTGATCCTCTCTTTGCACACAGTTTCTTAGAGCAGCAGGCTCTTTTAATTACTTGAGTCACCAAACGCTGGAACTAGGAGCATCTTAAGAGATGAGCTTCAGTCAAAAAGTGTTTTCTAGATTGACCCTAAGTGGCAAGCCTTCTAAGCACTGGGTCTAACAAAGGAGTCCACTTTTCACATTTACAAAACAGTTTTAGAAGCATTTCAATTAGTCAAGTTCCAGTGATCAAGTCTTTTTTTTTTTAAATTTGGTATTCATTTGTAAAATACTCACACAATTATAGACTTCTAATTGGAGTAGAATTAGAACACATATAGTCTATTGTTTCATTTTATAATTTAGAAGGAGAAGGAGAAAAGAGAGGGAGAGGAACAAGAGCAGGTTGAGGAGGAGGAGAGAAAGAGGAGAGTGCAATCTATTCAAGGTTACTTAGTGGTGTAACTATGATTAGAATCTTCCTCTCAAATAAGTTTTCCATTCATATTTCCAAGCAAACAATAAACCAAGATTTTGATTTTCCATTAAAAAATGTTAAGTTCTTATATTACAATATGTTAGGCAGCCCACTGAGGCAAATACTACTGATAACCCTACTGAATAGTTAATAAAACTAAGGCTTAAAGAGAGAACTAAGTACCTGCTGAATCACAAAGCTTGGAAGTTTGAATCAAGATTCAAACTCAAGGATTTGGCTCCAGTCACCCTAGGAGCAGTCCTATTAATTATCTTCAAATAGAGAAGTCAGTCCTATGTTGTCATTTTCTTTTTTAAAGACCTTTCATTCTAAAATATCTCTGATTTTCTGATCACATTCCTTTTCATTTTTATTTAAGACATCTTTCACAATGACTTCCTAAACCCTCAAGAGTACGGATATATTCTTCTGAATATTTTTCTTAGCACATCCAAGTATTGTTCTACATGATGTACATAAAAGCACTTATGACTATACTAGTGGCCTGGTGCACAGATTCGTGCACATTGAAAGGAAATTAATTAGAAGAAATAGTTTAATATCACTATTCGCCCTTTCTCTATAATAGAAATGTCAACCAAATTCACAATCGACAATGACAGATCAAAATACACACATGTGGTTGGCACCAGTGAGAGCTTTATATGTATCACACATGCATGAGTCAACTTAGTCTTTTATATATAAAGACTAAACTTGCTTAATTAGACCTGCTTTCTGATGCAACTAAACTTTTTCCAGCCCAGTGAAGCACCCCAACTTGTCTTTCAGGTAATTGTCAGCAACACAGCAGTAAATATCAACATGAAGCAGATTATTATTGTAGATCACGCAGGGAGAACAAAGGGTAAAATATTTAACGGAGCAGTGTTTGATTATATTCTGCGCAGTGAGAAAACCTGAAGTCATTTTCAAGGTCCACCATTTCTTACTTCTTTTCAGTTGGGTCAAGTTTCCAAACTTTCTAAATCTCTGTTTTCCGGCTAATGAAAAGAAAATAGGATTTGACCAAGTCTCCTATCTACCTACTCCAGGCCTTCTGTGAGGATCAAATGAGATGAGGCATGGGAAAATGCTTCAAAGACATTTGGTTAAAGTATAAAATGTTTGCACCTGGGTATAAAGCAAGTCGTGTCCCTCTGCTGAAAAAACTCAAAGGAGGCTCGTCTCTAGGGAAGGAAGTTGGGCATTGCTACATGACGTCATTACCTGGCGCCCACAGTGACCGTTTCCAGGCTGGGCTGGGCTGGGCTGTGGGCTGCATTTTGTGCCATGGGGTCTCCGCAGTGAAGGCTGCGATTTGGTGGGCTGTGGCTCCAGGGTGGTGGCAGGGCCTGTGTCCCAACTGGGGGAAGCCAAGTATTGCTATGTTGGTGCCAGGTCCATGGTGCCATTTCTTTGTAAATGGCCTGTGCGCATCAGGGCAGCTCCTGCATTGAGCATCTGTCTCCTGGTGGTCAGTGCATGTCACAGCAACCGGTCAGAATGTTGGAGGGACATTTAGCATTATACACACACACACACACACACACACACACACACACACACTCTTAACCATATACTTCTAAATTCTTACAAGTGACCTTCCTATCATAAAACCTTCTATAGTGAGCAGAACACACACACGAGGTGAGTTGAATAAATACAGGGTTATTTATGAACAGGGAAACTTGTACATAGCAGATAATCAATAAATACTTGGTATGTATAAATAGCCACAGACAGACATTTATTCTTAGGAATACACCTGCACTGCACATTGTCTTCCTTGAAAAATAACATGCAGCAATAGTTAGTACATTCAGCATAACAGCACTTGTTAATCTGATGCCCACTTCTAATGTTCCTCTTTCCACAGCTGTGCAGTTACATACAGGAAAGGCAGCCTGGCCACACTGTGCATATAAACTACCTTAATGCAGTACTTATTATTAACAAGACAAAATAAGAGGTTAACGTTATTAAACAAGAGTGGCTTAGCACCACCTAATGTTGCAGCTAAATTTGTCTGAAGATCAAAAGTCAGAATTTTTTATGCCAACCACACCTGCAAAACACATGCATAAATAATAATGCAACAAGATGGGAATGCTTAGCTTACTGCATTAGGTTGAAGAGTATTACTCTGGAATAAAAGGGGGGGGGGCGGAAATCACCTGGTTTCTAAAGTTTCAGTGATGTAAGCCAATCCAGAAACAATTATTTGACATTAAATACAGAGAGTTGTAATGAAAAGATGAAATAGGTCATTTCATAGTGGTTTTTATTCTTCTAGTGAGGTACATAATTATCCTTAAAGTCAAAACATTCCAGGAACATGGATAGTCTTAAGAAAGGCCTGCTCAGCCCCTGATATCACAAAAGGATTAGGTTTTAAAACATAAGACAGCATCAGTAACAACAAAGAATGACAAATCTGGGCTAACAAAGCAGAAATGGAGAAAAAGAAAGGGACAAAGTTTGTATCAGAACTCATTCTTGGCACTGGAGAGGAAAAGGAGTGGTTCTCATTTTAGTGTGGTTTCTAGAAAGCTCTGAATCAGCTCTGATATAATCGTGCTCCATGGTTCCTAAATCAAACCCCCAGTTTCAGTGCCTCATAATAATTTTTACTGTCTGCTGGTCTGCAGCTTCTCTGGAGGCATTCGCACTGTTGTCACACCTTCAATGCCAGTGGGTAGTTTACAATATAAAAGAAAGTCTCTACCTGGCTGGTCCTTGCACAAGCTCTAAGTAGTCTATTAGCCTCCTGAAAGTGATCATGAAAGCTTGTGCACAGCTAGTATCAGATTCTCAACAGGATTCCTGTCTCAAAAGTGTGAAGAACACTATTAACGAATATAAATATTTAAATTAATATCTGAGATTCATACACTAGCTGGTTAAAACAGGTTACAGATCAATAACTGTCCTGGATGTGAAGATTTTGGATTATAGAGATAAAATTCTTACATCAGTTTATGAGATAATATAATGTTAGTCACATCCAGTGGGGATGTGGATATGTTTGTGTCTGCAGGGGGGAAATTTGACAAATTTCTGGAACAATTACTTAGCCATCGAAAGAATGGGTTGCTTTATATTTGGGTTGCTTCCAAGTTTGTAAGTCTGTACATGTGGTTGTGTAAGTGGATGGTTGGATGGAAGGATGGATGATAGGTGTTGCTATTTGAAGTAGAAAAAACACAATTAAAATGATTTAATTATATATCAGATAAAATTATAAATTTTACTTAACTTCTTTTAGATTATTTATAGGATTATGTATATAAATCTAATAATGTTAACTATATCATAACTATTTATAAAATGGTAATTACCTTAGAAATATTTTGCTGAGGACACTGTATTAAATAATATCAAAGAAAATTAATTTGGATATTTTAAAGTTTTATGGCTAAGATGACTTTGATGATATATCAATGTCAAGTTATTAGCCATTATTTAAACACCAAGTATTTGTTTTAAATTTTTAAATTTATGGAATATAATAAACTTATTTAGAACCTACATTAAGAATTATTGAGCTGAAACCGGTTTGGCTCAGTGGATAGAGTGTCAGCCTGCGGACTGAAAGGTCCCAGGTTCGATTCCGGTCAAGGGCATGTACCTGGGTTGCGGGCACATCCCCGGTGGGGGATGTGCAGGAGGCGGCTGGTCAATGTTTCTCTCTCATCGATGTTTCTGACTATCTCTCTCCCTTCCTCTCTGTAAAAAATCAATAAAATATATTTTAAAAAAAAGAATTATTGAGCTACACCCAAAGAAAATTGTACATTCTCAATAACTTTAAAATCAAACATTTATTTCCATGACTTCAATATAGTGTCAAAGACACAAGGCATTAAAAATTTATTGTCAGAATATTTGTTCATCTTCAACATAAGACATATACATGGTGGGACAAAAGTAAGTTCACAGCTGTGAGTATGGGAAACAGTGTTTATTCTTGTATTACTATTTATAAATTACTAGAGGCCCGTCGCATGAAACTCGTGCACGGGTACAGTCCCTAGGCCTGGCCTGTGATCAGGGCCATCTTCCCTGGCTTCCGGCAGCTGCTGCCACCCACCCCCAGTTCCCCATTTGCCATTGAGGAATCGGAGCCTGCCGGCTGGGGGGGGACCAAGAGGTGGTCAGTGCACCGCATAGCGACTGGTCGACTGGTTGCTCTGGTTGTTCCACTGTTCTGCCGATTTGCATATTACTCTTATATATATATAGATTGTATTAGTTTCCATATGAACTATAAACCTACTTTGCCCCACCCTGTATTTGAATTATGTCATACATGTAAATAAATGGTTAGATATTAACTATTCACTAGTAATATTTATTTCAGCTATATCCATAGGGGCCCCTGTGGAGATACTCTAGAATGCCACCTCCCTCAGGTAGGAAGCTACCTCCATATATGAGAGTCGATTCAGGCTGAGCACGCCCAGTGATGCCTTCTACAAATTCCCAATCATTTATGTCCCTCCAGGAATGGTCAACCTGGAGCTCCCTTCATAGGGAGGAACCATCAAAAGAATGGATATGTTTCTCCCTAAAATGCAATGTTGCCATTTTTCTGGTTTGTTTTGGTTTATTGCTTGAGTCATATTGCAGCATTCACTAAAACAGTTTATGTAAGATTAAAACAGTAGCACAATCTATTTTAATTAAACTGTCAAAAGACAAAGTACAAAATTCTTCTTAAATTCTGATGCCATTTGAATACTTCTTGTAGGTACAAATTTTGTTCACCCCAAGAGTGCTGGGCTCTTTTTGGTAACACGTAGTCCCAAAATCACAAAGAATACCAGATCAGGTAAAAGTCTCAAAGGTACATAATATTACAATAAAATAAAGGCATATTAACTTAAAGAATGCTAAGTGGCAAGAAATTTTGAAGATTAAAAATTGGATAGAATGCTCTCTGAAATTTACTCAAAAAGAGAAAAAACATGCCCCTAAGAGGTACCCTGTAGTGACAGGGACACTGGGCTGGTAGACACTGCCATCCAGCTGGTCCTGAGCCTCTCCGCACTTCAGGTCCCTCACTCGCACACCTGGAAGGTGAAATTTTGGGGTGGTCTCCAGTTCTAGGAAGTGCAGCCTGACACAGGGATTGAGAATCTGAGATTAGAAAACAGACTGACCCAGAGCCATTTCTCAGCTCAATTCTTACTTCCATCTGAGGTGGGGCAGTTCAAAATCTCTCACAAACTCATCTGTATAATGACAATAATATCACCCCTCAAAGGTGGTTGTCATAAAATAAGATAGTGTAGATGCATGTGTGTATTTATATTAGAATTAGTGTATTTGGCTACAGCAGCATATTCTATAGTTGATACAATGTAACAGGTAGCTATTTGAACCAAGGATTGAACAGCCAGTGCGGCTTAGTGGTTGAGTGTGAACCTAGGAACCAGGAGGTCTCCGTTCACTTTGAATCCGTCAGGACACATGCCCAGCTTATAGGCTTGGTCCCTAGTGTGGGGCATGCAGGGGGATTCTCTCTCATCATTGATGTCTCTCTCCCTCTCTCCCTCTCCCTTCTTCTCTGAAATCAATAAAAATTATATTCTTTTTTTAAAAAAGGGACTAAAGTTTCAACTAAAGCAGTTATTTATATTTACCATATCAGATAGGAAAACCAAAAAAAAAAAAGCAAACCTTTAAGTACTCCCCACTGACAGTCTTATCTGTATTTATATTGAAATTAGTTGTGAGGAGAGACTGGCCCTTTCCAAAGTACTATTTAGACCAGTGGTTCTCAACCTTCTGGCCCTCTAAATACAGTTCCTCATGTTTTGACCCAACCATAAAATTATTTTAATTGCTACTTCATAACTGTAATGTTGCTACTGTTATGAATCATAATGTAAATATCTGATATGCAGGATGGTCTTAGGCGACCCCTGTGAAAGGGTCGTTAGACCGCCAAAGGGGTCACAACCCACAGGCTGAGAACCACTGATTTAGACCAAAGTCAGTCTTACACTGAGGCTATCACAAGCAGGACAACATTTCAGACATAACTGGAAATTCCACACTAGTATGCTCCAACTGTCCACTTCCCCCCAAGGGGAAGAAACAAAAAGGCAGGAGCAACATCATCCTCCAATGGAGCTTGGCCCAAAATTACAAATGAAGTTTGACTTGAGAGAAATCCGAGCTGAAGTCTGGGAAAAGAGAAAACTGCTCACGTGGGCATAGAGGGACATTGCTACAACCCACCAGGTGGGGGGGAGGGGGTAGGAGAGTGGTGGCGGGGAGACACCATGAAAAGCAGCTTGAAGTAGCAAACCAAACTGACTAATTTCATAATTTGGCTGCTTTTTGTTCCTTACCGTTTACAAAATTATATGGTTAACCCAGTTCCCAAGCTCTCGTGAAGGGTGGTTAGAATCCTTCCTTACTTCCCCCCCTTTACAGTCTCTCAGAGGGCCCCCAACCACATTTTCTTGAAATTCTCTTCTTTCTCAGGTTCCAAAAAAATTACTTTAGGTTTTTCTCTTTGTTCATTAACTATTCTTTTAGCTTTTTATTCTTTAAGATCAGATGATTTTCCTTCTTATTCTCTATATTTTGCTATTCCCCAAAGTTCAGGTCAGTGGTCACTCATCTTTTCCCCTGATAGTTTCTCCCTTTGGAGTTTCATCAAATTTGATCATTTCGGTTCCATTCTCTATGTAAATAACTCCTAAATCTGTGTCTCAATTCCTGACCTCTGTCCCATGTACCAATTGTGCAACTGTGGCCATCAGTTGGACAAGACAGCCTGTCTTCACACTGATATCCTGTAAAACTTTTCTCCTCATGGCTTCCCCATTTCAATGAAAGGCCACTCTGTCCTCCCAGGAGCTGAACCCTAGCCTACTTCTGCTCTAGCCTGCAATTTGTCTCAACTAGATGGTCTATCCTTCCCTTCCAATTCTTCTCCTTTCTAAACCTTCTTCCCTACCACTACCAAAATTAGTATCTGTGAAACAAAACTCACCATGTCCACCTCTATTTTAAAAAACAAACAAACAAACAAAAAAAAAACAAACCAATAGAAATCAGGTGCCCATGAAAGGTCGAACATCTGAGCCTGAAATACCTGATACTATTTCTGACTGTTTTTTACTTAATACTGCCCTCAAGCATGTCAAACTCGTGGCCTGAAAGTGTTTGACTGGAGCTCTTTTTACATGTTTTATGCTTATTCTGTGTAAGTTCTTTCCTCTGTCAGAATAATACTCAATGCAACTGGTAGGCTCTTTCCTGTGTGTCTTGTCCATGGCAAATCACCTTTATTCATTCTGTTGAGGTTTATCATATTTCCCATGGGCTTTATCCAATATGACTTTCAAAACGTTCTCATACTAGTATTCTGGTTACGTTCCTCTAACATACATTATTTTGCACTTCATTTGATTACTTCTTTTTAAAGGATCATCACAGCTAATCTCATTGCATAAGCCCAAATCTCTCTCTGTGTATATTACAGGATATTTGTGAAAAACAGTAAAACTTTGAGTATGAAAGAGAAATAAGGTGTAACCAAAACAGTCATAGAATCACAGAATCTTGGCAAGGGACCTTTGGGTTCATCTAATGCAAACTGTAACCCAATCCTGGTACCCCCGAGGCACCCCTGCCTGACAATGTTCTGGCTGCTGCCTCATCTCCAGTGAGAGGAAGCTCATTCCTGTGGGGAATAGGACATTCCATTGTTGGCAGTTCTTATTGATAGAAAGTTCTTCCTTGCTCTGCGCCAAGACACACTTCCTGGTAACTTTTCTTCATTACTCCCAGGTCTAGTGCTACAAACACTTGGGTTTCTGTTATTTCTGGAGAGTTAGGTAATAGGACTCCCACAATCTGTTAATGTTTGCAAATGTACCGTATTATTTTAAGGGGAACAGAATGGCACGGACAATGTGGATCCCCTAGCTGCTAATCAGTATACTAAATATCTACCATATCCGGTAATACTGACTAGTTTTCTTTCCTTTTTTATCACTTTCCTCCTTTGGCCAAATTCACTGCTTTGATTCCCTGTTTCTTATATGAAATGTTCTTTCTAGCTTCCTCATTGGATCAGTTCTTCCATTTTTTGCCCAGTAATCTTGTATTTCCTCTAATGACCATATTTTATTTCTAGAATTTTAAGTTGGAGTGTCATTCTTTAGGGGTCATCTTAGAAACAGCCTGAAACAACCACAGAACAGACTGCTATACCCAATTCATTGGGAGTTACTGAAAAACCTGCTTTTCTCCCCTAGTCAACAACCTGATATCATTAATTGGTGATAACTGATATCAGCTCTCCTTCAGCAAACACCACTAGCTTGCCTACATCCTGTTCATTGAAAAACCTCACTGCAGAATAACATAGGTATTTTTAACCCCGTTCTCAAAGAATCAGAACATTAAGTACTATTTCTAAGTTCCAGAACCTGAGTTTTAAAGGTTTTGAAGGTTAATTAATCACTCCAGTTGGTTTGACTCTAACACCCACTCTTGAGTACACCACACACTAATATGATGAAGAATTCACTGCGAGTCAAGGTCTGATCAAGTGTATGATTCTAATGACATACGCAAACAATTGGGAAATAGTAAAAATAGTTCATATAGGATATAACCCTGAAAAAACATTCAATATGTTTAATGATGAATTAAATGAGTCAACATACACAGCTCCTTTTCTAACCATCTGAGCCTCCCATTCTGTCCAAAAATTGTTTCCTAGGTGGATTTGATCACTGAGACACTGATTAATTGACAAAATCAAGCAGGAAAATAATTGAATTTAATCTCAAGTCATGTATCATATTATCTTTGCTGTAAAATTCCAGGTAAATGACAGGATCATTCTTTTCCACTATTATCAACATTTGGATAATGGAAGCTGTAACCATCTCCACTCTAGCTTTTGAAACAGGTCAAACACTTCTGAGTCAGTAAGGTGCCAGGCTATTTTTATGTCAGGAGACTTCCTAATGCAGCTAGCTGGGCTAGGATGATAACTAGACAGCACACTGGTGCTGCCATATGCTCAACTTTCCAGGCATCTGGACAGAAGCACTTTTCTAAGAGGTTCAAAATCTCCCAGTGACCTATTCGCTCATGATCCTTCAGCTCATATTATGGTTCTTTACTTATGTCTCTGTTGTGGGTGAGAAAGGGACTCAAGGGTTTTCTCACTAATTTACATAGAGTAATTTACCGAGGAGGTAGATCTTGATAAAACCCCAAAGATAAATAAAACAGATGTATATAAAATAGTCTATCTTTATCTCTCTTGCAAAAGCTATCATTTCTTGGCTTGGTAAATAATAATGTTTTCTGTCCACACAATATCTACGCCTCCCTGCAAGATTTATAAGGAAAGGAAATCATTTCCTAGAGAAACTGCCTTGGAATGAGGTGGCTCATTATCTAAGCCAGCAGACTGTCAACTCTGCTTAACTCAGACTTCCTTCACAAATGAGGCAAAAAACATCCTGGTTAAAGACATTCTAGTTCAGTAAAGAACAGAGAAAGGTCACCAAGCCAATATTTACACAATTTACTTTTATTAAAAAGGAAAAAACAACTTTCCATTTCTATGTATGTCACTTAATACAGATGTTTAAATATCTTTGTGAATCGAATTAGAAGAAATTTTCATTAATATTCTAGGACATGCTACCTACTCATCACTATGCTAGCAAGAACAACCTCTCTGTTGCAAGAGTTCTGTATCCAAATCTTCTGCAAGAAAGGTTGGGAACCTGCTAGATATCATGGATATTTAGCCATTTTAAAGCAATCAACAAGGGGTAACCCACCCACATTTTGATATTAAACTCTGTTACATCTATTTTAAGAATAATTCTGTACCATACCTGGATTTTTATATGCTTTCTTTTGTTCTGAAATGCCAAAAATGTGTTTTTTTAGATTCTAAAAATCTAAAAATCTTTCATTTTCCCGTCATAAAGCACTTATTAACACAAGATGTTGATACAGTCCTGAACTGTAAAAATGCAGTTACCTTTTTTGAGATAACTATATTTCTTCACATCTCTTTAAAAGATGACCTAAGTCCGGCTGGCATGGCTCAGTGGTTGAGCATCAACCTGTGAACCAGGAAGACATGGTTCAATTCTAGTCAGGGGCACATGCCCGTGTTGCGGGCTGGACGCCCAGTGTGGGGCATGTAGGAGGCAGCCAAGCAATGATTCCCTCTCATCACTGATGTTTCTAACTCTCCTCCTCTCTCCCTTCCTCTCCAAAACAATAAAAACATATTAAAAGATAAAAAGATGACCTAACATACTAGACAAAAAAAACTAACATTGAAAACATGCCAAATTCCACAAGCTATGAATTAAGTTGATTAGTTAATGGGGAGATTGTGGGGGGAGTAATGACACATATTTTCCTACTTAGTCATAAGTACAGTACACTAAAAAAGAGAGCAACTTCAAAAAAAATAGAGCAGAGGGCAATAGTTTTCATCAACTATTTAATCTGTTCCATTAACCTTACCAATAGTGATCAATAAATATTGCTTTTTAAAAATGTTTTTAATACACCAATTTAGATCTGTAGTCTGTGAATACCAGTGCATTTCAGGATTATTTTTATCCAAGAAACTAAAACGAGGTCACGTTAAGGGCATTTCTAACAAGTTTTCTTTTAGTACCCTTTTCAGAGGGTCATGTCATTGTTGGGTTCCCACTGCATTTTCGTCATACAGCTTGATGGTTCTACCAGCAAACAGAAGAATCCCTTTTCATATCTGACCCTGCAAGATGAGATCACAGAAAACCTCACACAAAGCCCATGGGCTGCAGGACATGTGTCAGTGGTCCCAATAAGACACAGCCCTTTTCTCTGAGGCTTTGCTTTGAACTACACACACTTGAAGGAACCATAGGATTCAAGGTCGGGGAGGGGCCGGCAAGGGAAGAAAAACAAGAGGCAGTGTTTCTTCTCAGAACTAGAGGCACAGGGAAACAAAACAAAAAAAATCCAGGACAACTGGAAAACACTAGTTTAATAGTTATTTCTTTCATTCTCTTTCTGCTCGATTCTCTAGAATATCCACGTCATTCAGAGGCATTTCTGCCCTTAACTCCAAAGGCAACTGTGCCTCCCCAGACCACCCCCTTCCCTGCCTCAGACTTCCAGGTAAATGCAGGTTGTGTTTCTGAGCTCCCACAAACAAAACTGTTGACAAAGCCCAGCTATAGAAATGAAGCTTAAAAACCCCTTTTCAAAACAATTCTGAACTGTTTTACATGGGCAGGAACTCTATGCTTTAAAAATACTGTGCTGCAGTTCCTCTGATGTATAATAAACTGAAGATTGATTTCTCAAGATAGCAAGAGCATGTTTTTATGTTCTAGTAATGAAAATGGAAAGGGTAAGTTGTAAATTCCTCCTCTTCAAAACCCCAAATTCATGACCATTAGGGAAAAAGGCATATAAATTATTTCCAACTTTCTGCCCACTGAACGCATTCAATAGTACAAGGTTATAGTAAATCAAATCTGTCTTGTACTGGGTATATTTTCTTTCTTTTCCTGAGGGGAAGGCAAGGTGTCAAACATCATCTGTTTCTTGATTCTGAACAAAGTACAGAAAACTCCAAGTCCCTGAATGGATCTGGTGACACTAGGGGTTAGGGAAGCCCTTTTCTTAATATGGTTTTCATGATTAATGAATGGCATTACCATATTTACTCCCACATCTTTCCGGGTTGCATAAGCCCCTTCTGGCTTGAGAATACCAGGAAGAAAAAATGTTTCACCATTTAATTCCTAACCTCTTCCTTGCCCTGTTTTTCTGCTTTTAAAAACCTTGCAGTGGCAAATAAAAAAATTTCTTCCAACAGAACATGCTTTTTTTTTCTCCCTCCTGGCCAGAAGCTATTAAAGACAAAAATAAAGGAGCAAAGAGATGCTGGCTATGGGCCGCAGTGAAGAGTGAAGTTCAAAAGTAGCACTCACATATCTAACCTCTACACAGCAGCCTTTCTTCTTCCCATCTTCTCTACCCTCTTCTTGTTATAGGTGGCAGATCCTTGGCAGATGCATGATTATGGCCAACTTATGGGAAGAACAAGAAATCTTAAGGAGTAAACGTGGAATGCTTTAGCCACCTAAGTATTTAAGCCCCAGTGTTTAATGGAAAGAAACCTTCGGTGTAAGAACGCCTTTCCATCACTCACAGGTCCTTCCATTCACCCTTTGGTTGAAAGAAGGAGGGAATGCTAGAAGTTGCAGATTACATTCACTGTGTTAGAAGCTTCTTTTAGTAAGGATCATGAAAATCTCATGGATTAACAAAAGTAAATATGAGAGGTTGAAGCAGAGGGCTGATGCCCAGAAGCCGGATGCTTACGTAATTCTTTATTTCCCTTTCAAAAGTAAAAATATTAGAGGAAAAAAGTGAGTAATATTACCTTCAAGTGATTTTTTGGCATAAACATTTCCCTTATACCTATTTTTAGTTATTAATAAATTGTTTAAGGAGAAACCAAAACAACTTTTAGAAAGAAAAAGAACAGCTAATGATACATGCAAATAATTGTGCTACCCCTGGAAAGTCTTCTAAATTGTTCTTTTCTTCAAAAGCTCATTTTTAAGATCTTTGATTGAAACAAAATATTACTTTCAAAATAATGTTTACTTGGTGAATAATTCTTCACCATGCAAATTACTGGGCTAGATAATAATAACAATTATAGCTAACATTTATTGCACTGGTGCTTCCCAAAGGGTCACATTGTGCTAAATACATTACATGGATCCCCTTACTTAATTGTCACAACAACCCTAGGAAATAGGAAGCATTATGATCTCATTTCACAAAGAAGTACCTTCTCCTGGGGCCACCTCACCTGTAAGCAATAGTACCTGTATTTCAACTCATAGTTTGTCTTCAGAGCCCATGTGCTGAACCACTATACTTTCTAACCTCAAAGAGCTAATGTAGGGGATGCAGACAAATTTTAAAAAGTATTATAAATGTTGGATAGGATCCTTAGATATCTCAGGAGATTAAAAATAAACTTAACCTGAATTCCAAGTGGTTCTCAAAATTTACCTTACACCAAATTCACTTGAGGTCTTATTAAAATACAAACTATTGGTCCCCATCCCCAGAGTTTTTGAGTCAGTAGGGTTGTAATGGGCCCAAGAATTTGCATTTCTACCAAGTTCCCAGGCAACACTGAAACTATTGGTCCCAGGATCAGACCAAACTTTGAAAATCACTCGTACAAACCATCACTCTGGTGATAATTATAACTAAAACAGTGGGAAAATTTTGTTGAGTACTAAAATAAATCAGGCATAAAATATATACCCTGACTCCTGGTTATAGAGATGAAGTAAGTTTAACTGGAGAAGAGTAAGCATGTGAACATGTGTGAATCTTCAGGGTTGCTTGCTCATTATTTGTAAGCCCTTAGGCGACTTTCCTCTAACAAAATGAAAAGAACTTGGACTAAGAGCCAGAACAACTACTTTCTGGTTCTTACTCTACATAGTTGCACTGAACTATTCTTAAAATCAGTTTCCTCTTCTGTTATACAGAAATAATAATTCCCTTGCTTTTTTCTTGGAACACTGTAAGACTCTGATGAAGTAATTGAATAAAAATACTTTATACACCAAGGAACAATACACATAATGAAGTAGCATTACTGTAATTCTGATTAAATTTGATTTCATCTCAAAATCTAGGACTTTTGTTTTCTTTAGAGATAATTAAATTTTATACCAGTTTATGACTGTTGATCATTATAATGAGTCATGATTAGAGCATATTTTAACTAAAAAATTGTCTAAAGAGTTAGGCAATGAAAGAGAATCCAGTGGGAAAATAGAGAGAGTTTATCCTTTATAAAAATAACTGACTTTTGAACAATAAAATGAACAGAGATTAGTTCCTCATTCCTCTTGAGGAGAAAGAACAGAAACAGAGGGAAAGGTGATGGGTAAGAAGTTTTTACCACCAGGCTCATGTCAGAGTTCTGGTATTATGCAATCACCAAAAAAATATAATATATATTTCCTACAAATATCTAATAGTTTACTTTTAAACTCAATTGAGTCACAGTGTTCAGCCACAGATGTTTATTCTATGCCTCTACTGATAATATCTGTTTCTTATTATCATTGATTTTCATACAGTGTTCAGAAACAACACTTCCTGATATGAAAAGTGGATTTGAGCTTTAAATTTGAATTAGGGAATTTTTCAGTTAATACCAAAAGTTGCTGTTAGGGAATTTCCAGTTCCTCCTAGTCCCTTAAAGATTTATTTTTTTAAAAAGCACACTAAATTCCCCTTTTTTTGTCTTGACTATTACTATTTTAAGTGAAGCTGTACTTCATTTGCCTCATCCTTTATTTTATGAGCTTTAAAAATTAAAATATTCAAAAAATAATATCCCATTGATGATTGCATTACATCTGAAAACAACTTAATTAATTAAGGATAAACACTGGAACAAAGTATTAGAACAAGATGGGATGCTAGTCTTTCATAACCAGACCAAGATGAGAAATTATACTTTCACAATACTCATGATTTGGTACTGAATCATTAAATAACATACTAAGAGTTTTCTGTATGCTATCAGTTTCTGAAAGAATGACCTGTCAACTTATCTAAAAAGGATTCTTGAAGTAAAATGATTTTTCATTTAAAAAATGCATGCAAATACAAATTCCATAAGGCTACAAAAGAGATTCACAGCCAAGTAACGGTGGACGCCCCACCACACACACACTCCCTTAACCCTCACACAACCTGATTGAAAGGGCCTTTCCACAGATGCTTCTGCGATCACTTCAGCCATGAGGTCTCTGTCTCCACCTACTAACTGAATTTTGATAACAGATGACCTCAGTCTCATAGAATGAGTTTGTCCCTGCATCATTAATTTAAAAGGACAGAGGAGAGTCAAGGGGTACAGAAGAACAAAACATCTCTGTTCTGGATAAGGAGTTAGCATTCAGAGTGACACTCTTCTTGAAACACAATTCAAGACAAAAAGAACAAAAGAAAAGAAGCCGAGAGTATGAAAAATCATTATACTGCATATAAGAAATAACTGGGCTTAATAAGATATGCCAATTATCTATCTAAACGTCTAGTTAATTTTTCATTCCCATTTATTTTTGTATGGGAGTTCTGAAAATTCACAAATTTTGTAGCAATGCAGGGAAATGATATCACAAGTGAGAATCACTTGTAACTTTCTTATTAGAAGGGAGTGTGCAGAGAAACAAAAATCATAGCTAGAAATTTGTCTTGATGCATACTGCTTTAAATCAGCTTGCATTACTGTCCCCAGAAGTAACTTTTTTAAAAACAAATAGAATTACTTTTATGACACGTTTTGAAAAAAAAATATTATTCTTAACTTTCTCCTATTTTAATACTTGCATGCCACCTCTCAGTCATCTACTTGCATGCATATATTGCAACTATGGCACAGCTAATATTTAATACTGATATTTTATTGTTCTAAATCCTATTTGCATTTCTACATTGTAATTATAGTCATTTTTAAGTGATTCATAAAGTCACTTTGTATTAATAGAAGTTTAGGTGGCTCTTTGCTTTTTGTTTTTGGGGTTTTTTTTGGTATTTTTTCCTACAGATAATATAAATGAGCATCTTCATGTGTGAAGCTTTTATTTCCATTAAATTATTCTGTTTGGTAAATCTCCTAGTAATTACTCAGAAGGTAAATATTATCTCTGACATCAATCTAGTATGGATTATTTTTAAAAATCAAACATCTAGCCCTGGCCTGTATGGCTCAGTTGGTTGGAGCGTCATCCTGTACACCAAAAGGCTGCAGGCTCCATTCCCTGTCAGGCACATACCCAGGTAGCCGGTTCAATCCCCAGTTAGGATGTGTTCAGAAGCAGGACAATGGATGTTTCTCTCTCCCATCGATGTTCCTCCCTCCCTCTCCCATCCACTCTCTCTAAAATCAATAAAAACATATCCTCAGGTGAGGATTAGGAGGGGAAAAAAAATCTACATTTAATTTCAGCATAATAAATCCAATTATAAGAGAGATTAAATCCTTTTTAAAATCTATAAATCAAATGAGAATCATATTAAGCATATTATATATATTGATAAACATTTAAATCAATGATTATGTTTCTAAATAATTCATAATAAGGATATTTCCATTTGATTTACAAGAATATGCCAAAAATATAATGAGTTTTGAAATATCTGGCCTTAAGAAGTCAAAAATATCAAGTCCAAAATGTATTAACTCCTTATATTGCAAAAACTCAGTTTCTAGTTGGTTATTTTGATTTTAGAATTATTTTTCCCATGGAAATAACATTATAAAATTCAGTTAAAATTCCAGGCCAATTCATAACAGAGCTAAAACAAAATTAAGAGCAGTTCAGAGTGCCAAATCCACTTAATACCCTAGAGCCTCAATCCAAGATTCTTCTAAACTCTGACCCTCGGGGGAGATGTAAAGAGTAAGAAGGTAGAACTTCACGAAGCATAGTCCCTCTCCTCCTCTCCTTAAGGAAGAGGGGAGGGAGGCAGTTTACAGTGGAGGATGTGCTGGGAGCATCCACCCACCACAGGGATACTTCAGTCATGCAAAGACAGGAAGAGATCAACTTCATGAAACTAGCCTTTAAGCCTTGTTGTTCTGTTAAGTCCAGTGTTCCTATGTTCCCAACTTCTTTTTAGGTAGCATGCAATTTTGTGCATACATCAACAGAGTCCAAATGAGTGAGATGCAGAATGAACCACCAGGGTTTGCAGCACGCTGAATAATTCAAGTAAGTCTGCTCCATTATGATAACTAAAAAGCATGGATCTACCTTCTCTATTCTGTGACACCATAGCTTTTATGCCTTTCACATCAAAACTGGAGAATGGATGGGTAACCCTAATCTCAGATGTTTCTTTTTAAATAATGTGCTTTAATTCATTTGTATTGCAGTACCTACACTCTCTCAGTTTTGGACAGAATACAAAAATAATAAGGAAGAAAATACAAACTTTAATAATCATAAAATACAATTATGGCAACAAAATATTGAATAAGTACAAATTGTTATAGAATCCTAAAGAAGAGATGGAGAAGGATTGAAGACTTAGAAAATACTTTGTCCCTATTTCTACCTATAAAATGCTATCCAACAGGTGGTTATGTGAGTACATACATGCATAAAAGTTAAGGAAAAAAAAACTACTCATCTTACCACCCTCATCTGAAATGCTTCCTACTTTAGATCTTGAGATGGAGAGCACTTTAGTAGGTAGTAAAAAAAAGAGAAAGGATATTTCGGTTGAGGAAATGGTGTAAAGAAAGACTTAGAGGCAGGGAAGCACATCAAATATCAGAAAAAAATGTTTCCAATTTGTTTATTTTTTAGATCCTAAGTAAGAAAACTTAGATGTAGCTTAGAAAACATTGGTTGAGGAGACATAGGGAAAGACTTTGACTGTCAATCCATGTAGGCAGTACTTAAATCAGTAACTGAAATCTCTTCAAGGTTCCAGAGCAAATGACACTTTAAGAAATGTTTACATGAAAGTGGTTTATTAGTAGATTACAAAGAAAGACAGGAGGCAACAGCACCAGGTTACAAAGGTTGAGGCAAGAAGCAATAAGGGTCTGCATTAAAATGAAGCGCATTCAAAAAACAAAACAAAACAAAAAACAGAAAGATGCACGAGATGCTCCAAGATTTAGCAATGGGTTAGATCTCAGGGAAGTGTTGCTAAGGAAGAGTCAAAGACGCCTCTGGAGTTTTTATTCTGAAAAGAAGAAAAATAATAATACCAGGGACACACTGAAGCCAGGAGAAAGAGCTTTGGCTGCTGCACAGAGGTTCATGAGAAGCTCCCCTAACCAACCTGCACTGAATTTTTTCCCCAGTTGACCTACTCGCATGACCCTCTCCTTAAAACATACTGAATGATACAACAAGCCAAATATTCTAAACTAACAGTTCTGTGAACAGCCGCTCCCACAAGTTGAGTTGTTCTTATTAGATTGTTTGTTCCCAGACCATATTTTGCTAGTTGTACTTCATATTCCATTGCAAATGTGATTGCATATTACATAAACCAATAAAATAATGAACATAAAAAAAATATATGGGCTTAAGAAACCTTGGTTGAATAGTTAGGAAAGTTTTCATAAAGGTAAGGAAAAAATAGCTGATTGATGGTAAAAGTCCTAAAAATAGGAATCTATGTTCATAACACTTCATAAGCAATCTCCTTCCACTGTAAAAAAAAAAATCAAAATTAAAAATCACTGATGACACATTCTGGGCATAACTGATGCAAGAGAGACAACACTGAGCTCCAATGAGCAGATCTATCCTCAAAGAAAAGATCTTAACTCTATGTCAAAAGATTGGTATATAAATGTAAGCCTACTTAAAGTTCAAATAAAATGGTAGTCTCCTGGCTCCAGCCTGGAGAAAATAACAATTATTGTATCATTCCACTTCCAGCATAAACAAAAATATAAGTGGACAAAATATATGAAGCAACTATTTTCTACTCCTTGAGAGAAAAGAAATACATGAGGTAACCCCATTTCTGTCTGACGGAACTTTCTAAGCCATTGTGCAGGTGACTGGCTTCACAAGGTAGAACATCCATAAAATGTTCCCCATCCCATTATCAGATAGGCTTTTGGTTTCAAAGTATCTCTATAGTATATGAAAATTTTTAGGAAAATAGAATGCTGTCCTATTCAATGGCTAGAGCCAATAATATTATAACTAGTAGCATAGGTCCTGCAGCAAAACATCTGCTTAAATCAGCTTGTCCAAAACTCAGAAATGAGATCAGACTTTAAGGTAAAAGTTGGATGCCACCCTTTTGTAACATTTATTAAATTCTGAACTTATGCTATTTTTTATTAAATTTACTGAATTATACATAGTACTTCCTCAAACTATCTATCCAATAAGAATACCTTCTCACTTCCACAAGATGTTTTTGTATAATTTGTGCATCATCTGGGGCCTTAATATTAACAGTTGATGATTATGGCTCCCATTACTCTGCTCCCATCAATGGCCACATTCTCATTATAACCTTGTTAGGCAAACAGTGACCTTTATCCAGGGATGCAGTCAGAGCAGGTGCTTCTTCAGAAATGAGACTGTCTTGACGGATGCTTTCAACCCACCATTTATCCAAGTAAACCTCTCAAGTCCATGACCAGGGCAGAACAAACAACCCCTCAGAAACCACTCACCAGATGCTGAATCTGCTCGAGGTCGGAATTTTCAAGTGTTTGATTGAAATGTACTTTTTGGTTCATGCTCTATATTGCTGAGCATCAAATGTACCAAAAAGGTTTGTGGCGTTTTTCACAGGCATCACATGTTTGTGAAAAGAGCACAAATCGCTTTACAGTAAATGATAAACAGCTCTGTGAAGATAAAACACAATGAACACACAGCACATGCTTACAGCAAATGGAGTAAGTTTTCCTGGGCCACCCTTTTTATCTTTCATTTTTATTAATGGTAACAAGCCAACAATATTAATAAGTCTCCAGTAAGATCATAATTAAAAAGCAAAATCCAATACATATATGAAAAATATGACTAATAGGAAAAAATGATACAATGATCATTGCATGCATTTTTATTAAATGGAGGAAATGAGCTCTCAAGGAAACAAAGCTGCCAGGCAAAGGTTTAATAACTTGAACTTTTGAATGTGTGTAGAGGCTAAAGAAGGGTGAAATGGAAGCTTACACTTGAGCTCAGAGAAACATATCATTTGCAGAAATCTCTTCCACATCCCTCTCCCCCACACATAAAAGAATATGCTTAAGTACTGAAAATATTTCAATAAGCATAACTAAACCATATAAAGCTGGCCAAAACAAAAGCAAAACCTAGAAAATACAACAAAGAAGGTGTGTTTTAGAAGCTCTTATTTAATACTTGATATAGCTAGTAAAGTCCTGATTGCTCTGGGGACGCTGTAATTCTATTTACTGTATTCTAGAACTAATAACAGTACTTTTCCAATTAGTGGATTTTTTTTGGAGGCATAATTGGCATACAGTAAAATGTACATATTTTAAGTGTGCTGTTCAATGGGTTTTGATGGATGTATACTCGCATGTAACTATATCCCAACCAAATTTTGGAACATTTCCATCAACCCAGTGTATCTTACTGTGCCTCCTTCCACTCAGTTGCTCCCTGGAGGCGACAACTATTCTGATCCCTATCAATATAGCTTAGTTTTGCCTATTCTAGAATTCAATCTGAATAAAATCATAGACTATGTGCTCTATCTCTTTTCTTTGCTATACATGCTAGAGAGATCGCCATTCACATTGCTGCATGTATCAGAAGTTCATTCCTTTTGTTGTTGCAGAGTAGCGTTCTATTTTATCAGTACACTGAAGTCTGTTTATCCAGTTGTCTCCTGACAAACATTTGGATTTTTGCAAGTTTGGGGCTATTGTGAATAATATTATGGAATTTTTATAGACGTCTTTTTGTGGACAATTGTTTTCATTTCCTTCTAATAAATAACCAATGATATAATTATTAAATCATAAACTTTTAAGAAACATCTACTTTTAAAAAACTACTGAACTATTTTCCAAGGTGGTTGTATCATTTTTCACTTGCTCCAGCAATGTCTGAAAGTTCCAGTTGTTCACATCTTCACCAAAACTAGTATTTTTCAGCCTTTTTAATTCTAGGCAACCTAACAGAGATGAAGTGGTAATTTCCTGTTTTCAGGGTGAGATTACCACTATTGAAACCTGTTTTCTTATGCAAAAACCTTAACTACTAGAATTAAGATTAGGGATTTTATAAACATATATAACCAATGTGCATTGTATGTTTATATTATATTTGCACATATACACACATATATAGTATGTAACCAAGGAGTATTATAATCATATCCTTATATAAAACTGCAAAAAATGAGTATGCATTAATCTTACATTACTGTGAAATCTATGAGTACTTATTATTGGGAAAAAAGATATGCTAAAAAAGCAGGATATCTGAATCTTATGAACACAGAGATTGCTATCTCACTGTATTTCTTTCTATTCTGTTGTTTTTTAAACTCAAATGTTTAAAAAAACCATACTGCTCATAGTGTGATGTCCTGCTCTTTTCAATTACATTTTAATCTTTAGCCCATTTCACTAAACATTTGAAAAAAATAAAGTTAGGAAGACATGTACCATTTCACTATGTAAATATACCATAATTTATCAAATCCCCTGATGTTAGAGATTTAGGTTGTCTTTAATATTTACATATTATAACCATTTCTGCAATGAAATTCCTTTGTGCTGCTACCCACAGGCTCCTCCTGGCCAAAGAACTTTAAAAAGCTTGATAGATATTATAAAATTTATTAGCTTTGAAAACCTACTACTCATAATATATATATATATATATATATATCCCACATTCAAAGGCTGTTAAATCACGTTGTTTACCCATATCTTCAGAAAAAAATCACTTCTACTGTCATGGTAAACAACCTGCTTCCGTATTTATAATGGTCTGGCCCTCCAGCAACTTCAGGGCGAAATTATAGCTAATTTGTCTACAAACATCAGGTGGTCATAATAATCTGGCCACTCAGTGTATGTTAAAATTACAGAAAGAGAATTCAGCATAACAAACCAAATTCATAGGATCCTTTCCCAACTTATGAAGAATTTCGAGCCGTGCCACATTCATCTACTGAATAAATGAGAACTGAAGTTATTGTTTGATCAAATGACATTGGGGATATGCAGTCAGAAAAACAGAAATCATCTCTCCAGTCTGACCACTTCTAACCATCCTCTCTGCCTGACTTTGCCAGAAATAGAACCTAAAAGATCCTGCAGATAGTTCAAACCAGGTGTATTAACTGTCCCCTCCTACTGGAGCCCACAAGGAACAAAGCCCCAGGACCCACTGAGTAGGTATTTCTGACTGTAAAAGACTATCTTGCGAAATTTTGTTTCGGAGTCAGCATTTAACTTACGTTACTGATGGATCAGGTTACTCACAGTCAAGTTAGCAGCGGCATTGATATCGAACCAACTTTTTCACCATTAGTTCAGATGCATCAAAAAATTCCTTGATGCCCTGGTATGTGCAGTTCAAGTTTAAATAAAATCCAACACAGATTTTAATTATTTTAAATATTTTTCAAAAGCCACATTTTCCTCTCAAACAATACGGGATTCATTTGTATTTTTAATCTGAAGTATGCCATAACATATTTTCTGATTTCATTTTTAACTAGGGTTACTAAAATTTAAAATACTTTGAAGTAACTATGGTCTTACTTTTGAAAAAAATAGAAAGTTCTTTCATAATAGGGGAAACAAAATTCCACATGATCAATTTTATTAGATTTCAAATCTAACCATATGAATAACAAAATTGTTTTTGTATATATATTCTGCCCTAAGAGCTAAAAGACATCTATTTTAACAAAGCCTGTTAAACTGTATGTTCTGACCCAAACAATGATAATTTGCGCTTACAGCACTAAATTTTTATCTTATGTATCTCTGCTTCCCACAAATGGGAGTTTTAAATGTGAATCTGCCAAAAATCCCCAGTGCAAGGCGATTTCAAACATAATTATAACAAATATAAAGTACAGTAAAGTCAGGCACACACAGTGAACAGACAATAAAGATAAATCTTTCAGTTTCGCTTCAGCCAACCATTTTGAATTAAATATCCTAACAACTATCATATAGAAGTTTTTAAGATATGATAGGAATATTGAAAAGTCTTCCACAGGAAAGAAATAAGAATGGGAAACAGATCCCACCAGGCAAACCAGGATGCAAATCTGATTTAAATGAGAAATAAAAAGCAAAGAAGTAATAGAAGCTGCTAAGAAGTCAGAGACAGCCAAAAAGTCATTTTGAAGAATATGAAAACCTTGCTGCAAAAAGGGGTAGTCTAAAAGTGGGCTTAAAAAGGTAAACAGACTGAATTCTAAATCATTAGTCATCTTATTTTGTGACCCAATTTTATCCTAAAACTGTCTATGAAGAACATGTTTTCTTGTCCCCTTAATAACAAATATTAAAGCAAATATGTTCTGTCCATTAATTTTTTAAAATAAAAACCTTTGGAGAAGCACAAACTACTCAAGAGATCTTTAGAAAACCATAATATCATTGCACACACACACACACACACAAACAAACACACACACACAAAGTTGATATACCTAATGCATCTCCCAAATAGAATAATCCATTTTTTAAGATATTCAGAAATGAAGGGAAAGACAAGTAAACTTTTTTCTAGAAGATGAAAAGCAATTGATGGGGGGGTGGGAATTTTTGGTTTTGAAAAGAAATTTGTTTGTTCTGAATATGTTTGTAGACTTAGCTGGAGAAGGTATAAACCAAGATAAAAAGTTTAAGAGACTGGTGATAATGGGGATAAATGTGGGGAAGCTCTCCCAAGGGAAAAGTAGGAAATAGCTGAAAAAAATTCACAAGGTAATCACGTTTTATATTTCCAACAAAATACTTATTTTTTTAACTGTACATTTTAATAGTGATGAGATTAGTTTGGCACTTAGAAAAACTGTGTTTCCATGAGAAGCTCAGCCCTTGGAATGGAGTAAAAATAAATATACTATTCTGGTTATTTACTCATTTAGAGTGACCACTTTCTTCTTTTGGCACAAATAGTTATTGTAAAATTTTATGAAGTGTCCTCTCAAATAGCTGGTCTTTCACAAAGATAGAAGGATTGACTCATTGGTTTTGAAAACATTAAAAACCAGTTTAGACATTACCTCCTCCATGAAAACTTTTCTGAGAGCTCTTATTACCCCTTGATAAACTTTGCAATTCTATCTGACCATGTATCACAATGCTTCCTATTTGTCTTATGTTGGTCTCCTAGACACTAAGATCCATGACTTTGCTCTGCATAGGGAGGACTTTTAAAAGAGGCTGATATACATGTAAAAAAACCTGATACACACACATAATTCTCAAATATTATTATGATATTAATGATGTAGCCTTAGCTTTTAAATGTGTCTAAGAGTAAGAATAACAATACTAACTGTTGATCTCCATGTAACTCCTTTAGGTACTATAATGCTCTCACAAATGTTTAACTTGCTTTAATAATCAGGGGGGGGGGGGGGGGGCTTTGATTAAGAATACCTAACCCTCAGATCTGCTGGACTTATCCTGCTAAAGAAAGCCCAAAGTCACAGAAGGAAAGCTGGGAAAGCAAGTTGATTCAGACACTGATCATTTACTGAAAATCTCTTCTGTGTTAGCACAATCCTCGATAGCATCGTGTTTGTAAACAGGCAGCAATTTGAATATAAAATATGGTTACATACTTTAATGTTATATGTCAATTATATCTGAATTTTTAAAAATAAATGGATGCACATTTAGAGATAGCTTTATTCTGAAACTAGAGGCCCAGTGCACACATTCGTGCACTGATGGGGTCCCTCAGCCTGGCCTGTGCCCTCTTGCAATCCGGGACCCCTCAGGGGATGTTGGAGAGCCAGTTTCAGCCCAATCCCCGCAGGCCAGGCCAAGGGAACCCACTGGTGCATGAATCCATGCACCGGGCCTCTAGTATGCATATAAGATCTTTGTTTAATCTCTTCCTGCCTTCCCCCTCCCCCCTTCCCTCTGACATTCATCAGTCTGTTCCATGTTTCCATGCCTGTGCATTGAGCATCTGTCTTCTGGTGGTCAGTGCATGCCATAGCTACTGGTCGAATGGTCGCTTAGGCTTTTATATAGATAGATAGATAATTACTAAAAGAGGCAGACCTCTGTAAAGTGTGTGTGTGTGTGTGTGTGTGTGTGTGTGTGTGTGTGTGTCACGCAAGCAAGTTGGATAATGAGAAATAATGAGAGCACTAACCAAACACCAAGGAAAGTCTTGGGGCTTGATGAACAGGAAGGAATAAATCCTATGTCAAGATAGCAAAGGCTCTGAGAGAAGAACCACAAACCTATTGCTTATTGAAATATTTGTACCTCATCAGTATTGCAACAGTATTTGTGGTCATGAACTTCCTACAAATAACATATTTTCAGGTTACAATTCTAAAGAGAGATGTGATTCACAGTCTAAGTACAAGGGTAATATTGACCTCTGATGAGCCAGCCAGGACACAATTGGTATACACAGTCTGCATAAGAGAGTTCAGGAAGGGGTGGCCAATACATTCCACCACGCCTTAGTGGGTATACTTGGAGCTCATTCTCTCTTTAAAAAGCCAACATGGGCCGAAACCGGTTTGGCTCAGTGGATAGAGCGTCGGCCTGCGGACTGAAAGGTCCCAGGTTCGATTCCGGTCAAGGGCATGTACCTGGGTTGCGGGCATATCCCCAGTAGGAGATGTGCAGGAGGCGGCTGATCGATGTTTCTCTCTCATCGATGTTTCTAACTCTCTATCTCTCTCCCTTCCTCTCTGTAAAAAATCAATAAAATATATTTAAAAAAAAAAAAAAAAGCCAACATGGAGGCAAAATATATCCAAAAATCCAGCTTTTTGCCCCTACAGTACTGCTACTGAAGCCACTGAAATCACTATAAGTGGGAAACTCTCATCCTCTGCTTTAAAATTATGTTCAATAAAGCCAAAAGTCCATCAAAACTGTTACATGTACTCATTAGGAGCCAGTATCAACTGCTGCAATGCCATATTTCTGTGCATATATTTAAGGAAAAAATAAGTAAAGGAAGGAACTGTGCATGTGTGTAAAAGCAGTGATTAATATTCTCATTCAGAGTATGTTCTTTTTTTTCTTTTTTTTCATTTTACTTTAACAATATTCTTGAAATCTTTGACCAGGTAAAGAACCTTCTAAAAAGATCCTTCTGTTTGGGGATTTGCAAAAATTGTGAGCGTTAGCTCATTCTTGTAGCTTTGCCCAGATCAATAATAGTAATTAGTGTGATTTTTAAAATAAAGAGCAAAAAATCTGAATTTTAAGTGGGTTGGCACAATCCATTCCCTGGGCCCTAGTGCAAACACTTTCTTTATCTAAACTAGCAACACCAAGCTTAGAGCATAATATATTAGTAGAAGGCCTCTTTTCTGACTCATAACAGTTGATTTATTAAAGAAAATTTTGTAATTTTTTAAAAAGTGTATCGTTTCTAAACCATAAGTTTAGGATGAAGCGGTTTAGAAATGGCTGTACCCCAATATTTTTTTAAGTTTTTTAATTGGTATTTAGAGAGAGAAGAAAGGAGAAGGAGAGAGAGTGAGAACTATCTCGGTGCGAGCAGAACATTCGATCAGCTGCCTCCTGCATGCTGCTGGGGATGGAGCCTGCAACCCTTCAGTGCACGGGATGATGCCCAACCAACTGAGCCACACCAGCCAGGTCTGTACCCCAAGATATTTTGACATACAATGTATCATAATTCACTATTTTTATGAAAAAGAAGCTTATCTAAAAGTATTACTTGGCTCTAAATATTTAATGACTTTTTAAAAATCAAGATAATTAGTTTTTACCATAAAAATATCGTGGCAACATAGTTCCTGTTGGACTACTTTCTTTCTTTTCTAAAAATTTGTTTTGTTTTCAGAAAATGGATAAAAAGGTTAATCTGAACTGATGGTAGCCACCATCCATATGTTGACAAATGACCTTATATTCTTTTCAGGTGTGTAATCATCTTAGTTTAGTAGAGGAAAAAGGAAGGTTTTAATGTTGTGGCTTCATGCTCATTGTGGGATTAATATATTTTCTCACCTAACCTCCATACGTTCCTCCCTGCTGCCCCACCCTGTAAAATATACTTATTCATCAAAACTGAAATAAATTAGCTTTTCCTTCTTTGGGGGGTTCTTTCCCACATTCTTTACTTACTGAATACTATGCTTTTGCAATCTTAGTAAGAATGGTGCCAAAGCGCACATATTCTACTTGCTGAAAAGAAAAGGAAAATTTCTTAAAGAATTATTTGGAATTGGCAGAAAATTTTGTACCTTTCACAGTCTAGAGTCCTCAGTTTTATCTTTTCTAAGAAAGTTACCTGCCCGATCACTAATTCAGTATAAAAGTTACCTGCTAAAGTGAAAGGAAATTCACAAAGAAGAAACTTTTAAGGTAAAACTTCTGAGGTAAAATATACACACTATGGCATTCTGTGTATATACAAAACAGACTATATAACATACACACTCACTCTCTGATTTAACTGTAGGCTGAGAAAGCCTTCAAGGATTTTAGTACAAATTCCTCTTCATTATTAAGATTCCTTTTTCATGTCCTGAATCCAGCGATGAGGAGGAATTTGAAGGACAGCTGGTTTTATTTTGGGGCAACCAATTACTAAGAGAGTCATTTGGAACTTGAAGCACTGACTCAATCGCCCTCTCTCTGCTCTCTGAGGTACTCAGAATAAGTCTGTTACTAAATGACCACTGTTCAAATATCTATAGCTTATTCCTACTGACTTTGCTACTCCAAAGTAAATATGCTGTTTCTCTAATTTTTTTATTCGGCAGTATTTACTCTTAAAAAACAAGATTTTTACGCAAAAGCAACAAGGTGTGGCTGACACAAAGGACATGTGTCCACAGCTGCAGTCCACCCACCCCCAGTGGCTTCACGTAACACAGTGTCAACTGAGAAGCCCTGAAACATTCCTCAGATTGCTCGAGGCCTGTATCCCCATGCAGATCCACCTGCCCAGATCAGCTGTTAGGAACTCTCTACAGCTTGACAATCACGCTGGAGATAAGTGTGCCCTGACCGGTGAAAAGCAGGACTCTTGGCTGACACCCTCTCTTCCCAACCCCTCCTGTGTATCAGCTTCACCTATAACCCCCATCATACTGCTTAGTCATTTGAAATTGTCACTGTGGTGTTGTCGTCCCTAATCCACTTGTATGTCATGGAGTTGATGACCCTAGTGTAAGATCTCATTTTTACCTACATCAAATTCAGGTCATCTCAAAGGTATATGAATAAAATTATCAGGGAAGATTCCCCAAAGAAACCTGTGTACACAGCTTTCTAGTACTTCCTTATTCAATCACGTTGGCTCATCTAATCTGACATGCAGAATGGGACAACGGCCATCAGCTGAAAGCTTCAGACAGGGTAATTTGGAGCACTTAGACCCCAAAAATGATTAACTATTATGATTTTCTGTTAGCCAATCATTATTCTGGCTCTTTTTTCACTTGATAAGAATAGTTTGTATAATTATATCTTATTTTAACCTTTCAGATACATTTGATTAGTAATTTTGAGCACACTTTAAGGCTAAAATGGCTAAAAAACTTGCAGATTTATAAAAGGATAATTTTTCTATGTATGCATTTGAAAGCCTTTCAGTCAAATATAAACATATGTACAAAATTAGGTCTAACACTTAAATACCAAATGTCATGTAATCGACACTACAGAATAACTGCTCATTCTACAAGAGAAAAATGAAGACACAAACAAAAAGAGACACAAGGTTCCTTTTGCCCAGTCACTCACCTTTCAGAACTGTTCTGTGCTCTGGGCTAGAAAGCTCAAAGTTCAAGTCACATTGTACTTTCAGAAATGTTTCCCCTTTTAGTTATGTATCATAAACATCAGAACAACACTGAGCTTTGAAATAATCTGCTGATGTCATCACTCTTCAGGAGAGGAGGGAGGGTCCTCCCGCAGTGCTCATGACTAAGGTTATCTGTGTGGAAACAGGCCCCTGGTTGCCTAGGAATTCCTTGGCTCTTGACTGGTTGTTTCCCACTCTACTTGAAATCATAACCTCTGTCTGCTTGCGATATCATCATTCATCTTCACAGTCATGGAGTGTCATGCTACATAAAAAGAAGTTATTATTTGAAACACCTTTCAGACATTCTTATCAAATGAAGAAAGAGCCAGAGTAACAGTCCGGTGACTAACAGAAAAGTATAATATTCATACACTCTCACAGTCTCTCTGGCCATTCTTTTTAATGTAGCTTCTTTTTTTAAACAAAAGAATTAGATAAAAATTTTTGGGATTTCCAAAGTATTAAAGTAATAGATGCTCATTGTAACAAGGCAAATAAGTCAGTTGTATAAAGTTCCATTGCCTTCCTCTTTCTCACTCCAACATTGAGATAACCCATCTTATGCCCCTGAGATTTTATTTTAACCCCTGAGATAACCCACTTTAAAGCCTATTGTGTATCATTCCATGTTTTATTAATATGTTGACACAGTCTTATTCACACATACATTTGCATAACATACCCCAGTTTTGTAATACAACCTATTACGAATCTGGGATAATCTCATGTTGTTCTGCAATTTGCTTTTTAAGATTATCATAAACATTTTTCCAAGCCAATATACACAATTTGACCACACTGTTTTGAATGGCTGCACAGTATGTCACGCTATTAATGTAAAACAAATTATATAAGCATTTCCTTGTTGACGAACAATTAGAGTATTTACCAACAGCTTGCTATTACAATGTTACAGTTAAAATACTGGCACATGTTTGTCTACAAATTTATTATGTTTTTTACTTCTATAGGATAGATGCCTATATGCGGGAGTGATGTCAAAGAGAGTATACATTCTTACTTTTTAAAAAATTCTGCCAATTACTTTCCCAAAAGACAGAACCAACAGTGTTAGTGTGTGCCCTTTTCCAGCAACTTTGATACTACTATATGTTATCAACCTTTTAAACATTGTCAAGCTGGGGGTAAAAAAAATCAGGTTTTGTAATTTGCACTTTCACAAGATCAGCTGAAATATTCAGCTGTTATTTTATTGTAGCTCGTATTAAAAGCTATATTCATCATTTGTCAAGAGACACCACATTCTTTTTCTACATTCCTTTTAAAACCCCAAAGGACACAAACCTTATATACTATTTGCTTTGTAAATGCCCTGTGAAAATAAAAATCTTAACTTACCTACCAGGAGAGTTAATGCCGCAATTCTGTTATATGAATTCAACTATGGATATTATCCAAATTACGCAACAGGATTCTAATTTTTAATCATCTGAACTACATGTCAATCTTAACCATCAAAAAGGTTTTGCCAACTCTCCAACCTGGCTGTCAAAGTCAATTTAACGAAGCATTAACAACCAAGAAGGCAAACAAAATCTGCAGACTGTCACTAAAGCTTAGTATGGTAGTGATAATGGGGCTCCTTTGAATTGAGGAACAGGAAGGCTTATCTGAGGTGATAATAATTAAGACCTAGGTATCAAAAAAGAACCAAGTGTGTGTAGATAAGGAAGAAGAAGGCCCAGAAGGCATGGTCAAGGAACAGAAAGGCCAATGGGTCTAGAAAATAGTGACGGCAGGATCGTAGATTGGACTGTAATGACTGAGAGTGGAGCAAATAAGAGATAGGAATCAGGAATCTTGTTTGCACATGTGAAGTTTGAAGACCATTATATATTCAAGTGCACATGAGGTTAACACTAGATTGACCAAGGGAGTCATTTTGACTGTTTTTTAATTTCAATTAGAAAAACAATTATGTATATAAGGACACAATGTCTTAGAATTTTGTGACTTTTTTTACAACATATGAATGCGTTTATTAATAATTATAGTTACCTCCCCCTCCTTCATTTCCGGTATATATATATGTGTTATACCTATATTGCCCAAAAGCAGTCATTTTGACTGCTTGGGGGAAATTATGGCTCTTATTATTGAATTGAGTAAATTTCTTATATGACCAGGTCGGCTCTGTATTGAAATAACAGTTTTCTTTTTTTTTTCCGATTATCGTCACATGATAACATACAAGTACATGATAAATTGTCGATACTTGATAAGTTGCAGTTGCTCAATAAGCTAAACTAGTATTTGTTATTCGAATCTTTATGCAGTGATACTTGTTCTAATAAGTTGTTTATTGTATTTCTTTTGCGCCCTAAATTCATGAAAGAAATGTCGAATAGAAGTGAGTTATTGGAAAAGCTAAGGAACATAAGTGAAGAGTGCTCCGATATTATTCTTTCACAATGCAGTCATTTTGACTGCTTTTGGGCAATATAGGTATATACTAAGTTTCAGTCTTTCTAGTGTTAAGCAACCCAAGAGGTGACTCCAGGGTCCAGGAAGAGGCCAGGGTTAAAGATATGAATTTAGCAGACATTGACGTCAAGATGCTATTTAAAGCTACTAGACACAATAAAATCGCCTAAGGGTCATCCAGAAAAATGAAAAAAGTCAAAGGGTGGATATATAGAGAAATACCATCACAGTGAAGCACTACATGTTCTTGAAAATATAGTGGTGGTACACTCTGATTTAAAGATAGGACTTGGAAAATTAGATCTATCTAAAGCTTTAATATGCAATTTTTTAACTATACTGATTTATGAGTAAACACATTAACTATCTGTCACAAAGTATTATTACCTGGTACATGTAAAGTGTTGGCTACTTAAAGAAATTGTTAAAGGGGGTTTATTGTGTGAAACAGTAAATTAAAAACATATTTAAGTACTTTGATTCCTATGACATTGCGAACGAATGCCTCTTTAAATTTTGTACCCTTGGTGCTTTCCCTTCCCTCTCTCCTCTCTCAGCATAGTTGATTCCTTTGAATTAGTCTAAAATATGTTTTATTTCATTTATTCAAGTGACTAAAATAATGAATGTGCATATATCAATTAAAAAGTTGACATCTAAAATAAAAATCCCAATATAAAGTTTAAAGAGGGCTTGGAAATTTACAAATGCCATGACCTAACAAAAATGAAACTAATTCAGTCCTCCACTTCTAGTTTACTGTTGAAACCTTCCATAGCATTTTGATCGTAGCTATATTAAGAGTGGAAACCATAAAAAACCTTAGACGAATCCATAGGCAGCAAAATAGGAGGCATTTGTCGTAGCAATATCTTTACCGATACAGCTCCTAGAGCAATGGAAGCTAAGGAGAAAATAAATAAATAGGACTACATCAAAATAAAAAGCTTCTGCACAGCAAAAGAAACCATCAACAAAACAACAAGAAAGCCCACTGCATGGGAGAACATATTTGCCAGTGTTATCTCCTATAAGGGTTTAATTTCCAAAATTTACAGGGAACTCATACAACTTAACAAAAGGAAGATAAACAATCCAAAAAATGGGCAAAGGATCTAAATAGATACTTTTCGAAAGAGGACATACAGAAGGCCAAGAGACATATGAAAACATCCTCAAAGTCACTAGTCATCCGAAAGATGCAAATCAAAACAACAATGAAGTGCCATCTCACACCTATCAGAATGTCTATCAACAAATCAACAAACGACAAGTGCTGGTGAGGATGCAGAGAAAAAAGAACCCTCTTGCACTGCTGATGCAAGTGCAGACTGGTGCAGCCACTGTAGAAGACAGTATGGTGTTTCCTCAAAAAATTAAAAATGGAACTGCCATTTGACCCAGTAATACCACTTCCAGGAATATATCCCCCCAAAAACAGAAACACCAGTCAGAAAGGATATATGCACCCCTATGTTGATAGCAGCACAATTTACCATAGCTAAGATTTGGAAACAGCCTAAGTGCTCATCAGCAAATAAGTGGATTAGAAAACTGTGGTACATCTACACAATGGAATACTATGCTGCTGTAAAAAAGAAGGAATTCTTACCATTTACAACAGGATGGACCTGGAGAGCATTATGCTAAGTGAAATAAGCCAGTCAGAGAGAGATAAATATCACATGACCTCACTTATTTGTGGAATATAAAGAACATCATAAACTAATGAACAAAAATAGGTACAGAGACAAAGAAGCATTGAACAGACTGTCAAACTTCAGCAGGAAGGCAGGGAAGGGTTGGGAGAGGAGGTAAGAGATCAACCAAAGGATCTGTATGTATGCATATAAGCATAACCAATGGACAAAGACACTGGGGTGGGGGGGGGGGGGAGGTTGAGGGCATGTGCCAGGGGGTGGGGAGGTCAATAGGGGGAAAAAGAGACATATGCACTACTATTTATAATACTTTAAACAATAAAAAAGCAAATGAAACTAAACAGACTACAACTAATTTTAATTTCTTAATTTATCGTACATCGTGGAATTGGTTCTTGGAGTATCACTTTTGAAAGTTAAAAAATTGTTTAACACTATGTACATCAGAAAAGTCCAATATACATGTAATTTTCAGATGCCTTTACAAGTTTGTTTCCTCTTTCTGGCAATAAACATAACAGAAAGAATGACTTTGTAATGAAATTGAAACAAAAAAGCAAAAAAATTCACTCAACAATAAGTTTTGTTTTGAAGCCATTAAACAAGTGCCAGGTGTTTTCCAAGCAAGCAGCTGAGACTCTTAGATACCTGATGACTATAAAACAGTACTTACATATTCAACGCAAGTTGAGTTTCTTGATCTATAAGTAAGCAATTTTAACAAATAATCTACTTATGTGATTTATTAAATGTATTATTTATAATAACATACAGATATATTGTAATTATTGAATGTATACAATCTTGGTTAAATCCAAGCAATAAGTACATAAACTTCATGAATAATGATTTTATTCAAAAGAAAAATATAAACTGAATAAAGCAGTAAAAGATGAATAAAATAAAATGAATTAACAGAAGTGTAGTTTTCTCAGTAACAAAACCAGATAATGAAGAAGCAGTTTACTTTTAAAAACATCATTCACATTCCTTGGGTTCTGACTGGCTCATTTATATAATTAGATGTTTATGGAAAATTTAGCTTTCAACAACAGCTAAAAGAATCTTGCTTCAAATTTCAGAAAAAAAAATGGTAATTGGAAAAATTAGACATTTTAATTCCAAAAATACTGCAAATAACTTTTTAATATCATTTTAACTCAACTAAATAAACTTCATGGTCTAAAAACTTAATTTCAAATCCCTGTCTCATACATGGCAATAAAATCAGGACAAATAAAAATAGCAAAGTCTATACTTTCTATAAATAAGTATATAAAAACTTAAAAAGAGAAAAACTAAGTCCTGTATATTTATTCAATAGTAGAAGAACAGCTAGTACATTTTTTAATGTCAGATATGTAGCTATCTCATCACTCAACACAAGCTAGATAAATAAATAAAGCTAGAAGAAATGCAACGATAATTAAAGAAATATACTCATTAGAAAATAAAACAATGATCAAAGTGATACTATCCACATAAAATTCACAGAGGAATGAGAGGCAATGGGAAAAAAAAAAGCCTTAAGGATAGAAATGGAAAAAAAAAAGACAACAAATAAAATTGAGGTTACTTAAACAGATAGTACTCTGAAACTGAAGACAAGTATTAAAGTGGGGGCTTCAAAAAGAAAAAGTCTTACTCACCTGAGTGAGGAACACAGACAATAGATAAAGCAAATAACAACAAAAGGGAACTTGGCTTCCACTTCCAGGGACAGCTCCACATTCGACCTGAGCGAAACATCCTGCGATGGAAGAAAGCAACAATCAGGACACTTAGAATTCAATAAAACATTAGGACAATAACAGTAAATGTATAGGTTTCCAGCAGGAACCACCAAATAAAAACCTTTTTCAGTCTTGCTTCTAAATAATGGTGATGAACCAATCACCTCCTTTATGCTAATTAACCAAAAGAAAAAAAAATCCATTTATTTTACTTGCCATCTGGTGGCACCTTCTTTTTCAGAGAATATATAATAGGTGATCTCTGCATGAACACGGGGAAATATTCATATAATTTAAAAATAATATTAAAAAATAAAGCAATTTCAGATTCAGAGTTTAGCATCACATGACCATGTTGGTGGCAAGAAGACAATTATATCAACATCCCCTATAATCTTCCAGAAATTCAGACTTTAAGAAAATATTTTCACTGTATAACATCTGCTCCTTCACAAATGGAGACAATTAAAATTAAATTAAATTGCCCCTAGAACAAAGCATTGAATCATTAACATCCAACAAGATTAATTAATGTCTTTATCTAGTTATTAATGTATTACAGAAACTAGTAAATGACATTACATGGAGGGGTGGTGCTTTGAAAGCTCTCAAATAATTCTCTGTATATCTAATGGTCTTGTCTTTAAACTCAAAGTTATACTTAATAATGATTTAGACAAGAACAGCCATATTATCTTTGCTCAAAATAGTGGTTTGATATTTTTCATTGACTCAACCCCATCAAAAGAGGCAAGTCAGTGAAGGAGCAGCAAGTATAAAAGTCAGTCACCAAAGGGGACCATAAATGAACTAGTGACAAGAGAGTCACAAAGCAGGAGGATACATGAGTAGTAATAAGAAATCTCAAGATCTTAACTCCCCCAAAAGAGTTAGTTACTTTGATTGTAAGTGGTAATTGAGTCATTTTACTTCCAAAAGAGGGGCAACTAATAAGAAACCTAGGGGTCACAGTACAGTTGAGCCTTAGACAACCCAGGAGGGTAGGGGTGCTGCTGACTGTGCAGTCAAAAATACGTGCATAACTTATGACTCCCCAAAATCTTAACCACAGTTGTCTCTTAGTATCCTCGGAGGATTCGTTCCAGGACCCTGGAACGATACCAAAATCCACAGATGCTCAAGTTCCTTATATAAACTGGTGTGGGACAATGCATCTAGTCGGCCTTATGCACCTTCAGATTCCCAACCTCAGATCAAAAATACTGTTTTCTATCTAAGTTGGTTGAATCCTCAGATGGGAAACCAGAGATATGAAGGGCCGATTGTATATATATATTTATTTTTTAAAAATTGGCATATAAGTGGACCCAAGCAGTTCCAACCCATACTGTTTAAAGGTCAACTGTGATACTTTCTTTACCTGAAGGTAGCTCATCTGGAGTAAAATATATAATACTAAACAGGATACCAGAAAAGTGGAAAGAGAAATAAATACTCAAGCAAAAACAGACATCAAATGATTCTTGCACTTGTCTCAAGCATGCATTTTCAATCTGTATTTTTTGGTTAGAGACCATCTAAGTAGCAAAAGGAACATACCCTAGACTCAGATGGACCTGGCTTTATTACTTATAAACTATGTAGCCCCCTGGGGGAATTTACCTGACCACCTTGTATCTACTATTTTTCATCAGCAAGTTAGGAACAGCAATGGAATTTAATCCATAGAATTGTTGGATGATTAAATCAGACCATGTCTTTTAAGGACAGTGACTGATGCTCAGTAAGCAGTCTATAAGTATTAGTCATTATTATAACCATCATACCAGGCATACTAATATAAGTGTGGTTATTCCGTCAACCAAGACTCCACCATTCTGCACAGTGAAATAAAAAGAAAAGACTTAAAATAAGAATGGACAACAGGATTAATGCCATAAGCCAACACCAATGAACTGACTTCATGGCTACTTCTGGGATCAGAAATAAAATAAATGATTCATTGGGCCTTGAATACAAAAATTTCAAGTAGTGTCTCATATTCATGCCATGATTTTATATTCACCAAACTAGAATTACCAGCATCATACAGCCCCTAATGGAAATTCTAAACTAGGGAAGGGTTAAGGTCTAAAGATTTTTTTTGTATGAAAGGTATGTTTTCAAGTACATCCACCCAAAATATTTGAAATTAAGAGCAGTGCAACTGCTTATGAGAAGCAATCTAGTAGAGTAAGTCATCATCATATTAATGGATGTGAACTGTGGACTATCACAGAGTTACATCTTGGAGCTTCTATTTACTGTGTGGTTTGTGAGGCAAAACTCTGAGCCTATTTTTCTTCCAATTATCCACCAAAAAGAACTAGTGATAGCATGACTTGGCACTTAGTAAGGACTTTAAAAAGGGTAAATGATAAACTTCTGTCACATAGAAAATTTACTCATTTGGATGAATGTGTCCATTTCCCATTGATGCTGGATGAATGAGGTATTTCCCATTCATGCTGAAGATGAATGACTGTGCTTCTAAGACAAAAGCACAATTCTATATCCAAAGAAGTTTTGATCTGAAAGGACCAAAGATGAAGTATAACCTCCTCATTTCACAGAGGAGGAAACTGAAGCCCAGAGCAGACCAATCAAAGTTGGCTTGTCAGCCTTACAGATATTAACAGAAGGGGGAATGCCCAAGAGAATACCCAGGAGAAGGCCCAGCTTCTTAATCTCAGTCCCATGTGACAATTTCCTATTGACATGTGACTTATGGTCCCTTTTCAGTTCAAATGCTCTCTGAACAGGATTCAGTGAATTACATTCATTAGCTTGGCAACCCTCAATCCTGTTTATTTCGCGTGCTCACACAACTTTCTTCAACTATAAAAGGTTGTGACATTTATGGATTCCATATCCAAACCTGAAGTTGTTTTACAAAAGCTGCCTGCAGCCCTGTCAGACAACCCAGGGCTTGATGCATTCCAGTTCTGAAGACTCCACCATTCTGCACAGAAAACGCACGCAGGACAGGGCAAGTACTTGTAACCAAACATAAACCATATGACACGCCAACTTTCGTCCACTTTACTGTTTACTAAAGAACAGAAACAAATAAATTAAGAATAGAACAGAGGAAGGAAAACACTGTGTGTCTTCTCAGGGGATCATTTAGCAAAGACACATCCCTGAGATTTAAACCATTTTCTCACAAGAATGGAAAATCCCAAACAGGGTTACTAGGGTTCTAAGTAAAAACTACAAAAAACATAGTACAATCTGTGTCACTTGGGTTGTGACCTCCAAGTTCTATTGAAGAAAGCAAGGCGATTTTTCAGTAGAAGAGAGTCACAGACTTTATAATCTGAAAAGAATCTAAAAATCACACAATAAAACCTATCATTTCACAGGTGAAAGCACTATATAATGATAAACCACTTGCCAAAAAAAAAAAAATCAGTGGTTACGGAGCCAAAAGACCTCCCTGCCCCCATGTCACCTGGCTTCCAACTCACCTGTCATTTTGAAAACCAAACTACCTCGATTGCAAACTCGCTTCTCCTTTTCTATCTGTAAAGGCTACAAAATACAATATGCCCGAGTCCTATCTCGGGAAGCTTGAAAACTTAACTCTTTCATACGAACTGTTTTAAAGGTGGGTACAACCCTTTGTGGGCATGATTTAATCCAAATTCATTGCTGAAATAATCTACAAAACCAACCATCTTTCATCTATTTGCTCCTACCAGCTCCTTTAAACATCACAGTTTAAAGAGAAATTAGCGAATAAATACTGAAATTAGTAGAGAATTTGATATGCTACTAGGTCTATTAATATCAGCAATAATTAGAATTAACTTCATTTTCCATGTCCCAAATGAATTTCCCTGGCAAACCCTTTCATAAAGGGGTGTGAGGAGTAGCATAGAGCATGCCTTAATTCTTCCAGAGTGAAAACAATGGAAATTTGGTTTATTCAAGTCTGCTTCTAATTGTACTTTTTCTTCTGGTTAAAGAGCATGTTCCTGAGTCTAAGCAATGAATGAAAAGGGAGATGCTATTATATTACTCAAGATTGTTTATTAAGTTGGGATCATCCTGCTTCAAAAAGGAGGGAGGGTTTATTCTGCAAATCCTGTACAAATCTTGACTCTTACTTGAGCTATAACATGCATAACTGGCTTGTATCATAGGTGAAATTAAAAGGCACCCTTGAGAAATACACACACACACACACATACATACATACACACACACACACACACACAGAGTAGATGCAGTTGTGACACTATACTAGAGCAAAATGTTACCATTGGGAGAAACTGGGTAAAGGGTACCCAGGATCTATCAGTATTATTTCTTACAGCTGCATGTGAATCTACAAATACAAAATTTTCAATTAAGAAGTCACCCTAAATCCCTGATGTATGTAACTTACTCTCAGATGTTTTGCAAAGAAAATTGTGTGTGTGTGTGTGTGTACAGGGTGGAGGGAAGAAGAAAGGAAGGAAAGTGATAAAATAAATGATGTAAATATTTATAACAAGTGATTCTGTGTAAAAGCACACAGGTGTTCTCTGTACTATTCTTGCAACTTTTCTGTAGGTTTAAAATTATTTCTAAGTACAGTTAAATACACACCTATGCGTTTACACTGAAGTGTATCAATGTTTATCTTATGACACATTCATTGCTATTGAGTAAATCATTGCTAGTTTGATAGAAGAAGTGTCTCATCTGAATTTCCTTTATTTGGATTGGCATGTTGAAGTTATTTGTATAGTGTTCTGTTACATATAAATGGTTTTCTTACTGATTTGTAAATTTTTTTTACCAATTCTATACTAACCATGTTAAACCTTTGTCATGTTTGCTACTAATGTTTTAAATACAGTAAACTTGAAGAAAACGGAATACTTCCATCCTGAGTAATGCCTATAAAGTAAAGTAGGCTAATACTCAGGTAGCCACACTTGGTTTATTGGCATTTTCAGTTACAACTGAAATGTCCCTTAAATGCTATCTCCTCAGTATGCATCCAATGTAGATAATGTAATAGTCATCCAATTGGAAATGAACATGGAAAGATACAGTTTTTGCCCAAGCATGCCACACACATTGAACAAAGTCTTTTTCTATTTAGTCTAAAATCTAAATTGTATTTAGAAATTTCTAATCAACCCATCATAAATATAAACTCTGGAAGATATGGGCAGTTAAAAAAATGGTCAGATTTAAGGAAGCATCTGTAAGTTTATTTTTAATATATAAACTGATTCTCTTTCAAATCATTATTTCCAGAAATCAGAGTGACGTGTCCAGTTAGGCAGTAAAACTACAAGCTTCTAATATTTCCCATAAGCCAAGAGACAATAGCCTCATTCACCATTCACTTTGGAAAAGCACAATGTCATGTAATTTATATAAGCCATAAATGGAACAGTAGCTTCATGCAGCTTGAGACCCATTAATGCAAGTCTTGTTAAACCTACTAAATTCCCTAGGGTATGAAAAACATGCAGTCCCTACAACTCCAAAATATATTTATAAAAGTCCACAATTTCAGAACTTGAGTGTAATGATATATAAATATTCTTTCTCCACAAGTAGTAGGCAGAAAATATAATTAGTTTGTATACTTGAATCTATTACAATTTAAAAGGTAACATAGTTTGTTTCTCATTTTAACTTTTTTTCAAGAAGACAGTAGAAATATTTACATTGGAAAGGTTGGTGTTATTTCCATATGTTCTAACATACTAATATCTAAAAAGAATCAGAGCATCTTAAACCATTCCATGTGAATTATAAACAGCAAAATGGAAAAAAGAAACAGTTATCTGTCAAGAAATAGGAAAACTTCCAGCCAAAACAGCTCAATAAAGAACTCAATCAACGTACTAAATTCTATATTTTACGTGATTAAATATTCATGCTTTCACTCTATAATGACATAAGATTTTTTAATCATGTGCAAATTCAAATGGACTACATAACTTCATTTCATAATCAGGACATTTGTCCATTACCTGTTGATCATTTTCACATCTTTTATTTCAAAAATTGGTACTCATATTTTATTTTTACGTATAACATGCTCCCCCCCCCCGCCCCTCCCCCCAAGATGTACATAACCTAGGAAAGCTGAAAGTAAGCTAGACAAATATCTGCTGTTAAAAAACCTACTATACTTTCAGGAAAAACTAAGGTTTAGAACAAACTCACATTCATTAAAAATGCGTCACCTTTGTATGAGAACAACTCTTATATGAGACTGTTGGCTGTATCCCAAAATAAATTCAGTCTATACCTTAACGATTCCACTGGCATAAATGAAACTTTAAAGCTCACAGGTGAAGAATGACTTCACATGCAATTTTAATAAAAATAAGTAGTTCCCTTCTAACTGTAATGGCCACTACCAGGAACAGAGCTACAGACTACTAGGCTTGCGGTCACTGCTCTTGCTCCTATTTTAAAAATGTGTACTAGGGAGACTGGGAGGTGAAGGTGCAAGGAAGGGAAAGACAGGGCCTGAGCGGTATGTCTTTTTGCAGGTAGTAAATGAAAGAGGGAATTTAAATGGAAATAAACAAGGATCCAGTAGTTGGGGGAGGCAGGGTGACTATCAATTTCTAGAAACTCCAGTATCTTAGTCAGTAGGAGGGAGAAAAAGTCTATCAGGGTGTCTGCCCAAGGTTAAATAAAACACCAGGGGTAAAATTACATATTACAAGAAAAAGTAACTTCTGAGTTGGCCACAAAAATAAGCCTGGCTCTTTTGAGAACAACCTTCCTTTTTTTTTCCTCTCTGGAAGGCCAGGCGGTGCGCGGTGGCCCTTCTGCAGGGTTGCTCTGAGGCACCTCACCACTTAGATGATAATTCCATAGAAACAAAACCTATTATTATAACCTTCTCTTTGCCCTATACCCTCCCCCACACTTCTAATTCTATACAAGTCCCCCCGCAAAGCCCATCACATAAATGACATATTCCTTAATGACTTTTTAAATCTACCAAGTACAACCCAGAACCTTTTCGGCCCGCTTTTTAAAAACCATTTGAATAACCCAAAGATCCAAGAATAACTCCTCCAGTCCAGGGTGACAATGTGTAAAGTCAACATTTTCTCAGCATACCGGTACCTTCCAAGCCCCAGGTGTTGATCCAGGAGAGCGCTTTCTTGGCAGAGCAGGACCCCTGGACGCAGGCGCCCGGCCTGTTACTCCTTGTTCAATTTGAATCGAAAACACGCTTTCCCCATTCTTGAAGCCCTGCCCTTTTTTTATTATGCTTTACGCCGCCCAAATATGAGGTTTACCTCTCCCTGGAAAAAAAGCAAGCCACACACACACTCACACACTCACACATGTCACAGCTCATGCCTCAGGGCCTGGGGGCACACGGAAGACAAACCGGTTTATTTGGTCCATACAGTGGAAGTCTCACCAAATCACTTCGTGGAGGGGGCGGGGGAGGGGGGCGCACAGGTAAAGGTGTGACGGAATCTGAGACGACGGGGGAGACTTACATGTTGGCATTACTGCGCTGGTGTCGCCGAGGGCCGCGCGGTCATCCTCCGGGTCTTCCGCCGGCTCTGCTCCCCGCTCCCCAAAGGAGACCCCCGGCGCCGGGGCGCAGCGCGGCGGGCGGACCCGGGTTCACGCTCTTTCAGGAGGGACCAGCCGGGGCCCCCGCAGCCTCCTCGCCGCGCTCGGGGCGGCGCCAGGTGGGAGGCAGCGCGGCCGAGTTCAAGTGCGGCTCGCGGCGTCCAAGTGCGGCTCGCGGCGTCCAGGGGGCGGGCGGAGCGGCAGGTTCCTCTTTGCAGAGAAGTTGAAGGAAAGTTCGCGCGAGGAGGTGGAGGCAGCGGGTGCTGTGCGTCCGGGGCCGGGCCGGGTAGGCGGGGGGAGAGCGTGGGTGGAGGGTCCGACGGGGCAGTCCTCGCCCCCGCGGCCGGAGCAGCACGTGGTCGCCCTTTGCGGCTCGCGTCCCCCCCTCCCCCCCGCGGGCTCAGGGGCCGGTCCCTCCGCCCGCGCTTCCGGCGCCCGGGCTTGGCCGCGCCGGGGTCTCAGGTGCGGCTGCCCCGGCGGCGCGCGGCGTCTGGCTGAGCCTCCGCGGCCGGGGCGGCCCCGGGCCGGGCGCTGGGCGGCGGGCCGTCCCGAGGGCAGCTGCCCCACCCAGGATCGCCAGAAAGCGAGGCGGGCGGCGAGGAGAGCGCTGCGGGGGCTGAATGGGGGGGAGAGAGTGGCTCCAGGCCAGGCTCGGCCGCCTGGCGCGGGAGGGGACGGACCGGTGGTCACCCGAAAGCCGGGAGCCCTGAATCCAGGAGACCCTCCTTGCAAGAACTGAGAAGCTCGGAGTGCAGGCGGCGATGCGGGCATCTCCTCCCTGCCTGGGGGTGCTGCGCCCAGCCCACCCAAGTCAGCCCTGGGGACCTCTCCGCCTAGCCCCAGGCCACTGCCCAGCTTCTCTTTTATTGTTTTGACCCTTCCTTTTCTGCTCTTCCCCTTCCTTTTTCTCTCCTCTCCTTCCCCTCCTCTCCTCTCCTCTCTCCACTGGCCTTTCCTCTCTCTCCCCTCTCTTTCAGAAGTGGAGAGTCCATCTGTCTTCAGAGCACACTCAGCCACACTAGACCATCATCACATCTCTTGGTCTCTGAGGGGATAGGGGGACAGAGGGGTTGAGTACCCCAGCACACCCCTCTCCAACCAAGAATGAAGACCAGCTTTAAGAAGTGGCTTAGCAGGCAGCCATTTCAGTGTACCTGTGCCCGCCGCCACCACTGCACACCACAGAAATAGGCCCACTGATTTGTTGACGCCTCTATGTAGTGGCTCAAACAGAGGATTCATACTTTTAGCTTAGAATTTTGTCTTCTGTTTAAATCCATCTGAATACCCTTAGGGAATGGTAAAGCTTTAAACCTTTGCCATTGCCCTTGATTTGAATTATTCAAATCCCTTGTAGAAAGAACTTGGGGGGGGGGGGGGGCGTATTGCTGTCATGTGGAAACAGCCTCAAGGGTCTGAGAGTGGGAAAGCCAAACTTGGCAGGACTAGTGACAAACTGCCTGGTCCACAATTTGGCCTGGAACCCTGCTGCCTGAGTGCACACACAGCTGTTTTACTGGGGGTTGGGGATAAGGCTGAATAAGTCATGCTTTCTTTGAAAATCAGGAAGGGGAAGGGGAAGGAGAAGGAGAAGGGGTATTAACAAGGGGCTGGGAAGATGTTTATATAACATTTTTTCCAGGACCATTGATTTGCAAATGCAAATCTAGTTACTCATTGGGAAAAGTCCACTGTCTGGACTCTAGTGCTCCCCTAAAGCCATCTGCTTGGCAAAGGGACCTGGACCTTCCTGAAGATGAGAAGAGAGAAAAAGGATTCACACTTGTCACACTCGGGAAGATGTTCCCTTCCCCTTGTGTACTGGCAGAGTTAATCCACAAAATGCTAGAGACATAACTATGAACCAGAAATGTATGTATGTTCAGAGCCAGAGCAGCCCAGCTTGAATGGTGAACATGCGCACAGGTACACACATACATGCACAGGCCACACACAAAAGTGCCCAAAAATACTTAACGTTGATAGGCTAGTGATAGAGAACTGTTGGGTGGAACAAAAGAGGTAGAGCGGCACTTGAGCACAGCTCTGTGCAGAAAGGAAGCTGGAGCACTGCCACCACATCCAGAGGCTTGAAGATCCAGGGTGTGTTCTTCTTGTGACTTTTATCAGTATTTATTTTGACAAATAAACAGTATGATTAATAGAGACATTGAATTGTAGCACTTAAGGGAAGCTGAAGGTCCTCTCATATTACAGATAGGGAAATGAGACTCAGAGATGTGAGATCTGCACAAATCACCTACACACTTGCACTTCACACCGGTGTCTATTACACCAGATTGTCTCAAGGAGCTTTAAGTTCCACACATAGACTTTTTTTTTAAAGCAAAAACATTATTTCACAGTTCTTAGGTTTAGGGATCTGAGCACAGTTTAGTGCACTGTCTCTCACAAGACTGCAAAGAAGGTATTAGCTAATGCTGAGGTCTTATCTGAAAGCTTGACTGGGGAGTCATCTGCTTCCAAGTTCATTCATGTAGTTGATCCACACAGAATTTTAAGGTTAGAAGAAACCAGGACACATAAGGACAAGCAAAGAAATATAAATACTGTATTACTCAGGGTTCACCAAAGAAATAGAGCCAACAGGATGTGTATATGTATGTAGAGAGAAACCTTTGAGGAATCAGCTCACATGATTGCGGAGATGCAAATCCAAAATCTGCAGAGGAGGCCAGCAGTCTGGAGACTCAGGGAAGAGTTGAAGGCCAAGTCCAAAGGCAGTCTGCTGGCAGAATTCCTTCTTGCTTGCAGGCAGTCAATCTTTGCTCTATTTTGGCCTTCAATTGATTGAATGAGGCTAAGCCACATAATGGGAAGCAATCTGCTTCATTCAAAGTCCACCAATTTAAATGTTAATCTCATTCAGAAACACTTCTTTGGCGACATCCAAAATAATGTTTGACCAAATATTTGGACACTGGCCCAGCCAAGTGGACACATAAAATTAGCCATCACCGTAATATGTCTATCTAAAAGATGAATAGTATACTTACCTGTGCTATTATATGTTAAATGTTCATGAATTTATGTACTGATATTTCTATACAATTCCATGAATCATAGCTAAATCGTTCAAAGGGTCATTGCTGTCATTGGTCAGTACATTAGTAATCTCTATGTACTTTGATACTTTTGTTTTTTTCTTTGACGTAGTATGTTAGGGAAGTGGAACATGTAAAGAAAACTACATGGTCCTTTAATGCAACATCCTGTATTCAAAAATTAACCAGCACTGTGAACTCTGGCATTTTACTATGTCAACTATGTAATCTAATTTATAAAAATATTATAAAGTTCAACTCATAGGCCAACAGGCAGATTCAATGAGCTAATGGTACAGAGCACCCAGCATGTTTCCTGGAACTTGGCAATATTGTTTGCCTTCTCCTGCCCCGCATATCATTCTAAAACTGAAAGAGCCAGGACCACATTCCTCTGCCTACAGGAATCCCCTGACAGCATTCCGGACAAAGTGAATATTGAACATCATCTGTTTGAATCCTTAACATTGATGAACACTCAACTATGAGAAACTTCCTTTCTGTTGATTGAATCAGACATTCATGTCCTCAACTTCCATTCAGAACAAGGACATTCTATCTTCCACAAAAAAGCCTTTCAAATATCTGAAGACAGCAATCATCTCTCTTCTCAGCCGTTCCTCTTTCAGTTTTCACAGCCCTAGTTATTTTAACTGTTCAGTGCCTGGCTCCTCCCCACACATGTGATTCACCCTTCCCTATCCACCCATGACCCAATACCAGCCCTCTTGACAACATCCTCAAAGTGGATTCCACACCTTGGTAACAGTGGGATCCTTACCTTTCTTAAACTGGATATTACTCTTGTGTAAATAAAAGTTAATACTGACCTTTCAAATAGCCACATAAAATATTTACAGTAGGAATAGATGTAGCTTTTGTTATATTGATCTTCTACTATGTGCCAGGAGTGTATAAATTTTATTCTACAAATCAAGTTGCTCAAGACATACATCTTAATTTGTAAATAATTCAACCCAATCTCTGTTTCAACCTCTCATTCTGTCTTAATCCAATTCCTATACTCTCCCCAGGAGAAAAGGAATATCTAAAGAACAAAATAAACTGATAAACAAAATAGATCCAGAGATATAGAAGCATGGAACAGACTAACGAGTCTCAGAGGGAAGGTGGGGGTGGGGCGGGGGACGGGGAGAGATTAACCAAAGAAATTGTATGCATATACTCATAACCCATGGATACAGACAATAGTGTGGTGAAGGCCAGGTGGGGGAGGGGCCAGGGGGTGGGGAGTCAATGTGGGAAAAGGGGGACATCTGTAATATTTTCAACAAAAAGTTAATGTCACAAAACTATCATGCTTCCCTAAATTCAATTTGTTTGCTATTGATTAGTATTCACATTTAAAGAGAGGAAATTGAAGTTCAAAATGGTTAAGCAACTTGCTCAACATCCTGCAACGAGTAGTAAGAGGCAGCTGAGCCCACACTAAAGTCTGAGTGACTTCTGAGATTAAGCTTTGCCTGCAGGGGCCCCAAGTCTTTTCACATGAGCTGTCACCAAGTCAGACAGCCGTCCTGCCCATCCTGACTTCATGGTCAGGGAGCCCATTTTATTCTGATGCATTCAGTACAGTATATAACTTTGTAAAATTTGAAAATTGGCATCTTCATTAATCTTGTCAACAATGTTTTTCAAGAGTTTGTCACATGCACATTTAATAATTCCATTTCCTATATTTGGAATATATATATATATATATATATATTATTATTATTATTATTATTATTATTATTATTATATATTCACCCAAACAAAATCCCTGTGGAAATTCATGTGGGGCTGTTTCCTAGCAATGCTGATCTTTCGATAATCACCATTGGAAGCACACCTTTTTAACCAGTTGTTAGTCTACGTTGCCTTACTTTCATCAGGTACACTTTCTCCAACTGGAGCCCCCAAATGATCACAGAAGAAAATATATCAGGAAATTCACATAGCTTTTATATTCTCCTGATCTACTAATCCAGACATCCTAGTTATCAATCCTGATCCTGAATCTGAGGATAGGACTTCTTCTTGGTGAGCTCTTACTGGTTCTTAGTAATATCTCACTCTTTTCTTCTTGTTTTTAATTTAGTTTTATTGTTGAAAGTATTGCAGATGTCCCCTTTTTTCCCCATTGACTCCCACCTACTCTGCCTCCCGCCCCAGGCCCTTACTGCATTATGTCTGTGTCTATGGGTTATGCATATAACTTATTTTGTTAATCTCTTCCAGTGCCCCCTTCCCTCTTCCTTCTGAGATCGGTCAGTCTGTTCCATGAATTAATGTCTCTGGATCTATTTTGTTCATCAGTTTATTTTGTTCATTAGACTCTACATAGGAGTGAGATTATGTGATACCTGTCTTTTTTTGACTGGCTTATTTCATGTAGCATAATACTCTCCAGGTCCTTCTCAAAGGGTAAGAGATCCTTCTTTTTACAGCTGCTTAGTATTCCCTTGTGTAAATGTACCACTTCTTGATGAGTGGATAAAAACAGCGCTTGGGCTGTTTTCAGATCTTATCTCAAAAGTCATCTTTTGCATAACTCATTCATTACATTATCTAGGAGAAACATCAAGATCATTAGCTTTTGCTTCCCACAAATCCTCCTTTTGTATAAATAAATAAATAAATAAATAAATAAATAAATAAATAAATAAATAAAATTATGTATTGTTTTAAAGCTAACATAACATACATGTGAACCTGATTCTTATAGTTTGGTGATAAACATACACTGCTTTGATTTCTGTATACTAAAAGCTCTTCCACAAATAATAAAAAAATAATATTTTTTAATGAATGAATAGGGAAATTAATATATATAAAGCAGTTTTTAAGATAGTTACATGTAATATCTCTTTTAATCTTCATAACAACCCTACAGATACAGAAACTTGGCCTACAAGAAGTTAGGAATAGAGGATTTTTTTCTTATTGCAACATCTGTATTCCTGGCCAACCAATGAAGATCCAGCTATAATTGCCTGAAATATTGATGTAAAGGTTCCAGTGTACAGTCTGGTCAGAAGAAATGCAAGGAAAAAAGACATGTATCTAGGAAATACCAGCATACTGGTTTTTCTGGTATTGTATTATGCTGTTTTCAAAAGGACTCCAAAACTGGCTTTTGCTAGCTGGATGGATGTCAGTTAATGTTTATGAGAACATATATGTCTGTGTGTGTGTGTGTGTGTGTGTGTGTGTGTGTGTTGCTTTTGTAAACCTCTGAGTTTCAAAAACTGGAAAACACTCCTGAATTATGTGAGAAAATCAAATATAGACAAAAATGCAATAATGGGAGCTACATTCATCTAAGTAATTATTAATTTCCCTATTCATTCATTCATTAAAACTATTTATCACTTATTGTCCTAAGCACTGTCATTATAACAATAAACAAAGTCCCTACTTGCATCAAGCTTGAATTCCTTGGGGTGGAAGGAGAGGTAGATAGTAAAGTAATAAAAATTAAATATGGCCCTAGCAGGTTTGGCTCAGTGGATAGAGAGTCAGCCTGTGGAATGAAGGGTCCAGGTTTGATTCTAGTCAGGGGCACATGCCCGAGTTGCGGGCTTGATCCCCAGTGCGTGGCATGCAAGAGGCAGCCAATCAATGATTATCTCTCATCATTGATGTTTCTATCTCTCTCTCCCTCTCCCTTCCTCTCTGAAATCAATAAAAATAAAATAATTGGATATGGAGACTACCAATGGTGGTAAGTTCTATGAAAAGTAAAGCAAGATGAGATTAAAGAAGATAGGGATGACAGCTGCTGTGTTGTAGAGTGATCAGAGAAATCCTCTCTGACAAGATGTCACCGGAAGAGACGTGAATTAAAGGGAGAATAGACCCAGGCAGTTATGGGAAGGGTGTTCCGAACAAGAAGGAAAAGCAAGCACGCATGCCCTGGGGCAGTGTGGGCGGGCGTGGCCTACTTACCAGAGCTAGTGGAACAGAAAGGCTGGACTTAAGGGAGAAAGGGGGAATGAAGTCTGAGAGATAGCAAAAGACCAACTTTTTTGCCTTATGGATAATAGAACAGGCTTTGGATTTTACTGTAAGATAAGTAGTTATTGGAGTAATTTTGTATAGACAAGAGCATGGTCTGACATATTGAAGAATAGACTAAGGATTTAAAAAGTAGGAGCACAGCCCAGCTGGCATGGCTCAGTGGTTGAGCATCTACCTATGAACCAGAAAGTCACGGTTTGATTCCTGGTCAGGGCTCATGCTTGGATTGGGGGCTCAATCCCCAGTGTGGGATGTGCAGGAGGCTGCCAACCAATGAGTCTCTCTATTCATTGATGTTTCTATCTCTCTCTCCCTCTCCCTTCCTCTCTGAAGTCAATAAAAATATATTTAAAAAAATAGAATAAAAAGGGAGAGCACAAAGAATATTTATCAGGCTGCACAAAGCCAGTGACAATGATGGTTTGAACTAGGGTAATAGAAATGGAAGTGGTGAGAAGTTATTGGACTTGGAATATTTTCAAGGTGATTTTCTAATAACTGGATATGGGATATGAGAAAAAGCAGCCACAAGAAGTACTCTGGGCCAAAACCGGTTTGGCTCAGTGGATAGAGCGTCGGCCTGCGGACTGAAAGGTCCCGGGTTCGATTCCGGTCAAGGGCATGTACCTGGGTTGCGGGCACATCCCCAGTAGAAGATGTGCTGGAGGCAGCTGATCGATGTTTCTCTCTCATCGATGTTTCTAACTCTCTATCTCTCTCCCTTCCTCTCTGTAAAAAATCAATAAAATATATTTAAAAAAAAAGAAGTACTCTGGGATTTTCATCTATGGAATGGGGTAAGTGGAGTTACTAATAACTGAATTGGAGAAGAGTGAGGGATAAGCAGGTTTGGAAGGGAAAATCAAGAGTTCAGTTTTAGACATGGTAAGTCTGAGATGTCTATTAGAAAATCTAACACATGCAACTACCACACTGCCTGAAATACATTAGGGACTCAATAAAATGAATTAAGCAAGCAAACATTAACCTAGTCTTCAAGATGTAACTGAACTTCTAATTCTTGTATGAAAGTGTATTCTGTAAACAGTTGCAAAGGAAGTTTAGTTACATCTTGAAGAATAGATTAAATTCTCAGCAAAAGAGTGAGAATTTGAAGCCTTGAAACTATTGCAACAATGTAGGAAAATATTTGAGAGCACGTAAGCAAATGTTCTGGCTGCAATTATAGATCTAGAGGTGACAAGGAGTAAAAGGCTAATTGATGGTAGATTGCGGAAACCTTGTAGGATCAGGGTAAGGCATTTGACTTATTTTTAACTGTCTTCTGTTTTTGTTCAGCTTGTTGGCAAGGGAGTCACATGCTGAAAGCAATGTTTGTAGAGAACTAATCAAGATGGAATATGGTAGAGAAGATTTATGCAAACAGAGGACCACAATAGCCCTGGGTGAGAAAATAAGTACTGTGGGAACAATAAAAATGGAAAGGAAATAGCGGGTTCAAGAGACATGATTCAAAGAGACATAAGTCAAAGAGACATGATTCTCATCTAGTCCAAACCTATATGACAGATATCTATGCTCTTTGATGCTTGACATCATGCAGGCAAAGTATGGCTGGCTGGATTCTTATTAATTTATACAATTAACTTCACATGATCCTTTGCTAATTTTGCATACTTTTGCTGTGAGGGTCTTTATGGCTGTTTACCACGGTGGTGGTTCTCCTCAGCGCATGGTAGATGTGCTCTTTCCTGTCCTTTCGGATGTTAGGCAACATAATAATACTTGCTTTGGGAAATGGGATGTGAGTATAACTATGTGTCCCTTTGAGACAGAAGTTTTTAAAGAGTAGAGTGCAACTAGTCCCTGCCTCTTCCTCCTGACAAAGCAACTGATAATATTATCAGATGATGGAAATTCCACAAGCCTGGGTTCCAGAGTGAGGGTGATGTGGAGCAGCCATGCTAGCTACCCTGCAGGATTGAGTGGGAGGACAAATAAGCTTTGCTCTTTCATGTCACTAAAAGTTGGGGTTATTTGTTACTAGGGTACAATTTAGCTATTTCTGGCTGATACAAACACTGTTATCTAAAGGATTGATAAAGCAATATACAGTCAAATGCCAGAGATACTTAAATAATTAAAAGGGACCAATTTTATGTGGGAAATCTTATTTTTCCACTTGCAAAGTATTGAACAAGGGATACATCACTGGAAGTATAATGATATTCACAAGTCTGGCCAAAAAAGAAATAAGCATCAACAGGAAGTAATTAGTTTTTCTTATGTACTTGCTTTTCTGAGTTGACTCTATACAAGTTTTCTGTTATCTGTTTTTTAAAAAGCTTTGTAAATAGTTTTCCAGGATTTTGGTACAAAGTGGAAGGTGTGTGTGTGTGTGTGTGTGTGTGTGTGTGTGTGTGTGTGTGTGTTGTATGCATGAAAAGGAAAAATATTGCATTCCCCATGAGAGAAGGACAAACATTTTGTGAAACCAATACTAACATCCTTTATTGGTCAGAATTTAATATCTAAAATGTTGTTCTACAATTAAAGAAAAAACTTATTAATTTTAAAAGCTAATTAATTAAAAAGAATGAACACGTTCCTTAACATAAAGGACATCATGCAATTTTATTTAGAACTCTGCAGCCAAAAAAATTATAGAGATCAACAAACAACTTTCCATTCTAGATATACAATTGACCATTGGACAACATGGGCTTGAACTATATAGGCCCACTTATAGGCAGCTTTTTTTTCAATAAATATACCATGAGCCTTCCATATCTCTGCGTCTCACATCAAGTAGTCTATTCAATCTGTGTTTGGTAATCTGTGCATGCAGAGGGCTGACTGTATGCATTGTTCTATGCCATTTTATATAAGGGGCATGAACATCTACAGATTTTGGTATTTGCAAAGATCCTGGAACCAGTCTCTCATGGGTACTGAGGAATGATTATACTTAGCTTTTTGGGGAGTTGGGTGCAGATTTGTAACTGAGCTGGGTGAGGGATATGGTCAATGCTCATAACCTCCACATTGTTCAAGGGTCAACTGTATTATGATGGACAAAGACTCTCTCCTTGGCTAAACTCTATACCAGGCTCCTCTGAGCCAGGCTAAGCCCCATCCTCATATTATCAAGATCCCAGCTTTAGCAAGAATCCTGCTAAGTCAGTTTAGCCAGAATCCCTACCCTTGATAGATGAACACATTTCTCATCCCCACCACCCCCCTAGGTGATATCTCACCATCCTGGCATACCTTCAGCAAGAATCCTGTCAAGTTGGTTTAATCAGAAATCCCTCTTTAACCTCTTAGTGATTTGTCATGTACCTCTCCCCCACCAAACCTGACTCTTGCTTATAAATCCCCACATTTTCTTGCTGCAATAGGAATTGAGCCCGGATCTATACTGAGGTCTCTTTCCCACTATTGTACTAATCCTAATTAAAATCTCCTTTTACCACTTTAAGTACCACCCAGCTCTGTTTTTGTTTTGTTTTGTTTTGTTTTTGTTTGTTTGTTTGTGTGTTTTTTTTTCAAATATATTTTATTGATTTTTTACAGAGAGGAAGGGAGAGAGATAGAGAGTTAGAAACATCGATCAGCTGCCTCCTGCACACCTCCTACTGGGGATGTGCCCGCAACTCAGGTACATGCTCTTGACCGGAATCGAACCTAGGACCTTTCAGTCCGCAGGCCGACGCCCTATCCACTGAGCCAAACCGGTTTCGGCTTTGTTTTGTTTTTGACAGAACATATTTCAATTATTTTCTTTAAAAGGAAAGGCAATGGAAACTCATAGAGGTATAATCTAAGCAGCTGCTACTTAAAAAAAAAATGTGAAAATAATTCTGGGAACAAGATGTTCCAATTTAAACTGGGTACCTGTAGAAAGCACCTTAGAGAAGGTGACATTAGAATAAGACCCACTTGACAAAATAGATCCAGCAATGTTAAAATTGGGGGATGGGTGTTCACAGCAGAGGGATAGAGCTACTATAAAAATCTAAGGAAGGAACATATTCAACATGTTTAAAGGAGAAGAATAAGGGTGAAGTTGGTGGTAAGGTGGAGAAAACAGGACAGAGATATAATCATGAGCCAGATAATACAGTCGTGTAACTCAGGGTACAGAGTGGGAATTTTCTTTAAGTACTATGGCATGCTGTTAAGGGGTTTGACAATTGGATGCTGGTTTGAGAAGAGGTTAAAGAGGACAATAATAGAAGCTTGGTAACCACTTAAATGAGTATTGCTGTAGTCTGCAGTGAGAGGTAATGGTAGCTTAGATTGAAGTGTTGGTAATAAAGATAGGTAGAGAAATAGGGAGCTTTAGAACAAATTTTGGAGGTTGAAGTGCCATGATTTATCATGGTTTGGATACAAGAAGCTGAGGATGAAGAGGGACACCTGGGGTTTAGGCTTGAACAGTTGCATAGATGGTAGTGGATGAAGGTTAACTCTGTAGAAGTAGTTTTGGAGGAAAGGGGACAGGTAGAGTTTGAGATGCCTGTAGACATCTAGTAGAGATATCAAATTTATATATATATATATATCTATATATATATATATATCTATATATATATCTATATATATAGATATATATATAGATATATATATATATATATATATATATATAGAGAGAGAGAGAGAGAGAGAGATAGATAGATAGATAGATAGATAGATAGATAGATAGATAGATAGATATAGTTTAAGGGGCAGATTTGAGAGTCATCAACAAACCAGTGCCATTTAATGCTCATAGAATGAGTCAGAATACTATCTAGGGAGACATACAGAGATGAAAAGGGACCCGAGACCATGTGAGACACACCACAGTTTAGAGAGAAAGAGGGGTCAACCAAGAAGGCAAAGAAGGAGTGACTAGTAAGTTAGAACAAAGGCAGGAAAATGTGTTGTCAAAGAAACCAAAAGAAGAACATGTTCCAAGAAGGAAGAAGGGCTCAGGGACATGAACATTGATTTAAGATGAGAAGCTTGAATGTGGCAATGTAGAACTCCCCAGTCACTCACAGGAGTAGTATTAGAGGAGTGGTAAAACCAGAAACCATTATGGAAGAATCTGAGAGAAGAATAGAAGGTGAGCCATTGACACTATTCAATTTTTCAAGAAATTTAGCTCTGAAGTGGAGCAGAACAATGGAACATGATGTTCTTGAAAAAGAGTGTAGCAGATATGTTTTCCCCTCTAAATATAGATGCAAAAGTATCTTTGTATGTTAATATAAATGATTCAAGAAAGAATAAACTGATGGCCATAAGCATGGAGGGTAATTGCAGGAGTCATATCCTTGAGAAGCTGGAGGGAATGGTGGAGAAATCCAGAATACATATGGAGGACTTGGCCTTTAATAGGTCCTACCACACTATTCAAGAATTGAACTGGCAAGATAGTGATTATATTGATGGATCACCAACATCAGTCATCCCAGGATGATTAATGTCTTCACAAAAATTCTTCACTGATGACTCGTTAGGAGAACTTTCATTCAGGTTAGACTTTCTCAGGTTCTTTTTATGTTGAGGACCAAACAGGAACTCCACCAAGTATTCACTTACTTTGCTATGAATATCAAATACACTAACTATCTGAATAATTATTTTTCTCCTGAAGTTTTTAGTAACTCTAGATTGGGCTTCAAGGAACTAGGAGGTAGAGGAAGTGGCCTAAACCATAATGCAGACTTTCTGATATTCTATTGTTTTCATCACCCTGCCCTCCTCTGGCCTTGGAGGCTGGTATCCAGAGTTGGAATCATAAAGTATATGACTTTTTCATCTTGCCTTCTTTCACACAGTAATATGCATAAAAGTTCATCCATTTTTTTCATGACTTGGTAGGTCCTTTCTTTCTAGCACTGAATAATATTCAATGTCTGGATGCACCACATTTTATTTACTCATTCACCTACTGAAAGGCATCCCGGTTGCTTCCAGGTTTTGGCAAATTATAAATAAAATGACTGTAAACATCTGTGTGCAGGGTTTTGGTAGACAGAAATTTTCAACTTCTTTTGTAAAATACAAAAGGACACAATTACTGAATTGCATAGTAAGAGTTTCTTTGTAAGAAACCAGCCAACTGTCTTCCATAGTGGCTGTACCATTTTGTACTTGTACCAGCAATGAATGCGAGTTCCTGTTGTTCTACATCCTTGCCAGCATTTTGGTGTTATCAGTGTTCCATGTTTTGGTCATTCTAGTTAGTTGTGTAGTGGTATATCATCATCTTGATTTCCATTTCCCTAATGATATATGATATGAAGCATCTCTTCATGTACTTATTTGCCTTCTATATATCTTTGGTGAGGTGACTTTGGCCCATTTTTAAATTTTGTTTTCTTATTGCTGAATTTTAAGATTTCTTTGCATATTTTTCATAACAGTCCTTTATCAATCTATCTTTGGAAAATATTTTCTTTCAGTCTGTGGTTTTTCTTCTCATTATCTTGGTATTATCTTTTGTAGAGTAAAATTTTTAATTTTAGGAAACTCCATCTTATCAATTAGTTATTCTAAGGATTATGCCTTTGGTGTTGTATCTAAAATGTCATCACCATACTCAAGGTCACTTAGGTTCTCCTCTGTTATCTTCTAGGAGTTTAATGTCTTACTTTACATTTAGATTTATAATCCATTTTGACTTAATTTTTGTGAAGGATGTAACATCTGTGTCTAGATTCTTTTTTTTCATATGGATGTCCAGTTGTTTCAGCACCATTCATTGAAAAGAGTATCCTTTCCCTTGTATTGCCTTTGCTACTTTATTAAAGTTCAGTTACTATACTTATGTAAGTTTATTTTGGGGCCCTCTATACTGTTCCAGTAATTTTTTCATATATATATTTATTTCAGAGAGGAAGGGAAAGGAATAAAGAGATAGAAACATTAATGATGAGAGAGAATCATTGATCGGCTGCCTCCTGCATGCCCCCTACTGGGGATCAAGCCTGCAACCCTAGCATGTGCCCTTGACCAGAATTAAACCCGGACCCTTCACTCCGCAGGCTGATGCTCTATCCAAGGCAAACCAGCTAGAGCCCAGTGATCTTTTGTCTATTCTTTTACTAATACCACACTGTCTTCATTACTGGAGCTTTAAAGTAAGTCTTGAAGTTGAATAGTGTCAGACCTCTGACATCTTCTCCTTCAACGGTATGTTGACTAGATTGGGTCTTCTGCCTCTCCATATATAATTTTAGAATGGGTTTGTCAATCTTCACAAAATAACTTGCTGGGATTTTAATTGGGACTTACATATATTTATTTAATGTTTAATTATCAAAGTTTGGAGGGTTTCCTGCACACAAGGTTAAAAAGTGACCAGTTAACACAAGGATTTTGAACTGGAGTGAAAGTAGGTGATCAGAAATAGGGCAGGCATGATTAAGTCATGCTGATTTCCCATATAGGTGTTCATGCTATCCTAGTTCCAGCTCTGGTAACAGGTCAGAGAATGGTGGATGTGGATAATAATTCCACAACTTATTTTATATCATTGAAATTTTGTTCTCTCTCTCTCTCTCTCTCTCTCTCTCTCTCTCTCTCTCTCTCTCTCTCTCTGAAAACCAAAAATTGTACAACCTGGGGAGAAATAGGACAACTTCATTTCCCCTCTTTCACCCCCTTTCCAAGTCTTCATTAACCAGCATTACATATTTAAGCAAAAACAAAAAAATTATTGGAATTATTATAATGCTGCCTAGTAAGTGAGAGAAAGAGAGCAGTATACTTCTGCAGATTTAGCAGTAAGCGAAATCTTGTTTCCAATAAAAACTTTTGCTTTGTAGACCAGTTTGATATGCCACAGAATGAATAATTATGTTGAAAAAGTGTCAATAAAATTAAAGGAGACAAGAAGGAGGTGCCTGTCATAAAGCCAGAATTTAAGGCTTCTTTTGAAGCTGTAAAATATCATTAATCTTTGAGTAAAGCGAAAACAATTCTCCCTCTATTCTCACATAGACAGCTGCTAATAGTTAGGTAGTTTCAGGAAAAAAAATATTTTGACATGGAAAATGCTAGTGCATTTGGGCATGGGCAACTATGTCTAGAATCCAAACTGATTCAACCAATGAAATATTTTTAAAAATGAATTTCATTAAAAATATTTTAATGACTATATTCAGCCGTACCTATAATGTTTTTTCTTAATCATTTATCTACTATATTAATAAGTTTATAATCAATTTCTCCTTACCCCATTTAAAAATTATGGCTGCTATCAAAGAAATTATCATTCATATCATAAGTTTTTTCTTCTTTTACTTTATCAGCATCCCCATATGAGTATGTTAAATTTAATATAGCCACTTTTTAAATGCCAAATACCACTATGATCTATGGAGTTGCACTACTAGCTTATATATTTCTATTTTTATACATGGGCATTGATTTAAGTGGAAACTTTGCCAAAATTAATGAGTCATGTCCGTGAGCACATGCTCATTTTTATGATTTCCCCAAATGAACCTAAATCATGGATTTTGCTTTCCCAGTTCAGCTAGACTCAACAAACTTTTACTCTTATAATTAAGGCATAGGTCATTGCTTTGGGTAGGAACTGATTCCAATGGAGCTCAAGAGAACTATTAATCTATTCCTGTTGGACATTGTTTGTTCTTCAGACTTTTTCATCATTTTAACACAGATGAAATTTACAGACTCATGTACTAAGATGGCTAGATTTGCTCTTCAAACATACTTTAAGTGGCACTGTTTCTTAAAGGAGAATTTACCCATTTCAGTGAACCATTATAAATGTAAATAATATAATATAAATTATTTGCTGTAAGTCTTTGTTTTTAACTCTCAGAGAAAGACTAATGAAGATATTTGGGAATTTCTCACATTTAATTATTACCAAATCAACATTTGCTAAGTTCCTAATGTATTCAGAACTCAATAAGAGATATTATTTGATATTTTATAGAAAGTAGAATAATTATTCCAGACTATAAGACTAGTTTTTATGTATGTGCTCATATTTATAGCTAATTTTCAAATGAATTGATCACATTTTGATCAGTTGTAAAGTTTCTTTCTTACTCTGAGTGGGGTAATAAACATAAAACATCTACTAATTATGCAGCCTGTTACAGAGTATGTATTCAATACATTACAGTAATTATTATTGTTAATGAAAGCATTGTTTTATTTTTGCAGTATTCATTTGTCATCAAAACAGTTTCTACTGTCTGTCATTAAAATAAAGAATTGGCCTTCATAAATTTATTTTCATTTTTTTTTGTTTCTTTTTCTTTGCTTACTCCCTTCACCTTTTTCACCCAGTCCCCCAAACTCTTCTCCTCTAATAACTTTCAGCCTGTTCTTTGTATCTATGTGTCTGTTCCTATTTTGTTTGTTAGTTTTTATTCTGTTCTTTAGATTGACATATAAGTGAAATCATATGGTACTTGTTTTTCTCTGACTGGCTTACTTGACTTAGCATATAGGTCTATCTATAATGTCACAAAAGGTAAGATTGCCTTCTTGTTATAGCCAAGTAGTATTCCATTGTATAAATGTACCACTGCTTTTTATCTACTGATGGGCCATTTCCAGATCTTGGCTATTGTAAATAGTGCTCCAATGAATGTGGGGGTGCATATATTATTTTGATTTGGAATTCTTAGGATATATCCCCAGAAGTGGAATAGCTGGGTCATAAGGCAGTTCTATTTTTAATTTTTTGAAGAAACTCCATACTGTTTTCCACAGTGGTGCACCAATCTGCATTTCCACCAATAGTGCACTAGAGTTCCCTTTTCTCCACATATTTGCCAGTACTTGTTATTTATTGAGTTATTGATGGTAGCCATTCTGGCAGGTGTGAGGTGATATCTCATTGTGGTTTTAATTTTCATTTCTCTGATGATTAGTAACATTGAAGAAGAGTCTATTCAAGTCCTTTGCCCATTTTTTATTTTATTTTATTTTTTAATTAAATTATTCTCTTCTGGTGTTGAGTTGCATAAGTTCTTTATGTATTTCAGAAATTAATCCTTTACCAGATAATTCATTGATGAATATGTTTTCTCATACAGTGGGTTCCTTTTTCATTTTGCTAGTGGTTTCTTTTGCTGTACAGAAGCTTTTTAGTTTGACGTAGTACCACTTTTTGATTTTTCCTTTGTTGGTATTGAATGACTTCCAATTGAATACAGTTCACTCTCAACAGCATAGTTCATTTATCCATCCCTTCATAATATTGTTTTCATATGTTTATAGGAATTGTATATAATTATGTCATAATTACATATATATAATTTCTATAATATAATAGTATAAATTAAAGACATTGTTATATTAAAATAATTGAGATAAATTAATGCTATCAGAATAGCGCTATTTAAAATGATATAGAAATTTCTTCAGACTGAAGGAATATTGCACCAGATGGTAACTCAGATATATCAGAAGTAATAGAGAACACCTAAAAATTAATATATAATATGTGAGTTAAGATAAAAATGTATGTTTTTATTGGTTTCTTGAAAAAATATATGAATATTAAAGTCCAATTTATACTACTATATTATAGTCATTATATATATATAAATGAAAGCAATACAAAGAAGGGATGGATAAATGAGCCATGCTTTTGAGAGTGACCTATATTCAATGGGAAGTCATTCAATACCAATTAGGTAAGTTCTGATAAATTAAAGTTTCATGCTATAATCCCTAGAGCGATCCTAATAAATTATAAACAAATCTATTAAAAAGTCAATATAGGATTTACAATAATAGGTTGCAACATATTTGCTTAATACAAAAGAAAACAGGGAATGGGGGTATAAGGAAAAAAACAGAAATAAAACAAAAATAACAGCAAAATGGCAGACTTTAAATCCACAGTATAAATAATTTTATTAAATGTAAATTGACTAAACACAAAATAAAAGGCAGAGAATCTGAAACTGCATTAAAAAAGCAAGAATCTGCCGAGACCGGTTTGGCTCAGTGGCTAGAGTGTCGGCCTGCGGACTGAAAGGTCCCAGGTTCGATTCCGGTCAAGGGCATGTACCTGGGTTGCGGGCACATCCCCAGTGGGAGATGTGCAGGAGGCAGCTGATCGATGTTTCTCTCTCATTGATGTTTCTAACTTTCTATCTCTCTCTCCCTTCCTCTCTGTGAAAAATCAATAAAATATATTTAAAAAAAAAAAAGCAAGAATCTAATCTGTGTTGTCTAAAAAGACATACTTTACTTTATTTTACTTTTTTTTTTTTTAATCCTCACTGAGACATTGATGTATGAGAGAAACATAGATCAGTTGCCCCCATCAGGGATCAAACCCGCAAACTAGGCATGTGTCCTGACTAGGAATCGAACTGGCAACATTTTGGTTCCCAGAAGACTCCACAGTGGCCAGGGCAACAGACATATTTAAATACAAATCACAAATAGCTTGATAGTAAAAGGATAGAAAACAGTGTACAGTAGGTCCTCGGGTTACATAGGAGATCCATTCCTTCGGCGCCACGTAACACGATTTTCGCCGTAAGTCGGAACCCACCTACATAAGCACCTACGTCACTCACATGGAGCACATACACAGCAGTAATGAAGTGAAACAATAAAAAAATTTAAAAGAAAGATGACAATTCTTGACCTTTACTTGTGGTAAATAAATAATAAAAACATAAAGCACATATGTACAGACATCGAAATGACGCAACTGTTTTATCTTTTTATAAATAAATGGGAGATGGCGACATAATCACGAAATGAGATACGTGGAGTCCGTCATAACGCAAAGACTGTCTGTACATGTAAACAATAAGCATGAGACAACGAATTGCTAAATTAATATAAGACAAAAATAAACTTCTAACCAAGGAATATTACTGCAGGAAAAGTGAAACATTTCTTGAAGTTCAAAGAGTCTATACAAGAAAATACAACAATAAAAAATGCATATGCACCTAATAACAAGCTTCCAAATTGACAGAACTAAAAGGAGAAATAGGTAAATTTAAAACCAGAGTAGATTTCAATGCTCCTCTGTCAGTATTTGATAGAAAAGGCAGATAGAAAATTAGGGATAACATAGTAAACTTGAACAACACTATCAATCAACTAATAGGTGTGTATAGAAGATACCAAACAAAAACATGATACAAAATCTTTTCAAGCATGCATGTAGTATTTACGGATGTAGACCATAGGCCATATAGCAATTCTCAATATATTGAAAGAATTGAAATGATCCCAAGTGTTCCCTCTAACAACAAAATTAAACTAGAATTCAAGCAAAAATGTATCTGGAAAATTTCCCAAATATATAGAAAAAATTAAAAAATTTGAAAGTGGTTAAACAAATATTTGGAAACTAAATTAACCCATTAACCAAGAAGAAATCAAAAGGAGAATCAGAAAATATTTTGAGATGAATGAGAATGAGCACATGATATACCAAAATTTGTTCAATGAATGTTAAGGAGTGTTTAAAGTGAAATTTATAGCATTTGGTGCTTACATAGAAAAGAAGAAAGATCTAAAATCAATGCTATAAGCTTTCAACTTAATAAACTAAAAAGAAAAGCTTACAGAGTGGAAATCAATGAAATAGCAAGGAGTAAAGCAGCAGAGAAAATAAGTACAACAAGAAGATGGCTTTTTAAAAAGTTCAATAACATTGATAAAAGAAAACATACAAATTATCCATACCAGAAATAACAAAATGAGAGAGTTCTATAGATATTGAAAGGATATCACGAAAACCTTTATGCTAATAAATTTAATACATATATTAAATTGAAAAGTTCCTTAAAAGAAACCATAAAATTATGACTCAAGAAGAAACAAAATGTAAATTGAATTTATAATTAAAGTGCTTTCTACAAAGAAAATTCCAGGCCCAGGTGGCTTGATCAGTAAATCCTATCAAACTTTTAGGGAAAAAATGTCAATTCTATACAAATTCTATCATAAAATAGAAGAAAAGGGAACATTTTCCAATTCATTTTATGAGGCCATTATTCCTTTGATATAAAAATTTGAAAGAAAAACACTGTATTATTTTTATTACTTTTTTAAAAAGTTATTTATTTTAGAGAAAGAGAGAAAGAGAGAAACACTGGTTTGCTGTTCCATTTATTTATGCATTCATTGGTTGATTCTTGTATGTGCCCTGACAGGATGAACCCATAAGCTTAGAGTATGGGGCAATGCTCTAACCAACTGAGCTAATCCACCAGGGCACAAGGCCAAAAACTATAGACAAATATTCCTCATAAGCTCAGTTGCAAAAATTCTTGATGCTATTAGTAAATTAAATATACTATGACACAAAGAACATAAGAAGAGGAACAAAATATTTGCATTTGAGATGGAAGTCTGTTAAAGAGGAAAGGGGAAGAGTACCCCTTTAAAGTCAGATGTGGATTCACATTCTGCTTTCACTTGCTTTATAACTCTGAAAGGTTTTAAAATCTGAGTGCCAACTAAAAAATGGGGAAAAAGAAAACTCACCTTATGGGGTTATTGTGAGGAATAAGTAAAATAAAGTATTCACATTGCTTAAAACAGAACCCTGAGCATGGGAAAAGATCAATAAATTTATTTATTTTTATTTTTCAAAAATATATTTTATTGATTTTTTTTTACAGAAAGAAAGGGAGAAGGATAGAGTTAGAAACATCAATGAGAGAGAAACATCGATCAGCTGCCTCCTGCAGACCCCTACTGAGGATGTGCCCGCAACCAAGGTACATGCCCTTGACCAGAATCAAACCTGGGACCCTTCAGTCGCTCTATCCACTGAGCCAAACCAGTTAGGGCAAGATCAATAAATTTTTAGATAGAGATATCATGCTGAGAAAAGAACAAGAAAAAACACAGGATTAAAAAAGCACAGACATGTTTTGGGAAAAACAAGATTTTTCTTTGCCTGAGTAATTAAATGTGAAATAAGGGAATCAACTATCCAGATGCACATGTGAAGGTCATGCTAAATAAAAGGTAGCTTTCTTTGCACACCCATCAATTGATAGTTGAACCAGATAGTAAAATATTCAAAACTTTAAGAAGAGTATTGGGGCAGTGTAGAAAATGGGTTGGATATTTATTTAAAATATGTCTTTGTTGCAACAGTATAGGCAGTGAAACTGGCATTAAGGTATTTTCAAAGAAAATGAATGTTTTGAAGATTGCCAAAGTAGAATGGAGGAATCTTGGAATCTGGGAATAAAGGAGAAGATGAAAAGGTTCTGAGGCCTGTAACTAGATAAACAGAAGGATGGTAATTCCAAAATAAGATAAAAAAAAGTGTAGGCATTCTTCTCTAGATAAGGATCAGCAGGCATTTATGTTGTTAAAATGATCCAACTCTCCCTTCTGGATGTAGGGTGCTCTGCACCCACTGGAACTTTCTGCTCTTAGGGTAAGTCATTTAACTTCTGTTAGTGGCAGATGACTCATCTCTATTTGAAACAGAAAAGGGGAAGTTAGCAAATGCCTGATATGATTACCAGTAGTGAAATAAAGACCTATGCAAATAACGAATTTATTGTTGTTATTCACACAGACTGTAATCTAATCACATCAAGTATTTGCTTAAGCTAGGCTTTATCTGACTCAGAGCATGCTTTTCCTAGAGTCAAAGTCAACCTCTATATGTCTGCAGGGTGCTCTGAGCTCATATAGTTCAGGGGACCATCATTTGTTCTCATGAAAGAAGACAGTCTTTGTTCTTCCTCATCTCCTCTCTCCAGAATTAATACTATTTAAAAAGACTTGTTCCAGACTTAGGCAACCCCACTTATGAATTATAAATTTTAAAAAAAGGATCAGAAATTTATAAATATATCTGTACACAAAACAGGAGATTAAACATTTGTAAAAAAACTACCGCAGTGCAAGGGAATATGTGGGAATGTCATGACATGCTGTGGAATCCGTTCAGATCTGATAGGAGAGAGGCAGCATTTTGCTTCTGACTGGGACACATGGGGAAGACTTTAGGAACAAAGTGACATTATATTGGTTTTTGAAAATGTGAACCTTCAGGCCTTACTCCCCCATAAAGCACCCTCCTTTTTTTTTTCTTATCTCTCTCTCCCTTCTCTTACAGCTAATCTCCCGCCTCCCTCCGGTACAGGCTCCTTCATGGTCTTTCCGTTTGTTCTCTACCCCATAAAAATCTGCTGTCAACAACTAAAAAGTTGAGAAATCTGCAAATAAGTGTTAGAATGAGAAGTATTACAATGTTTAATGAACTCAAATAGAGCCTGGGGACTTTGGCTAGTAATAAATGATAACGATTTATTCAAGTGTCTTAGAGTTTACAACCTGGAAACATAGCGAGGCAAAAACCCATGTGTTCCAAAGAAGAAACAAAAGTTAAGAGTTCTTACAGTAAAAAGTGCATTTTAGAGTGACCGGTCCTGTATTCTTAGCCCTAGAGTTGGGACTATCAGTCACATGTCAGGTATCTGGGTGATGGGTGCCAGGTGGTTTGAAAGGTGGACACCTGTAGGTCTGGTGACGTCCAGTAGTCTGATAATGGATGTCAGGTGGTCTGCATATGTAAACCATCCAGGGAATAATCAGAGGCTTATCTAGAGGCCTGGTGTATGTCCAGGTAGTGAGACACAACGAACTGATAGACATCTAGGCATTGACGCAAGACTGGAAAGTTCAAAAGATTAAGTTCCTAGGCTAGTCAGAGCAAGAATAGAATAAGTTCCTTATGCCTCAACCTTCATAATATTCATTTTAGTAGCTTAGTTAAATTGACTCCATTTGATATATTCTCTCTATTCCTCAACAGTTACCTTTCCCCTGGGTATTTCTAGTTTTATATGTAGAGAAAATTTTAATAACTATCTGATGGTAGAATTTCAGGAATTTACAATATTAGCAAAGGTAATTTATAGGAGAGGGCCTTTGCCAGCAACCGGGAAATCAGCTCTGCCACCAATTTTAACAGGCCATAATCTGCAGCTACATTTAAGCAGGGTGACTCAGAAAAAATCAGAATGGCCATTAGAATGTTACTTTTTGGAGGTCATCTTTAAAAAGATCAAAAGAGAGCAGCACCTTATTATTGTGCAAGTTGCCAATGTCAACACAGATCCCAATACTTTGTAAGAAGTTGTGAAAAAACTACTCGAGGTGGTTTCCTTTGGGTTGTGTCTGGACGGAACACTTGGTCAAAGTAAAATATCATTTATCTACCCCTCAAGTGTATAGAAATATAAGTCATGGATACTGGATACTTGAACTGTTGAGAAAGCTGAATATTAAAATAGCAGCTGTTCAACACAGTTGTCATTGCCAAGTCACTATTAAATTCCTCTTACAATATTCCATTGTTTAGGTGAGGGGAATATTTGTGTTTTTAAAGGCATGGATGGATTTTTATTTATTGTCTTATGTCTATATTTTAATTTGAGGTAAAATATAAGTAACACATGAAAATGCCTACTTCTGCTACCACGTAATATAATTCTTCATTGTGCTAAAACTAGTAAACACTCTATGCTATCACATACTCTAGCTTTTCATTTGGCTGGTATTTTACAACTCTTATTGTCTGTAAAATTTCAATGCATGTAAGATTCTCCAACAAATGGCACAGAATATCAGTGGATGCATAAGTAGCTTATGACAAGTGAGGGGAATATTTTGATAAGCTCCCAGAAGTTCATGAGAAATTTGTGTACCATCTCTGTACCTGAGGCTAATGAAGAGATACCCTAAATATGGTTACAGTGGGCATCTTTTTGTTCCATTTTATTTTGTTAACAAAAAACTTTATTCTTTAGCCACCTGGACTTCATCGCAGCCCTTGTTTCTCTGCATGCATTTAAATGCCTATGCTTAACGGCCAATTAATAAATCAAAACAGTACCTAATTTTCCTCCCTCGAAGTAGGAGTTTCTACCAGAAATGTTGGCTGAAACGGGGTTTTAAAATTTACTATGCATGAAAAACAAGGAAGTGGTGGGTGGTGAGTACAATGCAGTGGCCACAATGGGAACCAGAGCAACCTGAAAAGCTCCTTGTGGTAAACACTATGTATGTATATGTTTAGAGATAAAAATATGTAAAGTCCCCTGATAAGCAGTGAGCTTCCACAGCAAAAATAAAGTTAATTTAATGTATTCTTAGAACACAGATGTTAGTGGTTTGGCTTAAAATATAAACAATAACAACAAAAGGTGATAGAAGAAAGCATAAAATGTCATTGAGCAAATTTTGTATGTCAGTAAAATGAATGAATTACTGATAAAAAGAAAATAATGTACTTACTTTTAAAACAAGAATGATGGTCCTGGCTGGTTGCTTAGTGGTTAGAGGGTTGGCCCTTGGACCCAAGGGTCATGGGTTTGATTCCCAGTCAAGTGCATGTACCTCTGTTGCAGGTCCCCAGCCTCAATGGGGGCACGTGTGGGAGGCAGCCTGTAGATGTGTCTCTCTCACCTACCCCTTCTTCCCTTCCACTCTCTCTAGAAAAATCAATGGAAAAAATATCCTCAGGTGGGGATTTAAAAAAAGAATGATGATCTGGGGATAGACCATCATCTAAAGATAGTTCTACCTGGATACAAAGACATGAAACCCATGACTTCCACTGACATTTGGTTCTGCTGTGGTTATCTTGTGTTCACTGCTGGTTTAAAGTCCTATCAGAGCTCTGACTTGCCCTACCTTGGAAGCTCCTCACCAAAAGAAATAAAGGCCCATGCCTTCCTCTTCTCTCTCTGGGTGGCCTCCCAATCACCTTACAGGCTGCTGGGAACACTAGGACAAACCATACAATGTCAGTGTACATTATGGACTTCTTTCTGCCACTGAAAGAGCTGAAGAAGGATATGCTCATTAGAATTCAATACATATGACCCAAACTTCTTAAAGGGGCTCCGCTGGCTCTTCAGAGCCAGAGGGGAGCAGGCGGCCCTGTGACCTATTTTCCTCCCACACTGGGCAGACTTTCTAAACACCTGGCAGCCACCTCCTTACTTCCCCCGATGCCTGCATGCCACATGAACGGCCGGTGTCTGGGGCTCCGTCCCCACCCCAGAGGGGCCCATGTAGAACTGAACTTTGCAATTTATACGTGAAAAATCTATTAATTAGGTGGAATTGCATACGAATCCACTCATGCTTACCAACATGTTTAGAGAAGAATGTGGCTGGTTAAAAACACTTTCCTGATTAAAAATTAAGTTCTTCCCCTGCCTTGGCATTCAGGAGGGGGCTGTGATTTTTAGACAAGTATACATTATAGGGATGTCTGACACATGTTTGATCCACACATATAGCCGGGAGCTTTTGTTTTGGTGGCCTGGCTGAAGAAAAAAAAGAACAAAACTTTACAATGGAAAACTGAGACGGAGACTTATTATCACTGTCTGCAAATAGGCTGTGTGTGTACATGTGTCTGTACGTGTGTGTCTGTACATATGTGTGTATGTGTGTGTATAACAAGGAAATTATGACTCTTTAAACAGAGGGATGAGTAGAAAAGTTTTGGGTTTTTTTAAACAAATCAGAATGACTGTCCTTGGCAATGAAACTTAAAGGAATCTTTCACCAACACATATGCAATTCCAAGTAAACTTACCCAAATACCTTGATTACTATATACCACACAGTGCCATGATTTTAGGCACATTATTCCATTGATTCCATGTGTAGATATTGTTATCATCCCCATTGTACAGATGAGAAAATTAAGGCTAAAATCACAACATTGAAATGTGGTGAAACCAGCTTTTGAACCAGATCTTGTCTGACTCCAAAGGGCATAGTTTGATCCATACACTTCACTACTATACCCAAAGAAACAACAGCAGGTTCCGGAAAAGAAGGTATCAAAAAAATGCATTTCTGGGAAACAATGTTCAGAGCATCCAAGGAAGTGAGCCTGAGAATGCCCCAGCTCAGCAGGTTCAATGCCTGCTCTGAGTGGAATTCACATGGCTAGCCTGTGAGTCCACAGGTCAGAGCTGTTCACCAAGCACACAAAACAGTGACTCATTTGTGGCCCTCACAGCACTCAGTGCAGCTCTGGACACAGAGGATATTCACAGAGCCCCTTAAAGTAACAGGACAAAGATAGTCAGTGCAAAATATAAGCATAGTCTGTGGCATTGGATAGATTTAGGGCTAGATTCTGTTTTTACCACTTATTAACTTTTCTGAGCCTTCACTTGTTCACCTGTAATATAATGGTAAATAAAAATAATATACAAGATTATTGTTAGGATTCAATGAAAAAAAGTAAAATTTCTGGCATAGAGTACTTTATCAATGCCTGTGTTTCTCCCTTCAGTAGTTCTTATTTTCTACAGTTTCATTCTAATCTGAAAGGGGGACTAAGCAAAGGGACAGGCTGAGAATCCAAAGGGAATGAGGAAGACAAGGGTTGGGTCCTTGGACATGCACAGCTTCGCTGTGTCCCTCTCAGTCCCATGGCTGGGCATGATGCCGTGGGCATGGACTGCTGCTGTGTAATGTCCAGTCTGACCTCTACTATCTGAATGTGGGGGGTAGGCACTGATAGCATGAGAGATTTGAGAGGGAGGCACGTTTACAGTCTGTCTCCATAGCAACAACAACAACTATTATTATTTGTGAAACTCCTTAACTGTGTCCTTTTTGGCTGAAAGACAGGAAGAAAATCTTATTTTTGGAATCCAGAGCTTGGTGCAAATTGGTAAATTTGTGTGGGTATCAGAGTGCCCTCATCTTTCTCTGGCTGCACTCTCTTTTAAAAAAAAATTTTTAAATAATTTAAAAGAGAGAGAGAGAAAGAGAGAGAGAGAGAAAGAAAGAGAGAGAGAGAGAGAGAGAGAGAGTAAGAGAGAGAGACTTGTTGTTCCACTTATTTATGCATCCATTGGTTGTTTCTTGTATGTGCTCTGAATGGGTATCAAACCCACAACCTTGTCTTATGGGGTCAGTGCTCTAACCAACTGAGCTACCTGGCCAGGGCTGCTGCACTTTCTTTTCTTTCTCCTCCCCAGCACACTTCTTTTTCCTCTACGTTTGAGCTAACCATTGTGGCGTTCCATCTGGTTTTCCCTTTGATGGAGCTGTAGGAGTGTGCCATAGATGTTTTCAGGTCTTGGGTGTATCTGAAAAGAGCGATAAAAAATGGATCCTTCCTGAAATACTTAGCATCACACAAACTTCTCCCTTGACCCACACAGCTTCTCTGGTATTTCACTCAACCTACATGCCCTCTGGCTCTAATGCTCCACTTCCTATTGTGTGATAAGACAGACAGCTCTCTTTACTTACCTTGGTGTGAGTCAGGGCCCCAGGAGGACAGTAGGAAGCACCTTGAACTATGACTAGTGGGGAATAAAATTTGTCCTGCCCCCTTTGCATACAACATTATAATTTATGAAGGATTTCACATACTGGAATCAATGAGCAATCTATAAAGGAATTCCATGAAAACTCAGTCTTCACAAAACTCTTGCTAAAATATAGAAAGGGAATACTTAGTAATAATGAATTGTACAACTTTGCTTTTATAACTTTCCACCAAACATTGGTGTGTTTTTTTAAACACTAAATAAATCACCATATTTCCCAAAATGAAGACAGGTGCATAATATATTATCTTCTATGATGTTTCTCAAGATTAGAAATCAAATTGAATGTAGGTCTTTTCCTCAAGCAACCCTATTAATAGGAACTTTTCCTGAATGTACTACAAAATGATTGTTCACTTAGTTTGGCAGTAGCACAGAACCTGCTAGAATGTAAACTGTGAATGGCAGGGGTTTTATCCGGTTTTGTCCAGTGTTGTATCCCAGTTCCCAGTACCATTGGCATTTAATAAATATTTGTGGAATTAACTAATAATGACATAATATGGGTACTTCTGTGCCTGTAATAACAATCTCTAGCTCTAATCACATAGCTTTCTCAATTCCTCTATCATTATGATCTAATTGTTACCCCCTCCACCCTTCCCTCTCTGTCTTTCCTTCCCTTCTCCTCCCATCACCACCTCATTTTATTACCTACTTTCCATCTAGTGCATGCATGCATACATAACACACGCACACACACACACACACACACACACACACGCACACACACACACAATTATTATTGTATTATTCCACATTATTCTTTAGATCTGCCTAGAGAAGCAAAAAATAAATGTCATCCAATCCTTAACCAATTGATAGAATTTGGATGACTATACGCACATGTAATTGATGATTTTATAGGATATCTTCCTCAAAGATTATAACATTGTAGGTAATGTTCTTCCTCTATCATTTTTATATTTCATTGATTTAGGTATAGTGAATGGAATGTTAGGCAAGGACAAATGAGTTTCACAATCTGAGGGTGACAACTGGGATGGCCATTACCCCGTAGGTGCAGTTGGTTGATGATGTGAGAAGTAATCCAAGAAATACAATTCTTACATGTGTGTTTTTTTCCACTTAAAAACTCTCTTTTCCACCAAAATGAATAAGATAAAATATGCAGTGGGATTGCCTTTCAATTTTTAAAAATTTTCACAAACATTCCACATAAAAACAGCTATTTGAACCTATGTTTAACTTATGCTACCTACCATGGAGAGATAAGGAAAGGTTTTAGAAAGGGCATTTCAGATGTGTGTTGGTTTTTTTTAATATATTTTATTGATTTTTTACAGAGAAGAAGGGAGAGGGACAGAGAGTCAGAAACATCGATGAGAGAGAAACATCGATCAGCCACTTCCTGCACACTTCCCACTGGGGATGTGCCCACAACCAAGGTACATGCCCTTGACCGGAATCGAACCTGGGACCCTTGAGTCCGCAGGCCGACGCTCTATCCACTGAGCCAAACCGGCCAGGGCGATGTGTTTTACTCATAGTGCATGATAGTAGCTCTTCTCAATGGTGTGGATTACCTGTGTCTCAGAGGATATTGATCCTTTCAGCCCTCAAAAGCAGGCTTGTCTGGAGCTTGGGATCATAACTAGTGGCACAGGGTCCAATGGTGCTTCTTGCTAACCCTGCAGGTGACAAGCATCATGAGCCACATGTAGCATTCACCTTTCCTCACAGATTTGACTGGTGAGCCAAGATCATCAAGGAGGTGATCTGCCACCTGGGCAACTTCTTTAGCACCTGGACTCAGAGAATGTCACTGCCCATTGTGTTCTTCCACTAGAAAGCCGTCACAGGAGCTCATGCTCCAGATGCCCCAGGAAAAGGCCTGTAGACCAAGGTTGGCTTGTTCAAGGAAGCTTGGCTATGTCCATGGGCAAGAACAGCACCAGTTGTCAGCTCCAAACCTCTGTGTTCACTAAACATAACAAATTTATATTACATTTATCAATGAAAGAAGAAAAAGAGGAGTTAGTTTCTCTAATAAAATTCTACTTCTGGCTCAGCCAATGTGGCTCAGTCGTTGAGCATCAGCCTCTGAACTAGGAGATCATGGTTCAATTTCAGGTCAGAGCACATACCCAGGTTGTGGGCTCAATCCTCAGTAGGGGACGTGCAGGATGCAATCGATCAATGATTAGTGATTCTCGTCATTGATATTTTTCTCTCTCTGTCCCTCTTCCTTCCTCTCTGAAATCAATAAAAATATATTTTTAAAAAATTCTACTTCTGTACATTTTTTGCTGAGTAGAGCAAGAGATCAAAATATTTTTATCATTTCAACTCAACAGTTAATATCATCTCTAATAATGTGGCTTTTATAGTAATTAAGTAATACAAAGATAATTTTAGCAAGCTCCATATGAACATTTCCAAAATACCTGTAGCTTACCTCAATATGGTATGTAAATGTTATAATTGTCTATTTGACCCATGGTTAGAAAAGGTTTGAAAGCAATGCCTCGTGGAATACAGAAAAGTGCAAGAATAAAATGGTAAGTATTTTATAGCTTGGCTCATGTGCTTAAGCATCAGTGACCTCACTAGGACTGAGAAAAGACACATGGTAAGAATTCAGTATTTATTTATTGGTTCCCAATAAATAATGAGAGAGAATAGGATAGAAGGGATAGGAACTAGATTTTTTACAATATGTATTTTCTTTGTAGATTTGCATTTTGAAGCATATATGTATTTAACATAATTAGAAAACAAACTTTACATTTAAAAAATAATTTCTAAATACCCAAAATAATAAAAAACAACAATGAATCTACTTTGTACACATAACTAGATTGGAAGGTGTTCTGATGGGAGGCCGTAGCCACATTGAAAATTGTTCTGAGCTTTATTCATCATTCACAGTCAAATTATAAATGGGTTCATATTTCTTCATATCTCTCAATCCCATTCTTGCTCTACTTATATGAAAGAGAGAGGTTTACCAATATGTAAAGAGTTTCTAAAAATAGAGAAGTAAAGACTGGTGTTATAGAAAAATGGGATCATAAAATGAATTGTTTACACAAAAAGAAATGGAGATGGTTCTTAACTATATAAACAGACACACGATCTTATTCATATTAAGAGAAAGCAATGGAAGATATCTGTAATACTATCAACAATAAAAAATAAATTTTAAAAAGAGACAAGTTAAAATCACTGAATTATAAATTATCATCTATTATGCTAAAAAGAAATTCCAAATGTTTGGCAATCTAGATTAAAGGGGCTGTGGGGAAACAGGAATTCTCCTAACTTCTGATAGGAGTGCAAAACAGCACAATTGCAATGCAGGAGAATTTGGCAATGTCTAACAAGCTTATATATGCAGAGATCATTTATATCCGTAACTCTACTTCTAAGCACTTATACAACAGCTACACTGTCAAAAATGTAAAAAGACTCTATGTTCAAGACAATTTTTTCCAGGTTGTTGTTATAGCAAAAGTCTAGAAACACTTCAAATTTCCACCAAAAGAGATTGGTTGGAAAAGCATCAAACACAATGGAATATTATCCATATGTAAAAAAAGAATGAAGAATATTCATACATACTTTTATGGAATAATCTCTAAGATTTAAGTAGAAAAAGCAAAGTTAAGTGTGTATAGGATGTTACTAAATTTAGAAAAGAATTTCTAAATATCCCAAATAATTAGAAAAATCAATGAATCTACTTTGTACCCATTGTACCACAACTACACCAAGTACAGTTACTTCAAATTACTTTAAATCACAGGAATTCATGTAGTTTTAGTGGGTATCAAAGGATAGAAGAACTTCTAAGATGTTTAGTTCTTTCAGTAATTATAGTGTTAGTGGTAATAATGCTATGATTCTGGGAGTGTTCTGTGAGTTATATGTATTAAATCAAATAAGAAATTATACAATATTCAAATTTTAGTATCCCTGGTATTCTTAAAAAAACAGAATTCTTGGCATTGAAGAAAAGAGACAGAAATTTAAGATAGTTGAGGAGATGTAAGTAAAAACCATAATGTTCTAAATTTGTATTGGAAGTATAGGAATTAATTTATATTTTGTAGATCTGTCCACTGAAAAGGCCTAGAAATGGTTAGCAGTAGCAATAGTACTCCTAGAGCCTGGATTGTGGTCCCTGAATGTTATTGAACTGAGAAACTGAACTTTTCTTTCCTCTTTCTATTTATAATAATAAAAGCGTAACATGCTAATTAGCCTGGACAGCCAAATGACCTTCCAGACATCATTCCAGACGTCCTTCTGGACGAAGCCACTGTGGCGGGAGCCAAGGCAGAGGCAGTTAGGGGTGATCAGACAGGCAGGCAAGCGGTTAGGGGTGATCAGGGAGATAGGCAGAGGGGTTAGGGGCAATGAGGCAGGCAGGCAGAGTGGTTAGGGGTGATGACGCAGGCAGGAAAATGGTTAGGGGCAATGAGGCAGGCAGGCAGGTAAGTGGTTAGGAGCCAGTGGTCCCGGATTGCAGGGTGGATGTCCGACTACCGGATGAGACCTAAACTGGCAGTGGGACATCCCCTGAGGGGTCCCAGATTGTGAGAGGATGCAGGCCAGGCTGAGGGACCCTCCCATGTACAATTTTGTGCACCAGGCCTCTAGTCTATATATATAAAAGCTTAATATGCTAATTGTCCCTCTGACTGGTCAACCATTTGACCAGTCACTATGATGCGCTGACCACCAGGGGGCAGATGCTTTGACTGGTAGGTTAGCTTGCTGCTGGGGTCCAGCCAATTGGGACTGGGCGAGATGGGCCAGACATGCCCTGGAGCCCTCCCACAGTCCCTCCCCAGCCCTGATTGTGCACTGGTGGGGTCCCTCAACCTGGCCTGAGTCCTCTCGCAATCTGGGACCCCTCAGGGATGTCAGAGAGCTGGTTTCAGGCTGATCCCTGCAGGCCAGGCCGAGGGACCACACTAGTGCAGGAATTCCATGCACCGGGCCTCTAGTATAATATAAACACACATATGCAGAGGGTTTTAAAAAATCATTGTTTTATATGAATGAGACCATATTATATGTGTTTATATTTTGTTTTTTGTTTTTTTCCTGTTCAGCAGTATCTCATGGGAATATCTCCAGTAAACTCAGTTAACAATAATTTTTAATGGCTGAATAATACATTATGAATAAGTGTTTATGAACAAAAAAAGTGTTCCATAATTTATTCATTTACTCTCCTATTGCCACTTAAACATGATTGCAACAAATAGCTTTACACATCTGTTCCTACATCCTGATACTTCTATTTCATTGGGAGAGAGTCCCAGAAGAGGGATGGCTAGGTCAAAGGATGTATTTATTTTTAATTTTAGTGTATTTTGCCAGATTGCCTTCCAAATGTGTTTAACACAACATATTTCCACTGAAAATATATGAAAGTAGTCTTTCCCATCATTCTGCCAACAATAGGTTTTATAGCTCTTGTTAAATCTTACTAACCTGATGGGTACAAAGTGTTATCTTCCTCTTTTTTTTAAGCACTCTTTTGTCAAATGAGCATTTCTTTCAAGTATATCCTTCCCATTTGGATTAACTCAGTGATTTATTTACTCCTAGCTATGCTATTGGATATTCTATTGGGTTGTCTGTCATCTTCTCATGAATGTTTAATAGCTCTTTGTATAGCACACATATTGATTCTTTAGCACACATATTGATTCTTTAATATCTACATTACAAATATTTTCCCATCTTTGTTATTATCTCCTGATTTTATTTGTAATATTTTGCTAGTTTATAGCTTTATAAAATTATAATTTTAAAATTGTTAGACAATACTGAATTTTCATTATTAAAATTTTCTACCCTATGTTTTACAAAATTATTCTTTTTATATATCATCTCTAAGTCTCAATTGTTAATCTGAAAAAAGCAGAATAGGCACATGATTTTTCCTGTGTTTCCAGACTTTTTGAAAGGTCAAAGTGAATTCTAAATTGAAGTCATTGCTTTAAAATTTAGAAGTACCTCACTTGAAAACATGTGTGGAGGGATTTTTGTTAAGGCTATTGAATATAATTTTGAAATTATAATTAAACTAGAGGCCCGGTGCATGAAATTAATGCACTGGGGTGGGGGGTGGGGGTGTCCCTCAGCCTGGCCTGTGCCCTCTTGCAGTCTGGGAGCCCTCGGAGGATGTCTGACTGGCGGCTTAGGCCGGCTCCCCATTGAAATGTTGTTAAAAATCCCATAAAACAGAGTTGGCTTCTACTTCCACCCACAAAAAAAAAAAAGTAAAAAATTGGAAAAAATATATGAGGCAAGGGTAGTCCAAGCATGTGATCACTAAGAAAAGGGAATCACAAAATAAGCCCTATTTCATCTTGGCTCTGTGCCTGAGAAAACTTCCTGACCAAGGCATGAGGAGGTAGAATGTAAACAAGAGGAATACTCTGTCTGGCCCCACTGAGCTGAGGATGCAGAGATGAAAATTCTGGGCTGCCAAAAAGGCTGGAGTCAGAAGGAACAATTGGGAAAGGTGCTGCCCACAAGGAAGACTCTAGAAATTTCTATGGGGAATTCATACACCTGGGTCGAGAGCTTACACATGCAAGACGAGGCTGGTGAGACTAAGCAGAGAAGGATTACTATGCAGACATGATCAGAAGGAATACATTAGAAGTCAAGCCACAGTCCAAGATGTGTTAACAATGCTTTATGATGTATTGTCTAGGGCAGCCAGATATACACTGGTGTTGCAGATGGTCACACTGTCACTTCTATTCAAGTCTTACTGCTACCTTCACCTTTCTCTCTGTTTTTCTTTTTCTTTTTTCCTGAACCTCTTTCATTCTATCAAAATGTATGCCAAAGTTCTCTGGGACCATTATCCAAGTAAAACATACAGATATTCTATTTGCCTATTTTTTTAATGCTATGATTAAACACATAAAATCGATTTGAGGATAGATATAAGACCTAAATATCCCTACCTAGTTATTTAACTCAAAATTACCTAACTAGATGAACTCATTTTCAATGCACACTGTCAACTGTAAAAACATTATTGTTTTGTGACATATGGGGTCAACTCCCCAGTTCAGGAATGAAGGCAAAGAGTAATTCTCAAGAATTAATAAAAGGGGGGCATTTAACCCTACCTTCCTCCAACACCCCTCTAAGGGCAGCCCCTTTTACAGCCCCCAGTGGGCTCACCCATGGAGAGAGATGGCTTTCTCTTGCCCTTCTCTGGGGCATGGAGAGTGGAGTGAAGCCCCCAGGTCCCCTCTAACTCCTTGTGTATCTGTTTAAATATATGGGATTTTAATGGAGTCCTATTCCTAATGACATGATCATTGAGTGATAGCCCATCAGTTTCCTCTCCTGAACCTGCAGTCCCTTCCTCTATTTCTTTCACTCTCTTTTTTGGGTTCTACCCTGTGCCCTCTTCTAGATTCCCATTTATAAGCCTCATCCCTCCTGCCCTGGACTTGTATATGAAACTTGTCTTAATAAACTGATTAGAGTAAGACAGGAAAAAAGAGTTAATAGAGTAACCATCTATGGGGTATGGTTGACTGGCCTGCTGTAGACACTAACTTTATGCTTTGAATATTTCTTTTGGTCTTGATGTCATTAGCATCATGCCCTTTGTGTCTTTGGAAGTTCTTTATGAAATACCTTTGGAGGATTGGCATTTAAGTGGGATTAGATCATCACACTGAAATAAATTCCAATGGTTCTTTTAGGTCCAAAAGACCTTCATTTACAGTTGCTGATTTAATTTGATAATATCAGATACATTAAATGATGTCAAGTAGGTCCTTGTGCATTATCACTCATCCTATATAAATGAAAACACACACACAAACAACAACAACAACTCAGAGACCCAGGTGACAGGTGCCTTTTTTAGCTTGTAAGTGCAGAGCTGAGATGCAGAGCCAGGTTACCTAGTTCCAGGGGCTTTATTCTTTCCACTACCCTTTGCTGCCTTCCTAGTAACAGACACATGCAAGGGCTTTTGTGAGCTTTCCTAATCTCATGGGTGCTGTCTGTAGAAGAGAGGCGGGATACCTGATAGCCAGTCACTTCCTGAGAAATTCCTCTCAGCATTGTTTGAATATGGCATAGAGAGTGACACATTTTGCTGTAGAATCTCCTCCAGCTCTTCCTAGGGAATGAGTTTTCACAGTGATCCCTAACTACATTCTCTTCCATCTTTGTATCCTCAGGGTTTCCTCTCACTCCTTTCATCACGTATCCAGTACCCTATCTGCTATCCTTTTCCTCATTAGCTATTCACACCAGAACTGCGCTGACCTATAATATGGAAGACACTAGCCTCTCATAGCCATTTAAATTCAAATTAGTTAAAATAAGAAAGAATCAAAAATTCAGTGGCTCAGTTTTTCTAGACCCATTTCAAGTGCTTAAAAGCCACATGTGGCTAGTGGGCTACCAAATCAGATACCACACTATATCAGAACAGTCCCATCATGTAGGAAGTTCCATTTATTAGATAAGGCTGCACTAAAGTGTAAGTGACTACCACACAAAATATTTTTCCTTCAGGGAGATCTATATTTAACTGAATCCTTGGACTAAATGAATCCAGCTATGGTATTAGACTTTGCTTATAAAGGGGCTATAAGCATCTAGTCTCTGGGCTCCCCAGAAAGCACAGCACCCAGACTAGTGGTTCTCAGACCTAATGGCACCTTAGAATCACCTAGGAAACTTAAATAACAATATGGGGGTGTGGGGTAGAACAGGACACTGTTAGTTTTGACAGTGATTCTAATTCTGCTTGCATTGAGAACCACACACTTAAGTGGTTGCTTGGCATGTCCTGGTCTGTGATCTTGCTGATTTTGTCTGTCTCCTCCCCTCCTTCATTCAAACATAATCATTGATGGGGAGGCCAAGGTATTGTTTGACTCCCAATCCCCAGTGCCTGACTCTCAGTGGACCATTGGCACATGTGCTCTTTATATGCCTACATTTCTTAAAGGACTAGTACTTACAGCCACCATCTGGCTTATCTGTAAACTCTACGGATGGTTCTTCAAGATGTAGAAAGATGAACCTCTCTGGACAAGGTCATGGTAAGAATTGTTTGTAATTCCCATTCTTTTCTTTAAGAACTAGGCCCCTGTTTACATTGTGTGAATCTTCTGAGTACCCTAAAGCATGGCAACTACTCATAAGGGAGAGAATTCAAAACAAAACAAAACAAAAACTTCTTAAAAATTGAAGGCAGTGGAGAGACAAAGCCTGTACTCTAGAACTCAGGCCATCTCCATCTCTTCTGCTGGCCCTTTTCTAATAACTGGAATTTCCTTTGGAAATCATTTATTCTAGGTAGTTTCCCTCCCCCGGTCTACTATTCTTAGAACACACCTATTAGTTGTAATTTCTTTCCAGCTTTTGAGTTCTTTGTAATGTTTTCCACCATCAGGGATGCCTGTTGTGGTTTATTTTTAATAAACTTATTGCCTATTCCCACTGGGAAACTTTTATGATGGAACTCATAGTTACTCAATTACTTATTTCACGTGTATTATATTTGTAAGCCTCCTGGGGAATGGTGGACAGAAGACACATGGATCTGGCTTGGTCTCTGATTTTCCCTCTTCCCCTGCAGGAGTCTTTCAGCCTGCACCGTGACCAACCTCACCTCCTCCCCCTTTCAGGTTGTGCCGCGGCCTCATCCATCAGGAATTTGAGTAAAAGTAAAACTGGAAAATTCTCCTTTACAATCAACACCATTCTCAGTTCACTTCAATCTTATTCCCCCTGCAACTCTGAAGCGCCTCAGCTGCCTGGGAAAAAGCAAATTGAACTGGGACTCTTTTAAGACCTGAGTAGATTAGAATTTTTTTAAGATTTTCCGTGTCTTTAAAAAAAACAACACTTTCATCCTTCTGAGAAAATGCTTGCAGGTTTTCAAACTGAGGAATAAAATCAATGCAGCTGCGTTTCAAACTGAGAACAATTGTGACAACGTGGATGAACCTTGAGAGTTTTATAGTAAGTTAAATAAGTCTGACACAAATAGACACCATATGATCTCATGTATATGTGGAAGCTAAAAGACAAAAACCACACACACACACACACACACACACACACACACTCACACACACACACTCAAAACACCAAAAAATAAAAATAATAAAACCAACAACAACAACAAAAACAACCCAAACTCGTAGACAAAGAAAACAGATCTGTGGTTGCCAGAGGTGGAAGGCAGTGAGCAGGCAAGTAAGTAAAGGTGTCTCAAAGGTGCAAACTTCCAGTGATAAAATAAAAAAGTTACGGCAATATAATGTACAGCATCATGACTATTGTACATTTGAAAGTTGCTAAGAGAGAGAATCTTAAAAGGTCTCATTATAAGGAAAAGAAAAAAAATGGTAAGATCTAGGTAATCAGAGTTGTTCTGGGACACAGATGTCCAAACATCTGTTTGATAACTCTCCAAGGAGCATATTTTCCCCAACCCCTCCCCCCTTTTTCTACTTTATTTCTGTTTTCATTAAAATTTAGGGGGACATTTTGTTATTTATCTGATACTTAAGCAAATATTGATAAAAATTATGATTTTTTAAAAGCAGGATAAAACTACTAACTGGGAATGGAAAGATAACAGTTAAAATGGAAGTTAGCAGAGTAATAACAATAACAAAATGTCAATAATAATAGTGTCTGCCTTTTTTACACCTTTAGATTTTCTGAGTCCTTAACTGATCTTTATATAACATCCTAGAGAGGCCTAGCAGTAAAGACTAGGACTCTAGTCACCCTCCTTTCACCCCAATAATAGGAAGGACAGAAGAAAAGTAAAGGAAAAAATATACTAGATAATTCATAAAAAAATGAATTGCCTTTTTTTAGGGTAGATGTATTTCAAGGCCCCATATCCTAGAAATTTTAAAATAAGGCAACTTTCTTCATTTTTAATGGAAAGTACAACCACTTAAGGGACTTAAAATTTTGAATGTATCATTTGGGAGAACTTTAATGAGTAGGAATGTCTTACTCATTCTTCCATGATCTCATTATTAATAGCTATAATTCAAAGGCACCATAAAGGTTCAAAGAATGCTTATCCACCGGGAGTTAAGGCCTATTTCTCTTGTACACTAAGAGGGTAATTAAGAGCCTGAAGGCTATGGGGTAAAGGACACAATACATTATTCCAAATGTTTACTTTTTTATTAATCCACTCACCTAGCATTCTTAACCTTTCTCCCTTTCCTCAGTTATCATTAGTAATTCTGAACTCCTTGGAGAACATATCATGGCCTTTTAGGAAGGAGAATAGAGTTAATAAGGATTGTACTTTGAATATCCTCTTTCTGGACAACGCAGTGGTCCAAATACTGGCCCATTCTGTGCAGCTCCTGGGATCCTAGGTAGAAGGAAACAATTGTATGCTTGAGTTTAAAGTCATGATAAATAAATTCTCTTTACACGGATGGGTAATAAGGGGGAAAAACCCATAAAACTTTCCTTGGGCAGAATGTAAAATTAAACAAGACTTGACTCAACCAGTTCAGCAGGCCAGGTCATATGTAGCTGAGGGGCAATAATACAGAGCTCCTTGTGAAGGATGGAAAAAGTCAGCCCATTCCATGGCCAGACTTCACATTCTCCAACCCTCAGGTATTCAGTTTAGTTCAGTTCAATAAATTTACTGAAGGCCAGTGATGTGCTAGCAACAGGAGCTGATGAAATAAATAAGGCATGGTTTTTTGCTGCTAAGAGCTTGGCAATTGGTCACCTGATGAGCTGAATCATGAATTCTTCCCAACACGATTATCGATGCAGCCAGGTTTACTTGGAGCCTTTTATTTCAGAAGATAAATGGATTCTGTCACTTATCTGCCTAATTGTATGTCTTATTCCTCTATTTGAGTTATTTGTTAGTAGGGTTATTGAATATTTCTCTCTAGGTATGTGAGTTTACTTGTTGTCATTTTGCTCAAGTAACTCTGCTTCCTATGAAACTTATCTTTAAGATTTTATCCTTGTTTTTGTTTGTTTTTGTTTTTTTCAAATCTTATTACACTGGCAATTTTCTTCTCTCTTTATCTCAGTTCCTGTAATGTTTTTTCCTCTCTCTTTCTTCTATTAGTTTTTGCCATCTTTTGAACATTGTTTTTACTTTTATTCTTAGAATTCACACACCTCTGTGCTCCCACACAACTTTGCTGTTTCTGTAAAGGAAAAACTCCTTAAAATGCCTATGAAATAAAATACAAACTCTTAACCTTAGAAATGAATATCATCCCTGAGGTTTCGGTAACTCACCTCCCCGACATTTCTCTTCCTACCTCCCAACACAGCCTGCTCCATCTCGCTGCTTGCTGCTCTGTGCCTTCCTGCTTTTATACCCATGCTCGCGATCTTCCCCACTGTGCGTTTCCTGAAGCCTGGCCTGCCTTCGATGTCCATCTCACCTGTGAACCTCATGAAATATTTTATACCTGTGAGCAGAATAACGACGACAAACGTTTGCACCTGCTCGACCTCAGTCAGACACTATGCTAATCACTCTGCATATATTATCTCATCCTCAGGATAGCTTCCTAAAATGGAGGAAACAGAGGTTTAAAAACTTGCTCAAATTCACAAACAAGCAAATGCAGAAGTAGAATTGGATCTCAAAGGTTCCTCCCAACCTAAGGCACAAATATCTCCAAGACACTGAAGGAGAAACTTCAGGCAGTGAAACAAATGAGAAGTTTACAGAAATAATCGAGGTGAGGAGGACAAGCTGAATTAATGGGGTTTGGAAAGAGAGAAAAATGATAGAAATATTGACAGGTGGACAATGCTTGACATTTTATTGAGCCTGAGGACAAAGAAAGAAGCCAAGAAAAAGCCACTGTGACAAGTCTTGGTGATTAGGGAAAGTGGGGATTCTGTCCAGAACCCTAGCCTGCATTGTTCGAATCAAAGCCACACAGAGAATAAAACATTTTGGGATAATACCTTAAGTATAACCTGTTGTAATATTTCCTCTGAGTAACTAAAATTTGCCCCTGGCAGCTCTTCAGCCATGAAGGCGAAGACCTGAGCCTGATCTTATTGCCCAAGGGCAGCAGAGGGCAGGCACTGCAGAGACTATACTAGTACAAAGAACTCAAAAGAAATTAATGTGCTGCTCTCAGTTTCAAAAAGTCAATGATGAGAGGATAGTTTGAAAAAATAAAAGACTATTGCTTAGCAAGAGCCTTGATTTATGGGAGATAAAGGGTTTCCTTAGAATTTCTAAATCTAAGCTTTGAATATGAAGAACCGTACACAGAGGATAGCAGCATGGGGCCCTGACATGAAGACACTTCCAATTAGGCAGGAAAATAAAATAAAAATTCTTTCTATGTCTAAGGAGAGGAGCTGGTAGGATAGCAGATGGAAGAGAGAGTGACAGCAAGGAAGAGAAAGAGAGCATAGAAACACAATAACACAACACAGTTATGCAGAGGCAAAGAGCAAGAGTGGTGTCTGGTCTATGCTCCATTGCCCCCTCACTAAGGAAAAGAGAGAACAGGATCTGGTGTTGGGCACAGGGTAGGAAAAAGCAATAAGTTTGGAATAATCCCAAAGCCAAAGGATTTGCTCCTTCTTTCCTACAGCATGGCCCTTTCAAGAAGGCTTGCCTTTAGCATTATGCCAGAGCAATGGTACCCCAAGAATACAGCAGTGAGCGAACGGCAATTACCAATAATTAAGAAGGGGTTTTGCTGGATGGACTAAAGACATCATTCCTCAGTGTCTCGGGTCTTGTATGTGGAGTGCAAGGGAAAGAGAACATTCCCTATGTCCTGGAAAGGAATGTGGAAATAGTAAGAGAGGTGGAAGAGGTCAGAGGTCAGAGGTCAAGAAGCAGAAGCTGAAGAGTGAGGTGAACTGTAGCACTTGAGGCCACTGCAGAGAAGTCAGCAGGGGAGAGGTATGGATCCCGAGAGAAAAGGGGGGCCTATCTGTGCTCCTGGTGTGAATAGCAGCAGTTCAGGAGGATAGTGACCAGTGGGGTTCCTACAGACCACCGAAGAGGCCAGGGGATGGTGGCTGACTAGGAGCTACTTCTCTTCTCATGCAACGGGCACATTGGCTACTTGAAACATTAAATTACCTCTGGTCAGACAAGTTGAAAGGGGAAGAGGAACTTGAAGCCCGAGTGTTTATTGCAAAAGTACTGATTTAATCAGGAAGAAAGGTTTAGAATTTAAACTGGAATGACTTTAATAAATTTAAAAATATATTTTTATTAATTTCAGAAAGGAAGGGAGAGGGAGAAAGAGATACAAACATCAATGATTTGAGAGAATCACTGATCTGCTGCCTCCTGCATGCCCCCCGCTGGGGATCAAGCCCGCAACCTGGGCATGTGCTCTGACCAGGAATCGAACCATATGACCTCCAGGTTCCTAGGTTGACGCTCAAACACTGAACCATGAAGGTCGGGCTAAATTTAAATTGGCAAGTAGAAAAGGCAGAAAGTTCTGTGGAGTGGTCTTTACATAAAACAGTTTACTTAAGTTATAGAAAAATAATTTCATAGTTTTCTGAATCTGCATCATAGTGGGTCCATTTTGACTTCTCCACTATGAATGGCCTCAAATCAACTTTGTATTTCATGGTGTGGTGCCCAGATTTGTATCATTATCAAATAGGGGCTCTCTGAAAAGCTTCTTATTTTAACCGTTCCCCCCTTACTATGCAGGTGCTAAATGCAGATATTAAATTTTTAAAATAATAAAACATCATTCACTAAAATCTATGTGCCTAGTAAATGTGAATAACCAAGGGCAAAGTCCTACTTGCCCACTGTAACTACACTGACAAAAATAGGGAACATAAAAAAAAAGTTTAGGGAAAGAAAAATGTTAAATTCATTTTCTGAATAATATTTTTATTTTACAATAGTTTAAAATTTGCAGAAAAACTATAGAGATAGTACAGAGAGTTTCCATATACCCACACCCAGTTTCTCCATTATTAACTTATGTGAGTATGGTACATTTGTACAATTAATAAACAAATATTTATACATTGTTATTAACAAAAGTCCATACTTTATTCATATATTCTTAGTTTTTATCTAATGCCTCTTTTGTTCTCAGATCCTTTCAGGAATCCACAATACATTTAGTTGGCATATCTCCTTAACCTCCTTGGCTATGACAGTTTCTTGGAATTTTCTTGTTTGGATGATCTTGATAGTTTTGAAGAGTATTGGCCAGGTATTTGGTAGAATTTCCTTCCACTGAGATTTTTGTGATTTTTTTCTCGAGATTAGACTAAGATTATAAGTAAGACCACAGAGGATGTGATTTTTTATCACATCATATTAAGGACATATACAATCAACATGACATTTCCCTGTGGATGTTGATCTTGATGATCTGGCTGAGGTCATGTTTGTCAGGTTTCTTCCCTGTAAAGTTCCTCTTTCCCCCTCCTTTCATGAAGTACTTTTTGGAAAGAAGTCACTGCAAAGCTCAAACATAAAAGAAGGGAAAACTGTGTTCCACTCCTTTGAAGGGGAAAGTATGTTCATAAAATGTATTCATTATTGACACACAAATTTTGAGATGCCTCAGAGAAATGTAGTGGGAATTCTGTGAGTGTTAAAATATGAAAACTTTTAGATCCATAGACAATCAGGGCAAAAGAAAGTGTGAGAGTGAGAGCTATATAGGGAGAAGAGAGACAAAGAGAGTGTCGTAGAGGGGTGTCTAGAAGATGAGGAGCCAAAAGAGGGAGTTAGAGGAACAATCAGTGGGGTAGAGGGAGAATGGGTATAGAACAGAGTCCTAGAAGCCAAGGGAGAACAGTTTCAATAAGGAAAGGACAATCAATGATGCAAAATGGTACAAGAAGGACAAGAAAGCCCAAGAAGCTTTTTTGGGTTTGGTAACTAGAAAGCTACTGATTACTTATTATTCATTAATTTTGTGCCCCTATCAATGAACAGAAACTGCAATGTGCTCGTTTGCACTTCTGCTATTATCAACTCAGCCATTCCCAGAGCTGAAGGTCCTGTCCCCACCCAGCTAAACTCTGATCATGTCTTATCTTGGTTTTTCAATGAATTATTTGTCACCATTACTACAAATTTGCATTTCACCACATTCAATGGGATTAGGGAATTCCTGACTTGGAAAATTGTTAGCATGCTTTGATATTACAGTTGGGTATTGACTTATGAAAGACTATTTCCTTGAGTGACCTTTATTTAAGTTTGGAGGGCCTTAAGAAAATAATGGGATGCTTAGAGTGCAGACATATCATGAGCATGGTACATTGACAGAGATCTCCTTGGGGACTTTGTATGCAAATACCTCATATGCCAGCAATAGGAGAAGGAGCAATAGGAGAAGGAGCGGTACAGTGGGAAAGGCAGGGAAATGGAGTGAGGAGAGCTGCATTTGAGCACAGCTTGCATTTCTCTTCGAGCTGCATGATGTCAATGGAGACTCTTCATCTCTTGGGTTGGCCTCTTCCTCTAAAGTGAGCAGGCTGAGCCCGTGGGCAACCTATGTGTTAATTTATACATTCTATGATCTGAAGTGCACATGATTTGGTGTTGAATAAACTTGAGATATAAAGAAATGTTTTATTCAATATATCATTAAGCATTTTCCTTCTGAACTAACTACTCTTGAGACAAAAAAAAAAAGAATAGCACATTTATATTTAGGTGAAATTCATTTGTTTTCTAAAGTCAGTATTAAATTGACAGCCTCAAGCCTTTGGCAAATATTTCAGTCAGACCCGCATCAGAATGTGGCTCTTTTAAGGGGCCGTGGAAACTATCAATTCTAAACCAAGTACTTGAGATCCCACATAGACCCAAATCACAGGAAATTAAGCTTTTTAGGGCCTTACTTTTCAAACGCTGTCCTTGAAGTGATATTTGGTAGGTAAGCCTATCCCTCCAAGACAACATTATTGTTGGGATGAGTAATTCGGGACTTTGAGATATATATTTGAATAATAACTATTCTGAGAAATTCTGTTAGAGATAATATATGTAAATCACCCAGCTATGTCTGTGGCTCATGGCAGTCACTCAATATTTTCAAATTTTTATAAAACAATGCTCAGCTTTCATTGGGTGCTAAATAACCAAATTAGCAATGGTCAGAGTACCTTCCTTTCTCTCCCAATGCAATGGTCAGGCACTAGTGACTTTTCTTTTCCATTTGTGGGTTCCTCGGGAGATTATATGCAAATCTTTGTATTTTGAGCCATTTAAAATATGTACTAATGAAGATAATTTGTATACACAACATGTGTTTTGGAAAGAAACATTTTATTTTATAGGAAAAGTGCTGCAGAGAAAGATTTCCTTCAGGATCTATGTCCAACAACCCCAGTTCCGTGAAGACTGCACAGCCTATTCTGGATAGAAGCCTGGTTTCCATCCCATTCATAGCACCTGGGAGCGAATGAAGTCCAGCTGGATGCTTATCGTGCTGCTCTATTTATTTGTGTTCAGGTCTCTGTCCCTTAACCAGCTCCTAAGCCCCCTGGGAAAAGATACTGTGTCTTTGCCTGACATCCAGTTACTCACTATCTATTTAAAGAACAGAAGTTATATCTAGATTCCAAACCTGAAGATAAACCCAGTATTAAAATCCAGGTGTCAGGGGTGGTGCTAAGGGGTCACTGGGTGGGAGCAGTGGGGAGGGGTTGTGGTTAAATATGTTCCATTATCTCCTTTGCCACCACCAAAGGTTTGCCAAATAAAGTCAGGATACAGCCTGGCTGGTGTGGCTCAGTGGTTGAGTGTTGACCTATGAACTAGGCAGTCAAGGTTTGATTCCTGGTCAGGGCACATGCCTGGGTTGCAGGCTCGATCCCCAGTAAGGGGCGTGCAGGAGGCAGCCAATCAATGATTCTCTCTCATCATTGATGTTTCTCTCTCTCTCTCCCACTCCCTTCCTCTCTGAAATCAATAAAAATCTATTTTAAAAAAATTCTACTTCTGTACTTTTTTTTGCTCAGTAAAACAAGAGGTCATAATATTTTTGCCCTGGCCAGTTTGCTCAGTGGCTAGAGCATCGGCCTGTGGACTCAATATTCCCAAAGGATTTTTTTTTCTTTTTTCCCAGCTTTACTGAGATATAACTGACATATAACATTGTGTGAGTTTACAATGTGCACAGTATTGATTGGAGATTATATATATATATATATATATATATATATATATATATATATATATATATCGCAAAATGATTACCACTCAAAGGATTATTGAAATAGTGTTTCTCCAACATCATTTTAACTTTGTAAGACTTGAGGGGAAAATGTCATTACAACTGCTTGGGTACTGTTCAAGATGATAGGTTCTTTTCCCTCACAAATTAATTTATTCTTTAGATATAATTTCCTCAACAAGTATACAGACCATAAACAAATCCCTGTGCAATTTGTGCTTCTTAACTGATAAGTACTAGTGTGGCAGGAAGCCCTCAAATGTACAGCATGCCTCTCTTTATTGAGATTTTAAGGACATTTTATTTTTATTATTATTTTTATATTTTTTAAAAAATATGTGTTTATTTTAGAGACAGAGGGAGAGGGAGAGATAGAAACAGCAATGAGAAACATCGATTGGCTGCTTCCTTTACGTCCTATACTGTGGATTGAGCCTGCAACCTGGGCACGTGCTCTGACCAGGAATCGAACCAGTGACCTCATGGTGCATGGGTTGACACTCAATCCGCTGATCCACACTGGACAGGCAGGTTATTTTTAAAATACAAATATAAAAAATAAGATGTAGAATATAACGTTTTAGTGAATCATCAGTTACACCTCATGACTTCAGAAATAGTCCTGTGTTTCTGTCTACTCGAGAGCATGCGGCAGGCATCTTTCCGGAGAGGAATATCTGGGAAGCATCAATCTACTCTATTTCAAACCCATGATTCTCTGTCTTTTACAGTTTATTTAGACATCCCTTCACATTTTATCATCTCTTTCTTAAGGTGCTGCAGTTTTGGATGTCAATTCAATACCGTGAAAAGAGAGGAGCAGATTTTAGGTGTAGCTCTTCCATTGCTGCGTTTTTCTTCTCACTGAGAAGCAGATTCAGAAGATGCAATACCCCCTTCACCACTCATTGATTAGGACTCTTTGTACTGTCTGTTGATCTAGCATCTACTTTACTGTCCAGAGACGGAAAGGTTGATAGGCCCACCTGCACAATTCATGGCAAGCTTAGACTGAAACACTTGAACTTACATTTTACTCTACACTGCACATCATGTAAGTGCTTCACAATATTCTATTTTTACTTAAGCCAAACTTCTGTGGTTTGCACTATTATTTCCCTCATTTTATAAATAAGGAGATTGAAGTTTTGTCGTTTTAAGTAACTTGTCATGGCTACATGGCCAGTAAGTTGCCGAGCCTTATTTTATTCTGATGATTGGACTTCAGGGCCTGTATTTTTATTATTTTTTATTTTTCTCAACAAGGGGTTATTATTATAAATATTTATAACACATTTAAAGACACAGAAGTAGAGGTTAGTTTATGCACATAAGCATTATCCTTAGCTTGAAAGACTGGAAGAAGGCATTCTTTTAACAGCTATGTTTCATAGGCAGTATTGAAATAAAGTAGTTAGCGATTAAATAGTCTCTTGGCAGGTCAGAATTCAATGCTGACTGCTGGGAAAAAGGGAGGCACATGCCTGCCTCTGGTTAACATCTAAATTACTTGGTTTTTAGATAAGTTGGACACTGACAACTTGTCAATACAATAAAAAAAACTTTCTCTTCTTCAATGATAATGCCCTTTTCCTGTAATAATCCAAGATGTCCTTAAGAATGGGGCCTGATGATAAATTACTCCCTGATAGAGCAGTCCAACATTATAACATTCTTACACACACACACACACACACACACACACACACACACACAGAAATTTGGCAGATATTTTTTAATGTTCAGTTAATGTACAATTCCAAGTCACTCTTCAGACAAATCAATTGGTTCTGTACTTTGGTACAATCTGCAGATAACTCTTCCTGGCAGGTCCATCAGAATAGAGTGCAACTTAGACCAGCTGGTCTGAAGAACTCATACTGAATGTCTTGCTGGATTACTGGTACTACCTGGCACTGAACTCCCTGAGTTAAAATCCTTGTCATTATATTTTGTGACAGGGATCAGGAAATTCTTTTTGTAAAAGGCCAGAAAGAACATATTTTAGGCTTTCTGACCATATGGTTCCTGTCACAACTACTCAACTCACATTTCCCCATGAAAGCAACCACAGGCTAATACATAAAATAATGAGGGTGGCTGTGTTCCAATAAAACTTTATTGATAAAAACTAGTAGTGGGCTACATTTGACTTGTGGGACATAGTTTTCTGACCTCTGTTCTATGATATAAAATCCTGAGGCCTCTTCCTAAGGGTAGTATTGTATGGAATCTAGATATATCAATGCTTGTTTGCACCAATGAAGGGATACATTTTCCCAAGGCAAATATACTCTCAGTGTCCTTAATTCTCATAATGAGATGCCAACTTTACTTGCATACATAATAAAGTATGAGAAACATATAGACTACTAATATAATATACATGCTCTGTAGAAATTTTTCAAATAACTACAAAATCTGAAACTTGGGGATCTCTTCTTGCAAAAATATGTTAAAACAAATATGTTTCAATATGCAATAGATCTGAGATTTTTAAAATGAGTAAGATTGATCTAGGCAAAGTATAAAATGAGATTGAGAAAAAGAGTATTTCTCGGCAGAGCTTCAGTATGTGCAGAAGTCCTGGAACAGGAGAAAGCTACTGTGTGGGATCTGTAAGAAGCTGAGGGTGGCTTAAACATAAAGAGCAAGGAAAAGAGTGACACAAGGACAGATGGGTCACCTTAAAGTCAATGTGAAGGGTTGTGGTCTATATCCAGAGGGCAATGGGATCATACCAAGGAGATTTCAACAGTGACACAGAAGAATTAGATTAAGATTTTAAAAGGTGACTCTTGAAGTATGCAACAGACTGACGTATTTCAGAGGGAAAAGGGGGGGGTGGGTAGGAGGGTGGAAAGAGAGTAACCAAAGAGCTTAAATGCATATATGCATAGCCCATGGACAGACAACAGTGCAGTGAAGGCCTGGGGAGGGGGCAGGAGCTGGGTGGAGGGGGTCAATGGTGAAAAGGAGACTGAGAAGGAAGGAAAGGGTGCAGGGAGAAGCATTTGATGCTGTTGAACAGTGCAGATGAGAGAGACTGGTAATTTGAATTAGAGTCATGGCCATGGGAGGTCAAAGAACATGCCATACACAAATTAGATGTTTGGAGTTCAAAGCTACAGGATTTAACGTCCATGGATGTGGGAAATAAGGGAAAGCAGGAGTCAGATATGACTTCTAGATTACATAATTGAATAAACTGAGTGCATGGTGGGGGCATTTCCTGAGACATTGGTGGAGGGTCAGGTGGTAGAGGGTGTGAGAAAATGTTTAATTTTGAACATGTTTAATGTGTGTAGCTTTAGAGTCATCCCAATAGAAATGGCAAGTAGAGTCTGGAGTACAAAGAAAAGAAAGGAGCTTAAGTAATGGAATCAGAAGACATTAGCAAAGAGATGGCTAAGTGGAGCTTGGCTGCCAGATGAGATAGAGTAGGGAGAGAGTTAGAAGAGCCCAGAGCACCGTGGTGAGGGACCCCAGGTTGAAAGGCCGTAGAAGAGGATGCTGTCAAGGGTACCTGATTTTCTTTCTGAAAATCCAAATGATGTACTTGTATGTACTGAGTACTTACAATATGTCAGGCACCAATCTAGGGCCTTGGGCTACAGCAGTGAAGGGCCTGAAGTCCTTGCCTTCGTGGAGTGAGAAGGCACCTATCTAACAGTAAATGATGAACAAAAGTCTGAACGCTCTCTTTGTTCAGCAGGTATTGCTTCTGGAGGCCAGCAGAGTGCTAGCCTTCGCATCACAGGTCTTCTCCTCATAGGTCCTGTCAGAGATCTTAATGCCCCATATACGTTGCAGAAAATAGCCGCCAGACGAGACTGGGTGTTTCATTCTCAAAGGTCAATCAGGGGGCAGGTGAGGAAATGCATGGAGAGGCGTCGGGTTAGCAGTGCACAGTGAGGTTACAGTTTTCCTGATTCTCATCTATTCACAGTGTCAGGGGGCCAGAGAGTAGAGGGGACCCGCACAGAGGAAAGGACTTTCACTAAGCAAGGCAGGCTAGTCCAGGAGTTTTTGACACCATGTTTCTACTCAGATATAGCTTTTAAAAGTGCAGCAGACATTAACTTCTCTCCTTACACACAAGGATGCTAAAAGAGGTGCATGAGTGGGGTGAGAGAAGAGCTCTCAGAACTTCCTGGGGAGCTGGGCTTTTTCCTTTTTTTTTTTTTAATTCTCACCTGAGGATATTTTCCCATTGATTTTTAGAGAGAGTGGAAGAGAGAGGAAAAGACAGAGAGAAACATCGATGCGAGAGAAACACATCGATTGGTTGCCTCCTGTGGGAGCCCTGACCAGAGCCCGGGCCGGGGAGGAGACTGTAACCAAGGTAAGTGCCCTTGACCGGAATCAAACCCAGGACCCTTTGATCCACAGGTCGATGCTCTATCCACTGAGCCAAACCAACCAGGACTGGGCTTTTCTTTTTCAAACTACACAGGCCCCACTGAAGCTTCCCCTTCTGTCCCCAGGGAGCTCCCCCTACTGTCCCTTGGGCAGCCTGACAACCTAGCACCACAGTCTGCCCTTCTTCATCTAGGTCTGAGAGGGGTGGGCACTGAATTTCTTTAGATACAACTGAAATTTTAAAAATTCTTTATGTTGACCCATCTAAATTTAATTTTTTTCTACTGTGTATATATAAAGACATAGATAAGATGAAATGCAAACTGGGAACATATTTGAAAATACGTATGAAAAACAAAGAATTAACATCGCTATGCAAAGAGCATGTGCAAATTAATTTAATATAATGTAATAAAACTAAATTTCCACAGAATGATTGGCAATGAACAGTAACATGGAATTCATAAGACATGAAAGCAAACAGCCCTCAAGAACTGAAAATAGCTTCACTAGTAATAAAAGAAATGTCAATTAAAAATAAAATATACTTCATTAGTCATATTGCAAATGTAAAATATAAATAATCCTGGGAAATGGGCTTTATCACATGACCTTGTTGGGACTATGACTTGTTATATATAGTGGAAGCAGAGAGGCAATATATTTAAAAATGTTGTGTCAGGTACAAACAGTTGTGTTAAATGACACCTATTTTAACATGGAATATTTTCAGAATGTCTTGCAGAGTGTTTTCTAAAATGTAAAAAAAGTAAAGTGATTCAATAATTCAACTGAAAAACCATAAAAATTAAGATGTGCTCTATAGAGTTTTAAATTACTTTTTCACTAAAGCAAATGCACAATCTCTTACCTAAAAGTCAATCTCATACCTATGCATCTTTAGTAACAAGGAATATTAGCTTTAAATGTCTGAAAATGCATTGAGTTTTATGAAGTATGGAAAGCAGGTGTATTGACAAAATTAGACCTTGTATAGTGGAAATCTGGCAACATTCTAGTTTTGGCATTGCATTTGTCATTGCATATGATAAGGTCTAGGTATTAGACTTACTAGTATTTACACACTGTATGTTTTTGACCTAGCTTGTCTGTCTTGCATTGCTTAAAGGAGCTAGCCCTGGGAAAGACTATTAGATTGTTTTATGCATTTTTTAAAAGCACATTAATCTATAATTTGTAAGTTTATAATGTTTTCCTTGGTAGTTTTAATTTTTGATTTGCACATATTTTTAAAATTTTTTTTTATTGATTTCGGAGAGGAAAGGTGAGGGAGAGAGAAATAGAAACATCAATGATGTGAGAGAACCATTGATTGGCTGCCTCCTGAATGCCCCCTACTGGGGGCTCAACCACTGAGCCATTCTGGCTATTTGCACATATTTAACAAGATTGCTTAAGACAAGAGGATGTGGATGTGTTGATAAGTGTGTCATAAGCTGTGCCTTACAGCAGACAGGTAATTCTGCTATTGACAAAGGCAGATTCACATTGGTTACTGAGCCGCGTCCAGCACGACCAGTGGTGAACCTGAGGGGATGATGGATTAAAGAAAACAGACAAGAGAATATAGCTGGAGCTAAGTGGGACACTATTCTCGGATGGAGAGACAGTACCACAGCCTGCAAGCCGAGTCTTTATTTTATAGTCAGATCCCACGAGGCAAAGCAAGGGCGTGGTCAAGATGTTTACAATGTTCTCATGGGTTTCGAATCTACTTGATTACATGTACCTGAGAACTCTATGGAGCTTTGTTTTGCCAGCACTTGTTGCACCTCCCACAGCCCACATCACTCAGTCACCTGGGACCACAGGTTCGGACCATAAGGTCAAGCTTACAACCATAGCCTTTGGCTATAATTGTACTGGGAGGGCTCTGCCCTCCAAGCTGGGACCTGCACGTGGCTTTGCCACGAGAGGACCGTGCCCTCTCATTAGTCCGAGGCTTGAACCTGCCCAAACGCTGTAGCCGCTCTCCACAGGTTACTTCATGAGTGCAGTTTCCATAGTGAAGAAACATCTATTTTGGATTACAAAGAATTTTTTTCTGATACATTCCAAACGAAGAGAAAAGGATACACTGGTAAAGTTCTATAAGGCACTTCCCTAGAACTGTACAGACATGACCAATTTTAGTTAACCAGGTACTTCAAAATGTGCTACTTATGTTTAACAGGCAGGAGAATGGAAACTTTAAAAAATATTTTTTGGAATTAACATGTTTTAACAAATTAGGAATTGATCCCAAGAATTTCAATAAAGGAATCACCAAAGACTCTCACCGTTGGTAACGGGAAAGCCGTCTCCTTTGGCACAGGTCCTCTTTGCTGGGTTTCCTTTTCCTACAATTCCCTAGCACGATATTTTAGTAGCTGCTGGTTTCATTTGGAGGCTAATAAAGTAATACTGTTGATTAAGAGGATTAAAGTCACTCTCCCCTTGGCTCCCATTCCTGCATGAATGAGTTGCATATATGAATGTAATCCAGATACGGAAAAGGCAGAAGCCAGAAAAAATAAGAACCACTGAGAAAGAAAGTGAGGAGAAAAAGCCAAGCTTGAATGAGAACTGTATTTGTGACTTTGCTACAAAATTTGTTACTGGAACATTTGGACAATTGTCAAAAAAATATGTCAGATTAACCTTTGGGGCACCAATAGACATTGCTGGTGTCTATGTCAAACTACCTAAGGTTTTTCCTTTTAACTATAGCAACAGACACTACTAGGCAAGTTTTTTCAACCTATTTTTGGTGCATGAACACCTTTGGTGAAGTTTCCTAACGTAATATTTTTAAATGCATACAATAAATAGGGTACTAGTTTTCTATTTATTGCTGCATAACAAATTACCACAAACTTAGTGGCTTACACCACACAAATTATTAGCTTACAGTTTGAAGGTCAGAAGTCTGAGAGAGGTCTTACTGGGCTCAGATGAAGGTGTTGACAGGGCTCATTCCTTTCTGGAGGATGTAAGGGAGAATCTGTTTCCTTGTCTTTTCCAGTAGAGGCCACCCTTATATTCCTTGGCTCATGGCTCCCTTTTTCCAACTTCCAAGTTTGCAAAGGCTGATCAAGTCCCTTGCACATCCCCCTCTCTGCCCACACTGGGAAAGGTTCTGTGCTTTTAAGAATGCATGGGATTAGATTGAACCCACCTGGATATCCAGGGTCATTTCCCACCCTGTGGTCCTTAACCTGAATCAAATGTGCCAAGCCCCTTTCACCACATAAGACAATATACCCACAGGTTCTGGAGAATAGGGCATGGGCATCTTTGGGGGCCATTATTCTACCTAATTAGGATAATAGTTAAAAATAATTATGTGGAAAAAATTATGTGATTAAGAATATGTTTGTCTTTATTAACACAGTAATAGTATCTAAAGCATCTTTAATAATGTCCATACAGTCAAGATGGTATTGGGCATAAATGACTTTTCAATATATCAGTAATGGCTGCAACAACTGTAATGAGGTATGAGAATATCTGTAATTTTTATTGGTGACAGAGTCACAGGACTTGCTATACAAATTGCTTTGTTGTTTACATTCACAATTGTAGGACATGATAAATTTTAGCAGATTAAAAGAGTAAAGACATGTCTTTCTTTTAGTCAAAATCACAGATCCTTCTTTGGCTTAAGAACCACTTAATAACAACAACAAAAAATCCTATTATCTTCAAGCTTTGCTTTTTCAGAAAACCTTCTTGAATATTTCTAGCTCCTCTTGGCCTCTTTCCCAACTCTGATTTTTCATTCTTTCCATACCCAGCAACAGCCTAAACCCTTGGTCTCATCTTTAATATATTTTTATTGATTTCAGAGAAGAAGGGAGAGAGAGAGAGAAACATTAGAGAGAGAATCATTGATAGGCTGCCTTCTGCATGCCCCCTACTGGGGACCAAGCCAGAAACCCAGGCATGTGCCCTGACCTGGAATTCAATCAAACTGTGACCTCCTGGTTCATGGGTTGATGTTCAACCACTGAACCACACTGGCCGGACAACCCATGTTCTGTTCTCTCTCAATCATTTGACATTTTATCATACATTGTCTTGGGATGCTAAATATCTTTTCCTGTGAATTTTTCTTACCACTCTGAAAAGCTTGGAATCTTTGTAAGTAGAAATGATACACATCTTTGTTTTTTTGGTTTTTTTCTTTTAGTGGGGCTTTAAGGGCTTTTAGGGTAATAATGAGTGAATGTCTATGATGCGATTCACCAATGAACCAATCATTGATTCCCCCTTGGAATTACATATACATTTTGGTAAAATGGTAAATTTCAAGAATGTGCTTGTTTAGCTGAGAGTCTTTTTGAACTAGGTCTCACAATAAGGTGTATTCCAAGAAAAGATTCTTGGTCTGAGAGTTGGAATTTTTTTCCTCCTTTTCTCTTCCAACAACCAGCTTTGAGATCCTGAGCAAGTAGCTGCATCTCTCCTGGGCTTCATTCTGTCCTTTGCAGAATGGAAGGGTTGGATTAGATCACCTCTAAGGGTCCTTCCATCTCTAAGAGTTCATGAACCAAAGAGTTTATGTCACCTTCATCAGCATTAATAAAATTTTTAACACTTCATTAGGACTAAATTCAAGTTTCCAGGATTATTCAGCTTCACCAAGTAGTTAAGAAATTTAAATGTTCAAACACTGAGACTTTCCTGAGGAGGTAAATAGTGACCAAATCAAACACACTCCTCATAAGATTCATTCCTTCTTGTCAAAAGACCCATTATATATTTTCCTTTTATGCTTTCTTTTGATCTTATCCACCTTAGTCTACTGGAATAAGGGGCAACTCAAATGCCACCCTCTCAGTGAAAGGTCCTGCTCCATCTTCCCTAATTTGGAGAAAATAAATTACTAAGTTTCAGCAGCAATTCATGAGTGTTTTCTTTTTGGCACTTAAAGCTATGCCTCCAATTATGTTTATTTATGCATGTCTAATCCCTAATTAGATTTGTGCAAATCTAATCCCTAATTAGATTTTAAGCTCCTGAGCAATAGAGAATTCTAATGAAACTTTGTGCCCTCAGGTTACTAGAATATAAACTTATCTTCTGATTTTCTTTGCTTATTGCTCCACATAATTCTAAAATTATTTTCAAGAGGATTACTATCTGATACATATATGGAGTGGGCAAAAGTAGGTTTACAGTTGTATGTGCAACAGTCTATTCTGTATTGTTATTAATTATTGTATTCTTTATTTGTACTTTCTCTTATTATTTCATACTCTTAATTATAATTTGTCTTTTAGGTAATGATGTCTGGTAATTTAACCTACTTTTGCCCACCCTTGTATATATAAAAAATCATCAAAATGTGTACTCTAAATACATAAAATTTCTGGTATGTCAAATTATACTTCAATAAAATTTTAAAAAAGTTTTAACTAAAAAAAAAAGGTGAGGGTAGACAGAGGAGTCAGATGGGAAAGTTTCTATCATTCCACCAGCCAAAGTGTAAAACTTTGAGGATAAAAAAATATATATATAGATAGCCCGGGTGTTGTGGCTGAGTGATTGAACATTGACCCAGGAACCAAGAGGTCACTGGTTCGATTTCCAGTCAGGGCACATGCCCAGGTTGCGGGCTTGATCCCCAGTGGGGGCCGTGCAGGAGACAGCCAATCAATGACTTCCTCTCTCATGGATGATTCTATCTCCCTACCTCTCTCTCTTCCTCTCTCTCTAAAAATCAATAAAAATATATTTTAAAAAATATAGATAAAACCTGTGATGGACTGAATCAGTGAAAATATACCTCTACATAATAATATTCAAAAAAGAGAAAAAAATTGTTACCATTTGAGGTGGTACTAGAACTTCAACTTTGAAAATTGATAACTAAAGAGAAAGAATTAAGCATTTATTCTGCCTTGCCAATAAGAACTGTATTTCAGAGTAACCAAATATTCCCATGTAATTAAAAAACAAAAACTCTCCTTTACAGAATAATGCTACTTAATAAATACAGAAGACAGAACTAAAAATATAATTTTACAAATCCAATTAAGTATTATCTCGGACAGAACATATCAATTGGTATTTTTGGTTTTTAAAAATCAAACATTATCTTAATGGTTGACAGGAAGCTGGACTTTTAATAATGCCAAAATAAAGCTTTAGCCACAGGAGGGAAACATAACTGAACAAAGGAGGAAGCAGAATGTGTTTATCCTGTTTCATTGGTCACCATTAGCATCATTAAGGCTGGGTCAACCAGATTTTAAATTACTGACATGACAAAACATAACAGTACATAATGGCAATCAACATGACCTATGCTATATGATAATTCTAACATGCTAAATACCTTTTCATGTAACTTCTTCACAAGAAATACTGGGGATAAAAAAGATCCCCAAATCCAAAGATATCTAGGTTGCATATCTAGAGATACAAAACTGGTCTAGTCTCTTAAACAGTGGGTGTCAGTTAAAAAAAAAAAAAAAAAAGACTGGGCTTGATTATAAAATAGACTTAGACATAACCAGATGAAATGTGAGGATGCGTCAGTTATAATGGTCATCTGAGCATCAATTCAGGAAATCTGAATATGTTCTGGGTATTAGATGAGACGAAGATTTACTAAAAAGGAAAGTAGAGATTCATTGCCTCAAAAAAACCCCTCACAGGTTATAAAACAGTATGTAAAGTATGATCTCATTCAGGTTAAAATGCACATAAACACACAGAAAGCATATGTATTACGGTGTTACTGCTGATTTTGCTATGGTTGAAATATAATTTTTTACTTTATTTTTATCTGTCTAAATTTTCTCATTTTCCACAATGAAGATAATTGTTTCTGCAATAATAAAAGGTTATTTTTAAAAATGAATCACAATATAGTTGTGGGCAAAAGTAGGCTTACAGTTGCATTATGACATTCTTTTGAGTTAATAAAGCTATTGTAATAATCAGAACCTGCATGTCTTTTTCAATACAAACAACTGCAAACCTACTTTTGCCCACCACTGTTTATCATATGCAGACACAAACCCATGTTTAACAAGATTCTCTATGTTATTCTACTGCAATACTGGGATTTTAAAAATAAATGGTACCAATAAACAATGAACTAATCTGCTAATCAAGCAGCTTGGAAAAAAGTTAGTCCAAGTTACTATAGCAAAACCTCTCAGGCTAATTAATTTCGAAAATATTTAAAATAACAGGGAATATTTATAAACAGTATCTCAAATGCATTTAAGAGAATCAGTAAGTATATCTACTCATTAAATGTATCTACTCACATTTAAATAACTAAAGGCATGCATGGGCTTTTTAAAATTATTATTATTCCCAGTATTTATCCCCTTTAAATTCAGCATCACAAAAGGCAGGTCTGTTGTTTTCAATCCCCACACCTGTAGAAATAAAATCTCCATTTATGAGAAAAACAGTCCGTAGATTATTTTTATATCATCCTATATAGAAATCATTCCAAAAAAAAAAGAAGCAAAGAAAAAAAGGAAGGAAGGAAGGAAAGAAGGAAGGAAGGAAAAAAGAAAGGGAGGAAAAGGAAACTACTGCACAAAGGAAAAAAATAGATTAGTTTTATTCAGGGTCATAAGAATCATTTTTAAGGGTTCAGTACACTAGTCACATTTTAATTGAGGAAATTCATAATAAACATTATTATTATATTTATGTTGAAGTCCACATAGTAATGCTTCCTGAAAGATGAAAGCTGTCCAATATCTTAAAAGAAAATGTTTAAAATAAATATTGTAAGTTTAAAATAAAAATAGTAATGTTACTTAAAATAAAAAGAAAAAAACCCAGGCTTGTCTGGGAAACTCAGGACTCCCTAGTAATGTGTTTCACTCTCTTCAAGATGATATTAATCTATTGCATCAGCTATTCAAGTCCTGCTTTCTCTCTGGACTTGCAGTCCATTTGCTGTCAGGCCATAGGCTCCAGTGTATGTGCTCATGCCCTGTATTCACTGCCTACCACCCAGTTATTGGAACACAGAGCCCAGATAATAGAAAAATCCAGCTGTTACACCTGTTAATGATAGGAATTGTGACATTGATTTGCCTAGTGACCTTGATAATGTGAAGTTAACTTAAAACATCTCACTGTAGTCATAACAATTTAACTGATGATTTACCTACATAGATGATACTTATTGTATGAAACTAGAGGTCTGGTGCACAAAACTCAAGCACTCAGGGCGGGGAGGGGAGGTCCCTCAGCCCAGCCTGCACCCTCTTGCAGTCCGGGAGCCCTTGGGGGATGTCCAAGTGATGGCTTAGGCACGCTTCCTGTGGGACAGCCATGAGCCCGGCTTCTGGCTGAGCAGTGCTCCCCCTGTGGGTGCGCACTGACCATCAGAGGGCAGCTCCTGCGTTGAGCGTCTGCCCCTGGTGGTCAGTGCACATCATAGCGACCAGTCATTCCACAGTTTTGGTCAATTTGCACATTAACCTTTTATTATATAGGATAGGTAATGTGTGCTTAGAAACTTTCAGTATTATCTGTGCAGCCTCAGGCAAATTTATTGCTCTGTGGTTGCCTCCTCACTTGTAAAACAGAAACAATGAGGCAAACAAAACCCACCTCTCAGGAATATTGGCAGGATTATATGAATGTGCATAAAATACTTAGAATAGTGCCTGGTATTTAGTAAGCACTCAATGATAGCTATTATATTACTACAAGAGGCCTGATGCATGAAATTCGTGCAAGGGGCTCAGCCCTCGCAACCACAGTGGCTTGCCTTTGCCCTCACAGCCCCGGCTTCCTCCATAAGGTCGTTCAGCTGTTTGGTATAATTAGCATATTACGCTTTTATTATTATAGATTAAAGTATCGCTTACTTGGAATTAGTCCTACTTAAGTATACTCCAATGAATGAGCTTTCCATCTCAACATTCCATGTAGACATCGGATTACAACCAACCAGATAAGCATATCTCCAATGAGGAGTGTCTTTGTATTTTGTGATCTCTTTTAAGGACAGAACTTTTCTACTGGTAGTTTATGGTCCAAACTAGATGACCTGATCCAGTTGTATTGGTTCATAATATGAGTAAAGTTTTTAAAAAGGGGAACATGGGTAGAGAGAGGATGCTGTGCAGATAAGCAAAACCCTCATTCCTACTGTTATTGTTCATTTAGAGTTCAAAATATTTGTGACAAAGCTGCAGAGTGTAAATTTCTTTAGAAAGAACAGCATATAACCTACCACATATGTACTGACCTCAAATTTCTAGAAGTACAAGCCATATATAGATCAATTCTATGATCACCTGAGGATGTTAATTTTCAAGAACTATAACTGGGGTCTTTTTCTTGGTGTAATCTTGAAGCCTGCAAACTTCCTTGGCCATGCTAACCATGGGAACTGTGGTTGGCTCTAGGTCAGTTCAGCTGTGATTTAGTGAGATGTCTGTGACAATCACTGCAGATGGAACTTATCTTATTTTTTCTCCCCCCCCCCGTGTGCACTGACAAAACAATGTTATCAAATAGTTTTACTTGGGATGGTCACAAGAACTTGGGAATATTGTACTCAGCCTAAACGTCAGTAGAATTTAGCAACTTTTTCCAGTTCAACTAATGAATACTCATTCCTGCCAGGTGTTCAGGTTAAAACTTGGTTCTCAAGCTTCTCTCCTCCGAAGCTCATTTCTCAGATCCAGTTGATCAGAAATACTGTGGTTCTACTTTAAAAAAAAAAAAAAAAAAAAAAAAAAAAAAAATATATATATATATATATATATATATATATATATTCAGAAACCAATTACATCTTATTACCTCCACCGCTACTCGTGACCTAAGCCATCAGAATATCTCAACTGTAATTACAGCACTACTCTTAACTGGGCTCCCACAGTAGTCAATATGATGCTTTTAAAAGTTGTCACATCAGATACTCTTCTGTTCAAAACCTCTTAGTAGCTCCCCATCTTGCTGAAAGTAAAAGCATATGGTCCTAAGCCTTCTAGCAAGTTCACAAGTCTTCCCACTTATACCCTCTGACCCCTTCTCTTGTCTACCTCTCTCTGCTAAGAATATCTTTGTCCTTCTTTCCTTCAAATGCCCTTCACAAATCTCAGAGGGAAAGCTGGGGTGGAGAGATTAACCAAATAATCTATATGCATAACCCATGGACACAGACAATAGTGTGGTGAAGGCCTGGGGAGTGGATGGGGGTGGGGTAGAGGGGTTAGTGGGATTAAAAAAAGGGACATCTGTAATACTTTCAACAATAAAGAAATCTTAAAAGAAAAACGAAAATAAAATGTCCTTCAGTGAGCCTATCCTATGTAAATATGCACACCTATACACACCTAAGTGTTTCCTATCCTATATTCTAGTTTTCTCCATAGCATTTATCAGCAATACAGTTCCTAGGTGATGCTGACGCTGGGGGTCCAGGGCCCACACTTAGAGGATGTTTCAGGGGAATCTGTCTTCTCTCAGACTCTCAATGTTTCTGATTTGGGTAGTGCTCAATTTTAGGGACTGCCAGACTACCTGAAGTGTTTTGTTTTTTTAATTTTTATTGTTGAAAGTATTACATAGGTCCTCCTTTTTTCCCCATTAACCTCTTTCAGCCCGCTCCCATCCTCCCCAACCCCTCACCACCCCATTGTCCAAGTCCATGGGTTATGCATATATGCATAGTAGTTCATTGGTTGATCTCTTCTGTTTCTTAAAACTCAAAAAGGTAGGCCCCACCCTTAGTTTCTGATAGGGTGGGACTGGAGGCAGGTAGGAACTGAGATTTGCATTTCTAACAATTACCCTTTGAAAACCACTGGTTGAATACATGATATACTTTTTATTTAATTTGTTACCTCTCATTCAAATATAAAGTCTATGAGGCAGTTTTTTGTTCCTCTTGTTTTCAGCAATTTCTTCATGCAAAAGATAATTGTCAGGTACAAAGTAGCTGCTCAATAAATACATGTTGAATGACTAACTGGAAATTTCCATCCTAGTGTTACATTAGTAAAGTTCTAACTTCGTCTTAGATTTTATAGGAAGAAGTACAAAGTTAAAAAATCTTTATAATTTAATCCCCATACAAGAAAACATTTTTAGGCAATAGGCCACAGAGACAACTGGGATCTCCTGAAATTCAGGAAATAAATTATTATTGACAATTTCTATTATTAATATAACATTAATGTTAACAACAATGAACATGTGTAGATTGCTACTATGGGCGGACTACTTGATGTATAGTCGCTCATTCAGCTCTCCTAACAAACTCTGAGGTGTCTGGTGGTGTTGCTTCCATCTTACAGATAAGGGCTGTCAGACCATGGCCCACTTATCAGGAGGCCCCAGCGTTCCCACACTGTCTTCTTCCCTCCTTCTTCTCCCAACTGGGAACAACAAAATAGAGTGTGAAATAAGAGGTGACAGTTTTTTTTTTTTTTCTTGTGTCCATACATATTAAGATTTGAATTAAAATTTTTACCTCTTTTAAGCACTAATAATCATTATAGCCACTTTTCTACTGCAATAAAGTTCTAAAAAAGTTTATCAGAGCACTGGATTTCTAGATATAAATATTGAATCCTACAAACTGCTGTAGGACTTTATTTGTGAAAGATATGAACATTAATCATGAGGCATGTTATTTGGGGCTTGTCTTTTCAATAATTTAGAACAGTTTATTCTGTCTGAATACTCATTCTATCAAACCTATACCACAGCATTGCAAGAAAAACTGAAAGACACAAATGATTAGGAGTTAATAATTCATTTTCTTTCAGATAGACTATGAGATCAGGAGTCAGCAAACTTTATCTTAGGGGGCCAAATAGTAAATATTTTAGACTTGTAGGAAATACAATTCTGCAGTCGTGGAGAGCAACCACAGATAAAACAAATGAATGAGTACGGTTTTGATTCAATAAAACTTTATTTGAACAACAGGTGGCCAAGCCATGGACCATAGTTTGCTGACCCATATGTTAAAGTATTTCAATCTTAGTGGAATAAATGGACCAGATACGTTACAGGTAAGTTTACCAAATTTCTCTCTCTCTTTTAAAGAAAATTGTGTCTTACTAAAGAAATATCATATTCCTGTAACTAAAAATAATGACTTAAAAATGACAATTCTAGCATGCAAATTAAAACAGACATTTGGCTCTGTAGTAAACTGAACTAGTGAAAAGAATCCTTGCATTTATTTCTTACACAGCACAAATGCAGGTGACACATTAAATCCAAAATTCCCCATAAAACTTATAAACCTAACAGCTGAAAATCTAATTTCTTATAAACTTCTGCATCATTCATAGCTATCACTCTAGAGAACCATTCCATAGCAGCAGAGGATAATCCTAACTTAAAGCACCAGGTTTCCAGGCATTACTAAAAAACTGTTTTTTCATTCTCTAATACATGCAGTCAAGCTGCCTATGAAGCAAATACCAATTCACCTTAAGCTTCAATGGATAAGGAAAAGCAGTTGGGAAACCAACATCCTTTTTATATCTAAAAGTGATTCTACCTCCTTATCTTGCTTCTTTTCCATGAACATTTAAACTTTTAACATAGTTATAACATGAATATAAATTGAATTTTGAACATAATCTCTTTCAGATTAATCTAACAGTTTAGGATGTTCGTATCTGTTTTATAAGTTTTGAGTAAAACAAAAAGCATGATTTCTAATCTGGAATGTTCTGGCCATCTTTATTAAAATTAAAATTTTATAGCAAAGTACTATGCTGTTTGTTCAAATTAGAAATTAAAATATTCTTTTAATCATGTAAATTAAGGTACAATGCTTATTCCCAATAATTTTTTTAGAACTGTATTTTCATTTTTTGATGCAGAGTTCAATGGGCATTTTTAGGATCTTGCTAACATCAGCCCGATACACTGAGATTACTGGATCCACTAAATGGGCAATAAAAACTGGTTGAGGCCACTGACGAATGCTTCAACAGGATCTGATACACAGACACAGGTTTCATTGTTATAGTCAATGGAACTGAAGTCTTCCTTAAAACTGTGCTCCTGACAGGCGGAAGATAGAGACTAATGGACTGTTAGTTCTTTAAGCCAAAAATGCATGGATGTGCCGTACAAAGGCTTTATTCTCTGCCTGTAGTCAGTAACTTGAGGGCCTTCTGCAGATTCTGCACAGCAGTGCTGACATCTTCGTATTGCAAAGCACTGCCAGCATATTTGCAGTATTTCTGAGCTCTAGCAAAGTCCTCGGGTGTTAGACAGATATCCCCTAGAAGAAAAGAATAATTAAGATATTTATAAGAATATAAAAAGTGTTCTGTTCAGGCTAGGAAACAAATTCAAGATTACAGAAAATATAGAAGGATTTTTTCAATCCCAGTTGTTTTTAAATAAATTTTCTCATGCTATTATTTTTTTATTACTAATATAAAGCACATATATACCAATACATAATAACTTACTTGAGCAAGATTTTCCTTTCAGAAGTAATAAACTAGAATTCTTTATATTTTGGAAAATTAGTTATAAAAAACTATACTCTGTGAAACAAGGGTAGCAGGTTTGGTGATTATGCTAGAATCACTCTGCCTCTCTTTTCATGGAACAATACACACAGACTAAACCATTCAACCCTCATTTGAACTGGAAATCTAACCCTCAATTTAAAGAGACAGGAATAACAAACTTTATGTGAAAATTTTACATAAGTTGTTTAACTTTCCTTTAAACATAAACAAAAATTTATCTTTTTGTGCCACCCATACAAAAACCTCTAAGGTTTAACATAAGTTTTATATAATTAAACTACACAACTTAGCATGTAAACCACCCTTACACTTTATTTCTCCAAAATGTATTTCCTCAGCAAGTTTTCCATTTACATGTGTGATTGATATGTGTAGAGCCCAACCTAATAATTTGGGTAAACTAACCATACTAAAAACATTTCATTCAATCTAGGATTTGAATATACCTGAATATATATTTCTAAAGATAAAATTAAATACTTTATCTTTTGAAATAAATACCCTTTTCCTTAGAAATGTTATGAGGATTCTAGGAGAACTGATCAGAAGGCTAGGGGCAGACTATAATAAACATAATATATTTTGTTACCCACTAAACCTAAATAATAATTATCCTGCAGTTCCTTAGATAATTTGGTCAGGCATGCCTCAGTTTTTTTGCTTGAAAATACCTACCAGATTCTTTAATGGTTTTCAACATATATTAAGAGGCTCTCGTAACTGAGATATACATACTTTCTAGGTAAGTGAGATACTTTTAAAAATTAAGTTTACTATAACTCTGGTCATTCTGTGTTTTAATATCCTATACTCCTATCTCAGGGCAATCTTTAAAAATATAAGGCATCCGCCCAGAATTTACTGGATTTGCTGGAAGAAATCCCTAATGCTCAGGACTAATCTTATTTTTACAGCATTAGCTTTAGCACTGTTTTGCTGACATATCACTTATTTATTAATCAGATAAAATGTGTATAGTGGCAAGAATTCAGTTACTATTTTAGGTTTATAAACTAACCTTATCCACCAATGATAAAACTATTTTAAAACACAAAGTATTTACTTTTCTTATAAAATAAATATTTCAATATTTATAAAATATGAATGAAAGTATTTTAACAAAAATGTAATTATATATATGTAATAAATGTAATAGATATGTATGAAAAGTTTGTAACTCAAAAAATAACTAGATAATAACCAACTTATGATTTAGATAAAAAATATAAGTTATAGACTTAGACAGACATGTAATTTATTTTCAACAATCAGAAGTATAAATAACTTATTAAGCCATTTCAAATAGTTACTTCTGGTATTTTGTAACAGTTTAGGCTTTCCCATTTTTTAAAAAAAAATAATATGTAAGTCATTAAATAAAACATTTTAATTAAAATTTTAAGTAAAAATAAAATCTGTCTCTTAATTATGACTCTTCTAAATTAGCATTTATTTAAAACCTAAATAGAGGAAGTGGAAAAGACATAGGAAGGAAAAACAGTTCAATTTCATTTTATTTGATTTTATATGAAAAATAGTAAATACTGCTTAATGTACCAAAATAAAAGTTGTCTTTTTCCTATCATTAAAATTTGCCAGAGCCCATAATCAGAACCAGACAGAGAGAATATTGTGGCCCTAAAAGTTGTTTAGAGGATTAGAGAGGTTGTTTAACATAATATCTCTTTTCTGAAATATGTGCTTTTAGGTTCCCGATGGCTTCAGACAAGACTGTCTGAACCACAGACCTGATTCTCCTTCACAGGGCAGGACAAGAACAGACACAGAAGACAGCTAGAGCTATCCATCAAGCTCCCTATTAGAGTGGAAAGAGAGCCTCGGTCAGCACGGAATCAAAGGCAACATTATTTGGTATAAAGAGAAGTCCCTGCATGCTAAGTTGGCATAAGCATCCATTTCCAAGGCTGAATTATCAAGTTTCCAAGGAATTAAACTTAATTGTAAATATTTCCAAAATGAGTCTTTAGGGATTCTTTCTTATTTAACCAGGTAGTTCTAGAAATTCATGTCAAGAACCCTGGATAATTTATTTGATCCTAATATACTCTATTATTCCCCGACTCAATGGATGCACAGACAGAATCGGAGGGGAACCCTCTGACCTGCAGTAAATCTTGGAGGTAACTGTAAAGCATAGTACTGTATACCTTCTATCCAGGCACTGCCAAAACATGCCACTTATTAATGGCAACAACAGCAGCAATGATTAGAGGTAGAGGTTTGTTACATCAGGTACTATGCGAATGCCTTTTAGATATTCGATTCTCAAAAAAATTTATAAGTTGTTATTCATATTCTAATACTATAGAGAGAGAGGTACACAAAGAAAAAAGTAAATACTGTGCCTCAAATACCCTTTCCAATTCCATTGTCCTCTCCAGAGATAGCCAAAAATTCATTACAAAAACATTTAAAATATAATAATACTAATGCACAAATATTATGTGTCTATTAAAAGGCAATACGTACTAAACACTAAAGAGAAAAATGTAACAGGGAGGGGGTATTAAAAGTACTAGAAGTGGTAGTGATAGATATGGTGGTTATGAAACCATTATTTATTTTTTTGAATTCTCTAGACTTTTCCTATGGATTTAAACACATATGTACACATAGGAGGATATAGTTTTGTTTTAAACTTTTTTGTTGTTTCCTAAACAGGGCCATACTATATAATGTTCTGCAACTTGAATTTTTATTTACTGTGTCTAGATCTTTTCACATGAGAGTTATCACATTCTTATTTATTTTTTCCATCACCATTTATCCTCTCTATGCACTCTTCCACCTCCACCCACCCCCTCCCCGCAATCAACCACACTGTTGTCCATGTCCTTGACTTCTCTTTTTTTTGCTCAACTGCTCCACACTCCATCCTTCCCTTCCCATTAGAGCTGTCTGCCTGCTCTCTATGAGTCCATCACTATTTTGCTTGGTAGTTCAGTTTTCTTGTGAAATTCCACATATTTAGTGAAATCATATGTTACTTGTCTTTCTCTGACTGGCTTATTTTACAGCATAATGTTCTCCAAGACCATCCATGCTGTCAGAAAGGGTAAGAGTTTCTTCCTTTTTTACGGCATAGTAGTATGCCATTATGTAAATGTACCACGGCTTTTTTTACCCACTCATCTACTGATGGACACTTGGGTGTGCACATATTAAAAAAAAGAATGTGACTGATGATGTGATCCAAATCCCATCCTTTCTTCATATGTGCACAGTATTCGTTAGTATAGAATAGATCATAAATGACTACTTTTCCATTAATAAGCATTTAAGATTTTCTATTACTATAAATGATGCTGACATAAATATTTCTGTAAATACATTTTATGCTCACATCTAAGTATATTTTAAAAATAGATTCTTAAAAGTATAATAGCTAGGTCAAAAAATTATATTTTCCATTCTGATACTGACATAATGCTAATGAGAAAAGCTTTACCAATTTATAGTCCCACCAACAGCACATAAAAGTCATTCTTTGTTTTCAATAACATTATAGCTTATAAATCTTTAAAATATTTTTGCATCTATTTAAATGTATAGTCACCAACATAGTCTTCAGTGCTTGGAGACACCATTACCTTCAGTAGAGAGTGCACTGTGCTCCAACCTCTCATGTCCCCTTTCATTAAATTCTGAACCAACTATAAATAAATCTTTTTGATGTCATACTAGTAAACCAAATGAATGCAGAATTAGAGGAACACATGTAATCAATTCATGTTATGTTCATAATACCAGCATGGTAGATGTGTCACCCCCTCCCATGGCCCTTCTAAATAAAGCTCTTCTAGTTCCACAACTTAGAGGCAGGTAGCTTAATGGCCAGTTTCCATTAACACTAGGAGAATCGAAAAATCATGTGGGAAACAGACCGGCAGACATAGTACCAGGGGAAACACAAACTCAAACTCAGTAATAAAATTAAAAATAGTAGAGCAAGGTGTTCATTCTAAATAAAGAGGACTAAATCCCATCAGACATATGACAATAACTGAATGAGAAAGACCAAAAGAAAATGATAAATTTCAGAGGGAAGGTGCGCATATGTATAACCCATGGACAGACAATGATGTGGTGAAGGCCTGGGGACGGGTGGAAGCTCAGTGGAGGGAGTCAGTGAGGAAAAAAAAAAGGACATCTATAATACTTTCAACAATGATAAATTATAAATACATAAATAAATAAAAAGAAATTATAATAAAACAAAACAAAAACACCACCATGGACTGGGGGGAAATAACAGAAATGCATAAGTAGCAAAGATTAAAATCAACAAACAGTGAAGGCATGTGCCGGGGGGTAGGAGAAGCGGGGGGAAGGTCAATGGGGGAAAAAAAGGAGACATATGTACTACTATTTGTAATACTTTAAATAATAAAATTTAAAAAAATCAACAAACAAATCACCTAGCCCCGTGGTCGGCAAACTGAGGCTCGCAAGCCACATGCGGCTCTTTGGCCCCTTGAGTGTGGCTCTTCCTAAGCCTTAGGAGTACCCTAATTAAGTTAATAACAATGTACCTATCTATATAGTTTAAGTTTAAAAAATTTGGCTCTCAAAAGAAATTTCAATCGTTGTACTATTGATATTTGGCTCTGTTGACTAATGAATGAGTTTGCCGACCACTGACCTAGCCTATGAAACAACCAATCAAAATAATTATCCTCAGAGATTTTTATTTTAAATTAGTTTCTCATCCTAGATAATCTGATCACTCAGTACAGATGAGAAATATAATCATAACACATGGCAATCTTTTTTAAAAAAATGTTTAATCTTGCCTGAGGATATGTTTTTATTGACTTTTAGAGAAGAAGGGAGAGGGAGGGAAGGGGAGAGGGGGAGAGAGGGAGAAGAGGAGAAGGGGAGAGGGGGTGAGGGAGAGAGGGGGAGAGGGAGAGAGAGAAACATCGATGTGAGAGAAACACTGATTGGTTGCCTCGCATACCTGCCCACACCTGGGATAAAACCTGTAACCACTTATGTACCCTGACCAGAAATCGAACCCACAACCTTTTGGTGTACAGGATGATGCTCCAACCAAGCCACCAGGCCAGGGCAACACATGGCAATCTTGAACTAAACTAATCTTAGCTTCCATGATATCTTTGGCTACATGTTTGTGCCACTACATTTATACAGTATAAAGAAAAGGAACTGTAAAAGAAAAAAAAAGTAAATGCCTTGAGATTTAGGTATTTTTGATAATATGAAACAATCTTGATTCATTAGAGAATCTAGTGAACATGGCACTCAAAGAAATGTGTTTCAAATTACCTGAACACTCCTAAGGTAAAATTACAAAACAATACCCCCAAACAAAAGACACATTATAACTTATAAAACACTCAGCTGACTTACCCTGGGAAACTGTATTGAAAAGTGAAGGATCAATGGCCGGAATAGTTTGTGGAGTAGGTTGAATAGTATTACTTGTTACACCTGCAAATCAGAAAACCACAAATGGGTATTAAAGTTTCATACCTCTTAATTATCTAGTAGGAAAGCACTTAAAGCATTATGGAGGAATTGCATCACTTCACTTCCTTGAAACCTTAATGAATTCTAAATTGATAAAGTTATTTGATGTTGGAGGCTGGTGTAGAAAATATGCAGGAAAATACATTTAGAGTGTTACGTACATAGTATTGGTTACACATTTCCTATTATGTAGTTTGTCATATGTAATACTTCAATTTGCTTCTCAATTATAGCTTACCAAATATCTGTAAAAGTAATAGAAGCCTTCCCACCTTTTAATTTCTTAGTCAATTAAATAATTTGGGGACAAGGTGGGATGTAATTATGATTTAATTTACCTTACAGGGCAAGTCCCATTTCACCACTCTGCATGAAATAAAGATCATATGTTCCAAATTTTCCAGTTAACATTCACTGAATATAACATATTCACTGAATATAACAGCCATAAAAAAATTCTAATAGGAAGTCAAAACTTATTGCTTATTGGCTAATAAAGAATATCATCTTTTTAAAAATACATATTTTTATTGATTTCAGAGCGGAAGGGAGAGAGAGATAGAGAGAGAAAGAAACATCAAAGAAGAGAGAGAATCACTGATCGGCTGCCTTCTGCACACCCCCTACTGGGGATAGAGCCCGAAACTCGGGCATGTGCCCTGACTGGGAATTGAACTATGACCATCTGGTTCATAGGTCAATATTCAACCACTGAGCCACACCAGCCGGGCACTAGCATTCTTGATAAATGCTAAGTAATATAATAGAATTGAAGATTACTAATCACCTAAAATATAACACAAATTGTTAAAACTTCCCAGAGGGACTTACATGATCCAATCAGCAAGCAAGCAAATGAAGAAAAAAGTTGATTACTCTAAATCAATAAATCAGAAAACAGGATTCATTTCCTCAAGCTAATAGATTAAATTTGAATAGGCAATTTGTAGTAAGTATAAAATGGGAAGACAATGTAATAAAAAGAAGAAAATCGAAGGAAGAAAATAAACTAGGAAGTTTCTAAAAAAAACACCAAAAAACAAAAAACATAGCCAATGAGAGTTCTAGCATGATGGTTTTAAAAAGGTTGACAAAATTTAAAATAGTATTCAGATCTAAGTTTTAACTTTGAAGGGCCTTCTCATTACCAACCCAAAAGAAAAATGGCTTAAATATATACTATTTTATCTCATTTAATTTTGATTTAGTGCAAATTAGTTTCATTTTACACCTTTGGAACTACTAAATCATGAAAATATTACTTTTTAACTAAACACTGAACTAATAAAAAAATAAAAGTACAAAGGGATACAGATAAAAAGTCAAGTATAATTTTTAAAGAGTAAAAAAAAAATGTGCATGAACAGCCTACTTTTTATTCCTACTCTAGGCCATTTTAGGGCTACCACCAGTTTCTAGGGCACCCTTCCATGCACATACGAGCATGTGTGTGCCCAGTCCAATGTACGTGTGTATAAAAATAAGTGATCGACAGCTTTCTCATTGATCCATCTAGGTATCAATGCCATTCCTTGCTAAATAACTCGTGTTTCTGCCGAAATTAAAGTCCTCCAAACAAATCCCTTTCTCTATGGAGAAGGCATACACTTTATGGTCAGCATTCTGCATTAATTTTTAAAAATGGAGGAAAATACATTTGATCATATTTCTTTATGATCAAGTAGGCAATATTAATTTATAAGAACAAAAGAGACAGGGAGAAAATGTAGCTATGTAGTAAAATTTTATTTCAGTAATATTTTAAAAATAGGTAATTTGCATTTTATTAAGGACTTCTGGTCAATCATTCAACTAAGACTTGAACTGACAACACAGGCTGTGCAACATGCCTCCTACAGCAGTCAGGAGATGCTGCATCTCGTCTGTCTTGACACACATGAGCCAAGTCCTGTCCTCTTGGCAACCATCGTAGAATGTTGCCATGGAGGCATAGCATACTGGCTCAATACAAGTGCATAAATAACAGTCAAATTAGGAAAAAAAAAATTTAAATTTATGTTTATTATTTTTTGAGATGCCCAAATCTAGTATTTTTCCCTTTTTTTCTGATTTGGAAAGGTATCATTTGTCAATTCACAAATGGGTTGCAGGCCCCAAGACTGTAGTATGTGTGTGGGAATAAACATTCCTGGGGGATGTTTCTACTTTTTAACAAAAAAGAAGTATTAAAAAGTAACTTTGGGTTAATTTTTAAGTAGATGGCTGCATATCCCATTAGATAGGATTAATACACATTAAAAAATTAAAGATCACAAAATTTCTAATTAAGTATGAGAAAAAAGGGTGTTGGTTAGAAAATTAAAGAAGACTGTCCAAAAAGTATAATTAAACAGAAAGCTGAAATGTAGCATTTGGAGCAACAAATAGGCAGAAAGACATGTTATCTATGAGGAACACACTAAGTAGAGAAAAGAGAGGAGGACTGGGTTGAATAAAACTTCAGTATAATCATGGAAAATAGCATTGATACAAATGATTAGGCGAGAATATAAACAACTTTGAAAACTGTATAGAAGAACTCAAACGCAGTACTTCTGACATTTAGAAGAACTACAATAAAAGAACTAAGTTTTTGATCTAAATATGAGGTGAGCTGCACTTATAATTAAAAGGCTGGCATTAATTATAAAATTGTGACTTAATCTATTTAGATTTTTCACTGAGATCTTCCTCTATATTTATCAACTGTAAAGTGATGTTTCAAAAGGAAGAAAACAGTACACTGTATTGCCCATATCTGATATTATAGTGATTAAAGCCCAAGAGCAAACGCAGGTCCTCTTTAAACAATCACTATCCCTGCTCTCGTTGTACCCATTACTTTCTTGTGGAAGAACTAAAAACTGTATATTAGCACATACTATTCTTTTCAGCTATCTTAAGGATTTCCTTTTGATAAAAGTGCATCCTGGACCTTTATATGGGAGAAAGTAAATCATTCTTAAAGTGAGTAAGAGGGGAAACATCTGCTATATTTATAAACTAAAAATTTTATTTCAGTTTCTATTAGGCAACTATAATGGATTTAAAAAACTGTTTTAAATATAATAGAAAAAAATTCCTCCAGCGAAGAGAAGATTCCAACATCTCAAATCAATCTTAGGAGTAAATATATATCAAAAAGTAGGTTTTTATTTGCTAGAATATTAGCTCCTTGGGGGAAGGGACAAAAAAGGCTCCAAAAACACAAAATCAGAATGACTTGGGTTCAAACTCTAGTTCTTTACTGACTAAGTATGTTTGTATTTTAATTTTCTTGAGATAACTGCTTAATTTGTTTACTATTAGTAAACTAAGGACAACAATATCCAATACAGTTTCTGTAAGAGTAGATTTATAAAAGCTGTTAATTATATAAATGCTAAGCCTATGTAAAAAGATAGGACCTTATTCCTAATAGAAGATTACCTCCTAATATCGATCTTTATGTGATGCATATTCTAAGCAGATTTTGTCTGTTAGTTTGAACATATGAAACTACAATATTCTATCACTTTTGTTGAACAAAAATAGCAATTTCATGTGGTTCAAAATTATAGAGCCCTTCTATTGGAAGTATATGTTCCCTTGCATATGTACATATAGGACGTCTACAAATAAAATATGTATGTATGTATTGTCTAAAGCAATACCCGTTAGGCAATCTTTTTAAGGTCATAGCCTATCCCCAAAAGTGACACTTCCTTTGATTCACAAAATGATTTTAAGTGTTCATTAACTTGCTATTAAATATCCTGTCTTTCTTTGGCATAGAAATAGGAAGGAAGAGAAAAAAAAGAAAGGAAGCTAATTTGCTGAATATTAAGTTTGTGATAGGCACAGTACTAGTCAAATTTATTCTTTTTCTCCTTTAATAATTAAAACCACGAGAAATATGATTAATTTCATTTTAGAAAGAAGAAAAACCTTCATCAAAAGAAGATAAATAGTAGTTGAGTTTGTGGTTTAGCAAGGGGAAGAAACTAATAACCAATACTATTTGACTCCAAATGCATTTATTCTCTTTTCACTCTTCTGTAGAGCTGCTTGTGACTGAGCTCTTGATTAGTGTTTAAATTTAGTAGTATAACTCAGACAGTACTCACCTAAGAATAATATGTCTAAAGCAGCTGGTTTTGCTTACATTTTCTACATAAATTTTCAATAATTCTGAAAGATGAAATATTTAAAAGAGTGCTCTATAAAATTTTACTTACAAACTAATTCAAATTGGTTTGCCTATTAATATTATTGCATGATAATAAAGCAGTGAAAAGGCAGGACAGGTAAAATATACAGAATGATGACACAAAAGAGATCAGTGTTAAAATTATTCCTTTCATTAATACTGTTAAAATTATTATCAATATTTGTAGATACGCTGAGGCTGACAACTAAAAGTCAATGAAGTAGTGGTGTGCTATATAGTAGAAATGGTAGAAATCAGGACTCAAAGGATGACTTTCATTTTATCAATTAAATGCTTTGAAATGTTAGTATAGTTTACTACCACAGATTAACCTTATGCTGAAATAAAAGTTAAACTTTAAGAACAATTTTTATTAAAAAATGAAAATAAGTTAAAAATTTAAACTATGGTTTTAAATACCTTTCTATCTGGAAGTAGGGTTGATGCTATATTAACAATACACATACATAGAAGAGTATCTCTTTGCAACTTATAAAAATATCTATATCTACTCATATTAACTTATTGGAGGCTAGTTTTGTCAGACTATTTTTCTATGAAAATAGACATACAATCCTAAATTATTCCAATATATTAGCTATCACTTCCCTTCCTTGTTTTTAGTCACATTTTTGTAATCCTAAAAAAAAAAAAAAATGACCCAAAGCCTCTCCTTTTACTAGTCTGTGATTCCATTGCTACTGAGATTCTGTGCCTCTCCTTCATCAATAACCCATGTAGAAGGCAGAGCAGGGTCCTAAGGAAATGAGACAGGAAAAATGGAGTCTTGCTATCATAGTGGGATGCTGACGGACACATCTACACTAATAAAAGACAAAGATGCTAATTGACTGTACCTTCGCTACACCCCAAGCCATGCCCACCAGCCAATCAGAGCAACCATATGCAAATTAACACAACCAAGATGGCGGCCGGCAGCCACAGAGCTGGAGCAAGGAGGTGACTTGGTTGCCTGGGTGATGGAGGAAGCCAAGCTTCCTGAGCCAGCTGTGGCCTCCGCTCTTGGCAACAAAGTTTCAATTATATAAGACAAATAAATCCCAGATACCTGCTGGCTGAGGACAGTGGTCACCTGCAAACAGCCATCAGCCCCTCACCCAGGCTGGCCAGGCACCCCAGCAGGACTCCCCACCCTGAAGGGGCTGTGGCCAGCCTGCAAATGGTCCTTAGCCCATCACCCAGGATGGCCAGGCACCCCAGGGGGGACCCCCACCCTGAAGGGGCTGTGGCCAGCCTGCAAACAGCCATCAGCCCCTCACCCAGGCTGGCCACCCACTCCTATATAATAAAAGGGTAATATGCAAATTGACCCTAACAAAAGAATGACTGGGAATGACTGGTTACTGTGACACACACTGACCACCAGGGGCAGATGCTCAATGCAGGAGCTGCCCCCTGGTGGTCAGTGCGCTCCTATAGGGGGAGCTCTGCTCAGCCACAAGCCAGGCTGACGGCTGCCAGTACAGCGGTGGTGGTGGGAGCCTCCCGCCTCCTCAGCAGAGCTAAGGATGTCCGACTGCAGCTTAGGCCTGCTCCCCGCTGGCAAGTGGACATCCCCCGAGGGCACCCGGGCTGCCAGAGGGATGCCTGACTGCCAGCTTAGGCCCAATCCCCTAGGGAGCGGGCCTAAGCCAGCAGGTGGTCATCCCCCGAGGCGTCCCAGACTATGAGGGCACATCCCCCTGAGGAACGCCCCCGAGTGCACAAATTTTTGTGCACTGGGCCTGTAGTACAGTGGGGCCTTGACTTACAAGTTTAATTCATTCCGAGACCGAGTTCATTAAGGAGCTCGTTAACTCAAATTACTCTGTCAACTCAATGCAAAAAATCGGCCGAGAGACAGCTGGTATCTCAAAAAACTCATTAGTCGGGACAATCGTAAGTCAAGGCCCCACTGTACTATATAAAACCCCCCTCACTTCAGTGCTACTCTTAAACAACATTAAAGGGGAAAGAGTGGGAGGGGAAGAAAAAGAAATGAACAACACACATAAAAGCATAGAAGCTATTCTTATTAATAGAACATAAAGTCAATGTAATCAAAACATTTAAATGTTGTCATTCTTATAAAACTAAAAACACAATTGATATTAAAAAACTTCAATAAAAAGAATTTAATGTGTGTTTTTTTGTAGGTCAAAATGGAATTAAAAGATCTTATCATGCTCGATGACTATCATTATGTAGCACAGATATAAGTGCAGCTCTTATTTATGAAAGAAGAGTTCCAAACTTTTTGAGTTTCATTTTCTACCTGTGCTGTGAGGCACTTCTGCTGGTGTATTTGCTGGGGCATGTGCACCAGGAGGAATCTGTATTCCAGTATAGTTGCTCGAAGGCATGTTGCTGGGGTCATAAGTTGAAGATGATGGCTGAGGTGGCTGAGTGGGCAGGGAGGTGGCTCCAACATCTTCATTTTCTTCAACATCTATTATAGAAAATATGTGCAATGTTAAACTAGGTATTTTGAAATAAAAATGCTGAATATTCTTATTTTGCTATACAAGCATGGCAGACCTTTAAATGCAATTTTATTTAAGGTTGTTGATAAGCAGGCTCTATCTTTAAAAATTATGGTTTTAAATATTTTCTAAAAGTTATGCCTGGCAATATGATTACCACTTCTTTTAATTCTAATTCCAATTCTATAAAATCTTTGCATATAGTGTATTTTTTTCTAAAAATAAACTTCCTTTAAACTCACTCTTTAAACATAAAAAAGTGACATTTTTGGCAAAACATGTCACATTTATGCTACCCAATGAGAACTCTATTTTCTTTCAGCTGCCCTATTAAATGACTGTGTGTTTGCTGTCCAAATTATTAAGTTAATCAACAAAAACAAAGAAATAAAATTTCATATTTAGCTATCTATAATGAAAGGAGTAATAAGAGACTTGTGTTGATAAGTTTTAATATGTAGACTTCAAAATGTACTAACTATCATTAGCTAAATTTGAAAACTACTTTGAGAAAATTAAATTTTGATAGTGTATTTAAAATGACAATCACTTTGGAGAATCTTAGTAATTTAAAATAAAATAAATATAAACTAGAACTACAGATCTCTGAAATAGATTTGTTTCCTATTAATTTTAAAATATTTTTTGTCTCATTATAAACATACTAGAGGCCCGGTGCACAAAATTCGTGCATGGGAGAATGGGGGGGCGTCCCTCAGCCCGGCCTGCACCCTCTCCAGTTGGGGGATGTCCAACTGCTGGGGGGATCGGGCCTAAACCAGCAGTCAGTCGCACATCCCTCTCACAATCCGGGACCACTGGCTCCTAACTGCTTGCCTGCCTGCCTGCCTGCACGCCCCTAACCGCCTCTGCCTGCCGTCCTGATGCCCCTAACTGCTCCCCTGCCTGCCTGACTAGCCCCTAACTGCTCTCCCCTGTGGGCCTGATCGCCCCCTAACTGCTCTCCCCTGCCGGTCTGATTGCCCCCAACTGCCCTCCCCTGCCAGCCTGATTGCCCCTGCCTCTGCCTCAGCCCCCACCACTGCCTCTGTCTGGAAGGACGTTCAGAAGATGTCTGGTCTAATTAGCATATTACCCTTTTATTAGTATAGATTACATGTTTAATGTAGATAATTTTAAATAAGTAAAAATCTACCTACTACTCTGAGATATGCATTTTATTAAGTAACCCTATAGATGTATTTATACCTTATATGCACTACAATAGTTTTCTCCTATATTAGAGAACTCCAACATTTATATATTCTGGGAAGGAACAAACCCCTGCTGTTTAAAAGCACTGAAGAGTGACCAAAATCTGGTAGAAACTAGGATGATGATGGACCTTGGAAGAAGAAATCTCACCAGGTAAGAACTACTTTTTTGTGGCTTTTCACCTGAGGGTACTAAACAGTCTGTACAAAGGGAAGTACTGCAGAAAAGTGAGCCTTAAAATGTGTATATGAACCCCAACTAATTGTCTGTTTGGCACTGAACTATGCATGTACACTGGGAGAAGACTCTAGTGGGCCTTGAAGAAAGCAACAGCCTTAAAGATGAAAGAAAGACAGGCAGTGTTTGAGTTCAGGCAAGTTAACTGCTTGTTATAAACAAAAATCAAGACTTCACAGAGGAAGATAACAGAATGCAGAGGAACTATAAAATTGTTTATTTATCAACAATAAAAGTAACACAAATATGGGGTGAGAAAAATGTGACCAAAGTCATGAGAAAGTCTACAGAAAAAGAACCCCAGAACAACCCATATATTGAAATTAACACATTGTTTGTGGGTAGTTTTTATCGCGTGCTAACAGGTGGCGCGGGCCATTTTTGCTAATTTTTTGCGCAAATGGCAATGTTCAGTAAAATTACAATAACTTTAGTTTACGTATTTATACGTTACCCGCATTCTACCGCTAGTCTATAAAATACGTGTCCCGCGCTCTACTACCAGTCAACGTAAAACATATAAATACGTTTCCCGCATACAATGTGTTAACAGAAAATGACTTAACACCAGGTACTTTATCGGAGAACAATATAGTCATAATGAATTAAAGAGGAAAAACTCACTGGAGAAAAAAAAAAATATAAGAGGGAATAGAAACAGATGGGACTAACAAAAAACAAATGGCAAAAGTACTAGCTTAAATCTAGCTAAGCAATAATATATTAAATGCAAATGTACTAAACACTATTTTAAAGATTGATGCTGTCAGACTGAAAAAAAACAACACCTATATGCTTTAAGACTCATATATGTTTAAAAGAGGAGGATGAAAATAAGATATACTATGTAAATACCAAGCAGACAGAAGCTGAAGTGCTACTTTCAATAATAGACAATATAAAAATCATGACAAGGAATATTAACAAAGATAAAACAGGATATTTCATAATGATAAAAAGGTTAGGCAATTAACCAAAGAAACAATTATAAAGGTGTATGTGCTTAATAAAGTTTCAAATAAACAAAAACAGAATTAGTAAATACTATATTAAATACTATATATTTTACAAAACTTTTTAGACATTAGAAGAGTTTGGTTCTAATCTCTCACTGTCCCAAATTTATGATTTTATATCCAATTTTCATGAATTTTTGGACCTGATGGGAGAAACAATTATATGGTCCCTTTAGAAAACTTTAGATACTACTAAAAAATTATGATTCTACTAAATCACTTTACATAGAGTAAATACATACCATTATCATCTTCAATTCCAACAGGCCCTGCTTGAGGAGTCTCTCCATTCTTTAAACAATTATGGATATATGTTGCCTTCCACCTTGCATACTTTCTGTGTCTCACATTCTAAAAAGAAAAATATTTTTATCGATATTAGATTGCAGTAAAAAAGTCAAGCAAAAATATACATTTATGATAACTTATAACATATTATTGAGGTAAAACCCATTTTTGAATTATACAGCTCTGAAAGAGTCCAGCACCCTCTCAGTCTTACCACTGGGTTCTACCAACTTTCTAGGGCTCAACAGGCTTAATAAAAAGCTATCTTCCTCAAAACACATGTCTAATGGTTCTGAATTTCAGAAAAGGTCTGCAATGGAAATATGTGAGTATCCTTTGAGCAAAACTTGCAACTTATATGCACAGGGGAGAAATAGGCTAGACGGAATTATAAAATCCTATATAATAAAAGCCTAATATGCTAAGTGTCCAATCTTCCGTTTAATCAATCAGAGCGTAATATGCTAATGATATGCTAAGGCCACTCAACTGCTCCCTAAAATGTGCACTGACCACCAGGGGGCAGATGCTCCAACTGGTAGGTTAGGTTGCTGTGGGGTCCGGCCAATCGGGACTGAGCGAGATGGGTCATACATGCCCTAGAGCCCTCAGACTGGCCAACCTCCTGCGTCTCTCCCTGGCCCTGATTGTGCATCGGTGGGGTCCCTCGGCCTGTCCTGCGCCCTCTCGCAATCCAGGACCCCTCGGGAGATGTTGGAGAGCCAGTTTCAGCCCAATCCCATGGGAGAAGCACCGCTCAGGCAGAAGCCAGGCTCATGGCTGGCGAGTGCAGCGGCAGTGGTGGGCCTCTCCCGCCACCGCGGCAGCACTAAGAATGTCTGACTGCCAGCCATCAGTTGGACAGGGCGCAGACCAGGCTGAGGTACCACTCCCTGAGTGCACGAATTTCATGCACCGGGCTTCTAGTTAAATATAAAAAATAACAATAACTTGAACTATTTTCACTAGAGGAAAAAATAAATCTGTACAAATCTAAAAAAACTAACATGATGTACTGGTTAAAGCAAGCAAACACTAAGACAGATAGCCAGGCAAACTTCACTTTTAACCTGTAGCATACTATTTACCAGCTCTGAGTCTCATTTATTTCAATTCCCAAAAGGAGAAAATAGTAAGTCATGGGATTGTTGTGAGAACTGAGAATATTAGTGAAGAACCTGCTAGTTGCCGCTTCTTTCCTGACTTTAAAATTTATGCTATATACCATAAAATAAGAAAAAAATTGTTTTAAAAAATATGAGAGTAAAATCTGTCAGAATTTTGAATGGACTAGTGATTTTTCAGTTCATATAGTTAATGGACCTTTATGATACTCCTGGACCAGTGGTACTAGTATCAATTGGGAGCTTGTTAGAAATTAGAATCTTCAAGCCTGCATCAAAATCTATATTGTAACAAGATCCCCAGAGGATCTGTATGTACATTAGTTTCTGTATGTACATTAGTTTGAGAGAACAGTTTCATTATGTTGAAAACAGCTGTACTTTGCCTTTTGTAAAGATCCACCAAGTCACCAATGAGTACAAATATTGCATATAGTCTAGATATTTAATTGAGTATTTTATGTGAGATTCTCTAGATGCTACAGATTAGTATACAGAAACCGAAAGAGTAACCCACCAAATTACTGAATTTGTGGCATATTTAATTTCCCTTTCCTTATCAAAATATACTCTTATATACTCCATTATAAAAAAGGTCCTATAGCCCAGCCTGTGGTTCAGCTGTTGAGCATTGACCCAGCAATCAAGAGGTCCCAGGTTTGATTCTTGGTCCAGACACATGGTGGGGGTTGTGTGCTTGATCCCCAGTAGGATGCGTGCAGGAGGCAGCCAATCAATGATTCTCTCTCATCATTGATGTTTCTATCTCTCTGTCTCTCTTCCTTCCTCTCTGAAATCAATAAAAATCTATTTTAAAAAAATTCTACTTCTGTACTTTTTTTTGCTCAGTAAAACAAGAGGTCATAATAGTTTTGCCCTGGCCAGTTTGCTCAGTGGCTAGAGCATCGGCCTGTGGACTCAAGGGTCCCAGGTTTGATTCCGCTCAAGGGCATGTACCCAGGTTGCGGGCACATCCCCTAGTGGAGGGTGTGCAGGAGGCAGCTGATTGATGTTCTCTCTCATCGATGTTTCTAACTCTCTATCCCTCTCCCTTCCTCTCTGTAAAAAACCAATAAAAAAAAAAAGTCATAATATTTTTATCATTTCAACTCAACCATTAATATCATCACGAGGAATTTGGCTTTCATAATAATTAAGGTTCAACTTCATTTAGTAGTTTCCCTGACTCAGTCCTTTCTACAAGAATCCTGGCTCCTTCTACAGATGGCATTTAGAACCCAAAATCAGACACTGGGGGTACTCATTTCTACTGATGCATCACTGCTTCCAGGACCTTTCAGTATAGGGACACAGGAACTTTGTCTCATGTACATGTATACACAAACCTATTATATATGCTGTATACACATAAATGCATGCATATATTGTATATACACACATTTGTAGTATACATATATACCATCTGCATACATATATAGATTTTTATCTATTTATCTAATACATTTAAAAGCATAATATGGACATTTCCAGTTCCAATCCAACACAATACAATGTAGTATTCTCCCATCCCGTATTTTAAGTTCTTTGTCCAGAAGTGAGAAACCTGGCTCCCTTAATACACTTACTCATTTGCTTAATCCTATACACAGTGGTTCTCCACCTTCCTAATGCCATGACCCTTTAATACAGTTCCCCATGTTGTGGTGACCCCCAACCATACAATTATTTTCGTTGCTACTTCATAACTGTAATTTTGCTACTGTTATGAATTGTAATGTAAATATCTGATATGCCATATGTGTTTTCTGATGGTCGCGACCCACAGGTTGAGAGCCGCTGATATACCGAGTAAGCAGTTTTAGAATTGATAACCTAATACCATCAAGGAAAACCAAACCTACAAACAAGAGTTCAATATTTAACTATTATTTTCGGGTAAAACTGACATACCTTGAGATAAATAAATCTTAATGTATATAATTTGATGGGCTTTGAAAGACAGATATGCCTGTGTAAAACATACTATCAAATTATAACATTTCTAGTTCCCCATAATGATAATATTCCTTCATATCCCTTTCCAGAACAAATTTCCCTTGCCCCATCCCCTCCAACAAACATCCTAATTTTTTCACTAGAATTTGTCATTATATGTAGGGAATCATCCAATTTGCACTGAGTTTTCTTTTACTCAGCATAAAATCCACAATCCACAAGATTCATTCATGTTGAAGGGTAGATCACTAGTCCCTTTTAATATTCTAGTAATAGTACAATTTATCAATTCCTTTGTTGGTGGACAACTGGGTTATTTCTAGCTTTGGGCTATTATGAATAAAGTTCCTATGAGCACTCTTGAACAAGTCTTTTTCTAGACACATGTTTCCATTTCTCTTAAATAAACACCAAGGAGGAATTACTGGATAAAAAGGTAGATGTGTTTAACTTAATAAAAATCTGCCAAATCTTTTCCCAAAGTGGTTATAATGTCTAACATTTTCACCAAGCAATGTATGAAAGCTCTTGTTTTTCCACATTCTAGCCAATATTTGATGTGGCTCATCTATTCATTTTAGTTAATTTTACTGTTTTTAAACTATTCTACTGATGGGGGGGGGCATTAAATCTCTAAGTATGACTATGAATTTATGTATACTTTTATTTCTATCAATTTTTGTGTCATATAGTTTACAACTGTTATTTTGGTACACAGACACCTTTAACTGTAATATCTTCTTGATGAATTGAACCCTTTATTACAAAATATCCCATTTTACCTCTAGTAACACATATTAAAGTTCCTTTTGTCTAATACTAATATAGCCACTTGGAATTTTATTTCCTCAGCATTTGCATTAAATATTTTCCCTTCTTTTACTTATAAAACATCTGTCTCTCAGTATTTAGAGTGTCTCTTGTAAACAACATTAAGTTTGAGCTTGTTTTTTAAAAAATCTAGTCTAAAAATCTCTACCTTATAGTATTAGTCCATTTACATTTATGGTACTTACTGATACAGCTGTATTTAGGCCTCAAATCTGCTATTTGTTTTATATTAGTTTCATCTGTTTTTGTTTCTCTCTCCACTCCTTCCTTCTTTTGGCATAATTATAATATTTCTTATTTAAACAGGTATATGTCTTTATAAAAATAAAAAATATAGCTTTTTATATATTTATGTACATAACATGTACAATGTACTTCCTTTCTCCCTATAAATCCAAGTTACCATCCGGTATTATTTTCCTTCAGACTGAAAAACTTCCTTTCTGCTGGTTAGTAACTTAGCTCTATAGTGCAGATTTGATAGCAATGAATTAATCTGCCTGAAATGTCTTTTATTTTACCTTGATTTTTTTGAAGGATACCTTTCCTCAAAGAATTCTGAGTTGAAAGGGATTTTTGGTTTGTTTTTCTTTCAGTACTTTAATTGTGTCAATTTCATTCTCTTCTGCCCAACACTTCTTAAAAAAAAAAAAATGAGAAGTCAACCATCCTTCAAAGCATTTTTACCTTGTGCAGAATTTTTACCTTGTGCAGAATGTGTTCTTTCCCAAGACTGCTCTTTTCAAGGTCTGCTCTCATTACTGAACTTCACTGCTATGACTATGACATCCTCAGATATGGTTTTCTGTACATTAGCCTTACTTGGCATTCACTGAGCTTCTTGGATCCATAACTTTTTCACATAATTTAGAAAATCTATGGTCACTATTTCTTCAAAATCTTTTTTTCTACATTTTACTTCTACTCTCTTTAATGGGACTCCAAATATAGCTAGTAGCAATACATAATGGCCATCTATTTCTAAATACATTAATCTTAAGCAAATATATGATTGAGCAGTTTTGAATAATTTCCATTAAAATTTTAATGTATTTGCTGATGTCCTCTCTAAATGTAGTACACTAGACCAGTGGTCGGCAAGCCGCGGCTCACAAACCACATGCGGCTCTTTGGCCCCTTGAGTGTGGATCTTCCACAAAATACCGACTTCTGTGCATGGGCCACGAAGTTTCAATCGCACTGTACGTACGCGCCCGCACGTGGTATTTTGTGGAAGATCCACACTAAAGGGGCCAAAGAGCCGCATGTGGCTTGCAAGCCGCGGTTTGCCGACCACGGCACTAGACCATTATCCATGAACTAATAAGAGCAAGAACTAATGTTTTTTAAGCATTTACTATTGCTAGGTACTTTGCTAAAGGCTGTACGTGTATTTTCTCATTTTATCCCCAGGACAACTTAATGAAGTATTACAATTTTCTTCATCTTATAGATGTGGGAACAGACTTAACGTAAGTCAAATAACTGATTGATTCAGTTATGAAGTGGCATGTGGAATTTGAAATCAATGGCTATAGTATTCTCAACCACATTGTACGAATACTGTATGCAAAAATACTCCATTCACAATTAACTGAATATTAAGTGCAGGTATGTGTACAGAACACACACTTTTGTAATTAGATAAAGCTTTCCCACTCAACCATGGTTTTCTAGGTTAGCAGTGAGATGTTGCTTAATTCAGAAACTTCCAATGCAAATGGATACCTGAAACAGACTACCTCCAGATGGCGACATAAGTACATAATTGCTCCACTTGTGCCCGAGCCCTGTTTTTCCAGAAGCAAGAGTCCCAGATTGGGATAAATCAGGATTCACTGTGGTCTTCCATAGAGGGATCTAAATCAGTGCTAAAAAGATGTGGTCCCAGAACTGGTGCTGGTCTGAAAACTGCTTACCAGTTTGGACAAAATAGTACACAAACTGAGTATTTAGAAACTTAACGCAAATTAGGCTTGTATTTCACATGTCTTTTTTAAGTTTCATTTTTCTAGTGTTTCAATTATTACTTGTATTTTACATAATCAGTCTGCAACAGACTGCAAACTAAGAAAAAAAATATAGCTGGACTTTTATCACCAAGTCTGAGATCACTGTTCTGGGCTACAGCATCTGGAGACAAGGTACTCACATTTTTCTGACCCTTACTTCTCTCACTATAATTCAGAGTTGCGAAAGAACAAACAAAATATATCTGAGGCGTCTAAGTACAGAGCCTGGAAAGTGGTAGAAGTGGATCTCGACCCGTATTTTCTCATTAATAGATCACACATCACAGAAACAAGTTAGCTTGTTTCTCTTTCCAAGTTAGAACACAAGGTCTGTGAGGGCAGAAAAACACACCATATTCATTTGATTCCTTAAAATTAGCAGAAACTCAAGAGATAGGAGCAGTGCTATTAACTTTTAGAAGTGATTTTCATATTCTTCTTAAATTAGCAGAAAACCTAAACCAAAGACTATAAAGAAAAAAAGGTAAAATATCTGTTCCTTAGACATTGCTAGAAGCGAAATCTATAATAAAAGAGTAATATGCAAATTGACCAAACAGCAGAACGACCATCTGGACGACCACGCAATGACAAACACTGGCGCCAGGCCAGCCAAGGCGGGTGTGATGTGATTGGTTGGGGGGCCCCGCCATCGCCCCACAGAGGGAGGCCCAGGCCACTCTCTGTGGAGCAATCGATGGGGGAGCTCCGTGATCGATTGCCCCAACGAGGGAGGCCCAGGCCACCGGCTGGCCGGGCAATCGATCGGGGGTTGGGGACTGAACGATCACCCCAAAGAGGGAGACCTCTGTGCGGCAATCGATCACAGAGCCCCAGCTGGGTGGGTGGTGCCTCCCTCTGCTGGGCGATTGATTGAGGAGCCCCATGATCGATTGCCCAAAGAGGGAGGCCCAGGCCACCGGCCAGTGATGCTGTGGCAGGTGTGCGGGGCCAGCCATTGATTGCCATGCAGAGGGAGGCACAGGCCAGCCAAGTGATCGAACTCCAGTCTGTTGCCTGCAGTGGGAGGCGACCAGTAGTGGGGGAGGGGAGGGCAGCGCTGCACAGATGGCATGCAGTGGCAGCAGCGGGAGCTGGGCCAGCTGCTGGCAGCTGGGGGAAGGAAACCCCTGATAGGCCCTGATCAGTGGCCAGGCCTAGGGACTCTACCTGAGGGGTCCCAGATTGTGAGAGGGTGCAGACCAGGCTGAGGGACACTCCACCCCCAACCCATGCACGAATTTTGTGCACCGGGCCTCTAGTAAATGTATAATACAAAAGAAAGCCTCTCAATAATGTTGATCATAAATAGAGTAATCAAGAGGATATAGTAGGAAAATAGTATGTTTTGAACATTTCTTGCTTTAAAATATAAAATTAACGTATATTCTTGTGACTCTACTTAAAACTGGGACACTAAATCCAAGGAAGCTATAGGAATGTGAGAATTTTGCATTACAAAAGTTTAACTAAATACTAAGATGGAATTATGTTGGGTATAGTTAAAAGAGTTCAATACATAGACCTAAAACAGAGGTAGAGAGTTGAAAATCAGAACAGTAGCAGACAAAATACACATATATAAACAGCTGAAGACTAAAGAAAATACAGACTTTGCTTAGTTCTGTGTAACCATGAGTAATGACCTGAAATTAAAAGGGAAAAAAATCAGGAAGTAGACCAAAATGCTGTAATTGAGACATATTACATTTCAGAAGAGTTATGAAAGAAGTTCTATGTAAACAGGTCTGAACATTATTTCCAACTACAGGTAAAAAAATAAAAAGCTAACTATAAGAACTTTTGAAAAATTAACTAATTAGCACTGTATTTACTGTGTGTGAATTGCACTTAATGCAAAAGAAGAGTAGAACAGAATAAGACAAAGTTCCCTTTTCAAGAACTTGCAGTATAACTTATTCCAAAATATAATATATAAAACCCAAGTCAATACATTTATAGTGTAATGTCCATATAGTTAAGACTCTAAAGGTGGAAGAGTTACGAAAACGGAGTAATTCATATAAGGTCTACTAGAACAATGGAGCTAAGAGTAAAGGCAATGCAATTCAAGCAGGCTAAAATCACAAAGTCCCCAGCGGTAAAAGCTGGGAGGTTAGTAAGCAGGCTGGCCTGACAAACATGAAATGGGATTGGTAAGAAAGTACCACAAGTAAGATAAACCTGCACAATGCCTGAAAATGAAAAGTCCCTATGGGTTCTTCAGTAAAACAATCACAGTGAAGACTAGATTGCATGAAAAAAGAATGAAAAATAGTATAAACTCTATTTTTTTAAAAAGAAAAGTAAAAATAATTTATTTAGAAGACTAAAAATATTTATGTACAAATGTCATACACAGAAGGCCTTAGGTGTTTAGCTTGCTCACTCCGACACTATTGCTATGCTACCTTTTCTTCTCCTTCTCCCTACTAGAATTTGTTCTGACCTGGTTGATGACTTACTTTTCTAATCTGAGGTCCATTATTCTCTTTTGTCTGCCTGGTACTCTCCATAACCGTACTGAATTATCTAAAGCTTTCCATAGTTTCATTGATTTTCTAGTATTGTGCCACATACTAGTACAACAGAGGGGGAAAGAAATCCAGGTCAGGAATAGGAAACGGAAGTACAAAGGGAGTTAAACAGAGTGGACACACTGGGCCTTCAGAATATAAAATGTGCCACCCATTGAGAAGCATTTCAGGTTTCCACACTCCAGGTTTCAGTTTCCCCTTATACTACTCTGTCTCATGAAAACTGGACAGCAGTGGCTCTCAATGGGCACTGTCCCATACGTTAACAGGGGTCCTCAAACTTTTTAAACAGGGGGCCAGTTCACTGTCCCTCAGACCACTGGAGGGCCGGACTACAGTTTAAAAAAAAACTATGAATGAATTCCTATGCACACTGCACATATCTTATTTTGAAGTAAAAAAACAAAACGGGAACAAATACAATATTTGTATTTGCATGTGGCCCGCAGGCCGTAGTTTGAGGACCCTTGCATTAGAAGGTGTTATCTGAATGACTGGGGAATGCTGTGTAGGCAAGGGCCAGGAATGCTTGGTGTTTTGAAATAAAAGGAACAATCCCATAATAAACTGTCTCTTGTTCAGCACAACTTTGAAATGTCCTGCATAACTCTGCCAATGCAAAAACTCAGCTTATAATCATCAAGTCTAGAACCTGATTTTATTTTACATACAAACATAAAAATATTTTTGCACAGTTTTGATATATTGTTTTATAAAAATGCAAATATCTCATAGATTATACTTTATTTTGTTTGGAACTTTACTATCTGCTCATCACTTCGAAAAAATCATATCACAGAAAGCAATGTTCTTCTTAGATATCAAATCACCAGTATAAGAAGCCTTTATCAGTCTCATTATGGCTTTCCTTTTTTTTTTTTCACCCTATCTCTTTCTAGATTAATATCTCCCTCTTAGAAGACAAATTTTCTTGTGACAGTAAAACAACAGTAAATCCACAGCAATGTTTGTCACTTAGCCTCAATTTACTCATGTATAAAATGAATATGCACTCTATTTATCTCTGTGATTATGAGAAACTAATAAATATGAAGTACTTTGTAAAACATCATGTTCTATATGTATGTTACAATAGAAACAAGTCATAAACAATATTTCTGAGTAGAAATGAAATAGGAAAAAACCTTAAAAAGTTTCTGCCTCTATGTTTACCAAATAACAGTGAAGAAACTTAACAGCATACAGGATTAGTAGTATTTAAATCCTTAATAAAATCAAACTCAAAACCTGTGCTGCCCAATACTAAATTTAAAGAACTTCCTACAAAAATATATTAAAAATAATTTTATCTTTTGTTTATACTTTAAAAATGTGTAGTAAATTAAAATTAAAAATTTTCTTACATTACATTTCTTATGAACATGCTGCTCTAAGTAAACATTGTCATAATAAAACTGGTAAACAGCAACAATACTGACATTTAGCTATTAAGACAATAAAAACTATATACTCACTTCATCAGTAAGTTCTCCAAACACAGTTATGACATCTATTAAAAGACTTGCTGTATAGAAGGACTTGATCATGTTTCTGGAAGAGAAAAGAGAACTGGTCTAGTTTAAAGGAAAAACATAATGATGTAGAATTAGTTATGTAGCTATAAAAAAAAATTCCAATGTTTATAAAAGCATTCTGAAATTATTTTAAATAAAATCAGATTTTAGGAACACATTGGAACTCCTCTTATAAAGTTATCCGGAGAAAGTAACAACACTAATACTACACGTAAATATGATACAGTAAGGTTTTATAGTATACACTTGATCTTGAATAATGTAATTACAGTACTATCTAAAAGCATATCAAGCCATGTGCATTTTTTTGCATTTAAATATTATTATTATAATAATGACAAACCATTTGAATTAGTGGAATGGGCGTTTTTAAAATCAGCATCATTGAACCAGACTGTTTTATGTCTAAAATCAACTCTTACATTTTCAGCACTGTTAAAGAACTAGAGTATATTTCCTGAGAAAATAAATCTGCCCTGGGTGTTCTTCTTTTAGTCATTTCTCTAAAAAGACAGGATTGCATCTGATACTCAAAATCATTCTAGATTCTACAAGTAATTTTTAAATATTTAAATCATTAATCAGGAAATCAGAAAGTGTTTAATGCAAAATTGGATAATTCTGGTTTAGAGTAACTAAACTTACCATTTTTATTTTCCTCTTTCTTTACTTACTTGTGAAATCGTGCAGCCCGATCTTCATTATCTGCATACAAAAACATTTTCAAAGCATAATTCTCCAAATGGGCACAACCAACTATTTCTTGAGTAACAGCTTCATTATCACCCAACTGTTTCTTAAGCTAAAAGAAAATCAAATGCAAAGCTTATGATTTTGGACTTACAGAAATGTATACTTAAGTACAAATTATCCTAACAATCATTTTAAATGAATGATTTATATGCATTTCAGTAAAAGATGTATCAATGAAACCCTGCAAAGAAAAATCACACTGTCTTAGCCTAAGGTATTTAAAACACAATCCAATGTTCACAAAATTCTGATTATACATACGATAACCTGAAAGTATCACTTATCTCTAAAAATCAAAATAACCAAGAATAGAAAGATAACACATCCAATTAGCTACTTTAAAGCATCAAATATTTCAAAATAATATATTATCCAATGTACAATCAGGTATCCTAAAATGAAATTAAAATTTATTTCCTAATCATATGTTAAAATTTTAATTTATTCCCATTTCAATTTCTTATCAAATAAAAAAAATACTAAAAAGGATCACTATATCCTAAAATGGTATCTTTCAGAGCCCATGTATAAAAAGGGAGGTCTTATCCTAAGTAAGGTATAGATGAAAAACTTGGAATTGGATTATAAGTTTTTTAAATTTAGAAAAGCAGAAACCTCAAATCAATACAATTTAAAAATGTGTAAATTTCCAGTCAGTATATCCCTTTCCTAAGCATATAATAATTTAAAGTATTTAAAAATCAAACTAAATTCCTACATTATACTCAGACAGTCACACTGAAATAAATGACCTTCTGGAATATTATATCTTAGCACCATACTACTGTTTTAAAACTACTTTTATCAAAGACATTATAAAATAAAAAATTATATTTAAAAAAGGCTTCAGGATTTTCCATAAAATCAATGAAGTAAATACTCTCAACAAAATAATTTAATGTCAGAGGGATTTAAATGTTGAAATTTAAGGACATTTTTAGCTATGATTATCCTAAACAAAAATAGAAAAAGCCTGAATGTAATACTAATTACTATATCCAAACTGTGACATCATTTAATTCTATATTAATTCTAGAGGCAGATTTAACTCTAGAAAAAAGTTTAAAATACCCAGCAGCAAAAATATACTAAAAGTTTTCAAAATGTGATATAAATGTTTTATTAGGTAGATGTGTTCTCACCATGGAATAAACTCACTCTACTTGTTATTTAATTTAGATACTAATAAATCCTGATGAGTCACTTTATAAATGTGATTTTACACTTTGCTTATTATAAAGACTGAGTTTTGTGTTATCCAAAAGCTATTATTTTACCTACTAGAGGCCCGGCGTACGAAATCATGTGCGGGTATGGTCCCTAGGCCTAGCCTGCGATCGGGGTCATCTTCCCCAGCTGCTGGCAGCTGGCCCCGCCCTCCACCGCCACCCACCCGGGTTCCCAGTATACTACTGGGCAATGGGAGCCTGATGGCCAGTGGGGAGGGACCAATAGGTCGGCCAGTCCTGTCTGCTCGCTGGCCCGACCACCGCCGCAGGTCGGCCTGTGTGTGGGGAAACCAGTGGGGCGGGGGCCTTGGCCTGGTGCCACCCGCATCCCCCGCCACCCACCCCGGTTTCCCGTTTGCCATCCGGTGATAGGAGCCTGCTGGCTGAGGAGAGGTGGTCAGTGCACCGCATACTACTGGTCGAGCGGTTGTTCTGGCTTTTATTATATAAGATTATTGTTATACTGAGAAATTAATAGGGGTATATTCTACATAAAATGTCTGCTAAAGATGAATTTCACAAATATATCACTATGTGTAAGACACATTCTCCTTCCTGCCATATAACCTCATCCTCCAAAAAATACTATAATTTTTCCTGCACTTATAGAAGCAGTGTTAGAAGTGCAAGGCCAATAGAGGCAATAGAATGCCACTGCTGCCTATGTTTTCATCAGCTATAATGACACTGCTGATTACTGCCAAGGGAAAAAACTACACAAATGAAATAAAATAGCATTTTAAACATTAACCAGAAAATAAATTCTGTTTAACTCACAGTTTCTAACTGATCCATCAGCTTTGATAAAAATTTACGACATTCAGGAGTTTTACTATCAATCTTCATTCCAGTTTGCATCGCATATAAACGACCTAAAAAAAAGGAAAATAATTTAAATAATTTAATTTTTAACATCTTTTGTTGACTGAATTTTTAAAATGTTTCATCGAATAAATCATTTAACATTTAAGTAAACTTAGAAATAAAACTCCGATTTACTAGGAATCTTAATTACAAATATAAAGAACACAAAATATTATTCTAACAAATTGTTAGCAAGTAAGGCATTCTCTTTTGGCATGTTAACAAAAAAAAAAAAAAAAAAAAAGACTAGGTTCTAAACCAGGGGTGGGCAAACTTTTTTGACTCGAGGGCCACAATGGGTTCTTAAACTGGACCGGAGGGCCAGAACAAAAGCATGGATGGAGTGTTTGTGTGAACTAATATAAATTCAAAGTAAACATCATTACATAAAAGGGTCGGTCTTTTTTTTTTTTTTTTAGTTTTATTCATTTCAAACGGGCCGGGCCGTAGTTTGCCCACGGCTGTTCTAAACTGTCAAAGGGACCTATAATTTAATTGGTTAGTTGGGGTACTCAGAAAAATAACCCATATGTAGAAAACCATGTGCCAAGTATCAGATAAGTGATGTTGATAAAATATACAATATGGGCTGGAATGATGGGAAATGTGATTTAAGTTGAGGCTAATGAAAAGAACTGTCTTAACTATTTTTATGTACACATATAAAAATATACTCTCTCTAAAAGAATTAATGAAAACATTAGAGATAAAGCTAAAGCTAACAACCTCTCTAATAGCTTTTCCAATGGTAAGAGCTGTGAATAGGTTAGTGGCAATTGTTATCACTGGTGTGTACATATATCATCTGTAATTTACTCTTACATTCAACAATATGTTTTGGAGGTCTATGTTCATTCTATAGTGCTCCACAGTATGGACACATCATTTTAACTAAAGCACATTTAGGTTGTTCTCAGATTTTAATTATTATAAATCATGTTGCCCTATCATACCTTTTTTGTGCATACATTCAAGTTCCCTGAGGTAAATATCAAGAAGTGGGATTCCTGGGTCATAGCATGTGTACCTTTTTCACTTTGAAAGCTACTCTTAACTGTCCTCCAAAACAGGTTACTACACTAACATGCAGTTATACCTGCAATATATAAAAGCATTCATTTCCCTCAAACTCATACAAAACTGTTATTACTAAACTTCCTGTCAATCTGAATTGAAAGTGGTATCTCACTGTTTGGTTTTGCATTTTCCTGACTACTAAATAGGGGTTAGATATTTACTGGATAGTCCTATATCCTCCTTTATGAATTAGGACTATCTATCTATCTATCTATCTACTATCATCTATCTAAAAGGCTAAACTTAGAAATAAAATATGCAAAGTGTCCCCTTGGGAGTTCGACCGGGAGTTCGATCGCTCGCTATGACGAGCGCTGACCACCGGGGGGGGGGGGGGGGGGCGGAACAAAGGAAGGTCCCAGCCAGCAGCCGGAAGGCCCTGATTGGCCCTGATCGGCCCTGATTGCCTGCCAGGCCTAGGAATCCTAGTTTCATGCACCGGGCCTCCAGTGTATCAAAATAAAAGAAAAAACTTCCACTAAATTTTCTATTGGGTTATTTGCTTTTTAACAAATTGGCTTCTGGCTGTTCTTTATAGAGTATGAAATAGGAACATAATGTCTTTTTTCCCCCAAATGGAATCTTGTGAACACTATCCTCATTCCCTGTTTTACTTTGCTCTTCGGCGTGTAATCATCTTCTATTTATTTATCCTGTGTCTACTATTCCAACTAGAATTTAAACATGATGACCGCAATTTTAATCTATTTGGTTTGCTGGTGTATCCCTGGCATCCAGGCTAGTACTTGGCCTTCAATAAACATTTTCTGAATAGATAAGAGAATAGCTCATTTTGCCCCACTGATTTAAATGCCATTTTTATCATTCATTATCATATATTAAGTTTCCAATTCTGTATACTGTCCATCTTGCTTCCCTAGCCTAGTGGGTCTATCACTGCTTTATTTACTAGTTTATAACATGGCTTAGTACTCTGAGGATTTTCAGTTCAATTATGTCTACCTGAGCATACCATCTTTAAAATATGTATTAATATACACACACTACTGTATATATTCTGTGTGTTTTAAATTTAAAAACTTTATCGGAAGGAACTACATTTTCATGCTTAGGTTTAGAGTTTAAGGTTTAATTTATTATTATATTTATTTCCACAAATCAAATTTAAGGGTTTTATCCATCTAGGGATTAACAAGAGGGGAATAAAAATTGAGTTCCATAAGTACTGTACAGATATATACTGCCACACAGTGAAAAAACATGGTGTTTCATTTTCACTGCACAGGATCCAGCACTGGATGTCACTTGGACACAAAAACAGACATATGCTACTTTAAAATGCAGAAAAGCATGTTTTCGTTTAAGTATCCATTGCTTTAATCACAAATGTGACCAAGTTTTCTTTCTTTTCTCCTTCTTTTAACTAGTCATGTTTCTTTAGTATGTTGTCTTGGTCCTTTTCCCCTTATACCTATTAGGTTTTAAAAATCAATTCCCCCATTCCACCAGGCTTTTTAAAGCATGGTTGAATGCCCTCCCCTTTTTAAACCAATCATATTTCTTTTAAGTTCTATGCCTGTTTTAGTCAGCTTTTTTCCTTAAAATGAACTGAACTACCCAAGATTTCTTTTTAAGCTGTTAGGTATTTTCTTCCAGCATTTTTGTTGCATTTATTTTATTTTATTTTATTTTTTTAATGCATCATGAGCACTTTAGATAAACATATAGGCTGCAAATACTATGTGGTCTTTCAATTGTTGCATGTTGTTTTAAAACACAGAGGCTTCAAATACTTATGTATTCAAAGCTATTATTGTTTTCCCCTATCAGTTGTAAGCTTGGAAAGTTCTTTTATTTGCAAGGACTTGATATTCAGTTGTACAATATTTCTAGTTGTTTTTATGGTTTAATATTTCAAATATAACTTTTTAATTTGCATTTCCCAAGTTACTGGCACTTAAGATCTGTGTTCCTTCTTTAATATAGGTAATTTAACTTCTTATGTTTCCTGCCTATTTGATTTTGCTGGGAATCTCAGATCAAATGTCATCCTATGTAATAAAAGGGTAATATGCAAATTGACCCTAACGGTGGAACTACTGGGAACATCTGGTCGCTACGATGTGCACCGCGACAGAGCTAAGGATGTCCAACTAATAGCTTGGGAGAAGGCCTAAGCCATTAGTCGGATATCCCCCGAGGGCTCCTGGGCTGCCAGAGGGATGTCTGACTGCCAGCTTAAGCCGTCAGTTGGACATCCCCCGAGGGGTCCCGGACTGTGAGAGGGCACAGGCTAGGCTGAAGGACCCCCCCACCCCCAGTGCACGAATTTTCGTGCACCAGGCCTCTAGTCTCCTTATATGATATCTATAATTGATATAAATTTTTCTTCCCCAAATTTAATCTTACTATGTCTTACTGTATTACCAAAATTTTCTAAGAAATTTTTAAGTGTTATTACTCTTTATTTTTAAGTGGAAGGCTTTTTTTTAGTTAAGAATAGAAATTGTTAAAATATAAATTGAGGCATATTAAAAAAATTAACTCATCTGGATAGGTGACCAAAACGTTAAGAAACACATTTCACTGCATTCTCACTTCTCTCAAGTATAAATGGTATTTTCTTGCCCCAACCTAATCCATACCCTTCCCCAAGACCCCATTTCTTCTACTGTATCCCTTGGAACTGCTTCATAATCATCTCCTCGGATTCCTTCTCTCTTTTTGTTTTAACTAAAACCTGAATGTCACTTGAAGAAATCATTTGCAGTCCTCTCCAGAATTTTTAATTCTCTTACATTCCTCCTATGTCAGGATTGGCAGGTATGACCGGTTTTCTCCTTGTACCCCCCTGCTATGTACGTTCCAGTATTTTCTCAATGTCTTCTAAACATGCTGGTCTAGGGCTCGTGCTACCTTCCTCCACTTGATCTTATTATGCTTGTAATCACCTATGGACCTCCTTGTTTTTCCACCATAACCCCTATTCACAAAGATAATACTTGTGGTAGAGACTGCAAACTGCCTTTTCACATCTATTCTTCCCATCTTCCTTACTAACAAGACCCCTACATTATTAGGGAGTTGTAATGTACCCAGCCAAAATAGTACATTTCCCAGGATTCCTCAAAGCAAACTATGGCCATATAACTAAGACTAATATCATTCAACCAGAAATTGTTAGGAGAGACTTCATTAAAGTCACCTTTAAACAGAAAATGATAGCAGGGGAAAGATCTGACTGACCCTCTCCCTATTCTCTTCTCTACTGCCTGGAATAAAAATGGGATGACTGAAACTCCAGGGACGTCTTGGACACAAGCAACCTTGGAAATGGTAACCACATACTGGTTTTAGATTTGAAATTGAATGTGATTCCCTAATGACTTCATGGAATTTGCACTGGCACTGGGTACTGCCAATACCAAACTTTCTTTTAAATGAGGAAGTAAATTGTATTTTACTTAGTCATTTTTTTTTTTTTTTGGGGGGGGGGGGTCCTGTGATTAGAAAGCAAATCTAATTCTAATGCTTACCCAGTACCATGTTCTCAATTCTTACTGACCCTGATCTCCAGTAATTCTATCTACTCTCCCTTACATGCCAGCCATTCCATTATTAATTTACCATCACAAACTTCCAAAATCAGTAGATCAAACACTCACTATAAACACAATATCCCTTTTTCCAACATTCAACTATGCCTCTTACAACAGGCTTCCAGTTCACTGGTATCTCCCTACTTCTTCATGATAGTCTTCTCATCTTCAATGTCCTTCTACAACCAGCTTTGATTTTACAGTATATTTTTCTAGAACATTACTATCCTATCTCCTCCTATCCCTGAATCATTTTTCACATCCCTCTGGTAAAAGCACGCTCATATATAAAGCCATCTATTTTTTCCCTCTATATCTACATGCAAACCGCAGAGACCACTGGCATATTAGCATCATTATAAAGATCATAATTATCAAATAAGTTTAATACCCGCCTTCCCAATCTCCCAAATGACTATCTCAAAGAATTTGAATATCATTAAAAACAACATGACCCAAAAGACACAGAAAATTTGAGAGATTATTTGTTATCTATATACAATATTGACCAACATGGTAGAACATGATAACATTAGTTCTGTACTCACATGAAATACAATACTGACAGTTTCATTTCCCAGGTCTTTCTCCTTATTTTCTAACCACAGTAGTGAACACTATGTGAATCCTACCATCCAGAGTGTAGTTAGCCACTTGGTAGACCAACCTTGGGGATAAATGGCTATCAAGCACAGGTAATGGCCCAGATCATATGAAATGAGGTTGATTCCTAGGTTCACCTTGGGTTTAGTGGCAGTCATCTCAGGACTTAACCATTAAGCAGACATGCAGAAAATTAATCCAGCATTTTCTTGCTACCTTGTACAAGAAATGTATTCCTATGTAAAAAGCACAATTTTCAGTTTCAGATTTATTACTCTTCATTTCTACTGTTGCTTACAATAAAAATGGTGGAGTCAGTCTATCTGTCTATCTCCTTTGAGGCAAAAATCAAATAATTCCCATTTTGCTATCATCAAAACCATGATCCCCCCAGCTCTTGTCCTTTAAAGGTTAACCTCAGTACAGATGGCTGATTCCTGAAATACACTGTAATGACAACATAGTTACTGGTTTTTCCAAATGCAATTTTTTCTTGGTTTACATGCATATTTAGTCTTTGCAATTACAAGAACATTATTATACAGTAACACTTTTAAATGAAGAAATGGATCACCTCAGAATTGGAAAGATTTAGGACAAAAATTGGGCTGCCTTTACATTTTTAAATATCTTATGTGGTTTACAAGTCTTAAGTACAGAAAATGTATCATAAGACGCATTCTGTAAATGTAATAAAAGCGAAAAGAACTTAAAATCTACTTATGAAAATTAATAAAGATCTTTTTGCCATAGGGATGGAAAAAAGAATCACATTCATATAGAACTCTATTCAAGACAAGTAACTCATTGTAGCAGCAGCATGATGAAAAATTAATGTCTAATATGGAAATTACCTACTAAAACAGCATAAATGTGTAGCTAAAATCACGTATAAAGAAATATATTTGATTCATTTCATCAAGGAAATGTGTTTATTTTAATGAATAAATATTATTTGAAGATGAGTAATGAGGCATATTTGCAAAAGGATTAAATACTTTCCAACTCAATTTTAATTTCATGTGAGGCATTTGGTGACATTTACTAATCCTGAAGGTATGTGTAATTCAAAGTTCCATAAAATCTAAACATTAACATTCTAACACATCCTTGTTTATATGTGAGGAATATAAAAATATGAAATGCATGATAAAAATACACAAAAATCATACATTAAAAGCAATTGTGAAGAGTGATGCTTGAATAGGTTCATCAATGTGGCACTCAAATAGGAATCATTATGGTATAGATTGATGTCTAAAGCAAATTTTATTCCAATAAATAGAACTGAATATATTACACTATTTATATGTACATTGTAAATATTTGCCCTATGGTTAGTATTACATTTTGTGTAGGGACTTTTGAACCCATAAAGAAAAATAAGTCAATAGCCCAATGAGATCAAATAATGAAAAAATAACAGAAATAGTAGATGACATTAAAATATTAGGAAACAATTATGAAACATTTTAAAGGAAACCATGTATAAAGTGAGGAGATAAATAGAACACATACAAAGGAATATAAATGAAAATTCTAGAGATGAAAAATATAACATATGAAATAAAAAATTTACTGGATAAGTTTAAACACCACAGAAGAAAAGATTTGTGAACTTCAGAATACAGCAATAGAAATTACTCAAAAAAAAAAAAAAAAAAAAGCAGGGAGAAACGGATTGAAAACAAAAGAAGAGCAAAACTAGAGTCTCATTGAGGTGTGGGAAATATCAAGTGTTCTAATACATATGTAACTGGATTCCCCACCCCCCCCCCATAAGGGTGGGAAAATGTGGCAAAAAAAAATACTGAAAGAAAAAAATACAAAGTAAAATCTTTATGCACCAAAAATATCTTTCAAAAATAAAAATAAAAGTTAATTTCACACAATAGAACAGAATTCATTGTCAGCAAGCCTCATAAAAAATTATAAAGTTCTTGCCCAGCTGGTGTAGCTCAGTGGTTTACCATTGACCTATGAACCAGGAGGTCATGGTTCAATTCCTGGTCAGGGCACATGTCCGAGTTGTGGGCTCGATCCCCGGTGTGAGGCGTGCAGGAGGCAGTCGATCAGTGCTTCTCTCTCATCACTGATGTTTCTGTCCCTCCCTCCCTTCCTCTCTGAAATCAATAATATATATATATTCTATATAATAAAACCCTAATATGCAAATCGACCTAAAGGTGGATTGACTGATTGCTATGACATGCACTGACCACCAGGGGACAGACGCTCAATGCAGGAGCTGCCCCCTGGTGGTCAGTGTGCTCCCACAGGGGGAGCACTGCTCAGCCAGAAGTCGGGCTCACGGCTGGCAAGCACAGCAGAGGTGGCAGGAGCCTCTCCTGCCTCTGCAGCAGCGCTAAGGATCCCTTGGGGGATGTCCGCCTGCCAGAGGGCACAGGCCGGGCTGAGGGACCCCGCCCCCCATCCCCCACCCCGACACCAGTGTACGAATGTCATGCACCGGGCTTCTAGTATGTATGTATATGTGTGTGTGTGTGTGTGTGTGTGTGTGTGTTTGTTTGTGTATAATAAAGCTCTTCCAAACAAAAGAAAGTGACAACCAGATTTAAAACTTGGTTCTATGCAAAACGATGAAGAGAGCTGAAAATGGTAATTATGGAGAAAACATTTTTAAAAATTATTTCATTTTATACATTTCTTTACAACAAGTTTAAAAAATAAGGTTTTGTGGCATATGTATAAATAAAAATTATGAAACCAAAACCAAAGAACAGGAGAGGAGAAAACAAAGTTCTTAACTTTATATGTGAGATGGTATATTACATGACAGTAGGCTGTGATAAGTTATTGTAAACATTAGAGCAACTACTAAAAAGAAAATAAAGAATATCTAACAATCCCATAGTGGAAGTACAATGGAATCCAAGTGCTTTCAAAGAGAAATAATAACTAATTGAGGTAAAAAACAAAAACCACTTAAAAAAAAAAAACCTTGCCAAGCCACAGAAAAACGATACATTGAATGAATGCAGAAAAATATCAAACATTGAACCTTTTATATATAAACCTGTGCTGCTCAAGAGAATGTAAGCTTTCACTCTGAACAATCAAACACAACTGACATAAAAAATGAATCTTACCAAAATTGCATGAGTACCAAAAGAAAAGAAAATGATAGGTAAGAACAAGTTAGTTAATTCCACTGACCCTGTCCATTCAATCTTAGGGACAGGTTAAAAGAACCTAATGATGAAATGATTTACTTTACTCAAAAAGGAGTAACTATTAAAATGACTATTTTTACAAAATAAAATTCATGTTTGTATATGTTTGCAAAAACAAATATAAGCTAAAAGAATGAAATGCTAGTGGATAAATCAATTGTCCAACTTTCTGTGTGTTTTTTGTAAATTATTAACCTGTTATTGCTATAGTAAAGAATCCTTAGATGGCTAATAAAAAAGTAAGTACTCAGATAACAGGACTCTGGGTTCTGATTAATCTTACAGATTTAGAAATTAACAAAAAAGAAAATAGCTTATTTTTACTGGCTTAGTTAAGCTTGTCTGACTGGCTTTAGAAAACCCAGTTTCTATGTGATTAACAACAACAATGAAAAATAGGCAACTAATTATTAATCCTAACATCCATATGTGTTAACATCATAGTTAGCCTTTATTTAAACAAAACTATAATTTTTCACTTGTTGTCCAGAATTGAAATAACCATACATATTTACAACTTCCTGAAAACTGGATTTACTTTTTCTATGATCATATAAATAAATGGCTCTTAAATAACATTTATACAAGGTCATGGAAAGCCTTGTACAATGTCACCCCCTAGAGGAAACTTTTACAAACCAAACTTGAAACTTCATGTTTAGTTAATTAAGCAAATTTAAAAGGAAGAAATCTTTCTGGGTTTAGCTTTATCTACAACAGCAAATCTGATAGAATACATATATTTATAATACAGTGTCCGTGTTTAATGGGGACTCAAAATTTTTCTGGATTCACTAAAGAGAAAAAAGAAAAAGAGAGGAATATAGTATAGAGCTCAAACCTGTCCATTATTTTTGTTTGCTATAAGACTATAGAAAAGTATCTCTTCACACATTTTAAAGTTAACATCTACTACTTTCTATCAGATGTTTAAATAGGTACAAAAAATGTAACTAATATACTACATTAAATACTGAAATCTAAAAACTATACTCTTTCATCTGAAAATATAGCAAATTGGTATCTATCACAATCTATTTTAAAACACAAAAAGCTCTTTTTAAAGTCACAAATACACTGTTGTATTTCATTTTAACTCATCTTTCCATTTACTTATCCTTTAAAATTTTATCATAAAAAAATATTTATGGCTCTGGCCAATTGAATGTCTTCTCATGAACCAAAGGTTGCTGGTTCAATTCTCAGTCAGGGCACATGCCCTGGTTTCGGGTTCAATCCCCAGTAACAGGCCTGCAGGAGGTAACAGATCCATATTCAGCTTTCATATTGATGTTTCTGTTTCTCTCTCTCTCTCTCCCTTCAAAAACAAATAAATAAATAAAATAAACACAATTTAAAAAATGCATATATTTGTATGCTCAAAATTCCTAACTTGCTTATCATACTTCTCTGCAAAGTGTACAAAAGCTAAAATTTAAATTAATCAAAATTTCCTGTGAGGTAAGGTGCTAGGTGTTAAAATTTTCCTTTTGAAATTTAGTTTTTATACTTATTGTAATGCATAATTGATCAAACATTAATTTTATATATCTTAATAATCATTATATACACTTCATTGACACTTCCAAAAATACTGACTATTGAAAACTTCCTAAGCAAATACTCTCAAGGTTTTATTATTCTTATTTGCCTAAGTAATTCACTTCATTGTACTGATGGGGTGGTCATAATAATCTGACCGGTCATAATAATCTGGCCACACAGTTATAAAAGCTAAATTTTATTAGAAATTCATCTTATGCCCTAGCCGATGTGGTTCAGTGGATAGAGCATCAGCCTGTGGACAACCAAAGGGTCCTGGGTTCGATTCTAGTCAAAGACACGTATCTTGGTTGCAGGCTCCTCCCCGGCCCAGGCCTTGGTCAGGGCTCATGCAAGAGGCAACCAATTGATGTGTTTCTCTCACATTAATGTTTCTCTCTCTACATCCCTCTCTCTTCTACTCTTCCTAAAAATCAATAGAAAAGTATCCTTGGGTGAGAATTAACAAAAAACAAACAAACAAAAGAAATGCATCTTATAATGAGTCTTATAATGAGTTAAACTGCATTATCTATGAACCAATACGATTTGTCATAATGAACCATATTAGAGTATTGGTTCTGTTTCTACTTTCATTTTTATTAATGTAACATGGGAGAAAATTCATTCACATAAAGCAGCAGATGAGTATGAAAGTTTTGTCATAGCAAACCACTGAATCCTTTAAATTCCTTCTGAGTATGGACTAAAAACCTTGTAATCACCTATCATCAAGTATTATCCTATCTAATAAAAGACAAAAAGGGTAACTGTCCGTACCTTCGCTATGCTTCCCATTGGCTAATCAGTGCCATATGTAAATTAGCCGCCATCTTTGATGGCAGCTAATTTGCATACTGCAGGCAGGGCTGGCCAGTGACAGACGCCATCCGGGCCCCCTGTGCGGTCGGGCTTAGGCGGCACGATCACATCACCTAAGCCCCTCCCCCAGCCGGGACCCGCGTGTGCCGCCTAAGCCCCGCTGCCAGCTGGGACCCCATGGCGATCCCAGAGCAGGCAAGTGCGGAGGGCGGCTGCCTCCAGGTGGGCCTGCTCCTGGGATCGCCATGGCGATCCCAGAGCAGGAAAGTTCCCCACAGGCAGCACCCAGCAGGGCTTGCCCCTGGTCTCTGCAGTGATCCGGTGGTCTATGAGCAGGAAAGCTCAGCCTGCAGGCAGCACCCCACCCTGGCCACAGCTTAAGGGAGAGAAAAACATGCAGTGGAGGCCAGGAGTCTGAGAGATCAACACAGAGGGACGCCTGCTCCAAGCCTCCACGGTGTGGCTAGGGGCAGGCCCCCAGCAGACACTCACACTCACACACACACACACACACACACACACACACACCAGGCCCCCAGCAGACACTCACACTCACACACACACACACACACACACACACACAGCACCTGCTCCGAGCCTCCAATGCGGCTGGGGGCAGGCCTCCAGCGGACACCACACACACACACACACACACACACACACACACACACGACGCCTGCTCCGAGCCTCTGCTGCTAGACTGTGGCCGTCAATAGGACATCCACAGAGGGCTCCCGGACTGTGAGAGTGGCAGGCTGGGCTGAGGGAACCCCACCCCCCAGTGCACGAATTTCGTGCACCGGGCCTCTAGTTTTTAATAATCTCTTGGCTGACATTTCAATTAAGTCTCCCTCAAAATTTGTTTTAAAACTAGAAAAGAATTTGTTACCCCATCAGTAAAGTTATTTATTTTCTCAATTCCCAGGAAGCTTATAAAAAAAAATTCATCTTTTTTTTTTTTTTTTCAGTCAGAGGCAGACACAGGATTGTGAAAACTGAAATAACATTTATTTCAGCATCCTCTGGCAAATAAGTTAGCTTATCACTTGTTTTAAATGTATTTCTGAAAAAAAGCAGAACATCCCAGAGTTAAAGATATAGCTATTTAGTTAAAGGAGAATGCCTACCTTATTACATAAGACAAAACCTGATGCTAATGCCAAACCAATCAGTCAATGAGGTTTACTTTTTCAGATAAATACGACTTAATTTTCCAATTCGAATAAATATGTTAACCTATATCTCCATGTGCTTCATGTCATCTGAATTCCAACTCTAACATTTTGATAAGTCACAAAGCCCTACATGAGCTTGTCACTTGGATGAAAAGGCAATGGCCTCGTAAGCATTTCTCTTTTGCCCCTTTTCTCCCTTACCTCAGGAATGAAATTCTTTAATAATGAAGAGAGAATGAAAAGGTAAGGTCATTTCACAAAAACTCTTTACCATTTTGGGAATTCAACACATGGCAATACTGGCTAATTTTTTTGTTTGTTTGGGTGTATTTTTATTTTGATTTTTTTAGCCTGAACAGATATGTGTATAAGAGAACTTTCCAGTGTGGTCCTTCCATGTCGTTGTCCCCACAGCTAATCCGCCCCACCCATGTTGCATAGGACCTTGGTCCCAAACTGTCCCTCCTCACTCCTCTGGATAAAATCCAAAATGATCAAACAAAAACTGCTAATCTCTAAGAACAATTCCCTCATCTTCTGAAATTAATCTTGACAAACTTCAGGTGCTTCCCCATTTCATTTATAAAACATAGCACCCTTTTTCCCAAATTAGAATGTTCCTCTGACATCTTTTCTCATGCCAGCATTTTGAATAAAAGCTTATTCTTTACTCTGACTGATTTTCTTCCACATGACACAGGGAAAGACAGGAAGCTCTACCTAATACCTTAATTAATGGAAGCTTCACTAATACTAGTAATTTAAATTTTTCTTTTTTATGGAACCTGGAGGTTTTCTACCTTCATCCCCAGGGTAACTTGCCCTAAAAATACTCATGATTAATAAGAACATGTCTTTCTTCTTTAAACTAGGAGAATGGCAATTGTGAACCGGATGTGGAAAAAGAGAAAGCAGCATATTGCATTGCTACTGTAGCCAAAGGAGCCTTGCAAGAAAGAAACAGGGAGTTGAGAATTGGGAAAAGGATTCCTGTAGAATTACTTACACACAGAAGTCTGAAAAGTACTGGTTCAGCATGCCTAGAGCACAAGTTATATACCCATGAATACAGCAGCTACAGGAATTATCAGACAGCATATATGAATATAAATATATTTAAATCATTTAAAGAAATAAGAATGTTTAAGAAATATAGTAACAAAAGATTAACAGAAATGGGTAGGTCAATTTGAAAAGAAACGATAACAGAAGATCTAGAAATAAAAAAATAAAGTAGAAACACAATACCTGGGTTATACTACAGAATACCTATATGAAGATGAGCACAGACCTAAAGAAATTACACCAAATGTAGCTCAGAGAGACAAAGGGATGCAAACTCTGAAAGCATTAAGAAACAAAGAAATAAAGAAGGAAAGTGCAACACATGTGTAATCAAAATTTCAGGAGAAAATAGATAAAGAATAATATGCCAAAGTCTCAAACAACGTACTACTTACACAAAAGGAAACCAAGGACTAGAAAATCAGAATACAAATCATAGGGAAGAGGGTGGTAAACTGGCTATATTTTAAAATTAAGAACTTTTGAACATCAAAGGACTTTATGGAATGAACTCGGAGGAGACATTTGCAATGCATACAACAAAGGAATAATATCTAGATTATTAACACATATGGTGAAATAGAATGGTCAAAAGCAATAAATAATATTTCAATAGGAAATCACAAATGATTAATTAACATATGAAAAGATGCTCAATCTCATTAAGACTCAATGAATTGCAAATTTTGCTCCAATGACACACCATTTCATGTCCACCAGACTGGCAAAAATTTAAAAGTCTAATAACATCAAACATGGTGGGTATGTTCATTTTATTATTCCTTAAATTGCATACACCCACTATATATGTTCTTTAATATGCATATGTTTCACTAAAAAATATTTTTAAGTTGGATTTAGCAATAAAAATGTTTGTTCTTGACCCTGCTGAGCGCAGTTTCAGTGAAATAATGGGCATGAAAACCAGATTTCAATGGGCTGATAAGATTCTATGGGATAAGGTTGTAAAAACAACTACAGGCAGTTATTTCAAGCTAATCTTTGAGGTTGGGCACACAGGAAAGCAACTTTAGGAGAATGTCACAGTGAGAATTTCTCCTATTTTTTAAATGAAGGAAACTGGGGTAAGTTTAGAAAGAAATGGTGAGAGGGAGAGGATAATGACACAGGAAATAAAGGGTCCTTGGGTAGTCACAAAGGCATACAACACAGGGCCCATGAATAGAGATTAGTTTCAGACATGGACTATAGCTCCTATTTCATTGTTGTAAGCGATTACCTCTTTGTCCACATCACATCATTTTTCTCCTTACTCTAACCACTCCAGTTACAATGGCTGCCTGATCCTCCTTCAACAGACCTCCCTCAGAACTTTTGTACATGTTATTCCTGCTATGGAGAAAAGAGAACACTGTTTGCCAGATGGAGCAAAGCCTGTTTTCATTCAAGTCTTTGCTCAGATATGAACTCATTGAAGCAGTTAACGGACCACTTTGAAAGTGAAATTTCTTCCGCGCTCCCTACCACCCTGCTCCTGGTACTCCTATTCTCTTCCCCTGCTTTATCTTTCTCCATAACCTTCTAACCGTCTACATAATATACTCATCATATTGTTTAATCTCTCCATCCCACTGCATGCAAACTCCATGAATGCGGGGAACTGTAGCCACAGTGCCTGGTAACGCTTGACATAAGTACAAGCTCAATATAAATACACGCTGAATGAGTGATTAATGGTCCCTGCTTGAGGAACCGGATAAGTATTCAACTGAAATCATACTGTAAGATTTGAACAAAATGAGGCAAAGCCTAGAGAGTATTCAACTTACTGACTCCAGAATAGGTGACATCTGGGTTAGATTTTTAACCATTTGGAATTTGCCAAGTGGAGAATAAAAGGTAGATGCTCCCAGGTGAAGAACATGGAGATTCGAAAGGGCCTTGCACATGTGAGAAATGAAAATGGGTACCCCTGGACTACAGCAGGGTGACAGAGGATCAGATTTCGGCCAGCTTTAGTAACAGTCACAACAGAGGACACCTTATGTGGAGCTTAACTCTAAAAGTCCTTTTCAAGAGATTTACAGTCGCCAGGTTACTTATGTGCAATAAAGTTGGAGTACGGGATCTAAAATAAAATGGACATAACACTACTAGAACTACTCTCTTCACTGCGAAGGAAAAATGTTTGAACAATTTTAAGCCGTGCTTCCTTTGCTTCGACTGTACATTACAAGTATGACAATCAACCAAAGCGAGAATGTTGCTACCAAACGTCTAAATCGCAGTATTAAAACGACAAATTCTCACTGGTGGGAGAGAGCAGCTTGGATGCAGAAGTGGGAATGGTAAACTCAAAACGCTTGTGTTGTGGCAGATACTCTCCATTTAACCATGTCTGAGTCTTTGACCTGGTTTGCATTTGCCATAATTAACCTGCACTTACGGCTATGTTTACAAAATTAGTCTGTATTCCTTTTGTCCACATCGCTACTGTCTTTGGGACGCTCACCACCTTCGCTACTCCAGTTCAATTGCTCAGCTACCCCGGTTGTTGTCAGGTTTCCCTGGCGGAGATCAGAGGCTTGTGTGTGTGCACACAGACAAAACACAAACAAAAACACCTTCGGGCAGTCTGTTTCAGTGTTCACGAGGCCAAGGAGTCAGTTTAGGAATAGGCCTAACACAGGAGGGACGGTGGACACCACGGTGCTTCTGCAGTTTTGCCTTGGCAGGGCCTGCACGGGGGCAGAGCAAAGGTCGGGACCCCGCGGGAGGAGGGGGCACAGGTTAGAAATCCAGTCCGAAGCCAGGAGGCGGGGCCTGCCCCTAGGACCCCAGAGAGGCGTGTGGGCCCCGGGAGGGACGGAAGGCCGCGGCGACTCGGGAAAACTCACAGTAATAGGCTACAACGGGGTCCCGCTTGTCATGCTCCTGAGCCGTCCTCAGATGATGCTGTATGCTCTTGAACTGTGGGGGCAGCGGGGGCAGCGGGGCCAACGCAGCCATCTCCACGCCAAGACTTCCCACTTCCTACTCGCGCGCCGCCGGGACTTCCGCTTCCGCGGGGAGGTCACGCGCACGAGCGCGCACGGCAAGTCCCGCCCACTCTCCCGTTGCTAAGCAACAAGTCAACGACGGGTTTCCAGCAGGAAACCATCTCAGTGCGCTTGGCTCAGGAGAAAGTCTGAGAGACACCAGCGCTCTCTCCTGGTGGGAAGGAGAATGTTTGTCTTGTTTTAACTTCTGTTGGTGGTCACAGGCCCCATCACCCCTTTTATGGCAGAAGGAAGGATAGAAAGGGAAAAAAACAAAATAAGGTTTATTGATTTGAGAAAAAGGATAAAGGCGTGAATTGCCCTTGGGACCTTTGAGAGGTGATACATTTCTGTTGTTTATAAGCTATGCAGACGGTGGTCTTTTCTTATAGCAGCCCAAACAAACAAAGCCATTATGATTTCTTTCTCTTACTCCCACTATCCTGACTTTCCAGTCAGAAGTTGCTGGTCGTAGAGAAATTAATGAAGCAAAGCAGAGTGGGTGAACCATAAATGTCTTTCTCTGTCTTATGACTTCTCATTTATTCTCTTTGTATTACTTCTTGATTCTCAACTGTGGTTGTTCTTAAAGATCATCTCAGAAGTTTTCTTAAAGATTCATATCTAGGTCCCACCACAAGGCATTCAAATTTAATTGTTCTGGGTTGGATCCTAAATATCAGCACAGTGGGGCCTTGACTTACGAGTTTAATTTGTTCTGTGACAGAGCTCGTAACTCAAATTACTCGTATGTCAAATCAGTTTTCACCATTACAATGACACGTGATGCTGGGCTGATGTTGTGGCGTTCACTGTGACGTTTGCTGTGCCAACTAGTGGTGGGGTATCTGAAGCTGGCTCGTAACCCGAATTTTAGCTCGCAATTCAAAGCAAAAAATCGGCTGAGAGATGGCTCATATCTCGAAAAACTCGTTAGTCGGGACACTTGTAAGTCAAGACCCCACTGTATTTTGAAAAAGTCTTCAAGAAATTTTAATGGAATATCTAGGGTTGAGGACAAATGCCCTAGTGAATCACCAGCACACACCTGATTCTACAAGCCTTCCCTACTCTTTTCAAGCCAGACCTTCTGCCTTGATTGCCTCAGACAAAGAGTGTACTTACTGCTATTGAGATTAAGGTGAAATAGGATTTGTTTCACCTCATCTCCACCACAACAAAGTAATGATAACTAGTGAGCATTTATTGAAGATCTATGTACCATACATGTTTCTAGGAGCTTTATATCAACTCAATTTTTATCACAACCCTATGAGGAAGGTAGTGTTATCATTTTCATGGTTTTACAGATGAGAAAAATAGGACATAAGATGTATATAACTTGTACTAGGGCACAACCAGTAAGTATGAGTGTTCAACATTAAAATCCAGGTACTTTAGTTTCAGAGCCTGTGAACCTAGCCACTACTACTTGACTTGAATGGCTCTCTAGACCAAAAATACATTCTTGTGTTTTGTCTTTTCTCCATTTTATATTACATCCAAAAAAGACAAGTGTTTCTCTTCCTTTCTGGTGAAAGCTGCAGCTTTCTGCTATTTTCCTAATCACTCCCTTCAGGAATGGAGGTTGCTCAAGGTCCCTTTCTCAATTGCATACATTCTAGGAGAAGAGGAGCAAAGTATCCAATTAACTGAAATGGTTAGAATTGGATTTTACTCCACCTGCCAACACATGATCTTTTTTCCTAAGCACCATACTACCGTCAGTAGAGAATAATTGATATGAGTGGGGAAATTAACATAGATAACTGTTAGCCTAATAATACATTGAAATTATGCTATGAGTCAAAATAAGTATGAACAACATTAGGTTGGGTTTTCTTGTTGATATTTTACAGTAAAGAATTCACTATGATATTTTACTATGAAGAAAAACATCAACTTTCCTTTGCTGAAAAATCTAACATTACCCTTCAGGATGGAGGTAGAATCTTGGCCAGTGAGGAGAGGGCAGAGATGGGTTTCATGGCAACCACAGGAAGAAGAAAAGGGAGTGATACTTGAACTGACAGGTGTTTTGATAGAAAAAGTAAATGTTTTGCATCACTCCCTAGACTCCAGTGTATGTGAGATCATCTCACAGCAAAACTTTATGTTCCAATTGTGGTCACAACTATTTTGGTGGCAAATGACAGGACTCAATCAATGTAATCAGAAAATATATATCCATTGCTGTATCTTTGGGGTACACTGTATATGGTAGAAATTTGGGTTCCAGTACCATGAGACTCACATTCTATTAGTTAGAGATAGTTTTTTTCCTTAAAAGTTCCTGCAAAAGACTGAAAGAGAAGACCCTGATGATTTGGCCAGGCCTATTTAAACATTCATGGCTGGGTCAGGACTGGAGGTAAAAATTACAGTTTATTTTTTCAACATGCATATGTTGTTTTCCAGCATAATTGAATTATGTTAGTGAATTAAAAACAAAAACAAAATCACACAACTATATATTTGTAGAACTAATTGTAATCTTTTAGTATTACTGTAACCAATATACCTATTCCATACCAACCCCACACTGTTTGGCTTATTGTACCGTTATAGTAAGTCTTGAGAGTACATAGTGTGAGTCATCTACTTTTAGTTTGCTTTTTCAAAACTGGGTTGGCTATTCCAAGTCCTTTGTATTTTCATATAAATTTTCAAAGCATCTTGTTAATTTCTACAAAAGCTGGCTGAGATTTTTGACTTGAATTGTATGGGAACTATAGATCAATTTGGAGTGGCTGGAGTTATAAAAGATTAAGTCTTTCAAATCATGACTGTGGTTTATTGTTCTACTTATTTAAAGCATCTTTAATTTCTTTCAGCATTGTTTTGTAGTTTTTATTGTACAAATCTAGAACATCAATTGTGAAATCTATCCCTATGTGTTTCACATTTTTGAATAATATTTCAAATGACATTTTAAAAAATTTAAATTTCATTCCTTATTAATCTACAGATATATTAATCTTTATAAATTTAATTATTTATTCTAATACCTTTTTGTACATTCTTTAGAATTTACTATGTACATGTTTATTTCTGTAAAAATACTATTTTCTAATATGTATATCTTGTATTTTTTGTTACATTTACTAATAAGTATAAATTCAAAATATATGCTTATTTTGTTTTTATTTTGTCTTGACCTCTAGTTTTAATGTTAACCAGAAGTGGTAAAAGTGCACATCCTTGCCTTTTTCCACAATTATAGGAGAAATTGTTCATCCTTCCACTATTAAGTGAGATGTTGCATATAGAATTTCTCAGATACTTTTTATTTAATTTACATGGTTACCTCTTTAAAAAATATATCTTTATTGATTTCATAGAGGAATGGAGAGGGGGAGAGAGATAGAAACATCAATGATGAGAGAGAATCATTGATTGGCTGGCTGCCTCCTGCACACCCCACACTGGTGATTGATCCTGCAACCCAGGCATGTGCCCTGACCAGGAATCAAACTGTGAACTCCGGGGCTCCTCGATGGATTGCTCCAAAGAGGTAGGCCAGAGCCGGGGAGGCCTGCGGACCTCCACGTGCCTGCAGATCCCCAGGCCGGGCCCATGGCGGAGGAGCCTCTCTGAGCACCTGTGAACCCCCAGTGCAGGCACGCAGAGAGGCCTCTCTGCCGCGCCCCACCCCCGTCCCGTGCTGCAAGTCCCTGCCCACCTGCGCCTGCTGCACACGCAGCCTGCTGATCAGTCATTACTGTGACAACGTCCCTACCAATTTGCACATTACCCTATTATTAGTATAGCTATACATATAATATATTAGCTGTATTACAATTGCTAATATATTTTTGCTAAGAATTTTTAAAATCAATGTTAAATGATTATTCATTAAATGAAATGGCAAATATTCCCTTCTAATTCCTAAGAGATTGTGGAGTATTATTTCTTCTTTACACATTTGATGGAATTCTCCACTGAAGCTATGTGGGCCTGGCATTTTCTTTGTGGAAAGACTTTTAGTTGTTTTCATATTTAATTTCTTTAATATTTTCAACAATATTCATATTTCCTAATTTTTGTAGAATAAGTTTTTAGCAATCAGTGCCATTCAAGGAATTGCTCCTTTTTATCTAAATATCAAACTTATTGGTATGACATTGTTCATATGGTGTTCTCTCGCAATCATCTTAATGTTCTGTTGTGATGGGCCTTTTTTCATTTATGAAATGTCTAATTTTCATGTTCTCCTTTATTAGCTCAATCACTCTACTGAGAAGGTCTTCTGTTTTACTGATCTTTTCAAAGAACCAGCTTTTTGTTTGATTTTTCTCTATTGCTTGCAGTGTTCTATTTTGTGCTGTTATTTTTACTTTCCTCCTGGTTAATTTCTAATTTGAAATCCTAGTCTGCAATGTGATGATGTGGGGAAGTGAGACCGTTAGGAGGAGGTTAGGCATGAAGGTGAGCCTCTATGAGTGGGATCTGTGTCCTTATAAAGGGGACCCTGGAGAGCTCTTTTACCTTCTTTCCACCTTGTGAAGGTACGATGGCAAATATGTAACCAGAAGAGAGCTCTCACCAGAACCTGGCCATGCTGCCACCCTGACTTCAGAGATTCAGCCTCCAGAACGATGAGCAATAAATTTATTTTGTTTATAAGCCATCCAGTCTGGCTACCTTGCTATAGCAACCCAAGTGTAATAAAACTCTTATCAGTTTGAGGATGAGATTAAAGATTGTGAGAATGGTGGAAGAATAATATTTCTGAAACACCAAAGGAGAATTTGATAGAGCTCACAGAAAGGCTTTATTTTTAGAAATGGGGCAATATTAGCCCTTCAGTGAGGGCTACACCGGTTCCCACCTATTAAAGCTTTAAAAAATCACAAAAGAAAAACTGTTTCCAAGTAACTTAACTGTGCCTCAGAATAAAGTTTAAGTATACTTATGGAACACAAAAATATCTCCAGCATTCAACAAAGTCAAACGCCCATTCTGGGATCCAATAAAAAATTACCAGCCTTCCAACAGTGCAGGGAAGTATTACTCAATATGAAGACATTTTTGTGTGTGCGAGGATTGGTGGTAGCAGACTACCTTGGGGCAGGCAATAAAGTGTGCATTATCTTTAATGAATTTAAAAATAAGAATGAAATGGACTGAACATTGTTGCTATTTATTAGCACTAGGGGCTAGGGATTCTACACAAAGACAGTGAATAAATATTCCTTCTCTCTGAGTGGGCTATTTCTATCAGCCAACCCTCTTGTTATGCCACTGACCCTCCCACTAGAATATGATCTCATAAAGGTACTAAATCTTACTTATCTTTGTATATGAACTCTCAATGCAGCAAATGGTAAATGATACTCAGCAGCTATTTGTTGAATGTTGGTAAGCTGGATTTTTCTCCTGTGTACTCATGTAAAGAAAGCCTCAAGAATTTAAAAATCCTAAATCTAGAAATTCGTGACATCAAACATAGGCTGAATAATACTGAGGGAAAGATTGAAAACCTCAGTAATTGACTGACTCTACTTATTTCTCTAATAAGGCACCAGTAGAAGGCAGTCATACATAAAGATTTTAAATTACACCAAATGAAGATGATTATTGGTAAGGCAGACAGATAAAAAGAAATGCACTGAATTGATATAAAATTGTCTTTGAAATAATTTCATGGCTATTTTGAAAGTCTAATGTAATATAAATATAATTTTCCATTTCAATAATCTTGAATATAGAAGTGATAGTTATAACTGTGAGCACAGAGATTTTAATTTATTTCAACAAGAAACAAGAAAGCCTTGCACAATATTTTTCATACCATTTTTATTTATTTGGAGGCTATATTACCATATCATTTAATGTTAAAAATTTCAAGAAAACAGTAGAGTATAATATTAAAAATGTAATTGCCACATTTCTTCAAGTCAGTGATCAAATATAGAATGACTCTTTTAATAATTAACTCACAACTTTTGTCCTTAAATAAGTTATACTTTACATGACTGCAAATATAATTATATCCTTAAGTTTAAACTCATGGCTCAGTGGAAAGAGAGATAACTTCAGAGTTAGGAGATCTGAATTCCAGTATGATTGTGTGAATTTGGGCCCATGTATTAACCTCCTTGAGCCAAAATTTTTCACTCTGTATAAAAGGGATAATAAAAGTTTCTCTATCCACAAAATACTGTGTCTATTAAGATATTGTATGTCAGAGAACTCTATAAAGTACTATTTGTTAAATATATCTTTATTGTTGAAAGTATTACAAATGTTCCCCTTTCTTTCCCCATTGACCCCCTCCAATCTACACCCCCTCACCAGGTCTTCACCCTACTATTGTCTGTGTCCATGGACTATGCATATCCTATATAATAAAAGCCTAATATGCTGTGTCTGATCTTCCGGTCAGCCATTCAACCAATCAAAGAATAATATGCTAATGATATGCTAAGGCCACTCAACTGCTTGTTATGACATGCACTGACCACCAGGGAGCAGAAAGTTGACCGGTCGACCAGTCCCTATGATGTGCACTGATCACCAGGGGGATATGCTCTGACTGGTAGGTGAGCTTGCTGCTGGGTTCCAGCCAATTGGGACTGAGTAAGATGGGCTGGACATGCCCTGAAACCCTCCCGTAGCCCCTCCATGGCTGGCCAAACTTCCATTTCCCTCCTTGGCTCCGATAGTGCACCGCTGGAGTCCCTCGGCCTGGCCTACATCCTCTTGCAATCTGGGACCCCTTGGGGGATTTTGGAGAGCAGGTTTGGGCCCGATCCCGCAGGCCAGGCCGAGAGACCCCACTGGTGCACGAATTTGTGCACCAGGCCTATAATATGCTTATAAGTTCCCTGGTTGATCTCTCTCCACCCCCCATGCCCAGCCCCACCATCTCTCTGAGATTTGACAGACTGTTCCATACTTCTATGTCTCTGGATCTATTTTGTTCATCAGTTTATTTTATTCATTAGATTCCACATATGAGTGAGATCATGTGATATTTATCTTTCTCTGACTGGCATATTTTGCTTAGCATAATACTCTCCAGATCCCTCCATGCTGTCCTAAAGAGTAAGAGATCCATCTTCTTTAAAGCTGCATAGTATTCCATAGTGTAAAAGTAGTGGTTAAACAAGTTAACATTAGTTTTGTGTATATTATCTAATGCATGACAAAATTAAAATAGACTGAAATATTTGTTCAAGAATTCCTGCCTTAGAAGTTAGCATTATATTTTATACTAAACATACATCTTGGACACACTGAGGTATATTGAAAGAATAAATATTTATGTTTGATATTGAGGCACTCACTGAATAAGGTAAAAATAAATTACAATGATTGATCAATAATTGTGGTATGATAGCAATTAATCAACCTCTGGGTCACTGCTTAATTAGAAAGCATAGTCTTCTAAAAATGATCTCAAAAACCTCAGCAACACATAATACCATGGTAATTACAGTAAATGTGTACATTGCAATGAGAAAGATGGTCTTCTCAAAGTGATCTGGCACCATGCATTTTATAATAGTAAACTTCCCCCCCAGAGATCCAGCATCACACAGGTAGAGAGGCGTTACTTGGAAACCAAAGAGGTGAATCTGAAGCCAAAATGATATCACCTCTAGACTGATTCTTACTAAAACAGAGACGATATAAACCACAGTGTAGATGGGCTTTTGAAGAATGCATTCTTGACTGATGCTTTTAAATGCAGCATAAAGATGGAAAGTAGCACCAGGAACCAAGACAATCACTAATTGTAGTGCCCAAAATACCTAAAATATGTCAGAAATATCTTAGTCAAATCAATCAACATATAACCAAAATACACTTTAAAAATTCATTGATTATCAAGAGTGGTTAACTTAAGAATTCCAAGTTTCATAAGTCTTATAAGCAATAAAAATAATATAATGAAGGTAGTAATGAAGAACATATCTCTTTTAATTAATAAATTAAATTGTGAAAATGTAGTCATATTATACTATCATCACCTACCAATCCTCTATATATATAAAAGCCTTTGCTACTGTTTGGTAGCTATGACGCACACTGACCATCAGGGGGCAGATGCTCAATGCACAGGCATGGAAACATGGAACAGACTGATGAATCTTAGAGGGAAGGAGGGGAGGGTGGGAAAAGATTAACCAAAGATCTTCTATGCATACTAGAGGCCCAGTGGATGGATTCATGCATTGGTGGGGTTCCTCAGCCTGGCCTATGGAGATTGGGCTGAATCTGTGCACTGGACCGCTAACATCCCCTGAGGGGTCCTGGGTTGCAAGAGGGCACAGGCCAGGCCGAGGGATCCCACTGGTGCACAAATCTGTGCACCAGGCCTTTAGTATCTAATAAAAGAGAAACATGGTAATTGGCGTACGACTGCTACCCTTCCCATTGGCTAATCAGGGGCAATATGCAAATTAACTGCCAGCCAAGATAGCAGCCAGCAGCCAGGTAGCTTAAACTGAACATGAGGCTTGCTTGCTTCAGTGATGGAGGACTGCAACGTTCCCCGCGTGCCTTGCCAACCTCTGAGCCTGTAGTTTAAGAAACATAGTAACAAATATAGAAGCTAAACAAAACCCCAGAAACCTGCTTTCAGCGAGCGTGGGATCTCAGAGCTGGAGTTGATACAGAGTTTCGATTATAGAACCGAAACAAACCAGATACCTGCTTTCAGCAGCCTCAGAGCTAAAGCTGGCCCAGAATAAAAAAGAAAAAAGAAAAAAAGGAGCAGTTGGGAGCTTCAGTCCCAGACTGAAAATAGCCCTCAGCTCCTTACCCAGACTGGCCAGGCACCCCAGTGGGGACCCCCACCCTGAAGGGTGTGTGACCAGCTGCAAACAGCCATCATCCCCTCATCCAGGCTGGCCAGGCACCCCAGTGGGGACCCCCACCCTGAAGGGTGTGTGACCAGCTGCAAACAGCCAGCATCCCCTCACCCAGGATGGCCAGGCACCCCAGTGGAAACCCCCACCCTGATCCAGGACACCCTTCAGGGCAAACCAGCCAGCCCCACCCATGCACCAGGCCTCTATTCTATATAGTAAAAGGGTAATATGCCTCCTGGCACCGGGATCAGCGTGACAGGGGGCAGCGCCCAAACCCCTTGATCGCCCTGCGGCTCTGTGTGTGACAGGGGGCGGGGTCACAACCTCCCTATCCGCCCTGCTCTGTTCGTGACAGGGGAAGGCGCCCCAACCTCCTGATCAGCCCTGCTCTGTGCCTGATATGGGGGAGCTCCCCAACCCCCTGATTGTCTTGCGGCTCTGTGTGTGACAGGGTGCAGTGCCACAATACCCCCCCCGCCCCCCTCACGGACCCTGCTCTGTGTGTGACAGGGTAGAGCCATAACCTCCCCATCGGCCCTGTCCTGAGTGTGAGAGTGACGAAGCCCCAACCCCCAATCAGCCCTGTTCTGTGGGTGATAGAGGGCGGCGCCCCAACCCACCCCCCCCCCCATGGGCCCTGCTCTGTGTGTGATGGGGTAGAGCCATAACCTCCCCATCGGCCCTGCCCTGAGTGTGAGAATGGCGGCGCCCCAACCCCCTGATCGGCCCTGCTCTGTGGGTGATAGAGGGTGGCACCCCAACCCCCTGATCCGCCCTGCTCTGTGTGTGACAGGCGGCGGTGCCCCAACTTCCCTATCGGCCCTACTCTGTGAGTGACAGGGGGGAGCTCCCCAACCCCCTGATGGGCCCTGCTCTGTGAGTGACAGGGGGGCACTCCCCAACCCCCTGATCGACCCGACCCTGCTCTGCTCTGTGCGTGACAGGGGGGAGCTCCCCAACCCCCCTGATGGGCACTGCTGTGTGCGTGACAGGCGGGGAGCTCCCCAACCCCCTGATTGACCCTGCTCTGTGCATGACAGGGTAAGGAGCCCCAACCCCGCTGATGGGCCCTGCTCTGTGCGTGACAGGGGGCAGTGCCCCAACCCCCCTGATTGGCCCTGCTCTGTGCGTGACAGGGGGTGGCGCCGCAACCTCCCCATCGACCCTGCCTTGAGTGTGACAGGGGGCGGTGCCCCAACCCCCCAATCAGCCCTACCCTGAGCGTGACTGAGGGTGGCATCGCAACCTCCCGATCCGCCCTGCTCTGTGCATGACAGGGGGCGGTGCCCCAACTCCCCAATAGGCCCTGCTTTGAGCCCGACCAGGGGCTGCACCTAGGGATTGGGCCTGCCTTCTGCCACCCGGGAGCAGGCCTAAGCCAGCAGGTCATTATCTCCTAAGGGGTCCCAGACTGCGAGAGGGCACAGGCCGGGCTGAAGGACCCCCCTCCCCCCCGAGTGCACAAATTTTTGTGCACCGGGCCTCTAGTTATCTAATATTGTTGAAATACTTTATTTTAGTAGCTATTTAATTTCCATTTTCTAATTACAGGCCTGGAGTATAATTTTAACATCAGTAGATAATAAAATGTTGGAAGAAACTCTCAATCAACTCAAATTAATTTACCTGAAATAAACAACTGGTTAAAAAGAGTAATAATTCTAGAAATTATACCTATTAAGGTATTTTTAATTTCATTATGGCATTAATTTATATTTAAAAGGAAACAATTTTATCTGGTGTAGAGTAAGGCTTATGGGCACACAGAAAAACTTACTTGTGGAGTGATTGGCCTGAACTGATTGTAACAGAAGAGGTTTATTTCTCTCCTGTCTGGATCACAGCTGAAGTGCAAAGCCTCATTCCCATAGACTGCAAAGCCTAACACCCCAAGAAAGAACATTCGGATGGATCCAAAGAAAAGGGTGTGGAATTGACCAATCACAGTTGGAGGCTTCACCTATTATAGTTTTAGGAGAAAAAAAAATCTTTTGAAAACAAACATTAAAGGAGGACATTTTAAAGGCTTTTATTCATTGTCACATTTTTAAAAATTTAAGATTCATAAAGTTTTGAGGCAAGAAAGAACCTTAAAGATTATCAAGCCCAATGCAAATCCTGTATTATGAGATTTCACCCCTTTTCACTCTGAAAATATGAAGGGCAACAGTGACATGTTACTAATCAAATGTATAATTTTGGAAATACTTAAGAAGCTTAACATTCAATTAATATCCCAAATCCTTTTGTAATAAAATCAAGAAAATGTTAGAATATCTAGGACCTCTTTTGGAAAAGTAAATAACAAATCTAATAATAAACTCATACACTAACTTAACAACCAAATAATGTTTATGTCGTTTTCATTACAGTCTATTTCCTACTACTTTATTGAATTGCAAGACAGTGAGCTACTTTAAACACCAACAGCTAAAAGTACTTCCTCAAATATCCTAATTATAGTTTTAAATTCAGAATATTTTGAAGTATATGGTTAACCTTTATATTACTCTCCATATATGTAGAGGAACTTATTATTCATTGACAAAAGAATCGTGTTAAAATACACAGACTGGACTAATACATTTTTTAAAATTTGTATAATACTTACACATCCTTCATAGAAGTTTTTGATGTAATTTAGAGACATGTCTCAGGAGATGTTATCCTCGCATCCCTGTAGGTTAATTCTTGACCCACATTGCCAAGTTTGCTTCTGCCAGAGTCAAACTCATGTTGTGTCAAGACTTTTACAGCAGAAATCTCTTATCACTGCACATTTCTTTCCCCTCCTCCTTCTTTTCTGTGTGTTTTTTTTTTTTACCCCCAGTCAAATTTCCTATCTCTGTCCCAAAACAAAGAAACAACAGCATAGGGCATGTGGTCAATCTAATAATAATGCCTTGATTTACACTGTCAGCACAGCCAGCCAGACGGGACTGCCAGCAAAGCAGTAAGCCAGACTGACAAGGGCCCCAAGCATTCAATGCTTCTCAATTACCTGGGAATTGCTCAAATGTAAATCAGCAAACTGTGGCTTATAATTTTCTAAAAAATATATCATGATCTAGTATTATTTTGGCTTTCATTTATATGTGTCTGAACAAATAAGTACAAGGAAATATTCTTGATTCATTCTTGTTTTCTTCCATGGAATAGACCTAATTTCTGGGAAGTTTAAGAAATTATAATATAAGTTATGATAGTTATTACTTCATTAACTATTACTGATATATTGCTATATTTTTCTTTTGGCTAAATGCTTACCACAGATATGGGAAAATCTGAAGTTAGAGCTCTGTTCTAAGGAAAAAGATAGGGTACTGCTAACTAGGATGAGACCAGGATCTAGCAGAAATCATGTGAATAATTCCCCTTCTTTTGCCTTTCAGTAGATATACATCATCTGCTAGACGTTGTTACGGGTGCTGATGGTCAGCAGGGACCAATATAGATAAGCAGTTGCCTTCGGATCGATATATCTGATTAGTATCTTCCATCTACCCAGAATGTCATGCAGCCAATGGTGGGTCAAATCTGCTTTCTTCACCTGCCTCTCTCATCTTTGTTTTGTTTGTGATCTGCAAAAGTTGTGACTACAGAAAACTTCGTTGCTCTCTTCACCAAGTGGAAAAATGACTACATAACACATGTAACTGTCACCAACGGGCAAGGGACAGAGGCCTTGTTGAATCAGTGTTGTCTTGGATAGAAAAAATAAATAAAAAAGAACAACATAATGATCTTTCAGAGCTGTTGGATAAGCAGTTTGAGTATTTCTCCTCTTCTCAGAAACAGAATTATAAGTTTGTTATGTGTTGATGTCTTCAAGGGGTTCCCAAAAGTCACAACAAACATTTGCATGGAAGGAATTCTGTTGGATTTCTACCATTGTACAGTAATGAATTTTTTTGTTTAGACAAATATATACCAGTGTCAGACATGTAAAAACCATCAGTCTTCCTGTGTTCTTTCAGAGATAAACCATATAAACCTGAACCATAATTGCATGTGTAGAAGAGAAAAATGCAGCATCATTTTCATTGTTGGTAACTGTGAAGGACCAAGTAAATAATATCAGTCTTACTATTATAGAGCATTATCCAACTGAGTTGTAAAACAGAGGGATATGGCAGATATCACCTGATTATACTCTTATTACCATGAAGATTAGGTTGGAGGAGAGACATGGCTTGTCTCTTTGGGAAAGTGTCATTCTTAGATGCCATGCACACCTGGTCAGTGCCATATCATGGCTTCCTTTGCTTCATGGAATGCCTCCCTGACTGTAAGATTTATGCATGAAAAGAGCAGAACAGAACTGAAGACACTTGTGGACAACTTGTTCCTAAGGGGAAAGTGCTGCAAAATAAATGACGCATGCCCAGTTTTACCTTCCAGATGTAAAGTTAACTCACCATAGAAGATAGCAATTAATAGTGAAGCTGGCTTCACATGTATGGCAATTGGTAGGGCTGTTAATTAGGATAATAACCTTAGCTTCTTTACATGTGAACAGCTGCAGGGTCTAAAAGTAGAAAAATAGGGCAACTCTAATGTGCAGGCATTACTTAATCCTTTGCTTGCTTCATGTCTGCTATTACATTAGGCAAAGCAAGGTAGTGCCAACTCAGATTTAAGAAATAGCTTCTGCCTTTTATACAGTCACATTGCTTCAGGGATTGTAGCTAATTTTATATTTTACCACAGTGTGCCCTCTGATCACATATATTCATATCACTCCCACATGTCTTCACCCTCATCCCTGGATGTCAAAACTCTCATCTAATTACAGCATTAGGATTGAAGTCCAGGATTTTGTGATTTGTATCACGTTCAAATCTGGATATGACTCAGGTGTGGCTCTTTATCCAGAATCTAATAAAACAAAAGGAAAAGTTATCTTCCACACAAGATCAATGTATGATGGTGAAAGAGGGCTAGGATGACTTCAATAGACACTTTCTCTCCAAAAATGGAAGAGCGGGAGGCACGCTGCTATCACAAGTTTATAATAATTCTGAAATCTTTTGGGGACGATATTGCTAGTTCTTCCTTCTCTGGAGGGAGGGGAGTGTTCCATGAATGAGGCACAGTACTATTCCCTGAGAGCTGCTCTCTAGTCTACGGTACTCCAGTAGAGCAGGTGGGGTAAGAATAAAAACAAGCTAATCTGTAAATGCATTATGTTTATTAAATGGCCTGCATTGCTAACTAGTGTTTTAAACAAATTATCTCCCTGAATTCTTACAACTCCATGAAGTATACACTCTTACAGGTCTATTTTGCAGACAAAGTTTAGAGGGTTTAAGTAATATATTCAAACTTACAATTAGTAAGCGGCAAGACCAGGTAGTGACAGATAGTGACTGAGTTGCGTGTTGTTAACTGGTAGGCTACAGGGCACAAGAGAATATTGTTAGTTTGATTTATGGAGCCTTAAAACATGGGGAGTTAGGGAGAAATAAGCTCAGACTTTCTTCTGTGAAGAGCTTAGGGGATTATTGGGGTATATAGCATCTGGAAAGGGCTGCAGAGCTTGGCCCTTTGCCCATGCTCCTGGCCAGATCTCATGTGAAAAGGAAAGGCCAAACAGAGAACTAACTAAATATCCTATGTGCCAGGGTGCCGGGGTCCAACCCCAGCGGGTCCAGTGGTCCCCAAAGGTGTGGACGGAGTCGGCGAAGAAGGAATGACACGGATACAGCATTCAGTTGATCAGCAGCCTAGCCAGGATCTCTAGCCAGGATCTCCAGCCAAGTTCTGGTCTGGATCTCCAGAGAGGTTCTGCTTAGGATCTCCAGCTAGGTTCTGTGTCCATGTTCTCTTGCTAGGTTCTCCAGCCAGGTTCTGTAGCCATGTTCCCTCGCTAGGTTCTCCAGCCAGGTTCAGTCACCAGGTTCTAGTCAGGTTCTCTTGCCAATTTCTGTAGTCAGGTTCAGTCCAGGATCTTTTGCCATGTTCTCTCCAGCGAAGTTCTTCTGTCTGTAGGTTCTGGTTCTAAGCTCTGTATTCTAAGTTCTGTGTTCTAAGTTCTGTCTCTCTTGGTTCCGTATTCTAAGTTCTGTCTCTTGCTGTCTTATTACATCTGTATTTATACCAGTTGACTCAATCCTATCAATCTCTATTACAAAGGTTAGGGCGTTTCTTATCTCCATTCCAGGGAGTAAAGATTATGTAGCTTAAGCATGATTGTTTGTAGTTAAAGTGATTAATTACCCACCTGGCACTAGTTAAGAGGTTTTATTCCCTCCCTAACTTCAGGGGAAAATCCCTACCTGGGGAAACAACCTTTCTCAGAGACCTTGTTAAAACACATAGTGCCAAGAAGGTGAGCAAACATATTAAGAACAGTATGCCATATATGCCAGGTCCCTTGAAACAGCAAGCATGGACCGGCTCCCGGCAAATTCCCCCTTTTTTATTTTTTAAAAGCAGGCATTAAAAAGAAAAACCCCAAATGCTCTCTTGTATCCATTTTAAGAGTAGGATTGGCGCTTTCCGCTATTACCTGAGTCCTGATCTATCACCCCAGGGAGAGCTTGCCAATCCTGCACTTTCCCGGGGTGGAAAGGCTGCAGTGGGGTTAAGGATAAGGCTCCTTGGGCCTACCTCTTCCCATGCCTTTACATTTACCTTTCCTTCCTCAGAAAAGCATGGACATACTTCTTGTATAAAACGTTCTGTCTGACTAGGAGTAACCTTAATTCCTCTGCTAGCAAGCATATGTGTTAAAAGATCAATACTGAGTCTTTTTTCTTTAGACTCAGTATGGCACATCTTCTTAATCTAAAGATCAATACAGAGTCTTCTTTCTTTGGACTCAGTATGGCACATCTTTTCAATCTAAGAATCAATACAAAGTCTTCTTTCTTTGGACTCAGTATGGCACATCTTCTCAATCTAAGTTCTGTACTATCCACCTTCTTACCCTACTTATCCTCTATAGGGGGGTCTGAAGTACCCTGGTGGAGTCCTATCCGTCCCGAATGTGGGGGTTCTAAATGGGGGGGGGCTTACCTAGGGGAATCCTGTTACAGGGCTTCCCAAAGGTGTGGACGGAGTCGGCGAAGACTATCCACCCTCTTCCTATGGTGGAGTCCTATCCATCCCGAGTGCAGGGGGGCTTACCTAAGGGTCCCTGTTCGGGCGCCAGATGCCGGGGTCCAACCCCAGCAGGTCCAGGGGTCCCCAAAGGTGTGGATGGAGTCGGCGAAGAAGGAATGACACAGAGACAGCGTTCAGTTGATCAGCAGCCTAGCCAGGATCTCTAGCCAGGATCTCCAGCCAAGTTCTGGTCTGGATCTCCAGCGAAGTTCTGCTTAGGATCTCCAGCCAGGTTCTGTATCCATGTTGTCTTGCTAGGTTCTCCAGCCAGGTTCTCCAGGTTCTCCAGCCAGGTTCTGTAGCCAAGTTCCCTCGCTAGGTTCTCCAGCCAGGTTCTGTCCAGGTTCTCCAGCCAGGTTCAGTTACCAGGTTCTAGTCAGGTTCTCTTGCTAATTTCTGTAGTCAGGTTCAGTCCAGGATCTTTTGCCATGTTCTCTCGCTAGGTTCTGTCTCTAGGTTCTGAGGCCAGTTTCTGTCCAGGAACTTTTGCCATGTTCTCTCCAGCGAAGTTCTTCTGTCTCTAGAGAACATTCTGTGTAGGGTCTGTGCCTAGGTTCTGTCTCTCTTCGTTCTGTCTTCTTAGTTCTGTGTTCTAAGCTCTGTATTCTAAGTTCTGAGTTCTAAGTTCTGTCTCTTGCTGTCTTATTACATCTGTATTTATACCAGTTGACTCAATCCTATCAATCTCTATTACAAAGGTTAGGGCGTTTCTTATCTCCATTCCAGGGAGTAAAGATTATGTAGCTTAAGCATGATTGTTTGTAGTTAAAGTGATTAATTACCCACCTGGCACTAGTTAAGAGGTTTTATTCCCTCCCTAACTTCAGGGGAAAATCCCTACCTGGGGAAACAACCTTTCTCAGAGACCTTGTTAAAACACATAGTGCCAAGAAGGTGAGCAAACATATTAAGAACAGTATGCCATATATGCCAGGTCCCTTGAAACAGCAAGCATGGACCGGCTCCCGGCACCAGGGGATCTCTTGAGAAGCATGAAGGACTTCACAGAAATGAATTCAGCACATGCTTCTTTCTCATTTGGAGTCAATGTGAGGGAAAAGGAACATATGGTACCTAGATCATGGGCTCAGGAGTCATAGAAACTATGTTTGAATCCTGGTTTTACAATTTGGCTTGATTTCAAGTCTCAAAAAAATATTGACCATCTCTGAGTCTGTTTCTCCAATGGGGGATGACAATAGTATTTGCCTCATAGGGTTTTTGTATGTCAATGACTAAAGCATTTGGGGGAACATTCCTCTTGTCTTTAATGAGAGCCTGAGCCATCTATTATTTTGTTAAAATATATTTTTATTGACTTCAGAGAGGCGAGGATTGGGAGAGATAGAAACATCAATGATGAGAGAGAATCATTGATCAGCTGCCTCATGCACGCTTCCTACCCAGATTGAGCCCACAACCCAGGCATGTGTCCCAACTGGGAATGAAACCATTACCTCCTGGTTCATAAGTCAATGTTCAACCACTGAGCAACACTAGCCAGGCGTGAACTATCTATTATTTTCTATTAATTTCCCTTTTGGTGTAGATTGCAGAAAATTAAAAAAGTAATCACCTTTCTTAAGCAAGGAAGAGTACTACTTCTCCAAAGAACCTTCATGTTTATGAGAGTACAAAGATTTGATGTCTTTTTACAATGTCTATCTATCTCTTTTTGGGAGGGGGTGTACCTTTCTTTAGAGACTATTAAGATGCCAAGACATGGACTTCTGTTCAGAATGGACTAGTGGATCGAAACCTGGGAGTGCTTTGCGTAAATTTAATCATTACAATTCTGTTTTCCCAGCCCTAAAGATTTAAAAAATGACCATAATATCTCCAGCAATTTTCTGAATAAAAGACTAACATTTGAGGAAACCACATTGGCTTGCTTGCTCAAATTTGCTAAAAGCTTTTCATTTCAGATAGAGGAATGAAGGCGAGCTCAGATCTGCCACTTCTATGATGAACACACACACACACACACACACACACACACACACACACAAATTGCTGACATTTCTTGATCACCACTATCTTCCAGTACTACTCTAAACCCTGAAAGTCACATATAGTCTTTGAATATATATTCTTGGGGTCCTAAAATTTCTGAGATTAAAAACATTTAAGGCTTGTTTGGTCTAATCCTGAAAGGGGATAGACTTCTAATTTCATGCAGAACCCAAGACAGGGTTGACTGAACTAAAAGTATAGAAAAGCACTACCCATGATGGCTAACACACGAAAATCAATCTATAAATGTTATTTATTATTGTCATTTGCAATCTTTTCTAATTAATACTTTAAAATCTAGTTACATGTATTGCTTTAGATCTATGCTTTTCCAAATGTTTGTGCTTTTTCACTCATTTTTTTTTTCATTCACCCAATAAATATTGAGCACCTACAGCCACCAGCTGCCCAGCTGCTATGCAAGGTATTGAGAATGTGTGAGAATAATGCAGCCCCTGTCTTCATGGGGCTTACAGAGCAACATATGTGCCTGAATCTATGTATGTATGTATGTATGCATATGGTTGACATATATTTTTGATAATTTGCTTAAAGTAAAACATTCATATTTAATTCTTTAGAGTATAGTCACAAACTATTTTGATTATTTTACATGTGGCAAAAAAGGGAAAATCACCTCTCTATAAGTATGCTTTTTAACATCCTTTGATTTTCAGAATTTTGCATTTTGTTACTTTACCTTCTTCTTAATGAACTACCCAATGACTGTTGAATAGGATGGAATAGAGGTCAATTTAGATAGTCAAAATAGTATGTTTCACAGAAGGACAGCTGAGATAAGGCAATCTGGAAAGCTGCCTCAATTCATACATCACAATCCTGAACCAATTCACATCTCATTGAAATCTCTGACCTGCCAAAATTGGGTTTGTCTTTCTGCATGAATAATTTATATTTTCTGCAATGAAATTGGGGACTGCTTAGAAGAGAGGGTCAATAACCAATGATGCTATTTTAAGTAAATGATACAATCTACTGGGTTGCATTTCCATTGCTCCAAAAGGAATAGACTGAATTCTACAATCTGTAAATAATTTCACAATTCTATGGTTTTATGGTTCTAAGTATTATAGCCATACTGGGAGCTAGTGTACTAGCTCTGAAATTTATTGTCTGTAATTTGTATTGTGCCAGTGATTGCTTGAACTAATACTAAAATCAAAGGCCTCATTTCCTCCTTTATCATTAGGTTTCTATTTCAAATGTTTCTAAACTACATGATTTCTACTTATAGAATGCATATGCCTTATTTCCTTTTCAAGTACTCTATCCATATAGCCAAGTTTTACAGGAGAAGAGTGTCTGTAAATCCAGAAGACCTGAGGTTTATTCTACCTGTCTTTTTCTACCAGGACCCCCCCCCCCCCCCCGGCAGAGTCCAGCCTTAAATGGAGCAATACCATGATGTTTCAGACTGGTCGTTTCTAAGCATTCTGTGTTAACTCTGTGACTCTAAACTTTCCCATCTGTCAAATGGGGAAATTATTCTTATCTAATAGAGATATTATAATTGAATAAAATAGTATATGCGATAACATCTAGCACAGCACCTGATATATAGCTGGTTTCTCAATAAATATGATTTTTCCCTCTTGTTGTGAAGACTAGACTCATACCATCAAGCTTGAGAGGAAGTATAACAAATAAGTAAAAACTTGGGTTTCAAATCATCAAACAGATTTGAATCCTAGCTTGCTATGAAAATGCCTCCGGAAAATAACCTAACAACTCCAAGCCTCAGTTTTCTCATCTGCTTGGACTTTGTTGAGCTTTCTGAACTGTGAATTTGTTTTCAACAAATTTTAAGGGGGATATCAGCCATTATTTCTTCAAATATTACTTCTGGCCCCCCCTTTTTTTTTATTCTGGGACTCTAATTACATATATGTTAGACTGCTTGATGTGGTCTCAAATGTACCTGATCCTATCTATAAATGTTTTTTATCATTGTATTTCATTGTGAATAGTTGTTATGCTACTTTCACTGATCTTTTCTTATACAGGATTTCATTGGAAGTTAATTCTATTAGGGCACTTTTTATTTCTGACATATTAACCTCTAGATCAAGAGTCAGTGAACTATTGCTCATTGATCAGACACACCCTTTGTAAGACACCATTTATTGCAGCATTCATCTAGATATTGTCTATGGTCGCTTTTGTGCTACAAGGAGAGTTAAATATGGGCAATGGAGATCATATGGCCCATAACCTTGAGATATTTACTATCTGCCCTTGTAAGAAAAATTTTTCCATACTTTCAAGAGTCAACCCATTTCTAGAAGTTGAATTTGATTATCTTTTTTTTAAATTTCCATTTTTCAAATTAGAATAATAATATTTTTCTCTACCCTAGTTCCATCATTTCTATCTTTTGTGCATGTGTCCATTTATAATGACCATTTTATCTTCATCATGGGTTTTATATTCCTGTATGTGTGTTTTTTTAACCTGGTAATTTTTAACGGAATGCCTGACATTTTGTTGGCTATTTTATTTTATTGTCTTCCTTTTAATAGTGTTAAAATTTTCTCTGGCATGCAGATAGGTTACTGGAATCAGTAGGATACCTCTGAGGTTTGATTTAAGCTTGGCTCAGATAGCTTTAGATTAGCTTGTGGTACAGGGCAAGTTTAGGCTCACAACTAAAGTAACGTGCTTCTGAGCATTCTAAAGGATGAGCATTGCATGACAAGGTCTTCCCACTCTGGCTGTGTAGACAGAACTATTCTCAGCCCAGTATATATTTATGAGTGTTTCTTTCTCAGGCAATGGTATCATTTTCTCAGGTATGAGTTGGTCAGTACATAGCCAGAGCCTCAAGTGGATACCTGCAGACTTCTGGAGTTCTCTCTGTTTGGCTCCCACTTCTGTAGTACTCCACCCTTCCAATTCTATCCTTAAACACTGATCTCTGGTTCTTCAGTTCAGTGCCGACACTGGGCTCAGTTAGGGTTTCCATTACCTGAGCAGTGTGTGGCCTCTTAAAGCTGGCCTTCCTGAAAGCTGCCTGAAGGTCAAAAGCTCAATGCAATCAGGACTGGCCTGGTCTGCTTTCCTCTTGCCAATGATTACAGTCCTGCTTGTCTTCTAATAGCTGTCTTCTATTTTAGAATGATTGTTACGTTTTGGATTCAGTTTTATAGTTTTTTAAAGCAGAAAGCAGAAAAGAACATCCAATTCTCTTTACTTCATATCTACCAGAACAAAAATCCTTTCAAACTGGTTTCATGTTTTTCAACAATTCTGAAGAGTTAAGATCATGTGACCCCTGAATAAATGTAATATCAGTTTTGTAATATTTGTAATATTATGAAGTAGATCTGACTTTGTACTTAAAATTAAGATGTTAACAGAGTTCTGTTCAAGCATCAAGTAGTATGTGATCAGTAATACGTCAGACTGTGTAGATCATTTAAAAAAAGTTCTTATAATGAAGACATCTGAAACCTTTCCTTTCAATTTTTGTTATCAAGTTATCAGTTGTGTGATATTTGATGCATTTCTGTTTTTAGTTTCTGGATTTAAATTTCCCATCCTTAACAAAAATAATAATAGCCACCTCATAGGGTTGCTGTTAGGATTAAATGAGAAGGGTTATTTTAAGTATTTAACACAGTACCTGGAACTATAAGTACCAAATTAACATAAAAGATTATTATTATTATCATATTGTTGTTACTGATGTGGTTGTTATTTAGAAGTTGGTCATGTGTTGTACTCATGTGAAGATGAGTCTATAAACCTTTAAGTGCCCACATGCTAGAATACACAGAAATTTTTTGTGCTTTATGTTTTGGATGAAAGCAGACCAGTTTACTTGGCCACATTAGACCAGACCAGCTCTTAGGGCACTAGCCTCACCTTATCATAAGATGCTGCAGAAGGCCAGGCCCAATGAGGCATTCTTATTTCATTGGGGTTAGCCTGACCGAGTCACAACTCCTTTCTTGGTGTGGTAAATGCTATGGTGCTTTGCCTATGCACCATCCCTCTGCTGCTGGGAATATTGGCTGCTGGAGGCACACAACATTCTTCACTGAACATGGCCTCCACTGCAGGGAACTAGCTCACCCAAGCTTATGTCCACCCCCAGAGGGTGACACACAGCCAGAAACTGCCTGATGCAGCTCTAAAAGGCCTGCTTCCATCTCATTTCAGAACAACTCGAAACAGCTTCAGGGCGACCTTTGGAACTGCTAAAGACTTCAGTTGCAACCACATTGCAGGTGTTTTTTCATCTGCTCTGTCTTACCTTCCTCATTTTCTTATAGGGTCAGCTCCTTAGAACATTCCTCAGTAAACCTCCTACACACCTGTTGTCATCTCAGAATCTGTTCCTATGGAACCCAATCTAAAATACGTGGGAAGTTTGAATGTGCGACATATGCAAGAGAGAGAAAGTTGTATTTCGAATTCAGATAATACATTACTCTGGCTCTCTCTGAGAACTGAAATAAGTCTCTGAACTGGGAGTATTGAGACCAAAAGTTGTACAACTGCTAACTTAATTTCCTATGTCTCTCTTCCCTGTGGTTCTTAACCACAACCTTTTGCCAATGAAAGAAACCTGAAAATGTTTTATTTTTTTAAACTAAAAATCTTTATAATATATGTGTTCCTGACTACATTTCAAGCCTGCTGCACATGAGCTTAAAGAGGAAGAATGGATATGGAGAAAGTGGAGAAAGAAAGGCAAGAGTTAGCCTAACTACCATAGTCCCTTCTGCAGTAGAAAAAAATATATAGCTCAAGACAGCTGAGGTGTTCATCCTTCAGGTGTTTCAGAAGATTGAATATTTCTTGGCTCTTAGATTCACATCAACTTCCCAAACACTTCTAGGTCTCCTGAATTATTTTTGAATAATTCACATCTTTCAAAATATCTTTAGACATGGACATTTCTCCTAAAAGTGATTCTGAGATAAACCTGAAGAGTTATTAAGATAACTCTTCAATTAATAGATTCTTCTAATAGGAGGTAATCTACATCATATAAACCTGTCATTGGAAGGCTCTTATCTGAAGTTTTCACAAATTGCTATTAGCAAATGAGAAACTTAGGTATTAAGCTTGGCTGCATGAACACAGTTAATATTTTAACAACTTAGTGATGATTACAAATATTAGTACATTAGTGTATACCTTCCAATATGCTCAAGTTTTCAGATTATTTCAATTTATTTCAAGGAGTTAGTGAACATTATGCACTGTAACTAGATCCTTTAGGTTTATTGGTTGAAGATAATACTTATCTTTCTGAAAAATACTGAATTTTTAAAAACTTATGGTTGCCCAGTTTTATTTTTTGCTTTCTGTGAAGCAGGTATCTATAGGGAGGTAAACATCTGACAGTCAATGATTTCTGTGAAATTATTTGCTATAGAGTCAAACTCAGAAGCTCAGGCTTAATCCTGTTCCTTTGTCGATGCTTATTCCTGCCTTCACCCCAATTTTCATCAATGTAAGTTCTGTAAGTCAACAATTTGTTATAATTCTTCAGTGTTGGACATAATGAGAAAGTATTAATGCTTTTGTTGCATGCCTTAATGTGGGGAAAATTAATGATTATTTATGTTTGGCAAAGCAATATACTCTGTTTCTTAATTTCAGTACATGTTGAAATCATATTTTGTATTATAATATACAGAGCGTTCCTTTGATTTATGAAATGCTTGTAGAATCAAACGTAAGTGTATGTACAAGGTATGTGATGAACTCCAGATTACTGAATTAAAACTCTGTGCTAAATTGCTGGGCTATCATAAGAACTTCCGTTCCTTATTCCCTTTGTGACATGTTACCAGGGAAAATTCATTGCTTTGAATAGTAATGAGCTTGAGACAAATTTAGCTTTTGAAAGCTGATTAATGTATTCCCCTGTTATGAACACCCAATATAAAACCACCTTTGCTCCCTTTTACAAGGAAAATTTAATGTCCATTTTTCTATGAATTTCTACTTATTAAGTATTAAGATGTGCTAATTTATCTTTAAAATGTTAATATAGATCTTGGGATGCAAATGTACTAGAGCTGGTTAAATATGAAACCATATGTGAGATGATTATATTAATATTCTACTGACTATAATTATTTGAGTTTTATGAGTCATATGAACTAAAACTGTCACATATTCTCTAATAGTTTCGGATGAAATTACTTTTTCAGCTTTATATGTTAAAGGTATATAGTTTTCAAGGTGCAATGAAAGGTCTTGTGAATGTCTAGTGACCTTATCATCACAAGCATTCTTGTACACTACAATGAATGAAAAGCAATCCCAGCATTTATGTTATTGAGATACAAATATTTAAGATGAATTTATGTGCTGAAGGTTTATAAAAATGTATATACGGGTAGAACTTCCTAACTTATTTTGGGTGAGGTGGCAGGTTTCTAATCATGATGTTAGAAGTTAATAATTTGTTAAAAGCAATTGTGCTAACAACAAAGGTAGTGATTATGGGGTTATTTGGATAACAGTGGATAAAATTTACAGTAATAATAATCTGAAGGGTGATTTTATGCCAATAGACCTGTTAAAATTATGTAACACTGACTTATGAATGGAAACTTGAATGGATAAGAAAATTAAAAAATGTCTAAATAATACATGGCTGAAAATTGCTAATCTATTGTCAGATGACACCGATCTTGAGAAATAGCGAAACCCTGCTGGAATGGATTCCCTTGAGTTGGTAGATGGAGTAATTTGGAATCAACTGATATCACTGATATGATATAGAGATCTTCCACTGATTCCTGATAGGTCAGAACACAAAAGCATTCGGCTTTCAGTATCTACTCAAAACCTACCAGGGTTTCAAGACTGTTAGTGGAAGTACGGTTTAAGGGTGAGTCCATAAATGGCTCTAAAAATTGAACTGTTTGAAGACATTTATCTGTGTCCACAGAAGATTTTAATAACTCAAATATCCCCTTTAAGCCAAATATTCTATGTCCAGGTTGAAGATATGTTTTTGTGTAGGTGTGGGTATATGTGTTTGAGTAGGTATATCTTTCTGTGGGGTTAAGAGGGTACAGCCTTGGACCATATGGCTCAGTTAACTGGAGTGTTGGCCTGTATACCAAAGGGTGGTGGGTTCAATTCCCAGTCAGGGCACATACCCAGATTGTGGGTTTGATCCCCGGTTGAGGTATGTACAGGAGGCAACAGATCAATGTTTCTCTCTCTCACTCTCCCATCCTCTCTCTAAAATCAGTAAAAAATATCTTCAGGTGAGGATTAAAAAATAAAAAAAGAGGATATTGGATATTAAAGTTCCTTCTTTGATTTAATAATTCTACTAAATTGCAATTCAAGATCTTTAAATAAATTTTCATGATCATTATCCCTATGTCAAATTCCAAAAGATCTTAGTGTTTTAACTTGAAACCTGCATGGACATATATTAGAGCTAATAAGTTTTAAAAAACACAAACTAACGCTCACAGGAAGACAGAACAAAACTGCATTTTTAGTATAGATTATCCCTCCTCTTCACTTCCACTACTTCTATGCTAGTGTGGTTCAGGTCTGGTATAATAATTTCTCAATTGTCTTCTTACTGCCATATTACCTGCACAAAAAGTTATGCGCCCAATATATAATCATCTTATATCTGGTTTTATTGTTTCCCTCCAAAATTCTCTATTGCTTTTTAAATCTTAATAACCATAGACTACACACCTTCATATAGCATTTTGAGTATTCCACAAGTTGTCTTTTTTCCATGGGATCTTAGATCTTTCTAGAAAAATCTATGCTTCAGCCACTTCAGACTATCTTGTATACCTTAAATGTGCCTCATTTTTTCAACAAATGGATCCTTTGAATTTTCCAAAAGACCCTACTTTACCCACTCCCCAACCCACCCACACACTGTACTCTTAATCTTCCCCATTAAAATCCTATTTGTTGTTCAGACTAAATTTATTTTTTTTATGTCTATGATCCCACTCCTAATAAACTGAGCCAATAGCAAACTTTTCTGTCTGGATTTTTAGAACATTTGGCAACGCGCAGGGCTTAATACTAGGCCACTTGAGGTCTTTGTGCAAATTGGAAAAACTCACTCCATTTGAGACAGCAGTCCCACAGGGACACAACTTAGTGAACAGACTAACTTGAAGTGAATTAGAAAAAAGGAACTCTTATTTTTTTAGAGGAATGGATAAAAAAGCTGTGGTACATTTATACAATGGAATACTACTTGGCCATAAAAAGAAGGAAATCTCACCTTTTGTGATAGCATGGATTTACCTAGATAGTATTATGCTAAGTGAAATAAATCAGTCAGAGAAAGACAAATACCACATGATTTCACTTATATATTAAAACAACAACAACAAGAAATCTTAATTCTTGCACATGCAAGGATTAGCAAGTAGAGATTCACTAGACTTCAGTTCTCTTTTTTGTCACCGTGTAGCTGGGTGACCTTCGATATATTGCTTTACCTCTCTAGATTTAGTTTTATCCCTCATAAAATAGGGATAATAATATGGGGTTCATAGTGTTGGTAAAAATACGACATTAGATAATGAATGTAAACCGTTTAGTTGGATATTTGACCTATACACTCTAATCAGTAAGTAGTACTGACCTTTACAATTATTATGTTTTATGCTGCCACCCTTAGTTTCAGGGCTAGTCTGTTGTTTTTCATTGAATTGAAGTTTCTGATAAGGAAATGTAATATATTTGTAGACACAATGCATTTTTTGGCTAAAATTTTTACTGATGATCATTATCAGGCTAGTACCTCTTAAATAAATATTAGCACAACTACATTTCTTGAACTGTGATGCATTTTTATCTGCTGTTGACATTAGCTAGACACATATGTACATATGAACCCAGGGAGAGACAATAGATATGAGGAAGGTAATAGTCTTATTATTACCCTGACCTTGACTTAAAATTATGATGGATTTTGAGAAAGACATTTGTTAGCATGATCAGTTATTCCCATTCAGCTAATGAGAACACTTTCCATTTTCTGAAAGACAATGTGTGAAAAAATATCAGATCACTGACCACAAAAACATCAAAACCACCTAGTTATCTGGGATGTGTGTGTGTGTGTGGCGGGGGTGGAGGCAATAGAGATGATTCTCCATACAACACCAAAGTAAAAGGTTTTATCCATGACCCATAGAGACTGCCTTCAAGGCAATAAGGTAATTTATTTTTTAGCCTAGACTCATTCAAATTCTTGTTTTCTCTGGCAATATAGCTGCAGGTTATATTCAGTGGACCAAATTCCTATCAGTCTTTTAACCTCTCCAGAGCACTTTGTAACGGCATATATCAGCTTTGAGTGGAGCTTTTCCTATTTTATAATTGGACTCTATATGGTGAGAAACCTTTGGGGGATTCAGAGGGGCATCCAGGAAAATTTGAATGTAGAAGGGACTTGGGAAAAGGGAAATGTCTGTTAAACATTAATATACTTGCATGTGCACAGTATAATTGACTTTAATATTTTGGCTAGGTGTTTATTTACAATATATCAAAATCTTTATGTGGAAAGGAAACATTTGGGCAAAATTGACAATCCAGGCAAAAATGATAAATATTTAAATGTTTACAGATACTTAGATGTTTCCAAATTGGTAAGCTGCTTGTTATACAGGTGGAGACTACAGATAAGAGGATATGCAATGTGAGCATTGTTTGATTTCTCAGTGTTCTACCTGCATTAGGAATATGGTAGGAAAAAATGACTGTGATGAATATCCTTAATCAGATATATGAATTATTTTATTTTTACTTTATTCTTAATTATAATGTTATGCTGTATTATTATTATTATTATTATTATTATTATTATATTACTTCAGACAAGGTCTACATAAAAGTAATGAAAGAGCTAAAGTTTGTGAGAAGAACTTTTCTTATCTAGAATCATTCTGTTTTATAAAACTCACCAACAGTTGAATATCAGTGACCTTGATACTTAACCACATTAAGTTCTTCATGTACTTCAATAATTTCACAAAACTCAGAAGTTTGAATTACTAGCTTTTCATAGGTCATGTTTGGTGTGTATGAGTCAATGCATCTTTAGAACTGAAAAATAAGTGACTTTAAGCTATAAAAATAACTCCTTTATTTTTGTTAGAAATGAAAATTTACCAACAAAGCGGTTCTAAACCATCAAATGTAAGAAGTCTCTTTCCAATGAAATGAAATATTCCAGCTTCTCCAAATGTTTAGATCAATTGAACCTAAAGTAGCAACCTAGCTTGGATAAAAAATTCAGTTGTAGCATTTGGAAAAAATTAAATAAACTTAAAATGTCACTTCATTATGGGTTACATCATATAGAATGTTTTACATTTTTAAATCCTTTGTAGTTACCAAATATTTTTTACATGCATTATTTTATATAGTTGCTATTATAAATCTGTAACATAGGTAAGGCAGGTATGGCTTAATATTTGCTTTATTCAAGCTAAAGCCTCTCTTAATCAAATTAAGTATCATACTTACATAAATGAAATTTAAAGCTAATTCTTTCCTGACATCCATTGCTCTGGCTACTGGACCTATTCTCAAATAGCTTGGATGAAAAGAAAATGCTGGAGGTATAATCATTCTCTTGTCTTCCTTTTGTTACTTCCACTTAGTTCTTTTTGGGTGTACATAGCAAGTTGACTTCTGAAATGTGACCAGCGCTCGGTAGGTGGCACTAATGAGACATAGAATACTGAACTGTCAGCTACTGTCAAAGATTTATTTGTTATTGTAGTTTAGTAATAAGGATGTTAGGGGTAAAGACAGGCTGATCGTACTGTCTCCCATTTGAGGCATGCTGATGCCACATCAAATTATTTTAGAGATTTATTCAATTCCTACTTTATACTGGATTTGAAGATAGTGTTGTCTTTCTTGTTTACTTCATAATATTTGAAAAATATATATAATAAAGCACCTTCTTCCACTGAAAACTAAGCCTAGTTGTTTGCCTACACGAACTGCCTTCTGATCACATATTGCAAGAGGGGAAAATAATTGATCACATTGTGGTGATTCCGTTAAACTCAAATATACACTTCAAATGAGGTTCTTAGGAGCTACTAACACAAAAAAATTGTAATCCTCTTTACCTCTGAGAATACCTAGCAGATTATTAGGCCAAGGGTTTCAAGTTGGAAAATTTCTTTTGATTTTTGGCTCCACAACATTCAGAATGAAAATCAGATGTTGTGGCAATTAAATGAACCTTTCTGAATAAGAAAATACTATTTAACGAGAAAGGATTGAAGTATTTGCTTACTTGGTCAATCTAGAAACACAAATAACATGCTTTTGTATCAGGTATTGCCTTGGGGGCTTCTGAGCAAGTTCTTTAAGAGATATCCCACTAAGAGAGAATGAGCTGAATTTTAAATGGGAATTCAGTGGAATTTTCTAGGAACAGACTAATGCATGTTTCTACACGGATTAAATTATCATTGACATTTCTGGTATCCTAAGGTTTAATTTTTTGCTAATAAAACCCAATGTCATTCCAATTCTATGTTCTAATTTGCATAAGGTAATTCATTTCACATTGTGTGAATCTTAATTGAAACTAATGGATAGATAATACTATTTTAAATAAGTTTTCTTTTAAAGGACAATGGTTAAGAGACTGCTGCATAAGTGAAGGTCTAGTTAATTTTTTTATAAGTAACGTTAACAATTGGAAAAATCATAGAAATTGCATTATTATATAACCAAAGCAAATTTTTTCTTACTAAGAAAAGTATTTAATGTTTTGGTTTTTATTAACATTTCAGAAATTATGACTGTTGCATTTACTGCCCCTTCCCAACAGAAATGACCTCCTCCCAATACTAGGTTTTGTTGTGTACAGTGAGTAAACCAAACGCTGTGCATCAGTGAAGTCAGGGTACAAGTATTTGTGGGCATAGCTACATATCGTTTTATTGTTTCATAGGATTCATTTGAAATAGTTTCCCTTTGAGAGGGGTCTTCTAAAAGAGTCAACCAAGTTCTCAGTGGGATTATCCTATACAATAAAAGCCTAATATGCAAATCGACCGAACAGCAGAATGACCTACAGAATGACCAGTCACTATGATATGCACTGACCACCAGGGGGCAGATGCTCAATGCAGGAGCTGCCCCAGCCCCCAGGCACCAGGCCAGCCAAGGTGGGTGTGAGTGGGGCCCCCCGCCGATCACCCTGCTGGTCGCCCCTCAGAGGCAGGCGAACAGCGGTGGCGGTGGGGGTGGGGTGGGGCTGGTAAGTGGGTGGCACCAGGCTGGCCAAGGCAGGTGCCATTGCCCCACAGATCAGCCCTGGTCACCGGCCAGGTTTAGGGACCCTACCCATGCAAGAATTTCATGCACTGGTCCTATAGTCTGAGATAAATTTACTATAATTCCTGTCCCCACATGGTCAACAATTTCATGTGACTTATTTGTATTTATTCTTTTTTTTTTTTTGAAAACATGATATTTATATGGGGGGAGGTACATGGGGATGGGAAACTGGATAGATATCTTTGATTATTTATTTATTTATTTGCATATCTATGATAAGTGACTTATATTTGCATGCTGGCTTGGCAATATGCTTCATTATTATTCATACTAGTCACAGTGACATTATGAAAGATATTTAATAACAGCAATAGTCTCCAAATGGGTTTCATACCTTTCTTGAAACCAAGTTGGTAAGGAGAATGATGTGAATTACATCCCTTATTTAGAAACTTCCATAATTTAATGGCTTCATAAATTTTCTATAAGTGGAGCAAGCAGTAAATATGATAAGTTGATGATCCTCTTCTTCCTCCTCCTTCTCTTCTTTCTTCTTTTCTCTTAACACCTTTATTAATATATAATTAATATACCATAACATGAACACATTTAACTATGAATATATTATAAAGCATTTAATTAACACATACAATTAAATGCTTTATAATATATTCATAGTTGTGTAACCATCACTACAATAAACTTAAAAATTGTTACTGCTCCCAAAACAAAACCTATACCCATTAGCAATTTTCCAAATTTCTTTTCATTTTTCCCTAGCTTCCCAGTCAGGAAAATACTAAATTATTTTCTGTCTCTATAGGTTTGCTCATTCTAGATGTTTTATATAAATTTCCTGAATTATGTTTCATATACATACTAGAGGCCTGGTGCGTGAAATTCATGCACTTAGGGGGGAGGCAGATCCCTCAGCCCAGCTTGCACCCTCTCACAGTCTGGGAGCCCATGGGAGCAGGCCTAAGCTGTCAGTCGGACATCCTTAGTGCTGCTGTGGAAGTGGGAGAGGATCTCGCCACCACCACGGTACTTGCCAGCCATGAGCCCGGCTTCTGACTAAGCGGTGCTCCCCCTGTGGGAGTGCACTGACCACCAGGGGGCAGCTCCTGCAGTGAACGTCTGCCCCCTGGTGGTCAGTGCACATCATAGCAACCGGTTGTTCTGCTGTTCGGTTGATTTGCATATTAGTCTTATTATATAGGATATAGAATCATACAAAATGTTGGTCCTCTCAAAAGTTTATTTTGTTGTATGAGTCACACTTTTCTAATTTTTGCATTTCTCATAATTTTGTTGAGACTTGGACATTTTAGATAATATATTGTAGCCACTTTGTATACTAATCCTTTCCCCTGCCACTTGTTATTGTTTGCTTATTTATTTGTTTAGTCACTATGTGGGGCCGTTTCAATGTAGTCTGTTTTCCCTGCATTGTGCAGCCTCTGATATCACTCCTTACCAGGCATAGCCTTTGGTGTATGTACAGTCACACTGGGATGAAGTGGTTTTAGCAGTGCTCTCTTTTCCTGATCCTTATGTTAAGCTATCTGCCTCTGTAGGTACAACATGGAGCTGTTAGCTTCCACTAGTTGCTGGCTGGCTGCTGCCTTGTTTTCAATAATTCCTTAATGGCATAAATCCGCCCACAGTATGTTCCAATTAAATCTGGCCTCTTTGCAAGAGCATTCTTTAAGACTTGCTTTTTATGTTTGTTTCAACTCCACAAGGATCCTTCTTCGCTTTCTCCAATTGTAAACTTGTACCTGGCTTACATTTTATTTTGCTGCTCTTACAACCAACCTCCTCTTAATTTCTTGTCACTATAATCTCCATTGTTTTTAGGAGCATCCTTTAGCTTGAATTTACCCATACTCTACTCCCAGTAAAGTCAGTTCCCTTAGGAAAAGTTTTGGAGTTCATTTTGGGGTCAGAGACTATGGCTCTTTTTCTTTGAGTGACACCCCTGATGTATTAGCATGGCATTGGGCAGGGTGGTAGCTTCTGGTCTCCTTGGCTTGCCTCTTACAGCACAGAATCTCCCCACTACAGCCACCTAGGGTGAGGTGAATTGGGGTGCAATATTCATACCTGCTGCACATGGGGTAGAATTTCTGCCCTAGTAGTAAGGATTGAGTGTGATAAAGATAGGTCCCCTGCTTTTTTCGGGAAGAGAGCCTGGAAAGGAGAAGGATGAGGATTGCTCTGTCCTGCCTGCCCCTTTGGGAGGGATACCACCGCACTTGATGGGGAGCTTTGGGGAGAGGAAGCCCTGTGTTCTTGGCTGCTCTCACATGGAAAGTAGCTTCTGTTGTGCTGAGCTGGCAGTATAGGGGATGAAGTCTCAAACTGAGTCCTAAATGCCAGATGTTGAAAGTTTTTTATTGAGATTAAGTAGGTATCTTACCTAATAATAGATAAACATGTAAATTGACTGTCCTCCTGCTACACTCACCAGCCGATCAGGAGAGTATGCAAATTAACCCAACAAAGATGGCAGTTAATTTGCATACATAGGCACGAAGCGACGGAGCGAAGACTGAAGGCTCTGGCCAGAGCGAAGGCCTGGGTCCCGGGTGCTGGAGGAAAACCGGTGGCAGTAGCCAGGGGAAGGGAAGGCCTATTGCATGAATCTCTTCGTGCAACGGGCTTCTAGTTAATGAATAAAATTTCTTCATTTGCTATATGCAGTTTGGACAATTTCTAGAGACATTAGACAGCTTCTTATGCTTATTTATAATTTTAACCAGTTCTAGATGCTTCACTGGAGCCCTTTATGCTGCCATTTCAAAAGTTGTCCTCCCACCCTGGGCTGCCTCTGCTTCCATTTGTAAGGGTATATCTAACAGCCCTGCTGGATTCAGACTACAAGTGCCTCCACTATTTTTGTTCAGCCATGTTTTCTTAACATTTATTCCATTTAGAAGAATTTAATTAAAGCTTCTTTACCAGACTAAAAAGCTTGCTATCATTTACCTGCTCCCTGGAATAGGATAACCATGGGGCATCTTCTCTGGGCAAGAAATTTCTATCCTCTTAATGTCTCTGCATTAATGGTGAATCCTGTTAGTGCTGATTTTCTTACGTCTAGTCCTACCTTCCCTAAAAGTCTTTTTGATCTGGTAGTCAATTTTGCTTTACCTACCACATATGTTGTACCCATTGTATGCTAACTGCCCGAATAAAATTATGAAATGTTATTGACACACAAAATTGTTGTGTTTTCTAAGACAAACTCATGCAGTAGTGGTTACCCCTAAATATCCCTTTATCTATGTATGCCTGAGGGTCTCTCATAGACCACCTGAATTACAGGAACTGTGGTTAGTCTCCAGTGTGAGTCCAGTTGTGTTTCTCATTAATCTGTCTTCTTGAGTAATATTCATGTTATATATTCTTTAAAAAAAAAGATAAGATAAAAAGTGTTTTGACATTTATGACCTGCTACGTAAGTGGCAGACAACTTTCAACCACAACTTGGTATTTTTGTAAGAGATGGTCATCAAAATTTATAGTTACGCAATGATCTTTAGCTCAACAATTGAATAGGCCTCTTAAGGGTTGATCAGCAGGGAAGTCATTCTTATAGATGTTCAGAAGGGTTTGTGGTAGTGCATGTCATTGGTAAATTGAGAGACAACAGGTAATCACATTAGTGTCTCTTCATTTAGCCAGTGTAAGAGTTTCTGTGGTTTTATAAAATAAATATGAACTAAGTCACTCTAATAGCAATGTTTCACAGGTCTGCTGCCCCTCAGGCCATTGCATTTTGTTTCAGTAATGGCAGAGGCTTCAGCCAAGAAAGTAATTTGCCCTGATAGGAATACAATTCAAGATTAAGAGACAAAATTATTAGTATCTTCCTAAATGTATCTCACAAGACACTGAAGTTATGTTTACTTTTTCCTCTTAAATAATTGATTTGTTAGCTCCCTTCTTCAATTATAATTCACCTTCTTTCATTAATTTGCATAATTTATTTACCTAAACATATCCTCCCAATATAAGTCCAGTTTGTCAGGTGATTTAGTTTGACAGCTGAACTACCATCGTACCCCAACTCCTATACATTTCCTATCATATGCATTAACAAATCTGTATGTCTTTTCACTGATTTTCTTGCCTTAGTGCAATATCTCTATAACAACATTAAATTAGATGTGGTAAGATTCTCTCTCTCTCTCTCTCTCTCTCTCTCTCTCTCTCTCTCACACACACACACACACACACACACACACATCTCAGGAGAAAGGCATTTAGTCTTTCATCCATAAGTATATAGGGCTCACTACAGGTATTTTTTATAGATTTTAAAAATCATATTGACATAGACCCCTTCTATTTCTTGTTTGCTGAGAAATTTTATTGTGAATAGATGTTGGATCATTTCCAATGCCCTTTTTGCATCTATTGAGATGTTAATATGTGGGGTTTTTTTGTCTGTTAATAGTGAATTGCACTGATTTTTGAAGTGATAAGCCAATGTTGCAATCCAGGGATAAATTCTACTTGGTCATCATGTATTGGCTTTTGCTTTCAGTGGTTCTCAACCTTCTGGCCCTTTAAATACAGTTCCTCATGTTGTGACCCAACCATAAAATTATTTTTGTTGCTACTTCATAACTGTAATGTTGCTACTGTTATGAATCATAATGTAAATATCTGATATGCAGGATCGTCTTAGGCTATCCCTGTGAAAGGGTCGTTCGACCACCAAAGGGGTCGCGACCCACAGGTTGAGAACCGCTGGCTTAAATGCATAATTTTGGATCTGATTTGCTAAAATTTTGTTAAGAATTTTCATATTTGTGTTCATGAGAAATTTTGGTCTACAGTTTATTTTATTTCCTTGTACTTTCAATATCTGATTTCAGTATCAAAGTAGTGCCTGCTTCTTAGAATGAGTTGGGAAATATTCCCTCCTCTTCCATTTTATAAAATATTTTGTTTAAAATCAAATCATTCCATCATATTTTCTTGACCTGATTTATTTCTTTATAGCATTTACTTTGTTTTTTTGTTTTGTTTTGTTTTGTTTTGTTTTACTTACTTGAATAATCTTTGTTTAAAATTGGCATTATTTCTTTCATAAATATTTGGTAAAATTTAGCAGTAATGTTATCTGAACCTGGAATTTTCTTGATTGCAAAGTTTTCAAATGTAATAGCCTATTTAATATAAGACTATTTAGATTATTAATTTTTTAAATGTTATCTTTGGTAATTTGTTTCTTTCCAAAGGAATTTGTCTATCTCTTCTCAATTGTTTAATTTATAGTCATAGAATTACTCATTGTATATACTTTAAAGTATCTATAGAATGTATTGACTTCATTACTGGTATTTCTAATTTATGTCTTCTCTATTCTGATAAGTCTGGCTAGAGGCAAATCAATGTAATTGATCTCAAGCATTTGCTTTGATTGATTTTTCTACTGTTCTTATATTTTCTAGTTCATTGAATTTTCTTTTACCTTGTATTCTTTCTTCTACTTACTTTGGGTTTAATTTATTATTTTTGTTCTAGATTTTTAACATATAAGCAAAAGCATTGATTCTGCTCTATTATAGGCATTTAGTGCCATAAATTTCCCTCTAATCACTCCTCTATCCTATACATAGAATGTGCTTTTGTGAATTTTATTAACTGGAATTACATTCTACTTTGCCTTTTGATTTATTCTTTGAATAAGTAATTTAGAAATGTTTTATTTTAGATAGATTTGAGGATTTTCCAAGTAACCTTTTATTATTGAGTTCTAATATAATTCCTTTGGTGTTATTGAACAGAATTTTAAGTTTTGAATGCTTTTATATGGCCTAGAATATCTTTTATCATTGTAAGTTCTCTGTAGGCAGTAGAAAAAAATGTACTTACTGCCATTGTTTAGATAAGTAGTTTATAAATGCTAATTCGTTCAAGTGGGTTGATAGTATTGCTATCAACCTACATAGCCTAATTATCCCAGTCAGTTTGTCCCAGTCAATGTTCAAGTAATATTGTACCATTTCATATATAGATAAAAACCTTGCAAGAGTATACTTGCATTTCCCCTCTCCCCTTTTTATTATTATCATGTTTTATTATATCTGTTATTATTATGTTTTACTTCTGTGTATGTTATAATTTGCATAATATGTATATATTTTACTTTTGCTTATTCAATTATCTTTTAAAGAGATTTAAATAATAGCAAGTTAATTTACATACTTACTATTTACATGATTTTATTCATATTTGAAGATAAAGATAGAATCATTTTACTTATAGCTGCAGAACTTCTTTTAGCCTTTTAGTGTGGGTCTGCTGGTGATACATTTTTGACCTTTTGTATGTGTGCAGTTATGTGTCAAATCTTGTTTTTCAAAATTATTTTTTTTAGTATAAAATTTCAAGTGACTTTTTTTTTCTTTTAGTATTTTAAACAGACTGCTCCACTGTCTTGGGCTTGCATTGTTCCCAGTAAAGTGTCTCCTGTCATTGTTTTATTTATGTCTCTGTACACGGTTGTTTGCTTATTATTTTATTTATATTAATGGATGATAGTAATATTTTTTATTTGTCATTGTGATTTGATATGATGCTTCTTGGTACAATTTTTTTAAGCCATAGGTGTAGTCTATTTAAAATTAAAAACAAACACAAGTCCCGGCCAGCGGGGCTCAGTGGTTGAGCATTGACCTATGAACCAGGAGGTCACTGTTTAATTCCAATTCCCAGTCAGGGCACAAAACAACAACAACAACAACAACATAACATCAAGTAAGGTTTCTCTTGACAGTAAAATTTAAAGCAGATAATCCTAACAAGTAATTTTCATAAAGATAAATATCTAGGTAAAATGCAGCACCTTATTAATAAATATAACTTCTTTATATTTATCTTTTTAAAATTAGATTTTAATTTTTAGAGCAATTTAAAAGCAGTTTTAGGTTCACAGAACAAGTGAGCACAAGATACAGAGATTTCCTATATGCCCTCTTTCCTCACACATGCATAGACTCCCCCAGTATCAGTATTCTGCACAGACTAGTACCTTTGGTATAATTAATGTACCTATATTGACACAGTGTCATCACCATTTGCATTAGAGTTCACTCTTGAAGTTGTACATTCTATGGATTTTGACAAATGACACATGCACCCACTATTATGATACCCTACAGAGTAGTTTCACTGTCCTAAATGTCTTCTGTGAACTGCCTCTTCCTTCCATCCTCCTTAGGGTAACCCCTGGCAACTATTGCTCCTTTTGTTCTCGCTGTAGTTGTGCCTTTTCCAGATGTCATGCAGTTGGAATCATGCAGTGTATAACCTTTTAAGATTGGCTTTTTTTTCACTTAGGAATATAGTAATACGCATTTACATTTCTTCATGTCTTTTCATGGTTTGTTAGCTCATATTTTATGGTAGAGCTGAATAATATTCCATTGTCTGAATATACCACAGTTTATAAATTCACCCACTAAAGGGCATCTTGGTTACTTTCACATTTTGATAATTATGAATTTTATAAATACCCATGTGAAGTGAAGGATTATGTGTAAAGTAAGTTTTCAACTCATTTGAGTACATATCACAGAGCACAACTACTGGAATGTATTGTAAGAGTATATTCAGACTTGCTAGAAATTGCCAAACTGTCTTCCCAAGTGGTTGTACAATATAACACTCACACTAGAAGAAAATATAGGCAGTAAAATCTTGGACATAATCTCATAGCAATGTTTTTTCTGGTATGTCTCCTTAGGCAGGGAAACAAACAAAAAAATAAGCAAATGGGATTACATCATTGTTGTTTAATTTGCAATTCCCCAATGACATATGATGTTTAGCATCTTTTCATATGCTTGTCATCTTTACATGTTCTTTGGTAAGGTGTCTGTTCAGATAGATCTTTTGCCTATTTTTAAATTGATTTATTTGTTTTCATACTGTTGAGTTTCAACTGTTCTTAATAATTTTTTCTTCCAGTGTGTGACTTGTCTTCTCATTCTGTTGACAATACTTTCAGCAAAGCAGAGTATTTAATTTTGATTAGCTCATTAAGCCATGCTTATCAATTCTTTCTTTCACGGATTGTGCCCTTGGTTTGTGCAGTCATGCAGTGCTTAACAAATGGAAATGCATTGTTAGTTGATTTTGTTGTGTGAACATTACAGACTGCATTTACACAAACCTAGATGGTATAGCCTCCATTTTCAGAATAGGGTTTTATCCCTACTGAATATTTGCTCTAGCAAGTACTTTTCTCCAAAATCAGCTTATCTAAAATTTTCCAAAAATTCTTCAGTTGCTTCTACATCAGCACTCAAACTCACCAGTCACATGCACATTATGTAATAAGTAATAATTCTTGAATTGTTTAAAGCACCCAGAACTAGCAGTAAGTCTAGCATTGTAGTCAGATCCAGACTTTTCTTTCAACATCACAAAAACAAACTTTTTGATAGTGATTGTCATGGTGCTGTGAGGGATATGTTTCTGTGTCTGGTCTGCAATCCAGGTCATTAGCATTTTGTCCAAATTTGATAGAGGATCTTTCTGAACTTTCTTAGTCTCATTGCCTTGAATGAAGCAGACCCTTTAACAGCTTCCATCATTTTCTTCTTGTTTTTAAGATCATAGCTATGGTGGAATGGGACATACCTGACTGGTGAGCCATAGCCATCACAAATTTTCCAACTTCCTAGTCCTTTATCACTTTTAATTTCACTTTCAGGTCAATCACTTGATGTGGCCTCTTACTGAAAACATTAGCACTGGATTTTGTGTGCTTAGGGGCCATGATAAACTAAACAGCACACGACTGACTCAAGCACAAGAAAAATAATGCAATCAAGAGCCATGGTAAACAAGAGATGTATGAAGTTGCTGCTGGTCCAGCATCACATAAATTAGTGTTTTACAGCAAACTCTTTTTATAGGTAGAAAAAATATACTTTAGGAGAACCAAGATGGTGGCATAGGTTAACGCTGGAGTTTGCTGCTTTGAACAACTATTTCAAAAGTGAAACTAAAAGACAGAATGGACATCACCAAGAACCACAGGAACGCTGGCTGAGTGGAAGTCCTACAACTAGGAGGAAAGAGAAACGCATACGGACACTCAGAGGAGGCGCAGTGCTGAAGGCAAATTCTGAGGTGCAGAGTGCGCGGAGCGGGCTGGCGGCGGAGGCGCGGTTGGCGTTTTCAATCGGGAGGGAGTCGCAGACTCTGAACTCCAGATCCGGGCCAGTCTCTAGGGACCCTGACTCAAACGGGAGAAGCGGGACTGTCTGGCTTCGGTCAGAGCGAGTGCAGCTTTCTCTCTGAGCTTTGCAGCGGGTGCTGGGACTCAGAGAGGCGGAGCCCCTGGGGACAGGACTGAAAGCCGCCATAACTGCTCTCTCCGGCCCACCCTGTTGATCCTGTGCGACCCGCCCCGCCCAAGCCCTGCACACAGGCATTTGCCGGATAGCCTCAGGCAAAGGCTAGATTAGCACCTCCCTAGAGGACAGAAGTTCTCTCACTGCTGACACAGCTGATTCTCATAGCCACTTGGCCTGGAGGTCAAACCCTCCCTGGTATTAGCTACAACAAGGTTTAACTATAAGACTGCGAACAAAGACCATTGGGGGTGCACCAAGGAAGCATAACAAAATGCGGAGACAAAGAAACAGGACAAAATTGTCAATGGAAGATATAGAGTTCAGAACCACACTTTTAAGGTCTCTCAAGAACTGTTTAGAAGCCGCCGATAAACTTAATGAGATCTACAAGAAAACTAATGAGACCCTCGATGTTATATTGGGGAACCAACTAGAAATTAAGCATACACTGACTGAAATAAAGAATATTATACAGACTCCCGACAGCAGACCAGAGGAGCTCAAGAATCAAGTCAATGATTTGAAATGCGAGGAAGCAAAAAACACCCAACCGGAAAAGCAAAATGAAAAAAGAATCCAAAAATGCGAGAATAGTGTAAGGAGCCTCTGGGACAGCTTCAAGCATACCAACATCAGAATTATAGGGGTGCCAGAAGATGAGAGAGAGCAAGATATTGGAAACCTATTTGAAGAAATAATGACAGAAAACTTCCCCCACCTGGTGAAAGAAATGGACTTACAGGTCCAAGAAGCGCGGAGAACCCCAAACAAAAGGAATCCAAAGAGGACCACACCAAGACACATCATAATTAAAATGACAAGAGCAAAAGATAAAGAGAGACTCTTAAAAACAGCAAGAGAAAGAAACTCAGTTACCTACAAGGGAATACCCATACGACTGTCAGCTGATTTCTCAACAGAAACTTTGCAGGCCAGAAGGGAGTGGCAAGAAATATTCAAAGTGATGAATACCAAGAACCTACAACCAAGATTACTTTATCCAGCAAAGCTATCATTCAGAACTGAAGGTCAGATAAAGAGCTTCACAGATAAGGAAAAGCTAAAGGAGTTCATCACCACCAAACCAGTATTATATGAAATGCTGAAAGGTATCCTTTAAGAAGAGGAAGAGGAAGAAAAAGGTAAAGATACAAATTATGAACAACAAATATGCATCTATCAACAAGTGAATCTAAGAATCAAGTGAATAAATAATCTGATGAACAGAATGAACTGGTGATTATAATAGAATCAGGGACATAGAAAGGGAATGGACTGACTATTCTTGGGGGGGAAAGGGGTGTGGGAGATGCGGGAAGAGACTGGACAAAAATCGTGCACCTATGGATGAGGACAGTGGGTGGGGAGTGAGGGCGGAGGGTGGGGTGGGAACGGGGAGGAGGGGAGTTATGGAGGGGAAAAAAAGAGGAACAAATGTAGTAATCTGAACAATAAAGATTTAATTAAAATTAAAAAAAAAATGTAAAAAAGAAAAAGAAAAAATATACTTTAAAAGTAATGATAAAAAGTATAGAATAGTAAATACATAAACCAGCACCATGGCAGTTCATTATCATTGTTATCAAGTGTTATTTACTATATATAATTGTATACTATTATATTAACATAATGTATTACCTAGAACATTGATTCTAATAAAAAAATCTTATTTCTTTAATGGATGTTTATTTCTGATATGCATTGATTCTATACAATTGAGACAGTGCCCATGTACTTATAGATAATTTGATGATGACTCTAAGTAATATTAACATAATTATAATAACTTTATAACATTTTAATAAAAATTAATAAGGCTATTGCTATTAAAACATTCATTATATTCTCTACTCCCATTAATCCAACACTTTGAGTAAAAACATGTGAATTCACTAGACAGGAAACAATTCAATAACCCAGATGCTTATTTCTATAATGCCAGACAGTTGGATATTTGTTAATCCAGTTTTTAGGCTCAATAATTTTTTTCATCTAAAATAAACAATTAGCATAATATGGAAAACATTAGAAGAAAATATATATGTGTATGCAGCAATTTAGACTGCAATATGTTTTCATATAAAATAGATTAAAATAAGATGGTTATAGTTTGAAAGTTTGAGAGATTTCATCATTTAGAAGATTGCTTTAGTAATACAATTTGCATAATGTGATTGGATGTTAAAATAATAAATTTAAATAAACATGAAATAGTTATAGACTAAAATTTATATTTATGATAAATATGAATATAATCTATAATAATAAAAGAGTGATATGCTAATTAGACCAGACATCCTTCCGGAGGTCCTTCTGAACGACCTTCTGGATGAGGCAGCAGCAGTGGGGGCTGAGGCAGTCATGGCAGTGCTGGGGACCAGGCCCCTTGCATGAATTTTGTAATTTTGTGCATTGGGCCTCTAGTGTTTATATATAGTCAGTTTTATGTATATGAACATTCTATTTAGCCAACTTTCACTTAGTAACATTATTTTAAGTAATGAAATCCAGAAGACTATATTGAGAAGAGTATCCAAGAAGAGGCGATTGAGTTAGAAAACATAACATTGATTACAACAAAAATGTTTGCCTTCTCCAACACACACACACACACACACACACACACACATATATATATATATATATATATATATATATATAGAGAGAGAGAGAGAGAGAGAGAGAGAGAGAGAGCTGGCATTACAAAGTCATACATATGTTTAGCTTTAAATGATATTCTCAAGCAAAAAAGTTGAAAATTTCTTTGAAAAATTGTCAATTTCTATTAAAGTTGAACATAATCACTGTAACCTAGCAAATTTACATCTGGGATCCAAATATTCACCAGAAGAGAGGCACAAGAATATTTAAAGAAACACTTCAAATTAGCTAAAACTATAAAGAGTCCAAATTTCAATAGCTTTAAATGGGATAAACAGTGGTATATTTATAATGGAATATTATATAGAAGTGAAAAATTTTACGTACAAAAGCATGGGTGGATCTCACAAATATAATGTTGAGTGAAAGAATCTAGTCACAAGATTACATACTGTATAAGTCCATTTACGTTATGCTCAAGAACAGCAAACTAATCTTAGATGAGACAAGGCAGAACCAGTACTGGTTACCTTAGGGACAGTGTTTAGCTTGTAGGTTCTGAATGGTGGTTAGTTTGAACTGTACATTTAAGAAGTGTGTATTTTATGCATGTTACATTTCAATAAAATATGAGTTTAATAATAATATTCCAGTTGTAGGAAATGAGAAAATTGGATCAAGGAAGAAAAAGTGACTTTGGCAGGAAGATGGCGACCAGCAGGAAGGTAGGGAGGGAGAGAGTGTGTAGATGTGTGTGGTGTGTGTGTGTATGAACTGGGGAGAGTTAGATTCTGCAGGTCTTCCAAGGGGCTGCCAAACTGGGCAGTCTTAGACGGCGGAGCCCCGCTCCCAGTGCGGACACTCCTGGGCGGCCAGCACGGGCACAGAGACCATGCCATCGTGAGAAACAGAGCTGCTTGAGACTAGGATCCTGGCCTCAGCACCACCCAGTCTGGTCTCAGACGCAAACTAGGACCCTGCAGCCTCTGGGGACAGAGACCTGCGACCACAGCTACAGATTTATAGACACCAAGAATCAAGACATTCCGGCAGCAGATTTCTATGAGTAACAGAGCCCATCCTCCTCCCTGCAGGCTCGAGGCAGTGCCATAGTGACTGATAGACCTGCCCCTCACACGCGTCTGTCATTGCAGGAATTTGAGCCTGAGAGCTTGCAGATACTGGGAATCTGTTCCCCGCAGCACCTCTGCAGGAATTTGAGCCTAGGAGTGCTCAGACATGGGGAATTTGTTCCCCACAAGGCAATCGGGCGACCAAACCCGAAGCCCATGCAGGGCTGTAATGCCACCTGACTTTGATTCTGGACAAGTGCTCACTGAAGTCCCCCAAGCTGACCGGGACCCAGATTCTCCAGGCGGGATGCAGCACTAAGCACCAGTGACTTGACTCTGTTTCTTATCTCACATGCCTGGGATCCCTGATTCCCAGTGCATTCACACTAAGAACCAGTGACTCCAATTCTTGGTTCATGTGCACACAGGGACCCTGAATCTCAGCAAGAGGCTGAGATACTGGATTCTTGACGAACTCTGACCCCTGGCACACGTTAGGGGGCTCTGATTTTCAACACACGCCAGGGGGGTCCCTACTTCAGTGTGGTGCAGGAGGGGTCCCTGATTCTACGTGCGTGCACCAGGCCACACTGAGTGCTGGTAACGCTGCCTCTGGGCGAGCCTGGTTTCAACCAACCCATGACAGTCACACATCTTAGTGTTGGAGCTCTTCAGTGACACTAGGGTGGTGCGAAGCTCCCACTGCACACGGCCCAGGCCCACGCAACTCGACGTTTGAACCTTCTGGTGATAGTCAAAATGGGGAGATGACACAATCCCCAGAGGAAATAAAATGAGGAGTCACCAAGAAAAGAAATTAGTGAAATTGAAGCATGCAACATGACAGAAAAAGAATTCAGAGTAATGGTTGTACAATTCATTCACCGGATGGATGAGAAAATCAACAACCTATGCAAGAATCAGGAAGAAATGAAAGTGATATAGCTACAATCAAAAACACCATGGAAGGTTTCAACAGTAGACTAGAAGAAGCAGAGAACCAAATTAGTGAGTTAGAAGATAAAGTGGAGAAACAAGCTCAATCTGAACAGCAACTGGAGAAAAAAATTAAAAAGCAGGAGGAGAGCCTAAGGGAGCTTTGGGACAACATGAAATGAAATAACATATGCATAATAGGACTGCCAGAAGGACAAGAAGAGCAGCAAGGATTAGAAAATCTATTTGAAGAAACAATGATAGAAAACTTCCCAGATATAGCAAAGAAAATAGTTACACAAGTACAGAGAGTCCTAAGCAAGATGAATCCCAAAAGACCCACACCAAGACATGTCATAATTACAATGGCAAATCTTCACAACAAAGAGAATCTTAAAGGCTGCAAGAGAGAGACAGAGAGTTACCTACAAAGGATCCCCCATCAGATTATGAAATGATTTCTCAACAGAAACACATCAAGCTAGAAGGGAATGGAAGGAGGTATACAAAGTGTTGCAAAGCAAAGGTCTGAATCCAAGAATACTCTATCCAGCAAGAATATCAATCAAAATTGAAGGAAAAATCAGGAGCTTCACAGACAAAAAAAGGCTAAGGGAGTTTATCACTACCAAGCCAGCAATGCAAGAAATGCTAAAGGGAATTCTGTAAAAAGAAGAAATAAAAAGGTAAGAAAGAACACAGGCACAAAAATAGAAATGACTACAAAAAAGTACCTTTCAATAATAACTTTAAACGTAAATGGACTAAATGCTTCAATCAAAAGACATCGAGTGGCTGAATGGATAAAAAGACATGACCCATATATATGCTGTCTACAAGAGACCCACCTCAGAACAAGGGACTTACACAGACTGAAAGTGAAGGGATGGAAAAATATCTTTCAGGCAAATGGAAATGAAAAAAAAAGCTGGGGTAGCAATACTTATATCTGACAAAATAGACCTCAAAGTGAAGGCCATAACAAGAGATCAGGAAGGCCACTTCAAATACTAAAGGGATAGATACAACAAGAGGCTATAACCCTGATAAACATATATGCACCCAATGCAGGAGCACCCAAATACATAAAAAAAATTCCTGGAAGATATCAAGGGAGAGATTGACAACAATACAATCATAGTAGGGGAGTTAAACACACCACTGACATCATTGGATAAATCCTCTAGACAAAAAATCAGCAAAGAAACAGCAATCCTAAATGACTCACTAGATCAGATGGACTTAATTGACATCTTCAGAACATTTCACCCAAAGCCAAAGAATATATATTCTTCTCAAGTGCACATGGGACATTTTCAAAAATAGACCACATATTAGGTCACAAGCAAAGTCTCCCCAAATTCAAGAAGATTGAAATCATACCAAGCATCTTCTCAGACCACAATGGCATAATATTAGAAATAAACTACAATAAAAACAATCCAAAAAACTCAAACACTTGTAAGCTGAATAGCATGCTGCAAAATAATGATTGTGTTACCAATGAGATCAAAGAAGAAATTAAAAGCATCCTGGAAACTAATGACAATAAAAACACAACAATCCAAAATTTATGGGACACAATGAAAGCAGTCCTAAGAGGGAAGTTTATAGCTCTACAGGTCTACCTCAAAAAATAAGAACAAATGATAGTAAATCATCTAACTCTACAACTCAAAGAATTAGAAAGAGAGCAACAAGAAAAGCCCAGAGTGAGCAGAAGGAAGGAGATAATAAAGATCAGAGCAGAAGTAAATGACATAGAGACCAAAAAAACAATACAAAAGATCAATGAAACCAAGAGCTGGTTCTTTGAAAGGATAAACAAGATTGATGAACCTCTAGCCAGACTCACCAAGAAGCAAAGAGAGAGGACCCAAAAAACAAAATCAGAAATGAAAGAGGCGAAATAACAACAGACCCCACAGAAATTGAAAGGATTGTTAAAAAATACTATGAACAACTCTACTCCAACAAACTAGACAACCTGGAGGAAATGGACATATTCATAGAAAAATACAACCTTCCAAAACTCAATCAGGAAGATTTTAAAAATCTTAATAGGCCAATAACTATGGAAGAGATTGAAGCAGTCATCAAAAAGCTCCCAGCAAACAAAAGCCCAGGGCCAGACGGCTTCACAGGGGAGTTTTACCAAACATTCAAGGAAGAACTAAAACCTATCTTCCTCAGACTATTCAAAAAAATTCAAGAGGAAGGAACACTTCCAAGCTCATTCTATGAAGCCAGGATCACCCTAATACCAAAACCAGATAAAGACAACACAATGAAAGAGAATTATAGGCCAATATCCCTCATGAACATAGATGCCAAAATACTCAATTAAATTCTAGCAAATCGGATCCAGCAATACATCAGAAAGATCATACACCATGACCAAGTTGGATTTAACCCAGGAATGCAAGGATGGTACAATATCCGCAAATCAGTAAATGTGATACATCACATAAACAAATTGAGAGATAAAAATCACATAGTCATATCAATTAATGCAGAAAAAGCATTTGACAAAATCCAACACCCTTTCTTGGTAAAAACTCTCAGCAATGTAGGAATAGAAGCATCATGCCTCAACATAATAAAAGCCATGTATGACAAACCCACAGCCAACATCATACTCAATGGTCAAAAACTAAAACCATTTCCCCTAAGAACAGGCACAAGACAGGGATGCTCCTCTCACCACTCCTGTTCGACATAGTACTGGAAGTACTAGCCATTGCAATCAGACAAGAAGAAGAAATAAAAGGCATCCAAATTGGAAAAGAAGTAAAACTGTCCTTATCTGCAGATGACATGATACTGTACATAGAAAACCCTAAAGATTCCATCAAAAAGTTATTAGACTTAATAAAGGAATTTGGCAATGTAGCAGGATACAAAATTAATGCCAAGAAATCTATGGCATTTCTTTACATCAATAGTGAACTTTTTTAGTAAGAGAAACTAAAAAAGCAATCCCATTTACCATCGCACCAAAAACAATTAAGATACCTAGGAATAAACTTAACTAACGAGGTAAAAGACCTATACGCGAAAAACTACAGGACACTGAAAAAAGAGATAGAGGAAGACATAAATACATGGAAGAACATACCGTGTTCATGGATTGGTAGAATCAACATCATCAAAATGTCCATACTACCCAAAGCAATCTATAGATTCAATGCAATCCCTATTAAAATACCAATGGCATATTTCACAGATCTAGAACAAACATTCCAAAAATTCATCTGGAATAAAAAAAAGACCTCGAATAGCTGCAGCAATCCTGAGAAAGAAGAACAAAGTAGGTGGGATCTCAATACCAGATATCAAGCTGTATTTCAAAGCCACTGTTCTTAAAACAGCTTGGTACTGGCACAAGAACAGACATTTAGATCAATGGAATAGAATGGAGAACCCAGAAATCGACCCAAACCACTATGCCCAATTAATATTCAACAAAGGAGGCAAGAGCATACAATGGAGTCAAGATAGTCTCTTCAGTAAATGGTGTTGGGAAAATTGGACAGATACATGCAAATAAATGAAACTAGACCACCAACTTACACCACACACAAAAATAAACTCAAAATGGATAAAAGACTTAAACATAAGATGGGAAACCATAAAAATACCAGAGGAATCCACAGGCAGTGAAATCGCAGACATATGCCAAAGCAATTTCTTCACTGATACTGCTCCTAGGGCAATGGAAACTAAAGAGAAAATAAACAAATGGGACTACATCAAAATAAAAAGCTTTTGCACTGCAAAGGAAACCATCAACAAAACAACAAGAAAGCTACTGCATGGGAGAACATATTTACTAATGTTATCACCGATAAGTGTTTAATCTCCAGCATTTACAGGGAACTCATACAACGTAATAAAAGGAAGATAAACAATCCAATCAAAAAATGGGCAAAGGACCTAAATAGACACTTTTCAAAAGAGGACATACAGAAGGCCGAACTACATATGAAAACATGCTCAAAGTCATTAATTATATGAGAGATGCAAATCAAAACGACAATGAGGTATCATCTCACACCTGTCAGAATGGCTATCATTGACAAATCAACAAACAACAAATGTTGGAGAGGATGTGGAGAAAAAAGAACCCTTTTGCACTGCTGGTGGGAATGCAGACTGGTACAGCCCCTGTGGAGAACAGTATGGAGTTTCCTCAAAAAACTAAAAATGGAACTCCCATTTGACCCAGTGATCCCACTTCTAGAAATATATCCCAAGAAGCTAGAAACACCAATCAGAAAGGATATATGCATCCCTATATTCATAGCAGCACAATTCACCATAGCTAAGATTTGGAAGCAGCCTAAGTGCCCAGCAGATAAGTGGATTAGAAAACTGTGGTACATATACACAATGGAATACTACGCTACGGTAAAAAAAGGAGTTCTTACCATTTGCAACAGCATTAATGGAACTGGAGAGCATTATGCTAAGTGAAATAAGCCCGTCATAGAAAGATAAATACCACATGATCTCACTCATTTGTGGAATATAGTGAACAACATAGGCTGATGAACAGGGATAGATCCAGAGACAGAGAAGCAGCGATAAGACTGTCAAACCTCAGAGGGAAAGTAGAGGAGGGTGGGGGTAAGGGGGAGAGATCAACCAAAGGACTTGTATGCATGCATATAAGCCCAACCAATAGACGCAGACAACAGGGGAGGGTGAGGTCATGAGTGTGTGTGTGTGTGTGGGGGGGGGGGGGGAGTTATGGGGAGAATGAGGTCACATATGTAATACCTTAATAAAGAAATTAAAGATTGAAAAAAAAAAGTGGGGAGAGAATTCCATTCATTTACTTCATCCTTTGTCACTCGCTCTCTTCTCTGAATTCATTGTTACAGCATCAGATAGTTGCCAGCCTCCCGAATCCTTAGAGGTTCACAAACTTCTGGCTGGGGCTCCTCCTGCTCCGAGGCTGGTATTGGTGGATGGGTGTAGGGACACTCTGTGAGACAGAGAGCTCCCAGATCCCCTCCAATCCCACACAATGCAACAGGAGCTGCGAAAACAGGAGCGAAGCCCTGGGATGAGCAGAGTGCCAGCCGCCCCACGCTAGTTCCCAGTGATTCAGCCGCGGTTCGCTGGACAGCGACAGGATGACTTCCGGCCCTCCCACAGACCCCGCAGGCAGGTACTTTTAGTAATCCCAGAGGGACGCATCTCTGTTCACCAAAGAGCCTTTCTCCCGTGGAGACTGAAACAAAGACGCAAATTGCTTTGCTTTTTTTTAAAATTCGGAGCCAATGTGCCTCTTCTAGAAGCGCAGGAGCGTGTGGACAGATTTCTCACACGCCCGTCCCCTCCGGGACGCGCAGTGTGACGCGTTCCCCACAGGCAGTAAACTTGTCACGGAAATCCACTTTTCAGGGCACCTGCGCGCACGAAGACTCCAGCGCGCGCACCTGCAAAGAAGACCATGCCCCCCAAGTCTCTTTGCAACCTCTCCCAGCCCGCCGGCCAGAATCAGAGCGGGTTCTTTCCCGGGTTGTTGGACGGGGATTTCCCGCCCGCCTCCCCGGGGACCACCGCGGTGCTGGTGATCCGCTGCGTGATCCCGTCCCTCTACCTGTTCATCATCACGGTGGGCTTGCTGGGCAACATCGTGCTGGTGAAGATCTTCATCACCAACAGCGCCATGAGGAGCGCCCCCAACATCTTCATCTCCAACCTGGTCGCCGGGGACGTGCTGCTGCTGCTCACCTGCGTCCCGGTGGATGCCTCGCGCTACTTCTTTGACGAGTGGATGTTCGGGAAGGTGGGCTGCAAACTGATCCCGGTCATCCAGCTCACCTCCGTGGGGGTGTCCGTGTTCACGCTCACCGCCCTCAGCGCCGACAGGTAAGGGAACAGGTATCCGTGGGGCTGCCTAAAAAGTGCTGGAGGGGGGCGGGGAGTGCACCCGGGAAGGAGAGTGGGGCAGAAAGGAAAGGCTGGAAGGAGGAGAGGGAGTGTGCATCTGGGAATTAGAGTAAAAGAAGGTAAAGAAGACTGAGATGTGAAGCTTGAAAAAATAGGAAAAGTATTACTTTTAAAAGAACTAAAATTGCATTAGTTTGAAAGTAGCTTTAAAATTGCATATCCTAGTCTTCCTCTTCCCTTCCACACACTTTGGGAGTTTTTATTCTATTTCACAGAACAGCTATAGAATACATGGGCAATAGTGTAGCTCCCTATTGTTTTTTTTAACCTTACAAGTTTTTCAGCAACTATGGCTTTAATATGGTTTTATTGGTTTTTAGAGAGAGGAATGGAGAGGGATAGAGAGAGAGAAGCATCAATCGGCTGCCTCATGCATGCCCCCACTGGGGACCTAGCTGAAACCCAAACCTGGGCATGTGGCCTGATCAGGAATCAAACCAGTGACCTCTTGGTTCATGGGTCCATGCTCAACTACTGAGCCACACTGGCTGGGCCAATGTAGTTATCTTGTATAGGTTTTCTCTGTGTGCTTAAAAACTTAGACGTGCAGTTTTCTTATTTGGTAGCTTAACAACCTGATTAGTAAGAATGTCTTCCTTAATATTAGGGAAATGCTTGATTTCGACTTTTTTCCAAATAAGGAGAAACATCATTTACACTTAACAACTAAATTATACTATTTACTTGAAGCACAAACAACTAGAATGGTAACTGTTCTTCTGACAGATGACTTTAACATTTTGTTTGTTTTAATACCTCAAGTCAAATGATATGTTGTTTGTTTGTTTTTTCACGAACAGGCAGGTACCAAATACTTGTATTTTAAAACAGTATTGTAAAAATATATCTTTGGCATCAAATCTGCTTTTCACATATTTTAAGGGTGGGAAGTGTCCATTACTCTACCTTGCAGATCAACTAGTCCAACTGGACCATTTTCCAGGTAAGGATGTTGAGGCACAAGGAATGTATAGTAATTTCCTGGGCAGAGCTGGGAGGAGAACCCAGGCCTGCTGGACCTGGGTCTAGTGCTGCTACTGGAAGTTCTCTATAACCATGCTTTTGGGCATTTATACAGAAGGGATGAGCTGGATGGGAGTGGGGGCAAAACTGGGCATGTCCAAATTTGGAGTGATGTTCAAGTGGGCATCTTTGCATGAAGCTATAGTCCAATTCCCTTGGGGATGGAGTGTTGACTTACGCTATTTAGATAAACTATTTAACTCTGATGATTAAGGTGCTGTTCATCTTCCTCTTTAATTTACATATTAGGCTACTAATGAAAAGTAAATGCATCTAAATTTTCTGGTATTTGCAATAATACCCTTTCATTACTTTGGTTTTAGGAGTTAATTTTAATTAAAGGAAGAAAATATTCAGTGGCAATTTGAGAGCTATTGTCTTTTTAAACTGAATACTTTTGTTTGGCTTTTTGGTTTGTGTAATATTTTCTCTAAAATCATATTTCTATGAAGATCTGTGCCTTCGGATAAATTATCCATCTCATTTTGATTGACATGATTTCTATTATCTTTTTTTTTTTTTTTGGAGATTTCTTTGGATTCCATAATTAAAATGTGACTTTTTATTTTAACTACCATTCTTTAGGGAACCCATTTTAAATAGAAAATTTGAAGAAATACTAGGTAAGGACTGAGATAAAACTTAACAATTATTATTGCAATAGTTAAAATTACGATCATTATGCCTTCATTTTTAAAGGTAATATTTGGAACAAGATCCAGGGCTTAAATTTATTTCACACCATTTTTCTCTCTTGTCATGAAGACACGCAGATAAATTGGCCCTGACAAAGGTCAGAGAAAATGCTATTCCTCACACATTTACTGACTTTCAGTTTGTTATGTGAATCGCGTACTCTGTGAGAAAAGCATGGACCCTTTAATAATAATGATAAAGAAAAGTGGGTTGTCTCTTCTCCTGGGCCCAGAAGCTACTCTTGCCTCTCAGTGTGTTTTGGAAATATAAATTGAGGAACTGAAATCACTGGTGGTGAAATCACACGCTACATTCCAAAAAGTCACGCTAATGGCTTGGAAATGTTTTGTTTTATGTTGTGTGCACGTCTGTTGTTCCTCCAGAACATAGTAATCTAGGTGTTGATTTGTACCTGATCTCCTCATACTTTATCTCTCCAAACATTTTTAATTTCTTGTGGATTTGGAAATAAGAATAAGATAAATTGCACACAGCACTGTGCTAAGTGTTTTGTATGAGTGTATTATCCTCACAATACCATGAAGTGGGTACTATCATCATTACCATTTTAAAGTAAGGAAAATTAAGACTTGAAAGTAAGCAACATTTTCCTGATCTCACAGTGAAGCTAGTATTTAAAACCAGTTCAAAGCCTGCAGTCTTCACTATTAAGCACATTACTACATTTCCTCCAGGAATAAGAAATTACTATTTTTTTTTTTCTATTTAATGACAGACTAAAATATTACATTTAAAACATAGCACCAAGATTAAAAAAAATGCCAAAGCTTATTCATTAGATTCAATAGAATGGAAAAAATGTAATAAATGTAACTGCCAAATACAAAAACACACCCTGAATTCAAAATTAAGTAGTAATTGCAGCAATAGGAACACTTTAAAAAAGCCGTTATTAGAGTTTTTAAACAACAAATGCAGTTGTTTGCTAAACCAAACTAAATATTTTATTCTCATGAGATGGCTTAAATAAAGGGAGAAAAAGAAACAGGCAGATAATTAGATTTTAGCAAGCATATCCCAATATGAAGTGGAAAGTTAATTATATGTCATTGATGACAGTATCACCAAATAGCAGAGACTGAAATAAAAAATAAATATTTATGAATCTACTTTGAGGCCTAAATCACCTTGTTTGATGTGGGTGGTATGGATAACACTGTGTGGTAGTTCTGGTTATTAATCTTTGACTTCCCAAATTCTTTTGAGGAGTTTCAGCTGATTCATCCTTAGGAAAGATTGTTGTGCCCACTGGAATGTTCCTCAGAGACACTGCATAACCAGAAGGGGAGGAAAGGCTGTGCATAATCTGAAATGGTGATAGTGGTGTTACCAGTTTACTTTTAACTTTTATGTTGAAGAATTTTTTGTTAGTATATAAAAAATATACTTCTTTTGCTTGCTTGCATTAAATAGCTAATTAAAAGTATTTGCATATTCTGCATTGTGTCATTTTTACACACACACACACACACACACACACTTTCTCCCCTCTCCCACTGTTGAGACTTGTGTGCTATGTTACTAGGTAGGGGGAACCCCATAAGCCACACTTTGCTTGTGATTGACATGACAGAAATCTTCACGACCTATTACAGTAGCTGTATTCTAAACCCGGGATATCTTTCTTGAACTCTTAAAGACATTTTGGCCTCCAAAATCCCATATTTAAAATGGAAGTAATTTTTAAGAATGAGTTCTCCTTTTTCCTTTATAGCAAAAAAATTCTTACAGACTTCTAGTTCTAAAGTATAAACTTTATTATTTTGTGTACTTACAAATGTAAAACTAGAAATAAATTTCTTATGCTGTTTTTTAATATAAATGTTAACTAAAATTCATTTATAAATTTAATTCTAAAATTCTATAAGACAATAAAAGTGAAATTAATATTAATTTAATCTATCAGGTTATGTTGTTTTTCTGATACTCTATAACCAATGTTGGATTGAATACAAAAATAATGTTGCATCTAATCAGACTAAAGTGCTAATGTATTATTTCAAGCCTTTGTTTGATAGTTAGGATAAACATATTTAATTCCATAACTGAACTCATGCTCTTAGGTATGAACCCTTGAGTCATTAACATTATTTGCATTTATATCAGTGCAAACATATATTTCCTTTAGTATTATTATTTGTTAAAATGTTGAAACAGATCAAATGCAGGCCCTCTGTCTAACACTCAGGAGGCCTTGGGAAGCTTATCAGTCTTTGTCCAGTGGTGAAAGGGAGTGCCGTTATCTGTTTGCTGGTTTCTCACCATAGCTCCTCACAGAAGCTCAGGTGTTGACTGAATAGCTGGCTTTTGTTTTGTTTTTTTGGTGCATAGCCTGGGGCAGTATGCTGAGATTGGCTCAGAGTGTGCTTCTAAAGCTCTTTTGAGGAGTTTGGGCTGGCCATACATACCTAAGGCAGTATTCCACACTCACCCTACCAATAACCCAAGTTTCCAAAGTGATTGTTATCAGAGAAAAAAGTGCCTCCTCTTCTCCCGTTGCTAGTGGGAGATGGGTTCTTGGAGTTCCACTGTAAGAAGCATTTCCAGAGGCCCCATGGGAGAATGAGATATGGTAGAAAGCTTTATTTTCAGGGAATTATACCTCATTTCCCTTAGTCCAGTCATAGAAATGTAGCTCGAGTTTCAGTAAAGCTAACAGCAAAACTGTTGTTTCCTTTCCATATCGGAGCTGGGTCCACACACAATGCCAGAGAGCAGGAGCAAAAGAGCCCCACAAGCCAGGAGTCAAGCGCAACACACAAGGGGCACTAAGAAAGCGGCCTTCTTTGTGTAGGAGTGTATCCCAGATCTTCATGGACTTGCAGTGGCCATGCCCATCTGGCCAATGACCTCTGCTCGCAGGTGTGACTGACAGACCTCAGCTTCCCTAGTCATCCAAACTTTACTGGACAGGCAGCTATCTTTCCTTTATCCAGTCCCCTCCTTTCCCCCAGTGCTTTGCAGGGAACATGCCTTCCCTGTCTCAATGGTGGGAGAGGGTTGTTTCCCTTTGTTCTTTTCCTGTTATTAATAACTAGGTAATTACAAGGGTATCATGATAACTTACTTATTTTCAACTTGTTTCAAAAGAAGTTAAGGCATCTAAAAGATAAAGGTACAACTATAGTACAATGAGTATAAAAAAGGGAGGAAAACCAGGTATAGGGAAATAAAAGTTGAAAAACAGAAAGTGACCCATACTTTCACGCAATGTGAGTCCTACGGTACATTTGTCTGAGAGCCTTCTAGCTGCCAATTCAAAAGGAAAATTTGTTTTGCATAACAAGTGCCCAGTTGTTGTTTTTACATGACCATAGAAACAGGATGAATTGTAATCTGCACTTAATTTATTAGTTAATTTGAATTTATATAGATTCTCATTAGATAAAAGCTGTTATTTTTGCCTCCAATAATCAGATATATTTTATTCATTAGTCTCAAATACTTCTAGCTTATTTTCTTTTCCCTTCTAATTCACACATTAAATTAGGTGCTGTATAGTCCTTATAACATTCACACTATTGCTATTATTTATATATTGCTATCTAGGTTTTAAAGATTATTCATCCACCTTGATTGAAAACCTTTGGGACACACTATATAAAAAGAGAGAGAATGCACCAGCCTGGGGCTTATGGCATCAGGGTGCTAGTTCTGACTCTATTATGTCCAAATGTTCAAGTTGGAGAAAATGATAAAATGGCACTAAAGACATGCCCACAAATAAGTATTTTATTTATTTGCAAAATAAAAATAATGTCTTCAACTGTCGCGCTAAGGGTCTTAAGATGGGACCCTGTTACCTCCTCTCTGAGCATTGAGCAAACAGTGACGCAAAGAGAACAAGGGACACTGATAACTGGTGAGGCAACCATATGCTCAGCCCAGAGCTCCAGTGCTTGCCACTACATCTCAGACAAGTCTCTCACTTAATAACTTATGCTGGCTCTATTTGTACACTTCTCAGTGGGAAAAATGACCCTCTAAGATGTCCCTCTCAGTCTTTTGCTGGTAGTAATGCATTTGACATCTGTTCTGGCTGAGCCATAAAGTCAGACAGTCAAGTTCAACGTTTTCCTTCTTGTTAGTTGTCACCGGCAGTACAGTTCCTATTGGTGTTTTTCAAAACCCAAAATAACTTACCTTGGCCCTTTCAAATGCAGATTTCTTAGGAGGACTCACCAATTTCCAAGGTCTTGTGTAGGTTGTAGATCATAGTATATGTAACCAGATTACTTTCAGCTCTTTGGAGAACCTGACCCACACCCCCAATTCATGGACAATCTGGTATTTCCAAAGTTTATTAATTTTCTGTACCAAAGGACCCATGTCTTCATTAGATATCCTTTTATTTTTAATTTATTTTTAATTGTTGTTAATCCTCACCCTGAGAATAATTTTCCACTGATTTTTAGAGAGAGTGGAAGGGAGAGGGAGAGACAACGAGAAACATTGATGTGAGAGAGACACATTGATTGGTTGCCTCCTGCACACACCCCAACTAGGGCCAGGGAACCTGAAAACAAGGTACTTACCCTTGACTGGAATCAAAACTAGGACCCTTTACTCCATGGGCCAACGCTCTATCCACTGAGCCAAACTGGCTAGGGCAACAACCATTTATTTTTTATTGTTTGTTGTTCTTTGTTTCTTTATTATCATTCGTTTCCATATGATCAAGGTTATTTTCATTTTTATGCTCCAAAGTGATGATCCAACTTAATTTTGCTTGCTTCAAACTTAATGAGCTATCTTAACTTATTGTTTTAATTATTGATATAAAATATTAAATGTTATTAGTCCATACCCTACTCCTGATGAACACTACTGATTTATTAAGGCTCTTGGTAGTATCTTCTATTTCCAGTTACTCCTAGGTCTCATGGGGAGGAGAAATTAACACTAAACCTTCACTTCTCCCTAGCACTTCCCTTGACTCCCTTGAGTTTTAATTTTTTTTCTTATACAGATTTTCATTAAGAATCTTTTAAAACTTTCAATGTAGACCTCCTTCTTCACAGTTATTATTTGTGAAATTTTGGAGGGAATATTTAAAAAATTAAAATTTTATTAAATGTGGTTGAATTCAAATTGATTTTTGAAAAAGAACCACATTTTAAGAGAGAATGAAATGTTTACCATCTCATTTGGAACCAGATTTAGATTATGAGAGTACAACCTACAAGTGATTATAGACATTTATATAGAATCTATGAAAATGCAGTTTTAAGAGATGAATAAAAGAATATGAAATAGTACTTGTTGATACTGTTGAGGCTTAGTTTCTCTACTATAAATATGATCCATTAAGAAAGCATAATTACAGATATAAGTTAAGTCTTTGCAGTTAAAAATACCATTGACTTTATGAAGATAGCAGATGAAATGTCTAAAAATTGGTAGATAAAGCATTTAATGCTTCAGTTGTATTCTCTGTAATATGCTATAGTTGAAAAGATATCAAATCTATAATCGCAACATGTGAGTGAATTCCGAGTTTTATGCTACTGGCTTTGTAATCATTTAAGCATCATGTAATCCCTTAGTCTTGATAAGCTTTTCTGTAAAATGAGCACACTAATCAGTTTAGCAGCACAGGACTATTTTAGCAAGGGAAATAATGTGAAAGCATTTTTAAGCTGTGGGTTGCTGTGTAACTACTTCCATGTCACCTATGAGTCAAGATGACAAATGACTCACTAATTCAAATCAGTATTTATTCACACATGCAGTTAATTATCAGAAAATAGGCACTGAAGTGGAGAGCAAACTGGTTCTCTTGTACAATTAATGATGATAATCTCTTTAGCATCTATAGCCTTTCCTCAATTCCTTTATAATCATAGACTGGCTAGTTCCAATCATTGCCTTCATCAACATAAATTGTCATTATCATTCTCTTTCTTATCAAACATTTGTGTCATTTTAACGAATTAAGAACAAAGTGATTTTTCCCCCTGGTAAAGAACAATTAGAATCGCTGACCTCTCTGTAATGAGAAAGGTATTTCTCATCTTTTCCTAAGTGACATCCATATATTACATTATTTTTTTAAAAATATATTTTATTGATTTTTTACAGAGAGGAAGGGAGAGAGATAGAGAGTTAGAAACATTGATGAGAGAGAAACATCGATCAGCTGCCTCCTGCACATCTCCCACTGGGGATATGCCCGCAACCCAGGTACATGCCCTTGACCGGAATCGAACCTGGGACCTTTCAGTCCGCAGGCTGACGCTCTATCCACTGAGCCAAACTGGTTTCGGCTATTACATTATTTTTAATATGTTATTTATAATTTTAGCCATTCTACTGTACAAATATGCTTAGATATTTTTAAATGATAAATTTAGTAATTTTGTTCAGAATAAGAATTACTGCTAAAAGTTATCAATACTCTTAAAACATGATATGACACACTATGAAGGCATCTGATTCTCAAACACTGAACTTCTGCTGGGTTTCTGCTCCTCACAGATGCTGAATGTGTACGCATCACAGGGAGCCTGTGGAGAGATGCTCACTGCCACAGTCAGTCTTCCGGAGAGGTGGTTTCTAAACTTGGTTATAGTGAGAATCACTTGAAAATCTTATAAAATGCAGAATTTCTCCATTTGCAGGCTAGAGACTCTGTGCTAATGCTGTAATGTACCCCGTGAATTGCACAAAGGATGCCCCAAGAAGTCAAATTAAGGAATCATTTATTCAAAAGCCGGCGGCTACAAGGGGGCATTAGCTCTCCAAATCTCGTAGCCCCAAGTGATGACAGTAGCGAGCTTATAAAGGTAAAAACCACATCCTGCTAGACATTGGAATGTGAGGCTATCTTGTGAAAGCAGATTGGACAGAAGCAGAATTGAGCAAAGTTAATAATCTCTAAAGGTCATCTCTACAGTCTCAGTTCCTGGAGCCACTGAGTCAACGGGAAGCAATCTTTTGTGGTTCTGGTTCTCAGGCACAGAAGAATAACCTCTGTGATGTGGGCTGGCAACAAAATGGGGTGATTTATGTGAGTTTCCAGGTCTCAATCTGGAAACTGAGGTAAATACCCTATTGTTAAAGCAAGCAAGTGTGTATAGAAGCCAGGATAGCAGGGTTAAAATTTAAACAACAGTTTTTACCTGGGATGAATGTTACTATGCTGCATTGTTTCACTAGTAAGTCTGGGAGGAAATGTAATAATACTCTATTTTCAGTGCTCTCGGTGGTTCTGGAGATTGATCCAGCTTGGGCATCAGTAGACTAGACTGTTCCCATTTCTCACTTCCATACTCACAGCAACCTAATAGCCAGCAACTACCACCCCACTCTACCAAAACTGCTCTTAATAAAATCATCTCCTTGTTGCCCTGTTTCTACATAAGTTCAGTAAAGATTCATTGAGAATCTACTATGGGTCAGGCACTGTGTTACACATTACAGATAACAGCAGAGAGCAGGACACAAGCTCTGGTTTCAAGAAGATTTTTGTCTACTTTAGAGTATTTGACACAGAGGCCTACACTGCTTTTTGAAAGTCTTTTTTTAAAAAATATATTTTTATTTATTTCAGAGAGGAAAGGAGAGGGAGAGAGATAAAAACATCAATAAGAAGAAAGAATCATTGATCAGCTGCCTCCTGCACGCCCTGCCGTGAGGGATTGAGCCCACAACCTGGGCATGCCCTGACTGGAAATCTAACGGTGACCTCTTGGTTCATATGTCAGCACTCAACCACTATGCCACGCTGGCTGGGCCTTTTTGAAATTCTTTCTTTTGCTTCCATGAAATCCCCTACTGGTCAGATAGTTCACCTTGGACTTTGTTCGTCTCTGATAAATAAGTTTGGTATAAAAATAGAAACTATGGGAGGTATAACTAGAAAGCTTTGCAGACATTTATAGATGGAGATTTTTAGATGTCTTGATAACTTTACTAGTATATGAGCTAAAATGATCTAATTTTCATTATATATTGTGTAATATGATTTAATTTAATTACCTCTTTAGATTCAATTAAGACTGTATACAAATATAATAAGCAATTTTCAAAACAGGCATCAATAAAGAAGCATATATATTTACTGATATTTAATATGTGAATGATGATTATGTCATCTTTATATGAATTTTGATTGATTAGTTTCCAGTTTTCAGTTAAAGATATCTTTCTAAGATTATCTGCATGAAAAAACACATGTACTTTTTATGCATACTACTATGCTACTAAATTCAATGAGAGAGAATACTGAGGGACTATTTCATTCCTACATTTTCATAAATATTTAAAGGACGTGTGATTAAATATGTTCATATTAATTTGCACTATGTGTTTTTACTTTAAAAAATGCACAAAAGGATTGGTTAGTGTATAACATTATTTGACAGTTATAAGCTCTGGTTTAGTAGTAATAATGACCCTTTAGTAATCTGTGTTTTCAACTATAATTTCTGGTTATAAAATTTGGAATATTCTTTTTCGTTGTTGTTAATCCTCACCTGAGGTATTTTTTCCATTGATTTTTTTTTATTAGAGAGAGAATGGGGTGGGGGGGCACAAAGAGAAAAACATCAAAAACATAAATGTGAGAGAGATACCATGACTGGTTGCCTCTCAAACACAACCTGACAGGCCCTTGACCAGAATTATACCTGGGAAACTTCAGTCCACAGGTTGACGCTCTAACCACTGAGAAAACCAGCGAGAGCAATACCCTTTTTGATCAAATGTGTATCATTTAGAAGATCCATGGGATCTATTTTCCCTTTCCTGCAGGAGGTGGCTAAGGATCATCCTATTGAAAATGTGTGTCGTGACCCCCACTAGGTACTCCTTCTCCACAAAAAACTCTGGATGTGTTGCTAGCTTTACCATGACAATCTTATCAGGAAGGGAGAGTCAATACTTTTATTCCTATTTGAACTTTTCCCATCATCCTTAATGATTGTAGTGCTTCTGCAAATGTGCTTTGTTATGGGGTAGAAGTGAGAGTAGGGAAGTGACCTTTTCCTCCCTTTTAAAATCATGAAAGCCCTACCTGTTTTGGCTCAGTGGATAGAGTGTTGGCCTGCTGACAGAAGGGCCCTGGGTTTAATTCTGGTCAAGGACACATACTTCAGTTGCTGACTCCTCTCTTTTAAAATCATGTGTTTCTATCACATCTATGTTTCCTCTCTCTTCCACTCTCCCTAAAAATCAATGGAAAAATATCCTAGGGTGAGGGGTGAGGATTAACAACAACAACAACAAAACAACCATAAAGGAAAATTCAGAATATTCTTTGTTCTTTCTAACAATCTAAAAAGAAAGTCTAGTTAACTAGTCTATTTGTAGTGATCAACAACACCCGCCTCCCGCCCCATATTTCTGTCTTTCCCTATTGTTCCACGTACAAAAGAATTTTAATCAGCTTTTTCTTACTTTGATCTTAAATATGAATTGTCAGGCAATAAATATTTAACTTTTGAGGATTGGTTCTAAAATAAAGAAACCAAATAACAACAAAACAAACTTGAAACTATTCTAGAAGGAAAAGAAAATGAAACATTTTCTATATTATTTCCATAGCCATATAATAACTGGAAAACTAGAAAGAACTTCTAGAATTTGGGCTATAAGGGGTCAATGGGAGAAAAAAAAAGAGACATATGTAATACTTTCAACAATAAAAATTAAAAAAATTAAAAATATAATAAACAATCTAGAAGAAAGGAAGTAAGCTAAAGATAATAATACAGCTTAGAAAATAAAACCCCAAAGAAGATAGAGATGAGTTTGATAAAGTAAAAAATTAAGAAAGAAGAATAATTGAGATTCAATCACTGGGACTCCAGGAAGTTGATGAAATGGCATTTAGAAAAGGGTTAAATTCAGGTTAATGGAAAATCATACAAATGAAAAAAATTATTAAGTAGCAACTCTAGGAAAATCAGACATGCATATAAGAAAGAGAATGTCATAATATACCACTTAACTAGGCAGTGAGTGATATTTGTTTAGTCATAATAATCTATTGACCATTTTACTAGTATAAACAATATAACTTACTAAATCAGGAAGCTGGGAATGGGGAAAATAGAGGTTGCAGGGAGAAAATCTTCAATTACCACAATGGGATATCAAGAGCTAATATCTACAATATTTGATCTAGAAGACAGTGGCAGATTTATATTTCCTATATACATGGAATGATGTGAAATTTATTTTAATATAGGAGCCAGGTCTGAGATGTTTGTTACAAGGGACTTCTATTTTTCTTTATAGTACTCTTAGCGCTCTCTGAGTTTAAAAACAAGCAAATAAACCTCTCTGAATGTTATCAATCTGATAAAAAATTTAAACAGCAGAAAAATTAGCTCATTCTAGTTACTGATTGTAATTAAGTTTCTTAAGAAGAATGTACAAGTAAACAGAATAGTAATCAAGATGCTATGTGTGAAGTCTGGGCAAAATGCATGACTCGTGCTATTTTAATTTGGTGTTGAGGCCCTTTGCTGTTGTTCTACTTTAATTTCTATGCTTCCTATTTCACATGGAAGATCCTCCAGATCAAAATGCAAATGAGCTTCTTTCTATTGAGGGTCTGGGGATGACACTCGGATTCAAGCCCCAAAGGAGAAAGAGGCTTCCTCAGAGTGGGATTGCGGCTGAGGCCGCTCTTCCTCTCCTGGGGGAAATAGAAAGCATCCTCACAGAACCTGAAGGAGGCCTTAAATGATTGTTATCCAGCTTGAAATATTTTGAAATTTTAGGACATCAGACTAAATCAAATGTAAATAAGGAGAAGGCACAGGGTCATCACATGGTTAATATCTGCTAACTGCCAGGCACTGTAACAGGTACTCTATACATTTTTTTCTAATCATAAAATTTTGAGGGAGATGTTTTGATCCCCACTCCACAGAGGAAAGGAAAAGACCTTAAGTGATTTTCCAGTGGTTATCAGAGATACAATAACACTGCAGGTTTGTTTGACCAAAATCACTTTTATCTGTATCTTGTTAACCATGTAGGTATACTCTAACCCAGTGATGGTGAACCTTTTGAGCTCGGCGTGTCAGTATTTTGAAAAACCCTAACTTAACTCTGGTGCCGTGTCACATATAGAAATTTTTTGATATTTGCAACTATAGTAAAACAAAGACTTATATTTTTGATATTTATTTTATATATTTAAATGCCATTTAACAAAGAAAAATCAACCAAAAAAATGAGTTTGCGTGTCACCTCTGACAGGCATGTCATAGGTTCACCATCACTGCTCTAACCTAACGTATCTTCAAAGACAAATATAAATAATTTGAGGTTTACATACAATTTTGGTTTGTTTGCATTATTATTGCCCTAATGTGCTAAGTTAGCTGATGAGGGTTTGGATTGCTAAAGCCTTTATGTCCTGGAGTGGACCCTTTACCCTATGATGGTGGCAGGTGGGATGAGAGAGGACTTCATGAGGTCTCCATATCAAATAAACTTGAAATTTAAAGATAGAATATTATTCCATTTCTCTCAGTCCTTATAACTGGATGATGGGAAAAAAAAATCCCCATTTAAATTAGTCTCTAAGATTTACTGATCCTATATAATAAAAGGCTAATATGCAAATTGACTGAACAGTGGTACGACTGGTCACTATGATGTGCACTGACCACCAGGGGGCAGATACTCAACGCAAGAGCTGCCCCCTGGTGGTCAATCCACTCCCACAGGAGGAGCATTGCTTAGCCAGAAGCTGGGCTTTTGGCTGGCAAGCTCAGCAGCGGTGGTGGGAGCCTCTCCCAACTCCGTGGCAGTGCTAAGGATGCCTCGGGGGATGTCCAACTGCCAGCTTAGGTGGACATCCCCTGAGGCAGCCGGACATCCCCCGAGGGGTCCCGAACTGTGAGAGGGTGCAGGCTGGACTGAGGGACCCCCCTGCAGTGCACGATGTCGTGCATTGGGCCTCTAGTATCCTTAGAAAATAAGTGGGCGACTCAGGTTTATAAGCTAAAGAAGTGTATCAAGGTAGAATTTAATAAATATTTTGTGGGCATTTTATGGTTACTGCATATTATAGCAATTATAGTAGCAATAGATTTTTCAACAATAACAGTATTTAATTAAAAGTATTCAATAAATAATGACACTTATTGTGTAGATTTAGAAAAAAAACTTGTGAAAGCAGTAAGCAAATTACTGCAATTTGGGAAATAACAATTTCAGATATTTTTTTCTGTCTTCTTGTCTTTGGTGCTAATAAGCAATAAATAAGCAGACAGAAATGCCAGGGATCTCAGTACAAAACAGCTAGGGCATAATGGAGTTTGGCATCTCTCTCTTAGCAGGTAAGATTTCTCTTTCCTCCCTCCCCACTCCCTCCTTTTTCACTTCCTTTCTTAAGAGTAATTTGTGGCATGTTGTCTTCCCAGGTACAAAGCCATTGTAAACCCCATGGACATCCAGGCGTCAGGGGCGGTGCTGTGGACCTGTGTGAAGGCCGTGTGTATCTGGGTGGTCTCGGTGCTGCTGGCTGTTCCCGAAGCGGTGTTTTCGGAAGTGGTGCGCATTGATAGCTTGGATAATGGCAGCTTCGCAGCGTGCATACCCTACCCTCAGACTGATGAATTACATCCAAAGATTCATTCAGTGCTCATCTTCTTGGTGTATTTCCTCATACCCCTTGCTATTATTAGCGTTTATTATTATCATATTGCAAAGACCTTAATTAAAAGTGCGCATAATCTTCCTGGAGAATACAATGAACATACCAAAAAACAGGTAAGCTTGGTGTGTGTGTGTGTGTGTGTGTGTGTGTGTGTGTGTGTGTGTGTGTGTGTTGGGGGTGCCCTGGTCAGCTGCAGTACTGCTATTTTGTGTTTAATTTCATGGGTTCTCAATACCAAGATGGGTGATAACTGAGGCAGAGGGCCCTGGGACATGCACTGGCCTGAACTGGAAGGGCATTGGGGGGTCTCTAATATGTGGCCATGTCCCAGCACTGAAAAGGCCTACTAAGGTCCTGCTACTGTGCCTTCTGGGCCTACAACCATTAAAATGTAATGTCTCAGAAGAATTTTTTTACATGCAAGTGTTTATGCAAAGAACCACACAAAAATACAGAAAATTTTCACAGTTTAAGTGTACATTTATTTAATTATTGTCTTCTTCCATTAGCCCTCTAAGGTAAGGATGACAGGAAGTCTGGGAGAGGGATGAATCAGGAAAGGGCCATAGGACACTGCCTGGGGCTGGGGATGAGGGTTGGTAGGATGCCACAGTGGGAGGCTCTGGATACAGGGCAGCAGAACAAGAGTATGATCAAAGGGAGGCTGGCGTTGAAGTCATTACTTGGTCTAACTCAGCTTTATATATTTTCCTATGAAGATTGTACATTAATTTAAAAATTGCAACATGTACCTTACATACTCTTTCTTCCTTAAAGAATATGCAGATGCAGCCCTGATAGAAGGAAAACTTATGTTAATCCACAAAGAGATGGAAATACTGTCCTTATGGGGCAAAGTTTCAAATTGTGCATTTGTGCACTCCTAGCGAGGGCCTTCTTCCACAGGCCCAGCGAGGTGATAGGTGACTGCTCCCTAATTTGAATGAAGACAAGTTGAATGGCAGATCATTAGAACTTGCAGGACTGTAGATGGAGACGCAGGCTGGGGCGTCAGGCACTTCAGCAACAGCAGCGTCTCCTAAAGGTTTCTGGCTTGGAAGGTCGCCTCTATTTATTGATGACCATCAACATCAGAGATCCATGTCTGCTTCAAAGTCTTAAAAAAAATCACCAAGCATTAAAGCAATTGTTAGATAAATTAATAGATTTATTGTCTAAATATCTGGCATAATTGAAGCAACAATGTCCACGTCATGTGCTTTTCCTTTTTATATAATTCTTTAATTCAGAGCCTGGGGAGCTGGTTTCTAGAGTTGGGTTCCTCTTACCCACCCCACGATCATTTTTTTCTTATTGGCCTTAGTTCTGCCTTGTTTTTGTAAATTTCCCTAGTGAGGTTTTTAAACTCAGGGTGGGTAATTGTGCTTGACATCTGTTGAGAAGTAATCTCAATGCAAACAGCCTGCCTGTGCTTTTGACCGCCCAAGTATAGATTGCCATGAAATTCTTGCACCCAAGCTCCACCTGCTAGGAAGGACACGGCTCAGTAACATAAATTTCACATTGACCCTCTTAATATTGCCGGGTTGCCTAAGATGCCCCAGGGAAACACCGGGAGTGCCACGTTCTGCTTTCTAAACTACACTCTTCTGCACTTGCCCCTTCCTTTGCTGTCGCCGCTTATCCCCTATGCCAGACCTGTTTGATTCCTAAACATTTCCAGTCTCCTCTGGCATATTCTTGTTGACTACCATTAGTTTTAGCTCATGTTGCTTACTACTAATATCTTTTGATAAATTGTTTTCACATTCATGTTGGCTTATGTAAATATTTGAACAAATCAGGCAAATATCAGCTAACCTTGGACTCTAGAATATCAGAAAATGATATTTAGATTTAAAAAGATCAATATCCAATATTTGAATTGTGTCTATTTATCACATTCCTGAAAACCTGCCTATAAAATAATAAACCCAGTATGTAAATTTTATGAAAATAAATAAAACGATATATTTTATTTTTAAAGGTAACTAACCCAGTAATACTTATTGACAGTTATGTCAGGTGTTTTGGATTTATGAATCTGGAATTAAATCCCAAGGTTTTAGTGTGCGCAGTCAGGGTTAAAAAAAGTTATACCTTATTTTAATAGGTGTATTTTTCCTACTAAAATACCCTGATTTAAAAAAGAAATTCTAAGGTTGACTATATTCTACGATTCATTAATCCAATGGATTTAATACAAATAGAAGAGGTTTATAATTAAAATGAACAAAATAACTTTAAGCTAGAGGAAAGTATTTTAAAATAAGAGACTTTTTTTTTTTTTTTTTTTAAAGATCACAGTTTTCACATAAAGACATGGCCATTTCTTAATATTTTATTATCTAGTCTTGTATAAACTGTGAAATTTTATGAGTGGGAACAGTGTAGTGACCACAATAGGCTGTTGAAATCATCCCATTGTTGAGGAAAATAAATAGTTTTGGTATTTTGGGTGTGTTAATGTGCTAATAAGCTTACCCCTATTATATCATGAGTTTGGGATGTGTCTGGCTCCCCTTTCATTTTAACCAATGGGCCTTTTTCCTGTATTTGCAGATGGAAACTCGGAAACGCCTGGCTAAAATTGTGCTGGTCTTCGTGGGCTGCTTTGCCTTCTGTTGGTTTCCAAATCACATCCTCTATATGTATAGATCTTTCAACTATAACAAGATTGATCCATCTCTGGGCCACATGATTGTCACTTTAGTAGCCCGGATTCTGAGCTTTTGCAATTCTTGTGTCAATCCATTTGCCCTGTATCTACTCAGTGAAAGCTTTAGGAGGCATTTCAATAGCCAGCTCTGTTGTGGGAGGAAGTCCTATCCAGAGAGATCAACCAGCTACTTAGTCAGCTCTTCTGCAGTGCGTATGACATCTCTGAAAAGCAATGCTAAGAACCCGGTAACCAATTCTGTTTTGCTAAATGGGCACAGCATGAAGCAGAAAATGGCACTGTAATTTTGGCCACGCAGCTTGCTACCTGGAAATAACTTACTTGTTTTATTTCTACTGAGCAGAGCAAAACTAAATAATTTTCTTTCTTAATATTTCTGAGTGAATTCATTAGACAATTTATGGTTGACTTAGAAAAGGCAAGACAAACATAGCTAACATTTTTCTCTGAAAAGAACTGGAAATTACATAAATATACAGAGTGGCCAGATTATTGTGTCCACCTGACGTTTGTAGGCAAATTAGCTATAATTTCGTGCTGAAGTTGCTAGAGGGCCAGATCATTATAAACATCTGAATAGCACAACATACCTAAGTATCGTTGCTGATCAAGTTCATCCTATCATGTTGATGGCATATCCCAATGGAGATGGCTTCTTCCAACAAGACAATGCGCCATGCCACGGTGCTCATATTGTGCAGGAGTGGTTTCAAGAACATGAGGGAGACTTTACCTTGCTTAGGTGGCCCCACAATCACCAGATCTCAATCCAATTGAGCATTTGTGGGACAAAGTTAAAAGAGCCATCAGGCAGCTGGTTCCACAACCATCAAATCTCACAGAACTGGACAGTGCTATTCATCAGGCATGGTGTCAGATTCCTTGCATTACCTTTCAACATCTCGTGGAGTCAATGCCAAGAAGAATTGCCACAGTATTGAAGGCAAAAGGTGGCCCAACGAAGTATTGATGAGGTGGTCATAATAATTTGGCCACTCAGTGTGTGTGTATATATATATATATATATATATATATATATATATATATATTTAACATTAAAAGGGATTCAAACACCAATTCTACATGAATATAAATAATCATTGCTTCAGGATTTAAGCTGTTGCTAGAGCCAATGCTAGTGTTATCTTAAATTTGTTTTATCTTGAAGCAGGAAATAAATTTCTATATTGACTCAATGATTTAATGAGTCTAATATTCAAACGTCTAATCTTTGAAATACAAGTCATGTTTTTGGGTGAATTTTATTTATACTTAATGCATGTATGTATTTCCTTTGTTTGAATAAGATAATAGGAAATCCAAAGGTGGAGCTTAATCAGAAGCCAATATTTATTGTGATGTTTTGTGTGATAAACCATGATTTCTAGAAATAACCTATCTGTAACTTCTAGGTTTGCAGGTATTTATATTATAAATAGTAAAATAGAGGTCATCTGAATAAGATTTACATTATGAATGTAAAATAGGTATCATATGTTCCAAATGTAAAACTGTGACACAAAAATTGGCACGGCCTTTTTTGAATATATTGCTAAGTCCCTGACTATTTGGATGATTCTGTATAGCTATGATAAGATTTGTGTAATTCTGGAGAGTTCATCCATCTACTCTTCTTTTCTTGTAACAGCCACCTGACAAGGCAACTTTACTCTGCGTGGCCTCGTAGCTTTATCTGAATAAATGTCTTGGGTTTCTTTTGCCAAAATAAAATTCTAAAGCTAACCCTTCTTAGTATTATCAATAACTCTAATATTTGAATTAATGTATTTCATACTATTTCTCTTTCCGAATTTGTTGAGTAGAAAGAAAACTTGGCTAGTATACTAAGCCATTTATTAAACAACCCTAACCTACACTATTTATGATATAAAACTCTCAATTGTATGCAGCAATGGGAAGAATAAACACATACAAATTGCCAATCATGAGAATGAATATTAATGAAATGTTTTCTGTGTTCTTAGCTTAATCCTAAAGCTTTACATGTACTATCATATAATCCTTAAAAAAACTCCTGAGGCGAAAAAGAGAAGGATCCAATATTGATAGTGTATGAAGTTACACAATTTGGAATGTCTCCATTACAAAACACACACACACACACACAATGTTGCAAATTTTACAAAAATACTTGATGATATGAGCACATTTCCAGGGCTCTGAATTTAAGCTTAATAGACTTCATAGTAAATCCACTTCTGAAATATGTCTTGTTATTATCTTTATTTTTAAAATTAGGAAACTGAAGCTCAGATATTACAAAACTTAAAGAGGATTACACAGCCATTGAAAGGTAGGATTTAAGACTGGTTACCACACTGTGGTGCCTGCACCCACTATTCCACCACCACTCAGTCATGGCTTTCTTTTGTCTTGAATAGTTGTTCTCAATCATTGAGAAAGTTGTAGATCCACTCATTAGAAAGGTGCAAGATATTGCACACAAATTTTGTATTGACTCTGGGTATTATAAATTTTTAAGATTCGTCCATTAAAATTTAAAGAACGAAGGCTAATCTTTGGCCAATGCAGAATCTTTTTTCTTGCTGATATTACATTGATGATAGAAATATACATATGAAAGACTGCAAGATATATACATTTGCAAGACCCCTTTAGTTTCATATATATATATATATGTATATATATATATATATGACACAAAAATTGGCATGGCCTTTTTGAATATATATACAAATTACTTTAGGTAGATATATGAAGCTAAGGGACATACATCTTAAGTATAAAGTACTGATAATTTAAAGTTTAAGAGAATAAGATTTTCAGATAATCTTTTATCTGATTTGATTTTCAGGAATGAAATATATTTATTCATTATATACTTTAGAAGATTTTATTTATACATATTTTGTTAAGAATATTTTTCTATAGTGACACTAGTGAAGTAAAAATGGCAATACAAATTTCAGTTTTCTCTTTTAAAAAAAAGAATTTTAACAGTAGCCAAATAAACTCTTGGCTGCATTTAAAATTTTTCCTTCTGGTCACTATTTATATTAATAGTGAAAGTCAGACTTTCTCTTGAGGTTGGTCCCTGTTTTGTTAGAATCAGTAAATACTTACAACTCTGTTCATAAATTAATAGTTATAGGACTGTGCAACTTTTTTTGAATCTGGCTGCTGTACTCTACTGCTGAGTTAGAATTCCAGTTAACTCACTGTTATGATTTTTTATTTTCAAGAAGTCCTGTGAATTGTACCATTTTCTTAAATATGTCCTTTCTTAGAAATGGATACCCGAGAGGTAATATATTAGTACATATTATATACTTAGTATGACAAAGGCAAATATTTAATACTAGAGGCCTAATGCACGAAATCCATGCAAGGGTAGGCCTTTGCAGCCACAGCTGCCGGGGCCAGCCCCCCCCCCGCCCCCCCGCCTGCACCCACCTTGGCCTGGTGCTGCCCCCATCTACCGCCACACACCCCAGGTTCTCCAGTTCCACGGAGCCCCCCTATCAATCACCTCGCAGAGGATGTCCTGGGCCTCCTTCTGTGGGGCAATTGTGGGGCGATGGTGCCCTTCTCCCCAACCAATCGCATCGCACCCACCTTGACTGGACTGGCGCCAGTGCATGTCATAGCGTGGTTGTCCAGACGATCAGTTATTCCGCTGTTCGGCCAATTGGTCAATTTGCATATTATACTTTTATTATTATAGATTTTCTTTTATTATAGATTTTTCTTTTATTCTTACATATTTCAAGTCACACAAAACTCTATGCCTTACACACACAAACATACTCTCAAACTCATGAGAATGGGTTCATTTTAAAATTGAAATTAAACTTTTGCATTGATTGAATTTTACATATTTAGTTTATATATACATGTTTTACATATTTATTTTTTAACTGTTTATTCTGGACATTTAAAGATTTTATTGTTCTTCTTATTAAAGAATAACATAAAAGAAATAACCCCCTAAATTTATTGGTGAAATCAAAATACAGGAGCAAATCAAACTAATCATGCATATTGGTGAGAGTATAAAAAAATGTCAAATTCCAAATCTGGTCCAAACATAGAGTGAAATGAAATAGACCTTTAAAAAAGTAATCAATTTCCTGATAAATTCACTCTAAGGGTATCTTGAGTCAAGAAAAGTTAGGAAAAAAACCTAGGAAAAAATATGGTAATATCTGCCATAATGGAGGGAGATATCACCAAATTATTGTTTTTAATGTAAGAATAGGATTTATCCTTTTATGTCAATTTTCTCTTTAAACCAAGAGTTGTTGAAAAGAACTACAACATGCTAGGATCCTTGGAATGCTTGAACTGGAGAATAAAATGGGTTAACGTTATGTGTTAAATTAGATAGTGCATGTTAAGTATTCATTTGGTGCCTGACACATTAGTAAGTTGCCAGTAAAGGCAGCTTTTATCATCATGTTTTAAAGTTATTTTTCCTCATGTAGCAAAATAGTAATAAAGTTTATTAAGCATTTACTATGTGCCAGATCCTGTGTTATGTCCTTCACAGGAATGCTCTTGTCAGCTCACAAGGCAGGCATTATCCTGATTTCCATTCCATGAATGAGGAAACTGGGGGTAATAAGCAGATAACATGACGGTGGAAGAGCCTGTTGCTGAACTCTTGTCTATCTGCATTTACATTTATATACCGTTTTTAGAGTCAATACTTGCAGTAATTCACTGGAAGATAGAAATAAGCATGTCAACATTTTCCTCCTTGAGATGCAAAGATTACCTGAAGATAAAGGATAAAAAAGAATAGTTCTCTGAGTTTACTTTAGGTAATAATAATAATAATAAACTAAATTCCAGGCCACCCATGTGAATAACTTTACAACCACAATTTCTGCCCCAAATTTGTTTCCCCATTTTGTGCTTGCTATGTAAAAAGAGGGGAAGAGAATAATAAAAATTAATGAAACATTTTTTGATATCCAGGCAAATATTTAATTTGATTATTGCGTGTTAGGACGTGTTTTAAATTTTTATATGATTCCATAGAGCTGTAAAATAGTTAATGGATTTTGAACAAGTATAATTTTTCCATTTACTAATGTTTTATTACTAGTTTCATTGCACACTTAGGAAATATTTCTATTAAGCTTCTGACAAATGAAATGTTTCAAGCACCAGGCTTCTCTTAAAATAGAACAAGCATGTGTTCTATTTTAACTCCAAATAAATTAACCTGTGTGCATATTTTACTCATATTTTTTCAAAACAGGGGGCAAACTGTGCGTAAATACGTCAGTTTTGTTGCAGAAAGCAATGTTTTGGTCATTGCAGGATAAAAAGAAGAATGCTAAAGGAAGTCTGGCTTCACTGTATCTTTAATGATTATGGGAGGAAGTGTTAACTATAGACCGTGGTTACAGCATTTTACACCATTTTATTTTCTAAATTATTTTACAAAGTTATTCCAGGAGCTCGATTTCCCATATATTGTATTTGAAGTAGCATACAGAAAAATTTAACCAAGATTTCATTTCTAGGGATTAACTCTCCTCTTGGGCAATAAACATAATAATTACTCTGCATAGTAGGAAAAGAATATAAATTTAAACCACTTACAGACTTAAAAAGTATTTTAATGGTACTTAATAGAACTATTTGATATGGGAAACCTGTAATCTTTTGGTGATCTTAGCATTGTAGTTAACCAAATCTGAAAGTGAAATTCTTGAACATTCATATTATTTGCATATACTGCAAAAATTTAATTGAGGAATATGAGCCTATGCTTAAAACTTCTAATTTTCTGATGAATGTTAGAAATGTACCCATTTGCTTTGAGTGTGTGGTATTTAGTTACATTCTTTAAATCAAAAAGTGTAAGTGCGCAGCAGTATGACCCATCCGCTACCATTTGCACATGTTTGTTAATGTGCATGTATAATAAAGGAAATAAAGAAAAAGAGTATGTAAAGATGGTCCTATTAAAGGGCAAAAGTACAAGAAAAGAAAAACTCATTTTAATATGAACCTGTTGTCTCCATTGGACTTGTTTATCCTTCTAAGTTCTAGTTTTCAATTGGTAAGGCTTCTTTAAGGCAATGGAGGAAGAGTTTGGTTAAATAGCTATATGGTGTCTTGCAGATACTTAATACAATCTAATAGGAAATTGAATTTAGTGACACTCCTAATTCATTTTAAAAATGAAAATTTATCCATATATCAAATTGCCAAGAGTAGTGTTATTTCTGCTTATAAGTTCAATCCAGTAAATCTCCTGGAATCAACAAGGACCATATAAGAGTGTACGGTAGATTTCAGGTGTGCATGATCCGCCTGCATTAATTTCAGCCTAAGCTATAACAAGCTGTCTAGAGTATTTAAAAATTAGAACTGGTTTCTCCTCTCCAGGCAGTTTTCCAAGAAGCATATTAATGAAGTGTATTACTGTTGGAAAAAAATGATCTGGCCTATATGACTGCATAGGACAGGAAGATATATTTTTTTGGAGAATTTATTATTAGTAAGTGAAATAAAAAAATAGAAAATAAAGATACATGTTCAGACATTTTTAATGCTTCTAGTTTTTTATATTGACCTTAGTTTTAGAATACCATATTGGCTTCTTTTTAATGAATAAAATCAGGGTGGAAAAAGTACATATTTGAAGACAAAAATCACAAAGTTCTGGAGTCCAGTTCTACAGTCTGCTTAGAATACTATTTTGGTGTCCAGCAGAGAACTTTCATTTAAATTATCTTGTAATTATATGCTTTTCTTTACTATCATTTCCTAATATCATTCAAAATCTAAATATTACTATATGTGTAACTTTAGGTTAAGATAATGATATAATTTGTAACTTAAAACTAAAATCCTGCTAAGTACTTGTGAGGATAAACTTCCCGGATGCAACTGTAGAAGCAAGAGTTAGAAAGGGAATTGGTGTCAGACTGTACACGGTTTGAGAGGCACACCACCACTGGATTCTGTGTTGCAAATCAAGGGCAATTGCTGACATTGAGCAAAGGGATGTTTTAATTGGAGTTGTTCTTTCAGGTGATTAGTATGAAAGTAGCCTGGATAGTTTGCTGAAGGGGAAAACAGTTAAAGACAAGGTAGAGATTATTGCTCAGAGCAGTGCAGGTAAAAACTGGGAAGACCTGAACTAGGATTTTGAAAGTGGGACTCGAAAGAAGATGGTGAATGCCAAAAATAATTTCAAGATAAATTGAGCCCACATGGGATTCAATGCAATATATGGAGTTGTACTAGGTACTTATTCTTTACTGTAATAGTTGCATGCATAGAAGACTTCTGATTGGTGCAATTAGCTTTCTTATGGAGGGAACCTGTGAAGTAGAAATTTTCTTGACCTGGAAAGAAAGCAAGGGCACCCAGACCAAGACTCAACTTTCACACAGTGCAGAGAAATCTACCTAGCATCACCAATTGCAGGTAAATGTTTGTAGCCTTGCAGGGTAAACTAACCAGATACAATTAGAAATGGATCAGAGCTGGGGATTCATGCTGGGACAGCACTGAGCAAGGAGCCAAAACCAAGGGCTAACTATAGTATTTCAACTCTCCTCATAGGGGTATGATCTGGAGTAAGTGCTTTAAAGTCCCATTTTGGTCTTTTTGAGTCAGTTTTACTTGAGGCAAATGGTAGTGATATTGTTCAAATAAAATAACAGTTTACTACTATCACTGCACATTATAATGTTCCATAGTTACCTCAACCTATTATTGATGAGCACACTCTAGCTTACATTTGGGACAGCCTACATATAATCGTCCAATTCATAAATGAAAGGTTTCATGGAACCATTTTTACTTTGTGAGTCTGAAATTCCACAATTGCGCTGGATTTAATCATAGGGAAATGTTTTTCTTTGAGGAATGGTAACGTCAGTATTGGAATAAGTAAATCACTCATTCAAGTAATTATGTGTTGTGCCTAATATTGTAAAGGACAGATATTGCAACAATAAACTATTCTGGTAGAACATAGATCTGCCTTATGCATTTAAATTTTAATTTACTGTTATGTCTGAAATAATGAAAATTCAGTGTTGAAATATATATACACTAATTAAACTACTCTTTACTCTCTTTAATCTTTGATTTGGCTGGTGTCTTAACGTTTTGGACTGATGATTACTTGCTACCCACAACCAGTATTTAGTTTCAATGACTGTGTCAACTTTGCATACATTTTAATCAGCTCTTGTACCATGTTAGAGTATAGTTCGATTCTATTAAATAATTTAATTTGCCATTAAATTCACCTCTCAGTGGTGGTGTTTATTAAATATGGTGTCTTGGAGAAAATCCATATTACTAAACGTTCACTGGTGACATGAATTATCTCCCAAAGATGGTGTTGTGATTCGATGCCATAAGTTACTTGGACAGCTCTTACGGTAACTCTGTTTTACTCTGTAACACCTCATAACTCACTGCTGTCAGCTGCAAAGGGTGGGAGGAAGTCCCCAGATCCAAATGCCCTCTCCCATTAGTCCTCCTTGCATTCTTTCCTTGGACAGAAACACTCTGTCATAGTAATCACTGGCAGAATTTCCCTTTGAACCTCAAGGCTTATATGCTTTAAGTTTTTTGAACTAAAATAATTAAATAACCTCTTGAAAGAAGTGGGAAGATCCTGATCCTTTCAATCCCCAGTGTATCTATCTTTCAACTTTCTGGAACAAATATTTGCATCAAGACATCCTCACTTCTTCATGCTCACTTTGGGACAAAGGGCTTATTTGCAACTTGATGAGGTCACTCATGGACTGTCTGAGTGTGTGTCACCTCATTATGCTGTTAGAAATAGCAGGAGAAAATATGCGGGGGGGGGGGGGGGGAGGGAAGGAATCTTATGGTTAAGATGCATAACTGATACAATTATCTGTCATTTCAGAAAATGCCAGAAGATGGCAGTCCTATTTGTTCAGGACTTTATGAATTTTGCAAGACCCATGGGTCCTCTCTGGTTTCAACATGATCATAGCTCATGAAGAAACCCAGAAATTAGTTTTTGTTACTATAGAAACCAAAGTGAATGATCTTTAAAAAAGAAACAGTCTCAAAAAATCAAGTAAAAATAACAGAGTACAATATTAGAGGGGGAAAAAAGAGACAGTGAAAACAAAACACTTTATTGTTTTATCACCTATAGTAGCATTATGAAACCCTTGGGCCCTTAAAAGTTCTTTTGGAGAGGTTTTTTTTTGTGTTTTTTTTTTTGCTGTGGTTTTTTTTTTTTTTTTTTTTTAAAAGAAATATGTTCAAAGTGGCTTTTGAAATCGTCTATTCCTTTAAAACAAATTAATTTAATCTGTATTGTTGTAAGTGCTGTAAATATATGAGTAGGAACCTGAAAGGATTTGTTTCACTACAAGATACAGGCTAAGATACTTTTCATGCTTTTTAGTTGGGTATAATGGCTTTCAATAAAGAAATAATCTAGAACAGTGCTAAATTTAGAAAACAAAATTGTTTTGTTTCTTCCTCCTCATGAAATTAGTAATTCAGATAATTGCTTTCATTGAATTTACTATGTGATCTGCAAGGTGCAATTGATCATTTTTGACTACTCCAATTAGCACCTTTAACATTAGGACACTCGAGATCTCTCCTTGTATTTAGGATCTGCTGGGCTTATGTCTATTACCTTTAAATTTCACATGGAATCTACTAACAAGTGAGCATAAGTAATACATATAAAAACTGCACTTTAAGGAAGTGCCTTTCTTCTATATCTTTGGAGTAAACAATGACATGATTGTACCATATCAATCATGACAATCCTCACAATCCTCACACGTCACCCAGGGACAGTGACGATTCATGAGGAAGATATGCTCTACACCACAGGATAATCAAGAGCGGCTAGTGCAAACAAGGTGCATACCGATTGTACTCTGAGACTCCCAGCCTTTAAAACCCTCCCTTAACCTCACCTGGGAGGCATAACCCTCCCCTAATGTCTTAGAGCCCTAGTCTATCATGTCCCAAGGACTGGATTGATCCCAGTGTTATATCGTTCAGCATTTTTGCCCCTAACTGGGGGTACTGTGTTGTTGTTGTTGCTGCTTTTTACTATCTTTAAAATATACCTCATAGAGTGCCCCTCATTTATTACTTGGGCTCCTTCCTGACTCATATCATAACCCTTGTTTAGGTAATCTAACCTTTTTATTTATTAACTAGGAGCCCGGCGAGCAATTCGAAATCGCACAGTGCTGTCCAACCTCAAATTGCCGGTCTGGCCCTGCCTCGCTCTCCGGCCCTTGAAGCAGCCTCGACTGCTGCTGATCAGGCCCTCCCCCAGCACAGGTGCGCACAGGCCCCTGCCAGCCCACCCCAGATGCTGCACACGCATCTGGTCAACCCGTTACGGCGTCCTGGTTAATTAGCTTATTTCTCTATTATATTTATAGACACTAAGTCACTTTATTCTGGGGAGACAAGAACCCTGATCTTGAATTATAGGGGGGATGTTGCTCACCGCCTATTATCTGATGGCTGATCCCAGCTACACCCTCTGTGACTCTGCATGTTATTCCAGGACTACCCTCCCCTTCCACACCTCTCCTCCCACATCTCTTAAGACCCATACCCTACTGCCTTGATCACCCCTGGGATCACCTAGACTGTGATCTAGCAACACAAATAGATTCTTGCCTGTGTTTTATTTTCTGATGGAATCTTATAGTTATACTTGCAATTTAATATGCTTCTAAGTTGTGCTCACAACTTCTATGAAGCACTCTTAGCTCCAGAATTTGGCTTAGTGGCTATAAGTGGAAATATTCCATAATTGGTGCTACTGCACATCTCTTATCTATTCTGTGTCATCATATTGGTAGCTTGAAATCAGCCATGGTGGGCTTACTTACCCATGTGAATTGGGGAGCTCTAAAAACCAGTGCCCCCACACACATACTGCAGAACAGCAGGTGTTAAACAATTATGAGAAAAATCACTATCCCTCAACCTTCACATGGCCAACATTGCCCTTTCCCTAAAAGTGATCCTTTGCCAGTGTTATTTCAGAAAATATTCCATTCACCCAGGGTTTCAAGCCAGAATCTTGAGAGTAATCTCTGACGTCTACCTTTGAAAAGCTCTTGACTGACACCGTGTACCTTCTCTGCTGCCTTGCTTGTACTGTAGCAACCACTTCTACATATCCTCCCACTTCTTCCTCTTGAAGTTGTTTCCCACTCTATAGTAAAATGAATTTTTTAGAAGCAGGTCTCTCCCCTATTGAAAGGCCTTCAGAGATTTTCCTCAAAACAGAGATTCTCAAAGAGTAAGTGTGGATCACAGGCATCAACGATTCCAGGGCATTTGCTGGCATTGCAAATTGACCCCATATCTATTGTAGCAGAAACTCTGGAGTTGAAGTCCAGGGCTCCAGTTGGAGAAGCCACCCAGGTGATTACAATTCACACCCAAGTTTGAGAACCACTGACTTAGGATGCCCTTCAAACTCCTTTCATAGTTATAGTCTTTTTTTTCTTTTTCTTTTTTTTTTTAATATATTTTATTGATTTTTTACAGAGAGGAAGGGAGAGAGATAGAGAGTTAGAAACATCGATGAGAGAGAATCATCGATCAGCTGCCTCCTGCACATCTCCTACTGGAGATATGCCCGCAACCCAGGTACATGCCCTTGACCGGAATCGAACCTGGGACCTCTCAGTCTGCAGGCCGACGCTCTATCCACTGAGCCAAACCGGTTTCGGCTTTTTTTTTTTCTTTTTAAAATATATTTTTTATTGTTGATAGTATTACAGATATTTCCCATCCTTCCCCTTCCTTCACCTTCTGCTAGGCCCCTCCCGCCCCCCAGGTTTCGCCACCCTATTGTCATGGGCTATACGTATCCTATCTAATAATAGACAAACATGGTAATTAACAGTATCTCCAACACGCTTCCCATTGGCTAATCAGGGCAATATGCAAATTAACTGTCAACCAAGATGGCGGCCAGCAGCCAGGCAGCTGAAGCGAACAGGAGGCTTGCTTGCTCTAGTAATGGAGGAAGCCAAGGTTCCCCACCTGCTGCTGCCAGCCTCTGAGCTGCACTCTAAGAAACAATGTTGCAATTATAGAAGCTAAACAAACCCCAGAAACCTGCTTTCAGCCAGCCGTGCCTCAGAGCTGGAGCTGCAACAGTGTTTCAGTTATAGAAGCCTAACAAACCCAGATACCTGCTTTCAGCAGCCAAGGTCTCAGAGCTGGAGCCAAGCCTCAAAGCTAAAGCCAGCTCTCAGTTCCAGTGACAGCCATAGAAGGTAAATAAATTCCAGAATAAAAAAAAAGAAAGAAAAAAAGGAGAAGTTGGGAGCTTCAGTCACCCGCCAGCCTGAAAACGGCCCTCAGCCCCTCACCCAGACTGGCCAGGCACCCCAGTGGGGACCCCCACCCTGAAGGGGGTGTGACCAGCTGCAAACAGCCATCATCCACTCATCCAGGCTGGCCAGGCACCCAAGAGGGACCCCCACCCTGATCCAGGACACCCTTCAGGGAAAACCAGCCGGCCCCCACCCATGCACCAGGCCTCTATCCTATATAGTAAAAGGGTAATATGCAAACTGACCCTAACAGCAGAACGACTGGGAATGACTGGTCACTATGACACACACTGACCACCAAGGGGCAGACGCTCAATGCAGGAGCTGCCCTCTGGTAGTCAGGGCGCTCTCACATGGGAGAAGCTCTGCTCAGCCACAAGGCAGGCTGATGGCTGCCAATACAGCGGTGGTGGTGGGAGTCTCTCCTGCCTCCTCAGTAGCGCTAAGGATGCCCGACTGCAGTTTAGGCCTGCTCCCTGGTGGCAAGTGGACATCCCCCGCAGGCTGCCGGACTGCCAGAGGGATGTCTGATTGCCATCTTAGGCCCAATCCCCTGGGGAGTGGGCCTAAGCCAGCAGGTGGTCATCCCTGAGGGGTCCCAGACTGCGAGAGGGCACAGGCCAGGCTGAGGGACCCCCCTCCCGAGTGCACAAATTTTTGTGCACCGGGCCTCTAGTCTACACTAATAAAAGAGAAACATGCAAATTGGTGTCACTCTGCTATGCCCACCAGCCAATCAGGATGAGTACGCAAATTAACCCAACAAAGATGGTGGTTAATTTGCATATGCAGGCATGGAGCGAAGACTGAAGACTGCAGACGACTGAAGACTGAAGAGGCTTGGCTTCTCTACTGCAGCCAGAGCGAAGGCCTGTGTCCCGGGTGCCAGAGGAAAACCGGTGCAGGCAGCCAGGGGAAGGAAGGCCTATTGCCTGAATCTCTTCATGCAACTGGCCTCTAGTCTATAATAATAAAAGCATAATATGCTAATTAGACAGGATGTCCTTCCGGACATCCTTCTTTCTGGACAAAGCTGCAGTGGGCAGGGACTGGGGCAGAGGCAGCAAAGGCTCCCGGCTGCTGCGGCAGTGGACGGGGCCCAGGGCCAAGGCCCTTACATGAATTTTGTGCATCCGGCCTCTAGTAAGTATATAAGTTCTTTGGTTTATCTCTTCTCCTCCCCACATCAAGGTATGTCAGACTGTTCCATGCCTCTATGTTTTGGGTCTTATTTGGTTATAGTCTTTAAAAGCCCACTCTGATTTATCGCTACCCTAACCTTTCTTTCATCTCTCTCCAACTTGAATTCTTTGCTTCAGCAATATAAAAATACTTTCAGTTCTTCTACTTGGAGTCATGTTTTATTTCACAAAGTTCTCTTTGCATATGCCAGTGGTTGGGTTTTTCTCCCTCTCCTTTTCTTTGTCTTTCTGCCTGAACATTTTTCCTTCAAACTTTAATCCCCCTCTTTAGTTTATCAGAATAAGGCTTATTCATTTTTATAATTCAGGATTTTATTTTATTTATTTATTTTTTATTAAGTTATTAGATATGTGTCCTTATCCCCACATTACCTCCTATCCCTCCACTCATGCCCTCACCTCCCTGTTGTCCATGTCCATTGGTTAGGCCTATATGCTTGCATATAAGTCCTTTGGTTTAAAGACAATTGCATGTCCAAATATAGCAAGATGGACTATGACCCAGTTTTATATCTTATTTAGCATAATCCTAAAATTCTTAATTTTATATTCCAAATTAATTATAACTATAACTTTATAAGTCATATTGCTACAGAATAACTTAAGCAATTAAAATCACTTTATTCTTTTTTATATGCATTTGTTTTAATACATATCACCACAAACAGTGCTGTCATGTGTATAACATTATAAAAATCACTTTTATTCTTAATATTAAAAAATAATACCCACCCTCAAATTATTAAAAACTATATGGTTACCAAAATCTTTGGTAATAAATTTAGAGATAAATGAATACAATTTCCCTTTAAAATTGATTATATAATGAAAGAAAATCCAATTGATGTAGAAACATAGGCATTATCAGCATGGTAACATAGTCCTCAGATTTGTATTAAGGTCTTGCAATGAAAAAGAAAACAACTGAAAATGAGCTTTGTGTTTTTGAAAATAGAAAACCATATACTGAAAATGTGATATAAACAAGATATAATAAGAGAGGAAGAAGCACTGTCTCCTTATCATACTGGAAAAGTTAATATATACAGCCTTTCAAAATGTGTTGATTTCTAAAATCACTGTAATATCTGGCAAATGCCTTTGAATGTCTTATGTCTATTGTGAAGTACTTGTTTAAAGATGTACAAATATAATAATTCTTGCTTATTGCTGGAAGATGACTCAATAATTTTAAAAAATTCATACTTTAAAGCCAAAATAATTTGAATCCCAACAAACGTTTATATAACAGCTGCAAGTTTAGTGGGGGAAAAACAACAATAAGCAGCACAGCCCATTTCAAAAGTGAAAATGTCGCTAAATGGCACCTAATGCTCTCAACATGAGCCTGTCTTTATTCCTTTTCTTTGACATCTTAAAATGAGATATTTTTAATACTTCCAACTAACTGATAGAATCTGGGAAATGATTACACCAGCCATCAATGTGAAAAAAAAATAAGTTCTTGATTTGGAGCATACAAAAAACATCAAGACAGAGTAAAAAGTAAAAGGAAGAAAATTTCCCTTTATCCTTTATAATCCCCAGTGATTTACGGAAAAGTTGTTTTGATTAATGGTATTATGATTGAATTAGGTTGACCTTTCCTGTTTAACTCTAACAGCTTATAATTCTAGCTGTTGGGGACTCTTTTAACCAGCCAGCCACCTGGACCATTCAATGGAATCCTGCCTCCTGGATTTGGAGTGATGCCCTGTAATCTTAAAACAAACTGGAGCGAAGTGGATGCAAAGAAGAACAGCTGTACAAAATCAGGCTTCTCGTTATTTAGAAGCATTTCGAAGACATAAGAGATTCTGTTCTGTTTGTTGCCTATACTCTTTAGGCACACAAAAATAAATTAACTCTCTTTTTGTTGTTAGCTCATTATATGAGTCAACTAAATCAACACAGGTAATGCTCTTAGAGTAGCGCCTGGCACATTGTGTTTTCTATTATTTTTATTCAAATCAGTAACATTTCTTAAATTACATCTCTTGCCACTAAGTGGACTACCCATGAAATATGTGCCAGGGTTCTGCAGACCCCTGCTGTGTCACAAAGTGGACAATTACGGACGCTGAATGTATAGGCACCGGAGAAGCAGCACCCTCGTGTTCCTGTAGAAATAGACTCTTAGCTTCCCCCCTCCCCGCCCCAAGGCTTTTCTTTTAATGCATTTCAGCCTATAGCCTGCAGCTTCCAGCCACGAAAGATTTACAAGTTTATTCTTTATTTGAAATACTTCTTTTGACATACAATATTATATTCGTTCCAGGTGTATAGCCCAGTGATTAGACGTTATATCACTTAGTGATATGCCAATAGATACAGTGCCCACCCGACACCATACATAGTTATTACAATATTATTGACTACTAGTATATTCCCTATGTTGTATTGTACATCCCCATGTCTATTCTGTACCGATTAGTACTTCTTAATCCTTTCAACTTTTTCACCCATCCTCCTAACCTCTCTTCCACCTGACAACCGTCAAAATCTTCTCTGTATCTAAGAGTCTGTTTCTGTTCTAGTTGTTCCTTAATTTTGTTTTATAAATTCCATATGTAAACTAAATCATAAGGCACGTCTCTTCCTCAGTCTGACTTATTTTACTCAGTACAATCACTCTCTAGGTTCATCCATGCTGTGTGGATGGCAAGATTACATTCCTTTTTATAGGTAAGTCATATTCCATGTATATAAGCACTACTTCTTTATCCATTCATCTGTTGACAGACACTTAGGTTGCTTCCATATTTTGGCTATTGTAAATAATGCTGCAATGAACATATGGATGTATATTTCTTTTCGATTTTGTGCTTTGGGTTTCTTCAGCTAAATCCCCAGAAGTGGAATTGCTGGGTCCTTCTTGTCTCTTAGTATACAGCCTTTGTTTTAACGTCTGGTTTAAGTATTGCTACCCCAGCTTTTTGTTTGTTTATTTTCATTTTTATGAAATATCTTTCTCTATCGCTTTACTTTAAGTCTGTGTGCAATTTTTGATCTGAAGTGAGTCTCTTTTAAACAGCAGATGTAAAGGTATTGTTTTGTTATCCATTCAACCTCCATACGTATTTGATTGGAACATTTAATCCATTTGAATTTAAGTAATTGTTGATAGATCTGTATATTTTTGCCATTGTATTATTCATATTTTACATTATTTTTTCTTCTTTGAGAAGACCCCTTAACATTTCTTGTGTTACTGGCTTAGTGGTGATAAATACTTTAGATTTTTTCTTGCCTGGGAAGCTCTTTATCTGTCTTTGAATTCTAAAAGATAGCTTTTCTGGGTAGAGCAATCTTGGAGAAAGGTCCTTGCTTTTTGTCACTTTGAATATTTCTTGTCAATCCCTTCTGGCCTGAAACATTTCTGTTGAGAAATCAGCAGATAGTCTACTAGTATGTGAGCTCCCTTGTAGATGATATCTGTTTTGTTCTTGCTCCTTTTAAGATTCTCCTTGTCTTTAATCTTTGGCATTTAATTATGATGTGTCTTGGTGTAGGCCTCATTGGGTTCATCTTGTTTGGGACTTTGTGCTTCCTGGACTTGCATTTCCTTCACCAGGTTCGAGAAAGTTTCCAGTTGTTATTTTTGCACATAGGTTATTATTTCCTTGCTCTCTCTCTCTCTTCTCCTCTGGCACCCTCATGATACCAATGCTGGTACACTTGAAGTTGTCCCAGATATTCCTTATACTATCCTCACTTAAAACCATGTTTTTTCTTTTTGCCATTCTGATTGGGTGTTTTCTGCTTCCTTCCAAATCTGTGATTTTATCCTCTGTTTCATCTACTCTACTATTGATTCCCTGTAATATATTCTGCATTTCAATTAGTGTAATCTTCATTTCTGACTGACTCATTTTTTGTTTTTTATATCTTTTTGTTTCCCATCTCTTTGCTGAAACTCTCACTAAGTTGATCTACTCTTCCCCTAAGTTCATTGAGCATCCTTATAACCAGTGTTTTGAACTCTGCACTTAGTAGATTGCTTGTCTCCATTTAGTTTAGTTGTGCATTATTTTATTTGTTTGTTTGTTTTTCCTGGAGTTTTGTTTTGTTCTTTCATTTGGGATACATTTCTGTCTCCTCATTTTGGCTTCCTCCCTCTGTTTGTTTCTATGTACTACGTAGAGCTGCTACATCTCCCAGGCTTGGTAGAGTGGCTTTATGAAGTAGGTGTCCTGTAGGGTCCTGTAGGGTCCAGTGGCACAGCCTCCCCGATCACCAGAACTGGGCACTCCAGGTGCACTCACCTTGCCCTGAGTGGGCTGTGTACACCTTCCTGTTGTAGTTGAGCTTTGATTGCTGTTGACACCTCAATTGGGAATTTACTCTCAGGCTGATTGCCTTCAAGGACCAGCCACAATCACCCCAACCACCCTGGAGGATCGGCTGTTTAGGGGCCAACCCCACAGAACAGGACTGACTTAATGGCGCTCTGGTGCCTACAGAGTCCACTGTCCCTTGAGTGTGTTCCTTGTGGAGGAGGTTAGGTGGTGCTGCAATGTAGTCTGAAACTGTCCACCAGGCCTGCTGGCTCTGGGGCCTGCCGGGAGGAGCAAGGCAAGGTCAGCTGCCACCTGGGTCTTTGCCTGAGTTATCCTGCATGAGCTACAAATCAATCTGCAGATGGCAGCTGCTACTTGTGCTGGCCTTGGGAATGCCCAGGAGAGGCCTCACTTCAAACCCAGGTCAGCTGCAGCCAATGCTACTCCTGGAGCCACTTGGAGAGAGATACATGGCATGCTGAGGCCAGATGCGGCTTATTTAAGATATTTTAAGAAAGTTGGAAGCATGAGTGAAATCAAGCCATTTGTTTGAAAAAGCGACTAGAAATGAATGGCTTTGGCTAGGCCCACAGGTTGAGTGGGGCAGGGTCTCTGGTAATCACTAGGCAGCAAATGACATGAGCCAAGTTGATGGAGACTCAGATACAGTGCCCACCTGCCGGCTCCCAAGCATGTCAAACTCGTGGCAGGTGGGCCACATGACTAGTTTAAGAAGAGGCAGGGCCCAGAAAAGAAACAATGGCCTCTGCCAGCAATTCTGTCTGGAGAAAAGCTGCTCCTCTAGTTCTTGCCCCAATGCCAGACACCTCAGTTCTTCCCAATATGTCCCTGGTGCCTTTCAACTTGTTGCCCCAGCAATGGAGTCGGAGCCAGTGAATCTGAGTAAGTCTGTGTGTGGGCCATTTAAGAGGAACTCTTAGGATTCCAGCAGTCCTCCTTCTCACTAAGACACAATCCCCACTGGTTTTTACAGCCAGGAGTTATGGGAACTTCTCTTCCTGGCACTGGAACTCTGGGATTGGGGGCCTGGGGTGGGACTGGGGCCCCTCGCTCCTCAGGGGAACACTGCAGCTGTGATATCCCTCCCGATTTTTATCTGTCGCATGTGGGTGTGGGACCAGCCATTCCTTGACTCCACTCTGACCTATCAGTCTTGATGCAGCTTCTTTATATCCTCAGTTTTAGGATTTCTGTTCAGCTAGATTTCAGGCAGTCCTAAATGATGCTTGTTTTACAGTTTAACTGTAATTTTGATGTGGATGTGGGAGGATTCGAGTACCTCATTTACCTACTCTGCTGTCTTGACTGGACCCTGAGTGAGTGCAGACATGAAATAAGGGGTTCTGGATTGCCTCAACATGTATATTTAGGTCCAGCTACAATTCTGAATACTTCTTATAGCCAAGTGCTGGACAGCAATTTCACATACATTGCCATATTGAATCCTATGAGTTAGGTGCAACCATCACTGCTTCACTATGAGGAAACTGAGGCTTAGAGGGTGGTGAAATTTGCTCAAGATTGCACATATAGCAAACAGAAGAATCTGAATTTTAACCTGGGCCTTCTGATCCCATGTCTGCTGTTATTCTGACTGTGCCTTAGCCACCTGGAACATGATGTTCCTGGGCTAACTGCTTTGTGTTTCAGCTCTAAAGTTCCCCTGGAGTCCTAAGACAGTGGTCTTATAGTCTCATGGTATCCACTGGCATCAAACCAGTCTGTGAGATGAGGACGGAGGTGGGGAAAGTCATAGTCACTGAGAGTAAAAGATTAATATTTGGGGTGTGGCAGTGTTCAAGGGATGGTTCTTGCTTATAAGAACAGTTTTAGGGACATTAAAATGTTGCATTATGCTCCCTGAATGGTTCTATAGTAATCTGGAAATGTCAATTGTTGGTTCCTAATTGTTTAATTGTTTACTTTCCACTGTGGTGGAAATTATTCTCAGGTATACTTAATATAACAATGTCTTTGCCTGGCTGGTGTGGCTTAGTGGTTGAACATCAACCTATGAACCAGGAGGTCATGGTTCAATTCCTGGTCAGGGCACATGCCTGGGTTGTGGGCTCAATCCCAGTAGGGGACGTGCAAGAGGCAACCAATCAATGATTCTCTCTCATCATTGATGTTTCTCTCTCTCTCTCTTCCTTTCCCTTCTTCTCTGAAATCAATAAAAAAATATTTTTTAAAAATGTCTTTAAAATTGCCTAAGAAAAAAAGAGTCTGTTTTTGTTGCATTCTTGCTAGGATCTAATTATTTTCACACCTCAGATTTTTAATGTTCACTAAATCCTAATTTTTTTTTCTTAGGTATTGCTTCATTTTCTTTCATGCCATTCTTTTTTTCCCCATTCATTATGTCTTTGAAATTTTGCTCCACAGGCTTTATGTGACTACTGACATTGTTTCCTAAGTGAAGCAAATTGGTCAGTGAAACGTACAACTCATTCACTAAACCACCTGCCTTCAGTGAGTTGATGATGATGGATGTTACTAGCGAAGACCATTTTATCACTGCCCAGATAACTGACTGTATTAAAAACTACCATCCTTAAGCACCACTTAAAGATGAATATTTCTAACAGAACCCAATGGATGGTGTATAAAACTCTAAGCAAATATTAAACCATAAAAGAAACTCAGTGAATAATAACCCATCTTCAGAAAGAAGAAACCAGGCATAATTTTCTGTCGATAAATTTTATCAAATACTTGAAGTGTGTTGGACCATGGACATATTAACTTGTTGCAAGTTAAACATGATTAATACTTCTCTGGGAACCCTTTCTCTCATAGTTCTTACTCAAATTTTGCACTTTCTCTGAACTTTCTGAAACATTAATCCCTAGAATGGTTCTCAAAATACCATGGATCTAACTGACAAGCAGAATTCATTACAATAAAGTACTGATAGAACTGACCAGAGAGGGAGGTAATATACGCAAGAGAAGACATCTGAAAAAGTGGACAGTTTAATCCATAATACTGGTATATAACATATTGGTGATGATATTTATAGAGTTAAAAATCTCAAATAGTGTAGAATCATTGAATGTATGATCCTCGGTATGAATGGGAGGCATTTTAGAAGAGACACTCTTATGTCACATACTTATGTTGAAGTATAGATGATTTAATGATGTCCCCTTCTCCCTCTAACTGGCCATATTTATCGTCAGCCATGGGAAGTGGAAACACAGAAGCTACCTTCCGAATTTTGATGTAATGATGGAAATATAGAATCAAACAGAGGATGTGTTGAGACTTATCTGAACTTTTCACTACCTCAGGATTTTTTTTAAACCAGAGAAGTGGCATTGAGGAAGGGATTTCATATCTTGGGAAAAGAAAAGTGATCTCCAGACCCTCTTGACAATGCAGCTGTTGATTTTCAGCAGCTGTTGTTGCAACACTATCAGCATATCCAGGTGTGTCTATATCATCTTTTTATTCTGGACTCATTCTGCTTCACACTGTAATCTCATAACATCTCTCTTAATCTGAAAAGTTGGTTTTATTTCTTCATAAGGAAGCGGCCACAATGATGGGCAATGCTATATTGCCAGATGCTGCTTTTGTCTCCCTCCTTTGGGCAATATTCCTCAAAATTTGCTACTTGAAATCATCTGTATTCTATCACTTGGTGGGGGCAGTTATAAAATGTGTAAATTTATTAAGCCAGAAAGAATATCTGGAACCTTTAGTTTTAACCTGTGTCCTTAATCTCTCTCTCTCTCTCTCTCTCTCTCTCTCTCTCTCTCTCTCTCTCTCTCTCTCTCTCTCTCTTCATTGACAACTGAGAGCCAAAACTCCTGGGCCTGCATCATGAAGGACCAACCAAGATCACATATAGGTGTGCACTCGGGACAAACTATAAGCTGGAGGGGAGTTATGGTGGGAAAAAAAGTAACTAATGTAATAATCTGAACAATAAAGTTTTAATTAAAAAAAAGAGTCATTCTTAAAATTTTATTTTATAGATTAGATAAAAGAATAACAGAAGACACATGATAATGCAATATTTCAACGAAAATGAGTTAACAATGCTTTTAAGAATATGTATGCACACTTGCACTTGTCCTTTTTCTTCCCATGCTGTTGCTTGGAAAGTCAGGAGAATCAGTAACCTCAAGTGAGACAACACCTAGGAAAATAATTTCAAAAGGAATGGAAATACAAGTCTTGGATATTCTCCCCTCCCCTGTGAGACTGTTTGCTCACAACCAAACATGAAATTATTTTATCTTGATTGGTTTTCACAAGATCATTAAGTCAGAAGGAGAGTTCTTAGAGGTAGGCCTAAGCAGGGATTCAATGATATTATGCACATAAAGCTTAGCAAAGTGGTTGTCACTAAATCATAATAGGAAACACTTCAGTATCACAGTCTATATTATGTTGCCAGGTACTGTTCTAAGCATGTTACATATATTTAATCATTGTGATTGGGCTGGGGTTTTGAACCCATGCAGACCGGGTTTAGAGTCAACACTCTTAAGTCACTGTACAAAACAGCAACAAAAATGGGTCCTTCATTCTTATCTTAACAAACAAGCAGATGTGAAACATTTCAAAACTTTTGGAAAGAAAGAATAATACATAGGGACTAGTCTTACAAGATAATAAAACTTTCTGTAAGACTAAAACAATTAAATGTGTAATTTAAATGATTAAACTATATAATTAGTGGGTGAAAAATAGACTTGCAAATAAATGGAACAGAATAGCTATCATGGAGCAAGATCCTATCATCTAATACATGATAAATAAATCCTGTTGAATCAGGTGAAAGAGATGGATCATTCAAATGTATTGCTGAGAGTATTGATGAGCAGTTTAAAAAATCCATTTTGATTATACTTCACTCTATTTCATTAAAATAAATTATAAAAGGATGAAAGGGCCAAACATAGAAATTGCAACAACAACAAAAAGCCACACAGAAAATATTGGTGAATATTAACAAAATTTGTGAATCCAAACAAGCTTTATGAATCTGAATAAAATCATCCTACAAATGAGCAACACATCTTTCTGTAGGTAAATACTTTTAACTCAATAAAGCAAAAAAAACCAAAAAAACAAAAACAAAAAAAAAACACAACAAAACTAAATTACATAAAAATTTGAAAATGTATTTGAAATAAAATGAGACAGATTGTTAGTACTCTTAATTTATAAAGACATAACCCACTTCACAAAAGAGTAAATGTCACAAAGTTAGCTATAGGTAATTGGACAAGGCACATGAACTATTCACAAAAATAGAAAGGCAAATGGTCAATTAACATTTGAAAAAAATTACTGCTACTAATAATGAGTTAGTAAATCATAACTATGATATCCCATTTTCAGTAATTATGAAAGATATAATCACTACTCCACTATTTAGTGCTAGTGGATGTATAAATTGAAAAGCAACTTTTTTAGAAACTGTTAATATGACCCACAGCCTAACTATGTTCACATACTTTCACCCAGAAATATGATTTCTCAATATATACTCTAAGGTATATTCCTAAGAGAAGACAAAGATTAATAGAATAAGAGTTTAAAATGCCCATTTTATAATAGCAAAAAATTTAGCCTATACCAGAATATTCAAACTCAACAATGGTGTATCTATACAGTGAAAGAATATATGACCTATAAGCAGCTTAGCCTTTTATTATCATTTAAAAAATCCTGGCTAAATCATTTTAAATGTAAATTTTATGTGTTTGCTAAAGAGTTTGCATAGTGATAGTAAAATGAATTCAAAATGTTAAGGGATAAAAATTTGAGTAATGTTTCTTTATTTTTCCCCCGATAGTTCTTTAGCATATCTTTTTCACAGTGAAGGCACATTACTTTTATGCTCAGAGAAGATACCCCCCTCCTTTTTTCTCTTTTTTTTTTTTCAAAAAGGCATGAAAGGAGGAGAGAAATATTAGGAAAGCAAAGGTGGAGTAGTGATATTATGGAGAGATGTGAGTGCTGCTTCTCATGGGGAGGATCACTTCCTGTTAGAGAGACTGTGTCTAGGAAAAGTGAGAAATCTATAATGTGTGTCCCCAAAGATGGCCCAATAGATTTCAGAATTTCCTAACACAGAGATGCATTTTCTTTTCTTGTTCAAAAAGGAATTGTGTCTATTTGCTAACTCCAATCCTATCATTTAAGTGCTTGCCCCTACCAAACCATTAAAATTGTTGCTGTCACTGGTGACTTTCATAATAACACATGCAATGGCCTAGCATTTGACACAGTTGATTCTCTCTCCTTTTTTTCCTGATACACTTTCCTCACTCGCTTGGTGGAAAACAACATTTTCCTGGTTTACCTACAACCTGGCTTTACCTCTTAATTTCTTAACTAGTTCTTTCTCTGTCTTTCTCAACTCTTCTCTATCCACACCCACTTGGAAAGTCATTTTATTCCCCTTTAAGGCATTAAATATCACTTATGTTGGTATGGTCCTTTAAATTTGTATCTACAATTCCATCTTCTCTGTTGAACTTCTGACTTGATTATCCAGCTACCGACTGATCATTTCCAATGTTACCCCTGCTGGCCCAAGGCAAAATCATCTCTCAGCTGGATTGCTCAGTCCCCTAATTGGTGTCACTCCTTTTACTCTTACCCTCTATGATCTTTCCCATCCATCAGATAGAGTGAATTATAAAACAAATCACACCACTCCTCTACTCGATATCATTTAATGGCTTTTTTTTTTCTCAGAGAAAATAAAAAGCAAAAGTCTACAATAGCGTGAAAGACACTAAATGATTTGGCTGCAGCTACTTCTCTCTAATGTCACTCTGCTCCAGACTCACTGGATTCCTGTTAGAAGGATTCATAATCTCACAAAAGACTTTGCCCTTTCTTCTTTCCTTAGACCACTTTTCCTCAAGCAAGATAAATGAATTGCTTTTTTACAACCTTTACTTAATTTGCTTATCATTGCATTTTTAGAGCTTTCACCAATATGTGGTATGTAGCTGATATTTGGTAAATATTTGTAGAACGAATGAATGGACGTAGTTCTTAGCCTACCCTCTCAAGATAAAAACCGAATCTTAAAGGTAAAGCCTCAATGATAAAGGACCCAATCTAGTCTGAATAAGGAAATACTCTTTAAAAACTTATCCTCATCATAATATTATCATGTCATAATTATACTGTGTTTTTGACTTTGAGAGAAAATTATTAAACCTTTTTCTTCTCTTTCTAAAAATTAAATTGCTATTGTGTTCTTAAGATTATTTCCCTTTTTCTAAAAGGCATGGAACTTTAAAAATCAAAATAATATGTACTGATGTTTTTTTAGGTTAATCTCTCTGTTAAAATATAAATGAGTCAAAGACAGCTTTATAATTTGGAATTGTCTTCTCAGAAAAAAAAAATCATACTCCTCGTTGACGTTAGTTAATGCCTTCAGTAAGAGTCTATCATATCATTAAGTATTATCCCCTGGTGTGTATGACAAAAGACACTCTTACAATCTTTATAACTGATTGTTTTACACTATAGCCAGGACAACCATAATTACATAACGTTATTCTCAATTTTTTTGTGGTTCACATCAACTGCTATTTCACATTGAAGAGCTGTTGTTAGTTATGTCAAGCAAATTATCAAGAGCCACACTTAAAAAAAGGACTAATCAAAATTATTAACTGGAGCTCCATTATTGGGAGGCTTAAGGGTTTGTGTGTCAGCCTTTGCATAAAGCATGAGAGATTTATATTCAGTATTCATGCATGGATGGGGAAATGTTTCAGAAAGTCATGACCTGTATTTATTCTAGTAAATATGTTCAGTTTTACTCCTGTCCAGTACTTTTGGGGGCATGCGTGAGACATAAACCTCTTTTCCACTTTTAATCTTTAGACATAGGCTAGTACCATTGTATATTATTAGATATCAAACCACTCCCAAAATTTTATGAATTAAAACCACAATGATTTATTATTTTTTATGATTCTGCAGATTTAATTGGTAAACTAGGCTTCTTTAAAGTTGAACACCTCTGTTCATCAAAATATATCATCAATAAAATAAATGAATAGGCAAACCAATGATAATATTTATAAAACCTATAACTGCAAAAAGACTGGTACCTCAACTATATAATAAACTCCCATAATCAATAATTAAAAGACAAACAATCCAATTAAAAAACAGGCAACATATTTTAATAGACACTTCGCAAAAGAAAATATAGAAATGTTTATTAAGCATATGTAAAATTACTCAAATCATTAGTCATCAGAAAAATATAAATTAAAACTATAAGATATCACTATAAAATAACTAGAACAAATAAAATTAAAAAGAGATAACATCAACTATTGGCAAGAATATGGATTAACTAAAACTCCATACATTACTGATGGGAATGTAAAATGCACCAGCCACTTTGGAAAAGTATTGGAAGTTTTCTGTGAAACTAAACATATGCTTATACTTTGACCCCACACTTTCCACCTTGGGTAATCTCCAAAAGTTATGAAAACAAAACAATGCCTATAATCATACTCATACTAATCTATTCTGAATTGTTCCAAAGAAGAAAAAAATCCTTGGTGTACAATAGCAGAATAGACAAACAATCTGTGGTGTATTTATACAATGGCATATTAACTCATAATAAAAAACAACAACATATTGACACATGCAACAAATCCCCAAATTGTGCCAATACAGAAGGCAAACATAAAAGCACATATTGTACGGTTCCTTCTGTATACATGAAGTTTTGCAATAGGCAAATCTAATTTATAGTGGGGAAAAAAACAAACAAACAAAATAGGTGTCCCTGGTGGTGAGTTAGGGATTGACTGTGAATGGACATGGAGGAACATTCTGGGGTAAATAACAATAATAATCTATGTCAAGATAAGAGTTTGGTTTATGCAGCTGTACCCATTTTTCAAAACTCAGTATAAATCATGTACATTTTATGTATTTATTTGTACATAAATGTAATGATTTCACAGGATTAGATAAATGAAAGGACTTACAATACTTCACAGAGCGCACTCACCTAAGGCTTTCATCGAAGCAAAGAGAATGGCCTGGCTTGCTCTGAGTGTAGGGGCCAGAGAACTCTCAGGCTCAGCCCAGGGGTCTGTTTCAGCCTCACAGATTGCACTCAGTCTGTGTTCCATGAGTGAGGAATCTTGGTTTCAGGAGACCACAAGGAAAAATGTCCAGCAGAGTCTTCTATGCCCCACTAGCCAGGGGGGGGGTTGACCAGTTACACCAGGTGTAAGTGATTAATACACAAGTTGGTCCTGGGTGTAAAGTTTAAAGTTTGAAATTTAAACAATGCATTATAAATCTTTAATTAGCCCACTTTTTCTTATTTTGGTACCAGGCCTCTAGGCATTTCTGGAAATAAGCACAGAGCTAACCCAGTTAACTGTCAGATAATGGCATCTTATACCATAAATGTTGCATTTAAAGAAAAGAAACTATAAAGAAATATTGAGCTTAAGTTTATAATATGCATTCTGAAGTACTTAAGTTTAAGTGTACAGATTCTGCAATTCACTCTAAAAAGCATCAAAAACTGGGAGAGACTGATAGACAAGTAGATGACTGTGGTTAAAAAAAACATAAGTACATGTTAATGGCAGAAATCTAGAAAGTGAATATACTGGTTTCATATTAAAATTTTTTCAACTTGGTGGCGTATTTGAATATTTTTATAATATGTTACAAAAAATTCTTAAGTGTATAAATTTATCAGGCATGCTACGGTTTACAGTTTTGATTGCCTCAGTAAAAATGTGAATTGAACAAAGTACATTGTCTTCTCTCTTCTTCTGTTCTTTATTGGCTCCTCTCTGCTTCCTGGTGCTTATGAGTTTCTGCCCACCCATGTTAAATCTTTCTATTACGTTTTCTTTCAACAGTCCTCTTCTGCCAACCCAAGTTTTTCATTTCCTCACTTCACTAAAACCAGTTAACTGAAAAGGCAATTTACTTTAAGGTGCTAATAACCATAAACAAACTTTTAATGAGGTCTACCCTCTTTGAATAGTGCAACAACTGTGTGTCTATAGATCTTTAAGGAAATTTCATTTTCCTGAGATGATTTGAATTTAAAGGTGGAAAAAATATGTTCACATATGGATATAATTCACAATTCAGAAATGAATTCTATAAATGCAGAAATCAGAGGTATATCCTAGATGAATTTTGTTCTGGGAGGATGAAAACATACTTGACTGGGGGGCATGCAAAAGTTTCAAATTGAAGGTGGATCTTAAAGGAATATTGGGCTGCCTAACATGAATACAGCATTCTGGGCAAGGGGAATGAAAACAAAGGTACAGAGGTCTCTCGATTTTCTAGATTCTTTTTTTTGGGGGGGGGGCAGTGAAAATATAGTTCATATTAGAGAACTGTGCTTTGACGGAAATATTTAAATTTTATTTCAGCTATATTGGAAAGCAGGATGATCAGTATATCCCCAAGGAAAGTAAATCTTAGACCACAATCACAAGGCCAGGATTATAAGGGCCCACGTGGCATTGGATATGGTTTCATAAATCACACAGAAATTCATTTCATTACCTCTTAGATGTACAACTTCCATAGGTTAAAAAAATATTTCTATACAGCTTATTCCTGACTAAGTTCTCTGAGAGAGAACTATATAAAGAATGAGACAGAGGTACTCAGAAAAGAGAAGTAAAAGGTAATGTCTCAAACCTAAGAGGAGGATTCCCTAAGAGGACTGTCCAAGCAGGGCAGCAAGTGTGTCTAACTGCAAAGGCTTGTGTTCTTTTTTTACCTGTGATTTCAGAATTGTGGGGTAGAGTTGACAGAGTTTGCTAATTCATTGGTCCTTGATAAGAAAAATAGAAAGGCATTTTCATTCCATATTCTTCCTCATACTTTACACCCAGTTGGTTCCCAAATTCCCTTGATTTATTTTAGCAGCATTTTCTCATTTGTATCACCCTTTTCCTTAAGCTTGTCCTTCCTTAGTTCATCCATATTGTTTCCTTTAGTCATTATTTCTAGTTAGTCTCTGTTACCCCAATATCTCCTGAATTTTAGGGCAGGACAATGACTTTTTAATATCTTCACACAAACTAGCTAACCATGCATCTAGTATGATGCTTGATTGAATCATTGAGTTAAATTTTTCTATTGAACTTCTTATAATGAAAATATTTTTCTAGGAATACTAAATGATTGTAGAATATAAGATGGGTAATATATATATTAAACTTGCTTAATTAGACCTGCTTTCTGATTTAGCTAAACTTTTTCCAGTCCAGTGAAGCACCCCAACTTCTCTTTCAGGTAATTGTCAGCAACACAGCAATAAATATCAGCATTAATTAGATTATTATTGTAGATCATGCAAGGAGAACAAAGGGTAAAATATTTAACTGTGGCAGTGTTTGTCTATATTCTGCGCAGTGAGAAAACCTGAAGTGATTTTTAAGGTCCACCATTTCTTCCTTCTTTTCAGTCGGGTCAAGTTTCTAAGTCTCCATTTTCTGGCTAGTGAAAATAGGAGTCTCCTATCTACCTGCTCCGGGATTTCTGTGAGGATCAAATGAGATGAGGCATGGCAAAACGCTTCACAGACATTTGGTTACAGTGTAAATGTTTCCACCTGGGTATAAAGCAAGATGTGTTCCTGAGTTGAAGAAACTGTAAGGAGGCTAGTTGCCAGATAGAAGAAGCCAGGCGTTGCTATATGACGTCATTACCTGGCACCCACAATGATGGTTTCTGGGCTGGCCATGGGGTCTCGGCAGCATCGCTATGATTTGGTGGGCTGTTGCTCTGGGATGGTGGCAGGGCTTGTGTCCCACTTGGGGGAAGCCAAGTGTTGCTTTGTGGGCACCAGGTCCAGGGTGCCATTTCTCTGTAAATGGCAAGTGTGCATCAGGGCAGCTCCTGCATTGAGCATCTGCCCAATGCAGCTGCTCAGTGGGAAGGACACTTAGTATATTAGCCTTTTATATATATAAATAATTTCTCCAAAATATAAAATCCTCTCATTATTCAAAACTGTAGTAGAAGAGCATATTGTTAGATTTTAATTTCTCAATTGATTGCATGTTCCATGTGGACAAATATCATATTTATCTATCTTAGTACTCAGGGTACTTTGTACTCAGGGTATGCAGGGTACATGGTGGGCACATGATAAATATTTGGCTAATTAATGCATTATTTTTATGGCATTAATAAAATTCTTATTTTTATCACTTAATGATATTTTTATCACTTAGTGATATTTTTATCACTTAATGATGATTCCCTAAGAAGATTAGGATAATTGTCTTTACTCTGGCCTTTTAAGCATATACATTTATTCTTACTACTTTAATTTTTATAGAATGTTATCTACTTATCTTTAAAGACATGTATCACCATACACATCATTAGATTTATTTTAAGTATTTATATTTTAGGTTCTTCATTAGTATGTAAGCAGAATCTACGTCCCTTTAGGGTGTTTTTTTTTTTTCATTATTGATAGAGATTATTTAGAAACAAACTAAATTTTAAACAGCAGTATAATGTACAAGCAGATTTTATTTTATCTTACACAGGTGGTGTGTGGAACAGTAGGTAAGACCCAGGAGGGATATAAAGAATGACTACCATACGTGTAGAGTAAGACCTATGAGGGTTATAAAGAATAACTGTCATGAGTGTATAGAGACAGAATATACTATATTAAGGGTGCTAAGTTGGTGAGATCTATGTAGGGTAGATTTAAGCATGGTAGTTTTAAAATTAGATTACTTATAAGATTTCACTTCAGTACTTTAATTCTGATATTTCGTGATTTAATTTTTGCAAAACAATTAGTCACAAGGATTTTTGATTCCTAATGGGTAATTCAAAGTAGGCATACATTCTCTTTAGTAATTTCCAAAAAAAATCACATCTCTTTTCTGTAAGCCACTTAAAAATAAAAATTTAATCACTGAAAAATGTAGAATTATTTAAAATGTAAAAGCTATTTTTAGATTTAAAACAATGTGTAAATACTGTTCAGATGGCAATTAATTAGAACCAGAGACCCGGTGCACGAAATTCATGCATGGGGGGGGGGGGGGCGGAGTCCCCTCAGCCCAGCCTACACTCATTCCAATCTGGACCCCTTGGGGGATGTCCAACTGCCGGTTTCGGACATCCCTCTCACAATCTGGGACCACTGGCTCCTAACTGCTGACCTGACTGCCTGCCTGATCGCCCATAACTGCACCCCTTACTCCTAACTGCCTCTGGCTGCTGGCCTGATTGCCCCCAACTGCCCCCCTCTGCTGGCCTGGTCGCCCCTAACTCCCCCCTGCCAGCCTGATTGCCCCTTATTGCCCACCCCATGTCCTGCTTGCCCCTTACTACCTCCCCTGCCAGCTGGTCACCCCAACTGTCCCCCTGCTGGCCTGGTCATCCCTTACTGCCTCCCCTGCCAGCTGGTCACCCCCAACTGCCCCCCCTGCAGGCCTGCTTGCCCCACACTACCTGCTGTTCAGTCATTTGGTTGTCCCTCACTAACCCCCCTGTCGGCCTGGTCACCCCAACTCCCTCCCACCCCCCCGCTGGCCTGGTTACCTCCAACTGCCCCTCTGCAGGCCTGGTCATCCCCACGCAGTCTGCTGTTCAGTTGTTTGGTCATCCCTCACTAATCCCCCTGCCAGTCTGGTTGCCCCACACAGTCTGCTGTTCAGTCATTTGGTCGTCCCTCACTAACCCCCATGCTGGCCTGGTCACCCCACACAGCCTGCTGTTCAGTCATTTGATCATCCCTCACTAACTTGCTGTTCTGTAGTTACTGTTACTGTGATGGTGTCTCAGACAATTTGCATATTCCTCTATTATTAGTATAGATAGCCTATATCATTTCATCAGCCATTAAACCAGCTTAATTCTTAAAATTTTAGTTAGCAAAATTAATTTGTGGTACAACAGTAATTTGCTATAGATTTGAAGCCCTTTTCTTGGATTGTTTAAGGACACCAGTCCAAACAAAGGGAAATAGTAAAAGGTTTGGCATCCTGATTTCAGAGAGAGGAAATCAGGCAGGACATGCCTGTGTTCCAGTTACTCTAGGGACTGATTTAGAATATTCTGTGAGCATTTCTCTGCACTTTGGAATAACGAGTTGCTGGAACAGCAACGTCATCATCATGAATTTGCGCCTTTGGTGGATAATCACAAGGCTTCATTTTTCTGAAAGTCATAATTCACATCAGCTTGCTGCACTGAGTGAGATAACATTATTTTCTTGTTCCTGGAAATAAAATTCTACAGGTAATTTACTGATGTGCTAATTACCATTTCCAATGATGAGCTAAGGAACACTGTGGTTCCTCGAATTGTTTTCACCCTGAAAAATGTATTTATATTTGCCAAAACCCTGAAGCATAAAATGATATTAGTTTTGTGGATTGTCGCTAAGCGTGGTAGGCAATATGCTCATGCTTTTCTTTTCTTTTCTTTTCTTTTCTTTCTTTTTCTTGGTAAATGACCAGCTATGCTTGGGCAGGAAATAATGTAATGGCTGGTTTGTGTGTTTGAGTAACACCTTCTTCATAACACCAGTGAAAAAAACATTTCAGCATTGAGGATACTTAGCAGATAGGAGAAAAAAAAAATATATATATATATAAATATATATATATGATATTTATATATATAATCTTTTTACACGACGCACATATTGAATTGCTAAAGCCTTACAAAGGTAATAGTGCTTACATTTCAAAAGGTCTTTATTTTAATTGTCTGAAACCTTTTGTTCTCATCTGCGCTGCTGGCTGCCATCTGGGCATGCTCCAGCATTTCATCCTCAGTCATTTCTAAAGCTCTTCTGTTTAAATCTAAAGGAGTCCAATTTATCCTGCAACATTTATCTCACCCTTCCACTGTGAAATCTGTCCTGATTTCCCTTTGGCTCTGATGTCTCATTCTGTACCTTGCTCAGGGCTCTTCTAATTGTGTGCCTTAATCAGGGCTCTGGTTATTAGATTGAAATACAGTAATTGATATACTTGTCATATGCCGTTGCTAGGATGTGGGCTTCTTGAGAGCAGGAACTTTGCTTTCTTCATCTTTGTGTTTCTCCTTTCCTCACACTAACCTCTACAGCACCAGTAGTATGATGCCTGGCAAAGGGTAAATTACATACATTTTCCTTGATTGAACTGTTGGCTGGAACTTCTTTCTTACCATCATAATCTCCTTTCTGGGTCTTGTGGACATCATTCTCATAATTTTATTTCTAATTTGCTGTTTGTTCCCTGTATTAATTTATTCAACTTTTCTCCTCTTCATATAGATTTGTATTACATTTTTTAAAAACTGAAGTCAACATCATGTATTTATTCCCCCCTCTTTACAACCTGACATGGTTTCATTATTCTCTTCCTGAGTATGATAACCAGAGGTGCACCTGCCTTGGAAATGCTACTTTGGCCCTAGCCAGTTTGACGGAGTGGATAAAGCATTGGCCTGCGGACCAAAGGGTCCTGGGTTTGATTCTGGTCAAGGGCACATTCCTCAGTTGCAGGCTTCTCCTCAGCCTGGGCCCTGGTCAGGACTCCTGCAGGAGGCAACCAATCGATGTGTTTTTCTCACATAGGTATTTCTCTCTCTCTTTCCTTCTCCCTCCCACTCTCCCTAAAAATCAATGGAAAAATATCCTTTTGTTATTCTATTTTTTTGTGATATCTTTATCTGGTCTTGGAATTAGGTTAATGCTGGCTTCATAGAAAGAGCTTGGAAGTGTGCCTTCCTCTTGAATTTTTTTGGAATAATCTAAGGAGGATAGGTTTTAGTTCTTCCTTGAATGCTTGATAGAACTCCCCTACAAAGGAATATAAACGATCCAATCAAAAAATGGGCAAAGGACCTAAGTAGACACTTTTTGAAAGAGGACATACAGAAGGCCGAGAGACATATAAAAACATGCTCAAAGTCACTACAAATCAAAACAAAAATGAGGTACCATCTCACACCTCTCAGAATGGCTATCATCAATAAATCAACAAATGACAAGTGCTGGTGAGGATGTGGAGAAAAAGGAACCTTCGTGCACTGCTGGTGGGAATACAGACTGGTGCAGCCACTGTGGAAGACAGTATGGAGTTTCCTCAAAAAGTTAAACATGGAACTCCCATTTGACCCAGTAATCCCACTTCTATGACTATATCCCAATTAATCAGAAACACCAATCAGAAAGGATATATGCACCCCTATGTTCATAGCAGCACAATTTAGCATAGCTAAGATTTGGAAACAGTCTAAGTGCCCATCACTAAGTGGATTAAAAAACTATGGTACATCTACACAATGGAATACTATGCCACTATAAAAAAGAAGGAACTTTTACCATTTGCAATAGCATGGATGGAACTGGAGAGCATTATGCTAAACGAAATAAACCAGTTGGAGAAAGATAAATATCACATGATCTCACTCATATGTGGAATAAAATGATCAACATAATTTGAAGAACAAAAAATAGATCCAGAGACAAATGGCAGGGGAAGTGAGGGGGTGGTTAGAGGGCAATAAGAGGACATTTATGCATGCATATTAGCATAACCAGTAGACACAGACACTGGGGCAGTGGGGGCTTGCCCGTGGTGGGAATGGCTGCTGGTGTGTGTGTGTGTGTGTGGGGGGGTCAATCAGGGAAAAAGGAGGCATGGAAAACTTTAGACCAAAAAAAAAGTCTATATATATATATTATTCTAGAATTGTGCACTTGAAACCTATATCATATTATTACCAATGTCACCCCCAATAAATTCAATAAAAATTAAATAAAATGATAAATTCTAATTAAAAAAATACCCTCTGCTGAGCATTTTTAAAAAGTGCTACTTTGTACTACCTTTCTGTTCTTCCTGCCTGACAAAATGCTCTCAACCAGTTATGCTTTTGTATATATATATATATATATATATATATATATATATACTCAGTTGCTGAGAGCTACTTGTGAAAATGCATAATCTACTGAATACCTCCAAGTAGATATAATTTAGAAATCTCAAAGTTAATATCCATATCTAAGCCATTTTCACTCACTTATATTTAACAAAACATTGTACAGGGTCAATAGGCTGAAAAGTACCACCATTATTGGATGAAATCAAAGACTGAAATAAATGGAATGACATACTGTGAATTAGAAGACAACATAATAACAATGTCTATTCCCCACAAAATTATTTACATATGTAATGCAATTCCTATCAAACTCTTCACAAGATCTTCTTGTGAACATAGACAAGCTTATTCTGAAATTTACATCAAAATATTCAGGTCCTGAAATAGCTTTAAAAATCTTGACAAAAAAAGAAGGAAGTTCAAGGATTCACTCTCAATATTACTCAATATTAAGGCTTACTATGTAGCTATTACTATCAAGAAAGTGTGATATTGATGAAGAGATAGACACATAGATCAATGGAACAGAATGAAACACAAAAAAGGCTCACACAAATATTAACTGATGTTGACAAAGGTGTAAAAGCAATTTAATGGAGAAAGGGCACCCCATTGAAGCAATAGTGCTGGCACCATTGGATGTCCACAGACAAAAAAAAGCAAACACTTACTTTTTAAACCCCACACCTTATACAAAAATAAGTTAAAGTGCACTTTAGATCTAAATGTAAAATTAAAGACTACAATTTTTAGGGGGAAAAAATGATCAAAATATCCAGAACCTAGGACTGAGCAGTGTTCTAAGACTTGACAAAAAAAACACCAGGTATGAAAGGAAAAATTGGTAAATAAGACTTCATCAAAATAAAATAAAATAAAATAGTAAAAATCATGGAGGCTAAGTGAAATAAACACCAGAAAAAGATAATTACCACATGATTTCAGTCATATGTGGAATCTGATGAAGAAAATAAACTAACAAAATGTAAACAGACTTACAGATACAGAGAACAGGCTGATAGCTGTCAGTGCGGAGAGGAGTTGCAGGACTTGGTGAAAAAGGTTAAGAGATTAAGCAAAACAAAACAAAACAAAAAATCCTAAACCTCATAGACAACAGTATCGTGATTACCTCTGAGAAAAGGGGTAGGGAGATAGGAGGAAGTAGAAAAGGCTATAGGGGGGATAAATAGTGATGGAAGAAAACTTGAATTGGGGTGATAAACAGAATACAATATACAGATATCTATTATAGAATTGTACACCTGAATCCTGTATAATTTTATGAACCAATGTCACCCCAATAAATTCAATAAAAAAGAAAAAAAGCTTATATCTTAGAATGCTGATCATTCCTCCTTTTTATAAGTAGGAGCACATAGATCTACTTATATGTGAAGTTACCAAACTGTCTTTTTGCCCAACTAAAAGCTTATCTTAAAGACTTTAAAGTATTTGAGAACCATTTCACATGCAAAAGATAAAATAATTTGCAGCAGCTGTTAATTGGAGGAATTTTTCACAAACTTTATTGTCTGTAGACAGATAAGATTGCTAATTCTCCACCATTAACAGATGCTTTGACTAATGATTTCTATAGTGGTGTGTACAGTCATTGTATAAAATGTGCTCAAATGTGTATCTGACTATGTTAGTTCATTGTAGGAATATGCTACAATCTGTATAACTCATTTTCTGGAAAGTCTGCGACCAACCGTATAGAAACAACTATTTCAAATGAAGTTGTATTTTTAGGAGGGGGCCTATGATATATAACTCTCTGATTAGTAGCATCAGGCTTTCAAGCCATTTAACATCTGATTTAAAGAATGAGAAAACCTATAGGAAATACTCATATGATATGTCTTTTAGGGAAATCTGGTTTTACCTGTTGTAAATGTTGGTACTCCATAATGGATAATATATTAGTTGCCCATAATGCTTTTGCTTAGTCCTAAAATGGTGCTTCTATTCTGGTTCGATTTTATAGCCCTACTAGAGGCCCGGTGCACAAATTTGTGCACAGGTGGGGTCCATCTGGCCCACCCCGATGGGGGCCCATTGGGCTGGGACAGTGAGGGGAGGGGCCGCGGGTGGATAGCCAGTGGACCCTACCCCCAATCAAGGTGGGGGGGGGGCAATCAGGGGCCAGGCCAGCTGGGGGGCGGGCAATTGGAGCCTGGATCAGGCTGGTTGGCTGCTGTAGGGTGCGTCACAGCCACCAGTCATCCTGGTCACTGGGCTTTTATATATATAGATGAGATGGTTGATTAATCTAGAATAGTGTGAAAACTATGATGCACAATAGTTTTAAAACAATAGAAAAAAATATATATATTTTAAGAAAGGGAATGTCCTTAAAAGCTTCTACACTAATAATAAATATCTATAAAACTGATGCTGTTTTCACACTCCATTAAACTACTCCTTTTATCTTTGAAATTGATGTGAAAGCAAAATATTTATATTATGTTGACTCCACTTTTTAAATTGCTTTTTGATAAGAAAAATGAAAATAAAAAACAAATATGTTTGAGACTCAAGAAGTGGCCAAATACATCTATTATATTTTGCAGGGATCATTAACACCTTGCATTTCTGTTATATTGTAACTAGCTAGCATTAGGGTGACAATCTAGAACATTGTAGGACATTTTGAATAATTAAAAATACATTTTTACCCAGATTAAGAAAGGAAAACCTGGTTTGAATCTAGGGCAAATTTTATAGAAAAAATCTGAAAACAGAATATATTTTCTCTTACTCATACATTGCCAAGGTTGATTTAAAGCTCAGAAATCATGAATATGCAGTCAATAATCATCAATCCCTCCAAACATCTTAGTATGCACACCTCATAGCAACTTTTAGGAGCTGTGAAACATCCTTAATTTTTAATTATTCTTAATATGAACACTTATGAAACAATATTTTATAAAGAGCCAATAGAATGCAACTTAATGGATTTTAAAGAGCCAAATGTCATCTTCAATCAAAGGAAAACTAAAGTTATTTTTTTTATTTCCAAGATCATAATATGGAATGCTTACTTATGTTAGGCTAACTAAAAATCACGTATAATTTAGACAAGAAAATGAATCATTCTCCTGGGGCCTGTATTTTGCTTTCTAGCATTCATTACTGCTTATAACTTGCAGACCTCCATCAGAAAGAGAAAAAGAGCCATGTAAATTTTCCAAAACCTGGTCAAAGATGGCTTGCTCCAGAATGAAGACCAATGCACTGCTGCCCTCTGTGAGAGTCTTGCTGTTTCCCAACACACACATCGCCAAACGAACTAAATAGTGCGCATAGTGACATAGCTGCTTCTGGCTCCAGCTCCTATCTGGTATTGATCTGTTAGGGATAGTTTGCAGTCAGCAGCCAGTTTGGGGTCCACACTTTGATAACATTGCTATAATGCCTTGTTGTGCACAAACCAAATGCTGTTAAAATGTTCTGGAAGAAACCAGCTAAAAAGCTTCTGACAACAGTGTGTTCTCTGCTGCAAAGTGAAGAAACATCATCACTACTTGGGTAATTAGGCACTGTGACATCTCATATTGTAAGTCCACTGGTGGGTAGACTTCATTTCTGCATCCCAGTGCAATAACCTTGCCTGGGGCTTAGATCTGCACTTATTGCCATGGAAGCTTTACAGGAGCAAAGTGAATGGGATCAGAAGGAACTTAAGTATATGATCCTATGTAATAAAACCCTAATATGCAAATCTACTGAACCATGGAATGACTAGTCGCTATGATGGGCACTGACCACCAGGGGGAAGACGCTCAATGCAGGAGCTGCCCCCTGGTGGTCAGTGCGCTCCCACCGGGGGAGCACAGCTCAGTCAGAAGCTAGGCTCACAGCTGGCTAATGCAGCGGCGGTGGTGGGAGCCTCTCCCTCCTCTGCATCAGTGCTTGGCAGTCGGACATCCCCCGAGAGGTCCCAGACTGCAAGAAGGTGCAGGTCGGGCCAAGCGCCCGCCCCCCCCCCCCACAGTGCACATATTTTGTGCACTGGGCCTCTAGTAAGAAATGAGAGCACAGGCCACAGGTACAGATATTACCAAGTCATCTTATTTTTTCAGTTTCACTTGTGTGTGAATTTAATTTAAATCTCTGTACATAAAGAACTAAAGCAAGTCAAAATGTTTCAGTAAACAAGTTTCAGATGGTCCACATTATAACAAGCATAAGTAAACCTGTTAAGTTGTTCTGTGTAATGTCAGCTTTTGGATATTTTTAAATCAATAAATTTATTATTAGTGACAACTAGATGGTTTCTGTAGATATTTTATTATACAAAGTGTGGGGGGTAGGTTTGCAGTTGTTTTTAGATACTATTGGAAGTAATACAATAATTAATAAATAATAATACAAGAATAAACTGTGTTTCATGTACTGACAATTGTAAACCTACATTTCCCCCACCCTGGAGAATACATTCCATCCATTGATTATATCTTTCTAGTTGAGTTCTTATACATGCAAACACATACTTGTAATGCCCATTCTCTGCACTGTTTCTGTAAATATTCTATTAGAATAAATTAACTCTTTACAAAAGTTATCCTGGGGTCACTGAAATCAGATGATGTAAGTTTTATGCCCTGCCACATCAGGTCACAGTATGGAGCTGAATCTCAGACTCCTCATTTGTAAAACTACAAGATTGGTCAAGTTGACATCCCAGCCTCTCTGTTGAACAACAAATTGTATCTTCCTGACTCACAGCACTAGATATTGCAGATAAGAAGATAAAATTAGGGGGAAAAGACACTATTATACTCGATCTTTTCAGCCTCTAAAATGGTTCAACATCATAATATTTGTTAATGAATCTCTAACTGCATCGTAGTTTATTATTGTGTGAAATTAATTGAAATCTTTGCACAGGATTCATTACTTTTCCTACCTAATGAAAGTGTTTAATGAAGGGTTACTGTTTATAGAAAGCAGAAATGGAGAGAAATGATTTGCTGCTAAAAAACAACCATTCGCTCATTTCCTCTGCTCCTTTCCAGTTCAATGGATGGGCCTTTGGAAGCAGGCAGATTTGATTCAAAAATCTCTTTACCTGTTGTATGAACTGGGGGGAAGTTCTTTCAACTTTCAGTGCCTCAGTTTGTCATCTATGAATAGGGGATTATAGTAGTGAGGAAGGAGAGTCTGGGGCTGATTAAATGAGACTATATTTTGAAAAGAAGTTGTTTTGCAAATGCATAGTAAGCTTTGGAAAATATTAGTGTTTGTTGACATTGTCAAAGTCAAGATCCCTTCTCTTCCTCCTTATTGGTTCTGTCCTTATTCACTTTCTTTGGCTTGGTCTCCCCAGTTTTGGTCTTCTCTATTTCAATCATTTCCACAGTGATAGTAGAAGTATCAATATGATATCACACCTCTTCTTAAAATACTCAGTGCCTTTCACAACATGCTTCAAACCTATCTCCCTAAATTCACTTTCTGACACTCCCCTCTCAGACCCTCCAGTTCTCACAGGTGTTTCTGTGAACGTTGCACTTCCTGATCTTCCTCAGTTTTGCCTCTATGTTCACATTTGCCTTTTTGCCTGCATCTTGCCTCTTTCCTTCTCTAAAGAGACATCAATTACAATGTAGTAAAATGCTTATAGTTTAATATAGTACCTAGAACACTATAAGAATTGTTGGAGCGGTTGGGTCTGATTACTGTGTTTAATTTTATGTTTATGAGGATAGATTTAGTAGTTCCTAGTAAACACTCCAGTCTTGGTGATTTGAAGATATATTGAAAAGCAATTTGATGACAAAGTACATTACAATCTAGATCTCAAAAGCTCTAGAAAAATACTCTAACTTTCTCTCTAGAAACAAGTAGAAAGTATTGAATAAGATACAAAACTGTGCTGTCATGCTAACTGAATTTTTAGTTCTGTTTCAGAGGAAAGGAGGTTAGGTCTTTGCTTTTCAAGGCCTTTCATGTTTATTTATAAGTATGCATTCACTTAGATGTAAGACCAACAATTAATATCTTTTTGGTCACATCTCTAAAATGTTTTGAGTCTATAAAATAATTAATCTCACCTTAATTCTTTATTTTCCAGAAAAGAAAATACAAAAAAAGAGAGAGAGAAATCATACTGCTTTCTAATTAGAGTAATCTTTGGAATCACTTTAAATTCTCCTAATACATTCCCTGATGTCTTTATGTCTTTTGTTCCTAACATAAAGTTAATAATATATATATATATATAATTTCCAAATTACTCAATGCTATAAGTGAAGTCAAAATCCATCTTGATATTAACTGGGTACCATGTGTTCTCCAAATACTCAAAGTGAGATTGATGACGTGATTGAAGCAAAGGTCAAAAGAGCCGTGTTTCTCTGAGCATCATAAGCCAGTAGAACCAGGGCTACCGCTGAGAATTTGAGTGCACTGTGGTTGCATTATTCTGGCTAAATGATTGGGAAGGCCTACAAGCAGAAACCATTAGTTACCCATTCCTGACATGCACAGGAACACTTTTGCTTTTTGAGCAGTTCTCCAAATTTAGGTGTTGCCATGACAACCTCTGTATTCATCTTCAGGTGTGCACTGGCATCACATCTTGACAATTGATGGGGCCACATAATCCCTTTGGATAACTACTTAAATTACCACCTTATAAAATAGTGACAATTACAAAATTTTCACTTTACTGTGTATTAAGGTATCAGGCAGTTCTGGGCAGAAGCAAAGTGATAATTTTTTGTAATTATCTACCTACAAAGTCACCTGTCATGCCTTCCAACTAGAAGCTATTAAATTCTTAGTGGTGGGCAATCAAAAATAAAAACTCTTCTCTTTTAATTCCCAGAATTTTACTTTAAATGAATGTGTAGCCCATAATTTAGTTGAATAAAAGAGTGAGTGGTGGTGTGGGATGGCTTCCATTACTGACCCTTAAAAAGAAAAAAAAAAGTTTTTCCAAACTGGAACATAAGAATTCAGGTTAAAAAAGTGGTTGAAAAGGAAGAGAAAATGCTATAGAACATTTCCTTTTTCACTTTTATATAATGACCACTCTCATGCTTTATCTTCTCCTCATTTCTGCACAGAAAAGTAAGGGATACTAATATGCAGAGATGAAATGATGCTTGGTTACTTTCTTATGATACCAAGAACTCCTAAGACCAGAGAGCAACTACCTAATCTGTAATTTTTAAAGGAAAAAATCAAATCTTAGATATTAGAGATGATAATATTTGTTTATAAGAGTAAACTGTGTGAGTATATTTTAAAATACAGATTAGCTTATTTTAGACTTAGTGTTTATTTCCTTTTAAGATACAGATACTTTATTAAATTAGGTTGTAAAATCTTCCATTTTTCTAAAATGAATACATTAGCTCTAAATGATATGTGAATGTGTACGATATATATTATTGATTAAAATATCTCAAACTAAAGAAAGTATGTCTGAATCCCCAAGCAAATAGCATGCCTGCACATTTTAACCAATTTTAACAAAAATTATGTAGGTAATATCACATACTGAAAACTCTATCATCCCACAATATTAACATAAAAATAGATAATTTTTGTGTATTTAAAGATAATGCTATTTTCAATACTTAATGCTACGCATACCATCTAAAACCGAGTGTACAATACTTGCTGAAAGATTAGGCTGACTTCTCATTTTAACATATTAGATGTTCACTAACATAGTTATAATGTAGATGGTATGGATAGTGATGGCAAGAGAGCAAATTTAAATTACAGTTAGTAAGCAAAAGTGGACATATAGGGGCTATAGGGAATGTAATCAAGTGAAGTAATAATGGAAACAAATGCTACTGAAGGGAAAATAAAAAGGACCTTGTTCTTGGAGCTCATCTGGGAATGAGCTTGATTCATTTAGAAAAGTAGTTCAAGAGGTTAAGGATGAAAAAAATGCAGTTCAAGTGACAGTACAAAGACCAAGCTATCACCAAATCTGAGTCAGGAGTACCCCTACATAGGGAGGCCTTGGGGACTGCAAAGTGCTGCCATTTAAGGAACTAATGACATTTGGCAATTGGGGAAAGGAAATTACCAGAACTGCTTTACTAGAGAATATTTTGCAATATAAATGCTTAAGAGAAATTGTCAACAACATCAAAAAATGAGCACAGTGTTCCAAAGAGATGAAAGGATCTTCGCAATAGCTCATGTTTGGACACAGAGCAAGTCAATCTCAATCACTTTCTATGGAGACCTTGGAGTCAGGGAACAAGGAAAACTGTAAGAAAGAAGGCAGAAAACAGACACATCAGTAGTCATTTCTTTCTTCAACATGATGGAGAAAGTAGAAAATAGTGAAGCTCTAATAATGGAGTCCTGCTGACTCTTTGTGTGTAGGTTTTGCTTCTGCTAACTAATGGTGAGAGAGAACTAAGTGTTTTGGTTTGTTCATTGAGCTGCACTGCACTAAAGATTCCACTTGAGTGGCGTAGAACAATGAAATGCATTACTTTATATTAAAATCCTAATAAAAATTACACCAGGAACTGAAAAAGTGATTCTAAAATCATCGGCAAGAAACATACTGGTACATATTCACCCCAAAGGAATAAATGTACACACTCTCCTTCCCGGATCAATTAGGAAAGGTGTCCAGAAGGCTTTCATACAACGTTCTACACAGGGGTGGGCAAACTTTTTGACTCGAGGGCCACAATGGGTTCTTAAACTGGACTGGAGGGCCGGAACAAAAGCATGGATGGAGTGTTTGTGTGAACTAATATAAATTCAAAGTAAACATCATTACATAAAAGGGTACGGTCTTTTTTTTTTTTTTAGTTTTATTCATTTCAAACGGGCCGGATCCGGCCCACGGGCCATAGTTTGCCCACGGCTGTTACTCTCTTCTTCTAATTCTCCAAATTCTTTTTGCCCCAAATGTTTTCCTAAACATTTCCTTTGATTTAAGACACTATTTTAATTTTCTAGCTGAGATTTTTATCATCTTTTTTTTTTCCTGGGAGAACTATTTAAGATTTGGATGCAGAAAGACAGAAGCCAAACAGACAGAATGAACTGATTTGTACCTGAGGAATAAAAAAACCAGGCTTCAGGTTAAGGGGAGAACTCTAGGGGCAGTAGATTCCCATACACTGCTAATGCTCAAGGAGCTTAGAATATCCCTTAGGGGACATAAATGGGGGCTCCAGACAGCAATAAAATTTAGGAGAAAGAAAAACAATAATACTCTTTCTGCAATCAAATCAGGGGTAAGAAGTCAGCACATTCAAATGCAGTGAGTACAATTCAGGATAGGATAGTCAGGAAGGGGGGGGAAGACTTAACCAAGTACCTTCTAAATTAATACATTTAAACTGGTGCATGCATACATAGGTCTCTCACTGTAAACATGAGAAACAAAATCTTGTGAAAGGGTATTAAGTGAATGAAGGTGGCCTAGTGGAATTTATTGGCTGGTGAATCTTCGCTGTTGCTGTGGTAGGGATACGTGTGGGGCTTTGCTAGTCTGTGTTAGGGAATTCAGTTATGCTTTGATTAGTGGGAATTCTTTGAGACTTGACAAAAAGCATTGATTAATAGCCCTGGTTTCCAAGGAAGTCAGAACTTTCCATCTCCTTGTGTACTTTTTTTTTCTCCTCCCTCTTCCTCCTCCTCTTTCTCTTTTTCTACCTTCTCTTCTGTTCCTCCTCCTCCTTCTTCTTCTCAATGAATCTTCCAATGTGACATTGGAAGAGTTAGAGAGTTATCATCTAACCTCTAAATCTCCTACATAATTCTACTATAATGGGTGGTGTCAAAGTAAATAATCTCTGTTTTCTATATTTAGTCTAATAAAATTAGTTTGAATGTATAAACAAGTGCAGTATCACTACTGAACTTAATTTAACATTCTAATTAGATGTCACTACTTTTCAAACCAAGAGTAATTGCCTTGTGATTTCAAGAACTTTAAGCATATTTGCCGAAGGAGGCTATGACTAATGCTTCCTTTTTTCTAGAAAAAAAAAATGTTTATAGCCTTGATTTAAAAGACCTGAAAATGTACCTCTATTGTCTCTGTGCTTCAGAGATCACCATGCTGATTGACTGGTCTGGATGGCTAAGCAGGCATTCCCTTGCTTCACTGAGTCTCATATTTGTTTCTTCTATAAAGAAAGACCTTCCCCCCAAAAGGACCCCAGCTTTTTGGTCCCTATAGGAAGGAAAGCCTTTTGAAACATGGTGCTCAGTCTAAACAGATTTGCCATTTTTCTCTCTCTCTCCTTCTCTCTTCCCCCCACCATTGTGCCGTGAAAATGTCATTAGTACTTTTTCTCATCAGATGACAGAAGTTATAAATTCTGATAAAAACAGTAACAACATTCTGCAAGAGATAGTTAATTATATTTGGGTGTGCATATGTATTTATACATTTGAAAAATCAGATATTGTTCCAATAGTGAATTTGTTAGACTTTACTTGGCCTATCAACTCTTTTCCTGAGCTATATACTTTTTTTAAAAAAATATATTTTATTGATTTTTTACAGAGAGGAAGGGAGAGGGATAGAGAGCCAGAAACATTGATGAGAGAGAAACATCGATCAGCTGCCTCCTGCACACTCCCTACTGGGGATGTGCCTGCAACCAAGGTACATGCCTTTGACCGGAATTGAACCCGGGACCCTTCAGTCCACAGGCTGACACTCTATCCACTGAGCCAAACCGGTTAGGGCTGAGCTGTTTACCTTTACACACCAACTAAAAAAAATTGCCAGATTGGCTCAGTATTGTGCATATATAAACTATTACATAGTAATAAATTTATTAAAATAAAAATCCAATATTTGAGCCAGAAAACACAATCTTGCCCTTGCTTTATTTTAATGATTTTGTTTTTTTCAACACATACAGGGGTGGGCAAAAAAGTAGGTTTACAGTCGTGAGTATGTGAAACACTGAGTTTATTCTTTTATTTTTATTTATTAATTATTATATTATTTTCCATACAAGAACTGTAAATCTGCTTTGCTCACCCTTGTATACTATCACTTGGATCTGTTTTACCTCTCCTCCCTATAATGAAAGTAGTGATATCTTTTCAAATATATTTAATTTTCTTTTCTTCTATGGGAATATATTAATCCATTTTAAAATAATTAACAAAAATTTCTGTTTAACTGTATTTTCATGTTATCTACATATATTGTATATAAAGGATATCTAAGATTCAGATAATACAATTTAGAGAAGGATAAAACTTTTACTAGTTTATAACAAACAGATAACTATATAAAGGTATCAGTTTTAATGACAGAATTTTTCGTGCAAAGAAGAGTACATTGCATCAGCATAAATTTTGTCTACTATTGGAAGAGCATTTGAAACCTCTAGGTCCTAATATTGGGGTCAATAATATCACTCTCTTTTTTAAGTCATTATATTGAAATTTGACACTGATTGAATGTAATTTCTGCCTGTCAATTCAGTATACTTTTGTCATTGCCTTTCTTTGTAATTGGAGTTATAGTTTTACTCATACAATGATATTGATAAATAGTAATATGTATTTTCTGATTTGGTTTGATTTCAAAGTGCTCACTCTATGTCCAGTAGTCCACACTCCTTACCTCCCGCGATTGGGACTATTTCTGGCTCATTTCCCTAACACCTAGAATAGCATTTTATTTTACGTTCAATAACTCTATTAAATAAAAGTATTTCAATAGCCTTTTTCTTAAAACAACAAACAAGCACCTTTTAGTATAGTTTAGTTAACTTTTAGTATAGTTTTTGACAAAAAATTTTGTGGAGCTCATCACTTCAGTCTGAAGCTCTAGCTCTGCTTAATTTCTAATGAAAAATACACAAAGAAGGTTTAAAAGGTGGTCCTGCTGTAAGAATCATTCTTCTTGCTCTGAGACTATTCCCCCTCTTAATGTTGAGAAATGTTGACATATACTACCCAGGACATTACTTACGTGTTAAAGACTCGCTTTGACATTTTACAAATAAACATGTGTGCTAATTTCTCAAAGCGGGCACAGATGACTGATTATTTCATCAAGCTCTTGATCTAAAATGATAAGTGGTGCCAAGTCAAAATTAATCAGCAACTTAAGTGACTGACAAGTTGTTTAAAGCCTAAAGACCTACCACACAACTTTATATGCTCAAGCATTAGCCTTCAAAAGCAAAAGGTGGTAGAGAAAGTAAATGTCACTTACGTGAAATACATTTTATCAGTTTGACACAAATGCGCTATTCATCGTATAGAGCATTTTTATAAAAAAAAGGACAATTTGATTATAAACTATTGTAAATTATTTGAAAACAGATACCAATGATTTTTAAAATAAATTATGTATTTAAAAAATAAATTACATCAAGAAAAAAGAAAATTAAGAGCAACAGAAACCAGTATTTATAGGTAGATGAATATTTTTTCAGCCTTTTATTCTGTTTATTTATGTTGATATTACTTTGTCTATATTGGGGCATCATTTTCTTAAACAAATGGGGACATATTTTATTTACTATTCTACAGATTGCTTTTTAGATTTCTAATTGGAAATTTATTTTCATATATATTGTTGGTATTTCATATAGCTCTGTTCTTTGTAATGTTGTAGTTTATTTCATTAATTTTCATTCTAGCTTCTTGTTACAACAATGGTATGATAAATACTTATGCACATAGTTTAAGTACTCTTAGTGCAGGAGAAATTTAAGGTTGGACAATAATTGAAAGATAATTCAGTAATTATGAAAATGGTACATGATATATTAATTTTTAAATGTGAATACATGTGAATGTATAACTTTTAGCCACTCCATATTAGGCCAATACCAATTATGTTCCCATGCCATTGTGTTTTGCATCATTGTTCTTTGGCATCTAGTTTTACTTTTGTAAAATGTTCCTGGAGAAATTAAAGACATTTAAAAAGTAGTTAATTATGTGGAGAAAAAGGAACACTTGTGCACTGCTGGTGGGAATGCAGACTGGTGCAGCCACTATGGAAGACAGTATGGAGTTTCCTTAAAAAACTGAAAATGGAACTCCCATTTGACCCTGTGATCCCACTTCTAGGAATATATCCCAAGAAACCAGAAACACCAATCAGAAAGGATATATGCATCCCTATGTTCATAGCAGCACAATTCACCATAGCTAAGATCTGGAAACAGCCTAAGTGCCCATCAGTAGATGAATGGATTAGAAAACTGTGGTACATCTACATGATGGAATACTATGCTGCTCTAAAAAGGAAGGAACTCTTACCATTTGCAACGGCATGGATGGAACTGGAGAGCATTATGCTAAGTGAAGTAAGCCAGTCAATGAAGGAAAAATACCACATGATCTCACTCATTCATGGATAATAGAGACCATTATAAACTTTTGAACAATAATAGATACAGAGGCAGAGCTGCCTCAAACAGATTGTCAAACTGCAGCGGGAAGGCCGGGGAGGGTTGGGGGGCAGGAGGTAGGGGGGTAAGAGATCAACTAAAGGACTTGTATGCATGCATATAAGCATAACCAATGGACATAAGACACTGGGGGATAGGGGAGGCTAGGGGACTGTCTAGGGTGGGGGGATAAAATGGACACATATGTAATACCCTTTGTAATACTTTAAGCAATAAATTAAAAAAATAAAAATAAATAAAAAGTAGTTAATTTCTGCCCTATCTGGTTTGGCTCAGTAGATAGAGCAACGGCCCTCAGCGTATGCAGGAGTCAACCAATCAATGTGTCTCTCTCACATTGATGTTTCTCTCTGTCTCTCCCTCTCCCTTCCACTCTCTCTAAAATTCAATGGAAAAATACCCTCGGGTGAGGATTACAAAAATAAATAAACATAAAGTAGTTAATTTCTGAATAATTTAGATTTTTCTTTCTTATTATCTTTTGCATGTAACTTAACAAGCACATTTTAGTGTTTTGATTCTTTTCAGGTCTTCCCAAAACTTTCAAGAAATTGTTTTTTTCTGGCCTATATTATTACTGGTGTGCATAATATTTGATAAAATAACATAATTATAATTACAGATTCAGTGTTTGATAACAAACAAAATTGACTTGGTGATAATTAAATTCACTGATGTGAGCAGGAGTGGCTGAGTGTACTAGAAAGCTGGCTTGTCAGTATGTGGCAAGCCATTGGTATCTATATATCTGTTCAACTAGGTTACAAAAAAAGAATATCAGTTAACCTGGTATATTAACTCAGTGGAGGTCAGTTAGGAGAGCTTCTACTGTACATTTTCACATGCTTCCTTTGCTTGACAAAAAATTGAATTACAGGTTCAAAGAGTTTGACAATTTAAAAGATTTTTATAGATAATCACTATGCTTCCTCCAAACTATTTGTGACTCCATTAAAAGTTTATGAGTTTCCATTAACACAGATTTATAAATTATGGATAGTCTAAATCTTGTGAATCTTCTGTATGTAATAAGTAAAAATTATACCTGTTTATTTTGAATTTCTTTGATTTTCAGTAAGCTTGAAAATAGTTTACACCTTTTTCTGTGAACTGCTAGTTTATATGTTTTTTTTTTCATTATTAAGTTGTTATATCGGGCTTGTTTATTCATTGGAATGCTTTATATTTCAATATATCAGAGGTTAGTTCTTCCCTAAATATGTTGAATTAATTGGTCTAGTGTGGGTCCTGGGCCTTGGTAATTTTTAAAAGCTTCCAAGATGATTCTAATATATAGCCATAGGTGAATGCCACTGATTTAGCTTTATTTTTTAATTTTATGGATATTATATTTTACAGTATAGAAGTTTCCCATGTTTCTGTGTTTGTGTATGTGTGTGTGTGTGTGTGTGTGTGTGTGTGTATGTGAAGATAATGCTGACTTCTTAGAATTAGGGAGTATTCTCTCTGCTTCTATTTTCTTAACATGTTGTAGAGAATTGGTATCATTTCTAGCTAAAATATTTGGTAGAGTCCACCAGTGAACCCATCTGAGCTTGGTGCAAGTAGCATACGACAATATGCTTAACATCCTATGTCATTAGACAATTGCAAATAAAAAATGAGATATAATTTCACCTGTGAAAATGGCAAAGTAACCAAAACACCAATGGCACCAAATGCTTGCAAGACTGTGGAATACACGAACTCTCATTTCTTTCTGGTGGGAATCCACAATGGTGCAGCCATTTTGGAAGATAGTTTGAAAGTTTCTTATAAAACTTAACATATCCTATATAATAAACGGCTAATATGCAAATTGTCCCCTCAACCGGAAGTTTGACCAGGAGTTTGACCAGGGGGCGGGGCCAGCCCACCAACTGCCCGTGGCCCCTACCCCTGGCCGGACCCCACCTGTACATGAATTTATGCACTGTGCCTCTAGTCTTACTATACAACCCAGCAATTGTGCTCCTTGGTTATTTACACAAATGAATTGAAAACTCATGTCCACACAAAAATACGCACACACATATTTATAGTGCTTTATTCATAATTACCAAAACCTGAAAACAACCCAAATATCCTTCAGTAGGTGACTGGATAAACTTTGGTACATCCATACAATGGAATATTTTCCAGTGATTAAACAAATAAATGAACTGTGAAAACATGGAGAAATGTCAAATGCATATTGCATATAGGCTACATAGCATCTGTTTCCAATGATATGACTTTAGGGTAAAGGCAAAATTATAGAGAGGGTAGAAAGATCAGTGGTTGCCAGAGTATGGGGAGAATGATAAGTAGGTGAGTTTTAGTGGAGTGAAACTATCCTGTATAATACTGTGAGAATGAATATGTGACACTATGCATTTGTTAAAATCCATGGAGCTTAACAGCACACTGTGGGGCTTAATGTAAACTATCGACTCGGTTAATGATAATGTGTAAATATTGGTTCAACAATTGTAACAAATGTATCACACTGAGACAAGGTGTTAATAATAGAGGAAACTTGCGGTGGGTAGGGAAGAGACTATATGGGAACTTTTTATTTAGTTAGTGTTGATTAGCTTTAATTTCATGAAGAGAATTAATATAGAGATAGCACTGTTATAGGGTCTGAAAAAATATCGGTGTGGTGGAAGGGGTGTAATAACTCTATAGTCAGGTCCTTAAAAGAAAGGATTGCTCTTCTCTAACAGCATATAAAGTACAAAGAACAACTTCTACTGAAGAAGGGAGTTATTTTGTTGGTTGGTAGCCTACCTGAGGCTGGGTCTTATAGATATTTTAGTTCTGTAGAATATTTTAGTGTTGGTATCAATCAGATAAGTAATAGAAGCTTCATTTGGCTTCTGCTTTCATTTTATAGATCTAACGTGATTACAGAAGAGATGTAATGACAGAACAAATGATGATTAGCATCATAGATACAAACGATAGCTTTTTCTTCATTTTAGTCACTGGATAAAAAATGAAGAAAGGGCACATAAATTTACTCAAATTAACCAGAATCTTATTGAATCACTATATCACATCACCATTTCAGAATTTGATTTATTTCAGGTTATCAGACACTTGATAAATGACAAGAATTTTAAGTACACTTAGCTAAGTTCTGTCATTTCCTTGGAAAAATAGAAAAATGAAATCTCATATTAAGTTATATCAGATTTTATGGTAATCATTTGAACTGTAATATAATTCTAATTGGTTTACCAGTGAATTTTGTAAGGCTTTTATTTCTAGCATTTTTGATGATCAATTTCAATTTGCTCAGGTATTTCATTTCTCCATTCTTCATCTGTCTTTTAATATTGTGAAACTTGGTAATAACATATTCATTTGAATTTTATGAACCAAGTAAATGTCCTTTTATGACGCTTTTTCATTTCTACAGAAAAAGGCATTCCCAGCCTCAGAAGGTTATTCTTTAAGCTCTTTATGAAAGCCAGTAAAATTGGTTTGTGTCCTGACCTCTTCTGTTTTAGTCAGTTTTCCATTTCACTGCTGCAAGTAAAAGTACATCTCAAGTTGTAGTAGCTATCACACGTTTAAGTATCAAAGGTAAAAAAGTGGAAAAAAACTTCACATGATATGAAAACAAATCCTGTAGAGGATATCACAGTAATAATGCAATTATATTATCCTTGTTAGGATAAAAGAGTGAGGGAAGTGTATGACACATTAAAATAGCTGGAACATCAATGAAGAGTGATTAATTACCTTCTATTACCTTGAATATAAATGATTATATAATCTGGAGCTTTTACGTTACTTTTATTTGGGGGCTCACTAGGAGTTCAGTGTGATGTTGGAAGGCAATTACCCTTGAATTCTGAACAAAGAACTCTAAATATTGTCAGTGCCCTCTTTTTTAGCACATTAGCTGGTCATTGTTTTCAGCAAGTACCTTTTAACTGATACTTTATCTATATATATAAAAGCCTAAGCGACCATTAGGACCGAACGACCAGAATGACCGGTCGACTAGTCGCTATGACATGCACTGACCACTAATGGGCAGACGCTCAACACAGGAGCTGCCCCCTGGTGGTCAGTGCACTCCTACAAGGGGGAGCGCCACCTAGCCAGAAGCCAGGCTCATGGCTTGTGAGTGCAGCTACAGGCTCCCACCTTGGCAGCAGTGCTACCAAGTGGCAGCGGCTAGCACAGCGGACTAGGATGAGCATGAGCAGCGTGGCACCCGGCCATGGCTGAGGTTCCTCCCTGGTCGCCTGCTGCTTGGTGCACTGCTACATCCCTTAGGGGATGTCCAACTGCAGGTTTAGGCCTGATCCCCACAGGCTGGCCTGCGGGGATCGAGCCTAAACCTGCCATCAGATATCCCCTGAGGGATCCCGGATTGTGAGAGGGCACAGACCAGGCTGAGGGACCCCCACCTCCCATGTATGAATCCATGCACCAGGCCTCTAGTAAAATAATAATAATCTATTGAAGATTGAGCTCTTTTTCACCAAGCACCACGTTTTACAAGATACCCAAGGAGTTGCTGGAGGATTGGGTGGATGGAATTTCTCCATCACTAGTGGGATGGGGTTCTTGTGATATATTTAGAAAAGGAATTTTCTAAGACTTGCTCAAGAAAATGAATGATTTTTATTCTCATGGAATCATATTTTTCGGCTTCCAAAGTCCCACTGTCTTTAAATGAGTCCTGGAAAATACACAGCTGGGGGTTTAGTAGAGCTTAAAGCAGGCAGGAAAAACCACTCGCCTGCCTGCCTGCCTGTCCAGAGTTTTCATTCCATGGTGAAGAGCATAGGCTAGATTCACTCCATTAGTCCATTGTGTGGGTCCCATGTGGCCATGAGCCATGAGGGCAAATGCAGGGGAGCATTCCTCTAGAACAGGAGTCCCTAGAGAGCAAGAGGACCAAGAGCATATGAGCCAAGAGACTTTCTTTGTTCAGGAGTTAAGTATCTCAGATATCCCTCCCTTGCAGTGGCCACTCCTATTCTGGCCTCTGACTTGTTCCCAGGTGTGTCTGACAGGTAAGCATCCTCCCATGTCACCAAGACCTCACTGGGCATGTGCCTATTGCCTAATCCCTTCCCCCAAGGATCTGTGGGGAACAGACTTGGAAAATGTTAACTGAAGCTTCCTGGCAGAGCTGTATAAATGGCACACCTATATTATTAATCTCCCCTTTGCTCCTTTCCCATTAAATAATAATCAGATTATTATAATGGTATCAAAGGGACCTTGATATAAAAATTGCCTATTTTCTGATATGCTCCTAGTTTTCTTCAGCACCTCTTTGTCTCTCAAATTACTAATCTCTGCACTGGTTATCTCAGAGGGGAGGTTCCCAAGACCTAGGAATGTTATGCATACACTAGAGGCCCGGTGCATGAAATTCATGCACAGGGGGAGTATCCCTCAACCCAGCCTGCACCCTCTCCAATCTGAGACCCCTCGGGGGATGTCTGACTGCAGTCGGACATTCCTCTGAGAATCTGGGACTGCTGGTTCCTAACCGCTCGCCTGCCTGCCTGCCTGATTGCCCCTAACTGCTTCTGCCTGCCAGCCTGATCGCCCCCTAACCACTTCCCTGCTGGCCTGATTGATGCCTAACTGCTCCCCTGCCAGCCTGATCACCCACAACTGCCTTCCCCTGCCGCGACCCGCCTCCTCCAAGTGAGGCAGCAGAGACGCCAGGACCGGCCTCCTCTATGCCACGCAGAGCCACAGGACCCCCAGGCCTCACCATGCAGAGTGGCCACTGGGCCCCACCTCCGCTGTGTGCATGGCCATCTTGTGATGGCCATCTTTGTGGCGGCCATCTTGTGACGACATCACACGAGGGTGTGACGCCACCTAGGCTTTTATTATATAGGATATATTAATCTTTGGTAGCTCTGCATTTGATATGTTCCTATCCTGTTACTATACTTTCTTCCATTAGTTAGAAATAGAGAAGAGATTATGATTTAGATTGAAGAAAGAATTTTAATCATCTATCTTTTGTTTTTGAGAGCTTTTCCATTAAACCAGAAGCTCACAATCAGGCATGTAGAGCTCGAGTATAGAGAAACATTGTAGGAAACAGGGAGACCTCCCATCCTTACCAGATCATTAAATATCCTTGAGGAGAGAAGACATAAATACATGAAAGGAAAAAATAAAATAAGGTTTAGATAGCCTACAACAAATTTTATTTTATGAAATACTTACATAGACAGTGCTTTGCACCTGACAGAAAGCAGAGAAAACATAAGGCAATTGACATTTATTTAAAAGGGGGAGTGATTACTCTGAAGTTTATACTATGACATCTTTATCCTCTAAATATTTTCATATATTTTACACATTTACAATAATACCCACTGTCACCTGAGCACCTAATATGAGATGCCACCAAGCTAAATGCATTAACAGAGGAGGATTTTACCCTATAAGAGAATAGTAATAGTAATAGTTACTAATAGTAATAGTAATAGAACAAGTGCTCAAAAAAACAACAACAGCTATTCTTATTCTTATAACTCTTTGTAAACTGAGATTTCTAATCTTTCTTCCTAAATTAAGATTTAATCTATGTATGATGATTACACAAATACACATCCTAAATATGCAAAATCAATGAGGCTTGATAAATGATTTCATTCATGTAGCTAATACCCAATCACATATAGGATATTTTTAAAAAATGTATTTTATTGATTGTTTACAGAGAGGAAGGGAGAGGGATAGAGAGTTAGAAACATCAATGAGAGAGAAATATCGATCAGCTGCCTCCTGCACACCCCTTACTGGGGATGAGCCTGCAACCAAGGTACATGCCCTTGACCAGAATCAAACCTGGGACCCTTCAGTCCAAAGGCCGACGCTCTATCCACTGAGCCAAACCGGTTAGGGCCACATATAGGATATTTGATCTTCCTAGGAAAAGTTCTTACTCCTTTCTAGCCCATCTCTCCCACTGAGTAGAGACAACTTTTATTCTGACCTTTATTCATTTAGATAAATTGTGCTTATTGCCAAGCTTCATAGAGTGGAATTATACTAGTATAGTTGGTTCTCTTATATTTATGACTTCTTTCACTCAGGATACTTTTGAGCTTATCCATATTGTGCAGATCAATAGTTTTTTTTCCTTTGTGTTTCTGAGTAATAGCCATTTGTACGAATATATTTTAATTTCTTTATTAATTTACCTATTGATGAACATTAGTCATTTGGGGCTAGTTTTAGTATTAGCTCAGATGTACATCATAATGATTTGACATATGAGGGCATTGCAAAATGATTAATAGTTAATCAAAATGCATAATAGGTGTAGCTAATATCCATCACCATACTTAGTTACACATTTTTTGTCTTGTGATGAGAACCTTTAATATCGACTGTCTTAGAACTTTCAAATATACACACAATATTGTTAATTATAGTCACCATTCTGTACATCACCCCTCCAGGACTTATTTATCCTGTGTGCTCCCACAGCCAACCTCCCATGGCCAGCCAACCTCCTGCAGTCCCTCCCCTGGGCCCACTGGCCCTGATTGGCCCCAATCGCTGGCCAGGCCGAGGGACCCCATCTGTGCACGAATTCATGCACTGGTCCTCTAGTAATATATAATAACTATATATTATCATAGTTAGGACAAGTTAATATTAAGAATATGAATATCTCTTGACTAAATGCATGAAGAAAACAGCTCAAACAGAAGGTCAAATAAGTGTTAAATGTCACAGAGACATTAATTAAAAGCAAACCCTGTAATTTGTCAATAGGTCATAAGTAATCATAGCCAGAGCCATTTTGGTGGGGTGATTTTGATGAAAGCCTTATTGCATTAAGTACAAGAGGAAAAGTAGAAATAAAGTAAACATGGTAAGATAGACACATTCAAATTTGTGTATTAATTAGGATTAGATTCAGATGTGAATGACAGAAAAATGTGGCTTGCATATGATGATTAATTTCTTTTATCTTTGACTTTATACTTATAATTCCTCACATCCTCTAAGTTTATTGCAAACTATCTTTATACTTCAACTGTTTCTGTATGTCCTTATTTCTGTTTCTTTTTAAAAGATTATGTTTTCATTGATTTTAGAGAAAGAGGAAGGGAGAGAGAAACATTCATGAGAATCATCTACCAGCTGCCTCCTGCACGCCCCCTACTGGGGGTTGAGCCCTCAACCCAGGCATGTGCTCTGACCAGAATTGAACAGGCAACCTCTTGGTGCAACATAGACACTCAACCAACTGAGCCATACAGCCAGGGCTATGTTTCTTTGCTTCATCAAAATATCTTTGGGTTTATAGAAAATGATCGTTTTAAAGATAAGAAAGGACTAGAACATGATTACAATCTCTACAGAGTGATCCAGGAGACACTGTGATGTGGAAAGCACAGGGGGAAGCATGAGTAATCAAAGGTCAGTTCCCTGAGGGGATGGGCTGGGATTGATGGACATGCTTGATGCATTATCTTTGAATGCAAGAAATAACAATTTTCTTTTGAGACCCCCAGGGAGAGAAGTAAATATATAGAAATAAATATCACCATATTTTTATAGCTGTGAGATTTAAAACTAATTTTCACTATGGATTTATAGGTAAGTTTATTTGCTGGGACAGAGTGATCTGTTATTTCTAAGGATGGAAAAGAAAGGCTATCAGGAATATTAAAAAACAAACAAACTTGTCCTTAGCAATGTTCAAGTGAAGGTCATAAATTTGTAGTTATATTAATTTGGTCAAACTTGGTTTCTGTAGTAATGTCCTATAGTTTGGGTGTAGGAGAAAAGAAGGCAGTCTGACCCAGAGTATTCTGGGAAAATAAGCAGGATACATGGACAAGGGCATGACAAAGCAGAAAAACCTTAAAGCCATAAAGCATGTGTCAGTATGGCAAGAAGTGTCAGGAAGGAAGTGGATGTCAGATTGGAAGAAAATGCAGTCATAAGAAGACTGATATTAATAATGACATCCTAGCCCTGGCCAGTGTGACTTAGTTGGTTGAGCATCATCCTGTGTACCAAGAGGTCGCCAGTTCTATTCCTGTCAGGGCACATGCCCAGGCTTCAGGATTGATCCCCAGCAGGGGGTGTGCAGGAGGTAGCAGATTGATATTGCTCTTCCTCTCTCTCCCTTCCTCTCTCTCTGAAAAATAAACCAGAAAAACATATATATCTATATATCTATATATATCTATATATATATCTATATATATATATATATATATATATATATATATATATATGACATCTGAAAGGGATAAAGATTGCAGCCATAATTGGGCTTTTTGGTTTTGAAAGTTGACCTGTGGGTGGCTGAAGTGTAGCAGAAGTGTGGGTCATTATAGTTTAAAAAGTGAAGGACTTTACAGGAGAGGTGTCTGATGAGTCCCACATATGGCTATACCAAGTCTCTACATCCTCAAAGAATGAAAAGGGGTGACTGAGTTTTACAGACAACCTGGAGGAGGAAATGCAGTGTGTAGTTGGAGCTCACAGCCAGGCAGCAACACACTCACCAACATTCTTTTAACCCAGGAGTTAGTAACTTACTTTATATTTGATTTTGATTCACAATAATTTTGTAATGTTATTTGTATTGTAAGCTTTGTATTTAATTTAAATTATATTCCATATTTTACATACTCTTGACCCTTTTTCCACCATTCTGTGTTTTGCCTGTTTTAACTAATTGCTCCTCATTTAATTTTGGCTGCTTTCTTTCATGAAGCTCAGTATCATCTCCCTAATTCCAACCATTCTTTTTTTAAAAAAAATATATATTTTATTGATTTTTTACAGAGAGGAAGGGAGAGAGATAGAGAGTTAGAAACATCGATGAGAGAGAAACATCGATCAGCCACTTCCTGCACACTTCCCACTGGGGATGTGCCCACAACCAAGGTACATGCCCTTGACCAGAATTGAACCTGGGACCCTTCAGTCCTCAGGCCGATGCTCTATCCACTGAGCAAAACTGGCCACAGCTAATTCCAACCATTCTTAATTTTCTCTTGGGCTAGTCCCGTGGTCGGCAAACTGTGGCTTGCGAGCCACATGCGGCTCTTTGGCTCCTTGAGTGTGGCTCTTCCACAAAATACCACATGCGGGCACGCACGTACAGTGTGATTGAAACTTCGTGGCCTATGCGCAGAAGTTTGTTTTCAGCCTGGGAAAGTCTATTTTGAAGAAGTGGTGTTAGAAGAAGTGGGGGGTGTCGGTCGGTAGGGTGATGGGAGACGCAGCGCGGGGGAGGCACCAAATATCAACAGTACTTAAACTATATAGGTAGGTTAATAACAATGTACCTACCTATATAGTTTAAGTTTAAAAAAATTGGCTCTCAAAAGAAATTTCAATCATTGTACTGTTGATATTTGGCTCTGTTGACTAATGAGTTTGCCAACCACTTTCCTAACTAGTCTATCAGTAGAATCCTAACTAGGTTACCCCAAGCCTACTCTTGCCCTAACCTACCTCTTATTATTGTCAAATTTCTCTTAGTAAAGCAAAGCTCTGAGCATGGCTTTCCCTTGTTTAGAAATGTGTAATGGTGTGCCAAGCTTTAGTAAGTAAAGTCCACACTCCTTAACGTGGCATTCAATCCCTCTGTATTTTTCTCACCATGCCTTGCAAATTTGCAAGTATATCTCTCACTATATTTTTCAGCAGACTCTATGCCATTGTTCCTGAATGCAACCAATAATCAGAATACCCAAGCTTCTAAAGATCGAATTCTAAGTTTGATAGTAGGGATCAAATTAAAAAAAATGTTTTTACCAAAAAATACTTGGGTGATTCTGATATCTGATAGATTCGAGAACCACTGTCTTATATTTTTCCATGTGAAACAGATACATTGTACCTGTTCTTATCTGCTCCATTTCACTTGGAGTATCTGCCTCTATTCTAGCTGATGAATTCCAATGAAATCTTTTAAAATCCAGCCCTCAATTTGCCTCATTCTGAAGTTGCAGATATTATGCTAAGTTTTATTTGTATTATTTCATTTAATCTTTAAACGCGTCTATAAGGTAGACATAATCGATCCTGAGAAAGCTGTTCAAGATGATAAACGCCTAGCAGTCACAATGGAAGGATTTGAACCAAAGCTATCTAAATCCAAACTCTCAGTAAGTGAAGAAGAGATATTTTATTGGGACATACAATCGATAACACGAACCAAATGCATTGATTTTGTACTAGTTTTCTTGCAACATAATTTTCTGATCTTTTATAATGGTAATTATTCCTTGTTAAAACTTGTATCTGTAATATTCAACTAAGATTCAGCTACATTTTATTTTAGACTGGCTATCCTGTCACTAAAATCTGCAATGAGGACAGGAGTCACTGAATCACAATTTTTCAGTCTATATTGTGATTAATTTGATTCACCAGACATTGATCTATATCCTCAGAGGTGTCTAAAGTCATCCATAAAAATAAAACCTTGTTATAAATAATAATTTACAAGAAACATCAGGGGCACAGAAAGAAGGGACCTGGGGGAGTGTGAGAGGGCCTAGAAGATGGGCAATTTAGTTTCTTGATTGATAGGTGTGAGGGTAAATGAAAATAATTGTTATACATTTATAAAAGGCACATAGACCATTTCCCCTAACCCTTTTCCTTAGAGCATTTCCTTGGACACATTGAAACTGAGCTCTTATGCTCTCACCTTTGTAGTAGAGATTGACCTCTCCAGGGATGAAGTCCAGTCTCCATTTGCCCTAAGTAGCACCCTCTGGTGTTACTCAGTTCTGGAATTCAACTTGTTTTCTCAGTTCTGGAGTTCAACTTGTTTTCTTATTATCATAAAAATTCCCAGACTTCTGTAAATTCCTCTTGGAAATCCCTAAGCTAATTTTCCAGCACTGCTTTAGAAACATTTCCACTCATGCCATATTTTCTTAAAATTTGTTTTTGTATTTATACTAAACATTGCCTAATTCTGAACTGCTAAGTGAAGCAAGAATATATTTCTGAAAAGCAATAATAACATCTCTTACATAACCTCCTTGATATTGTTTCATGTCTACTTTTTATACAGCATTTTCCCAGTATCACATTATTTTCAAAACAAGCTAATGAAGTACAGAGAGATGGCACTTTCCCTCCCACATACAAATGCTGGAACTAATAGACGGAGATGGCCAAGCATGTGTCCCAGTAGGATATGCATAGAGAGGACGACTGAGCCCATAACTTAGTGTTCTCTTGGTGTTCTGCCCATTAGTCTTTCTGTTTTCCCTGTCAGCTTTGACAAATGGATATTTTGAACATGACTGAATCCTCTGAAGAACCGCTATTTCCCCTACGAACTAACAGAAGCCAGCAGGCTGACCAGCTTCTACATGCCTCACCCTCAATGTCTGAAACCACTCTGCAGAGAAAGTGAATTAAAGCTAACCAGGAAACATATGTAATCCATGAAAACATCTTAAAAATTAATATTCAAAGTACTCTATGACTCTATTATAATGATTCTCAGAGTCATGGTTTATATTTATAGAAAATCCAAAGAAAATTTAAATGAGAGAATTAGGCTGAGAGGAACAGAATAAAGGAGCATTTCAATTTTATGTCTGAAATTAGGATTCATCTGACTGACAATATTTCAGTATTGGTGTTTATTTGGCAATTTACTGAGTAGTACACTGCTATTTTAGGAATGCTCTGAGTCATGTGAAATAAATGAGTTTGCTGGTGACTACATAGAAGATAGCAGATAATTTTTATTACTTAAATCTACTAAGTGATAATATGAGAAAACAATATCATAAAGAAAAAAATAAAGTTGTGTATTGATCTTTTTCCTTTGACTAGTCCCTCTTTTTCGCCCTTTCTATTTAATTTTTGTTAACCCTCACCTGAGGACATTTTCCATTGCTTTTTAGAGAGAGAGGAAGGGATGGGGAGAATCATTGATGTGAGAAAGACACATCAATTATTTGCCTTCTGCACGTGCCCCAACCAGGGCCTGGGATTGAGCCTGCAACCAAGGTACTTACCCTTGACCAGAATCAAATCCAGGACCCTTTGGTCCCCAGTCCGATGCTCTATCCACTGTGCCAAACCGGCTAGGTCTTTTTCTCCTTTTAAATTTTATAGGACTTTGTGCAATCTAGAGATACTTGCAAAAAATCCCCATCTACAATAATAAAAGCATAATATGCTAATTAGACCAGATGTCCTTCCAGACATCCTTCTGGACGAAGCCAGGGCTGCGAGGGAATCCCGGGTCCCGGGTGCCAGAGGGAAGCTGGTGTCGGCAGCCAGGGAAAGGAAGGCCCATTCTTGCACAAATTTTGTGCATTGGGCCTCTAGTTACTCTATAATCATTTATAGTTCTTTCTAAACTCTTGCTGAGTACATGGCTGGATAATCTCATTTTCCCTGTAACAAGAGCTCAGTGTCTGGTTAACAACATATTTGAATATTGAAGAAATTATTTAAAATCATAATTAATAAAATCTATCTTAAAATTCCTTCCTTGACTTATTAGGATTCTCTAGGAAAAGAGACAGAAATTTGCCAGTGAAATCAGTGTGAATTTTGCAGGATTCCAGGGCAGAAGCTCCAGTCAAGTGTTGCTACTAACATCCTTCTGTAGGATACTCAAAGCTTTCCACCTAGCTTTGCTTGCTTTTCTGAAATGTAGCTTTTACTTTCTAAAGTTCAGATATGGTTAGTAAAGTTTTTCTTTTAAATTTTCCTTATAGTTTTTCTGATATGTTTTGTGGACCACTATTAGAGTACATTGAGCTGTGTGATGAAATGAGAATAGGAAAGGGGTTTAAGAATAGCTTCCAAATGTCCCAGAGAACCACAGAAATGGAAAGAGTGCTACATAAAGAAATGCATGGCTGTGCAACCAGAAGCACAAACATTCTAATATTTTTTTCAACAGTCACAGGGAAATAGAAGATGGCATACACAAATTGGGATTTTTAAGAACATTTATCTGTAAATTTTTTATGAAAATGCAAATATACTCATTAATCATTTACTAGCTGATAAGTAAAGGTAAGCTTAAATGCTATAGAAATAAACTTTGAAAATGCAGCCCAGGAAATCAAATGTTTGTTGCAAGAGAGTATTGGGATAAGAGTCGACAAAGACCAAGTCCACTGACTTTGAGATTTTACTGCAGGTCCCCCCTGGGTAAGGGTGAGCATTTCATTTGCCATTGGCTTCCCTGTCTTAGCATTTGTCCTCAGTACTTGAGAAAAGACTGTATCTTATAATGACAATGAAGCTGATTCTGGCCCCCCCCCCCGCCCCCCTTACCCCCCCTACCCCCCCTCCCGCCCCTTCCTGGAGTGCTGTTAACAATAGTACATTCCTTTAGCAATCACTCTGAACGGTAAGCCAAAGACACCTTCCGTTGTGGGTTGTGGTGCTGTCTGGAAATGTTCTCCTGCATCCGTCTAGCTCCAGATTAATTTGAAGCCTCTGCAACACATTGTGTTGCTGTTAGTATTATGTCTGCTGTGTGGATATAAGGAGATAATATCAAATGATGAATATGTATCTAAAAATACAGTCAAGAAAAGTAAGGTTGACATTTTATTATAGTACAATCTATTGAATCAAATTACACTTGTTAAAAGATACTAAATGGTCTTTGAAAAACCATGGCAAAAGAGCTTTGCAAGTATAACAGAAGTCATTTAGTGTTTGGAAAGGTCTGAAATAGCAACTAAAGTCAAAAGAAGTGAGAGAATTACATTTTATGTTTTGCTTTTTATGTGAACAATGATTCATCCATCAGATACTCAGAAGGAAGCTGTATTTTGTATGGTTCTTGGATTACTTGATTTTATCTGTGAGTTGATATTAATTTCCTTGTTGGCTGAAATAGACTGGACAAAATAGCTCTGTTAAATGCTGCAAAATGCTACCCAAGTTGTTTTTATACTTAAGAATGCATAATTTTGGTTGGTTTTATACATATAGAAATAGAAAATTATAATTATGTATGGGTTTGTTTTTTAGGTTTATTTTCTTTAACCTTTGAAGTGCAGGTTTAGCATTCATGTAATTTTCAAAGGTTTCCTCTATCACTCAATGTCACAGCAAGAAACAGAAGATGGCATGCACAAATTGGGATAATTTCAGGAGATATAAGAAAGGGACGATTTATAAGGTATAGAAGGTATAGGAAAATCATGATGAATAACACAACATCCTTGGGCCTGTGCTATACAGGAGAGTACCCCCAAGGCCAGGAGGGTTGAGGAAAGGCAGAGGCAACTGGAAGAGACACAGAGGCTGGTGTAGGTAGGCTGCTTAATGTTAACTATTGATACGGAATTTTTGGACTGGAACCCGGATTCTTTGTCCGCCGGAATCGAAGAATGAATCCACGGACAGAAAGTGGTATAGCAAAGGTGGATATTTATTTAAGAACAAGTACAGACTCCCACATGGGGAGAGGGAAAGAGTCCCACAGAATGGACTCCCAAGTAGGGAGGGGGAAAGGATCCCACAGAGTTCCTTTTCCCTATGGCTTATAAAGGCTGCAGATCCTGGTGCCCTGATATCCCCTCTGGTCACTATTCCCTTAGACTGGTTACTATAGTAACTCCTGGGCTCAAAGGTTGAACCTCACTGGGACATGTGAGGTTCTTCCCCCACTCCTTCCCTATTGTTTTCCTATTCCCTTTGGGCTTTCTTCTTCTCCTTCTGGATGAAGGGCTTCCTTCTCTTTATTTTGTAAATATAGACCTTTTCTTGTTCCCAGCTCCCCCATATTATGGAAATGTACTTTCTGCTGCCCTGCAGCCCTGTGCTTCCTCCATGATCTCCCTAATTTCCAAACTTTCCTAAATCTGTAGTATTTTACCCCTAAAATTCCTGTTTCACTATGACCTTCATTTAGGAAGTGATGCCACCCCAGGATATTCCCTCATCCTCTCCACCCTAGGTGGGAACCAGAGCATAAATACTCTGACCTCATTCTCATTTCACTTTCTGTTCTGAATTATTATAAAAAAGCCATCTCCGAGGACATTGGAAAAGACAGAGAAGTGTGGTAGATAAATCTAGAGGGGAAAATATTTTTTTGTTCACCATAATAATGATCAGAGAATAAGCAGATTTATAGGTATAAGAGAACACTATTGGCCCTAATTCAATATAACTGGTATATTTACAACAAGAGGAAATTTGGGCACAGATGTACACAGAGGAAAGATAATGTGAAAACACAGAGAAGATGGCCATCTTCAAGCCCAGGTGAGACCTGGAACACATTCTTCTCTCCCAGCCCTCAGGAGAAATCAGCACTGCTGGCACTTTGACCTTGGTTTGCTAGTCTCCAGAACTGTGAGAAAATATTTCCATTGTTTAAGCTACCTGGCCTCTGGTACTTGTTATGGAAGTACCAGCAAAGGAATACAGAGATCAACTATAAATAAAAGCATATTTTTGTAGTGATATATGATTTTGTTCTTCAAGATTTGTTGCTCCAGGAAGAGATGCATAAAAGTTATATTCAATGTAGCATGCAGTATGCTATTTTACCAAATCGGATGTGAGTTGCCCTCACAGAGAAATACACAAAATATCAAAATGATTTTAAATAAAACTGATATATCATATTTGGTATATATATCCTATATTTAGCATATGTATGATATAAAATATATGTTACACGATGCTCATTCATTATAAAATATATATTCATAATTAATGCATCTTTTAAATAATACAAGTAAGGAAGAAAGCTGGATAAACAAGAAAGAAAAGTGATACAATCATAGTTAAGTAGAAATGAAACAAATTAAATATCTGTGGGTTGGTGGGTTAAAAATAAAAAAAAACCCCATTTTTGTTATTTATGCTCAGTTATAAGCTTGGCTGTATATTTTTATTAGCAACATTGGAAAACATTTAACTGTATATAACTGTGTATAACTGTTGAGGAACCCCCAGAATAACCTGGATCAGAACAATGAGCCTTACTGCTCTGGTCCTTCTTTATCATTGAGCTCTTGTTAGCCTCATGTTTAAACTACCACGAGTAATCCAGAATCGCAACAAAAAACTGGAGGGAAAGCAGAGAGAAGTATAACTTACTAAGACTGGACCTAGAAGAAGTTAGATAGGTGAATGACTCTTCCTTGAGTGAGATGGCAAGAATACTACTATGGACTAAAGACTGTGCATCTTGATTCCAAAGTGTTTGATAGAGGTGTCATATAGTTTCACTAGACTCTTTCATTACCACTGACCGATGGGTCACCAAGCACAAAGAAATTATGGGACTCCTCTGTATTTTAATGGGGAATAACAACACTGATTACATATAGAAGGAGGGAGTTAGAATACAAATGAGAAAAAATCTGAACAATTTTTGACAGTGATATATATCTCAGGATCTATATATTAGTCATTAAAAAGTAACATTTACATTTTCTTTAAAACAATCATTTAGTTCATTCATAAAGGGTGTGTAAAGGAAATGGAATTATTCAGAAAATGGGAAGAGGTAACCTGAATCCAATGAGCTGAATAAATTGCTGGCATGAGCAGGCTATCTCTCATTTATTGCTTCTATTTTCCTTGGCCTCACTTTCTGCTCCAGCAAAGTGTGCCTTTGAAATTATAATTGCAAATGAAGCTAATAATAACATGTTTTGCTGAAGCTGTTTCTAGCAAAGTGTAAAATTCCACATTGATCTACCCTGTTTGAGTCAGTGAAAGCCAAAAACAATCGATATGACATGAAAGAAATTACATTTCTCTTTCACATTTGCATATTGCTGGGAAAAGAGCTTCTAAATAATTTGCACATGTTTTCTAGTTGGGCAAATATATTTCAAGACTTTATGCTTGAATTATATAGCAACAGTAGCAATAGTGCATACCTTAATTCTGTTTTGAATAGCAGGCATGGTGCTGTTTTTGGATTCAATGGGATGCTCTAATTGGTAGGGCAGGTTTCAGAAATATATTCAGTAATGACTAGTGGACAGTTGCAAATAATCCATTACAGAGCATCTAATTGTTTTTTAAATTACCCAAGTACCTTAAACACAGATGGGTGGGCTTACAATAAGGATTTAGAAATAAATATTTGTCAAAAGAATGAAGAAAACTATATATTAGTATTGTTTATTTATTTCCATGTATTTATTTATATGATGATGCCAAAGGGCTGAATAGCCACCAGTGGAGTAGTAAGGGCATGAAGATTCAAGTGTAATTTATAATAGAATCTTGTTTAATTTACCAGTGTTCATAAAATTTATGTCAGTTAATACTGGAAGAGATAATTCATTTTCTGTCCAAAGTAGACTCATTCTAATAACAAAGTTAAAACATTATGGGAGCTCCTTTACCTCATATTTAGTTAAATCCATTCAATAGTTAGAGCTGGCACTTCTTAAGATAACAATAAAGTTTTACATGTATATAGCACATGACTCTCCACGTGTACATCCTCTAATTTTAATATTACCACTGTAGACAGGAAAAAAAAAGGGCCACATGCTAACTTGACTAACTCAGGGAAGGCCTGCATGGTGGCCTTGCAAACTCAAGAGACCTAAAGTAACCACAAAGGATGCTCTGAAATTAAAAAAAAAAAAAAACACACCTTTAATTAAAAAGCAGTTTATAGTTGGTAGTCATGTCCTTGGCCATTATCTTCCTGGACAAAGGTCAACTTCGATCTTTACTGGGCCTATTGTCTTTTTGCATGTAAGATAACATACCTGTGAAATGTCAGGGTAACTTGTAACTTCCCTTTTTCCAGACCCCTCAGGGTACAACCCAATGTCCCTGGGCACCAGAATGGAGACCGCAAATTCCTTCATTTTTATTGTTATCATGTTAATTGTTGACTGTTAACTATCTTGTACCCACCTAAGTAAAAGAAGTATGTGTCTATCATTTTACTTTTTATCCAATCTCAGAGGTTCCCCCCACCTTTGCTTTCTCCTGCCTCCCTAATCTGTCACCAATATGTTTCATGTAACCTATTTATGTCTCCTCCTTTGATTGTAATGTATAAAACAAGGTGAAAGACTGCCATTCTCTGGGGAGCATTATCCGGATATGTTGAGATTCTGCTTCCCAGCAATTGTCGATAGTTTGACTCTGAAGATACCTGTGTAACTGATTGATTAGGAAAAAGCCTCACTTGACAACAGTTCTTGCCTTTTGATATAATGCTAGTTATGGTGTGATTGTTTTTGGCAATTCCTCTTTACATGATATCATTGCTGGTGGAAATTGTGTTCTTGCACGGGATCTTGAGGAAAGCATTCCAAGGACCCACACTAGGGAGATTGTGGTGTGGCAAGATTTATTTGTGATGCAAACTTAAAGGAGTTCCCCTCCAGGGTTCCCAATGTCCCATCTTGGTCAGTCCCACCATGGAAAAAGTTCAGCCGTGCCTTCAGCTGGGCCAAAACAAAGTTCAGTGTCCAGGGTTTCTATTTTATATTAAATCTTTATCTTTGGAGCCCATGTGGCATGCTGTTGGCTGCTAGACCCACATGGTCATACGTTCCCTGGGGACAGGATAGGCAAGGGTTTTATTGGGTAGGTGAGAGAGAGCTTCCTTGTTCCTCTGGGGTTATAAAGGACCAGCTGCTTTTTCAAAATAACCACTTAACTTCCCAAGCTTTCACAGGCTTCTGATGGTTCCACCAATGGTTCCCTTCTAGGTTAGACAGACAGACATCTATGGTCAAGCACCTTCTCCTGCACCATTTTGACTTCTATTGTGCATGTGCTTACCTCCCCCTCCTCCCCACCCCTCAGCTTGACAACCTGATACCAGAAGGGGAAAGGGAGGGGTGCTCATTCTCGGCAGGGCAAGGCTGTGATCCTCTGGAGTGTGTGTGCAGCTGTGCTTCCCGGCGAAGCAAACAGGCTCATGCTCCCCAGCTTATTATGCTCAGCAATGTCTGACTCCCTTTACTTCCTACCTTAATATCTAGCTACCTTCAGTAATGATATCACATTCCTAAACTTCTATAATCTACATCTCACATTCTTCTAGCTTTAGTTACATGTTGTTTTAAAATTTGCCAGGTAAAGATGTCTCTGCATTTGATTACAAAATATTTTTAGGATGGCCTGGAATGATGTCTGAGATTGAATTAAAAGAGGAACAAATGTGTGATTCTGTGTTTTGAGCTTAAAAATAAAAGTCAGAAAAATGTAACTTATTGTTATAGGGGGGAAAAAAGGTTTAGGAATGTTTGCTTTATTGCATGTTCCATATGTGTTAACTTCATGACAGTGTTGCCAATAGTGCTCTTATGATCTCAGATAATGTAAAATCAGAGTATCCACAAGAAGTCTAAGGTGTATTGGTTATCTCCTACCTCAGTTCTGGAGCAGCATAGCACACACTCTATGGGACTCACTTTGAATTCACATTGCTTATGTGTGAATGTTGGCTCTTGCATATATTAGTTATGTACATTTGTATGAGTTGGTTAATAACATCTCCAAGATCCAGTTTTCTCATCTTTGACATTGGGATGATGTTTTTTCTTTAGAATGAAATTTAACAATTTAGTTAGATAATGTATATTAGTATGATTAGTTACTCAATAATTAAAAAAATATTAATTAACACTCACCAAATGAACACAGTCTCCCAATTGACCTTTTATTTTTGGTCTAAGGAATCTTATTCCCTACATCATCAAGTTAGAGATGAAATGCTTTCGGTGCACTTTTATCTTAAACTTAGATTTTCATTGCAGCCATCTCTATGAGACACCTAGTTTTCTACATTCCATAATCCTGTGATTTAGGGTTCTCATCAAGAACTGTCCTTACATTTAAAAATTCACTATTTGCGAGTTTTTCAAAAATCACAAGGCATACAAAGAATAAACTTTTAAAATTCTACCTTAAGTAGAATTAGTAAGTGTGGTATTGCCATATTAATATCATACAAATTAAACAAATTCAATACTAATGGAAATCATATGCCATACAAGACATAAAAAATTAGCCTGGAAAAAAAAAACATGATCAAAATTAACATTAGAGAATGTATAAAAATCCAGATAGAAAATAATTGTTTTCTAAACTTAAAAATTTAATTAACCCTTGACTATTTTATATTAATCTGAATTTTTTATATAATCAACTAAAAAACTTGAATCTCATTTGCAGCAGCTACCCATACCACACCCCAGGCCCTGTGGCAGACAGCTGTGCATGAGTTCCTGAGGCAGCTTGCAGAGTGTTTTCAGGAGCCATACTGGGCAATAAGGACCATGTTTTTCAAATATTGAGGATCTGTGTCCTAATTGTTGATTGTTTCTTTTAATTAGGGAGGTGCAAGCTTAGAGATGGGCAGCCATTTACAAACTACCCATTGTTGTTACTCCTGTAACTGAAGTAACGTCTGGGATATTTAAACCCTCATTCATTTTTTTTTTTTCTTTTTTCTCTTTTGGGAGACAGACATTAAAAAATGAAAACTTTCAAAACAACTGCATATACAGAAAGTCACTATGCATGTCCAGAAATAGAATCAGTCTCAGAAAAGACATAAGAAGATTGATCTTAGGCTGATGCTCATCATGGAAACATCCTACATTAATTAACCAAACAAAAAAGTAAGCCTGGCCAAAGTGGTTCAGTGGTTGAGTGTCGACCTAAGAATCAGGAGGTCATGGTTTAACTCCTGGTCAGGGCACATGCCTGGAATTCAGGCTCCATCCCCAGTGTGGGGCAAATAAGAGGTAGCTGTTCAATGATTCTCTCTCATCATTGATGTTTCTATCTTTCTCTCCCTCTCCCTTCCTCTCTGAAATTAATAAAAATATATATTTTTAAGTTAAAAACAGGGAATAAAAAACAGAAAGCAGCAAACCCTGGGAGAAGGGAAAAACTGATCATCAGAGTTACCATATAGTTAAAATCAGATGTAAAGTTTTCAACCAAAAAAAGAAAATCACAAGACATATAAAGAATAACTAAATCAACAGAAATTGTCTCTGATAAAGACCAGAAGAAAGACATACTAGATAAAGACTTTAAAACAGCTATCATAAAGATGATCAAAGAACCAAAGGGAGATGTGAAAAAGTCAAAAAAAATAATGTATGTAAAATTTAAATATCAATAAAAAATTGAAGACCAGAAAAGAAACCAAAAAGAAATTCTTTAACTAAAAATTACAATACTTGGAATAAAAATTTCACTAGAAGAATTCACAGACAGATTTAAGCAGACAGAAGAAAGAATTATAAAATCTGAAAGTAGGGCAATTATAATTATTGAGTATTAGAGACTTTAAAAAATGATTGAAGAAATGTAAATAGAGTTCAAGGGACATATGGGACACTATCAAATAATCCAACATAATTATAGTGGGAGTCTCAGAAAGAATAGTGAAAAAGAAAGGGTAGAAAAGTTATTTGAATAAACAATGGCCATAATATTCCAAATTTGATGAAAGTCATGAATTTAAAAATCCAAGAAGCTCAACAAATTCTGAGTACAATGAACCTAAAGAGACCAACCTGAAACATATTATAGCAGGTCCTCAAATAATTTTCTTTTGTTCAAAGTTGCTTCCTTATAACATTAATGAGATGTCCATAGGAACTTAACTCTTGTATATCAATTAGCCTTTGCTAAAACTGATTTTGTTATATGTCATTTTGCTTAAAAATTGCACAATCTATTGATAATGTTAAGTGAGGACTAATTGCATGATCAAACTGTGAATGACAAAAACAAAGAGAGACTTTAGAAAGCAGCAACAAAGAAGTTGTTCATCACGTACAAGGAATCCTCAATAAGAAATCAGCAGATTTCTCTTTAGAGTGTTTGGGGGCCAGAAGGCATTGAGCTGATATATTCAAAGAAAAAATAAACTGTCAACCAAAAATTCTATATCTGAGAAAACTGTCCTTAAAAAGTGAGAAATGGAGACATTCCTAGATAAATAAAAGCTGAGGGAATTCATTACCATTAGACTGGCTTTCCAAGGAATCCTAAAGAGAGTTCATCAGGTTGAAATAAAAGGACACCAGATAGTAATTCAAAATCATTTGAATAAATAAAGATCTCAACACTTCATTTTTCATTTTCTACATGATTTAAAAAGAATGACACATGTTTTGAAAACTAGCAATTATTAGTGTAAAAGCTACTATTATTGTAATTCCACATTCTGTAACTCTGAATTTGTTTTTTTACATAATTTTAAAGAAGAATGCATTAAAACAATTATAAGTTTATGTTTTAGGACATAAATGCAAAAAATGCATATATAAATATATATATTTACATCACTAACTGAAAGAGGTGGGAACAGAGCTGTAAATGACCAAAAGATTTTTTGTTGTTGTTATTGAAATTGAAATGGTATAAATTGAGGTAGTTCTATCCAATTAATATGATTACGAGGATTAAAGAAGATTTTGCATGTAATATGTCTAACACATAGCTAGTATGTGCTAAGCATTGAGTTAATGGTAGCTATTCATTAATTTGGGGACAGTGAATATTTTTATTGATGATATAGTTATTCTGGCATTTCATAACATATCATTAAATATATATATTTTACTTTTCAGAGCTTTGTGTTTTAATGGTTTTAAGTTTGTATGACATCTGTTTGCAAAAATTAGTAGGAAATGCTCTTGTAAAGATATGATGTAGGATCTGGGATTCTATTATGCTCAGATATGATAGATGCACAGCCATTAAGCAAGAGTTGAACTTAAGGGTGAAGTGGGCATTTGGTAACTTCCTTGAAAGGTCCTGTGTAGGGTATGCTGTGGGATATTGTATCCCTGCTTGAGTTGCTAAACCAAATATGCCTCTCCTGTGATTATTTAATGAACTTGATTCATTAGATGTTTCTCTGCATGATAAGGATTAATTTAGAAAGCTGATAAACATCACATATAGAGCATATTTATTTTGAAGTGAAGCAGAGAAAATTTTTTGAAGTGAACTGATTGCAAATGTACTAATTTGAATTAGTTTTGCTTCACTTAAACCCTGTTATACTTTTTGAGATCATTAAATGTGAATAATGAGCTCATATTAATGCTCATTTGGAGGGGAATGGAATACATAAATTCAGATTTGGGCAGTCTTCACAATTTTAATTTCTTTTGGGAATTTAATTTTTGTATAAATGGAAAAAATAAAAATAAAGTCTACATTTTAACATTAAAGAATAGTCTAATAATTATTTACTTATTAACCAAAGCCTTAAAGCTCAACCTACTATAGAAATGAAACAAAATATTATTCATTTTAAATACATACGGGCTTCTATGGCCCTCTACTATAAAGTACCAAGGAGGTATAAAGGTAGTTTAAGCAAAGCAGCAGAGTAACTAACGGCATCCAATTGCACCTCATATACCTTAGCATAATGTATACAACTTGAATTTTCCTATTTTGCAATTCCAGTCTAAAATTTATAATTAATGAAGCAAATCATGAGAGGTATAAAATTCAAAATAGCTTCTTTGATGATTTTTCACAGGCAATTGTTTTTACAAGAGTTTCAGTGACATCTCATTACACTTTGAGAAATTTATTCTGGTTTGCTGGCTTTTCTAAACAATAATGAATTAAAGATTAAGCCATTCTGCTTTTAAGTAAGGGTTGTTTTTCTTTCTTGAATTGTCTTCTCATTCACATTAATAGTTTTATTTTTTCAAATGACACACAGTGTAGATGTGCTCTAAAAAACGTATATGGCAACTATTCTTTGCATATGCTATTCTTTTCACTATTGTTATATTTCATTATTAAAACCTCAATTGCTCTTGAATAGTGGGTCATCTCAATGGGAGTTCTTGATTTTGTTTTAGTGCAGAAGTGAGCAAACTATAGCCTGAGGGCCAAATCCAACCCACTGACTCTTTTTGTACAGCAAAGAATAGTCTTTATATTTTTAAATGGTTGACAAAAATTAAAATGAATCATAGTTAGTGAAAATAATGTGAAACCCAAATTTTTGTATCTATAAATAAATTTTTGAATTTAAATAAGTTAAATATTTGGGGAAATTTTTTTTTCGTTCTTTGTATATAAGTTTCACATAATATGTTTGATTTTGCATCTTATCCAGCAAGAGGTAAATACTTAATATCTGGCCCTTTACAAAGAAACTTTGCTGACCCTTGCTTTAGAGAAATGAACTGTAATTTTTATGACATAATGCTTTTTATATCTATTATTTTAAAGATTTAATAAATGAATAAATATGCATTCCATGAACAGTAATGAATTTAAAGCAAGTATACAGGCTCTTAAGTATCTAGAAATGTATTGTACTTTCATGTAATCCTCTTGTGAGAGAATATATTCATTCCATAAAGTTTCATAATATAAAATTATTTTCTAGAGACAATTTACTAGATATTATAAGATTGGACTCATTAACTTATAATCATAGATTGTTTTCTAGTTCAGAAAAATGTTTATTCTTTTTTACAACTTCATTTTCTAACTTTCCCTTGCTTCTTACTCCTGCAATTTGAGCCACATGCTGTCTATTTTTCATTTCCATTACAGTATCCTCTATATGTGCCATTCATACTTCTTTGTTAATGTGTCATTCACAGGCACTAAAATGATTTATCTAAAATACATATATGATTATTCTTCTGCAGTCTCTCTCATCAGTCCAACTGCTACATCCTTCCAGACACTTATGCTATCTTTCCAGCATGGTTTTTCATTATTCTCTGACATACACCAGTTACACACATAAAAAAAAAAAAATCCTGCAGTTTTAGACAGTTTCATGTTTTATTTTGTCTCACACTTGGAATAAGCAAATTTTTCTGAGTTGGATAAGGGGATCTCCCAGAAGAGTAGAGATGTACTCATCCTGTATGACTTTTCACAAAGAGCAGCTCTGAGTTATCTTACTCTGCACCTCTACTAAGGCCGGGGATAGTCGTAATTCTGGGAGTTTTCTCACAGTTCTGTATTGAGTTTGCATATTTCATGCATTTACAGTGCTGTATGGTTGACTTTCTCTTCTGTCTTCTCACTAAAATGAAAGTTCTTTGGAGACATGGCTGAAATTTAACTTCCTCTGCAGCCTTTTTTGCAAGCATCTCATCTTGCTCATTATATGTGCCAAATGGCAAAGTCTTTCTTTTTATCCCTACAGTTTTTTAAGTTGAAAGGTTTTCCGTAACACAGAGAGTGGTGTCTGTGGCATGCAGAATTGAATACTTTTTTCAAAAAATACATCTGCTATGGTCTGAAAGCTTGAGTTCCTCAAAATTCACATGTTGAATCCTGACTCCCAATGTGCTGGTACTTGGAGGTGGGGCCTTTTGGAGATGATTAGGGCATTAAGGCAGAGCTCTCATAAATAGGATCAGTGCCCTTATGAAAAAGACTCTGAGAGGGCTTTTTTGCTCTTCCACCATATGAGGTTGCAGAAAAAAGACACCTGTGAACCAGGAAGCTGACTGTCAACAGGCACCTAAATTTTTAAGACCTTGATCTTGGACTTCCCAGCCTCCAAAACTGTGAGAAGTAAATTTCTGTTCATCGTTTTTCAGATAAAAGCTCAGTTAGACAATATCTGAGGGGAAAAGTGGAAGCTTTATGCATTACTTGTCAAAGCAGAGTAAAATAAAATCATAAATTCATGGTAATTCTGCTATGAGTGTCATGAGTGGATAAGGTGGTAATAACTGCCTTGGCATTTATATTTTCATCCCTGAAAATCAAGGACTGTGGGATTTTGTGTGACAAATGTGTCAAGTTGATGAATTGAGAATATCTGCAGTGTTTTGTACTCATGCACTTCCACTAAGATAGACATATGAAAGAATCAAGGCTTACATTTTATTTCTTTTTACTCTTTTTGAATTTTTTCTTTGTGTCTGCCAAATTATGTTTGTTTGTTTTTTCCAGGTGATGTAAACAAAATACTTAAGAGAAGTGTGATCATTTAAAATAAAGGTTTCTAAGGATAGTAGTACATAAAAAACACATTGTTTTCTCTCTTTGAACAAATTTGCTCAATTGAAAGCATTAATGGTGAACATCATCTACTTCAGCAAATGTTTTATGAATTGGAAGAGACAATTTTGCAATATTTTGGAAGTCATTTTTTAAAAACTACTACATTACACAAATTTGTATAACTTTTTCATCAATTGTTTTCAAGCTAAATAGTTACTTAGGACAAATCACCAGACTATAATAATAAAACAATAACATATTAAAAATATTGAGATCATTTTGCCCAGAATACACTCAATTAAATATCCACTTGCCTACAAAAATAGGAATCCCACTTATTTTGATACTGTTATTATAATTGCAAGTGAAAAACATGATTATTTGCTGGAAGCTAATTCCAGCATGTCATAATAAATGCAAGAAGTCCTCAAAGGTTGATGGGCTTCTATACTCAGTAGGGTTAAATCATATTATTGCCTGCTGGGATAGCTGAAAGCATTTTCCCAAACCTAAAAATCTGCATACATTATTGCCAGCTGAAGGCAGTTCCCCCAACATGACAATGCCTACTGTATACCAAACCTTACTTTTGATATGTATATCTGCTTTGCTTTAGGGCAATTTGTGTTAATAAAAAGCTAGGGGTCCAGAGATCCAGAGAACTTGGTTACTGAAGCTAGATCTCCTCTGGCTCCCCAAAATGCCTTCCAAATTTATATTTCATGTCTAGTCTCTTTATTAATTTACTTGCAACCCTTCTAGGTGCTGAGAAACACCCCGGAATTTATGGTGCCTCGAAACAGTATGTCTGGAGAAGAAGATTTCGCCTGAGTGAAAAAACAGTCACCTGGAGAGGTAAGGAACCCGAATGATTGGAGATTAACTGCGTGTAAAGCTCATGTCAGTTTCGGAAGCCCGCAGATCCGTAAGTGCGTGAGTACGTTCTTTTTGTTTCAACCCGACTATTATGGGGAAGAATTTGGTTTAAAGGCAAAAATATCATTGTAAATTTTTTAAAAAATTAAAAATGTCAAAAGGCACTTTCTTAAATCAGGCTCAAGGAAAGAGGGCCATTGTCATATTTAACTATGTGACTTCTTGTTCAAATTGCAAAATACCTAATTCGTATTGGGGATCGAGAGTCTGTAATTTCAAAAAAGTCACCGGATCCGCCTCTGGTGTGGAGAGGCTCAAAGGCTAGAGAGATTAAAGCTGTCAGCTCTCTTGCTTTGAGACTCTTTAATGCTTTGTTTAAAAATTACTATCACACACCTTGGGACAGACAGAATTTGGAAAAAATAACTTTAAAAGCCAGTCATTACTATGGAAAGTGGAATAGGAAAAGATTCAGAATCTGTCATTTTATTTGGTTTAATGTGTTTATTGTTTCTATTAAGAATGCCTTTAATTTAATAAGAAAAGAAACGCAGCCAGATCAGTTGCTATATGTTTCCAAAACAAACAGGATGTGGGGGTGGAGAGACACGTGGTGATCCTGTAAGAGGGACGCCCACTCCCGAGAATGCTATTTAAAAGGTCTCATCTTTGCCATGTTTCTTCCTGGTTTGTAATTTAAAAGTTTTACAAAATTTAGGAATGCGTCTGGGATTTCTGTACTTGTAAAGAGAGAAAGCTGGCTTAAGACAAATGTGCACACTGTCCGATTTCAGATTTTTAAATAGTTTTGAGCTAAGTTTAACCTCTTTACGGATGATATAGAAAAACCCAAAGCTGTTTTTCCTGCAAAAGAAAGATGGCAGAGATGACAGGAAAGAAAGATACAGAAAGAAAGATACAGACTGGTTCTAAGCAATAAGATTGGTGTTTCCATAATAAAGGGCTGTTTTTAAATAATAATGGACTGCATTCCAAAGTTAAAATTAAAGCCACCAAGAAAATCAGTAAATTATCTCTGTTACAGAATTTGCCAAAGTAAATGCCTTAGATAGTAATAACTAGTATTAAAATCTCAAAATTGTTAAAACATAGACTAATAATATATTAATTATAAAGGTCTAAGTAGCCCAGGGGAAACTAATTTGGCTCCTTGCTGAAGGAGGGGTCACTTAGGCTTTTGTATACATAGACAAGAGGCCCGGTGCACAAAATTCATGCAAGGGGCGGGCCCTCAGCCCACCCTGCACGATCTCCAATCCGGGACCCCTTGGGTGATGTCTGACTGCCGGTTCAGGCCCAATCACGGGGATCGGGCCTAACCGGCAGTTGGACATCCTTCTCACAATCCTGGATAGCTGGCTTCTAATTGCTCACCTGCCTGCCTGCCTGGTCGCCCCTAACTGCCCCCCCTGCGGGCCTGATCACCCCTCACTGCCTCTGTGTGCCAGCTTGATCGCCCCTTACTGACCCCCCCTGCTGGCCAGGTTGCCCCCAACTGCCTCCTCCCTGCCAGTCTGGTTGCCCCCAACTGCCCCCACCCTGCCAGCTTGCTCACCCCTAACTGGCCCCCCCTGCCGGCCTGGTCACCTCTTACTATCCATTTTGCTGGCCTGGTTGACCCCAACCGCCCCCCTCTGCAGGTCTGGTTGACCCTAACTGCCCCCTTCTGCTGGCCTGGTTGCCCCCAAATGCCCCCCCACCAGCCTGGTCGCCCCACCGCAGCCTATTGTTCAGTCATTTGATTGTCCCTCACTAACCCCCCTGCTGGCCTGGTTGTAGGCAGCCATCTTGTGAGGGTGTGATGGTCAATTTGCATATTATCTCTTAATTATATGGGATATATATATATATCTCTCTCTCTCTATATATATAATTCATATATTTGTTTTTTTTATTGGTAATGTGTTTCTTTCCTGTGCATTCTCACATATTTTTTTCCTTGATTTTCTGTAATTTGAAAATGATAAGCTGTTTGCTTTCATTTATCCTTATTATTCTCTGAGCTTTCTAGTTCTGTGGTTTTGTGTCTGACATTAATTTTGGGAAATTTGGAGTCATTATTGCTTCAAATATTTCTTCTGCGTTTCTTTTTATTCTCCTTCTGGTATTTTGGCTATGCTACACTTTTTGCAGTTGTCCCACAGTCCATTTGTTTTGTTTTTTTGTCTTTGTTTATTTTGCTTTTCAAATTTGGTGACGTCTGCTGAGATATCCTCAAGCCTGGAGATTTTTTTCCCCTCAGTGTAAGCCCATCACAGGCACTTTTTATTTCTGTTGCAGCATTTGTATTTTTCCCACTAAGATTTCCATCTTTCTGCTTACTAGTACATTGTTTGTCCTTGCGTGTTCTCTACTTTGTCCATGAGCACTCCTGGCATATTAACTAGAGTTGTTTTAAATTACTGGTCTGATAATTTCAACATCCCAGCCATGTCTTTGCTTTGATTCCTCATATGGTGTTTTTGCCTTTTAGTATGCATAGTGATTTTTTTTCTTATTAGCCAGACATGATGTTCCAGGTAAAAGGAACCACTCTAAACAAGCCTTTAGTAGTTGTGGTGGTGAGGTTTGTGGTAGTGAGGTGTTGGAGAGGTGGAAGTGTTCTATTGTCCTATGATTAGGTCCCACTGTTTTAGTGAGCTTATTTATGCCTTCTGAATGTAAACTTCACAAGTTTCTACTATCTTTAAAAATGTATTTTTATTTTTTAAAATTCTTTATTGTTTAAAATATTACATATGTCTCCTTTTTCCCCCATTGACCTCGCCCTGGTCATTGCCCCGACCCCCTAGCACATGCCCTCCCTATTTTCTGTGTCCATTGGTTATGCTTATATGCATGCATACAAGTCCTTTGGTTGATCTCTTACCAACAACCCCCCCCCCCCCACCACCAACCCCACCTTCCCTCTGAGGTTGGATGGTCTGTTCAATGCTTCTGTGTTTCTGGATCTATTTTAGTTCATCAGTTTATGTTGTTCATTATATTCCACAAATGAGTGAGATCATGTGATATTTATCTTTCTCCGACTGGCTTATTTCACTTAGCATAATGCCGGGTTCCAACCCCAGCAGGTCCAGGGGTCCCCAAAGGTGTGGATGGAGTCGGTGAAGAAGGAATGACACGGAGACAGCGTTCAGTTGATCAGCAGCCTAGCCAGGATCTCTAGCCAGGATCTCCAGCCAAGTTCTGGTCTGGATCTCCAGCGAAGTTCTGCTGTTTATTGTCTTGTTACATCCGTATTTATCCCAGTTGATTTTAATCCTGTCAATTTCTATTACAAAGGTTAGGGCATTTCTTATCTCCATTCCAGGGAGTAAAGATTATGTAGCTTAAGCATGATTGTTTGTAGTGATTAACTACCCGCCTGGCACTTAGCTAAGGAGTTTCATCCCCTCCCTGACTTCAGGGAAAAATTCCTACCTGGGGAAACAACCTTTCTTGGAGAGGTGACCTTGGTTAAAACACACAGCGCTAAGGGGAGCAAACATATTAAGAACAGTATGCTATATACACCAGGTCCCTTGAAACATATGCTGTGCAGATGTTTCTTTCCTGCAGCGACTGTGTCAAGCAGCAAGGATGGACCGGCTTCCAGCAAATTCCCCCTTTTTTATTTTTTAAATGATAGCGCATGCAAATCAGTGGCCACCTCTCAGATTGGGCCATTTAAGTCTCGGAAGAAGAGTGGCAAGCAATGATAGTGAGCATAGCTATAAACATAGTGGATGGAGCGCAGAAGGAGCCCCATTCCTGTAGAAGGTTGCCAGCCTCTTCAGTCAAGGGATTTCAGCTGTCCTCAAGTTGTTGGTTTGATTGTCTTTGTTGGTCTGGCTAGCGGGTGGCGTCACTGGCGACAGGCTTCCCGAAGCGTCAGCAAGTTGAAGGGCTGCATCAAAGGGTCCATCAGGGCCGTGGTTGATGGTGGTGTCGATGTCCGAGGAGGAGTAAGCTGTGCCCTCTGGATCCAGCTGATATGGAAAATGGAGGGTAGTAGAAAAAGAAGAGAAAGCAAAAGAACTACAAGGCATGGAAGTGTTTAGAAAAAAGAGGGAGAAGAAAGGGAAGAAGGCAGCATCCTGACACAGCCCTTTCCTTCAGCTTCCCCTTTCCCTGTGGTCCCAGGTAGAAATGGGAAACAAGTCCTGTTGCAGTGAGAGGGCAGCTGCTGTCAGCCAGTCTCTGTCTTTACCTGGGTCCCGATCTGAGCTGGGCATGGGAAGCAGGAAGCAGCCATGGGGACAGGAGACCTTCCTCAGAAGGGGCGAGTGTTCAAGCCCCTGCACCATTGGGGAGGGGGGTCTGTGCCCCACCTTTGTTGCACCCCAAGTTTTCTCCTACTGGCCCCCGACTGTGCCTGTCTTAGGTTGCCCCACCCTGTGGAGTCTTACCCGTCGTTGACTACCAGCCATCTCTGGGCCAAGTAGGGTGATGTGAGGTTCAGTGTTGTCTCCTTGATAGCCTATGTCCCTCTGGCCTCCATGCCCAGCAACTGCCTTTGGATTCCCTCGCCTGTTGGCGGGGCTCTGGCATTGATCATAGGGAACTCAGGTTTCTTCTCTAGAGAGGGCCCAGCTTACGCCATTGGGCCAGAGACAGATCCATGGTACCAGCCACCATGAGGCTTCAACCTCAGCATGAACAGAGAGCTCAGGCAACAGCTATGGGCAATTGGATTGTAAGAAGAGGGTCCCTCTTGGCACAAGGGTAAGAGGCGCCAATACAGGACAAAGGAGAGTCCTGGAACAGGGCTTTCTCAGCCCAGGATGTCAGGCTCTTGGCACAAGACAACTCCATGTATGGGGCATATACCAAACACCCCTAGTCACGGCATAAAAGGGAGGTGCCCTTCCTGGAACAGTAGGGTAGGGAGATTCTAGAAAAGGCTGTGTTCAGGAAAGAAGGAGAAAGGCCAAAGAACCAGCAAACAAGTAGTTAGATTTTAAAAAAAGGAAAAAGGAAAGGAGATGTGGGGCAAAGCTGGGACATGTGGAAAGACAAAACGGAGGCACATGTGATCCTCCCAATGGACAGATTGTTCCAGCTCAGGTCTGCACATCTGCTGCAGACGGGCACTGGTCAGGTGTGCTATGATGAGGCAGAGATGGCGGGCGGTGAGACATAAGGTCGGACTAGACGGTCTGGAATCCACACAGGTGAGTCTGCGTCCTGTGGAAATATACAAGCATATCCTCTCCCCCAGGTTAAAAGTACATCAGGTCCCTTCCAGGCTCCTGTAAGCAAGTCTCTCCATTTGACGAGGGCTTTAGGTTTAGTTAGATCAGGGTTCCAATGCCTGTACATCGGGGAATTTCCCTCAGAATCTACATTTAGTATATTAATTACAAATTGAGCATGTTGTAGAACATGATGAGGAGAGGAATATTTAAACTCATTTTCTTGTAATTTTTTAATTTGTGTTTTTAAAGTTTGGTGAGCCCTTTCTACTATTGCTTGGCCTTGAGGATTGTAGGGTATTCCTGTAGTATGTGCGATGCCAAATGTAGAGCATAAGTTTTTAAAAGCTCTAGAGGTATAGGCAGGCCCATTGTCAGTTTTAAGTGCCCTTGGTATTCCTAGGTAGGAAAAGCATTGGAATAGATGTTGACTTACATCTTTAAAGGCTTCTCCTGTACGTGCAGAAGCAAGGATAACATGAGAAAAGGTATCAATACAAACATGCACATAGCAAAGTTTGCCAAAAGATGGGACATGAGTAATATCCATCTGCCATAAGTCACAGGGTCTAAGTCCTCTTGGATTAACTCCAGTTGCAGGGCTAGGAAAATGAGTAGGACAATGGCCACAGTCACGCACAATACTTTGAGCAGCTTCTCTAGATATGCGATAATATAGACGGAGAGCAGAAGCATTTTGATGGTGAATGGCATGAGACCGCCGGGCTTCTTCTAGAGCTGTACAAACTACTGGGCGAGTTAGTAAATCCGCCTGATAATTTCCTTCGCTTAAGGGTCCTGGTAAGCAGGAATGAGCTCTAATATGTCCAATATAGAAAGCCTTTTCTCGTTTGTGAATGCAAGTTTGTAGCTGAGTTAACAAAGAGAAAATGGCTGTTCTTCTTTGTGGGAGAGAGGCGGTCTCAATATGAGGAAATAATTTAACTATATATTGAGAGTCAGTGTACAAGTTAAAGGGAACCTGTTGCAATTGTTCAAAAGCATAAATGACTGCCAAAAGCTCTGTTCTCTGAGCTGACGTCTCTAGAGTTTGTTGAACATGGGTTATTGAGTCAATGATTGTTACTGCCCTACCATTAGAGGAACCATCTGTGAATACTAAGGAGGCAGGAGGTGATAATGGTTCTTTTGAACATTTGATAGGAAATATAAACGGATGTAGGGAGAGAAATTGCAATATAGGTGATCTTGGCAAATGATGTAAAATTTGTCCTGGGAAGTTACCTATAGCTATTTGCCACTCTTCTTCAAATTGTAATAGTGTGTCTAATTGTTCTCTTTTATAAGGTATTATTATCTCAGTAACTTCTCTTCCAAAGAGTTCGATACTGCGTCCTCTACCTTTGATAATGAGAGTGGCCACTAGGGAGGGATAGGGTGGTACAATCTTCCTAGGAGTGACAGGTAAATGTATCCATTCTAATGGTCCTTCCTGCCACAAGCATCCTGTAGGAGTATATTTAGTGGCTAGAATAATTAAGGCCCAAGATTTGGAATAATCTAGATACTGTAGTTGCTGTTTATTGATGGCCTGTTCTATTTTTGCTATAGCCTTTTCTCCTTCTACAGTTAATTGTCGGGGAGACTTAGGGTTAGAATCTCCCTTTAAAATGTCAAATAGAGGTTTTAAGTCAAGAGTGGTTATTTTTAGATATGGCCTGACCCAGTTGATATCACCTAATAGTTTCTGATAATCATTCAATGTGTTTAAATGATCTTTTCTTAATTGTAGAGGCTGATGGGTGATAGTAGAGGTATGTAATATTCTGCCTAAGTATGAAAAAGAAGGTTCAATCTGAATCTTTTCTGGGGCTATTTTTAGACCATGTTCTTCTAAAGCAAGGATGGTCTGAGTAAGAATTTCCTGTAAAGTAGCCCGATCTTTATGAGCTAGTAAAATATCATCCATATAATGAATAAGATATAGATCTGAAAATTTCTTTCTAATAACTTGCAATGCCTGATCTACAAACTTTTGACATAATGTAGGACTATTTTTCATCCCTTGTGGGAGAACCTTCCATTGGTATCTCTGATAAGGCTGTTTAAAGTTTTCTGATGGTATGCTGAATTCGAATCTTTGACAATCAGCTGGGTGAAGAGGTATAGTGAAAAAAACAATCCTGTAAGTCAATAACAACAACACAATACTCCTGTGGAATTGCCACAGGGGAGGGCAATCCAGGTTGTAAGGAGCCCATATCTTCCATGGTGGCATTTATGGCTCTTAGATCTTGCAAAAGTCTCCACTTGCCTGATTTCTTTCTTATTACAAATATGGGTGTGTTCCAGGGACTATTTGATGGCTCTATATGTCCCTCTGCTAATTGCTGATCAATTAATTGTCGGGCTGCTGATATTTTCTCAGATGTTAAGGGCCATTGCTCAACCCATACTGGTTGTGACGATTTCCAGACTATGGGATCAGCAGTCCTAAGGGCAATGGCCCCAATTACAGATCCTGTCGAGGAGTGTGAGGTATTACTTTCCTTTCCTAATCCCTTTCCTGGATTAAATCTCATGTCTAGCATCTGTGATGTTACTCTATCACTGGGACTATATAATACAACTCCCATTTGAGACAAGATATCTCTTCCCCATAATGTAAAGGGGATAGTCGTAATTACATAGGGACAGAATGTTCCTGAATGTTGATCTTCATCAGTCCAAGTTAGAATCTGAGAACTCTTTTTTACATTAGATGCCTTGCCTAGTCCTACTAGGGAAGTGGAGGTGGTGTGCGTGGGCCATGAAGAGGGCCAATCCTTCCCTGCTATGCAGGAAACATCTGCTCCTGTATCCAATAGACCTTCAATTGGTTTTCCCTGAATTTGTAAAATTTTTGTAGGTCTAGTAGCATGGATTTCTTGTATCCAAAATGCTGCATCACTAGATCCAAAGCCTCCGGCCCCTCTAGCTTCCTGGGTAACAGCTGTCCCTATTTTATGTATTGGTAACAGGATTAATTGGGCAATTCTCTGGTTGGGCTGAATCTGTATAGTTGTGGTGGGTGGGGAAAGTAAAATCTGTATTTCTCCTGTGTAGTCTGCATCAACAACTCCTGGGATGACTAAGATCCCCTGTAACGAGGTGGAGCTCCGTCCTAATATTAAACCTACAGTTCCCTCAGGCAGTGGCCCAGACACTCCTGTAGGAATGGCTGCTACTGGCGAGTCTGGGGTTAGTACTGCATGGGTGGTTGAGTGGAGGTCCAATCCTGCACTGCCTGGGGTTGCCCTGAAGAGGTCACTGACTGATCGAAATTTGCAAAGGGGTTGAAGGTTGATGCCCCTATTATTGCAGGGGCCTGGGGCTGGCCCCTTCTCAAGTTTCCCGATTGAGGTGATGGGATATAACCTCTTTGGGAGCTATTTGTAGAGTTTAAAGGCCGACCATTTTTATGGTATTTTGATCTACATTCCTTTGCCCAATGGAATCCTTTCTGACATCGGGGACAAACGGTTTTTGGAGGATTAATATTATTCCCTAATGTATTTCCAGGCTGTCGAGGAGCTTGCCATCTGGCCTGAGTATTATTATTTTTATTTGGGCATTCTCTGCTAAAGTGCCCAGATAAGCCACAAGAGTAGCAGTTCATATTTCTTTTATTACCTGTAGTATTGCTGGCTTGTCCTATAGCCTGTACATATTGAGGGTATGTCTCCCCTTTGAGAGCTGCAGCTATAGCTACACCCTGTATAAATGCTGGACTTACATCAGCACACTGTTTTATAAAATCATTTATAGTTCCTGTTCTGCGAATCGGCCTTAATAAAGCCTGACAGGTATTATTAGCATTTTCAAAAGCCAGTTGTTTGATTAGGATATCGGCTGCCTCTTTGTTATTGATTACTCTCTTGACTGCCTGCATGAGGCGAGAAAGGAAATCCTGATATGGTTCCTCGACCTTCTGTTTAACCTCTGTAAGGGTGGTGGTTTTTCCTGCTGTATAAGGTAGGGATTTCCAGGCACTTACTGCACAACTGGTTACTTTGGTAAGTGCCTCTGTGGGCATATTCATTTGCTCCTCAGCCGTGTTAAAATCACCTTCTCCTAATATCATGTCTAGGGTTATTCTTTTTCTGGTTTTTTCGCTAGTGGCTACAGCTTTCTTAGCAAGATCTTCATATTCAGTTTTCCATAATAAGTAATCGCCTCCTGAGAGACAGGATTTACAAACCTGTGACCAATCATAAGGAGTCATCCATTTACTGGCTAGGGTTTCTACCAAGGTTTGTGTGTAAGGAGCTAGAGGTCCATATTCAGAGCAGGCCAATTTTAATTCTTTAAGTACTTTGTAAGGTATAGGCTCCAAGGTGGGGTTTCTATTCCCACCAGACTCATTCTCATATGTAACTGGGAAGCAGAGTGAGAATTCAAGATCTCCATTAGCTTCAGCTTCTCTTATCGCCCTTTGAAATTTAGACATGGAGCTCATAGGAGCCACAGGACCTGGTTTAGGCTTCCTTTCTAATTTGGGGAGCCTGTTTTGAATGGGAGGGCCATTCTCCTCTCTACTGACTGGAAAGGACCAATGGTCATGTTTATGATATTTATTCTCCTCCCGATCAGTAGGCATAGCTAAATTGCTTTTAGATTGAGCTGGAGACAATGATGATGTATCCTCTCTGGGTGGAGCCGAGGGACTATTTAAATTTTGAGAAAGTTCAACCGTTTTTGCCTCTGGTGCCAAGGTTTCACAAATTGAATTCCAGAGAGAAAAGGTAACTGCCGGGACCTTCTCAGATCCATGGTAGCTGTAATAGTTCTTTAATTGCTCTCCTACTTTAGTCCAAGTTTCTAAATTAACAGTTCCATCCTCAGGAAGCCATTCACATACGTCTTCTATAAAACTTTCTGTCTGACTGGGAGTAACCTTAACTCCTCTGCTAGCAAGCATATGCGTTAAAAGATTAATACAGAGTCTTTTTTCTTTAGACTCAGTATGACCCATCCTGTCAATCTAAGTTCTGTACTAACTACCCGCTTACCCTACTTATCCTCTATGGGGGGGGTCTGAAGCATGCTACAGTGCAGTCCTATCCGTCCCAAGTACGGGGGGACTTACCTAAGGGAACCCTGTTCGGGCGCCAGATGCCGGAGTCCAACCCCAGCAGGTCCAGGGGTCCCCAAAGGCGTAGACGGAGTCGGCGAAGAAGGAAGGACACGGAGACAGCGTTCAGTTGATCAGCAGCCTAGCCAGGATCTCTAGCCAGGATCTCTAGCCAAGTTCTGGTCTGGATCTCCAGCGAAGTTCTGCTGTTTATTGTCTTGTTACATCCGTATTTATCCCAGTTGATTTTAATCCTGTCAATTTCTATTACAAAGGTTAGGGCGTTTCTTATCTCCATTCCAGGGAGTAAAGATTATGTAGCTTAAGCATGATTGTTTGTAGTGATTAACTACCCGCCTGGCACTTAGTTAAGGAGTTTCATCCCCTCCCTGACTTCAGGGAAAAATTCCTACCTGGGGAAACAACCTTTCTTGGAGAGGTGACCTTGGTTAAAACACACAGCGCTAAGGGGAGCAAACATATTAAGAACAGTATGCTATATACGCCAGGTCCCTTGAAACATATGCTGTGCAGATGTTTCTTTCCTGCAGCGACTGTGTCAAGCAGCAAGGATGGACCGGCTTCCAGCAGCATAATGCTCTCCAGGTTCATCCATGCTGTTGTAAATGGAAAGAGTTCCTTCTTTTTACAGCAGTATAGTATTCTATTGTGTAGATGTACACTAATCTGCTGATGGGCACTTAGGCTGTTTCCAAATTTTAGCTATTGTAAATTGTGCTGCTATAGGACAAAAAAAAATTTTTTAATTTATTTAGATTTTATTTTATTGTTGACAGTATCACAGATGTTCCCCAATCTCCCTCCCTTTATCCCCATCCTCCCAGTCCCTGGCCCATCCCAGGCCCTCCTCACACTATTGTCTGTGTCCATTGGTTATGCATACATGTATAGAAGAGATTAACCAAAGAATGCATATATATATATTTATAGACATAACCAACGTTTCTACTATCAGCAGCATCCTTAGGCATCTCTTCTAGCTAGATCAGCGGTTCTCAACCTGTGGGTCGCGACCCCTTTGGGGGTCGAACGACCCTTTCACAATGTCGCCTAAGACCATCGGAAAACACATATATAATTACATACTGTTTTTGTGATTAGTCACTATGCTTTAATTATGTTCAATTTGTAACAATGAAAATACATCCTGCATATCAGATATTTACATTACAATTCATAACAGTAGCAAAATTACAGTTATGAAGTAGCAACGAAAATAATTTTATGGTTGGGGGTCACCACAACATAAGGAACTGTATTAAAGGGTCGCGGCATTAGGAAGGTTGAGAACCACTGAGCTAGATAGTGTCTAAGGTGAAGCCTAATGTTTGCATGTCCTTCAAGCCCAAATATCCAGCCCTGTTTTGACTAAGTTGTCCTAATACATGTAGAGCGTGGGCTCTTGCTTCTGAACAGCCACTTAGAAATGGATTATGCGACCTGCAAGTGTGGGGGAGTCAGTTTCCTTACAAGACAACCCTAGTCAATGAAATATTCAAGGGGTGAAGGAGCTGAGTTGATAAATTCTCCCTTTTTTTTTGCTGCTCAGAGGAGATGTTTTTAGTCTATAGACAGATGTCCTTGTTGCCCAGTGAATGCACCTGCTGAAGAACCTTTGTTTTGACACTTTGTGAACTAATTGCCTACGTTGTAATACACCGTATCCAATTCTTAATATCCGTTTTTCTTTACCTCAATTCTCTTTTACTTCATCTTTCACATATTTGGGGTTTCACCTCCCAAGTAAAATGTTAACATTTTAATTCTTGCATCATCTTCTTTCTTCTAGAAAAGCTTGGCTAATACTGTCACTAAGATAATAAAATGGAAACAAAAAACAAGCAACAAAAATTCTACACCTATCAACATAGATATAGGAAAGCATTACACACACAATTTCACCTTTCTTGGTATTTGATATTTATGTATGGGTGTGGGTATATATATACACACACACATACACATACACATAACAATAAATAGCATTTGTTGAACACTATTACTCCTAGGCTCTGGCACTAAGCCAATCACATTATAGTGTAAATGTTTTTAAGAAGCTAATACTCATTATACATTGGCTCATATTCAGACAGAAATTGAGTAAAATCAGGGCTTAGCACTTTTGATTTTTCTCTTATCCTCTTCCAGCCTCAAAGCACTCTTTTTCATTAATAATCCTCATTACTCAAGTGATAGCTGGCAAGTCAGAAAGCATTTTTCTTTGGAACTTGTGATTGTGATCAAAGGGCCTCGCAGAAAAAAAGATGAATAACGCATACTGTTCCTACCTAGTATTTACCAAGGACAAAGGGCCACAGAAAGTCTGCAGTCAGGAATCATGGGTGCCAAAGAATAGCATATGCCCAACAAAGAAAAAACACTCCAGACTTTCTTTCCTGCTTCTCTATTTCTTTTTAGGGGATATCAGTTATTATGGTAGGAAAAGAGGTACCCTTGTTGTTGCTGTTTCACTAATAAAGAATTGATGTACAAAGAGATTGAACTACATGAAATGGCATTTAAAGTTTATCATCTTATTGCTTCCTAAATGTAAGCAGTGCTCATGAAAACTAATATATTAGAAAAACACTCAGTTCTAAAACATGAAAGATGTGGCAACCAGGTAATCCAAAGCAAATATGTTGCCGGAGAAATTTTAATTAATGCTCTCAGTGTTTTATATTTCTTTGCATTTTAGTGTATGTGTCTCCCTCTACTCTAGATGAACCATAAGTGAAGTCATGGAAGATATTAGGAAAATACTAGTTTCTCTCCACCCTCTGAAGTGTACTTATCTTATTGTGGAGAACGAGAATACCTTTATCCTTCATGGTACTCCCAGGATTAGAGTCACCTGTCTGTGGGGATTGAGGTTTCACCTTTTTCTTCAACTGCCACATTGAAGCTTGCCATTGTAGTTCGCGGGTTGATTTATCTGGGGAACATCGTTTGAAAACCAGTCAAACGCATCCAGAATTGGGGGGCGAGGGGGGGAAGTGTTGATAAATGGAGTAATAGCTATATTCCACATCTTTAAGTAGAACTCCCTACATATTTTAACTCTCACTTTCAGAATGTTCAAAGTTGAAGGCATAGTCATGTTTACTCTTTCTGCCCTTAAGGCTGATTCTGACATGGTTGAATACCACCCACTTTTGGGTTCAGTGAAATTCTTTTAGTGTTGGGTTCTTCACTTCCTCTTCTTCACAAAATAAACAGATATGAGCCTGTGTAGAAGTAAACTTGGTTCCTAGAACATTCCCAAACACATCCCTCTCATCCAAAGCAGAACTAGCCTCAAGTATATTTGCCACATACCTCACTCTCCTGATTAAGTTACTTGTTTGTGCCTTTAGCAGCAAATGAATGGCAAGAGAGGAATTAGAACAGAAACTCCTGAGATGCTCATCGGCTTTGTACCTCCTGATTCAGTTAGGGAAAGGAAAATAATGAAGATGTTCTGTTGTGTGCTTGGTGGCTAATTGGACTTTCTACTATCTAAATACTAATTGGTTTCTTATTCAATCTATTCACTTAAGGTGAAATACTAATTAAGTGTTTTCTCTTAATGATTTTACTAAAGATAATACAACAGCTAATGAAGGGAGAGGGGATCAGAGTTTTTAATGAATTCAAGCCAGCATATACAGGGAGTTTATAGATTTTATTCGGGCTTTTTCAGATACAGATGCCTCTTGGTTTGCACAGATTTACCATTATTAAAAATCTCTAATATTTGTAACAGGCCAAATATGCCATTATAAGACAACAGAATTATAGCAGTGATGTGTCTGAGCAAGGCTCCATCTACATCTCCCCACTGCCTTCATGCTGAGGCTCTCTCTCTCTCTCACTACATTAGTGCTTTTGAAAGCCCAGCAGTTTTGTCTTTTCTACTCTGAGTGTGAGTGTGCGTGTGTGTGAGTTCAAGTTCCTTGGGGAAACAGTCACTCTTATGAAAACTTCCTGTTTGTGGCAATTCAAAAAAGCCTTATGTTGCCAAAGACTGCTATATGACTGGACTATTTACTGATGTAGATCAAGCATGTCAAACTCGCGGCCCGAGGGCTGCATGCAGCCCGCAATGAATATTTTTGCAGCCTAACCAATATAACGGTATGTAAGAAACATTTTAATAAAAATTTCATAACTTGATTTTTACAATATCCTGTTATACATAATTATTAACTACATTTGCTAATGACTAATTACTATAATCCTGTTGCATTCATTTTCCTTACGCGCCTTCTGCTCAGGCAAACCATTTCTCTCCACTAATACTAGCACCGAGTATTTTAGCAGCTGATTGTCACGTCATTAGTCTTGGACTGACTTGTTTGGTGTGCACAGCAGGAAATATTTTGCTTTTGGAGAACAAGAAAAATAGGTTTATTTACGTTACGCTTATTACTTTGTGCAGTTATTCAGTGTCTGGTAAGTTAATGTTCAAGAAAAAATATTAATTTTTATTAAAATGTTCTATTTATGTTAACTGTAGGGAGCAGCTATAGGGTCAAGCCTCAGACTGATCTGTGGCAGGGCCACAAACAAGTCCCAGCTTGGAGGGCAGAGCCCTCCTAGCATAATTAAGCTTGACCTTATAGTCCTCCCTAGTTCCTTCCTAGGTAGCTAATGGGCTGTGGGAGATGCAGCAAGAGCTGCCAAAACAAGGTGAAACTCGCAAGAACATTGTAAACATGATGACCACGTCCCTTGTTTTGCTTTGTGTGCTCTGACTACAAAATAAAGCTTCAGCGTGCTGGCTGGGTCTCTTTGTGTCCTCATCCAGGCACAAGAGATCCACCGAGCCCCAACTGTATTTTCTTAGTCTGTCTTCTTTAGTCCTTTACCACCCCTCCTAAGGTTTACCCTGGCCATGCTGGACACAGTTTAGTTAACAATTATTCATTTATTTCAGCTCTTTGTATTTAGCATGTCTCTATTGAAATAAACCTGTTTCTACGAAAATTGAAGCTTTTTTTTTTTGTGGCCCACACAAACTTAACCCTTGTTTATCTGGCCCGTCTTAGCCTTTGAGTTTGACATGCTTGAATTGTAGATGGTGTTTACATGTGTTTTTGGAAAAAGATACTCAGGCTTTTTCAGAAGAAAAAAAAAATTTCTGGAATATTTCTTTTGGCATCTTTTGCACGATGAAATATATAATCAGAAGAGTGTGAAAGTTCTATATAACTTTTTATTTTGAAATAGTTTAAGACATAAAAGTTGAAATAGTAGTACAAAGCTTACTTGTGCATGCTTCTAACTTTGTTGTTGCAGATAAAAATGATTGATTTTTTGTACATTGATTGTATTATTTGCCAAAGTTGCTAAATTCTCTCATAAATTATAAAGATTTTAGATTCTATTGGGCTTTCTATATATAGACCAACATATGCCTTGTGAACATGAAAGTTCTGCCTCTTCATTTCATTTATAATCTCCATAACTTTATATCTTTCTCTGGATATACTGGCTGGACCTCTTAACCTTTCTTAATTCTTACCAAGAAATGGTACATTCTCTGGGTTTCCTCCCTGCTTCACTGGAAATTCATCTCATTGTCCTCTGCTTCTTCTCCTTTGTTTTTCCAGCCTTTAAATGCTGGATGTCCCAGCCATCAGACTATTGATTTTCTCTCCTCTATAACTATGTTCCTCTTAAATTCATTTCGTTTCACCACTTTAAGCACACAAGGATGCTGATGACTCTCAAGTTTACACATCTTAGTTAGTAGTTTCTTGAACTTGAGACTTGCATATAACACTATTTATTCAATTTCTCTAGCTCATATGTATATTATGTCAAATTTATCTGCTTAAAAAATAAATTCTAAGGACTGGTGAGCTGGAGCATGGGCAAGTTGACTAAATTTACAACATAAATTTAATACCTTAGATTTCATATATACTAGCTACACATGCAAAATGGTAAAGAAAAACATTACTTAGAAATTCTTTAAAAATTCAAAATATAGTTCATATATAAGAAATAAACCAAGTAAAGTGAATTCTCATTTCTGAATGTTATATATAAAATATTAGGGTTGACATAGTGTTTGAAAAATTTGGGAAAGTATTCCAATCATGTAACATGGCTCACAAAACAGCAAATTATATTCCATATGATTCAAAATAGATTAGCAACTTCTACAAAGTGATACTTGAATTTAGTCAACAGGTTAAAAAAAAGGGGGGGGGTTATGAATACCAAGTGTTTTGACAGGAAATTTAAACTTATCTATAGCCCTTAGTTTTGACAAATGGACCATTTCTTAAACTGCTACTATGAAGACAAACTGAAAACTTTGCTGCGACCTATAAAAGCTATTAAAATATGAACTGTTGTAAAATTTATAAATTCTTAAAAGAAACCTAACTTTACCAAATTAAGTAAAGGTAGTGGAAAATCCTTTCTTGTATTGATCATTTGGTGAAACAATGAGTATGTATTTGGTAAAATGACCCGTTTCTGCTAGCTAATAGCATTCCCTTTTCTTAAGAGCTTATTGTGAAAACTTTTAATTTTTATGTCTTTTGCTCTATGTTGGTGTTCAGTAACTCTGCGCTTAATATTTTTTAAATGAAAGTGCAGTAGAAAGAAACTATACCTACCTTTTGAAAGACCTACCAATCACTCTATGGCTCCTAAGCCATAACTAGTTTGTAAAAGAGTATAAACAATTCTGAATATTTGCAGTGGGTCTAATTCTGAGTATAGACTTCTTTTCCATATGTCCTGTGTTTTCCCTGGTACACTGTAAATATAAAGGTATAGCATTCTTAGAGCTATGTCCACAAGTTGGAAGCATAATGTTTCATTATAATTAAAGTTGGCTTCTTAATTGTAGAAAGGACTACACTACAATTTAGCCCAATTCGTAGTAGACAGATTAATTATACCAAAAGACTAATTACTTTTCCCATTTTGATGTTTCACATTTGTTCTGTGGATTCTGTGCCTTGTGGTAATTAAACAGTGTTCATTTTTGAGGACTAACCCTTTTCACTTATATTAGAGGCCTACACCCTGGGAAAATGTTGCTTTGCTTTATAGGCAACAATACAAAAATGCTAAACTTTTATTGTCTTTTTATTTTTAGCATGGTATTTAATTAGCTAAATAATTAAGGAGTTATTATTATGACCAAGTTTTACTTTTAAAATAAATGTTACAAAACTATCCAGTTTAAATACCAATATTGATCTAAATGTAAATAAGTCAGTTTCACAATTCATTTTAGTTAAGGTCATAAGAAACACTCTTTTCAAAACAAATAAAGGGCATCTGAACTTAAATTTCAAATTAATTTATCTAATTATCTATCATTTATGTCCATGAAGGGGGTACATTTGATAAAATGCAATGTTTAATTTGTTTGATTTAATCTTTTAAATCTTGCTTTCTTCAAAATTGCACATGTGAATGTCTCACTTTGTACTCTTTAGAAAGTTGTATCATCTTGACAGGATGCTAAACCTGTATTTATATTCTAACTATAATAATAAGGTAGTGAGATTAAATAGCTTATCTTCAAAGCGCTCAAAGGCTGTAGGTAATATGTTATCAGACACATCACAGCTTCCTTAATTTTTCTTTATTGTTTGAATTAAATAATCCCAAAATAGGATGTTGAAAATGAAAACACTTCATATTGGAAACATTATGAAAGGCTTAGTTTATGATTTTCTTAACTCTAAGATAGGATATTTGAATTTTAGGTTTATTCAAAAGTTACAGAGACATTTAATTAGAAAAAAACTCAATTAACTGAATGCATCCTCTTTTATAAAGCAGGTTGGTTGACTTTTTAGATTATTCCTTACTTAAATTTTCCCGTGTCAGGAGACAAACCCTTCCAGTGGTAAATCTACTTCCCTAAAATATATTTTTTAAATATTGAGGTGAAACTTGTCTTCATGTACATTTCACTTTTGGGCTCCCATTCTTTCCTGTAGACATATCACTCTTCGACCACAGTTTCAGGCCAATAATAGAGCACAATTGAGGCATTTTATTTAAAGAGTCAAGGCTTACAGGCCGAGTATTACCTGTGGAGGACTTGGCTTCACAGTCTCTGGGCTTTCTATAGACCAACGAATTTCAACCTTTTACACTTCATGACACACATATACTAATTACTAATATGATGCAGCACACTGCCTGACCTGGTTTGGCTCAGTGGATAGTCCAACTTATAATTGTTTCTTTTATCATTAATGTTTATGTGTGTGTATCCTCTCTAAGAAATCTTTGCTTACCCCCAAGGTAAATCTTAAAGATTTTCTCCTACATTTTCTTATAAATCTTTATAGTTTTTAATATTGAGCTGGAGGGTGCAAGTTTTATTTTTTAAACACATGTATCCAGTTATGGTAGCCTCGTTTATTGAAACTGCATTCCATCACTTATTAAATTATCTTAGGACTTTTGTTGAAAATAAATTGATATTTTTATGTATGAGTCTATTTGTGGACTGTTCTGTTCTACTGATCTATTTGCTTCTTCATATTCTGATACCACATTGTATGATTGCTGTAGGATATGAAAAGTCAGTTTCAATTGAATTTCTCTTTCATAAAGATTGTTTCAATTATTCTAGGCATTTAGCATTTCTATGTAACTTTTGGAACATGCCCATTAAAAATGAGTTGAAATTTTTATTCAGATTAGACATGTAAATTGCGTTGACATCTTTTTTTTTAAATATATTTTATTGATTTTTTACAGAGAGGAGGGGAGAGGGACAGAGAGTTAGAAACATCAATGAGAGAGAAACACCGATCAGCTGCCTCCTGCACACCTCCCACTGGGGATGTGCCCGCAACCAAGGTACATGCCCTTGACCAGAATCGAACCTGGGACCCTTGAGTCTTCAGGCCGATGCTCTATCTGCTGAGCCAAACCGGCCAGGGCTGCATTGACATCTTTTTAAAAAATATATTTTTATTAATTTCAGAGAGAAAGGGAGAAGGAGAGAGAGCTAGAAACATCAATGATTACAGAGAATCATTGATTGGCTGCCTCCAGCACGCATCATAGTGGGGATCAAACCCACAACCTGGGCATGTGCCCTGACCGGGAATTGAACCATGACCTCCTGGTTCATATATGGGTTGACACTCAACCACTGAGCCATGGCATCAGGGCTGGGTTGACATCTTAATAACATTAAGTCTTCTAACCAATAAACATGGCATATTTCTCTATTTATTTAGGTCTTTATCTTCTTTAAGCTAAGCTTTTAAGTTTTCAGAATTTTCTACATCTTTAGTAAAATTGTTATTAAATAGTTTATTTTTAATACTACTTACATTTGTTTTTCCCATTTTGTTTCCAAATGTTTGGAGCTGCAAATAGAGTAACATTTGAGTTTCTATATTGATTTTTTTATGCTCTATCCTTGGTAAATTCATTCTTAGATTTAATCTTTTTATTATGTAGTATTTAGAATTGTCTATGCAAATAATGTCATCTGTAAATACATAGTTTTACTTATTTTGAATAATCTGTCTTTTGACTAATCCATCATATTTGTCAAAGAAGCACACTCAAAAGTTTTAGATGTCACAACCAAATAAATATAAAAGGTGGAAATAGGAGGAGACAGCCAAAATCTATATTCTCTTAGTGGTTAGTTTTTCTCCCATAGACTTGCTTTCTTTCTCTGTCTATCTGGAGTTTTAGTTAGAAATTTTTTTTCTGTCAAGAATCTCTCCTGGTACCTCACCTAAATTTTACTTAAGAGCTTATAATTTGAACTATTATTTCAGACTGAGGATGCTTTCAAGGTACATTATTTAAAAGGTTATAAAATAAACAGAAAAAAATAGTCAATTCAGGTCATTAGAAACTAAAACTCTAAGTAGATAACAGTGCTTATAGTAGTATGAGTCATAATGTGTGTTATGTTTATCACTTTGTAGCAAGATTCATGTTTATTGTCAGACTAGAGGCCCAGTGTATGAATTTGTGCATGGGTGGGGGTCCCTCAGCCTGGCCAGTGATAGAGGCCTATCTGGGGGCCAGCCAGCCAGGGGGAGGGTACACAGGAGGTTTGCCGAAGGGTGGGGAGGGTCCGTGAGAGCTTGGCTGGCCAGGGGAGGTGCTGTGGGAGGTTGGCTGGCCAGCCCTCCTACTCCTCCCCAATTGGGTCCAATGGGGTGGGAGTCTGCCTGCTGGGAGAGGGGCCATGAGAGGTTGGCTGGCAGCAGGCGTTTGGCTGTGGGAACACACTGGCCACCAGGGGTCAGCTCCTGCATTGAGTGTCTGCTCCCCTGGTGGTCAGTGAGCATCATAGTGACTGGTTGTTCAGGTCATTCTGGTCGTTTGGTCATTTGCTTAGGCTTTTCTGTATATATAGTAGAGGTTCAGTGCACAAAATTCATTCACTCAGGTGTGGGGGGGTCCCTTAGTCTGGCCTGTGTCCTCTCGCAGTCTGTGAGCCCTTGGGGGATGTCCGACTGATGGCTATTGGACATCTTTAGTGCTGCCGTGGAGGTGGGAGAGGCTCTCATCACCACCGCTGCACTCGCCAGCCGTGAGCCCAGCTTCTGACTCAGTGGCCCTCCCCCTGTGGGAGCGCACTGACCACCAGGAGGCAGCTCCTGCATTGAGCGTCTTCCTGCTGGTGGTCAGTGTACATCATAGTGACCGGTCGTTCTGCCATTCAGTCAATTTGCATATTTGCCTTTTATTATATAGAATAGATAGTTCTATCAAAGTATCTAAATTTGTAACTTTAGTATTTTGTAGATAGAAGAGTATATTCTTTAATTTTTGAAAATAGAGAAATGAATTAAGGGAGTTTATCATGTTGATTTGTTGTTACTAAAAATACACAGCATATGTTCTCTTTGGGAATTTTATAACATCTCAAAAAATTTAGAGCTGAAACCCATGTGGGATCAGCAGAGGTAATTAAATTCAGCTTCTTCTTTTTTTTAATTCAGCTTCTTGGGAGAGATTTGAAATGAAATGGAAATAAAATTGCTACTTTTTATAAGGCAGGAATCTATTAACTCAACAAATAGACATTTCTATTTTGTGTATCTCAGGATAAAGTTGAGATTATGAAGCTCTGATGTAAGAACATTTGTCACAAATCAATAAAACCTATTCTACTCTGTTTTCAGCTTCCTTACATTTGGAAAATTGTGACACATAATTGTTTTGATGAACTAGAGAAGAGTGAAAATAAGTAGTTTTATTTTAATGTATTTTATGATTATAAATGACATTTCTGTGCTTCAATAAAACATGTATTTTTCTAAGAATTTTATAAAATATGTAAACATATTTCCCCAGAGGTTTAGTTTTACAGATGGAAAGTAGAATAAATAGAGACAAGTATATGATTAATGGGTTGGGAAGAAGAAAAAATGTATAATATATCTTCATTCAATCTTATATAGTAGTATTCTCTTTTGCTAATATCAATTACCCACAGTGACAAAAAGATGCACATAAAAACTGGGTTTATTCTAGGCATATAAAGTGAAATGTTTTAAACATGTGATCCTTATTCTATTGTATGGAAAACTTTAGTGAGGTCGGCAGACATTCCTTTCACAAAATAAATATTTGTTTTTTGCTTCGTTGTTGGTAGTGTTGCCATTAAAAGCTCTTTGGAAAGGGGCATCTTATCTTTTTCCTAGCAGCTTTTTAAAGACTATTTTGTCACTATTACTTTTTCTTTAAATATCAAGAGATTTATTGGAATCATAAATAGTAAAAGAAAATATTGATGTAAGATTTGTCTTATTTAAAAGGTGTAAAAGAAAGAAAACTTCACCAGCACTTTACAGACCCTAATATTAAATATCTTCTCTAATTTTTCTCAAATTCACCCCATCTGGTAATAATCCACAAACCATAATAAAAGGAAAAAAGGGGCAGGCAGAGCTGTTTCCATTGGTGATAGGGTTTCTTCTTTTAACAATCATAGTTTACCACCACCAAATTAGAATTCCGAAATATCCAGTGGCTCATAGCTGTTTCAAAGGTTTTAAATTCTTTCCATGTTACATATCTGAGGGGACATACAGATTTGTATCAAGAGCAAGACAATGTGATGTAATGAAGCAAATCCTTTGAAAGCAGAAAAATAAGTAGGCAAACACAAGGACATTTGTTTTGTGCTATTTCTCCCTAAACAGGGACCTTGATTCAAGTAATGTAAAAATTGAGGGGACAAAAAATAAAATGTAATCTCTTCTGTCTCTTGGGGCTTAATATTAGCACTTTTTATGTTCAACATCAATATAATTGACACATTCAACTCCATAAACACAATATATTCCTGCAAGTTTCCTTCTTATTTTCACAACTCACATGAATGTGTCAGTATGTCCTCAGTTAACAACATTGTTGATAGGTTCTGCATGTTTAATCGAAATGAGTATAACAAAATAAATTTTGCCATAGGCTAATTGGCATCAACAGGAGTTAAATTTCTACTTCATCTCATCAGCATTATTAAGAAAATGACACTGAGCAAAACAATGTCATTTGAAGACCAACTGCGTTTTCAACAGGTAATTAGATGAGGTATAGGAGCTGGTTTTGGTGAGAAGTAATAAAGACAGTAGGATGTAAGTCAGAAGATTGGCACTGAGGTGTCTTTGCTCACTCTCCCACAGGAATCCTGTTTTCTCCAGAGTAGGAAGGGCATGTCTAAACAATGTTATCATTTGGTTCACATTTGTAAAGTGTGGGACCACCATGTATTAAAAGGGCAGGATACATAGTGGTGGCTTCTCTTTCTCTTCTCTCTTCTACAGGATGAGATAATAAGGGCTAAGGATTGTTTCTGATGGAAAGAGGTTGAGCTCTCTCACAAGCCCACCCTGCTGTCCTACTTGGAATTAGTCTGTGGTGGTAACATGGGCACCATGTTCCAACTTGTTATCACTTGCTCTAAATCTCTAGTTCCATTCCTCCAAGGCTGGGTTAATGTTCAACTCCTAAAAGACAAAGTGTGGGGAAGCACAGAACTTGGTTGGAAAGTCTGTAAGGAGGATTCTCCGAAAGGTTGGGGGCCTCTTAGGGGGACCTTGTCAAAGATGGCAGCCCCTGCCTTGACTTTTCCAAACAAGTCCAAGCCCCCAGGTGTTTTGTTGGAATCTCTATGTTTAGTCTTCAAACCCAACCTTGTAGAAGCATGAGCTTTCTCAAGGATACTTACCCTGCTGATTGTATCTAGAGCTTAATTTTAGTTCAAACTGTTGTTACAATAAAAGCCTAACAAGGCAGGCAATTGAGGCTGTTTTGGCTTCTTATGCCAAAGAGCCCCTTAGTCTTCTATTCACAGAAATGTGTGTCAGAGTAATCTATTCATCCATCACTCAGGGTCTGCTGGTCAGTCCCAGCACATGGAGCCCTGTGTGGTGGAACCCTCGAAAACGAAGAGGAAGAAAACAAAAAGTAACTGCGCAGTAAGTCACTTGGGATTTCCAAGTTCGAGAGAATTCTTTTTCAGCTAAGGTTTCATAATGGGACAACAGTTACCCACAGAACAGCAGCAATATATCACAGTGCTGAAACAGTTATTAAAAGCAGGTGGTGCCTCTGTTGCAGAAGAATAACTAAAAAGCTTATTAAAATCTGTTATAATTTATAATCCTTGGTTCCCTGATGCTGGAACATTAGATCTTAATCTCTGGGAACAAGTGGGAAGGAATTTAAAGAGAAATCAGACCCAGGGAAAACAAGTGCCCTCATCATCATTAACTATGTGGGCTCTTGTTCGCGCTGCATTATGCCCACTTCATATTGAAGATTAAAAGCCTACAGAGCAACAGGAGGATTTACCACCGCCCCCTCCTGAAGCAGAGCCTTTCGAGCCTGTAATACCTAAAGCCCTGCCAGTGGAGGAAATATTTCCCGATCCTCCACCTCTGGTGTGGGAGAGTCTACCAACTAGATCCTCAGTTATGGGATCCTGTGTCAGACAAGCCATGTTAGAAGGAGAGCTTCTGGCTTGCCTAGTTATGAAAGATCAACAAGGCAATAGAGTTTATGAGCCGCTCACCTTTAATATCTTCAAAGAAATAAGGAAAAGTTTTAGAGAAAATGGGGCTAACAGTCCATTTACAAAAGGACTCCTTAATGCCTTGTCTGAAAATTATCACATGACTCCTTGGGACTGGCAGGTTTTGGCCAAAACAACTCTGGACGCCAGTCAGTGTTTATTATGGAGAGCAAAATATGATGAAATCTGTGAACAACAGGCTGTTTGTGGGTGTTCACCAGCCACCCGACCCAGGAGCACTCTGGGCTGCATTCTAGCTGTAAGTCCCGGGCACTATAAGACATCTTCTGAAAGATCCATGGAAAGGACTCTGATTTATTAAGTCTTGTCTAGGTTGTGCACACCTATAGATATTGTACATAGAGTGTCTCTGTTAATTGTTGTTTTGTGTCTTTATTGTCTAGTTTAATTTGTTTAAAAATAGGGCATATTTCACTTTGCTAGGCACCCCACCTACTTGTAGTAGGCTGAACCCGTGGCAGAGATAGCAGGAACTTCCCAGCAGCTGTTGAGAGTTCTTTATCTCAGGGGCACTCCCTACTCTCCCTCTCAAGGCATCAGCCACTAGAAACTCTTAGTTAGTAGAAGTTCTTGTCTGTCTACAATAGAACTTGGTCACTGATTAATGTTCTTTACTGTGCTAGGTTAGTATGAAGTAAGATTCTAAGGCTAATGTCCCAGTCCACGAATACTCATTCATTTACTGTAGGGCAGTGCTGGTGAACCGATGACACGTGTGTCAGAGGTGACACGCGAACTCATTTTTTTGGTTGATTTTTCTTTGTTAAATGGCATTTAAATATATAAAATAAATATCAAAAATATACATCTTTGTTTTACTATGGTTGCAAATATCAAAAAATTTCTATATGTGACACGGCACCAGAGTTAAGTTAGGGTTTTTCAAAATGCTAACACGCCGAGCTCAAAAGGTTCACCATCACTGCTGTAGGGTTTTTGTTGTTGTTGTTGTTTCTGTTTTTAAGATCTCTTCTTAAAGGGTGTCCCAAAATTCACGCAGGAAGTAATTTTGCTAGAAAACACAGGTTTATAATTTAAAATTGTAAATTTGTCATTGATTCATAAAGTATACAGTATAGGGTTATGTATGCAATAGCATATCGGGTAAATGGTCTCTACGGCTTTGCTGGCACATATGCACTCTTTTGTTATTGCCTGAGCAGCCGCATTTTCAAAGAAGAATGGTCCGATGATGCCTCCAGCCCAAAATCCGCACCAAACAGTGACACGTTGTGGATGCATTTGTTTCTCAACAATCACTTGTGGACTTTCTGAACCCCAAATGCGACAATTTTGTCAATTAACCAAGCCATCAAGATGAAAATGAGCATCATTGAAATTCAGCCACATTTATGCAAAACCGTCATGGAAAACTTCAATGAAAGAGTGCATATGTGCCAGAAAAGCTGTGGAGGCCATTTACCCAATATGCTATTCCATACATAACCCTATACTGTATACTTTATGAATCAATAAAAAAATTTACAATTTTTAATTATAAACTTGTGTTTTCTATAAAAATTACTTCTTGCGTGAATTTTGGGACACCATTTATATACAAGATTTCATATTATTAGGCTACTCAAAAAAAGATAAATATGGGAAATAATTATTTAAACTCCCCCAAAATTTATCCTAGAAGGCTGGAGCTATAGAAGTACCCTTGAATAGGTTGCAGAAGTGGCAGCAACAGGGTGAGGGGGTACTCTTTTTTTGTAAAAATAAAAAAAAATGATACTTTTACAACTAAAACTGTTAGAGGCCCAGGAGTTACTACAGTCCTGGGAACAAACCTCCGGGCCTGCTATCTCCCCACATACACACCCACCCTTTCTCCAGCCTCCTGAGAGTTGTCAAGGTTATGTTATCTCTGTTATGCTTCTTAAGAATGTGAGTATATTTTCCGTTGGAAAAATAAGCCTCTTTCTGAAAGTAAGAAAAAAAAGGTTTTTCCTGTATTTGCCTAAGAAGCAAAGGTTATATATATATATATATATATATATATGTGTGTGTATATATATATGTATATATATATTATTAAAATAATCATGTTATGTTAATCAGGAAGTTGATTACTTTAAATGAATAAATTGCTTAATACTGTTTAATAATAAAAATACATAACCTTTTAGTCTAATATATTTGACTACCTTCCCAGGATTTAAATTTTTAGATTTGCTTTTTCTCCTCATGAAGGACATTTTATACTTAAGGTATATGGGAAGCTCTGTCAAATAAGGAAATAATAATTATATCCTATTTCTGTATGCATATTAAATAGATTCTAATATGCTTTCATTTATAAATAATAATTATGAGTTATAATATTGTAGAATATTGTATTTTACAGAAAGGACACAATTCCATCTCATTTGCATTACTCTAGAAGTTATCTGAATTTATATAAATACTAGCAGAAAAAAAAATCAAAGGAAATAATTTTATTATAGAGCTGAATAAATAAAACAATTATATAGTTTTTATAACTTTTGTTGAACGTATTAATAATTCTTAAACTTTTTGTTTTTCAGATATAAGGAAGCATTTTTAAAGCAATTTAGTAAATTATGTATTTCTCTCCCTACCTGTCCCTCCCAATACCTCTTTTCATTCCAATTTACTACCCCTATGCGTTACCTCCCTCCTCCAATTCCTCTCTGTACTGTATGAGAGCTCATAATCAAATTTGGTTACATATCATTCCTAAACATGATCAGATTAACCTTTCTCTCAGCAGGCAGTCTGGCCTACGGTAATCTGACTAATGCTACTGTGCCTCCCATCCCTCCATGTAAGCAAAATAATGCCTCTGCTGAGGCATTCCATTGGGAAGTGTGTCAAGGAAATCATGCCCATTTGATGGTCCTAGGGGACCAACAGGTTATAGATTGGAGCCACATGGTCATTTGCAAGCCAACCATATTTACATTCTGGTACACCATGCGTCTAATGCTAGTTACATCGGTTATGCAGGCAGGCCTGAGGTTTAGGTTTAGTAAGGTGCCGGAAGCCGGTCCATCCTTGCTGCTTGACACAGTCACTGCAGGAAAGAAACATCTGCACAGCATATGTTTCAAGGGACCTGGCGTATATAGCATACTGTTCTTAATATGTTTGCTCCCCTTAGCGCTGTGTGTTTTAACCAAGGTCACCTCTCCAAGAAAGGTTGTTTCCCCAAGTAGGAATTTTTCCCTGAAGTCAGGGAGGGGATGCCTCTCCTAGAAAGGTTGTTTCCCCAGGTAGGAATTTTTCCCTGAAGTTAGGGAGGGGATGAAACTCCTTAACTAAGTGCCAGGCGGGTAGTTAATCACTTTAACTACAAACAATCATGTTTAAGCTACATAATCTTTACTCCCTGGAATGGAGATAAGAAACGCCCTAACCTTTGTAATAGAACTTGACAGGATTAAAATCAACTGGTATAAATGCGGATGTAACAAAACAATAAACAGCAGAACTTCGCTGGAGATCCAGACCAGAACTTGGCTGGAGATCCTGGCTAGAGATCCTGGCTAGGCTGCTGATCAACTGAACGCTGTCTCTGTGTCCTTCCTTCTTCGCCGACTCCGTCTACGCCTTTGGGAACCCCTGGACCCGCTGGGGTTGGACCCCGGCATCTGGCGCCCGAACAGGGTTCCCTTAGGTAAGTCTCCCCATATTTGGGACGGATAGGACTGCACCGTAGGGTGCTTCAGACCCCCCCTATAGAGGATAAGTAGGGTAAGTGGGTAGTTAGTACAGAACTTAGATTGACAAGATGGGTCATACTGAGTCTAAAGAAAAAAGACTCTGTATTAATCTTTTAACACATATGCTTGCTAGCAGAGGAGTTAAGGTTACTCCCAGTCAGACAGAAAGTTTTATAGAAGACGTATGTGAATGGCTTCCTGAGGATGGAACTGTTAATTTAGAAACTTGGACTAAAGTAGGAGAGCAATTAAAGAACTATTACAGCTACCATGGATCTGAGAAGGTCCCGGCAGTTACCTTTTCTCTCTGGAATTCAATTTGTGAAACCTTGGCACCAGAGGCAAAAACGGTTGAACTTTCTCAAAATTTAAATAGTCCCTCGGCTCCACCCAGAGAGGATACATCATCATTGTCTCCAGCTCAATCTAAAAGCAATTTAACTATGCGTAGTGATCGGGAGGAGAATAAATATCATAAACATGACCATTGGTCCTTTCCAGTCAGTAGAGAGGAGAATGGCCCTCCCATTCAAAACAGGCTCCCCAAATTAGAAAGGAAGCCTAAACCAGGTCCTGTGGCTCCTATGAGCTCCATGTCTAAATTTCAAAGGGCGATAAGAGAAGCTGAAGCTAATGGAGATCTTGAATTCTCACTCTGCTTCCCAGTTACATATGAGAATGAGTCTGGTGGGAATAGAAACCCCACCTTGGAGCCTATACCTTACAAAGTACTTAAAGAATTAAAATTGGCCTGCTCTGAATATGGACCTCTAGCTCCTTACACACAAACCTTGGTAGAAACCCTAGCCAGTAAATGGATGACTCCTTATGATTGGTCACAGGTTTGTAAATCCTGTCTCTCAGGAGGCGATTACTTATTATGGAAAACTGAATATGAAGATCTTGCTAAGAAAGCTGTAGACACTCGCGAAAAAACCAGAAAAGGAATAACCCTAGACATGATATTAGGAGAAGGTGATTTTAACACGGCTGAGGAGCAAATGAATATGCCCACAGAGGCACTTACCAAAGTAACCAGTTGTGCAGTAAGTGCCTGGAAATCCCTACCTTATACAGCAGGAGAAACAACCACCCTTACAGAGGTTAAACAGAAGGTCGAGGAACCATATCAGGATTTCCTTTCTCGCCTCATACAGGCAGTCAAGAGAGTAATCAATAACAAAGAGGCAGCCGATATCCTAATCAAACAACTGGCTTTTGAAAATGCTAATAATACCTGTCAGGCTTTATTAAGGCCGATTCGCAGAACAGGAACTATAAATGATTTTATAAAACAGTGTGCTGATGTAAGTCCAGCATTTATACAGGGTGTAGCTATAGCTGCAGCTCTCAAAGGGGAGACATACCCTCAATATGTACAGGCTATAGGACAAGCCAGCAATACTACAGGTAATAAAAGAAATATGAACTGCTACTCTTGTGGCTTATCTGGGCACTTTAGCAGAGAATGCCCAAATAAAAATAATAATACTCAGGCCAGATGGCAAGCTCCTCGACAGCCTGGAAATACATTAGGGAATAATATTAATCCTCCAAAAACCGTTTGTCCCCGATGTCAGAAAGGATTCCATTGGGCAAAGGAATGTAGATCAAAATACCATAAAAATGGTCGGCCTTTAAACTCTACAAATAGCTCCCAAGGAGGTTATATCCCATCACCTCAATCGGGAAACTTGAGAAGGGGCCAGCCCCAGGCCCCTGCAATAATAGGGGCATCAACCTTCAACCCCTTTGCAAATTTCGATCAGTCAGTGACCTCTTCAGGGCAACCCCAGGCAGTGCAGGATTGGACCTCCACTCAACCACCCATGCAGTACTAACCCCAGACTCGCCAGTAGCAGCCATTCCTACGGGAGTGTCTGGGCCACTGCCTGAGGGAACTGTAGGTTTAATATTAGGACGGAGCTCCACCTCGTTACAGGGGATCTTAGTCATCCCAGGAGTTGTTGATGCAGACTACACAGGAGAAATACAGATTTTACTTTCCCCACCCACCACAACTATACAGATTCAGCCCAACCAGAGAATTGCCCAATTAATCCTGTTACCAATACATAAAATAGGGACAGCTGTTACCCAGGAAGCTAGAGGGGCCGGAGGCTTTGGATCTAGTGATGCAGCATTTTGGATACAAGAAATCCATGCTACTAGACCTACAAAAATTTTACAAATTCAGGGAAAACCAATTGAAGGTCTATTGGATACAGGAGCAGATGTTTCCTGCATAGCAGGGAAGGATTGGCCCTCTTCATGGCCCACGCACACCACCTCCACTTGCCTAGTCCTACTAGGCAAGGCATCTAATGTAAAAAAGAGTTCTCAGATTTTAACTTGGGCTGATGAAGATCAACATTCAGGAACATTCTGTCCCTATGTAATTACGACTATCCCCTTTACATTATGGGGAAGAGATATCTTATCTCAAATGGGAGTTCTATTATATAGCCCCAGCGGTGTTTGATTTACTCCTGTTACAAAATATTACAAGAAAATGAGTTTAAATATTCCTCTCCTCATCATGTTCTACAACATGCTCAATTTGTAATTATATACTAAATGTAGATTCTGAGGGAAATTCCCCGATGTACAGGCATTGGAACCCTGATCTAACTAAACCTAAAGCCCTCGTCAAATGGAGAGACTTGCTTACAGGAGCCTGGAAGGGACCTGATGTACTTTTAACCCAGGGGAGAGGATATGCTTGTATATTTCCACAGGACGCAGACTCACCTGTGTGGATTCCAGACCGTCTAGTCCGACCTTATGTCTCACCGCCCGCCATCTCTGCCTCATCATAGCACACTTGACCAGTGCCCGTCTGCAGCAGATGTGCAGCCCTGAGCTGGAACAATCTGTCCATTGGGAGGATCACATGTGCCTCCGTTTTGTCTTTCCACATGTCCCAGCTTTGCCCCACATCTCCTTTCCTTTTTCCTTTTTTTAAAATCTAACTACTTGTTTGCTGGTTCTTTGGCCTTTCTCCTTCTTTCCTGAACACAGCGTTTTCTAGAATCTCCCTACCCTACTGTTCCAGGAAGGGCACCTCCCTTTTATGCCATGACTAGGGGTGTTTGGTATATGCCCCATACATGGAGTTGTCTTGTGCCAAGAGCCTGACATCCTGGGCTGAGAAAGCCCTGTTCCAGGACTCTCCTTTGTCCTATATTGGTGCCTCTTACCCTTGTGCCAAGAGGGACCCTCTTCTTTAAATCCAATTGCCCATAGCTGTTGCCTGAGCTCTCTGTTCATGCTGAGGTTGAAGCCGCATGGTGGCTGGTACCATGGATCTGTCTCTGGCCCAATGGCGTAAGCTGGGCCCTCTCTAGAGAAGAAACCTGAGTTCCCTATGATCAATGCCAGAGCCCCGCCAGCAGGCAAGGGGATCCCAAGGCAGTTGCTGGGCATGGAGGCCAGAGGGACATAGGCTATCAAGGAGACAAAACTGAACTTCACATCACCCTACTTGGCCCAGAGATGGCTGGTAGTCAACGACGGGTAAGACTCCACAGGGTGGGGCAACCTAAGACAGGCACAGTCAGGGGCCAGTAGGAGAAAACTTGGGGTGCAACAAAGGTGGGGCACAGACCCCCCTCCCCAATGGTGCAGGGGCTTGAACACTCGGCCCTTCTGAGGAAGGTCTCCTGTCCCCATGGCTGCTTCCTGCTTCCCATGCCCAGCTCAGATCGGGACCCAGGTAAAGACAGAGACTGGCTGACAGCAGCTGCCCTCTCACTGCAACAGGACTTGTTTCCCATTTCTACCTTGGACCACAGGGAAAGGGGCAGCTGAAGGAAAGGGCTGTGTCAGGATGCTGCATTCTTCCCTTTCTTCTCCCTCTTTTTTCTATACACTTCCGTGCCTTGTAGTTCTTTTGCTTTCTCTTCTTTTTCTACTACCCTCCATTTTCCATATCAGCTGGATCCAGAGGGCACAGCTTACTCCTCCTTGGACATCGACACCACCATCAACCACGGCCCTGATGGACCCTTTGATGCAGCCCTTCAACTTGCTGACGCTTCGGGAAGCCTGTTGCCAGTGACGCTGCCCGCTAGCCAGACCAACAAAGACAATCAAACCAACAACTTGAGGACAGCTGAAATCCCTTGACTGAAGAGGCTGGCAACCTTCTACAGGAATGGGGCTCCTTCTGCGCTCCATCCACTATGTTTATAGCTATGCTCACTATCATTGCTTGCCACTCTTCTTCCGAGACTTAAATGGCCCAATCTGAGAGATGGCCACTGATTTGCATGCGTGATCATTTAAAAAATAAAAAAGGGGGAATTTGCTGGAAGCCGGTCCATCCTTGCTGCTTGACACAGTCGCTGCAGGAAAGAAACATCTGCACAGCATATGTTTCAAGGGACCTGGCGTATATAGCATACTGTTCTTAATATGTTTGCTCCCCTTAGCGCTGTGTGTTTTAACCAAGGTCACCTCTCCAAGAAAGGTTGTTTCCCCAAGTAGGAATTTTTCCCTGAAGTCAGGGAGGGGATGAAACTCCTTAACTAAGTGGCAGGCGGGTAGTTAATCACTTTAACTACAAACAATCATGCTTAAGCTACATAATCTTTACTCCCTGGAATGGAGATAAGAAACGCCCTAACCTTTGTAATAGAAATTGACAGGATTAAAATCAACTGGTATAAATACGGATGTAACAAGACAATAAAGGGCAGAACCTCTCTCGAGATCCAGACCAGAATTTGGCTGGAGATCCTGGCTGGAGATCCTGGCTAGGCTGCTGATCAACTGAACGCTGTCTCCGTGTCCTTCCTTCTTCGCCGACCCTGTCTACGCCTTTGGGAACCCCTGGACCCGCTGGGGTTGGACCCCGGCAGGAAGGGATGAGTTCTCCATGACCTCAAGTACTAGGCTTGCCAGTTCAGAAAACTTTATGGAGATTAAGCCATGTTTTTGGCCCTTTGAAATTGTGGCGCGGTGACTACCAGAACTCCTCTGGCCACTACAGTAAATAAGATTATTTACTAATAATCTTACTGACAGTAGCCTGATTTGCACCATCACCCCCATGTCTTTGTTATGGTCCCCAATCTGCTTATAAGCCATAGTTCATCTTTTCTAGTACAGGTTGGAGAAGGAGCTCATTTTGCATCCTGTATTACCTCCCAGATTATTACTTCATTGAGCATCAGCACTTGGTACCTAGGAGACAAGCAGAAATCCTAATGCCTGTTAATCTCACCAGGAAGTAGAAAGGCTCATCAGCTATCAAAGTCTTAGAAAGAGCATTGAGCCAATTACTGCCCAAAATATTTTTGGGAATGCTCATTGCAGCCATCATCTCGGCTGTTGTTATTCTTACTATTGCCAGCAACACTGTGGTGGGCCTTTCTGAGTCTGTGCAGATGGCCACATTTGTAGACAATATGGTTTATAATGTAACAAGGGAATTCACTATACAACAACACATAGATAAAAAAATATATTAGCTAGACTACAGGCAATAGAGGCAGCCATTGAATATCTGGGGGAAAGACAGGATACCATAGCATATAGGCAAGTGCTTAACTGGGATTGGGAGCATAAGAACCTATGTGTCACCCCTTTAAAATGGAACAGTAGTCACCATCAGTAGACTGATGTTAAGAAACATCTATAAGGAGTCTTTTAGGATAACCTTAGTAAAGAAGTAAACATGTTACAAAGGCAAATTAGAGAGTCCTTACTTGCTATCAATAAACATAAAAAACAGACTATTGCTTAGAATACAGTAAAGGAGCATTTGTTGGATAGATCCCACCACATGCTTTCTTAAAATCAATTGGTACCTGATCGGACTAACCATTGCTGTCTTATAATTCTCTTTTTTTTTTCCTTATTCTACAAAATCAGTACTTGAGCAGTGAATGCACTTTGTGGACCCCGACATTCTAAAGCAGAAAGTCCCCCACCTCCCTCTGTCCTCTGCAGCCAGCAAAACAAAAAGGGAGGAGATGTGGGGAAGCACAGGACTTGGTTGGAAAGTCTGGAGGGGGGTTCTCCAAAAGGTCGGCAGCCTTTTAGGGGGACCTTGCCAAAGGCGGCAGCCCCTGCCTTGATTTTTCCAAACAAGTCCAAGCTCTAAGGTGTTTTGCTGGAATCTTTATGTTTAGTCTTTAAACCCAACCTTGTAGAAGCATGAGCTTTCTCAAGGATACTTACCCTGCTGATTGTATCTAGAGCTTAATTTTAGTTCAAGCTGTTGTTACAATAAAAGCCTAACAAGGCAGGCAATTGAGGCTGTTTTGGCTTCTTATGCCAAACAGCCCCTTAGCCTTCTCTTTCACAGAAATGTGTGTCAGAGTAATCTATTCATCCATTGCTCATGGTCTGCTGGTCAGTCCATGCAACAAAGACATCTTTTTAAATTTTTTTGAGCTTGAAATTATGTAGGTCTCAAATATTGTAGGACAAAGTTGCATAGTATAGTCAGGCTCATTAATATTCTATGCACTGAGTTACATTACTTCAGCCTGTCTCTCATTTGATAGCAATTATACGTTCTGCAAAATATATGTGCTTGAAAAAACAGGTAGACATATGCTATTGTGGTCTGAGGTATAATATTCAGAAAATTATGGATTTCCTGGCCCTAATATTTAATAGCCTCATAATTTAACTCTTTGTTCTTGCATTAAAAACCACAGAGTTTTATTTTAAACAACTTCCTTTTTATTCTTACATAGGTTCTTTTTTATACATATTTTTATTGATTTCAGAGAGGAAAGGGGAGAGGGAGAGAGAGTTAGAAATATCAATGATGAGAGAGAAACATTGATTAGCTGCTTCCTGCACATCCCACACTGAGGATTGAGACTGGTAATCAAACTGTGACCTCCTGGTTCATAGGTTGATGCTCAACCACTGAGTCATGCAGGCTGGGCTATGTAGTTAACTTTTATAGCGTGAACTTTTGGTTTTGTTTCCTTCATTCCTTTGCTTTTTAAATTAAACTTAAAGGCAGTGCCACATTATATAGCCATATTATGTCTCCATCTTCACTCAACAGAAATTACTTGTACATGGCAATGCCAACTGTCTGAATCTCTGAATTAGTGAGATATCTATGATGGATGCAAAGTAATTCCCCGTGGAGCAAATCAATTATCATCTGTTGTGTATCTTGAGTTTAAATCAACTTATTTGTCTAAGATTCCTGGTTAAGAAAGATGGGTTCATTAAGAAAATTGTAAAATAAATTAAGGTAGCAGATCCTATTAGGAGAGAAATGCCTACAAGACTCACTCTGTTTTAATGAAAATATTTTCTATTTGACAGCCCAGTTCGAGCAGAAAATGATAATCTTATAGCAAAGAAGAACTAAATGTGGATGAGCATTTGATAGAGTAGGTAGTTAGACAGGCATGAGCAGAGCAGGGATGATAGGCCAGTTACAGAATGTCACCAGGGCAGAAAGTTCCCAGTGTCTAGCAACAGACAAAACTAGGGAATACAAATATTATAGGCTAGGACCTTATTCCTACATGGACCTTTTCTTCCCTAGCATGTCTCTAGTCATATCGTTTAGACCCCCTTAGAGGAGAAATGAGAAGCCAGATAATAGATTCATTGGACTCTCATACAAGCCTTTGCATGACCACTCCCTTAAGCATTAAGCCATCATGACAGTGAGGTTCTGATCAGCATCAAATAATCTTCGGAACAAAGTCTTGGCTCTGTTGACCACAGAGGCAGAGTTTGATAATATCTAGACCTCAGTTGTGTTTCAGCTTCAGTCCCAGAGAAGCAGCAAAACCAGACAAAGGGATTCCATGGCTGACATTAGGACCAGAGGCAATGATTAATGACACCTTATCCTAGCACCAACCAATCAGTAGGGATCATGACCCTGAAAGGACACACCTGGAAGAGAATTAATATTCTATTGAGATCCTCCCCTGAGACCTCCCCTAAAATCTCTGCCTTTGGAAAACAGATAAAAACCCTTAGGGCATGGGACCCAGTGCATATGCTCTCCCTCCCGTTATGCGCCCACCTTCTCTCAGAGGCCCATACCTTTGATTTCTTTCTCCTAAGCTCCACGTGTCCTTCTTTTGCCTCTGTAATTTGTTTCCTGAGTCCACACAGTCCAACTGGCTCACTTCTTCTACCTCTGTAACTTTCTAAATAAACTTCCTGGGTTAGAGTTCTGTGGTCTGAATTCATTCTTAGCTGAACTCAAGAACTGAGGTCTAACTCCTCTGCTAACATGCTCACATCAGCTTTCTAATAATTCACTATAGTACAGTTTTGTTGATTTACAATAATGGGCTTTGTCATAAAGAAAACCATTTTTGCTCTCAACTTTCCCACTCCTATAAAATGAATTTGTTTTCTGATAAAGTATAAATAGGACTTTGGCCAATATTAGTGAGGGTTAAAAGAAATTGAATATTCAATTTCTCTTCTTTCCACAGAAAATATTTCCACTTGAAGTTGTGAGTAAAAAGACTATTATATAAACTAAAATAACAATAGTTGTACATTATGAGTGTTAACTGAACTGTAGGGTATCCTCATCGGGTAACTCTTATATAATAATACCAGAGATAAGGATTTTAGTGGACTTTTTCCTGAAAAATGTTATAAGGGCAATGTTAACACAGAACTGTCTAGTGTTTAGCCAAGTTTTATGTTAGAAAGAGGTGAGCTTTTCTGATTATGTTTTCCTCCGAGAGAGCAGGGAGTGGGGGAGGAAAATAGAATAAGTTTTCTTTTGAGTGGTAAGAAGAGCTACAACACTTTATTTTCATAAATGTTTTCATCTAAAATTTCCACAAAGTCCTATTTAGAAATGTAAAGTGCCACTGCCCTGTCTGCTTGAGTTGTTCAGGCATCCTCACTAACTAGCAGGCCTCCTTCTGAGTGGGTAAATCCCTAGCTGACTGTCTTTAAAGAAATTCTTGGAGGCAGAGATAATCAGCCACTGGAGAATCCATCAGGGAAAGAAAAACAAAGAGCAACCTCATAAAGAGTAAAAAACACTCTTGATAATATATAAACATAGCATATGGTTTCTGACACTGGATTTAGTTACGAGCATTATAGTTCAGTGGTTGAGAAAGAGGACTAGAACATGTTATCTGCTTTTGAATTTTTGTTCTGCAATTGACCAGCCATATGACCTGGGACAAGATACATAGTTTCACTGTGTGTCCATTTTCTTACCTGTCAGGTAAGACTAAAAATATCTACTTTACTATAGGAGCTTTAAATGTGTGGGAGCTTTAAATGTGGGAGCTTTAAATGTGTCAATATGTAGCATACTTAGAAAGTCCCTGACAGATAAAAGGTGCCTTGTAAATATTATTATAATTATTATGAACATGACTGTAACTGAACTTTATAAATGGTATGCTCATAAAGAAGGAAACTGGAGAGAAAATTATTCCCTTTGTTTTACCTCAAAAATAAAGATAAGAGATATATCTCCTCCCTCCCACAGACAGTATAATACTTACATTGACAAACTAATAGAAGTATATTTAATATTATAATGTATTAAATATTAATTATTAAATATGTACTTATTAAGTATTATACCTATCTCTCCTGAAATTTCTTAGAAAAGGAGATGCTTATGTGCATTTTAATACCTGTTTTTAGTTTCACAAACTGTTGGTCACAAAGAGGTGAAATATGCCCCAGGTGTGTGATGTGAAATTCACAGGAATAAGATTTTGCAGCCTAATTAATTGTCTTTAAATAGGTTGTGCCTTGCCCTGGCTGGTTTGGCTCAGTGGATAGAGCGTCGGCCTGTGGACTGAAGGGTCCCAGGTTCGATTCCAGTCAAGGGCATGTACCTTGGTTGCGGGCACATCCCCAGTGGGAGGTGTGCAGGAGGTGGCTGATCGATGTTTCTCACTCATCGATGTTTCTAACTCTCTATCCCTCTCCCTTCCTCTCTGTAAAAAAAATCAATAAAAATATATTTTAAAAAATAAAATAAAAATAAATAGGTTCTGTCATCTCATTAGGCATACACACTTGGGTAACATGATCATATACAAAGTGGTTCAATTGAGACAGATGCCAACAACACAATAGTAATGATTATGAAAATAAATAATAAAACTCTAATTTTTCTTTTGCTTTTATGAAGGAATATGTTTCTATCAGTAAAGACACATATGTAGTATCTAAACATATCCTCTGGAGTTTTGAGGGCTTAAGATATACAAATATAATAGTAGCAGCATCCAAGAACATTGACCAGCTAATAATTTTACTTGGATAAGTGAGATTCTAATAAGGATGCTTGAAGATATCACTCTATGTAAAAGCTTAATATGCAAAGTGTTCCCTTGGGAGTTCGACCAATTGGGAGTTCAATTGGTCACTATGACGTGAGCTGACCACCAGGGGGTAGTGCAGAACGAAGGAATGCTCCAGCCAGCAGCTGGAAGCCAGGGAAGCTGCTAGGGACCCTACCCGTGCACAAATTTCATGCACTGGGCTTCTAGTTTTATTATCTTATAGCTATATATAAAAGTTTATCTGGTTGTTTATCTTATAACATTATGTTTCTGCATTTGAATCTCTGATACTGAATAATTGTAACTTTAGCAATTATATAGCATATACTATGGAGGGGTTTCTCACGTTTATTCCTCATCCTGCAGTCTACAGTTCAGTTATATAGTCAGTTAACTTCCAACATTTATTTATCTAAGAATGTGAATATAGAACAATTAAATAGAAAAGCTGAAGTTTTCCTCTCTTTTAACCTGCTGCTACCTTTAACAGAAACCTCATAGTCACAGACAACACTAAGGTGTTACTAGAGGGTAAGAGGGATTAAAGAGGCAGTAGAAGAGAGTAAAGGGGATCAAATAAATGGTGATAGAAGGAAACTTGACTTTGGTTGGTTAACACACAATGCAATACACAAATGATGCATCATAAAATTATGTACTTCAAACCTATATAATCTTTTGTGTTGTTAATCCTCACCCCAGGATATTTTTTCCATTGTTTTTAGAGAGAATAGAAGGGACAGAGGGAGAGGTGGAGAGAGAGAGAGACAGACAGAAAGAGAGAGAAACATCTATGTGAGAGAGTAAGAGACACATCGATTAGCTGCCTCCTGTAGGAGTCTCTACCAGGGTCGCGTATCAAACCTACAACCCAGGTATGTGCCCTTGATTGGGAATAAAATCTGAGACCTTCCTGTGCATAGGTCAATGCTCTAACCACTGAGTTACCTGCCATGGCTTGAAACCTATATAATCTTGTTAGTCAGTGTCACCCAATAAATTTAATAGAATTAAAAAGAAATACTAATTTTTCTTTATTCTAATTACTTATTATTTTAAGTTATAAATGTTACAATTCATTACATCATTTATATATTTCAAAAAAATAATATAGAGAAAAGATTAAGAGGCCATTTCAAACTAAATGAATTTCTCTTGCTAATAAACAGCATTACTTACTCATGGACTATAGCCTTCTAAGACTTTTTATAACATTTATGTAAGTATATTTATATGTACTTAAATGAATTCATTGTCTTCATTATGTGCTGGGCCTTTACTTTGTAGCATCACTTTGTCTAGTCAATAAGTTCCTGATAGGACTTAAAGTTCTAACTCATTCTTTTGAACCACTGCATAGTATTTTATAATTGTTAAATTTGTTTAATAACCTCTACTGGTAAATGTTGATGTTGTTAACAGTTTTTAAAATTATAAATCATGTTTTAATATTCAAAGAAAAATATAAAATAAATGCTCAATATGACATATAACCATAAAAATATCAATTAAAAATATATATTGCTTCACACACATCAGCTTGGCAACAATAAAAAATTCTACCCACTTTAAATATGAATGAAGATGTGGAGAAATGGTGGTAGTTGTAAATGGTAAATTAGAATAACTTTGCTAGAGAAATATTGTGTTACCTCCTGTTTCTTCCTTAACTTGGTGAACTTCTATTAATTCTTTCCATCATATCTCTAACTTCCCTACCTCAGAAAACCTTTTTCTTACCTTTCAAACTAGATGAATTTCCTTTGTCATGTACTTTCAGAGAATTGCAGACTTTCTCATGGAAAACTCAGACTTTCCTTCTAGGTTTTGCTCAATTAATTATACTTTAAGTAGTGTGATTATTTGAAAAACTCTATTCCACTAAACTGTGAAGTTCATGATATAAAAGACTGCCTTTCTTTTCTGCGTTGATCACAGTGTTTTTCTACCAGTAAGTACAAATATTTGTTGGATGAATGAAAGATTCTGCTTCATGCCATTGAGTATTTGTGGTCACATCAGTTGAGTGAGTCAAGTTTAAACAGACAGCTCTCAGAAGACAGAGAGCTGATCTGAGTTAATGTTTTTTGTTCCAGGCAATTGAAACCTGTGGTATACCAGAACTCTGGGCAGTTAGCACTAAGCTGAACTTGTAAAGCATGTTGGTTACATGCCTGGATGCCTAAGGTCTTTAGATCAAGGAAACTATCCTGTAGGACAAAAAAAAAGGAAGGAAGGAAGGAAGGAAGGAAGGAAGGAAGGAAGGAAGGAAGGAAGGAAGGAGGGAGAGAAGGAAGGAGAGAGAGAGAGAGAGAGAGAGAGAGAGAGAGAGAGAGAGAGAAGGAAAGAATGAAAGAATGAAAGAAAGAAAGAAAGAAAGAAGGAAAGAAAGAAAGAAAGAAAGAAACAAAGAAAGAAACAAAGAAAGAAACAAAGAAAGAAAGGAAGAATAGCAGCAGGCCTGCCAAAAGAAGCAGAAAAACAGATCATGTGTTCCCTGAGAAAAAGTAGCTTCACTTTCTGATTTTCCTATTCCCAGCTCTAGTCCCTTGAGCAATATTAGCTGCATTTATGTTCTCTGAAATTTCCCTGTTTGCGCATGTCATGAAATCCCCATTGAGAATAATTCTGTTTGAGAACCAAACATGCTTTGACTTTACCAGTTCTTATTCCAATTTTTCAATATAAAAATTATCGTATAAAAGAAAACAAAGGAATAAATATAAGCAAATTATTTCTAGCAAAATAGCACCAAAAACTATTTGTAGACCAAAAACTATTTGTGAATAAATATGTCTAAGACAATATTTTTCTAGCATAAGACATAGCAGAGTTCATTTAAGAATGAATCAGAATAGACTTTTGAAAAAAAACAGTAGAAAGAAAATTATGCTTTTCAATAAGTTCTTCATTTTAGCATGGTTTACAACTACCCCATACATGTATTTAAATTTTTCTGACATGCATTTGACATTTCTTTAGAACTCAATATTTTCAGTGAAATATTATTTTGATTTTGCTGCTGATGATACTCAACTGTTTATCTCTCTCCAAATGTACCCAGAGCACCCTTCGATCGTGTCTCCTACTGAGCACAAAATATGCTAATACAGTCATTAGTGTTTCTAATTTAAATCCATTAAGAAGAGGAAGATAATATTGAAGATGTTAACAATTTGCAAAATAACCTAATTTATATGCATTTTCTACTCTGTTTCTCAACTATAGCTATGTTGGCAGAGCACTAAAATCAATTTCAACTGTTCTCTCAAAATATCCTGAGACCATTTAAAGCAGAAAGACACATGTGATTCAACTATTCTGTAGTGATAAAAGAAAAAATATTGGCAGTTTCCCACCAAATTAATATATAAAAGATGTATATATATACAATATATATACTCATGTATAAAAGAGTGCTCCCTCTCCTTCCTGAGTTCTCTTAAATCACTATCCAAAGTTATTTCTTTCATTTGCACCATATTTATTTGCATTATATTCACTCCAGTGACTTTGTTTAGATTATATGTTTTCTTTGTCAAAACATTTTTGGAAATGTTGACAGTTGTCAGAAATAAATAGGATCTTAAAGATTTTTCAGTTTTTCATTCATGTGAATAATAGGTCATAGAAAATGTACAGAAGTGAATAAAACGCAATATGCTCTAGGATTGTGAGTTTTTGGAAGCAAGAATTAGAAAAAAATAAAGCATTACCTATGATAGGCATTGGTTTGTCCATGTTATCACCTTATGTTGAGAGCTATGGTTCTTGACCCTGAAAGCAATCCAGAAGATTTACAAAATCAACAAGTTTGAAAATCTTGTTGCAAACTGAGGATTCTACCCTTAAAAATATTGCTTTGAATGACCTTGGAGAAAATTGCGTATGCTCTCCAGTCTTATTTATTTTCTAGAATAAAATATTTGTTATTGAGACTGGATTATTTTTTAAATTGCCTGTGTATAGATGAATGCACCTGGCATTTCATTTGGCTATGTCTTATACTGCCTCAACTTAGGATATATGTAGAATTCTTTCTATGTTCCACATGAAAATGTATTATGATGTTTATGTGATATTTGAATGAGTCAAAGGCAGCTTTATTTTGATTTTACTTTAACATAAGAATTATTCCCCTTCCAAAATATACTCAAACCCATACTGGGTCATCAAATAACTCACCATGACATTGAAAACTATGCAGCTTTTTTCTTGTTTCTGGCATAAAATTCTAAATAAGATGACTTTTATACCATCCTAATTCTTAATTCTTTTGAAATATTATGCATTTGACACCTAAGTGAATTTTTAAAACACTTTAAAAACATCAGAAATTATTTCTCTTTAGCAATAAAAATAGATATGTCAAAAGCAGAAAAATATTTTCTAACATAAAAATATATAATTATTATGTTATCTTCTCCTAGCGCACTTAATCAATCTACACTAGGTAACATTTTGGTTCAGATTGGATATGACCACACAAGTTTTGAGATTAGAGGGAAGTAGAGTCCCCAAGAAGGTAATGAGAAGAGATGCAGGGGGAAGAGGGGAGGAGGGCTATGTATTTCATTTCATATGGCCTGAATTCTTATACAGAATGCCATTTATTTCACCCATAGAACATCTACATCTCTCAATCGCATAAGGTCAGTTCTGCTACTGTGTCAATGCCCCGGGCCAGATGTGTTCTCCCACTCTTTTCCAAATGATGTGCACCCCACACCCACATACCTAGAAAGGGGAAGACTGTCACAGGTGACAATGGCATGGCAAACATTGTGATTTGGCACCTGGCATTCAGGTGAATGAATGTGTGTATACTTTTATATATAAAATAAAAATTATTCTGTATATTCTGTTTATTAAAAAATAAAGTCTACCTATCCTATGACTTCAACTCAAATATCATCTTCTCTATAAAAATATCTATGAATGCCTGGGTGTCAACATAAAAAACAATAGCTTGATATTATATGCTAAGCATTTTCATAAGCACCTTTCAAATATTGACTTACTTCTTATCTAAAACTTAGATCTTCCTTTTGCAGATGCGAGTGTGGAAGCTTTCAGAAGCCAAGTATTTTGCTCTGAGTCTCATAATGAGAAATGTTAAAGTTGGAAGCAGAATTCAAAGTGCCCAGAATATGTATGCTTAATTCTCAAATATAGAGGCCCTCGTTTTCTTTGAAGTTTTGTGGTACCTAGTAATTTATACTTTTAGTATATTTTAATTTGTAACATTACTTATCTTCTCATAGATACACATCCTACTTTACACAATAAAATTCATGTTTCTAGAGCATAAGATCACAAAGAATTATCCTATATAATAAAGAGCTAATATGCAAATGGTCATCACGCCCTCACGCCCTTGTGCCCTCACGCCGGGGACCAGGGACCTGAGGCTGCACCCCCTGCCTGGTGCCGCTGCCCTGCAGGGCTTGACAGGGGTGGGGCTGGCTGGGTCTGGGTCTTGTGCGATTTCAAGGCACGCGCGGGTGGGTAGGGACTTGACTCTGGGTCCCATGGTGTGCCCCTGACTCAGACAGGAGGGAGATTTTCATATACATTTTACTAATTTTCTTTCATCTCTGACACTTCTATTATAGAGAAAGGGCAAATAGCAATATTAAAATATTTCCTCTAATTAATTCCCTTTTAATGTGCGTGAATTTCGTGCACCAGGCCACTAGTACAATAATAATACTGAAACAAGCTGCTCCTTAGAGTAATGATGGTAAAGGAAAATCTCAGGAATCTGAAGGTAGCTGATCTCCCTCCTGAACATTTCAGTAATTTAGACCAAAGTTTCTCAAACTTGGTGCTGTTGTGATTTTGAACTGGATAATTCTTTATTGTGTGGTGCTGGTCTGTGCACCATCCAGACTAGTGACAAAATGCCTCCAGACATTACTGAATATTTCATGGGGCACAAAATTACTCCAGCTGAAACTACTGCTTTAGAGATTTCTTGTCTATTTTATGGAAATTGCTTTCTTTATAAATTCTGCCTTTGCCATAATTTGATCAAGTCCAGCCTTCTAGAGAAACATGCATTCATGAACCATTTCAAGACATCTTTCAAAACCTCCTTTAGTCTTACCCCTGCTTAAGGTCAAACATAAATCATTACTTTAACATTTTTAAAAGGGATTATATTTTCATAACTTTTAAATTTTTCCTCCCCTGCTTTTAAAGCTCTCCAGATTGTCCAATATTATTATACAATAGTAATTGCTGGACACCTGTTTTCTGTCATTGGAATATTTTAATTCTATATCTGCAAAAATGTTACATTAATTTTATTTTTATCTCTGATCTTATGATATTTAGTCTAATCTACTTTTTATTCAGAAGTATTTTTGATCTTGACTATTTTATTATTGGAGATTTGAAATAACTTTGTAGATTAATATATCAATGGAGAAAATAGTTGTTTTCTCTACAAAAATACTTAACTTTTTTTCTGTAAGTGATAAATTCAATTGTTTATTATTTTAAGTGATTTCTTTTAAGATATACCTTTTTTTTTTCTTGAGTTATCCTTTCATTTTCAATGACCTGCATGACACACAATGAGTGAATGAAGATTTGAACTTAGGGTGATGGCTGTCTGTGGATTTGAAATGACTGTGTGAATTTAGTAAGTTCTATAAGACCTAAAATTAAAATGCACATACAGGATATGGTTTACCATTTTAAATAAACACAGCAGATGGGTTATTTGGGGAACTCCTCATGAGTTCAGTATTAAAGAATGTTATGGGTCATATTTGACTTATGTCATTCAGAATAACTATAATAGAAGCCAAACCCAGAGGGATTTTTGAGAAAAAGCTGAATCATCTAAGAAAATAGAAGTAATGTTCCAAGGATAAGCTATAAATTAATTGGACATTTCTTCATGAAGAGGAAAGAATGAGTGAAATGGTAACAAAAAGTTAATAGGTTTAAGGAGATTCAAAAGGCAGAAGGAAACATTTAGGGGATGATAGAGGTGTTTTATATCTTGACTAAAGACCTGGTGTATGAAATTCATGCACTCAGGGGGGTCACTCAGCCCAGCCTGTGCCCTTTCGCAGTCCTGGAGCCCTCTGGGGATGTCTGACTGCCAGTTTAGGCCCTGCAGGATCAGGCCTAAACTGGCAGTTAGACATTCCTCTCACAATTCGGAACTGCTGACTCCTAATCACTGGCCTGCCTCCCTGCCTGATAGCCCCTAACCAGTCTGTCTGCCTGCCTGATTGCCCCTAACCACTTGCCTGCCTGCCTGATCATCCCTAACCGCCTCTGCCTGCCTTCCTGATCACCCCTAACCACTTTGCCTGCCTGCTTGATCACCCCTAACCACTCTGCCTGCCTGCTTGATCACCCCTAAACCGCCCCTGCCTAGGCTCCTGCCGCCATGGCTTGGTTTGGAAGGATGTCCGAAATGTTGTTGGGCTGTCTGACCTAATTAGCATATTATGCTTTTATTATTATAGACTAGAGGCCTGGTGCACAAAAATTTGTGCACTCGGTGGGGCGGGGGAGTGGTCCCTCAGTCTGGCCTGTGCCCTCTCGCAGTCTGGGACCCCTTTGGGGATGACCACATGCTCCCCGGGGGATTGGGTCTAAGCTGGCAATCAGACATCCCTCTGTCAGCCAGGGAGCCCTTGGGGGATGTCCACTTGCCAGTGGGGAGCAGGCGTAAGCTGCAGTCTGACATCCTTAGTGCTGCTGAGGAGGCAGGAGAGGCTCCCACCACCACCGCTGTACTGGCAGCCATCAGCCTGGCTTGTGGCTGAGCAGAGCTCCTGCATTGAGCATCTGCCCCCGGTGGTCAGTGTGTGTTATAATCCCCAGTCATTCCCAGTCTTTCTGCTGTTAGGGTCAGTTTGCATATTACCCTTTTATTATATAGGATTGTGGCAGTGGTTACAAGACAGTAAACAGATCTCAAAATTCCTCACACTCAGCATTTCATTGTATGTATATTATACCTAAAGAGGTGGGAGAGGGGACAGAAACAATGGTTTCAAAACAATCATGTTAGGTAGTTGGAGTTGGAAGCACTGGCTCCAGGTGTGTCTATTTTGATCTCAGATGTTGACTCAACTAGGTGTGTCAGTAGGATGGCATCTACTGCTAAATGGGACTTTTCATAAAAAAATGCCAAATAAACATTATTATTTTCAGTTCTCTTGTACTTGGAAATATGTCCTGTAATGATTCCAGGTGAGGACCTTAAAAGTCTGTGACTGATATTTTTTAAGTGTTTCAGAAAAGAAATGTTTTAAATTATTGGGTAAACATTGTTGTGTAATATATAGTAAATGTATATGGAGGTTTTGATTTGCTTAGTATTTCAATGTCAGACATTTCCTAATCATCATTTAATATTCAATTTCTATAATCTTTCTGCTACTACATTACAGTTCCATTAGCAATATAAGAGTGAGGCAAAATGCTAATAAAAATTAATTTCAGATTAACTCATCGCCATAGTAACCAGATGAGATTGTAAAATTTCATCATAATTTGTTTTGCAGAGCATTGCCTTAGAACATCTTGTACGCCAGTTATATAGTTATACTTAGACAACAACTTTCTAAAAATATTTGTATTGATTTTTAGAGAGAGAGGAAAAGAGGGGGGGAGAAATATTGATCCTGACACCTGGACATGTGCCCTGACCAGGAATTGAACTGGCAACCTGCCAGTGTATAGGACAACATGAGCTACACCAGCCAGGGCTTAGTCACATCTTTGATGTAAAAAACATGAAGAATTTTATATTCTTCCTTTTTAAGAAAATGTAATTTCAATTTAAAGTTGTTTTAATTTTATGAAAGCCCACTACTTTTAATAAAAATTTTAGAATTAATTATTTTTATGGACAGTTGATTTTTATATGTGTATTCTATGACTTTGATTATTTTATAATTTTTTAAAAAAATTTCAATTATAGTTTAAATTTAATATTATTCTGTCTTAGTTTCAGATGTACAGCAAAATGGTTAGATGACCACTTCTTTCTGATTTTTCTGACAAATGGAGGTACACTGATAGTATTAGCTATCAGTGAATTTTTCTTAAAGTACAAAATCTGTAATTCTGTCATCTTGAAACTGCTATAGTTACTATTTTGTAAACTTTGCTAACACTTGTATCATTGTATATTTCTGGTTTTATCTGTGCACTTATGTATTATATGTTTATATGTATCTGTATATATATATATATATATATATATATATATATATATATACACACACACTTATGTATATATACATATGCATTATACATTCATACAGGGAAATGAATTCATGCTCAGATTGTATTACCTGCTCTTTTCACATAATTCTATATTGTAACAGCTCCTATAAGCACAGATTAATTTTTATAGACTTTGCCTTGTCTCCTAAAATTTTACACTGCTTGATTTTATGGAAAGATTATTCCTGTGGATAATGTTAGTTAGGGATTGACCCTGGTAACTACTATTGAATAAAGACAAGAAACATAGAGATAAAAAAATTAAATGGTCATTTATATAAAATGCTTCAGAAAGATATTTAAATTAAAGACCAAGTTTATTAGATTTGGTATTCAAGGGATCACAGGTAAATGAGCTTTAAAAATAATTTCATAAGTGTGACAGAGCAACCAGATTTCATACTGTTAATGAGTTATCTGCAAAAAAATGTGATTGGCTTGATAAAAACCCATCTTTTGAATTTAATTTCTGCAGTGTTAGAGACCTGCAGTGCTAGGATAATAATGGTATTCCCTGTTTACCCAACCCATAACTCACCTGATGATGTTTACCTTGTACCTGTTTTGGTTGCTAGTGTCCCACATGGATGAAAATGACAACCCCGTATCAGCAAGACAATATATCTAAGAAATTTGTATGTTGGGTATATTGAAAACTGATGAGAAAGAATAGGAAATAATTTGTATATATTCTCGGAGGTAGATATTTATTCCAGTTTCTGATTCTCTATATTTTCCCCAGTAAATTGAAATAGACTGGCGTAAGTATGAATCCTAGAACGATGCTAGAGAACAATGCAAGAGAGCTTTCAGTGAAAAATGTTGTAATGTTATACATTTACCTTTACTGCATAGAGTCATATAATTGACCTTTCTTTTTACTATAAAACTCTTATTGGATTTTTGACTCTTAAATTGAACAAATGCCAAAGGTATAATGGTCAGATTTTGTCAGGTGGTTTTGAGGTTAATAGAGATTGACATAGACTAAAGATCAGAACAAAAATAGAAAATATGACAAGCTCTGCAGCATAACTTTGGCTGACCTTCTTGTTAATTACATGTGAGCCACTGCATGAGGGCTTCCAGAAATGACAGGGAGTGACTTTGACAGTCACTAAAAGTCCTTATATTAGTAAAGAAGGTTAGGAACCTTCTTTTTTTTTTTTTTTGACAGAGTGATGACAACTACCATTAACCTATTTCAACCTCAAAGGCAAAGAGGTCTAGGAAAAACTTTGTCACATCTATTGTATCAGCCTCACTGTATGCATATTTTACTCCTCATAATCTGCTTCAAATCCTCTTTGGGAAAATAGTATGATATAAATATGTCATTATGAAAATTAAGTCATAGAGGAGTTGTTTTCAAATCAGAGAAAAAGGTCTTATTTGATAATGTTGATGATGTAATAATCTTGAGGATATATTGGATTATAAAAGTGCTGAATGGGGATAAACATATATTTTTTAATATTTAGTAACATTGCAATATTTCAAAATTTAGACTAAATATTAAGCAATAGAGATTATTGAAAATAAAAGAGTTCTGGGAAAAAAATGCAGGTCTATTCAGAAATTTAAAATGTGGTTATTAAAATGTTGAAATATGTAATGGTTATATATGCAGTAACATGAGTGATTCTCAAAAAATAATAGTGAGTAAAAGCAGGTGGGTTTCAAAGCACTGCACACTATATTATTTCATTTTTGTGAATTCTGGGAAATTGTAAAACTGCAAGCCCCAAATCCAATCACTCAGTGGTCACCATAAAAGGGAATGGTGGACAGAGAAAGGCTGAAATGTCATGGAACTTTCAGATCATGACAGAAATATTTTATATGCACATTGTGGTGGAGTTTATACAATTGTATGAGTTTTTCTAAATTCACAGAACTGAGTGTAGATCTCAAAAGATTTAATTTTACTGTATGTAAATTATACCTCTGTAAGTCTGATAATTTGTTTTGAAAACTTAAAGCAAGACAGACATCATATAGTTTTCATTTGATTCCTAGTCATTGCACACTATCATTGCACATTCTCTGGAATATATTTATTAGCTATACTTATAAAATCTATAGTAATGGCTAATGTATCTATCTTTTATTTCTTATGTTTATATGAACTAAAACGCATGCACCCTTTGGTTTCCCTGTCTTTTACAATCAACATAAAGTTCTGAGGTCAATTTTATATTCTACTAGAGGCACAATGCATGGAAATTTGTGCAAGAATAGGCCTTTCTTCCCCTGGCTGCCGGCATTGGCTGCCCTCTGGCACCCAGGAGCCGGGCTGGCTTCCCTCCGGCCCCGGCTTCATCAGGAAGGACGTTCGGAAGGACGGCCGGTCTAATTAGAATATTACCCTTTTATTATATAGGACTAGGGGCCCAGTGCACAAATTCATGCACCTTGAAAGGAACTGTGGGCCGTAAGGCTGCCATGGGCACAGGGGCAGGTCTTGGCCCATCCTCCACGCCCCCTCCTGGCCCCTTCTGCCACAGACCCCGGTTCCCTGTCTGCCTGAAGTCCCTTTCCTCCTGCCGCTGCTCCCACATGCTGAAGGCGCTGGCTCGCTTGCACCCACTGCTGGCACTGGCCCTAATCGCTTCGTGTGGTCAGTGGGTGTGAGCGGCTGCTGCTGACCTGATTGTCCCTTAGGAGCAGGGGGAGGTGGAGAAGCCCTAAGGGAAGATTGGGGCCAGCAGCCGCTGCTTGCACCTGCTGATGGTGCTGAGTGATTGGGACTGGTGCTGGGCACCGGCTGCTGGTATGAGCAGTGGCTCCAGTGCTGGCTGCGGGTGTGAGCAGGGCCAGTGCTGGCAGTGGTTGCAAGTGGTGGCTCCAGCGCTGGCAGTGGGTGCAAGTGAGGCCATTGCTGGCAGCTGGTGTGAGAGGCAGCTGCCGGCCCTGATCGCCCCTCAGGAGCAGGGGGAGTTGGAGAAGCCCTCAGGGGAGATTGGGGCCAGCAGCTGCCACTTGTAACCACTGATGGTGCCAAGTGATTGGGGCCAGCACCAGGCGTTGGCAGCGGGTGCAAGCGCTGGGCCAAACTGGAGCACATGGGAGCAAAGAATTTTTAGTAACCACCAGAGACTCGCCCTGATGACAGCGACCGGCACCCCGGTCTGGTGCCCCTACTCACCTGTTCGACCATCCTGCCACAGCCGATGCCTGCTATGTTCCATGCTTTGCCGCCAATGCCCGCCATGTTCCATGCGCGCCCCCTGGTGGTCAGCACACATCATAGCGACTGGTTGTTCGGTTGTTCTGCCATTCAGTCTATTTGCATATTAGCCTTTTATTATATAGGATTAGTGAATTATTTACTGTCATAAAATCCTATTTTATTCTATAAGCTCTTTGTGATTTTACCACTCTAAAGTGATAGTACCAATTTTGTTTTTCATTAAAATAAACATTATGTAGGAGAGATCAGCCTTAAATGGTTTGATATGCAAAGGAAGCATAGCATAGGGAAAAGAGTTGAGGCTGTGATGACATGTAACCTTATTTTATATTCTTGGTCCATTGCTTTAACAGTTATGTGGCTGTGAGTAAATTACATATTTTTTATGAATCTTAATGTTTTATTCTATAATGTGAAGATAATTGATGCTGTCAGTTATTCTTAGGTCTTCAGAAGAGTCCTACTTCATATTCGAAATAGCATTGAATGAAATTCGGATAGATGTATCTTGAAAATCTACACCTAAAAAATGAGCTTATTCTTTTTTTACTTTTATATTTTCATTTTTTATAAATTGAAATGTATGTTATAAATAGTGAAATTATACAGTGAAATGTATATATTTTCTGTTTATTGTTCAATGTATACCTCTAGGTAACTCACAGTACTATCATGATATGGGTCATATCCATCTTCTCTAAAGTGCTTTTGCAAGCTTTCCCAGTCAGCTCCCACCCGCAATTCCTGAGTCACCTATTGTTTGAAAACTTAACCTAGTTTAATTTTACCTGCTCTAGAACTTCACATACGTGAACTCACATGTTATATTCCCCTTTGTGTCTGGTTTCTTTTACTCATCGCAGTAATTTTGAGATCTGTTCATACTATTGCTGAGACATGTTCTGTAGTATGGGTCTATTAGTTTTTACCCATTTCCTCTGCTTGGGCATTCTGGAATTTGGCTATAATGAATTAAGCTATTATGAATATTCATGTACAAATAGTTTTGTGGGTATATGTTTTCATGTATCTTACATAAATATATGAAAAGAAATCATAAGTTATAAGGCAGATAAATTTACTTTGTTTTAAGAAACAATCAACATTCCAAAGTTGTTTTAGTTCTTCCACTATTAGAAGAGTTCTAGTTGCTCTATGTTCATACAAGCCTTGGTGTTACCAGTATTTAAAATTTTAGCCATGCCAGGAATATGTGATGGTAATTCATTTGAATTCTAATTTGTTTCCCTGACCAACTAATAATATTGAGAGCATTTTTATGTGCTATTAGCTTCTTTGTCTTTGTCCTTTGTGAAACATCTATTCAAGAAATGTTCCCATTTTTATTGATTTGTTTGACTTTTTAATAATGACTTATAGTATTCTTATTTATTCTGGATACAAGTCCTATGTCTGGTATATGGATTGCAATATTTTTCCTATCTATGGCTTGACAATTTATTAATGGTGTCTTTTGATAAGCAGAAGTTTAATTTGCTTAAATTAATTTATAATTTTTCCTTATATTTAATCTTTTTTTCCCTCTTGTCTCATATACTCAATATGGAGTAAAATAGATAACATTAAATAAAAGGATATGCTTACAGGCAAAGTATATTTTTATGTGAGACTTTTTATAAAACAAGTAGAAAAAGCACAGGTGCACATTCAACTATAAAACTATTGAAATGGCAAGTTACACTCATCCTACTATGAATAATTTTCCAAATATTGTTTTATGCCATGAAATATAACTTAGACAACCATCAGAAACAAACTGTTGAAGGGAAATTGATACTTCAGTTATACCAAAAGATAGCAAGATATATAAGAAATGTTCAGTAACATGAGTGAAAAATATTTCATTCTATTCTAATAAAAAAGGAATAAATGAGAATATTTTTGACAATATTATGTGATCTGAAATGAAAAATAATTTTCTGAGGTTCCAAATGTAAAGTAATATTTTTTACTCATTCAATAATTTTTGATTCCTGTACCTCCTGAATGTGATTAATTTATTTATACAAGAAATATTTATTAAATAGCTACTATGTTCTAGTCTTGCTTTGATTTGAACTAAGAATGAGGGAATGCTAAATAAAGTCTCTGAGCTGAGCAAGTAGAGAATGGTGTTTGTTTTATTTTGTTCTTTCCTTGAGTTTTAAACATTAGGGTTCAAAGGTCAATTATAAAAGAAGAGAAAGAGAAAGAAGAGGGTAAGGAGGATAAGGAGGAGGAAGAGAAGCAGAAGAATGAGGTAGAGGAGGGGGTCCATGGCAGAGCTAATTATTAGTGAGTTTCCGCGAGAAGCATTTGAGAACTCTTGATAGCTGATAGTTTCTAATCTTCCAATTGGACAACCAGAGCTAAACAGTGTTTGTTTTTTACTGATTCTACTGTATCAAAATAATTAATTTTAGGATCCCAATGACCCTTGTTTATCTTCTGTTATTTTTCTTTTATATAGATCAGTGTTTGTACTTAATAAATGTTTGGGGAGGCAGGCAATTAAAGGGTCATAAAAATAAAGAGTATTTAAATTAGTGAGCAAAGAAACTCGTGGAATTATATACTCCTTTTTATAACTATCACTTGGAATATAGGCATTTTAACAATTTGTATTTTTCATAGCAAACTGATTAAATTATCACTGGCTTGATAGTCTTTATGCTTTTAAAAGAATAAATAATCGCACTGAGAAAGTTCTGCATCATTGAATAATATTTCTTGATCTCATTCTGCTAATAAGTTTCATTTAAAGATAGGTGCTGTGATATATCATTTTTCGTTACATGGTGCATCTCTAAAGTATTTACCAGAACCCACTTCAACATCCATCACACATACTTCTGCATCCAATTATTATGTAAAATCTGTGGTAGATCATTATTTCTACTCTTTAATCTAGGAAAAAAAACAGTTACTACAAATATCATGTTTTTTCAGAAGACACTATACAGAAAGGTCCCTTCTCAGTTAAGTGGAGGCCTCCTCTACACCCCTTTCCCTTATTTTACCTCAGAGAGCAGTTTCAGATCTGGGAATGGACTGAGGATCAGGCTTGACCTATGCAGAAAGACTCTGCTGGGGTGAAGATAAGCCAGTATAGATTTGATTGCTGTGCTGGTGGTGTGGAATTTGGAGAGCTGAAATGCAGAGCTGCCAATTTTCCTCCACTGGGCTTTAGCTAAGTGCTGAAGCATCTGGGAGTTGGAATGGAAACATGGAATAAAATTCCATACAGTTGACAGATGATTATAAGTTGAAATCTTGACAGAGAGAGGGTGTTCAAGAAACATGACAGGTCATTTCCTTAAGATCTCTGAAACCAGAGTGAAAATTAAACCTATGCAAACTTCAACCAAACCCTGGCCCTGGATATAGTGAATTTATGATTGAATCCTTGATGAGATTAGCAAAGAAAAAGCTTATTGGGTACCCTGAACAGCTTCAGCTTAAAGGATATCATGTTGTTCTGGGTAATCCTTTCACTGTGACTATTTTTAACCCATCCAAAATTGAATTATAATATTAGAGTAACATGTAATATACAATGCTTAGAACATTATAAATAAAAAATATTCTGTAAAAGACAATTGGATGAAAAGTCATGGAAATATGAGTCTGCAGTAACACATTATATATCTATATCTATATCTATATCTATATCTATATCTATATCTATATCTATATCTATATCTATATCTATATCTATATCTATATCATCTATATCATCTATATCATCTATATCATCTATATCTATATCTATCTATATCTATCTAGTGCCTGTCTAGTGTGGCTCAGTGTTTGAGCATCAACCTATGAGCCAAGAGGTCATTGTTTGATTCCCAGTCAGGGCACATGTTAGGGTTGCGGGCTCAATCTCCAGTGTGGGGTGTGCAGAGGCAGACAATCAATGATTCTCATAACTGATGTTTCTCTCTCTCTGTCTCTCTCTCTTCCTCTCTGAAATCAACAAACATATCCTCTGAAATCAACAAACATATCATCTATCTATCTATCTATCTATCTATCTATCTATCTATCTATCTACCTATCTATCTATCTATCATCTATCTATCTATCTATCTATCTATCTATCTATCTATCTATCTATCATCTATACTAGAGGCCCAGTGCACAAAAATTTGTGCACTCGGGGGGGAGAGGGGGTCCCTCAGCCTGGCCTGTGCCCTCTCGCAGTCTGGGACCCCTCAGGGGATGACCACCTGCTAGCTTAGGCCTGCTCCATGGGAGATTTGGGCCTAAGATGGCAATCAGACATCCCTCTGGAAGCCCGGCAGCATGCGGGGGATGTCCACTTGCCAGCGGGGAGCAGACCTAAACTGCAGTCGGACATCCTTAGCCCTGCTGAGGAGGCAGGAGAGGCTCGCACCACCACCGCTGTACTGGCAGTCATCAGCCTGGCTTGTGGCTGAGCAGAACTCCTCCCATGTGAGAGCGCCCTGACTACCAGAGGGCAACTCCTGCATTGAGCGTCTGCCCCCTGGTGGTCAGTGTGTGTCATAGTGACCAGTCATTCCCAGTTGTTCTGCTGTTAGGGTCAGTTTGCATATTACCCTTTTACTATATAGGATAGAGGTCTGGTGAATGGGTGGGGGCCGGCTGGTTTGCCCTGAAGCATATCCCGGATCAGGGTGAGAGTCCTGCTTGGGTGCCTGGCCAGCCTGGATGAGTGGATGATGGCTGTTTGCAGCTGGTCACACCCCCTTCAGGGTAGGGGTCCCCACTGGGGTGCCTGGCCAGTCTGGGTGAGGGGCTGAGGACCGTTTTCAGGCTGGCGGGTGACTGAAGCTCCCAACCTCTCCTTCTTTTCTTTTTTATTTTATTCTGGGATTTATTTACCTTCTATGGCTGTCACTGGAACTGAGAGCCAGTTTTAGCTCTGAGGCTCGGCTCCAGCTCTGAGACCTTGGCTGCTGAAAGTAGATATCTGGGTTTGTTTGGCTTCTATAATTGAAACACTGTTGCAACTCCAGCTCTGAGGCCCGGCTGGCTGAAAGCAGGTTTTCTGGAGTTTGTTTAGGTTCTATAATTGCAACATAGTTGCTTAGAGTGCAGTTCAGAGCTGGGCGGTGGCAGGCGGGGAACCTTGGCTTCCTCCATCACTGGAGCAAGCAAGCCTCCTGTTCGCTTCAGCTACCTAGCTGCTGGCCACCATTTTGGTTGGCAGTTAATTTGCATATCGCCCTGATTAGCCAATGGGAAGTGTGTTGGAGGTATGGTAAATTACCATGTTTGTCTATTATTAGATAGGAGATTATATATATATATATATATATATATATATATATATATATTGTAATCAGTGATGAGTGAAATTTTTCAGAAGTAATTCAGATGCTAATGTATGTAGTCATATTTTCCAGCTGGGAAATGAGTGGACCTGCTTTCATTGTTTGTTCTTCTAGCTTCCAATTTCTCTCAGCTGAGAAAATCTTCTGATTTATAAAAGAAGCTTTCCAGACCGAAAATAGGGGGATATACAGCTTAATGGCTAGAATGTGTTGCCAGGATTTTGCAATTTAGACAGTTTATTATGACTAGAACAATGCTCCAATGCATTGAACTTTAATGTTGAAATGTCAGCTTCCTACTGAGTAGTTCAGGAGCCAGGCCTACACCTGCTTGCTTTCAGAAGAGTAGTCATTTGCATCCACCTCCAGCCAGTAGGATTTTCAGTTAATAGTTTTCATCTACCAAACATGATAAAAACATTTAGTAATAAAACTTTTTTAAAAAAGTAAATACCTTCCATTTCCAACATTAGAAAGAAATTTTAAAAAAAGGAGGGAGGAATGGAGACTAGCTAGAAAGGGTCATATAAACCATTTCATCTTGATTCAGCTCTTTTCAAAATAAATGTTTACTCATCATGAAAAATTATTGTAATTTCTTAAGTCATTACTTTTTATGTTGACCCATGATTGATAAATGCAGTTCAATTTACATGACTAAGGGTGACCAAATGTGGCGTGATATTAAAGTTAGGTACAAAGAAAAAAAAAAAGCCTCCAATGGCTCATCTAGAATATAAAGTACTCAATTTAAAGTGCTCAATTTAAACCATGGAGCACTAGAACAATCAATTTGATTGCTGGATGAATTACTATTCCCAAATTATTTATGGTGAGTAATAGGATTACATCTATTAATATTACCTACATAACTTCCACAAAGTTAATCATCACCTCCTGTGGTGTCCTATTTTTTTTTTATTCACTTGTTTTCAGAAACTGTCTAATTTGTAGGAAAAAATTACAATAACAGGAAATACACCTCCAGAGAGAAGGAAGACAAATGGAAATTTGGATCCCACTTGGCAAACTCACAGGGAGTGAATTTTGGATTCAAACCTAGATGATAACCTAAATCATACACATGTGCATATGTGCATTCTTTGACCAATATTTTTAGGTAATCAAAGTCTTTTTTAACATGAGTCCACTTGGTTGTCCTGTAGATATTTCTTGAGTATTTATATCCATAAAAACCTATGTCACTTTCACTCTCATCTTAGTTAGAGTGAATGGAAACTTCAAAGGAATTGCAATGTAATTTTTTGTAAATTTAAAAAATAACCCCAATATTTTTACATTTGTTTCTAATTTGAGTGTACTTTGAACTATTTTTCAATGGTGGCAGGATAGGTGATTAATAAGTCATTTTCACTCATATGTGGGATATAAAACCAAAAGCAACAAATGAGCAAACAAGAAAAACAAACAAAGACTCAGACACAGACAATATTATGGTGGTTACTAGAGGTAAGGGGTAGAGAGGTAGTACAGAGTAAAAAAAAGAGCTTAATATATAGGGATGGAAGATTTGACTTTGGGTGGTAGGCACACAATGCAATAAATACATATGTATCATAGAATTGTACACTTGAAACCTATGTAATTTTATTAACCAATGTCAACCCAATACATTTAATTAAAAGTTAGGTAGTCACAAGAACAACTTGACATAAAGAGATGGAACTGTTGAAGCAGAACATGGATGTATGGAAGAGTAGACAATAAGCCACCAGAGTTCAGTGTCCCATGGATAACCTAGCTGGTATTCAATGGGAGTGCATAAGGTGAGTTTTTCTGGCAAAACCATTAAATAGAAGTCACTTAAAATAATATCTACTGTATAAATTAAGAGTAAAGTAAGCCATATCCTTTGATTATGCCCCCTGTTCAGTTATGAAATCTTAGATGAGATTCTTAACTAATTTGCAGAAGTTATAAAATTGGGTTAGCTCTTATCATGCTTAATGAAGGCTATTTCTGTAGGTATGAAATATCTGATCACTTAGCAGATAAGGTGTTCAAAGTTTATGCAAAAGAGAAAATAGATGGAGAAGCAAATAAAACATGGCTGGTCTCTTCAAGTTGCTAGAATGCTTCACTAGAGGGTCACTGGTATTCATTTTTCAAATTTATTTTTCAGTTTTAAAAAAATAATATAATTTTATAAAAAATTCTATTTTTGCATTGTCTCCTTTAATTATCTTTGTTGGAATATGCCTTAAGATTTTCCTATGTAATGTGCAATAAAAAGTGCATAATTTTAAAATTTCTTTTCTATTTTACATAGTTTTCTCTTTAATGTCTTACCATCTTATTATTAAAAAGTATAAGACATTATTTCCATCACCATTTATTCCCCCTATACAGTCTTACATTTCCACCCATCCTCCTCCTCCCCACAAGCACCACAGTGTTGTCCATGTCCATGAGTTCTTTCTTTTTCTTTTTCCTTTTTAGCTAAATCCCACCACTAATTTCTTTCTTATGTGAAATGATTATGTCTTCACCTTCGGTTATTCTTTCAGAATCGTCTGACAGCAGTGTCATCTTCAAGCTAATTTAGCTATAGAGTCATTTTAAAAGTCTGAATCATATTTTTCCAGAAGTTACAAAGATTGCATGGCATATTTTCTATCTTTGAAACAGAGCAGCTGGCTCAGTGTACATGTATTTTGCTGCTGGCAAAGTCTTTCTTTTTCCAAACTAAAAATATGCAATGAGTTTTTTTTAATAAAATATACATTTTTAAAAATAAGCCCTACTCACACAAAATCATATCAGTGTAAAAGTAAGATATGCTTCCACAGTAAGTCAACACAGAAAGGACCGAGTGGGAAAAAAGAGTATCAAGGGAACAGGCAGACATGAACCACTTCCCTAAATACATCAGTTATTAGAATTTTAAAAGTCTGCATTATTCATATGTTAAGGTATACTCTGCATTTGTCACTGGAGATGTATTGGATATTGCATAGAAGAAAATCATGAAACCCTTAAGGGTAAATATATACACCAACGTTATAGTAAAATTTATCCTGTAAAGCTGTTCTGAAGCAGAGCGTGGAAGGTACCTTACATAGTACCTGGTATGTGGTATGTGCTCTCTGCTTGGTGCATGTTTATATTTTCTTCTAAAAGGCCGCAGTAAAAATGAAAGGGTGAAATAATGATATCAAATATCCAATATTTAATGGTATATGCTCTCTAGCTGGGTTATTGATGTCCATTGAAAATTTTTAGAATTATTCAGATAGACTCTAAAGCAAGCTTGTCAAACTCATGGCCCACTGACTGCATGCAGCCCACAATGAATATTTTTGCAGCCCAATCAATATAATAGTATTTAATAAATGTTTTCAAAAAAATTTCATAACTTAATTTTTACAATATCCTGTTATACATAATCCTAGATAATAAAAGCCCAGATACCAAAACAGAATGACCAGAACAACCAGAGACCAGGATTACCATGGCCCCTCCCCCCGGCTGGCCCCACTCCTCAATAAGTTGTTAGGGGTGGTCAGGCAGACAGGCAAGTGGTTAGGGGAAACCAGACAGGCAGGTGAGTGGTTAGGAGTCAGTGGTCCCGGATTGCGTGAGGGATGTCTGACTGCCAGTTTAGTGCTGATCTGCTGGGTTTGGGCCTAAACCAGCAGTCAGACATCCCCCGAAAGGTCCTGGATTGCAGGAGGGTGCAGGCCAGGCTGAGGGACCCACCGCATGCATGAATTTTGTGCACCGGGCATCTAGTTATTAATAACAAACTACAATGTTCACCAATGACTGTTTACTGTCATTGTGTTGCATTCATTTCCCTTACGCACCTTACACGCAGGCATGCCATTTTGCTCCACTAATACTAGCAGGGAGTATTTTAGCTGTCGATTGCCACGTCATTAGTACTGGTTTGTTTGGTGTGCACAACAGGAAATATTTCGCTTCCAGAGAACAAGAAAAATAGGTTTATTTCAGTGTCTGGTAAGTTAATGTTCAAGAAAAGATATTAATTTTTATGAAAATGTTCTATTATTTTATGTTAATGATTACTCATTTATTTCAGACTTTTGTATTCAGCACATCTCTATGAAAATAAACCTATGAAAAATGAAGCTTTTGATTTTTTGTGGCCCACATACTTAAACCTTGTTTATTTGGTCTGTGTTAGCCTTTGAGTTTAACATGCTTGCCCTAAAGGCAACTGTGTAGTATTTAAATAATTGATGGGGAATCTCACCCAGAAAAGGACTGAGGCTTATGAATAGCATAAGCCTTTTGATAGTTACATTTACAAAAATTTTGCTGTGGTCAGAGTCAGGGCTGTATTAATAAGAGAAAATATTTAAAGAAGAGATATCTTTAAAAAGCAATCTTCTTAATGAATTTACTAATAGTTGAAAACATATTTGAACACTAATACCAAAATTTTAAAATATTAACTTCTGGATTTAGAATTCAAATTACATTGAACAAGTTTTTTTCCATTCAGTTTAAAAAATCCATTTCTTTACCCAGATTAAGTATGGACTGTTCGGATCTTTCCTTCCTAAGGCTCAAATATAGAATTAATCACTTCCTCTTTGTCATCCACAGTATGCATTGTTCATATTTTATGTAACTCAAATCACATTCTAATTTGTTTTCACATTTTTCCTCCTCAATATGCTGTGAACTCATTGTGTCTGTTCTGATCACTTTTGTCTCCTTGGTACATAATCTGATACATTGGAGAGTCAGAATGTCTTTAAATAAGTGACCAAAATCATTTATCAAAGAAGAACAATATTCCAAATTTTGTTTTTCACAACTGATGCATCAGTAAAACAATTCTATCATCTGGTGCTCTGATCCTTCTGCACTAGCTGGATTAGAAAATATATACATTATGCCTATCAATGTGAAAGTATATATCTAAGATATTAGTGTTGCCTCTAAATTAACTGGTGTGAAATTTCTCTCAGTTGAGATAGATTTAGATATAATTTTATAATTATTGTTCATATTTCTTTCTTTTTTAAAAATATATTTTATTGATTTTTACAGAGAGGAAGGGAGAGAGATAGAGAGTTAGAAACATCACTGAGAGAGAAACATCGATCAGCTGCCTCCTGCACACCCCCTACTGGGAATGTGCCCACAACCAAGGTACATGCCCTTGACCGGAATCGAACCTGGGACCCTTCAGCACACAGGCAGGCGCTCTATCCATTGAGCCAAACTGGTTAGGGCCATATTTATTTCTTTGTAGTGATGTTTTTTAAAAAAAGTCAATTGGTGTGGTTATATATTTAAGATTGTTGTTATATTTTAATTACCATCTGTATCTCTGTTCTAATAGTGAGAGTAAAACAAATAAAATATGTTGGCTAAGCAGAAAGTAATGTGATATTGCAGATGGATTGCTATGTTTGGGAATAGGTAATCAGAATCTGCTATGTGGCTTGGCTAAATTGCTTAAGATTGATTATATTACATATCCTCATCTTAAGAAGTAGATTCAACATTAAGAAGAATGTTATGAGCATCAACTTATGAGGGCTGAATAAAAATAAAGCTGTTTGGTACATTGTAGGATCTGAAATCTTTATATTTCTTTTAGGTTTCTCTTTGAGTAAGATGAAGCTTTGTTATTAAGAATACAAACACATGGAATTTTTATGACTTTTTTGTGAATTGTCCCTTTTATCATTATTACATATATCTTGTTTTCCCTAGTAATATTCTTCATTTTGAAGTCTTCTTTGTTGTTAGCATAGCCACTCAGCTATAGAAACCTTGGCTGTCATTGCCAACAAATTAGAATTGTCAAGTAAAACGTCTGGCTTAACTGCTTAACTAAAGAATTTACGTCTAAGTTGGCTGGCACTTGAAAATTATCAGTAATTTAATGACGGTTCAGCATTTTATATTTAAAGTATGCACCAAGATAACACAGAAGGACAACAATAATAAATTTAATATTTGTCTTTGCCTAGTGGGTGAAAACACAGTTTGTGGACTGTGACAGATGGAATACATTACTTGTTCCACACCTGCCTTGAAAAATATATTTAACCTTTCTAAGATTTAGGTGTTTTTTATTATAATAGTCAAATTATGAAAGATTATAATTTATATTTACAATATAAAACATAATTATAAAGGAAACACATATTTTACCAAATCCTAGTTCAAGGAATAAAACAATCCTGGTGTGTTCTCTTCCTTCAGATAACCGCAAGTCTTTTAAATGTTGTGCCTATCCTTCCTTTGGAGTTTTACCTTCTACATATGCATTTTAAATAGATTGTTTAATATGTTATTTAACTATGCATTTTGAACTTTACAGAACTAGAACCATCGTATCTTTATATCTAGTGATCTATTGATCTATCCATGCTAACCTTTTGTGATATACTCTTTTCCCTATACTGTTTGTGAAATATCTCTAGATGGTGATGTGTATTTCTAAGTCATTAATTTTTACTGCCACGTAGCAATTTTTTGGCCTGATTTTTTAATTGGATTTTTTGACTGACATTTATGTTTTCTGCAATTTTATGTATTATAAACTGCTGTTATGTTCACCCTCAGACAGGTGAGAAAGTATTTCTCTGCAGTATAGAGCTGAAAATCAAATTTTGGGTTATAGAGTTTTCAAGTCTTCACTGTTTCCACAAAATATTACTATAAAAGTTGCCGCAACTTATACTGTCACTAGTTCTTTTCTGTTGTTAGTTTTATCAGAGTTTTTAATTTTTGGTGGATGCTTGATTCTATTTTTCTATTTTTACTTCACCTGTAAAATTGAATATAGGAGTAGAACAAATGTATTGAGGTATTTTAATGATTAAATAAGATAAGCAATGGTAAGCACTTAAGATAATGCCTAGTAATTAATATTAGTTATAATAAACAGTAATTGCATTGGTGGTGAATGATAATTGCTCTTGTGGTCATCTATTAATTTGATTTTGTTTTATATTTAGCCTATGATCTTTTGTACAAAATGATGTCATGGATGAATAACTCAGTCTGAGGAAACAGCCCACCTTTGTCAATTACAAATATCATTTATATTTGAAGAAAAAGACTATTAAACATAGAGCTATTAGAGTTTGCCTACATTATTTTGTTGCAAATAATAAAGTATTGATTGCCATGTTTTCCTCAGCCATCTGTGCTCCATACTTAATTTTATTTGTTGGCAAACTGTGCTCATGCTTCACAAACTATCATTGTAGCCATCTCTTCTGTGAAGCTATTTATAACTTTGCTTCAGGCAAAGTTGATGCTTTCTGTGCTCCTAAGGCTACTTGATTGGTAACATCAGACCACAGTAATCATAGATCTTGCTCATACAAAAATTGCTAGTGATTCAAATGATAGTAGATAAAACTTTCCTTCCCTCAAGGAATGTAAGACAGTCATACACAGCACTCTCAGACTACCCTTTTTGTTTTGTATTAGGCACATTTTGGTTTTCAAATAACAGACGAGTGGAAAATTTGGGTAATGTATGTGGAAATATTACTCCGTTGTTTCAGTGTTTTTATCCTCAGCTGTACAGACAGAAGATTGTTTACATGACACCTGTTTCCTCAGCCTACTCTGCCCCACATATTTATATTTCACACTAATTTACAATAAGCTATGTGGACAAACTTGGTATGTTCTGCTCAAACCCTTCTACTTATAGGAACTCTGTGTTATCTAACTACTAGCATGTTTACAGGGCCTTTTGTGGGAAAGGGGAGTGTTTTCAAGTCATTCATTTTTCTCGACCCACTTTGGGTGTCTAAGTTACAGACCAACCTGCCATTATTTCTTCTTCCCAAATTACAGTGCAGAATAGTTTTTGGAAGCACTAGTTTTAATGTCATCTGATCTAAGTGAAAGGAGACTGGCTTTTTCTCTTTAATTTTCAACTATGAAATCTTTGTTATTGTGTATTCAAAACACATTGTTCTGCCTGGACAGTATGGCTCAGTGGTTGAGTGCTGACCTATAAACCAGAAGGTCAAGGTTAGATTCCTGGTCAGGGCATATGTTTCGGGCTTGATCCCCAGTGTGGGGCATGCAGGAGGCAGCGAATCAATGATTTCTCTTTCATCATTGATGTTTCTTTCACTACCTCTCCCTTCCTCTCTGAAATCAATAAAAATATATATATTTTTTAAAAAACAAAAAACAACAACACATTGTTATTCTGTTAAAAATGTTTAAACTATTACATGATAACAAGTGTTTCTTTGTTACTTATGTATTTCCCAATGCTTTTTATAAAGTTAGATTCCTTAGATTGAAAATACACACATGAATTTATATCTTATATATGTGATTATTCATCATTAATAATTAAGTGTTTAATGACAGAGCTATAGAAAACCTTACTAATGAGAAGAACAATTATTATTAAATATATCTATTTTATTCTCTATCAAATTTACTTAAAGTGCAATGATTTCTTATTACATATTTAATTATTTACTGGTTTTTAATTGTCTTTTTTTGTTTTGGTTCACTATATATATTGCTCAGAAATACATGACATTGAAATTTCAAAGTCATATATTCCTGACTTTGGGCAAAAGAGGAATATGCATTAGCTTGAATTATCCAGTATTTATCTTGTCCTTTCTGCTCTTACTATCTGAATATTTTAAAAATTATCTCTCAAAGAAATATTTTCAAAATCTGTTTCTTCTTAAGCATGGAATAAAAAAGGAAGCTTGAGATTTCCTAGGAAGTCTACATCTAGTCCTACCCTCCCATGGTGATTACTCTCATTAATATTACCAATGATTTACTAAGAAACACATTAAATAGTTGCCTGTGTCTCTCATACTTGACTTTTCTCCTACACTTAATACAGTTTTTCAGTACACATTGGGCATTTTCTTATTTTGTCAATTGAGTCCTAACTAAAAATTAACTCCTTCATATTGCTTGGCATTTAAGTGATCACTGTATCATAGATTCATTTCTGTTCTTTTGATTGCCCCTTTTCAGAGTTCCAGAAGATTTTTATTTCTTCTATGCTTTTTGAGAGTTTTCCGAAGTTCTATTGTGGCCTATATCTTTTCTTGACATTCTCTTTTTGCAGTCTCATCCGTATATATGGCTTCAATTACCACATATATGCTGATGATTCTAAAATGTATTTATACAGACTGATCCTCTCTCTCTCTCTCTCTCTCTCTCTCTCTCTCTCTCTCTCTCTCTCTCTCACACACTCACACACACACACACACACACACGCACGCACGCACACCAATACCTATAGTACTGGTTTTATCTAGCGCATATTTCCATTGAATGAGTCACAATAATTCCAAGTTAACAGATATAAAACTGACCTCATCATCTCCTCTTCCAAAAGAATCATTCCACCTCAATTTACTTTCTTTATGGAAAAAAGGGCTATTGACTTATGTACTCAGACCATAACTTTCCCACTTTACCTGGAATCTAGCTTCAATAAATTATGAAATTCTATGTATTCTATTTCTGATATCTGTTGTGCTTATCCATCACCATGTCTAATAGCATCATGTTGGCCCTAGTCATTAACTGTAAGATATATCCGGGTCTCCCATTTGACCTTCCTGTCTCCAGCCGCACCTCCCTTTTCTACAATGCTCCTAGGTGGATATTTCTAAAATCAAAAGGTATTGATGCCATTACCTTTACATACATATTAGAATGCCTCTTTGTCACTTTTAGGATAAAAGCTAACACTGTTAGTCCCCTTAGTTATCCTTAGTTAACTGTTGCTAGCTTTTCAAGCAAACATCCCCAGGTTCACTTTATGCATCCTGGCTGTCTGTTTGCTTAGTGAAGACCCACCGTGTGGCTAAGAATAATCTCTCATTAGAAAGCAACACATTCTTTAATTTCATGATGCCCTTTAAGCCCTAAACCCTAAACACTGAAAATGGAAAGTAATTAATTTTTAAAAATTCTAATTTTAATAAACTGAGAGCCAGCATCCAGTAATGATTAAGGGCAATGTTTTAAAAACATGAAAACCAGATCTGCTTTCTACTATCTAAGTTACTTTGGACAAGCTACTAAAACTCTATAATTTGCTTCCTACTATCTAAGTTACCTTGGGCAAGCTACTAAAACTCTATAACTCAATTTTCGCTTTGATAGAGTGTGCATAACAGTGTAAGCAAAATTATTCACTGAAAGGGACTTGCTTAAAACCAATGATTGAAAATACTGTGTTTTAAAGAGACACCTTGTTAGAATCAATTTAGGAAAAAACAACTTGCAAAATAGCGATTGATTGAACAATTTAACAGCTATAATAGGATTGTTTATCTACTCATAAATTTTAAATGGTTGAATGTCACTTCCTATTTTTTCAATCATTCTTAATTATTATTTCATAGAAATAATAATATACATTACAATTAAATGAGAATTGTAAAATATCTATGATAATTAAGATGTATTAAAATTTTATGCTTCTAATACAGAGAAGTTGGGATATGCTAACTGGAGGTAGTTTGCAGCTAAAAAAAGAAACTGTTGGATATAAAAAAAAGAATGATAATATGAATGATATGGTCTATGTGTTTTATACTGAAAATTTGGTATAATCTAATAATAATGATAAAATTTTAAAATAGATTAAATTACTAAAAGGACAAAGACAAAAGATAAAAGAAGATTGGTAAAACGAATGCTATAGAGCAGTGGTCAGCAAACTCATTAGTCAACAGAGCCAAATATCAACAGTACAACGACTGAAATTTCTTTTGAGAGCCAAATTTTTTAAACTTAAACTATATAGGTAGGTACATTGTTATTAACTTAATTAGGGTACTCCTAAGCTGGCCTTTGCTAAAATCGTCCTCAATCTGATTGAGGTACATTCGCTGAGGTCAACCCCTTCCAACTCTCCCATCCACACTTGCTTGTATACTTGTTTCGTCTATCTCCTTTAGTTCATCCTCTCTATATGTCCAAACCATCTCAACATGCCTTTCTCAATCCTCGACACTACATCTTCTTTCACTCCATAACGTTCCCTAAAATTAACTTAATAAACTTTACTTAAAGTTTTAAGTCAACTTCACACTGTACGTGCACGCCCGCACATGGTATTTTGTGGAAGAGCCACACTCACGGGGCCAAAGAGCCGCATGTGGCTCGCGAGCCGCGGTGTGCTGACCACTGCTATAGAGGATTAAAAAAATCACTATTCACTAAGAATTCCCACAAGAAATAATATTTTTTAAAAAAATGATGAAATGTGACATTTGTTATAATTTTCTTAACTAATCTTTTAGCATTCATAATGTATCAATTATAATTATATATCATATTATTGTTAATGCTAATATATTTCCTGTAAATTCTTATGAAACCTAAACAATTTTTGGTAAATAGATAAATGTTTTAATTTGGAAAATTTGGAAAGTTAAGAATATGCAAATTGATCATTAGTTAATTGATCTTCAACAAATTGGTCACTTACTCAACTGGATATTGGAGGCCCTTATACTAGCAATGTGTGATAACTGAAAACTATAAGAATAATTTCTAAGTTATGGGGTCATGTTAAGAAAAAAAGTGTGATTATGCATCTAAATTTTTAGTATAATGTAAGTAGCTAGTTACTAGTAACTATTAATACAGATTTATTATAATTATTTGTCTATTCTTATTATTGTTGGTGTTAGCATGCTAACATGATTTTTATGATCTTGTCTCTGCCTAACTTCACAACTTCCTTTGTGAAAATTTTTTCAATTTTCCAAATGGCACCAAAGAAAGTTATATTGGAGCTGATCTTCTCCACTGAGAATGGAACAAGTTCAATGCAAATGTAAGGCAAGTAAAACACCTTAACCTTGCAGGGGTGTTACATTAAGCCTTTTTTTTTTTAAGTTCAGTAAAAACATCCTGTTATGATACCCCACGAAGATAGACAATTTTGCATGGGAAGCCAAAGAATTTACTGTGAATGACTGGTCAAGACCAGACACCCCATGCCTCATGTTGGAAAGTTAAGTGTGGCCCTGGGTAAGAATCATTGGAAGGAAGGTCTGAACTGGTATACTGAGCTACACACAAAGACACGGGATTGACTTGAAGTTACTGATCTGGGACATCTTATGTTAACACTGGAAGTCTAGCAACCTTGATCAAGTGACATGATTCAGAAACAAGGGTCAAGCATGTTGAGAAAGCAAACTGACATACGCTGTGACATAATTTGATCTATTTTTATTATGTGTTATACTAGAGTCCCGGTGCACGAATTCATGCATTGGGTGGGGTCCCTTTGGGTCGCCTGTAGGGATCAGGCAGAAACCTGCGGTCCAATGCTGCCTGCAACTCCTACCTGCTGCTCCCACTCATCCTGGCCCCACTGTGCCTGCTGCGGGATCGTTCCCAGTCAGTCCCCATTGGCAGAGGCTTGCATTGCTGCAGCAACACTCACCAGCCATGATCCCTACATCTGGTGCCCTCCCAAGGGGAGTGGCCTGTGGGATCAGGCTGAAACTGGTTCTCCCACATCCCCTGAGGGGTCCTGGATTGCAAGAGGGTGCAGGCCAGGGTGAGGGCGGGCCGGGGAGGGACTGTGGGAGGGCTCCAGGGTGTGTCCAGCCCTTCTCGCTCAGTCCCCATCAGGCGGACCTCAGCAGCAAGCTAACCTACCGGTCGGAGCATCTGCCCCCTGGTGGTCAGTGCACATAATAGCGAGCAGTTCAGCAACCTTAGCATATCATTAGCATATTATGCTTTGATTGGTTGTTTGGTTGTTCTGCCGTTTGGTCTATTTGCATATTACCCTTTTATTATATAGGATTCATAGAGTAAGAAAAAAACAGTTTTATTTCACCTTGATATATCCCCCAAACAGATGAACTGTTGAGTCACGTTCTGTATGTTCACTAAGGGAAACAATTTGAGACCTGATTCTTATAAATCTGTGACAATCATTGCAAGGTATAGCTTTATAAAATGACTATTCATTCACTATGAACAGACTACATGTAACCTTAGTAAACTAATTTATATAAAGTATCTATTGTATTTTTTAATGTGGAGATGATATTCTTCAAGTCTTCACTTCGTGCAAAAACATCATTTTAAAGTAATTTTTCCTTAATTATTTTTTTTTAGTCTTTATTTTACAAATAACACTTTTCATTGAGATTCCCCAGTGGATTCCATCACTAGCCCTAATAACATTGCCCTGAGATCTCATGGACCTATTTAACCCAGGTGTACATTCTTCAATTTGCAGGGTGTATTTCATCATTCTGCTCTTCAACTCCCACTCCATTCCTGATTCAAGTATATTGGTGCTTTGTCTCACAGTGACTCTCTGGATTACATTTAGAGACAGTCTGTGATTCCAACTCTGGTGTGGCTATTTTTTAGCTATCCTTTTTATTCCCAGTTTTGGTTTTGGTGATTTTGATTATATCGTCCAACTATCTTTACCCTTTATTGTTTAAGGGTTTTTAAAAACATTTTAAAAATAATTTATCTTAAGAATTGTTATTTCTCTTGGCTTTTGAGTCCTCTGCTTCTGTTTCATCACGTCACAAAATTATGGTTTTGTAGTGTTGAAAATAAAGCTTCTATCAAAGCCTACACTGCTACCTAGTTGGCTGCCAATTTTTTTATATCTTGTGTTATTTGTTTTCTTGTGTGCTCAAAAAAGTCAGAACAAGAGTAGAAGAGAAGAAACAATTTATGTCCACTAGAATAAAGAGCAGACAGTAGATCAGAAAACATCAGGATAAAGATGCCTTTGAGATTGTCTATGCCATTTTGACCTTCTGTTCTGGAACTGATTCAACCTATCAGTCAATTTTACTGAGATACAACAATTTGTGTTCTATATTTATTTGACCCATGGCTGAAATTGTAACACTGAGATTCCCAATCTGTGTTTGTGTGTGGTTGTGTGTATGTGTCTGTTTATTTTTGTTCTCAAAAAAGAAATGTGATTTGCCTCTTTTTTACAATGATCTGTTTATATTTATACCTCATTCTGTGTCTTTACCTTGCTTATTTTTTTTTTCTATTTTTCTCTTTCCCTTTTTGGAAAACTTATATTTACTAGTTGGTCAAAACTTTTAATAAGTTATCTACTCTTTAATAATGTGTAATTTAAAAAAACACACATGTCTATTATTACTGGAAAAATAGATGCATTTTTTAAATTGCAGCTTAAAAGATGCAGAGCTCTGATTCTTATGTAAGAAATTTACGTGGTTAAAATTGCAATTGTCTGAATCAACTTGAAGGTGATTTGGAATGAAATATAAATAATATAGAATTAATTGCTTCTGACCTGCAGAGAGCTTAGAGTACATCATATTTCTTCCCTTTTTTTCTCAAGGAAAATACAAAATCCCTAGAGAAATACGTAAGTAAGCCAAGCCAAAATATGAGAAAATGCTTTATGTGCTGAAAACTGGATGCTATTAAACCTTAAATATAAACAACTTATAATCATTACTAAAGAAAACAATATAATAATACATAAAGTTCAGTTATAAACTCCAGATGTCTACAACTTGCTCTTTATTTTAAAATTCTTCTATTATATGAATACAAAATATTTTCTGAGCAGAGTACTATAACTTTGCCTACTGTTTTGCTTTATCTATTGCTGCTTAGCAAACCACTCTATAACTTTGTGGCTAAAAGCATCAATGTATTATCTGTTTCTAGACCTGTGTGTCCACTAGACTTGGTGGGGGTTCTCATCTGAGGTTATTACAGGCAATTGCAGTCAGCTAGTGGCTGGGTCTGCAGACAACTAAAGGCTCCACCTGGCTGGCATACTTCCTTTCATCCGGAACCTCAAATGAGTTTGTTCACAGGAGCACATGGCCTGGGCTTTTTACGGTTTGGCATTTGAGTTCCAAGAGGAAACGTCCTACCAGTAAGTGTTGGAAGAGGCTCAGTGATATTGAATGGATTCTTATAGCCCACACTTGGAAGTCACACGGTGTCTTTTCCACCACATTTTGTTGGTCAAAGCAGTTCACAGGACCAGCCCAGATTCAAAATGAGGTGAAATAGATTCCAGCTCCCAATAGGGGTATTGCTACCAATTTTGGTCCTACTTAATCAACTACCATTTGCCTAACATCATTTATATTCCTAACACATGGAATAGACACAGCTCCTTAAAGACCCTTAACAGCGCCACGTGTTTCACCAGGGAGCTCATCACCTTACGTCTGGATGTAGATTCATTGTTCTAAGTGGAGCTCCTCAGGTACAGGTCCCTGAGCCAGAGTCCTCTCCTGGTGAGTCATCCTTTCTTGCTATAGAAATGGCCTGCTTGCGTAGTTGAGTAGCTTCCCAGCATACTTTCTGTGTGTGGAAGGCTGAGGGCTCAGCGGCTTCTTTCTGTCTTGAACTATGTCTGACCCTTTTCAGCCCAAGCTGACAGATAGTGTTGCTACTAATACCACATTTTAAAAAATGGTTGTTAGTTTCCCAGGGATCTTACTGGGATTCACTGTCCAACATAAAGTCTACTGTCATAAATTTTTTTGAGACAGATTCCTCTGTATTTTGGGAGTGAGGAGGCTATGGGACGATATCCTTAAATCTTTTAGATGACCTTGTGTCTACTCATAAAGGCAAGGAGACACTCCCCTAAGGTCCCAGAAGACCTTTCATCTAGCCAAGAGGGGGCACACAATTAAGATTTTTTGAAACCTTTCCAGCTAACTGCTCTAGTCTAAGAGACTCTACTTAAATCTTTCTGAGTTAACAAAAGGTATTACAGCCACAACTTGGATCAGGAACGTAACCTGAACCACATTTTACTGATATTATCCCCTTAGATTGGATTTTTGCTGTGTAAAACGAGTTTATCACCTTATGTTCTGAGGGTAGTCTCAGCTATTGCACAGCCTAGGCCCTAGGGGGCGTGCAGCTGGCCTTGGGCGGAGCTGGAGTCCCGGCCCAGGGACTAGCTCCGGGCGGCTCCACCTGCTGGGCCCCACCCACGGCGCGCCTGATGCGGCAGGCAGGCCAGGTGGAGGTGCGCCCGGCTTCCTGGCATCGCTTTGGGGGCGAGGCAGGTGGCGGGGGCAGTCCTCAGGCTGGAAGAGTTTTACAGCCTGACTGTCATGAGGAGGAGCGATACTTCCCAGATCTTGGAGGAAAACATCCCATTTCGTAAGGCCGAAATGATGGAAGCGTGTGGCACCCACGCCCAAGTGGACCCGAAGTCCACGTGCTCTGCGGCGGTGGCTGCTCCGCGGGCCCCGCTTCTTCAGGAGGACGCCGGCCACCCTGGTGAAGGAGTTGCCCTGGCGGCACGGGACCCAGGGCGCCGGGAAGGCGACGCTCCAAACCTCAGCCACCACCTGTGTCTGAGCTCAGGGACCCTCCAGTCGGGAACATAAATGACACTGCGGAGCAGCTCGGGTTTCCCTTTTCTTCATTGTTGTCCATTTGTTTTCTGAATGTCCTCTCTGCATGGGGTGGGGTTTGGAGAAGCCATTGGAACCCGTGCGTGGTGATGCCTCAGAAACCACAGCTGGATGAGGCATTTGTTGCTGGCAGTTGGCCGCCTGGTGCTCTGGATGAGGCCGTGGTCCGAGGAGCCGTGGCTGATGGATGGTGGAGGCTCGGATTTTCCTTTCTTTCTGAAGGACTTTGCGTGGGAGTAGTGCGGGTTGGCTTGGTGCCACCCGGCTGCGTGGCTTCAGGTCCACGTAGGTGTTGGCGGGTTTGTCTGCAACCCCAGTGCCTACTGGCCGTGTGGATCATCTCTGCAAAGGCGTCAGGAGCTTAAGGACAGAAACTAACCATACCCACCTACCCACCCGCCAAAAAAAGAAACAAACCCCAAACCACAATAAAACAACTACAAGAGGCACACGAAAAGTACAACCTAAGGGCAAGCATTTCAAGAAGTTCAGATGGAAGCCAAAGAACATTTTGTGACTTATTCTCGGATTTCCTTCAGAGATGCTGCCATTGAAACCTTGTGGCCAGATAAAAGGTAAGAAAAAATTGAGTCACAAAGAATTTGTGGCCATTTTAATTGACTTTTTTTTCCACCACAGAAAATCAATAATTAGATCAGTGATTTTCAACCTTTTTCATCTCATGGCACATAAAGCTAACTACTAAAAATCTGTAGCACAACAACAAATACATATATATATATATATATATATATATATATATAGCCAGTCTGACAGAAAAATAGATATAATTTCAACTCATTCACAATGGACAGGCATTGTTGTGTTGGCTGTTGTTAATTGTTTTCTCTTTAAAATAAAAGCTAGAGTTCTTAATCATTATTACTTGTTTTTGTTCACTTTAAATATTATTACTCTAAACTAAAACTGAAATCACTTCTTCACTTTAATTACTTAAGTTGCTCTAGATGCTTATGATCCTATTTTGCATTATCTAAGTCTTTATGATATTGGCTTTCTTAAATTCAAATTTAAGAGCTCAAAAAATCAAAATAATAATAAAACTGTTATATTTCTTCACACCATACTGCCTTTGAGATTTCCAGGATAAATAATTGACACCAACTTTTAAAATATTACTTTATAAAAGAAGAGATATAAAAAAATTATGTACACTTGGCAGTTTCTGTATTTAAAAGTAGTTTAAAATATACAGATTGCTGTGCTAGTTATAAAACTTTCACTGTGGAAAGTATTGACAAATCAAAAGAAGAAACTCAGACAGGGTCCCTAGATTAAGTAGATACCAACAGTCTGTGAAAAATAATTCAGCAGTTATGCCCCATTCAGAATGAATAAAAGCAACGTCATGTTCATGTTTAAAGACTGTCAATAAGTGTCATCAAATTGATTTATAAATTTATTTTGTAATTTCTTGTCAATTTGTGACAAGCACAACAAACATTTTATGAGATGAATGAGAAGTCCCTGAAGATCCATCAATAGCTCACTATTCATAATACATTTTTACTGTCAGAGTTATCACTGACTTACTCTTTAAAAATTGATCATTGCCTCAGTAGAGAATTCCAGCCTCTTTTTTGAATTTTCAGTATATTATAATAACCAGGATCTTTCAGTCTCATTATGGACAGATGGTTTCTGCTCTTCCCTTACAACTGTCTATAAGTCCCTGCCTGAGTATTCTTGAAGAAAGTTCAAAAGAAAAATAACCTCATTAAGAGCCTTACCATGCATTTTTGAATATTAATATTTAAGAGACTCTAGACATAGACAGGTTTTTCAAGTTTGCTGACATTGTCACTATAAAGAGATTCTTTTCATTCTTTGGAACTGAGTCAGGGTTTCCAAGTTTCTTTCCAATCTAGTAGCTGAAACTTCATGAATGTAGACTCTGAACTACACCAAGAAAATCAGAACGATAATTAATTCTCTACATTAAATAAAATGGATTTATTATAGTCAAAGTTCTATTTTCTAATGGACGCAGGAGAAACAACCCTTGTTTTTCTTCTTTAGCTATATATAAACATCAATTTCAAAGACTATATTTATATAAAGAAATACTGTTTCATTAGTTTCTTGCTCAAATCAACCCTGTATAATTCAGAAAATACAGCTTGTAAAAAATCTTAAGTATGAGCTAACAAATCAATAGGAAAACTTAATAATAAATCTACAGGGACTAGAAATAAGGATAAATAGATAGGTTGGCCTTTCCTGCAAAATTACTCAGAACTATAGTAAAATATACAAAGTACTTTTGCAAAGTCCTCTTACAGTTCATATCCATGTGACTATTGACAAAGTGCAATAAGAATTCATGTTTCACCCAAGGCCTGAACTTCATTTGTGTATTTGATGCCTAAATGCCCTCTCAGAAAACTAGCATAGTATATGTTCTCTACATAATAGAAGTCTACTATACTTATAAGTAATAATGTATGTTTCTTCCTCAGTGGTCAAGTGCATTCAAACACATATTGATTTACAAAGAAAATAAAAAGATATTCCTAGATTGGTCCTGTAGGCAAACCTGGTAGAGATGAGTCATATCCTGTTTCTAGCCTTGAAGTAGTCAATAGAAGCTTATAAGAGCAATAAAAACTATTTCTGGCATGTAATGTGATTGAGTTGTGATTCAAATCAACACAACTTTAGAGTGTCTCCGAATAGACATGAACTCTCAAGCCCTAGTATTGACAACTATCATATCATACTCCTCTAGTTTTGTTAACCATAACAGAGTTTATATGTATTAATCAATGTGTCCTGTGGTATCTGTGGGATAAGAAAGAGCCAGAAACACAAATCAAAAAAAAAATGACATTGAAAGAGAAAATGTCTAAATTTAATTATGTGGTAAAATTGTGGAACTTACCTTCAAATAGAGAATGATAATAAATTGACACAGGGCTTTGTCACCATAATTGGTTTGTATCCCCCTGTCAAAAATAAAAGGAAATAAAAATTAATTTAAAAAAAATCTCTTAGTACCTTCAGATAAATAATAATTAAAAAAAACAGCTAAAAATCAAAGTCAGGCTTTTATCATTCCTGGAAAAATAAGAGATGTGCCACATCTGTACTATCAGATGGTAAAACTTGTCTTAATATTTTGTGAAAGTGTCTTAACTCCTTAAAACTTTATTCCCTCATTAAGTCCCTCAGGCTCTTCTCTTTTCACATGAAATCTTCCCTGTCATCTACAGAGGTTAGAGGCTTCTCTTTAATCTGCCGGTGTACCTGGGGATACCTTTATTAGTGATTAGTATTTTGATGTAAACTCTCAACTTCTGTTTCCCTTATTGAATTATAAACTTGATGAGGATTATACCTTATTGGTAGTGTCTCAAGTGAATGGCATAGTATAAGGACTCAAGTGTTTCTCTAATTACCTTTTCTATTATACATTTTTAAGTAATTTATTTTCTTTCTCAATTTTTAGCTTGTCTTTTTTTAATCATCTAGGGCATTTGACAGTTCATCTGACAGCTCTTTCTATTCTTACTGTTTTTATATATGTTTTTCTCAAATTGTTTTAACTAAATACCGAGAATTTTTAAAATAAGGATGGACTGTGACAGATAATAAAGTATTGCTTTTTGTCCACTTGGCAGCATAACTGCATGATATTTACTAAGCAAGAATGCAAATTCCATATAAGCCTGTGTATTTATATTTCTCAGATGAAAAGAACACTGGAATTTTATTTTACTTAATTTTCTTAAGCTTGAAGACATTTAATTATGCACCTGTGGTTTTATTATCACCATAAAGTTAAAGAACTTGTAGCATTGTCATGCAACAACAGAATAATTGGAAAATGAATGATAGGATACCCTAGAATATCTTTACTGGGAAGAATCCAGGATTTGTACTTTAAAATGACACACAGATTGGATCAAAGAACACCAAAAAAAGAAAAAGGCAACCAAAACCAAAAATAAACAAAAGCTTCAGTTGACTGCTGAGAAGTAGTTTTTTTCTAAAACCATTGCTATAAAGAAGTGCTATTGAAAGTGTGGCAAGCCCTGGCTGGTGTGGCTCAGGTTTAGAGCAGTGGTTTAAGTACTGAAGGGTCTTGGGTTTGATTCCCAGTCAAGGGCACATACCATCCCCAGCCTTGTGGCATGCATGCAGGAGGCAACCAATGATGTGTCTCTCTCACATCAATTTTTTTTTTTCTCTCTCTCTCCTCCTCCCTTCAACTCCCTTTAAAAATCAATGGAGAAATATTCTGGGGTGAGGATTAACAAAACAAAACAAAACAAAAAGTGTGGCAGAATAATTTTGAGTGCACTCTACAACATTGACATATTTATACAGTTCCCAAAAGAAAGATTCGTGAACTGTACATGAATGCCTATGTCCAGGTTGCTGTAAACTAAATGACATTCAATTGCCTCATTAAATCTATTCATTTTCCTAGTATGTAAATTATAGAAGCTGGACAGTTTATGAGTGTACTATGAGCAAGAGAGAGTGAGTGCCATCTTGTTTTTCAATATTCTGGTAACATATACTTACCTGAATAATCTCCGCACTCTTTGGTATTTGCTTTGCATGTGTCATTTCTATCAATTGAACTTGCCTCCTCCTCCTCCCATTCTGTTTCCCATACCTTTTGCTGCCCCAATGCCAGTTCACAAACTGTAACTCATCCCTCCAGTTTTGGCTCAACCATTAGTAATTTAGGTGTTAAGCCTATAAGCCATATTCCACTGCAAGATTATTGCGCATGCTAAGGGATTTATATTCTCTTGATACTGCTCCAGAGAATCTTTATTTCACTTGCCCCTCTTACCAGATCCTGTTTATTTCAGTCACATAGTGACCCATTTTTGTAACTCAGCTTCCTTTTCTTCATTTACACACACGCACACACGCACACACACACGCACACACGCACACACGCACACACACACAATCTTCATATTGATCATTGGACATCAGTCTGGTGATCTGTTGATGTGAAGCCTAGCACTTTTGCTTTGCTCCTGCTACTTCCCAGAAATTACAAAAACATTACTCTCTCTTAATTATGCAGTACAATTCTAGTGACTAAACCCAAACACATTTGTAGCCCCTGTTACAACCCTGCTATTGAATTTGTCAAACCATGGGGTGTTTTCTCCAATTCTCACCTTTTCACATCACCCAAGAATTTTTGAGAGAGGATAAAATTGATATAAAGTTTGATTATTTCAACTCCCCTCTATAGCCCCACCCCACACTTAAAATTCAGCAGCAACTACAATAGGTACAGATGTTCAAATATTTATATTTTTTCACACTGCCAACTGTTTCTACTATGAAATCTCTTTGAGATTTCCCTTGGAAGATTTAAATGCATGTTTTTCAAACTTTATGAAAAGTTGGAATCTCTTTTCCAAATAAAACATTGCATGGAATTCTAGTATGCAAAAGACAAGCAGAGCAGCAGTGTTTGGGATGATAGCACAGGGTATTTTTATCACCCAGCAAGGAGGAAGTGTTTCCTTCATGGTGCTCCAACGCCATGAACAGTGCCTGCCATATAACAGAGATCAAAAACCACTAGTTGAATATATACAAATAAGTTTGTAAATCACAGGTTTTTATAAAATCCATTTGTGGAAAATAAAAACTTAGTCTGATTCTTTACAACAACCTCCTTGAATATATAAAAATTAGTATGCAAAGCAAGGAGTTACTGGTATTTATTTACACTTAATTGTACACTCTCCATATACACATTATCCTCCAGAAAAATATTATAGTATTAGAAATATAAGGATATTTTTAGTTTCCTCTACTATAAGGGCCTTTATATATTATTTCAGTGATTCACTTTATAATACCTGGGCTGTCTAAAATATTACACTGCTGTGGAATAATTTTTTCTTTGCATATTCTGTGAGCATCTCTGTTCAGTTTTTTAGCTTATTAAAAAAACTCCTATAAATGTTTACCTGGGTTTCACAGATATTACTTTTGAAAATGCCACTAAAAACAAAGGTTTAATGGAATAATAGATCCAGGATTCTTAAAATTTAAGTTTGGAGAAAAAAAGCTATAATCATAACTGGTGAAATAGGTTGGAATTAAAAACTCTTTGCACATTTAATTTCTTTTTATGAAAATAGGTCCAATATACTAAGAGAAGAATCACAGAAGAAAATTAATGAGGCAAATCATTTATTTCATTTCTCCACATCACCAGTCCCATCTGTAGCTGTCATATTCTGTACTAGTTTATCTTTATTCTTTGCCAGACTTTTGACTCCACAGCTTTTTCAAGGTGAATCATGATCTGTATATATAAAGAAAAATTATCATATTCTCACATTACAATGAGTGTAGAAAGCTTCATTTGAATTAAAAATACATTTAAACAGACAGTATCTGTTTTCAAATCTTTTTTCATCTCAGATGCTGCCAGTTGTAAATTCATGGGACTACAGTGCCTCTGATGTAATATCTAATGATTTCTCAGAAGAATTAGAATCAGTTCAGATCAATACTAGAGATAGTGAATGACCACCTGCCCTGCTCTTTTGTTCCTTTTCTTTAGAGATGCTGTCAATGACTTTCTTCAGGCCTGTAGGTTTTTTATTTTTATTTTACACCATGGTAATTTATAAAAGGGGAATAATCTGGGCATTGTGCAAAGAGCAACAATTAGAGGTTGATAAAGAAAAATCTACCTCAAAAGAAATGACCTCATTCCAAGTTTTCTCTGGAAAATGGTAGAGAAGAGATGGACTGAACTTGGAATAATACCCAATGTAAAATGGTTTCTGGGGGAAAAAAAGTCTGCTGTTCATTGAAGAGTAAATATATCTAATTACAAAATGGGAAATTTCAAATAAATAGGGAAAAATTAAATTGATCTAAATGCCAAATGGCTTAAAAGCCAGTAACCTTAATTGAATGTGACTGATTACATATTCATTTAAAACCCATATTTTTCAGCTACACTTTATTTGATATTTTAGATTAGTTTCATTTATCTTTGAAATTTTATATCCTTTTAAAGGATGATTTTATCAACACAAGTACAATATGTCGTACTTATATATAATTTATCAACTGAATCCTTTCTTATCATTGCTTCTTTTTGTTCTAATTTTCTTTTTCATGACTCAAGATATACTAATACAAGATGAAATATTTTAGCATATAGATGATTACATCAGGATACATTCTAAAAAATTAAATTACTCAGTACTAGAGTAAGTTATATGGAAATTTTCTGTGTCTTGTTGTCTTTCAAAGTTGCCAATGTCAATTTTGCAGTATTTTTACTTATTGAATGAGTCAGACAATTAAACAAATAAATACATATTTTTAAAAAATCCCATATCTCTCCAAGAGAAAAATTTCCAAGTTGCCCCACCTTCCTATATAATTTAACCTTTTAAATCAAGCCCACACGTTTCCACCACAAGGACAGCCTATCAAGATCATTATAAACAGGTTATGTTTCCCCAAAATACAAAATAAAACCCAGTAGGCAAAGTCCTGCAGCTTTAAATGCTCTTTGCAATTTTTTTCTCCTCTTAAAACTGTTATTTTCTCTAAAATGAAAATGTCTAAACCTGCTTTCAGAACATCTTGCAACAAATAATCCTTTATTTCCATCTTCCAGGTTGTAAAAGGATAACCTACATTTTTAAAGGTAGACAAGCTTCTATTTCTTTTCAGTTAAATAGACCAAAGGAAATAATTTTTACCTGTATCATTATCTATTCTCTGTCTCTCCCTCACCCTATCTCTTTTATGTATTACCTTCTTCTTCATCTACAATTTACTTGGCTTAAGGTTTGAAGTGGCAGTTTTAACTAGATTTTTATCTCCTTGCTACTCCTCCCATGACCAAATTACTAGCCAATCACCTCAAAGCCATTATTAATTGTGTATTTCTTTGCTACTGGTTCTTTCCCTCAAGATGAAATTGGCTTAATTTTTTCCCTGAGTATAAAGTTATTAAATATTCATCTGATAATTTAAATAGGGAAAAATTTCCAACTTTCTTCCCACTGCTTTCCTAAATATGTAGGGGCACTGGGGAGAATGATTTACTTCAAATAACTTTCTGATGCCAAAACGTGATATAGGGCATCTAGATTGGTTCGATTTCAACAAATTTGAAATAGACAAATTTCTAGGAAAAATATAATTTCCCATATCTGGCCCCAGGAAAAAGTTTTAAACATCTAGTTTTTATACCCCCCAAAATGAGAATATTATCAAAGAGCTACCCCTAAATAAGCACTGGCTTAGAATGATGCTTCAAAGATCATAGATGACAATGTTACTTAAAATACACTAGTTAAATTGAACATTTCCAAATTCCAGTAAGCTTCCCCAGAAATTTCTCTGCATGTTTTCAGCCCTTCTGTGACCTGTTCTGTAGCTCAGCGTCTGGGGCCCCACAAACCACAGTTCCCAGACACCCATACCCAATAGGCAGGCTATACAATTGGGATGTGCTAGTGCAAAATGTGGTAGAATGAGACATGGAGAAGTGATTCTCCTTTTTTCTTCTTCATGGATTTCTGGCTTCAAGAACAGTAGAAGCAACAGCAGGGTTGAAGGTGGTGAGAGTGGCAGATACAGCTGCAGTCAGTAACAGTAGCCCGGGAATGTTGGAGCCTATTTCCTGCCCAGGCAGTGTGGGTCCCAGCAACAGCAGCAGTGACCTAGACATGCATGCTTATGGGTTCCATATCAGGCAGCTTGACTCCAACAACAGCTGTTAGGATTGTGGCTCAGAGCTTGCAGTAACATTACTTACTGGTTTGCAGTAATAAATGGTGCTTAATAATGTTACCTTCATCTCTTTTCTTCTTCTCATCCTTCCAAATCATACAACTAATTATACATTAAATACCTTTGGTTTGAAATATGTTGAATGGTTTCTGATTTCAAATGGGTCTCAACAGATGCACATGTGAAACATCAATATTTCACTTGAAGGATAACTGCAGACAATCCTTATTTATGCAAATACTGACACAGATATTTGAAATAAAATAATATTAGCCATTAGAGGAAAAACACATTCAATTAATAAATAATGACTAAATAAGACTTTTTTAGTATTCCAAGGATGGAACACAATGCAAAACTTTATTAATATAATTCATGTTTTAAATAGATGTAAGGAGAAAAAAAGTCATGTTATTTCCAAGGAAAGTTCAGCACAAAATTGAATACCTTTTTGTAATAAGAACACTCAATAGAAGAATAATTGCCTCAGTGCTTTTCAAATATGATTAATCCATATCTTAAATAGTGGGATGTGCTGGACCAATTTCTGTTTAATGTAGAGAAAAGGTCAATGAGGCTCATTATTGCCAGAGTTTTTAATATTATGTTGAATATATTAAAAAATAAAATCAGATAAGAGAACATGATTAGAGGCATGAGAAAAAGAAAAAAGGTAAAACAACTGTGTGCAAATGCTCTTATAGTTTATCTGGAAAGCTACAGAAAGTCAAAGAAAAGGAGAAAATAGTGAAAACAGAGAGAGGGTAGGTCGGGAAGTAACAAGAGAGAGAGGGGTATAAAACTGGGTAAGTATCAATATAAAACTAATATTTTAAAATCAAAGGTCCTTGTGATGGTTAGTTTTATGTATCAACTTAGTTAAGTTACAGTACCCAGATATTTGGTCTAACATTATTCTAGATATTTTTGTGAAAGTATCTTTTAGATGAAGGTAATATTTAAATCAGTAGATTTTGAACAAATCAGATTATCTCTATACTGTAGTTAACGGACTTCATAGAAAAAGTCTGTCCTCCCATGAGGAAGATGGATTTCTGCCAGGAGATCGCCTTGTGATTCAAGCTGCAACATCAACTCTTCCTAGTGTCACCAGTTTATCCAACAGATTTGGGATTTGTGAGCTTCCATTATCATGTGAGTCAATTCTTTAAAATCTCTATGCATACATATCTTGTTGGTTCTGTTTTTCTAGAGAACCTAACATGGTTCTTATATATAAAACCAATAGCAAATTAGAAGGTATAATTTATGCAAGGGTCCATCACAATCAAAAAGTAGTATCCTAAGATAATATTTTTATGAATATGCTTGTCAAAAAAGGTATAAAACCTAAATGAAGAAAACTACAAAATGTTTGTGAAGGATCCAGAAGTGGACTTAAACAAAAAGAGAGGATAAGATGATGCAATACCAGAGATACGTTAATTTGCGTTAAGTCAATAAAATTTAATGGCATCTCAATAACAATACCAGCTTTTTGAGGAGTATGGGAATAGATAAATTGATTCTAAAGGTCATATGGAAAAACAATTACTAGTAGTGACAAAATTCCTTTAAAAATCAATGTGGGAAGAGGGATTAATCAAACCAGCTATTACGATCAATTAAAATAGCACCTGTAATTTAAAAAGTACAGTATTAGCATTCAGATGGAATAACCAGTAACACAGAGGGAGGAGAAGTATTAACCATTTGCTCACAAGTTCCTTAATTGGGGAAGATAAGGTCCTGCTACATGCTGGCTGAAAGCTTCCCAAATTAGCCTTGTTTAATTTTCTTGTCTCAGTTTCTCTATTCTACTTGCCCAGGAATTTTTCCAGCTCCTTGCTATTTTGTAACAGTGACATTCCAAAGAAGTAAGATATTTATTTCTTTTATTTCTGGCGACACTTTATTCTTCCTGTGGAGTAATCTCTGGGAAGTTAAAAATAGCATTAAAAAATCATTTCTACTTTCAGCTGAACTGGTGAGAGGCATTCAAAATATGATCTCTAAATATTGTGGGAGGTGAATGGAGGTGCTTTATTATATTTGCAATAGCCAGTGAGATTTAAAATGTCAATTTTTGCTTTCTGATTTATCTATTATGTGACATTGTTTATAAAAAGAAATTGTCTATTCTTTTGCTTTCTCCCTATAAATCTATATTTAGTAAATGAAATGTTTGAGAAAGACTGATTCTATTGTCTGCAGATGTCTAATAATTTTTATAAGTGAATTCATAAAGCCAGATACATTTTATTAACTGTTTATTGAAAAACATTGCACCAGAGAGGTTTGTTTAATGAGCAAAGGATTTGAACAGAGAAAAATCCATTCTTCGTATATTGCAAGAGTATATTTATCACTCAGTGCTGAGTCGACAATAGAAAAGACATGGTCTCTGCCCAGTGAGATGAAAGGTAATATCAGTTTTAATACCTTTATCTTCTTTCAACAACAACTACTGGATATAGAACAGAAATTGCCTATTCTTCCACTTCAAGGATTATGTACTGTAGAGTGATTTATAGAGATTTTTTTTTTGAGGATTCATTAGTGTAGCATTTCACAAAGAAAAACAGCAACATATTGGCAAAGGAATTCAAGCCATATGGGAGCCTCAAGCTAACTTCTCTTCTTCCTCCTTCTCTTTAGATTCCTTGAGATTTTCCATGCTATTACTTCAATCATCCTTCTCTTCTTCTTCCTCCTCCTCATCATAATTCTTTTCAGAACCAATTATGTTTAAGACATTCATCCACATAAGAAAACTGTAAAATGGTGATTAATAATGAATTCATATAATTTACTAAAGTCTCCTAGTAAATTTAAATATTAATTTTAATGCCAATTTTATAACAGGAATAGAAAGGTAAGAAAATGCTTTTATTTTTCACAAATAAAGCCATAATTTTAAGAAAGGGGATTTTATTTGTTTTAACAGCTCTCCTGACAAGCTCACCTTTCTCTCTCAGGCCATTTCCTTACCTTAACTAAAAATAGTTTCTCCCTGTGAGAGTACTGAATTACAGCTCCCTCATAAAGAGAGTGGTTTATTCTCCTCTCCTGTTCCATGTTCCACTGGGCCAGTGGTGGATAGGCGAGTAAGGAAGCATTATCCTATCTAATAAAAGACAAAAAGGGTAATTAACCATACCTCCGCTACGCTTCCCATTGGCTAATCAGTGAGATATGCAAATTAACTGCTAACCAAGATGGCAGCTGGTAGCCATGCAGCTGAAGCGAGCAGGAGGCTTGCTTGCTCCAGTGATGGAGAAAGCCAAGGTTCCCCACCTGCTGCAACCTGCTCTAAGCTCCGAAAGCAACAGCTCCAAAAACAACAAAGTTTCAATTATAGAAGCTAAACAAACTCCAGAAACCTGCTTTCAGCTGGCTGCGGCCTCAGAGCTGGAGCGAGCAGGACGGCAACAAAGTTTCTATTATAGAAGGTAAATAAATCCCAGAATAAAAAAATAAAAGAAAAAAAGGAGAGGCTGGGAGCTTCAGTTGCCGGCCAGCCTGAAAACGGCCCTCAACCCCTCACCCAGGCTGGCCAGGCACCCCAGTGAGGACCCCCACCCTGAAGGGAGTGTGACCAGATGCAAACAGCCATCATCCCCTCACCCAGGCTGGCCAGGCACCCCAGCGGGAGCCCCACCCTGATCCGGGACACCCTTCAGGGCAAACCAGCCAGCCCCCACCCATGCACCAGGCCTCTATCCTATATAGTAAAAGGGTAATATACAAACTGACCCTAACAGCAGAAAGACTGGGAATGACTGGTCACTATGACACACACTGACCACCAGGGGGCAGACACTCAATGCAGGAGCTGCCCTCTGGTGGTCAGTGTGCTCCCACAGGGGGAGCTCTGCTCAGCCACAAGCCAGGCTGATAGCTGCCAGTACAGCAGTGGTGGTGGGAGCCTCTCTTGCCTCCTCCACAGTGCTAAGGATATCTGACTTCAGCTTAGGCCTGCTCCCCGCAGGCAAGTGGACATCCCCTGAGTGCTGCCGGGCTGCCAAAGGAATGTCTGATTGCCAGCTTAGGCCCAATCCCCCGGGGAGCAGGCCTAAGCCAGCAGGTGGTCATCCCCCGATGGGTCCCAGACTGCGAGAGGGCACAGGCCGGGCTGAGGGACCCACTACCCCTGAGTGCACAAATTTTTGTGCACCGGGCCTCTAGTATTTTATATTCATGCAGAATCTTATTTTTCATCCATTAAGATTACCTGTTGTTTCCATTTACCAACTGCCAAGTCCTGTATGTTTATTACATTTTTGTGACTAGTTCACTTTTTGCATTATCTTACCCAAATCTTGGGACACTCTTAAAGTGCTATAAATTATCCTGTGATTCATTTAAAAATATGTATTTAGAACCTTCTTCAATTTCTTGCTCAAATGTCTTTTAGGCTATCTGACCACCCTATTAAAAATTGCCACTGAACTTCTCCATCCTGTATGGTCAGTCCCCTTTAACCTGATTTTTATTTTTCATTACATATACATTTTTACAATATAACATATAAATGTTACTTAACAAACTTGTATGGTACTTACTATATGCAAGATATTATTCCCAGTTCTTTATAAATGTTATTTAATTTTAAAACAACCTTATGAAGTTTGTTCTATTATCCATGTTTTATGAATAACTAATATGCAAAAATCACTGAGCTTGGAAGTGTTTGCACTGTGATTTGAATCTAGGCAGTACAGCTTCAGAGTCGGTGCTCTACGGGTAAAAGCCTATGCTATGTTTCTTTTTTTAACTTACTGGTATTATATTTGACTAGAGGCCCCCATGCCACTCACTCGGGTTCCCTGTTAGCCATCCCCTGATCAATGAGAGCTGGTGGGCGGGGGGGAGGAATCAAGCGGTCTGCCTTCCACCTGCTCCCCAGTCACTGCTGCCACGGATTCATTGGAGCCTGAGGGACCCAGTTCCCCCTGATCAATGGAGCCTGAGGGCCGGGGGATGGACAGGTCGTCTGTTAGGTCATGACGGCCCTAGGCTATTATTAGTATAGATTGTCTCTCCCTTGAGAGCAGACTTTTTTCTGTTTAGTTTCCTGCTGTCTCTAAGGTGCCAAGAATGATGTCTGAAACCTGTTAGAAGCTCAGTTAATATTTGATCTGCAATCTTGTACCAGGTAATATAGTCGATCAATAAAAAGTTACAATTTTGGTTAGTTCAGAGAAGATGAAATAGAAATTAAATGAATACTTTTAGAGATAAGTGCCTAGTTTCAAAAATTGACAAAACACAAAGCGCTTTGCTAGACCTTCACAGGGGAATGTAATTTTCACTTGATATATATATAAAATCCTTGAGGTCTACTCAAGATTTGAAGGATTGATTGAGTCAGATTTATCCAGCTAAATTAGGAAAGATGAGTTTACCAGAAATAGGGAACTACAGTAGCTGCAGTAGAAATGAAGACAACTGTATAGATATTTAGGAGCGAAATCTACTGGTCTCACCTATTGATTAGATATTTGAGAGAAGGAAGGGAAAGGAATAAAGGATGATTTTCTAGATTCTGTCTTTAATAACTGACCCCGCTGCCACCTAAATAACATAGGAAAAGTAGGAAATAGGGAATTATGACTTAGGACATTAGGACAGTGATGGCGAACCTTTTGAGCTCGGCGTGTCAGCATTTTGAAAAACCCTAACTCTGGTGCCGTGTTTCATATAGAAATTTTTTGATATTTGCAACCATAGTAAAACAAAGACATATTTTTGATATTTATTTTATATATTTAAATGCCATTTAACAAAGAAAAATCAACCAAAAAAATGAGTTCACATGTCACCTCTGACATGCGTGTCATAGGTTCGCCATCACTGACTAAGGAGGTAAATCATAAATTCAACTTTGGACTTTGTGGACATACCTAAATGAGGCTCTAGAGAGATATCTGTTGGACAAGAGATCTGTCATTTCTTGGCACATTGCGACTATTACTCCCAGTTAAAGCTATTGGAGGAAATCTGACAGGCTGGTGAGATCCTTCGTAGTGAGAATAGAAGATTAACCTAGAAAAATGAGTGCCTTCGTGATAACACTCGGAATTTTAGATATGGCTAGAGCAAGAGGAGTCTATAAAACACTGAGAGTTAATGTCAAAATGTATGAGAATCCTTATCACAGTGTCGTTTATGGTAGCAGGAATGTAGAATAAAAATCAATCTAAATATTTATCATTAGGGAAACAGATAAATGTATTTGAAGAATAACATGTATGGCTATGCCTTTTAAAACTTTGCACCAAGTAATAAAAGAAAACACAATAAGGTATATAAGACATTTCCAATATGTAATTTCATATAAACACTGAAGCTCAAGAACACAACACACACAAAACACTACTATATATATATATATATATATATATATATATATATATATATATATATATATTTAAATGATGTACACATATGCAATTTAAAAATATTAAATCTATTGTATATCTCTAGAAAGGGGAAAAATGGAAATGATAAGTTTAAAAAGGGGAAAAATAAGTGTGGTATTTTGCATCCATGTTAATGGTGTGTTGTCCTGAGAATTATGATTAACTTAATTTTCTGGACTTGAATTAAAAGAATTTAAGAAAAACTACAGAATACTGGCAACATAATCACCTTCTGTGATATCAAGGAATATGTATAAGGCTAATGATGTATCTATTGGCTTTAGTAAAATGGCAGTGATTGGCTATCATAAAAATATGTATAAAGAAAGCCTAGGCCTGAGGCAGATTGCTTTCTGTTTCTGTCTTCACATGGCTGCTTCCTTGTGTACATGCAGAGAGGTTGAACTCTGGTGTCTCTTCCTCCTCTAATAAGGATACCAGTCATATTGAATTAAAAGCATACCTGTACGACCTTATTTAACTTTAATTACCTGCCTCTACATGTAATACATTGGGGTTAGGGTAAAAATAACCCCTACATTGGGGTTAGGGTAAAAAATATATAAGCTTTGTGAGGCGGTTATAATTCTCTCTGTAATAAAGAGTAATTTGTAAATACCAAAGTTGGTATTAGTCCAAATTAAAAATACCCACGTGGTACAACTTGGAAAATTATTTTGTCTCAAATGGGTGAAACACCCAAGGCTTACCAAAGGGGCAAATACAAAATCTCTTTTGAAATACGTTTATAATTTAGGGCACATAAGAATCTCATGGAAAAGCAACTATCAAAGATGAATTAAACAGAGCAAAAACAATTATTTTAAGTGCAGTCAACAAATTATTTTGGTAAGTAAGTAGATGCAAAAAATAAAAACTACACAACTGGTCAAAAATGTTCACATATATAAAAGGAGAGATAGAAACCACAAGGCAAGGAACAGGCTGTTGTTGTTTTTTGAGATGAACAATAGAAGACTCTGAATCTGTTAAGATAAATGTTATGGCTTCTCTCTTTGAAATATTTTTCAGATTTAATAACTGAGACAACTGAATGCAGTTAACTTTCATATCTCCCTAGAAATGTACTAAATAATTATTGATGTAAGTACAATAGTTATTAAAGTGTAGATCAGATTCTTCAAAATCTATCCAAAAGCATCAGGTAAAGCAACTGAATTCACTCTGCGTTATAAAACGGCAACTGAGAATCAGATCAATAGCCAGAGTTTAGAGCCACAAAAAAATGTACCTGAGAAAGGCTGCTTTGGGGGATTTTCAGATAATTATTTAAATCAACCTGGTAAACAGTGCCCTGATTGCCTGGGGGTAGGAAATGGAGGGAGGTGGAGGAGGGGATGGGGGGATAAATGGTGATGGATGGAGACTTGACTAGGGGTGGTGAGCTCACAATGCAATATACAGATGATGTGCTATAAAATTGTGCACCTGAAACCTGTATAATGTTGTTTACAAGTATCACCCCAATAAATTCAATAAAAAGGAAAACTAGGTAAAGTGAATAGTGTTTTAAGGATCAATTTTTTAATCATTCTCTAAAATATCAGACCCCATGTCCTCTTTCAGGAAACAGAATGAATTATACATATTATTAAACAATAAACACTTTTGAAAGCTAATTGGTATAAGACTTTATCTTACATAATAAAAGGGTAATATGCAAATTGTCCCCTCAACCGGGAGTTTGACTGGAGTTTGACCAGGGGGCAGGGCTGGCCTGTCAACTGCCTGAGGTCCCTCTCCACTGGCTGGCTCCTCCCCCAATCTGTCCCCCTACCCCGATCGGGGCCTGGGCCAGCTGGCCAACCTCCTGTATCCCCTTCCCCATATTGGGCCGGCCAGCCAGACTCCCCCCCCACCCCACCCCCCAGTGCACGAATTCATGCACCGGGCCTCTAGTATTTCATAATAGATGATTAAATCTATGTCTAACACCGTAAGAAAGAAATTATTTCACTTGTTTAAAATCCATTAATGAGAGGAAAAAATGTATTTTTCTCTATGTATTTTACCATAGTACTGAAATCTGTTTGGAAAATGAAGAACAGTGAGGGAAAGCACTATCTCTGTAACATAATCTACAGTTCCTAAGTTTTGCCATTTCTTATTCAATAGGAAATATATTGTGCTCCCTTGAAATCCATGGTACATTTCTCTGATTCCCTATTTTTATTTATTTATTTTATTTTTTATTTTTTTTGTGTGTGTCAGACACTATTTAAATATATATATTTTATTGATGTTTTCACAGAGAGGAAGGGAGAGGGATAGAGAGTTAGAAACGTCTATGAGAGAGAAACATCGATCAGCTGCCTCCTGCACATCTCCTACTGGGGATGTGCCCACAACCAAGGTACATGCTCTTGACCAGAATCGAACCTAGGACCTGCAGGCCGACGCTCTATCCACTGAGCCAAACTGGTTAGGGCATGATTCCCTATTTTTTAAAAAATTATTATTATTTTTTACTCTAAGAGATTTTACAGGAGCAGTTAAAATAGAAATATTTGCAGTGACAGTTTTATCAATATATAATTCATGTACCATAAAGTCCACCCTTTTACAGTATACAATTCAGTGGTTTTTAGTACTTTCACAAAGTTGTGCACCAATTACAGCAATCTAATTCCAGAACATTTCATCATCCAAAACTCTAACCCCATTAGCAGTTCCTCATCATTTTTCCCTCCCACAGCTCTGGCAAACAGTAACCCACTTTCTGACTCTATAGATATGCCTATTCTGGAGATTTTATATAAATGGAATCATACAAGATTTGGCCTTTTGTATCTGGATTCTTTCACTTGGCACTATGTTTTCAAAGTTCAGTCATGTTGTAGATTGAATCAATACTTCATTTCTTTTTATGGCCAAATAAGATTCCATTGTGTGCACAAAAGGTAACTTATTATTGTTCTGGTTAGTTTAGCTCAGACCTCTTCATCCTATCATGTTTCTGATTCTTGTCCTTAATATTTTACTTCCAAACCTTTGCTTTCACACACTTAGTGGATCATCACCATGTTAAAGACAATCTATCATCAAGACTTGGTCGTATTTTCTTTGTAAACCAATATTACATAATTTAATTATTAATAATGTATAAAATGTATTTGAATTTGGTAGGAAAATTCTCCTTTTTGGTCTTTCCAGTGTTGTCTTATTTATGTTATTGTATTCTTTTGTGCAAAGTTAAGACTAATTTTATGGATTCTTATGCCCCCAATCCTATTGGGATTTTAAATTATAATTTTATTGAGTTTATAGATCAGTTTTGGAAGAGTGATATGTTTACAGTGTTGCATTTCTTATCCACTAACATCATGTACCTCTCCAAGGTTTTATTTTCTTATTTCAATTGAATTTCTAAAAAGGAACTTTACACTTTTGTTAGATTATCTACCAAACTATTATAAATTCCTGTTGTATCTGACTTCAGTGTTCTAATTAGATATTCCTTCTGTTAGAGCAGACACCTCTTGTGTTATGTCTAGACACCTCAGTTTCATTTGCCATTTCATGTGCCCTAACCTGGATTTATTTGTGCTTAGCTACTATGAGAAATTCCAACCCCACTGGTGGAGATCTTAAAGTATTTATTCTCACTAACCTAGGCATGTCACAACCCATGATTGTTCAGAGTGAAATATAATTTATAGAGTTCCTGGTAGAATTAGGTTGAGGCTGTTTTCACACCCTTGTTTGACTTCTTCCATTTTCCTGCCCTGCTGCCAACATTTCCTCTGGTGTTTTCTGGAATAGTTCCTTAAAAAAAGTCTCTTGTACCTGAATCCTTGGAACAAGGCCTGCTTCAAAGAGAATTTGACCTAAGAGAGATTCATAGGAGCAGTATTCATTTTTTTAAAAAATATATTTTATTGATTTTTTACAGAGAGGAAGGGAGAGAGACAGAGAGCCAGAAACATCGATGGGAAACATCGATCAGCCGCCTCCTGCACATCTCCCACTGGGGACATGCCCGCAACCCAGGCACATGCCCCCGACCGGAATCGAACCTGGGACCCCTCAGTCCGCAGGCCGACGCTCCATCCACTGAGCCAAACCGGCTTCGGCAGTATTCATTTTTTAGTATTCATCTTGTATCCTGTGGCAATGTGGGCTTTTCTTAGTTCTGATAGCCTGTCTTTAGATATTTTTTTTTGTATTATCATTATAGAAAGCAATGCAAATAAAAATGAAAAGTAGCAATATGTAAGTTAGTTACCTGATAAAACTGATCAAGGAAACACACACACAGAGTACACAACCACATGCACACATTCATTAGTGTTTTGTCTGTAGCTCTTTTCCTTATGTCCTTGTTATGTGGTTCTACCTAATTTATTGTGGTGATATTTGTTTACTGACTCATTCATTCAAAGACATAAATGTGCTGTGTGGTGCTCTCCTCATGCTGCACATGTGTTGGCAAAATCCAGGTCAGCTCATTCAGTCATCCTGGCTCCAGGCTGCCTTGGAACATATTGTCCCCAGGTGGAACTACTTATTCCACTGTGCACCAGTTGTGGGGGACACCACACAGAATTTGAGTTTCAGGACATTGGATGTGTTTGTTCTTATGCATCTCCCTTTGCTGAGCTCCATTTGTTCCCTCCTTTTTGTGCTTCACCAAGGAAGTTGCTGAAGCAGGCACATACAACAGTGTTGGCTCCCTAGACTGAAACTCTTGGCCTGACTTGATCCAGGACAAAGTGAGGGGGAGAAAAGTGTGAAGACAGAGCTCTCTGTCCCAACCCTTCCTTGTACAGCGTCATCATTTCTCTAGTCGTCTACCTAAGTGTTAAACATCATTTCCCCCCATAATTAAGTGTAACTTTATATCAGTCAGATCTGTGTATGATTTTTGGCATCTCCAGAAGCTAAATACATCAAAAGAATTACCTGTAACTTATACTATTTAGTTTAAAACATTTGGTTTGGGGGAGGGGGTGCTAAAAGTTTATACTACTCCTTGGCAATTGATTTGATTTATAGAGTTTCCTAAAACTTAGTATGGGAATAGTTACAGCTTTTTTTATGACCATAGTGCATGGTTTGGAAAGAAGGGAGTCACCGGGATAAAGCAATGCTTTTGCAGTTTAACGTATTAGTCTTTAGTGGGGGGAGAAATATCTTTTAAGCCTAAATGTCATGAAATAGCATGTAATTCCATCATTTTTTTAATAATGGATGAACTGTGGTCCTATTAATCAAGATAGAGCAGAAGGTTAGATTATATTGTGGCAAAAGGCAACCCTCATATCACATGGCTTACAAACGCAAAGTTTAGTTTTTAATCAGTCTACATTTTCGTTGTAGGTAGGATTACCAGATAAAACACTGGGCATCCAATTAATTTTTAATATTAGATAAAAAAATAAATGTTTAGTATCAGTAAGTCCCATGCAATATTTGGGATATACTTATGATAAAATGTATGCATGATTTATCTGAAAATTAAAACTTAGTGAATATGCTGTGGGTTAATTTGCTATAGCTAACCCTAACTGTAGCCCATCAGGAGCACTGCTCATTGTCTGTCAGTCTCACAATTGAAGAGGCAGGGAATAAAGGACATGTTCAACCAAATGTTATTTTTTAAAATCCCATGCTCATAACTGGTACATATCATTTTCCCTTCACTTTATTGGCCAAACCAAGTCTCAGAGTCGATGAGGTTCAGTGAACGTTTTAAAAAAATAATACAGGCCACCATATCAGAATGAGCGAAAGTCTCACTAATATGGATACAGAATTTAAGAGAGCATGTATGCATTCAACATACATTTCTGAGTGTATATACTATATTCCAAGTCCTGGAAATTCAGCAGTTAACCAATTATAAATAGCATCTGCCTTCATGGAGAGCACACTGTCAGGAAGAGAAATATTTTAACATTTTCCCCCAGTTTGACCCAGCTGCACCACTTTTCCTCTACCTCTGATTCCAGGTCTTCTGCTGGCCTATGATCAACTTTGACTCTAAGTAGATGGCTACCAAGAATCCTAGATCACAGTCTTCAAGTCACTCACAGAACCTAAAGAGCTTCATTATTTTAATTGATAACCATGACTCCACTTCAAAGTTGCACATTTTTATTGTGCCAACTGTTTGTCTTTGATTCAGCCCCACATTGTCCATAAGAGCTGCCTGGCATTTTTGTCCCTAGGGCGCTAACCTGGATTTTCTGTCTTGCATTCTCTCTTTCCTGATCATTTAGTATTTGCTAAACTAGGCCTAGAAGACATTCTTGCTTTTTTCTCACTTCCCTAAACTCTGAATTTTCCTGTTTCAACTTGCATATTTATCAGACTCCCTGTGTACACGTTTCTTTTTCTAACTTTGATTCTGGCTTGCTTTTACTATGACCTTTCACTATTCTTCCCCTGGCAGTATCTCATCCGACCTCTACTGGACCAATAACATAAAAACAAATAAATGTGATTTGTAAGTACACTGTCTTTCCCCACAAGGCAATATGTAACAATTGCCTGCGAGGAAAGAAGCTGAAGAGGGGTTTTGGCCCTTGTTAATTTACATTTAATTTTGGCCTCAGAGACTCTTAAATGCAGAGGTTATATCTGCATATTAATAGGGTTATTTAATCAGTCCAGACTGTCATGTTGATAGTAGTGCTTATCAAGAAATTAGAGGAAAATGTGTGACCATGTCCACCCTCCTGCCATAGAAGTAGAAACAAATCAAATAAGGAAACTCAAACACTATGATTAACAAGCTCATCTGCCCTAGGGAGTCTTTCATATATGTATATTTAATATGCAGCTTGAGTGTATTACTGTGCAGACAGCTTTTTGTGTGTCTTAGTGGTTTTCATGGTAATACCTCCTACATTGAGAAGGTAGTTTTTTTTTCTTTTAAGCCATGTTATCGATTAATAATACAACTTGGAGAGCAGAGTCATGTTGGAAGAAGATTTTAATGATTTTTAAACAAGTATATTTTAATAGACATGTGAAGTACCTCCTAAATTACATACAAAATACTGGTATCTTAGTGTCTCCACCTTAAGGAAACATGTCTTCCTTTCTTATTTTATTTAATATATTCTAATAGTTTTAGCTTAGGCACAGAAATACATATTTCACTCAGCTACCACATGTGAATCTTCTCCTTTCAAAATTCATTTCAGTTTTAAAGCTTTAACCATAACCAATAACAATTGTATTTTACACCCCACTGGGATAGGTATTATGTTCCAGACTTCATTGGTTTAAAGTATTCTCTGAATAGCAGAAAGTAGTTTTTGCTTGCTTAGTTTATTGTTCTTAAGAATATCCAGCTCTACCATAGCTTGGCCTTCTTATCTGGGGATCTGGGGAACCCTTGAGCAAGTTGCAGTCTTCTTCTTCTTCTTTTGTTTTTAAATACAATCTTCTAAGCCAAGAACTGTCTCAATTCTGATATATTTGAGTTCTTAGAACCAGTATTCCTGTCCAAGGAATTCACTGGCCAATGTCTAGAATGCTTTCGTTGTCCTAGCATCCAGAAGACTCCACTTGTCAAGGTCCACAATGTCTTTGTTTTCCCAGAACTGGACGGCGGGTGGGGGGTTGGGGGGGGGGGGTGGAGGAAATTTCTCCTTTGCCTGTTTTTTCTCGCCATATAAAATCTCCTGAACTTTAGGCCATACTAAACTTCAAAGATATAAATATTTCTCTTTTTTGAAGAAGAAAAAATAGTTCATCTCTTTTTTCTTCATACAAAGACTGTATTAGTCAGGGTTCTTTGAAGTAACAGAAACAATTAGAGATAGATATAGAGATTTATTTCAAGGAATTGGCTTGGCTCATAAGACTGTGAGAGCTGGCAAAGTTAGAGAGCAGGCTAGCAGACTGCAAATTTGATAATAGTTGATGTTGCAGTCTTGACTCAAAATTCCATAGGGAAGCAGGCTACAAACTCAGATAGTGTTTTTATGTTGCAGTTTTAAGGATAATTCCTTTTTCTTTAAGAAACCTCAGTCACCTTCTTAAGGCCTGCAACTCACTAGATGAGACCTACCCACATTATAGAGCGTAACCAGGTAGGCTTCCGCCTTGAAGTAAAATGAAACAGATCCTGACAGCCATGTTTGTCTGGTATAACTGAATAGAAAACAGAAGAATCCCTAATAGAAGGTCAGTTTTTTTTGTTTGTTTGTTTTTGTTTTTTTTTAAATATATTTTATTGATTTTTTACAGAGAGAAAGGGAGGGAGATAGAGAGTTAGAAACATCGATGAGAGAAAAACATCGATCAGCTGCCTCCTGCACATCTCCCACCGGGGATGTGCCCGCAACCCAGGTACATGCCCTTGACCGGAATCGAACCTGGGACCCTTCAGTCCGCAGGCCAACGCTCTATCCACTGAGCCAAACCGGTTTCGGCAAGAAGGTCAGTTTTTACCATAGGCTCTTTGGTAAATTCTGGGTTTCAAAGGAAACAGTGATACAGAACTGGTAAGGCAGAGGGAATCTCATTATCACTATGTATTTAGAGGACAAAGTCTTGCTAGAGGGAGAAGACCTGAAAAACAAACAAACAAAAAACAGAGGGAATTTTGAATCTGTGAGAGAGGCTGAAAAGTCAATATCTATCCATGTGATGGAAATTTCAGTGCTCCAGTTATAAACTCTCTAGGCTCTCAATCAAAATTCAAGGAGGGCCATGCTGAAGGACTGAAGACAAACAGTGAACGGACTTTTACCAATACCTGAACACAGGTCTAGCTCAACTCACAACATGGTTTCATTTAGGTATGGTATCTTCCTAACATATGGAAAAGGGGACACTAACTGGTGAAAGTAGTCGCTTCATTTCATTCATACCCAGTAACTAGAACACATGTGAAGAGACAGAAACACAGACAAACCAGTAATTAAAGTTAGAAAACAAGGACAAAAAGTAATAGTGTATATAAGTATACACTATGTGTAAGAATTCTACACTGACCACTTATCTTTAAAATTTAAGAATGAGTTGAAAGATACATAATATTCATATATTAAGTGATTAAATATTGTTAAGATAGAAATTCTTCCCAAGTAGATCTTTAGATTCAATGCAATCCAAATTAAAACTCCAGCAGGGTTTTCTAAAATGGAAATTGGGTCAAGTCAGCGTGGCTCAGTGATCCAGCATCAATCTATGAACCAGGAGGTCACAGTTCCATTCCCAGCCAGGGAAGATGCCCAGGTTGCAGGCTAGTGTAGGGCATGCAGGGGGCAGCCGATCAATGATTCTCTCTCATCATTGATGTTTCTGTCTCTCCCTCTCCCTTCCTTTCTAAAATCAATAAAAATATATTAAAAAATTAAATGGAAATTGACAACACTTGTTCTAAATTGTGTATGGAAGATAAAAAGACCTGGAACATACAGAGCAGTCTTGCAAAAGAAAAAGCATGTTAGAGACCTTATTCTACTGGGAATATATTTACATGTCTAGAAGCTTCCTAAAATTTGTTTTTCCATATTTACTTGTTGTTTTGTCAGCAATAACTTACCTGAATATAGTTTGACTTCAGTGAACAAATGATACATCATTTCATGGCTAATGGAATTCCTAAGAGATTCAGGGATTCTTTCTAAACAGCTATTTTCTTCTAAAACAAGTGTTTTCGTTAAGTAAGTCAGAAAAACCGAACGACTGTATTTGTTAGTGGTATTGTCATCCTATAGTCTATGAATATTAAAAATAAAGTCAGCTGCAGAGACTCTTAAATAAACATATGTTTGGATAAGATTACCTTGTTTTAACTGATTTTTTCCATATGAGAGGAAAAAGCGTTTTTAACAAAACAGCCAGACACAAGATGTTTTTCCAGTGCTGGTCACTCAAGCCCCTGGCACAGTGGTTCTCAAACTGTGGGTCGCGACCCCTTTGGCGGTCGAACGACCCTTTCACAGGAGTCGCCTAAGACCATCCTGCATATCAGATATTTACATTACGATTCATAACAGTAGCAACATTACAGTTATGAAGAAGCAACGGAAATAATTTTATGGTTGGGTCACAACATGAGGAACTGTATTTAAAGGGCCAGAAGGTTGAGAACCACTGCCGAAGCAGGTATTGAACGAACCATTATAGGTTCTTTAAATGTCTGAAAATGTGAAATATATAGATGAATTTTTAAGATGAATAAATACAAAAGACACATCAAATATCAGAGAATTTCAATACTGAATTGGCTGAGAAAGTAGCTACTGCTTATTTGTAGTCCAGTTTGTTTTTCTTCTAGAAGCACCCTGATATGGGAATGTTATGTAAAGGGAAGATTCAGAAACTTCTTTTTGCTATGCAGTCAAATTTCTTAAATGCCACATTTTATTTAAAAACCAAGCAAAAATTTGTTTTTTGAAAAAGCAAAAAATAATTTACATTGCCAAGGTTTAAAACAGATATTAAAAGAGACATTAACAAGCCGTGTAAATATTTTATTTTCTGTATAAAGTAATATTGCTAGCTGTTTATGATTTTTAAAATAGAAAAGCCACTCAGTGATGTTTTAGAATAAACTTACATTCAGAATATTCAATAATTCTCACAGTATTTATTTACAGTTTATTTTAATTATAGTCGACATACATTAGTTTTAGGTATACAATATAGTTACTAGACATTTATATACCTTATGACGTGATCAGCATGATAAATCTCGTACTGATCTGGCACCATACATAGTTACAACAATGTTATTGGAAAGGTCTCTTATGTTGTACTTTACTTCCCAGTGACTAATTTTATAACTGGCAGTTTATACTTCTAAATCCCCTTCACTTTTTCATTCATCTCCCGTCTGGAAACTATCAGTTCGTTGTCTGTATCCATGAGCTTGTTTCTGTTTATTCATTTACTTTATGTTGGTCTTTAGATTTTACATGTAAGTGAAATCATATGGTATTTGTCTTTTTATGTCTCACTTCTTTCATTTAGCATAACACCCTGGCACATGCATATTATAAATGGCAATATTTCATCCTGTTTTGTGGCTGAGTAATTATATTCCATTGTATGTATACACAGTATCCTCTTTATCCACTTATATCTATTAATGGATACCTAGGTTGCTTCCATATCTTGACTATTGTGAAAAATACTGCAATGAACATAGGTGTAATTTGAGTAGTGCTCCACCCTTTTTTCTACAGGGAGAGAAAGCTGTGGAAGGCACTTTGTAGAACAGAAAGCGGGTAACTCTTAGATTGAGGGGAAAAGATAGATGGATAGATAGATAGATAGATAGATAGATAGATAGATAGATAGATACTGACAACCTCAGTTATTTAAGTGATATTTTTACATCATTCACATTTAAAGTGACTATTATTATTTTATTTTTTGGTTTTCCTTTTTTAAAAAATTTTATTTTGTTGCTTAAGGTATTACAAATAGTAGTACATATGTCTCTTTTTTTATTCCCCATTGCCCTCCCCCCGGACTCCCTACCACCTGGCACTAGTCCTCACCCCGCTTTCCTCAGTGTCTTGCGTCTGTTGGTTGTGCTTTTGTATGCATGCATACAAGTCCTTCGGTTGATCTCTTACCCCCGCAACCCTCCCCTACCTTCCCGCTGAGTTTGACAGTCTGTTCGATGCTTCTTTGCCTCTATTTTTGTTTAACAGTTTATAATATTCTTTATATTCCACAAATGAGTGAGATCATGCAGTATTTATCTTTCACTGACTGGCTTATTTCACTTAGCATAATGAAAATCTATCATATTGCTTGCTGTTTGCTTTTTAAAAAAAATTAAGTCTTTGTTGAAAGTATTACATTTTGCTGTTTGCTTTTTGTTCAGCTTGCTCTTGGTTTTTCTGGACTTTTTGTGTAATAAAATAACACAATATATGGTCATTTCTGACTAGCATCTTTTAATTAACATAATATCATCCATGCTATAGCATGTACAAGTACTTTTTCTCTTATTTATGAGAAAGTGTTTCATTGTATGAATATATTTTATTTATCTATTCATTAGTTGATATACATTTGAGTCCCTCACATTTTTGTTATTATGAAGAATGCTGCTATGGATATTTATATATTTTGTATGGGCATATGTTTTCCATTTTTTTTATATATATAAGGTGGAACAAAAGTAGGTTTACAGCTGTGAGTATACAGAACAGAGTTTATTCTTGCATTATCATTTATTGATTATTGTATTATTTCTCATGCAACAGTAAATGTACTTTTGTCCCACTCTATACCAGTAGTTTTTCTGCTCGTATGGTAATTTTATATTTAAGTTTTTGAGGAATTGCCAAGCTGCACCATTTTACATTCCCAACAACATATGAGGGTTCTAATTTCTTTATATCTTCACCAGTACTTGCTATTGCTCTTCTTTGGTATCTCATTGTGATTTTGATTTACATTTTTTCTAATGTCTAATAATGTTGACCATTTTTTACATACTTATTGGTCATTGTTATGTTTTCTTTGAAGAACTGTTTACTCAAATCTATTGTGTATTTTGAATTAATATGTCTGTTGCCATTTAGGTGTAAGAGTTCTTTATTCTGGAATCAAGCCCCTTATATATATGATTGGAAAATATTTTCTCTCAATTTTGGGGGTGTTTTTTTACTTTATTGTGTTCACAAACTTTTTAAATTTGAAGAAGTTCAATTTATCTCATTTCTTTCCTTTTCATTGCTTGTGATTTTTGGTTTCCTATGTACGAAACCATTGTTTAATCTGACTTTGAGACTTTTCTAAGAATTTTCTAAGAATTTGATTCTTTTTCTAAGAATTTTATAGTTTTAGTTCTTAGATTTAGATCTATGATTTATATTCAGTTAATTTTGTATCTGATGTGGAATATAAGATACAAAGTATTTTGCATGTGATTATTGTATTGTTTGAGCACTATTTGTTGAAGAGTTTATTTCCCCCCATTAAATTGTCTTGGCAGCTTTGTCAAAAATTAATCAACTATGAATATAAAGGGTTTTTTCTTGATTTTCAAATCTTTTCATTAATCTATATGTCTATCTTTGTACCAGCACCACACTCTCTTAATTAATACAGTTTTGTGGTGACATATATTATTTTCATCATTATTTTAATAAGGACATTTTTATGGAAAATCTACTTACAGCTCAGATAATCTTCTCTCAATTCAGTCACCTACTTTATGAGTAATACAAATGGTATAATTTATTTTCATTTTTTATTTTATGCATTAGGAATATAAAATTTAATTTTGTAATCCATATTCAACAAATTTTCAGGAAATTTTGTTAATTAAGTTTACTATTTAAATTACTTTTAGCTAGTTAAGTGTGTAGAAATTTTACATTCCAACAATACAATATGTAAACTACATATGCTGTGTATGCCTTTGTTTTTGAAATTATAATACTTTTCTATAAACATAATTGAATTCAAATCAATATTATGGCTTTATGAATGAGATTAACTCCTTATTGATGTTAATTGAACTAGAGAATGAAATGAACACCCCATAGGATACAAAAATAAACATTAAGGTCTATTATGCAGCAGCAGAGAAACAATTGCTTATTGATTAGAAAATATCTTTATGGAATATCAGTATCAATGATGGGAGCTGCTTACCTCTGCAGCTGGTTTATTTATCAATCTATCTATTCAAATCAATAAGCATTGACTGGTTTTTGTACTAGATATGGAATATATATATCCAATATTTCTGGCTAGAAAATATTTATAGTATGGTGTAGACCTAAACAATTAAACAAAAAACGTTCATGGTGATAAGTGCTATGATATAGACAAGCAGAGAGAACAGGCTCCTATACCAGGTGGGATAGTTATTAAAGGCTTGATGACATAGTAAAATTTAAGCTACTATGTGAAATATAAGTAGGGCTGGCATGATGAAACCATCTAAGAGCTACTACTGCTGCCAAATGAACATTAATTTATCTGTTCTCCTTCATTAAAAAAATGTGTTTCTCTTCCTAAAATTATATTTTAATTTCATTCCAAATCACAGAAGTATTTGTGAGAGTAGAAATATAAAGAATAAAGATATTAAGCTGAAGACATTTTAGATGTTAAGTCAATATTGACTGTTAACTGTGGATGTTTGTTAAAGAAAAAAAATGAAGAATTAAGTTGTGAGATCTGTTTGGTGCCATTGCCTTGAAGAATGGCGAAGAATCCTTTTTGAAAAAATCATGGTTGCTATCTCATCTTGTACTCAGATCCGGTGATACATTTTTGGGAGGAGTAGAATTGGATAGTTTCTACTCCAGTTACCTATGTTTTGAGGAAGGGAAGGAGGTCATAGGTCTACAGACCCAATCTTTTAAATCAGGGTATGTACTGTACATATTCATGAAAATTGTTCTCAGACATCATGGTCTCTCATTGTAAAAATTTCCCAGTAGAAGTCTGCTGGGGTCCAACCCCAGCAGGTCCAGGGGTCCCCAAAGGTGTGGATGGAGTTGGCGAAGAAGGAATGACATGGAGACACTGTTCAGTTGATCAGCAGCCTAGCCAGGATCTCTAGCCAGGATCTCCAGCCAGGTTCTGTGTCCATGTTCTCTTGCTAGGTTCTCCAGGTTCTCCAGCCAGGTTCTGTAGCCATGTTCCCTCGCTAGGTTCTCCAGCCAGGTTCTGTCCAGGTTCTCCAGCCAGGTTCAGTCACCAGGTTCTAGTCAGGTTCTCTTGCCCATTTCTGTAGTCAGGTTCAGTCCAGGATCTTTTGCCATGTTCTCTCCAGCGAAGTTCTTCTGTCTCTAGTTCTGTGTAGGTTCTGTCTTCTTAGTTCTGTCTTCTTACATCTGTATTTATACTAGTTGATTCCAATCCTATCAATCTCTATTCCAAAGGGTAGGGTGTTTCTTATCTCCATTCCAGGGAGTAAAGATTATGTAGCTTAAGCATGATTGTTCATAGTTAAAGTGATTAATTACCCGCCTGGCACTTAGTTAAGAGGTTTTATTCCCTCCCTAACTTCAGGGGAAAATCCCTATCTGGGGAAACAACCTTTCTCAGAGACCTTGGTTAAAACACATAGTGCCAAGAAGGTGAGCAAACATATTAAGAACAGTATGCCATATATGCCAGGTCCCTTGAAACAGCAAGCATGGACCGGCTCCCGGCAGAAGTCTACAATCTTACAGTTCAATCTAATGGAACACCTCTCCTCACTAAGTGATAAGAGATTATGACATACTTTTACAGGAAAATTCTCACCATAAAAGTCTGATCATTTTTTATTAAAAAAAAAATTGACACCCAGAAACAACTCAGTCACTCTTTCTTCCCAATAACAGAGTATTTTGTTATACAAAATGAGGTTACACTATCATTAGGAGGAAAACAATATCACTTAATGCTGTATTTATTCCATTAGCACAACCACCTGAGAAAATAAACTACTTTTAGAAAAGAAAATAGTATGTTTGCAAATAAATGTGTATATAGACTCTGATTTAAATATTATGTTCTGGTCAGATTAGCAAACACCAAATAGCAACAATGAAGAAAAAAGCCACTGAAATTCTTAAAAGCAAATAATCTGCCATTCTCTATGTCTGTATGTGAATGTTTTCTGCTCCAGCTTTTAGGAAGAGGCTGTCAATCAGCTCTATTGCTGGAATGAAGGAGTAGATGGCACAGTTTAATTTTATTATGGAAATTGATTTGCATCTTTTATATTTCTTGATTGAAATCTTTCCATGTAATGGCATTGAAGAAGACTCATAAAACTGCCATGACTGGGGTAATAACTATTATTGTGATCAAATTTAATAATAAAAAACTTTCCTGCAATATGGGAACTATGAATAATTCATGCAAACTGTTGCTTAAATGTGATAGAGAGGAAAAGAATTGTAGGAAAAATCTTAATGTATCCAGACAGGGATGATAATTGGTTTTTGCAAATAATGAATACTTCATGTGCAAGCCAAGATTAGAGAAGAAAACTCCACACAGAGGAAATAATCCCACGTATCTGATTTTTTAAGGATAAGAGGGACAGATGAATTTTTAAAAAGGAACTGTCAGAAAATGCATATTCTAAAAATCATATTTTAGAACATCACAATGCTTCTTATAAATAAGCAGACATGTGGAATATTTAAAATAAAACTGTATTCGTGTGTTTGTGAGTGATCTGTGAAAAAATGAGCATTGACTCCTGTGCTCAAACCTAGCATTTTCCTGTCTACATTATTTAACAGTCTCAGAGACCTAGAAAGCCATGTTAACTCTAAATAATTTTCACAATATTTGTTTTTACGTATTTCATATATGAATTTTTCCAAGCATTGTCATATCTCTAGCTGTAATCAAATTTTCAATTTGAGTTTGGTTTCAATTTGCTTTTCTTTCTTTTAACTTTGTTAATCGCTCTCCTGCATTTATTGGCTACCATCTGGTGGAAAAAAATTGCAATAGCAAGGTTGAAATATATGCAATCAGATAAATGTTTTAATTGTAAATATGCCTACTCAGCTATCAAATACTTTGCAAGTTTACTGTTAATTATTTATGTATAAAATAGCTGTCATACTTTAACAAGTTCTAAGAAAGTAGGGGCAGATTTGTTTTAATTATTTCACTGTAACCAGGATGTCCTTGTTGCCCTGGACAGACTTGTTTTATATACATTGTTTCAGTCTAATGAGTAATAGTGCCCCCTCCACTCTTAAACAATAACTGAATTAAATGATAAATTATAGAATCAATCTATATATAATCAGCAATTAGCATGGTTCTTGTGGACACACTATGAATTAAATATTTTTAATTTTTCAACATTTCTATTAATATACTAGCTGTACCCGGCCACATGTTGCTGTGGCTCAGTCTGGTTAAATGGAAAAGAAAGAAAAGAGAAAGCACACGTTTCTAATATATTTAATTTCACAGTGCTTGTGGGTATACAATATTTTTTGTTGTCCCATTGTCTGTGCAGATATAGAGGTTGTCTGGTTTGCCAACTCTAGAACACGCAACATATAATTGTCCATGTGAGAAGCAATCCGTGTCTAGATCTAAACCGCACAATTCTAAAGATTGGCCCTGAGCTTTGTTGATGGTGATTGCAAACGCCAATCGAATTGGGAATTGCAATCTCTTAAAGTGAAATGGCATATCCGTTGGAATCATAGGAATGCGAGGAATGAGGACATCTTCACCTCTGAAAGGTCCTGTCAAGATGGTTGCTTCTACGACATTGCTCATTCATTTTTTTACTGCAAGCCGCGTGCCTGTCAAAGCTTTGGCTGTTTGACATTTCGCAACATGGCAGTTGGCACGCCGATTTTCAATTGCAGTACGTGCGGTGGTATCCCTGGCAGATCGAGTGAATTCAAAAATTCTGTTGGATAATTAACCGCTTCATCTGCTTCCACAACAGTGTCGATGGACTTTTATGCGACTCCCTCGCTTTGAATGTTAGACTGAATAATATTGTTAAGTTCATAGACGTCTTTGTTCTTGGCCGCAAGAATAGCTCGTTCACTCAGCCAATCGTGATTCTTATAATTGGTTTGAATATTTGGAAATACTTTTTCAACCAATTCTTCTTTTGACGTCACTAAATTGCAGAAGTTATGAGGCAATGAAATTCATCCTGAGGTCAGATTAACCGGCGCCTTTCTGTTCCCAATTTCCAGCAATTGATGTGAGAATATCTCAGCTGATCGATCGTTTTGCAGCTGGACACGCATATTTGTAGTTAATTTTATCTACAATTTATAATTGTAAACAGAAACATTAAATGGAATCGTAAAATATTTAGTATAGCGTGTGTTGCTTTTACGTCCAACAGATGGCGCTGTTTTTCAAAAAGAGCATGTTTTTACCTGTCACAGGTGTGACATCTATATAATAGTAGGTATAAAGGTATATAAAAACACGCGCGTATTCGAATGCAACGTTGTGTCAAAATTTCAAAGCAATCGGTGAAGAACTTTTGGAGATTTAAGATTTTGAACAAACGAACATTTACATTTTTATTTATATAGATTTTTTAACTTATGCTAGATAATTGAGCATTGATTCTCTTATATTGGGATTCTTCATGGAGGTAACATCAAGAAAATCAATACCTTTGGACAAAGAAGATGGAGTATGTATATACTATGGAATACTACTCAGCCATAAGGAAAGATGAAATGCATCCATTTGCGACAACATAGATGGACCTTGAGAATATTATGGAAATTAAATAGATCAGTCAGAAAAAGTTAAGAAGCATATGATTTCACTCATATGTGGGATATAAAACTGAAACTCATAGGAACAGACAAGTGTATGGTGGTTACCAGAGAGGTAGTAAAAGGTAAAGGGGGCCAAATCTATAGTAACAAAAGATTATTTTACTTTGGGCAGTGGGCACATAATGCAATAATAATTTTGAATAAAAACTGTAATAACTAACCAGTTACACTACATCTCATTATTTTAGACTGTAGCTTATAAAACCAGAAAATTTTTCTTAAGCAGTTTAAGTACAATGTGGAACACAAATATGACAAATATGTGTTCTTTAGTGATTAGTTCATGGTGTCTCAATATTGATGTCCCTGCACTTATGAGTAAATAGGCTGGGAGAATGATTTAACAGATACAATGAATTATTAAGTGTAATCCATCTTACAATCAATTGAGGGCAAAATTTATATAATTTTATCACATATATGCATATATGATGTATATATTATATAAGTAGAGTAATTACATATTTTTGTTAATACAGTCTCATTATTTATGTACAATAGATTTATGAGTAATCTCTTAAGATCTGTTTATAAATCTTAAAATTTCTTATTTTTATTTATACTATTTGTTAAAAATTTTAATCTTAAGCAATAATTTTAAAATATTATTGCTATGGAATTTTTAATTAACATATTTTAATGACTCCGGGAATCATATAACCAAGCTTCTTTATTAAAAACAACAAAGGTTATATTCTAATCTGATGTTTGCTTATGACTTTTCAGTTATGGCAATTATCTTCAAAATGTTTTAAAGTTGTATGACAACAGAAATAAACACAGTATTGAAAATTATTGCAACTAGTTGAGTATTTCATTATACTTAAATCACAAATCTGTTGTTCAAATTGGATTAATCATCTTCCATTTTTTCTTTAAGTGATTTGTTATCCGTCACTATTAAAAAATCAATGTTAGAATAGTATGAGAGTTTTGAAATAAGTTTGAATTTTGAAGTTTTTAAATTAATTTGCCAAGGGAAAATGTGAAATATAGATCCCTGGCTCTTTAAAATGTGCCAATATATTTAATGATGTCAAATAGTAAATGTAAAATTTATTCCTTTATATGAATGCTATATATGAACATTTCTTCCATGTAAGAAATTGTGACGTTTACATCAGATACATACATATAATACCAGGTACCATTGTTTTTTATAACATGCATTCAATGAGCCTTCCCACACCATATCATCTGTGCCTCATATTTTGCAACATAGCTACTTATGTGTTTATCAATAAGATATCGTGAAGAACACTAGTTGATGCAATAGAATTAAAATGATATTAAAATTATTTTTAAAGCTCATAAAACACACCTTTACGTAATAGCATCTTGAATAGGAAAAACCACATGGTCTTACACATTCATAATTGAGATACCAAAAAATACTGCCACTTAAACTGTATTATAAATAGTACTAGGGGCCCAGTGCACAAATTTGTGCACCTTGAAAGGAACTGTGGGCCTAAGGGTGTGGTGGGCACAGGGGTGGGTCTCAGCCCATCCTCCATGCCTGCGCCCAGCCCCTCCTGCCACAGCACCCAGTCCCCTGTCAGCTGGCAGCCCCGCTCCCACCACTGCTGCTCGTACTGTACCTGCTGACAACACTGAGTCATCGGGGCCAGCACCGGGCACCGGCAGTAGGTGTGAGCAGCTGCTCCAGCGCCGGCAGAGGGGAGCAAAGAATTTTCAGTAACCACCAGAGGCTTGCTCCTATGACAGTGACTGGCACCCCAACTTGGTCTGATTCCCCAGTTCACCTGCTCCACCATCCTACCACAGCCAACTGCTCACTGTGCCATCTGCTGCCGACATTTGCCATGTTCCATGCATGCCCCTTGGTGGTCAGTGCACATCATAGCGACCGGTTTTTCAGTTGTTCCGCCATTCAGTCTATTTGCATATTAGTGTTTTATATATATAGATTCCTTTAAGTTCTCCAATGACTCTACAGATAATAAAGCTATTACTAATATACAAGTTGAGCATAAAAGAGAAATTATGGCTATGGTTTAAATATTAAATATTGGTATATGTACACAAATAATGTTATGATTTTCTTGGAAGATGCTAGAAAAATCATTTATTCTTAAACCTGTTAAATAAAATAAACAATCAAGTATTTATTCCCTCCTTTCTATATAAACTGTATTTTATGTTATATCTCAGCCAATAAATGAATAGGGTATTAGAATTACCATTTTACTATTTTGCAACCCCAAAGTCATTAATGTATACAGATAATTATCATCTATTTCTTCTAAAAGGTCAAACTCAAGTCAACCATCCATTATGGCCTCTGATGCAAGTACACAACATCTATTTATGTAGAATTCTTTCTAAAATTGAAAACTGAATCTCTATATCTAACTATTTATTCACTAGAGGCCCAGTGTATAAAAATTCATGCACTGGAGGGGGGGGGCGGGGCAACCTGGCCTGCTCACAGTCCGGGAGCCCTCATGGGTGGGAGGCGACCCAGGGATCAGGGGAAGGCGATGCCCTCATCACAGCTCTGCTGCTGCCACTGCCGGCAGCACAAGCCTAGGCCAGCCCTGGTTAATTGAGCTTTGGGTGGCCCTGGGTGGCTGGGCAGCTGCGATCCAAGGCTTGCCTGTACCTTGGACCGGCCCTGTGAGGCTGGGGGACTGAGAGGACTGGGTGGCACCATCTTGTGGCTGTGGGAGCTGCCATCTTTGAGGGTGGGGCAGTCAATTAGCATATTCCCTCCTTATTGGCCGTGGGCGCCACCATCTTTGCCACAGTGTGAGGGACAATTAGCATATTCCCTCTTTATTAGATAGGATAGATAATAAGATGGAAAACCAAGAAAAACAGAAAGGGAAATTCACTGGATAGTTGATGATAATAAGGAACTAACTCTTAGTGGTAGTTGACAAAATTATGGTTATTTTTTTTGAAAGATTGCTTATTTATAGATGTGCATATGAAATATATAAGAAGAATGAAGTTATATTTCAGTTTAGCTCCTTAAAAATGTGATGTGTGTTGAAGTAGTAGGAATGAAGGTAAAACAAAATTGGTTATGAATTTTAATTTATTGAAGCTGAGTGATGGATACATGACTACGTTGCTATTCTCTCTCTCTCTCTCTCTCTCTCTCTATATATATATATATATATATATATGTATATATCATATGTCTTTTGTGGATACTCTTAGCATATATAAGTCTTTCATGGATATTCTTAACATACTCATACACCTTTTAGCGTTTTTCCTGAATGATATTCTTTAATGTAAATACCTAAATTATATGCTAGATTTAGTAATATTCTGTATTGAAATAGGTCTGCTTCTCTCTGTGCATTATAATATATTTATGTTTTGGTAGTACCTATTAAAACACACAAAAGGAATTTATAAAATGCATTTTGCATAAAATAATGACATATTTTGTCTTCATCAGTTGTGGATGAAGCCTCTGAATAACAAAATATTCCCTTGACTGGATCTTGAATATTTGCACAGAAAACTCTGCTTAGTTGTTTTAAGACTCCAATTGTATTATTTTTATTCCTCATAAATTACATTTTAAATCCTTAAGATGATGTAGTTCAGTGCATCCAAATGTTGGATGTGCACATTTTTTCATTCCCCAAATTATAACAGGCAGTGAAGGGAACACCTAGACACATCAGAAGCAAGAGCAATTCAATTGCTAGAACAAGTCTCACCGATACATTATTTCATCTGGAATAACAAAATTCTTTCCTTAGGAGAGAACTACCAAATATTAGCTCTAAAGTTACGGCCTTTATCTATTTATTTTAAATAAAATGTGGAGTGATAATGAAAATTGTGGTAAACATGGCTTTCATTAAGCTCAATTTTAAACTTTAGTAAGTTAATCATTTATGCATAAAATATGTGTTGCATTAAACATGCTTGCTATAATCAGTTTCTATGACAACCAAGAAGCTGTCAGATTATATTGATTTATACAGGATGGTTTATAAGGTTGTGACCAATGTATTAGAACTAATTATTTTATAAAATGACTGGCAATACTAACTGTAAAGTTAGTGACAGTGGTTCACTATTTGAAATAGCCTTTCACTTCAGAGAATATTTACATGCTTAAAAAATCCATATGTAAATAATTGGAGAAGAGAAAATTGAAGAGTGAGTATAAAGTAAATAGCTAATAAAACTAGAAAAAGGAGATTCTACATAAAACCAATCTTTTAATATTTAGATAAATATTTTAATTACTGTATGTATTACTTTTAAATGTTCTATGATTGTTTGAGAAAAATATTGATTTACTATCATAAATTTAGACTACTTCAACTTTAATCAAACTCCTCCAAAATTTTATGAAGTTGTTGTCATTTGGTTTAGTTCTTTATTTTTAAATTTTTTATTTGGTAAAACGTTATTATTATTAATTTAAATTTATATTGTTAACCATTTATCACTTTATTTGGTATTCATTATTTTTTGAATTTTACATCTTTTTACATAAAATAATTTTACTGTTCCTTAAGTGAAGGTTTTCATTAGGGACAGTGGTCCACTATTGGAAAATTTTTTATTTTAATATATGTTTTTAAAATGTATTTTTTTTTAATTTAAAGATAACTTTAAAGATATTTATTATTGCCCAGCCAGTGTGGCTCAATGGTTGAGCATAGACCTATGAACCAGAAGTCATGATTCGATTCCCGGTTAGGACACATGCCTGGTTGCAGGTTCAATCCCTGATGGAGGTTGTGCAGGAAGCAGCCAATCAATGATTCTCTCCCATCATTGATTTTTTTCTCTCTCTCCCTCTCGCTTCCTCTCTGAAATTATATACATATATATATATATATTTTTTTTTAAAAAAGATATTTATTATCCTCTTCATTGCAGGTTTAATGTGTAGAAATCAGCCGTCAGTGTCATTGCCATCCACTTGAAGAAAACTTGTGTTTTGTTTTCTTCTGGCTATTTGAACTCTTTTTTCTTTGTCTTTTACTTAACAAGTTTATACTCATATGTATAAATGTGGATTTATTTTTAGTTAGTATGATTGTAATACTTGGGGTTCTTGAATATGAAAACTTTTGCTTCTATTCTACTCAGGCTTATTGCTGTAAAAATATATGTATAAAATTATTTTTAAGACATATCCAAGAACTTACAATATTTACTAAAGTATAAACATATACTAAATTTGGTGAAGATTTGACAGATTGTTCTTAGAATGACTGAACCAGTCTAAACTTCCACTACTGGGGTTTTTATATTTGCATTTTACCGCCAACATTCGGCATTCTCCAGCTTTTCTTTTCCAGTTAAAAAATAATAAGCCATTTTTTAAAAACTTGCATTTCTTTGTTTCCTAATTAATTTAAAACCTTCTCATATGCTTGTTAGCCTTTTGAGTTTATTCTTTAAAACATGTAGATTAACATCCTTTTCCATTTTTCTGTCGGGGTTGCCGAATTTTTGTTGATGGTATGCAGAAGTTCCTTTTATATTCTAAATATTATTCTCTTTCTGATTTAGACCAAACAAAAATGTTTTCCCAACCTTACATGTATCTGTTAACTTTGATTTTGGTGTCCTTCATTGAAGACAAATCCTTAATTTTGATGTATCACACTAATTTTTTTTTTTAAAGTTTGTCTTTTGAAATTTTTTTCTGGTTAAGTACTTTTTAACTACCCCGCTTACTCTTTTGTCACAAATATAGACTTGCTCATTTACTTCTATAGCCTTTGAAATTCTATCTTGGCATGTTTCTTTTAATCTCTTTGGGACTCTTTTGTCTGTAGGATTAAAGAATGATTTTTCATTTTTCTCCTATGTTGAGCCTGTCTACTATGTATCTATGGGTGATATTTTGTTTCACCATTGATTTATGCTGCCAATTGATCCTATGTTAAATTTATGCATATACATGAGTCAATCTGTAGCCTCTCTGTTTTGTTCCAATAACCTATTTCTCTGTTATTGGAAAACACCAGCGATTTTTACTTCTGTAACTATGCACTCTATTTTACTTTTTAACTTTGGATTTACTTACTTGTTTGTATATTCTTCCATGTAATATATTGTTTCTTTAAAGAAATCCAAAGGTCTTAAAATAGATTTTGAAATATGTTACATAATCATAATATACTATATAAAATTTCCATGTAATAATATTAAAAATATATTAAAGAACTAGAGCATTTCTGGGTTTGCTGCTATTAGCTCTGTTATCTTGAGTACTAGTTATATATACTAATTTTGTATATTTAGCAATTTGAAAGTTTATGAATATTTATAATATAATCTGGGCAGTTTGTCAAAAAGTAGGGTTTCATGTATACACATTTTCCAGAGTGTTTCCCTTTTTTTTTTTTTTTACTGTAAGACAATAAAGTAAGGGAAATATTCATTCTCTCCATTCATGGTAAGATTTATCTTGATCAGGGCTGGATTGCAGCTTTGGGAAGGCTCAGTCTTCTTTTGTTTTACCTTTATAGAGGTGTGGCCTTGTAAGTTTTCTAAATTATTGGATTGTGAGCCACAGAGTTTTCTCTCCACAGCTCTGAAAATTTACAAGTCTTCAGAGATTTCCTGCCCTGTTCTTAGGCTACCTGCCTTATACAGCTTCATTAACAGGCAGTTGCCTAAGGCAAAGAACAAACAACATTGTGCTTAAGGCTACCCCACTCTCCAACAGGTCTTTGTTTCCTAAATCGGGCAATACTGACAGATTTTATTCTGGCTTTAGAAACTTTCACATTAACTCTTCAGCCTTTCACACTGTCCATAGAATACCCAGATAGCACTTATCTCATGGGAAAAACATAGTCTAGCAGTTGAAGCCCTTTAGGTTACAATGTGTTACTTCATCTGTGCACAGCTGCCAAATAATAAATGTTGGCTTCTTTTTCCCTAGAGCTCTTACCCTAAGCTTCCCCATTATTCAACTAGTGTCCAGGATCTGCAAATGCCCTCAGGAGTAAAAATGGCTGATCTGAGTGATGAATATATAAATGGACAATAGCAAGACCATTTTTGAGAGCAGATATCTGAGCCACAACTTGCTGCGAACGGTCCAGAAAGCCAAATCAAAATCTATACAGCAGCCGTCCAAAGGAGTCAGACCTTGGATCATGTCTGCTGTGTTCCCTAACTTTTGTCCTCATTTCCAACTGAGGGTCATCTGGAGTAAGCCAGATATGGTCCCCCAAACAATCCCACGGGAAGCCCCACTTCTAGTCCGCCTGCCTCCACCTTGCACATACCAACAGCCTCCAAAGAAAGCATACTTAAACCTTTCTTAACCCATAAAGCTTCTCCACCTCCTGCCTGCCTTTGCATCCCTACCAAATGCTGTTATGGTAGCTGACTCTTCCTATGGCGAGTTCTGAATAAATAGCCTCTTTTGGTTTTTCTTTATTTTCACATAATTTATCTTAGAAGTGTTCTTCTCTCCCTTGAATTTTATTTCATTCAAACAGTTCATGATATTAATTTATGAGGCTCTATTTTGGGGTTATCTGATTTTTTTTTTCTAGTTTTGACAGCAGAGGAACAGATATACCATGAATTCCTGAATTCTTGTTAGGAGAAGAGGTTCAGGTAAAATATTCTTAAAGGAGTAAACAAAGCCTGGATAGTGCAAGTTTTGTAAAAGGGCCAGGGATTTGATACATGGTGCCCAGCTACTATCACACAAAGAAAAATTCTCCCAGACAAAGAATGTTGGCCTTGTTTCATACCTCCAATTCTTTAATCAAAAAAAATCTGGGAGTTAAATTTTAATGGTTAGAGTGAGAGCTGGCAAGTAAGGCCCTCAAGCCAAATTCAGTTAGCCACCTATTTTTGTTAATAGTTTTATTAGAACACAGCCACATTTCTTTTTGTGCATATTGCCTATGGATGTTGCTTTAGTGCTGCAATGGCAGAGTTGAGTAGTTGTGACAAAGACTATATAGCCCACAAAGCCTAAAATAATTACAGTATGTGCACTAAACTCTTTGTTTAGTGGACATATTTCAGGTATTGTATTTTTTTTCAGCTCTAGAATTTTTATTGGATTTTTAATTAGTTTTAATATATCTCTACATTGAGTTTATGCTTGTCTTTCATGCTTGAACATATGTATAATAGCTCTCTTAAAGTTCCTGACTACTGATTTCATTTCTGTCATTTCTGGTTCTATTTGTATTGACTAAGTGTCCTCCTGGTCCTGAGTAACATTTTCTCCTCTCTGTGTAAGTAGTGATTTTCAGTTGAATACTGGATATTATGAAAGTTATATTGATGTTGTCTTCCTCTGAAGGATATAAGGATTTATTCTAGTGGGCAGTTAGTTTAAGCTTTGTTAGGGCACATCTAGATTAACTGTAAGAAGTAGCTTAATCCTAAAGTGTGACATTTCTGAAGTCGCTGCTGAATTCTCTGGATGTTTAATAATGTCTCTGCTATGCCTGCTGAGAATTTGAATATCTCCCAGCCAGTACTATTTGGTTTACAGTTAGTGCCTTTTTAATTGTTTTCTATCTAGTAGTTGTTTTTGCTCAGCTTCATAGAGTTTCACTCTGTTCATGTGTAGTTTAGTATTCAGCAAAGACTCAAAGGAATACTGTGCACATTTATGGAAATCTTCAACTATATAGCTCTTCTTATCTTACAGTCTTATACCAGTTTTTAAGCCATTTGAAGCTTTCTCCTCAACCTAATAATACTGCTATCCCCTGTTTCAGTTATTGCTTTTTGCACCACAGTCTGGAAAGTGTCTCCAGGGTGATTGGGCTCATCATGTTTATTTTCTTTCTCTCAATCCTATGCTGAAAATAGGTATTAAATACATTTGGGATAGTAATTTAATTTTTTACAATATAAATTATAGTCTGTTACCAATAACAACATCATGGCTGGTTGGGTATTAATCTAGTAGTCCTATTAAAAAGGGGACAAAACCAAATGATAAATTCAATAAGAATGCAAGGTGTTATGGCTGAATTGTGTCCCCGAAAAGTAAATATGTTGAGGTCCTAAGTTCCAGTACCTCAAAATGTGACTATTTGGAGATGGGGGTCTTTCAAAGGGTGTTTTAGTTAAAATGAGGTCATGAGGGTAGACTCTAATCTCATATGACTAATGCCCTTATAAAAGGAAATTAGGACACAGAAAAACACAGAAGGAAGATCATGTAAAGACAGTGGGAGGAGATGACCAACTACTAACTAATGAGATAAGCCTCAGAAGGATAGTCCAAAATTATATTTTATTATTTTTGAAACTAGAGGCCTGGTGCACGAAAATTTGTGCACTCGGAGTGGGGGTCCCTCAGCCAGGCCTGTGCCCTCTTTCAGTCAGGGACCCCTCGGGGGATGTCCACCGGCTGGCTTAGGCCCATTCCCTGAGGGATTGGGCCTAAGCTGGCAGTCAGACATCCCTCTGGCAGCCCCGGAGCCCTTGGGGAATGTCCACTTGCCAGGGGGGAGCAGGCCTAAGCTGCAGTCGGACATCCTTAGCGCTGCTGAGGAGGCAGGAGGGGCTCCCGCCACCACCACTGTGCTGCAGCCATCAATCTGGCTTGTGGCTGAGCAGAGCTCCCCCTGTGGAAGCACACTGACCACCAGGGGGCAGTTCCTGCATTGAGCATCTGTCCCCTGGTGGTTAGTGTGTGTCATAGTGACCAGTCATTCCCAGTCGTTCTGCTGTTAGGGTCAATTTGCATATTACCCTTTTATTATCTAGGATAGAGGCCTGGTGCATGGGTGGGGGATGGCTGGTTTTCCCTAAAGGGTGTCCCAGATCAGGGTGGGTGTCCTGCTGGAGTGCCTGGCCAGCCTGGGTGAGGGGCCAATGGCTGTTTGCAGGCTGGCCAAGCCCCCAGCGGGGACCCTCCCCCTATGGGGGTATGGCCAGCCTGGGTGAGGGGCTGACGACCATTTTCAGGCTGACCATGCCACCCAGCAACCCAAGCTCCCAACCTCTCCTTTTTCTTTTTCTTTTTTTTCTAGGATTTATTTATCTTCTATAATTGTAGTGGTGCCCAGAGCTGGCCAGGGCAGGCAGGAAGCTTGGCTTTCTCCATTGCTGGGGCGCAACCCAAGCCTCCTGCTTGCTCCAGCTCTGTGGCCGCCACCATCTTAGTTGGGTTAATTTGCATACTTGCTCCAGATTGGCTTGTGGGCATGGCTTGAGGGTAGCGGAGGGACAGTTAATTTGCATGTTTCTCCTTTATTATATAGGATTATAAAGGCAATAACATTGTTTCATATATGAAAATGTCCTAAAATTTCATTATGCACACACACACACACATGCATATATATACATATATATGCACATATATATGTGTGTGTATAAATATATATATAAAAGGCTACTATGCAAAGTGTCCTCTCGGGAGTTTGACCTGGAAACTGGGAGTTCGATTGCTCACTATGACGTGTGCTGACCACCAGGGGGTGATGTGAAACATGGCGGGTGACCAGTGGTGGCAGCAGGTGCTGAGGAAGCGAGGAAAGGAGGAGGCAGGGAGTTGAGGATATGGTGGGCAACCAGTAGCGGCGGTGGGGCACTGAGGGAGCGAGGGAAGGAGGAGGCAGGGAGTCGGGGATATGGTGGGCAACCAGTAGCGGCGGTGGGGCACTGAGGGAGCGAGGGAAGGAGGGGATGGGAAGGTGGGGGGAATCACGTGGTGGCAGCAGCAGGCAGCCGGATGGCGAGGGAAGGAGGAGGCGAAGAGGTAGGGAACCTGATTGGCCCTGATTGTCGACCAGGCCTAGGGACCCTACCTGTGCATGAATTTTATGTACCGGGCCTCTAGTGTGTGTGTGTGTGTGTGTGTGTGTGTGTGTGTATCCCACATTCAAAGGCAGTTAAATCGCATTGTTTACCTATATTCTCAGAAAAAAATCACTTCTACTGTTGTGGTAAACAATCTGCTTCCCTATTTATAATGGTCTGGCCCTTTAGCAACTTCAGTGTGAAATTATAGCTAATTTGCCTACAAACGTCAGGTGGTCATAATAATCTGGCCATTCAGTGTATATTCTCATATTATAAAGTTTGTTATTAAGTGCTGGTGTAACTTACAGCATGGTATTAAATATAGTCAGAGATAAGTGTTTCTCTCTAAGCTACTGGTGCTCAAAATGTTGACTATTACATCCTAACTACTATGAAAATATCATTCAGAAAGTAATGAACAAGCACAATAATTTACAAAATTTGGAATGAACTTCCCATGAGTTTATAGACAACTTATAAACCTTGAATAAACACATTTACTCATATAACAACATATATTATTTGCTATTTGGATACAGAATATTTGCTTTACAAGACTTTTATCTCATTCACTTCATTTAGGGCTTATATCCAACTAGTGAACACAGTTATAGCTGGCATCATCTGACTGGTACTGATCGTGCCTTCCTGGTCACTAAATATTTTTAATATCACAGCTTTGCTTTCATATAGATGATCATAAATCTGTTTACAGGCTTACCATTTGGTAGCAATACTTTAAGTAAACCTTGTGTATTAATTGGCTGGGTTTACCACAACAAAATACCACATAGTCGGTGGCATAAACATGAGAGATTTATTTTCTCACAGATCTGTAGGCTAGAAGTCTGAGATCACAGTGTTGGCAGAGTTAGTTCCTTCCTGTGGCTACAAAGGAAGAATTTGTTCCCGGCCTTTCTCTTTGGCTTGTAGATGACTGTCTTCTCCCTGTTCCTTTTCTTATTATCTCTCTGCATATCTGTCTCCAAATGTCCCCTATTTATAAGGATATATAAATATCCAGATATATTTGGATATATTTGATTAGATATATTTGATTAGAGCCCACCCTAAGGACCTAGTTTTTAAGTTTATTACCACTGTAAAGACTAAATCCTCATATAAGGTAACATTCTGAGGTAATGGAGGCCAGAACTTCAATATATGAATTTTGGGGGAACACAATTCACTTCATAACACAGGGACAGTTGATAAAAAGACCCAAAGGCCAATAATTTCTCTTTTTTCAATAATCTAAATGCCTATTTGAAGTCCATCCCCAGTTAGATTGAGGATAAAAACTGCATTAGGTTGATACGCACATAGCAGAAAACATAAAGCAGCAGTGGTTTTTAAAGCTAGAGGTACAATTTTCTCCCATATGAAGGAAGCCCAGGGCTAGATTGATGTCATCAAGGATATCTGGGACCCACCTTCCTCCTATTATTCTATGAAATCATCTTGACATTCATGATCAAGGTCACTTCATATTTTAAGAGCTCTAAAAAAGATGGCTATGTTCTCAGGCTGTTTCCCATGTTAAGTCAGGTCTCTTTAAATTCTCTTATTGGGTGCCCTGAAGGCACTGCTACTTGTAACTCATTGACCAGAATCTAATCAGATGGATTATTCTAGCAGCTAGCTGCAAAACATAGTATTTCAGCTGTTTTCAAGGAAAAATGGGAAATGGGTATCAGGTGGTGAGTAGAAGTCTCTGACTCATTTGTCAGGGATTGATGGCCTGTATATGTAGAATGGATAACGAGGGATCTGCAAACAGACTAAAGGTCAGGTAAGAGTTGCCATTTCATTAGAGCAGGGGTCCTCAAACTACGGCCGGCGAGCCACATGCAAATACAAATATTATATTTGTTCCCGTTTTGTTTTTTTACTTCAAAATAAGATATGTGCAGTGTGCATAGGAATTTGTTCATAGTTTTTTTTTTTAAACTATAGTCTGGCCCTCCAACGGCCTGAGGGACAGTGAACTGGCCCCCTGTTTAAAAAGTTTGAGGACCCCTGCTTTAGAGAAACCAGAGAATTTTATAGGTTTTTCAGAGATTGCTCTTTGAGAGATGAAAGTGATTATTAATGGTGAGGGTAAGAATTGCATTACCCATATTTACCAATGTGAAAATTTACCAAGTTTCTAAGCATACTTCACCTTGGAAATTCTGGATGTGATTAGAACTATTTTGTTCTTACACTCTGAGAGTCAGCAATATAAGAATAGGTAAGTCTGTAAAACAATGTACAAATCCATACTAGCTTTGATGTTGCTGTAAAAGCATGAGTTAACATTAAGGCTCTAGGCCAGTGGTTCTCAACCTGTGGGTCACGACCCCTTTGGGGGTCGAATGACCCTTTCACAGGGGTCACCTAAGACCATCGGAAAACACATATATAATTACATACTGTTTTTGTGATTAATCACTATGCTTTAATTATGTTCAATTTGTAACAATGAAAATACATCCTGCATATCAGATATTTACATTGATTCATAACAGTAGCAAAATTGCAGTTGTGAAGTAGCAACGAAAATAATTTTATGGTTGGGGGTCACCACAACATGAGGAACTGTATTAAAGGGTCGCGGCATTAGGAAGGTTGAGAACCACTGCTCTAGGCCATGCTCAATATAATATAGGTTCTGATCTGTCAAATGAGATTTCTATGTAACCAGACCAATAAAATTATGTTATTACAAGTTATCATTTATTAGGTCTACCAAGCACTGTGCTAATTATCTATTATTCTATTACTACTTCAATTAACTCTTTATGGCAAATGTAACATTCCAATTCTACCAAGTAGGATATTGAGAATTGGAAAAATTATTTTATTTTAATGATAACATGATTGCTTAGTGGCTAATTTGGGATTAGTAACTACATCTGTCTGACATCAGAGACATTTTGATATGATGAACTCTAATCCTATATGAAAGTAGGCAATTATGAGCCATTCTCTCAAAGTCAGACAATTGGAATTAAATCCATTTTCCTAAAAGACAGATGTCATAGTTTTTACTCTGTTCATGACATATTAAAAAAGGCAATCTAGTAACACAGGACTGTGTATCATGAAGAACTAAACTATCTTTAAGCATTTAATGGTCTATAATATTGAGAAGGAAATACTCTCAATTCTGTATGGAGTCAATAATAGAACTAGGGAAATAAGACCGATGGGATTATGTTACAAGAAAGCTATTATTTTGTTTACTGTAATTCTGAGCTATCCACTTATGAAAGTGGTAACTTCCTGAAGTGTGAGTTTCTAATGTCAGAAAAATTATTTAAGCAGAGTTACTTAGGGTTTCTCTATGTCATATTAATGAGTGATTAGTCTAGATCAGTGGTTCCCAACCTTTTTCTGGCCTTGCCCCACCTAAGAATCTCTAAAATCCTGATGCCCCTCCTGTGACGTATAATTCTTATTATTCAAAAAGTGAACTCCTATTCATATGGAAGAAGCCTAAAAGGCCATTACCTTGGTCTAAACAAATTTCTAGCCAAAACAGGTTTGGCTCAGTGGATAGAGGGTCGGCCTGCGGACTGAAGGGTCCCGGGTTCGATTCCGGTCAAAGGAATGTACCTGGGTTGTGGGCACATCCCCAGTGGGAGATGTGCAGGAGGCAGCTGATCGGTGTTTCTCTCTCATTGATGTTTCTAGCTCGCTCTCTCTCTCTCTCTCTCTCTCTCTCTCCCTCCCCCTTCCTCTCTGTAAAAAATCAATAAAATATATTAAATATATATATATATATATATATATATATATATATATATATATATATATATACTAGAGGCCCGGTGCACAAAAATTTGTGCACTCGGGGGGGGGGGGGCGGGGTCCCTCAGCCCGGCCTGTGCCCTCTCGCAGTCTGGGACCCCTTGGGAGATAACGACCTACTGGCTTAGGCCTGCTCCCAGGTGGCAGAGGGCAGGCCCAATCCCTAGGTGCAGCCCCTGGTTGGGCTCAGAGCAGGGCCAATTTGGGAGTTGGGGCGCTGCCCCGTCATGCACAGAGCAGGGCAGATTGGGAGGTTGCGATGCCACCCTCAGTGAAGCTCAGGGTAGGGCCGATTGGGGGGTTGGGGCATTGCCCCCTGTCACACTCAAGGCAGAGTCGATGGGGAGGTTGTGGCGCCACCCCCTGTCACGCACAGAGCAGGGCCCATCAGGGGGTTGGGGAGCTCCCCCCTGTCACGCACAGAGTAGGGCCCATCAGGGGATTGAGGAGCTCCCCCCGTCACTCACAGAGTAGGGCCGATAGGGGAGTTGGCACACCGCCCCCTGTCACACACAGAGCAGGGCCGATCAGGGGGTTGGGGTGTCTCCACTGTCACACTCAGGGCAGGGCCGATGGGGAGGTTATGGCTCTACCCCATCACACAGAGAGCAGGGCCAGTGGGGGGGGGGGGCGCCACCCTCTATCACCCACAGAGCAGGGCCAATCAGGGGGTTGGGGCGCCTTCCCCTGTCACGAACAGAGCAGGGCAGATAGGGAGGTTGTGGCCCCACCCCCTGTCACACACAGGCCGCAGGGCGACAGGAGGTTTGGGCGCTGCCCCCTGTCACGCTGATCCTGGTGCCGGGAGGCCTCGTGGTTCCTCTGATCCCAGTGCTGGGAGGCATATTACTCTTTTTCTATATAGAATAGCAGCCTGGTGCATGGGTGGGGGCTGGCTGGTTTGCCCTGAAGGGTGTCCTGGATCAGGGTGGGGGTCCCCACTGGGGTGCCTGGCCAGCCTGGATGAAGGGATGATGGCTGTTTGCAGCTGGTCACACACCCTTCAGGGTGGGGGTCCCCACTGGGGTTGCCTGGCCAGTCTGGGTGAGGGGCTGAGGGCTGTTTTCAGGCTGGGACTGAAGCTCCCAACTGCTCCTTTTTTTCTTTTTTTTTTTTATTCTGGGCCAGCTTTAGCTCTGAGGCTCCAGCTCTTAGGCCTCCGCTCCTGAAAGCAGGTATCTGGTTTGTTTTGGTTCTCGAAACTCTGTATCAACTCCAGCTCTGAGATCCCAGCCGGCTAAAAGCTGGTTTCTGGAGTTTTGTTTAGCGTCTGCATTTGTTACAATGTTTGAAACTGCAGGCTCAGAGGCCTGCAGCAGCAGGCAGGGAACATTGGAGTCCTCCGTCACTGAAGCAAGCAAGCCTCATGTTAGTTTCAAGCTGCCTGGCTGCTGGCCGCCATCTTGGCTGACAGTTAATTTGCATATTGCCCTGATTAGCCAATGAAAAGGGTAGCGGTTGTATGCCAATTACCATGTTTCTCTTTTATTAGTGTATATATATATATATATATATATATATATATATATATATATATATATAAAATTTCCAAAGAACATGACAACCATGAAAGAGAAAAATAAAAGAACAAAAGGACAGTTGAGGTACTGAGGGAGAAATCACTAAGAAGTTGTTAAATAATAATTTGAAGTTATAGAAAAATAGAAAATAAAGTTTCAAAACAGATAATAGAGAACTGAAATGCAAAGATATGTCACAATATACATTTATATACCATATATGAGACCCCTAGAACCATAAGAAATGCAAAAAATTCACTGTTAATAACTCATTCTCGAATTGCCCCCCTTTAAAAATCAAATTGCCCCCCCCGTGGGGCATGTGCCCCACGTTGGGAAGCACTGGTCTAGATACATTTGAATGTCTCTATTGTAGATTGAGTTGTGTCCCCTCAAAAAGTATGTTGAATCCTAACCACCCTTATCTGTGAGTCTGACCTTATTTGAAAACAAGGTCTTTGCAGGTATAATCAAGTTAATATAAAGTCATACTTGATTAGCATAGGCCTTAAATCAGATGACTGGTATTCTAATGTGGAGAGAAAGATTTGGAGATATATATATATATATATATATATATATATATATATATAGAGAGAGAGAGAGAGAGAGAGAGAGAGAGAGAGAGAGAGAGAAATAGAGAGAGACAGAGAGAAAGAGAGAGAGAGAGAGACAACCATGGGAAAATAGAGGCAGAAACTGGAGTGATGCATCTACAAGCCCAACACTGCCAAAGATTTCTAGCAATTACCAGAAGGTAGGAAGAGTCAAAGATGGATTCTATTCAAGAGCTACTCAAACAAGCATGGCCCTGCTAACCGGTTGATTTTGGACTTCTTGCTTCCAGAAGTCCCTTTCAAACCTGAAAACCTCTAGTTGGCTCTAATGAGACTATAGGTCTCATAGAAAAGAGCCATAAGCTAAGGCAGATTCCAAGGAGACAGTGATCTTAGGTTGGTTCATAAGCAATGGTGGTCTTTTCTATCATTCAGAGAAAAAGTGAAAGCAAATAAGGAAAGAGAAACCATGTAAACCCATACCCAAAGATTAGGGTAGGATGTGTACTCAGGAGAAATTCAGAGACTAGAGTGACTAATAACTGAGGGAATTAGTTTGGAATATTGTGAAAAAAGCTTGGGATGATTGTGTGGAAGACAGTGTAGATGGTATGTGGTCCATTACAAGTAATTCAAACTTTTAGGGGTTTGAGGGACAGATAGAATGATTAGAGCAAGAAGGAGTATGCATAGAAAAAAGAGTACAAGATTAGCCTGGAATACCTGCAAGGCTGGCTAAAGAACAGTGATTTAAAGTAATCTGTATAAGAAAATGAGATTCTGGGAGTAATATTTACAAAAAAAGAATAAATGTGGGCAGTATTTAAGAGAGAAAACTGATAAAAAGAGAGAGAGACAAAGAGATACAATGAGAGAGAGAGAGAGAGAGAGAGAGAGAGGCATATACAGAATGAGAGAGGAGGAGGGCGGCAAAAAAGAATGCATGTTTTAAATCTTTGGGATAAGGAAAACGATATTCAGATCTGTGGTCTCAATAAAGAATGAGGAAGTAAATATTTTAGGCTTTTCAGGCTGTAGAGTCTCACAACTATTTATGCTGTTGCCTATAATAGCAAATATATCTAATTTTTCAGCCTTCCCCCACCCTGAGGACCACCAGACAATTTGCCATCTCCTAATACAGTTGATTTCATAGCTCTCCATTTTATGTCTAGGTATCTCGATTAGTGTTGATTGTTAGAAACTGTAATGTTTGCTTGCCATTTTTCCTGTTTTTTTTTTCAACTATTGTTCATCCTAAAGTAAAATTTCATTTCATTTCACTGTGTTATTATATTCTTTAGGCAAGTGATAAAATAATATTTTGGGTAATATCCAGGTATTAATGCAGTGAAAGGGAGAGTATTTCCTTATGAGCATTTTTTTTTCCCCAAAGAAAAGGTAGCAAGTATAAAACTGTACAAGTCATAGAGAATATATCTGTTCTTTCCTTTCAGTAATAGGTTTGCATTTTAACACCTCTTTTATGAATCGATGTTATCTCATTGCAGATTGCTTATAAGCAACTACTTCTGATTTAATGTAGAGCATTCCTGATCTAGAGCATTGTGACAAACTCAATTAGGAATGAAAATGTGCTCTTCTATTTTCACATTTTCTACAAAAATTTAAATCCAAATTCACAACTGCCTGCCAGGTCCACATTATAAGAATAACTTTCACCACTTTTTCAAGAATATGTCACACCTATCATGGTGTGGAATTATTGTGACTTGTTTATAGTATTCAGTGCTTGATACACTTTTATTTATATAGGATTGGTGGAAAATTGTTTTTCCTAGTCAAATAAGTACTTTTCATCTCTGAATATGACTTAAACAAATAAACACTTTACTGACCTCTTTTTTTTAACCCTACAAAAGAGTCATAGTTTTTGGTTATTGAATATCAACTGAATATTAATGGTCTGATAACCAGAGGGGATTTTATAGAACATGGCTATAAATTATTCAATATTTAAAGTATTATATTTATATTTAATTTCATAAAACCTTCTTCCAAGCTAGTAACAAAACACTCAGTGGTGTTATGAGAAAAGGGATGGGTCTAGTCGAAAATGGTGTATTTCAAATATTATTATGTATGCTTAATTTAGAATAGTAGAATTTTGACTTAGCAGCTTCCTTTAGAATCTCAGTTCTTTGTAAGTAGAAAAACAATGAATGTACACAAACAGGGCCCCTTTCTTAGTTTGGGCAGCTAGAACAAAGTGTAATAGACATGGTGGCTTAAAAAGTGACTTATTTTTTTTCAGTTCTGGAATATGGGAAGTCCAAAATCAACATGATAGTAGATTGTCTGATAAGAGTGCTCTTCCAATCTTCTCATTATGTCCTCACATGGCCTTTCCTTAGTGCTTGCTTGCACACAGGTAGAGAGAGAAAGAGAGATCTCATAAATTTAAACTTCATTTTATGTGTCTTTTCTCACATGTGCACCCATGATTCTCCTCCAGTAAGTCCATCATCAAAACACTAGCAATTAGGAAATAAGTGATAGGCAAGAAAATATATACATAATTTTAAGCACATTGGAAAGCAACCGTAAAAAGTTATATTTCAGTAAAATGAGAATGAGCAGTCATTTCTAAATAATGTTGTTGTATTCAATTCACATAATAGTGGCACTCTACCTTAATCAATCCTAAATTGGATCATTAGTTAATGAAAATAGTCACTAATTAAATACTTCTGATTTTTACTTGTATCATGAGATCAAATTTCCTGATGAAATTCATTATGAGGATTGGATACATTTAAAGATTTCTGTTTATGAATTATACTGCAATAGAACTCACTGTAGAAATAAAGGTTTAATAATCTGTTGCCAGTAATGTTAAGTAGATGCAATATTGTTTTATGATTATTATGAATCAGACAAACCAGAAAAATCAGAATAACAATTTAAATGTTAACACTTCATTTTATTATCTAGGATGAATGTAAATTGGAACTTACAAATTCCTATTCAGGGAACACATAATTCTAGAACATTAGATCTGCAAATATCCTTAGAATCTCTGAATGGAATACCCACATTTTACAACTGAATAGTAGGCCCCTAAATACTGTAATTTGCCTAAGATTAAAGTTTTAGAAGGTGAGCTGAAACAAAATCATACTTCCCGAGGCTCAGCCTGTGCTTTAGCAGCTCATCATTCAACCCTCTTTACATTAACACATTTACCTGGCTTATATGTTACCCCTCCTGTTTTTCAAAACAGTCAAACAACTCTTCCTTTGACATTGGGCTATAAGATTGGTTGATATAGAGGCAGAATTGTACTTTCTACAGAATACTGTGAAAAATGGTAATGTCTATAAAACCTGGATAAGGTCTTAATTCTTTCTTGGGCCACTAATATTTTCTCTTACTAACAACTATAAGAAGGTATAGGACTCCCTGAAACAATGTATTTTCCACATATATCAGTAAATAACCAGGAGACAAACATCTCCATTTTTAGACCTCCAAATTTGTGGAAGAAGTCATTCAATGTGAGGAAAAATAAATACTATGGGGCTGTTAAGTTCTTCCAGGTAGGCTAATGATCAAATCGACATGAGACAGATTAACAGGAGAAAATGTCCAAAGTTTATTGCAGATGTACAGACAGGGGTGTCCTAAGATGTGAGACCCAAGGACAGACTAGACAGTTGAGGCTTAATATCATTCTCAAACTAAGGAGAAGAAGGTAAGGGTTTAGTGGTTTGGGACTTGAAAGGGCAGGAAAGCAATTTACATGGAGGTGGAAAAGCAAATATTTGGTAAATAAATGTGTCCTGGGCCAACTTTAACAATGGGACACAAAAAGGACTTGAACAAATAGGCATTGCTAGGTTGTGTTTATCACACAATAGTTTATATTGAACTATAGTTATCTTTGATGACATCTTTTTTCCTGAAGCAGGTCCTCTATCTAAATTATTTTTAGGCAGTTAGGGGGGAGGTCAAAGGTTTTCCCTGAGTCTTTTGTTCCTTAATAACCAGCTTAAAATCAGTACCCCAAAAAGCATACTTTGGAGTGGTCAAACTTGGCTTTCCTTAGCCAAGAGAAGACGGGAAAGCACAAGTTGCAGCTGAAAGAAAAGGGGAAAATGTTCAACTGACTAAAAATGCCCTGGGTAGTAATAGGCTTTATAGTATTTTTTTAAATTATTTTTATTTCATGTTAAATATCACCTACTCTTGTATGTGTAAGAGTCTTACATTTTTAACAATTTTCCTTTATATGTAATACAAGAACCTTTGAATATGAAAGGAAATATACTAAATTAGTGTTCTTGCCACTGTAAAATATACTAGTTTTAGACAGATAAGATTTCAATGACATTATAAAGAAAATATCTGTGAGGGACAATATGATTCTGACAGAGAGTGGAAGGGTTAAACACCCCTTAATTTCTCCACTTTGGCAAACCTCCCAAGGTTTTTACTAGAAGACTGTTTATGTTTTCTCCCAGGTGGATGCAAATTTACTCTTCAAAAGGGAATTAATTTACTAAGGTATGACGCATCTTTTTTCTATTCTGGTAATTGAATATTCATCACAAAACAAGTACTGCTAATTAGCTGATTATTCCATTTACTGGAAAATAATGAACATGCTAGGCCTATCAAAAAAGGAAAAATTGAAAAAAATCTACATTTTATTTAGTTACTACTGCTCAGATAACGTTAAAAACTTCAAAATATAGCAATGCATTTCACTGTAATGAATATTTATTCAGTAACTGTTTAAGCTTTAATGTCTTTAGGAAATGGAGATTTTAAGTTAACATATATTTACTCAGTGTACAAACTCTCTGATTTTAGCAGGGCTGTGTTTTTGCCTGCATTTAGTAGTTTAATAAAATTAAAAATAATTGTGGGTATTTCCTCAAGTTTTAAACTTAAGATGGGTGATTAATTTTGGGATCTATTTTAACAAAATTTGTTTTAGAAACTTTAATTATGTACTATGGAATTTTGTAAAGAGGTTATTTAACTATTCTTTCTAAAGGATAATTTAAAAAGTAGCTTAAATATTAAACAAATATTTTATCAAGATTAAAAACTTCTCATTGGAACTCACTGTGAATAAAACTAAAATTTAGACCACACATTAGGATAAATCATTGTTACAAAAAATCTGAAAATATCCTTGTATCCAGAGTGTAAAAAATATATCTGAAATATTCTTGCATATAATAATAATAATAACAAACAGCATTATTAATATAGGCAAATTTTTATAGAGGCGCCTTATAAAAATATATACATATGAGTGGCCACTATGCTCAAGAAAAAATGTTTAAGAGTACTAGGTGTGCAAATTAAATAACACACATTATAATGGTTAAAAAATAAAACTGAGAATAATCAATATTGGCAAAGATTTGGAACTATTGGAATACTCATAAATTGCTGGATAAAGTGACACCACTTAATTGGAGTGTAGCCTTATAAATTTTATAACTTTCCAGAGAGCCTAACAATTGCACCACTAAAAATTTACTCAAGAGAAATGAAAATGTACTCCACATAAAGAATTTTTCATGAATGTTCATTGCCACTTCATAATAACCAAGGATTAGAAACTACCTAATTCTTCAACAGTAGACGGGTACATAATTGTTATATGGTCATGCAAAGAAATGTTACGAATTATTTTACAAATGAAGTAATTTTAGTAGTTACATAAAGTAACATATTTGACTTTAAAAAATATACTAAAGAAAAGAAGTCAGAACAAAAAATCATATGAAATTTTTAAAAAGACAAATTCAATCTATAGTAACAGAAAGCAGATCAGGGGTTGCTTGAAGTCAAGGATGGTGGCATTAAGGGGTGACATATATTCTATATCTTGATTGTGATGGTGATTACCAAGGTATTTAAATTTGTTGAAACTCGTATTTGTGGTTTTTCCCAATTTCTTCTTGCAGTTGATTTCTAATTTCAAAGTGTTGTAGTCAGATAATATACTTGGTGTGATTTCAAGCTTGTTAAATTTGTTGATGGTCTATCATTGGGAATTTTCTATGTGTATAATCTTGTCTTCTGGGATAAAAGGCTCTGTAATGTTGGTTATGTCTATTTGGTCTAATGTATCATTTGAGGCTGATGTTCCTTTTTTGATTTTCTGTTTGGATGATCTATCCATGGCTGTCAATGGGGTATTTAGATCTATAACAGTATTTTTGTCAGTTCTTTCTTTAGTTCTATTAGTAGTTGCTTTGTATATTTTGCTACTCCCTCGTTGCAATATATAGCCGCAAATATATATTGGTAACTGTTACATTTTCTTAATGTATTTTCACCTTTATTATTATAAAATGTCCACTTGAGTCTCTTGTTACCTTTTTTATCTTGAAATCTATTTTGTTAAATATAAGTATGGCTATATCCATTTTTCTCTGGATGCCATTTGCTTGGAGAATCATTTTCCACCCTTCACTTTGATAATATATTTATCTTTGTAGCTGAGATGTATTTCCTGGAAGCAGCATATAATTGGGGTTTTTTATTTTTAAATCTAATAAGCTACTTGGTGCCTTTTTATTGGTGAGTTTACTCCATTTGCATTTTGGGTGATTATTGATGTATGAGGATTTCCTACAGCATTTTATCTATTGTTTTCTGAAAGTTCTGTGTCTTTGTTGTTTCTTTTCCCTTGTGTTTCTGTCTGTTGTTTTAGTAGTTTGGTAGAAATCTATGATTTTCCCATTTGTTTCCTCTTTTTTTATATTATATGACTTCATTCTGTGTGTGTGTGTGTGTGTGTTTTGTGTGTATGTGTGTATGTGTTTGCCATTAAGTTTATACAAAAGCAAGTTTCATATATACAGTAGTCCTTTTTTTTCTTGAATGCATCTTATCTCCATTCCCCTTTGCAAATCCAAACCTTTACTCCATTCCCTTTCAGATTTTATTATGACCTGTTTAAAGATATTCCAAATATGTGTATTAAAATTTGGCAGAAAATGACATCCAGAATCATGTTTCTGTACATTTTATTATCTCAATATTTTAACAAATGAGTAGGCACAAACTAAGGAATAATGTAAATGCTTGAAAATAACACTATCCACCAACTTGGCCTAGTGATATTTATAGAGTGCTGCCCCATATGCAGAATGCATATTCTTTCTAATTACATGAATAATTGCCATAATAGTCAGTAGACTAGATCATGAAAAAAGTCTCAATTTCAAAGAACCAAAAACATAAAACATATGTTCTATAGTGATAATGGTATAAAATTATAAGTCACTTATAATAAGGTATTGATGAAATCTATAAATATGTGTTTGACCCAGTGATCCCACATCTAGGAATATATCCTAAGAAACCTGAAACACCAATCAGAAAGAATGTATGCACCCCTATGTTCATAGCAGCACAATTTATAAAAGCTAAGATCTGGAAACAGCCCAAGTGCCCATCAGTAGATGAGTGGATAAACAAGCCACTGTGGTACATCTACACCATGGAATACTATTCAGAAGTAAAAAGGAAGGATCTCTTACCCTTTGAGACAGTATTGAGGGACCTGGAGAGTATTTGCTAGGCAAAATAATCCAGTCAGAGAAAGACAATCATCACATAATTTCACTCATATGTGAAATCTAATGAACAAAATAAATTGATGAACAAAATTGATCCAGAGACATAGAAGCATGATGAATTTGAGAGGGAAGGCAGTGGTGGGTGGGAAGAGATCAACCAAAGAACTTGTATGCATATATGCATAAAGTATGGATACAGACAACAGTGTTGTGAAGGCCTGGGGGAGACGTGGGGGGCTAGAAGAGATCCATGGGGGAAAAGGGGAACATACATAATGCTTTCAGCAATAAAGATCCTATCTAATAAAAGGGTACCATGCAAATGGACCGTCACTCTGTCACAAAGATGGTGGCGCCCATAGCCACAAGATGGCGGTACCCATTCCTCTCAGCCCCGCCGGAGTCCCCGAGTCCCGGGGGGAACAGCCACTGAGAGTGAGCAGTGTGAGTGGCCTGGCAGAATGCTTGCTTCATTGCCATGGTGATGAGGCAAGTGTTCAACCCTGGTCGTGGAGGGCCTCTGGCCAAAAAAAAAGAAAAAAAGGAGAGGCTGGGAACTTGGGTCGCTGGGGGGCGTGGCCGGCCTGAAAACGGCCATCAGCCCCTCACTCAGGCTGGTCAGACACCCCAGTGGGATCCCCGCACCCTGAAGGCACTGTGGGCAGCCTGAAAATGGCCTCAGGCCCTCACCCAGGCTGGCCACACCCCCATGGGGTGAGGGTCCCCACTGGGGGGCTTGGAAAGCCTGCAAACAGCCATCAGCCCCTCACCCAGGCTGTCCAGGAATCCCAGTAGGGACCCCGACCTTTAAAGGGGTGTGGCTAGCCTGAAAACAGCCCTCAGCCCCTCACCCAGGCTGGCCACACTCCATGGCAGGGGTCCTCAAACTACGGCCCGCGGGCCACACGCGGCCCGCCGAAAACATTTATCCAGCCCGCCGTGTGTTTTTGCTGCCGCGGCCTGTTGCTTAGCAGCCGACTCGTCCCAGGCCCGCAGTGCACATGTGTGGAATGTGCGCCGCACTCTCCAACACCCCTCCTTCTCTCTGTCTCTCGACTCCTCCTCTCAGTCTCAGGTGTGATCGGACGAGTCATGAGCTTGCCTGTGCAGAGCCTGCTGCTGCCTGAGGACCGAGGTAAGAACAAGTTAGGATTTTTTTTTTTTGAAGTTAGGAGGTCTATTTTTTTTTTATTTTGCAGTTAGTGGGGCCTTTTATTTGAAGTTAGGAAGGCCTTTTTTATGAAGTTTTGTTTTTTTACTTCAAAATAAGATATGTGCAGTGTGCATAGGAATTTGTTAATAGTTTTTTTTTTAACTATAGTCCGGCCCTCCAATGGTCTGAGGGACAGTGAACTGGTCTCCTGTTTAAAAGTTTGAGAACCCCTGCTCCATGGGGTGAGGGTCTCCACTGGGGGGCTTGACTAGCATGCAAACAGCCATCAACCCCTCACCCAGGCTGACCAGGCACCCCAGCGGGACCCCGAACCTGATCCGGAACACCCTTCAGTGCAAACCAGCTGGCCCCCACCAGTGCACCAGGCCTCTATCCTATATAATAAAAGGGTAACATGCAAATTGACCCTAACAGCAGAATGACTGGGAATGACTGGTCACTATGACATACACTGACCACCAGGGGGCAGACGCTCAATGCAGGAGCTGCCCCCTGGTGGTCAGTGCGCTTTCAGAGGGGGAGCTCTGCTCAGCCACAAGCCAGGCTGACGGCTGGGAGCACAGCGGTGGTGGCAGGAGCCTCTCCTGCCTCCTCAGCAGCACTAAGGATGTCCAACTGCAGCTTAGGCCTGCTCCCCGCTGGCAAGTGGACATCCCACGAGGGTTGCCGGGCTGCCAGAGGGATGTCTGACTGCCAGCTTAGGCCCGATCCCCCAGGGAGCAGGCCTAAGCCAGCAGGTGGACATCCCCCGAGAGGTCCCAGACTGCGAGAGGGCACAGGTTGGGCTGAGGGACCCCCCCCCCCCCCGAGTGCACAAATTTTGTGCACTGAGCCTCTAGTATATATTTAATTGAGTATTAAAACTCACTGGCTGGAACCCTAAGGACTTTGCATTCTATTTTATATAAGTTATATCTTAAATAAAAGAAAGGATTTTTTAGTCAATTCCACCCCAATTTCTATCAATATATACCATAATTGTTAGTCTCATTGTTATTAATATTATGTTTTATTTTTATTAATATTTTTCAATGTGTGTGTGTGTGTGTGTGTGTGTTTATTTTTTCAAAAGAGTTGAAGTTAAGGCAATGGACATAAGAGTATTTCTAGCAGAAGAGAGCCAAACTGTGGTTGATTCTTGCTCTGGTGTGAATATTTGTGTCTTCCCAGAGTTTATATCCTAACCCAGGGGTGGGCAAACTTTTTGACTCAAGGGCCACAATGGGTTCTTAAACTGGACCGGAGGGCCGGAACAAAAGCATGGATGGAGTGTTTGTGTGAACTAATATAAATTCAAAGTAAACATCATTACATAAAAGGGTACGGTCTTTTTTTTCAATAGTTTTATTCATTTCAAACTGGCCGGATCCGGCCTGCGGGCCGTAGTTTGCCCACGGCTGTCCTAACCCAATGAAGTGATGGGATGAGGAGATGAGGCCTTTAGGAAGTGCTTAAATCATGAGGGTAGAATAGTCCTCATAAAAGAAGTTTCAGAGTGATGACTAGCCTCTTCTGCCTTATGAGGACACCATGAGAAGTCGACAGTCTATGAAAGGGACAAAGTTGTACCACCCCAAGACTGTGCCTTTTGTGATACTGAATTTTATCTGGTTATTAAGAACTTAGAAAGAACATTTGACCCTCCCCCTTTCCTGCCTAGAGATTAAATGGAAAGCCTTGTCCCAAGAGTCTTACCATATTCACCTTAAAAATAGATAGGAATACTCCAGGTGTGGGCTTGGTAGATAAATTATCCCCCCCTCCAGCTTCCCCTGTGTCCCATTGTTTCTGGGTTGCCTGGTGAGAATTTGCCCCCCTGAAACCTTGGCATTCAGGGATGACACCCTAACCAACTTAGCTACCTGGCAGGGAAGGATAATGGTTTTTGAACCCCCACATCTGCAACTAGGAAGATGGCTTCACCGGAATCCTGCCATGCTAGCACACTGATCTCAGACTTCTAGCCTCCAGACGGTGAGGAATGAATTTCTGTTTATAAGCCACCCAGTCTGTGATATTTTGTTACAGCAGCCCAAATGGACTAAGACAACCCTCTTTGCTTTATTTAATTTGCCTCAGTTTGCCTGGACATGGTATTTATTACACACCATATGAATTATCTAGATAAAGATCAATGTATGTTAAAAAGGAATTTCTGTAAGATATCTAGGTATTAGAACTTATACCTAGTTGAGTTTTTTTCCCCTTATTCCTTAAAATTAGCCCCAGTACTATAATAATATTAGATGGTTCTAATAAATATATTATATTTAATGAATTGCATTTGCATGTAACCATCTAAGTCTTTAGTTGGTTCTGGCTTTTTATTCAATAAGGAAAGATGAAATGAAGAGATATATCTAGTCCTGTTTTTAACAGTTTCAAAGGTCCTGTTTTCCTATACAAATGATAATGTTCCCACTGAACTGAATAACTATTGTTCTCATTCTCCTCACAGCTGGCAGATGATATAGTAGAGACAGTTCTAATTACCTGATGGTCTGTGAATAAACAAGGAAAAGATCAGTAGTTTGGCGATTTAATCACTGAATAAAATTAGTGTGGAACTCATTAATTTCCATTTATACACAAACTACCATGGAAAGCTTTTAAAACTGAGTTCAGCATTATTACTACTATTTAGAATTTCTAGATATTATTATCTCATAGCATTTTTCTCTAATAAAATCGTTAAACACTTTCTCTGCAGGAAATATTATTGAGAAACTGTTTAAATTACTGAGGCATTTAAAAATCAACTTAATTGAGGTATAATGTACCACTTTTAAGTATACAGTTTGATGAGTGTTGACAAATTTTATACGCCCATGTAAGGATTACACATCCAAGAATTAGAGCATTTGTATTATCCCTGGGCCCATCTCAGTAAATTTCACTCTCCCTCCATCTTAGCCTGGGAAATCATAGGTATACTTTCTATCAATTCTGTCCCTATCGGTTATTTTCATATTTTTAGTTCTATTATTTCTCACCTAGTGGGACCTTCTTCCAATGACCATTAAATCAACCAGAGTTATACCTGAGATCCATATAGACGAAACTATATTTTATGAAAAATTACTTTTTTCCCTGTTCATCTAGCAGTTTCATGTGGTTTTATTATAACATTGTGATTAAAATAATAATATACTTAATTACAAATTGCCTACACAATATAGCCCACACAATAGTCACTTGGCAATTATATACTGAGGGTGTGCCATGATTTAGGCACTATGTCAGATGCTGACATGCCATGTTAAGAAAGATATAATATCCACTAAAGGTCATATTGTAAAGTATAGCTGGCAATTATAACTTCGGATGATGAGTAAGTATTGGGTCTCCTGGGAAGGAATGTAGAGCCATGCAGTACAGTCTTGGGGCTCATAAAAGATTTTTTGAAGGAAATGACATCTCAGACAGGACCTGAAGGAAGTAAAAGAACTTGCAGATGAAGATGGCAGGAAAATAATTTCAGTCATAATGAAGAGCTTGAGCAACATCCAAGAGCCAACATTTAGCTGAAGCTCAAAGATAAGGTAAACAGCAGGGCTCTTGAAACTTGCCTTATGGGATTCATTCTGAGGGCAACAGGAGGCCACAGAAAGCATTGAAGGGGTGATGGCATCATCACATTTGATATTTTGGTAAGATTATTCTATCTTTTATGGGGAAAATTGATTATAGTATGTAAGATTCCAAAGATGATGTTTTTTAAAATCTGACATAGGTTTGGAAAGAGGTAGTTATATTTGAAAATATTCAAGAGCTAAAATCAGTAGTAATTGGGAATAAATATGTGTATGGAAAGAAGTGTTTCTGAATTTGATAAATGAGTGAAAGATCAAATTATTTATTGAGATTTAGGAAACCCCATGATATGTCCACTTTGAAATGCCTATGAAATTTTTTTAATAAATGAAAAAGATCATCTATATACTCTTTAACTGTATCCAGCATTTAACAATTTGTCATTTCCCTTCTCTTCCTCTCTCTTCACACACACACATGCTCATAAACACACACGCAAGTACACAAGTGTACACATACACACACATTTAAAAGTAAGTTGTAGACCTGGCTGGTATTGCTCAGTGGTTGAGCATCAACCTATGAACCAGGAGGTCATGGTTCAATTCCTGGTCAGGGCACATGCCTGTGTTGTGGGCTTGATCCCCAGTAGGCGGTGTTCAGGAGGTAGTCAATCAATGATTCTCTCTCATCATTGATGTTTCTATCTCTCTCTCCCCTCTCCTTCCTTCTCTGAAATCAATAAAAATATTTAAAAATGTTAAAGTAAGTTGTAGAAACCATATCAGTTCTAAGTCTTCAACATGTATCCTCTAAGAATGTATGAACATATATTCTTATGGAACCATAATTATTACATTACTAGAGGCCCAGAGCATGAAATTTGTGCACTCGGGGTGGGGGTGGGGGTCCCTCAGCCCTGCCTGCACCCTCTCATGGGGAGCAGGCCTAAGTGGGCAGTTGGACATCCTTAGCGCTGCCGCGGAGGCAGGAGAAGCACCCGCCACCACTGCTGCGCTCACCAGCCATGAGCCCAGATGCTGGCTGTGCAGTGCTCCCCCTGTGGGAGTGCACTGACCACCAGGGAGGCAGCTCTTGGGTTGAGCGTCTGCCCACTCATGGTCAGTGCGTGTCATAATGACCGGTCATTCGGCTGTTTGGTCTATTTGCATATTAGCCTTTTATTATATAGTATTCAAGAAATGTACATTGATACTTTACTGTTATCTAATATGTTGCAGTCCATATCAAAATTACCCACTTGTTCCAAGTATGTCTTTTATAGTCATTAAATTGCTCTTATACACACACACACACACACACACACACACACACACACACATACACACAAATCATGCACATACCTACAATTTATTATTTAAGTGTAATAGACCAATGTGGTAAAATTGTTGCCTCTCAGAAGTAATACTCTTGTTCTTTTAAAATTCTTATGAGAGCCATGATTTTCACTGGAAAACAAACTTACTCCACTTTTAGAGGGTGCGGGTGATGATAAGAGTGTAATTTGGAGATAATAGAAACAGAGTGAACTAAATGCTAAGGATCCTCATAAACTATTAAAATTGTTACAGTCCCTATAGAGTCATACACTGAACAATGACAAATTATAATGTAGCTGAAAATTTTCTGTCACATAGTGACATCATCAAAGCTGTTGAAATAAACTAATAAACTCACATGTTTATGGTGATAGGAAAAAAACCGTATTGCAGTACTAGTTATATAAAACTATAGCACATGCAATTATATACAACTAGGGGCCCAGTGCATGAATTCATGCACCTTGAAAGGACCTGTGGGCCACGAGGCCACAGTAGGCACAGGGACGGGTCTGGACGCATTCTCCGCGCCCCTGCCCGGCCCCTCCCACCATGGCCCCCGATCCCCTCTCTGCTGGCAGCTCTGCTCCCGCCAGCACTGCTTCCATGTGCTTATGGCGCTGGCCCCACTCACACCTGCTGATGGCACGGAGTGATTGGGGCTGGCGCCAGCAGTGGGTGCGAGTGGGCCCGGTGCTGGCAGCAGGTGTGAGCGCTGGGCAGGACTGTGTTGTGGGAGCAAAGAAGTTTCAGTAACCACCAGAGGCTCGCCCCGATGACAGCGACCAGTGCCCTGCCTTGGTCTGGTGCCCCCACTCACCTACTTCACCAGCCCACAGCAGCCAATGCCCACCATGTTCTGCCCACGCCCCCTGGTGGTCAGCGCATATCATAGCAACTGGTTGTTTGGTTGGTCTGGTTGTTCCACTGTTCTGTCTATTTGCATATTAGCCTTTTATTATATAGGATACTTAATACTTGATAATGATGAACAATTATGGTTTATATGTTTAATATACTATACTTTCATCATTTTTAGAGTGTACTCTTTCTATATATTTTTTAAAGTTCTGTAAAATGCAAGAGAAAAGGAAATTGCAGAAGAAAAAACAAATAAGAAAACTCACAGTGAAGGGTTCAGCTGAAGCTTTATAAGACCTCTACAAGCTCCTTAAAAAGCTTGAAAGCACAGACTCCAATGCTGAAAGTTTTTTCACTAATACAGAGGAATGTGCATGGTATATTATCTATCTATATATATAAAAGGCTAAGCAACTGTTCAACCATTCAACCATCTGACCAGCTGGTAGGTATGATGTGCACTGACCACCAGGGGCCAGACACTCAACACAGGCTGTCAAGCTGCAGTGACTTGGCAGTGGCGGTTCTCAGGTCACGCACCCCGGAAACTAGAGAGGAGGGAGACCAATTCCTTGTGGGGCCACATGATTCCATCTTCAGCCATGGGTTATGTTGTTGCTGAGGCACTGTCGGCCCTGAATCTGGTTTACTGCATACTTCCACACCCTGTACGACAGCAACTTTGCAGAGTGCCCTCTCGCACTCCAGGACCCCTTGGGGTATGTTGGAGAGCCAGTTTCAGCCCAATTCCTGCAGGCCAGGCCGAGGGATCCCACCTGCTGGAGGGACCCCGCTCACTTCACAGATGCCCTTTGAGCTGTGGCACCACCCCAGGTGCTGCAGGCCAGGGAGGGACTGCAGGATGTTGGCTCCAGGGCATGTGTGGCCAGTCTCGCCCAATCCTGCCTTGCTAGGCACCTTCTAATTAATTACCTTTCAATGTGCACAAATCCATGCACCGGGTCACTAGTCTACTGATAAGCAAATCTATGATGAAAAATTGAAACAAATCAAGAAAACCACCATGGACATGTTTCTGAGAAGAGTGATGCCTCCTTGAGGAGAGCTCAGGTAGGCCCTTAGGTGTTCTAGAAGCAGGTGCTGTTCTCAGGGGAGGTGACAGCTATGTGCATCCTATTGCTCCTGAAGGATGTCCAGTGGGACAAAATGCAGAGGTGGAAGGCAGTGACACTAATGATCCTGACCCTGTGTAGGCCTAGATTAATGTGTGTGTCTTTGTGTCTTAGTTTTTAACAAAACCGTGTACAAAGTAATAAAACAAAATAAAAAATTTAAAAATAGGGGAAAGCTTATAGAATAAGGATAATTAGAAAATTATTTGAATAGCTATGTAGCATTTTTGTGTTTTAAGCTAGGTGTTTTAAAAACTTATATGTTTTTTTAAAATTTGCTCTAGCCTACATGTACAGTCTTTATATAGTCTACACCAGTGTACACTAATGTCAGGTCTTCATGCTCAACTCACCACTCACAGTCTGACTCACCCAGAGCAACTTCCAGTCCTGCAAATTCCATTCATGTTAAGTGCTCTATACCTTTTCTATGTTTAGATATATAAATGCCATTGTGTTACAGTTACCCCCAAGTGTTCAGTATATAGGTGTATAGCCTAGGGGCAATAGGCTATACCATATAGCCTGGGTGTGTGGTAGGCTATACCAACTAGGTGTGTGCAAGTGCACTCTATGATTTTTGCACAATGACAAAATTGTCTAATGATGCATTTCTCAGAACGTATCCTTGACACTAAGCAAAGGATGACTATATCATGTATCACAATTTTTCTTCTACTTAGATTATTTTTCCATATATTAGCACTCTGTCTTCATATCTGACATTTGCAATGACTACAGTTCTTTTAATGGCTTTCTGCCTCCAGCACTATTCTTTAAGCTTTAGAAAGAATTATGATTCATAGACTATAGTTTTTCAATCTTATTTTTGTTTTCATTTTCTTAACCAAATCTGCGAGGTAGCTGATGGGTTATCACACACATATGAACACATATATATTAGGAATAAGGATTTGGAAGGAATTCCCTGAAGCAAACATAAAAGTTTGAAAGAACACACACAACATTTAATTTTGTATGAGAAATATAATTATAAATGACATAATGCTTATTATTTTGCTTACCAATTGCTTATTGTGTGTGGATGAACATTAGCAGTAAATGATGAAATCTAAATTTCAATAAAATTACCCAAATTGAAAGTTGCTTCCCGGGTGGATTGGAATATGGTTAGTATTTCTAAGTACTTTGAGTTTTCGAAATGAAATTTTCGGAACCACAAACTGGAAAGGACACTGGTATAGAAGGGGATTGGTTCCTAGCTAGAACTTGACACCATGGATTGTTCATGTTTATGGATTTATTTATTTGTTAAATTAAGACATCAGAACAGAAAATTTCTAAAGCCTCACCCTGGCCATTTTGGCTCAGTGGTTACAATGTTGGCCCGCAGACCTAAGGCCTTTGGGTTTGATTCCTGGTCAAGGGCATGTATCTCAGTTTTGGGGTGATCCCCGGCCCCACAGGAGGCAATCTCTCTCTCTCTCTCTCTCTCTCTCTCTCTCTCTCTCTCTCTCCCTCCCTCTCTCTCTCTCTCTTTCTCTCCACCCCCCCCTTCCTCCTCCCTCCCTTCCACTCTCTCTAAAAGAAATCAGTGGAAAAGATATCCTCAGGTGAGGATTAACAAAAGAAAAAACATAGAAAATTTTAAAACCTCTTTCTATGAAAATTTCACCGCAGAATTTTATAAAAACTTGAAGGCAAGATACCTTTTGTGCTGCTATGTTTCAGTTTGTTTCTTCTTACATGTCCAACAAAGTCAGGTGAGTTTTTAGAGTTATGAAGTTGCAAAACTGAAAAGGTCTCCCTGCACCAATTTCTAACACATGTTTTTCTTATTTCATTTTGCAAAAGTATTAAAACCTCTTACTGTGGCAAATTCAGTTCTTCTGATCTTGCTTATGTAGCTTTTTTCTCATAATAGTAATTGACAAGTGAAAAAATAAATGGAAATGGTTTACAGCAACATGGATGACTGATAAGATTAGAAAAATATCCTTGAAATATACAGAAATGCTGGGTAAAATAGAATCATCTTTTTTAAAACAGAGTTGAGCTCAAGAGCAAATCAGGAAACCCCGGATGCTGGATTGAAGCATGAACTCAAAAGGAGAATGGAAAACTCATGGTTTAACTAGAAAATAGCCTTAATAATGGAATAAAATTAGGTAGAATTACTTTACCAGAAAGAGACTATGTTTTAAAGAAATATGCATGCAGTCTTATCCCTTCAGAGTTGTAAGTGAAAACCCTACATAAAGGAACCTCCCTAATTACTGAAGAAACTCCACTCAAAACACTGAAGTTAAAAAAAGAAAAAGAAAAGATAGTCTTCCTAAGGCTGAGAGGAGAGTGTTAGGGACCAGGCATGTTAGGGAGGGGTGTAGGGATCCAAAATGAAACAATTAAACTCTAAATTAAAACCACACTAAGATGTGCAGTTCAGATATCCAAATTTGTATTATATCATCCAAGAACCTGTAACTCTTAAGTCGATGTTAAAACAAAAAGTTTCATTTCTTAGTTTGTTGGTTTTATATCCCATATAAGTGAAATCATGAGGTTCTTGTCCTTTTTCCATCTGACTTATTGCACTTGGCGTAATATCAAGATCCATACCTGTACAAAATGGCAATATTTCATCGTTTTATATGCTGAATACTATTCCATTATATGTATGTGCCACACCTTTTCTTTCTTTCTTTTTTTTTTTCCAATTATGGGCAAAGGGGGCTGTGTAGCAAACCCGAGAAGCTCGGCGGCCTGCTTGACAGGCCTGTTAAGTTCTGTGACTGAAAGTAACCACAGAGAATGATCTGATCATAAATTCTTAACTGGGCAGATCATGGTGGGTAGTCATACCCAGGCGTACAGCTTCCTTAGTGAGCGCTAATCTTGGCCTTAAGTGAGCCCTGTCCATTGTTCTTGTGCATCTGGGTTAACATACCAGAGTATTCTTCTTTCCCAGACCCCTCTGAGATTTAGCCACCCTCATGGGAGCACCAGCACCGAAATGCCTCACTGTTGCCTTGTTGCCTGTGTAACCACCTTAACTGTAAATGTTAACCACAGTGTACCCACCATCTCTCTATCTTGCTTTTATCCAAATCCAGAAATGTTCCTCTTTGCTTTCTCCTGCCTCCTAAATCTACCACCAGTGGATTTCATGAAATCTTCTTTATGTTTTCTCCTTTGATTATAAAATGAGTGCAGAACTGCCATTCTTCTGAGCATTTCTCAATCTGTTAACATCTTGTTTCCAGGCACATCCTCCGTTTTCTCAAACAGGGTATTAGTAGTAGCCCACAGACTGATGGTAACTAGATATTGGGATAATTACTTGCTACTAAATAAATTATATATGAGAAATGTAATTCTTGAACTTTGTGTAACTAATAAAAGAGACTAAGATATTTTAAATAAAGCTGATCAAATACAAAGAATATTAAACAAAATCAGAAACCCTTGGGGAGATTATAATACAACTCCTAATTTGATACAAGAGGCTGCACACATTAGTGCTTTTGTAAAAATTTTTGTGTAACAAGAGAATAGCTTATTCTAATTGGATGGAGCCTGCAACATATACAGGGTGTCCCAAAAAATATATACATACTTTAACAGCTGATAGCTCAATTTTGAAAAATGAAATGTAGTTTAATAAACACTGCCTTTATAATTATTCAAAGTGTTTGTATACATTTTTGGGGACACCCTGTATTTAAAGTATAATTTCCAAAAGTTGATTGCTTAATAGGTTATAATAGACATCCTAAAATGCCAAATAATTTATCTTAAATTGCAGAAAACTAGCATAACACTTACACATGTTTGGAAGTAACAGCTACACTTAAATTCATGAGTAGTAAAGTAAGTGAACTGGATTTATTAGTTTTTATAAGTCTGGATAACATTGGTAAACCATGTGTAAAATAATATCATTTATGAATCTTTAAAAATTAAAAATGACACTTTTTATGGAAAATGGACATTGCCACAGATAATGCCAATAGGAAACATATATGCCAATTTTAGAGTAGTGCTTGTCTCTGTGTAGCACAGCCCTGGGTAGTAAGTGTTTAAAAGAAAAAAGTTTTAAACAGATGGGTTGAGATGTTAATATTTGCTAAATCTACATAAGTATATGGTGTGTGCTACATTATTTTGATTATGGGATATTTTATATCACAAATTTTATTAAATAAGTGAATTCAGAAGAGCCCTCATATAAACTAAAAAGAATTATAATAAAAACCATCATTGCCATTTTATGGTTAAAGGCACTGACAGTGCAGAATAGTTACTTTCATAAAAGTTCTCAGAGCAAACAAATAACATCACCATTAAGTAACACAGGTAGCATTCAGATACAAGATGATGGATTTAAAATTTCAAGATATTTTCACTATATCTAATATCCATGTGTCCTGTTGCCAGTGTTTGATTTCCCTTTAATAAAGAATATTTAGTGTTAATGATATAGCAATACCATCTAATAATAAAGATAGCTTTTAAATGACTCATTATATATCAGCTACTGTTCTACACACTTTATTGCTTTTTCTCCTTTAATTCCCTCATTTAATCTTCATAAAAGTCCTATAAAATAGGCATTGTTATTATCATCTCCACTTCATAAATGAGGAAATTTATTACCTGATCTCTTACACATTAGGATTAAATTTTTACAGAAATTAATTTTTTATTTATCTCTGTTTCACACTCTGCAATGGACCATTGCTTTTTTAGCCCATCATCATTCATTATTAAAAAGATAAAACTTAACCGATTCAACTAAATATAACTGTGAATTTCACATTTAATTTTATTGGAATTTTAAAGAAATATAGAACTTTAAGAAGAAAATAGTTTTTTATTTCAAAGTATAATGCTCTCTTTTTCAAGAATAAAGAGATAAAATTTGAAAGTAATTTTATAGAAAGATTATTTTGGAAGGATTACGTGACCATTTAAAAGGAAAAAAAAACACTTTCACATTATTATACTCAATCTTTTTGCCATCTTAGAATTAGTTTTCTTGCATGGTTTATAAATTTTTTAAATTAGATGGTGTAAATATTTCTCTGGGCTAAAGTCCAAATGAAAACTGAATATATTTGTAGAAAGTAAGATATTCTCTTTCTCTCTCTCTCTCTCCCTCCCTCTCTCCCTTTCATACCAATGAATGATAGATCTTTCCAAGAGTGGAATAGAAGCTATTAAATATACAATAAAGAATGGACTTAGAAAATCAACAGATTTTGCAACCATCATAGTAATAATTCAGAAAAGCAAACATACAACAATGGCACCAAAATAGTGTGCCAGAGTTTGATGAAGAACAATATTTTACAGGGTTTTAAAAATTCTTCCCATAAAATACTTATTGACAACAAATGGATAACAATATTTTATAGTACATAAACCTAATAATGAAGACCTTAATCTAGTTATATTATGCTATAAATAATTGTATATTATGGTGGGTAAATTACACATCAATACAGCTTTTTTAAAAAACAGTGGTGTTCCCCTATACATTCAGTAAAATGCATAAAGGTTGAGGAGGGCCTTTTTGTAGTTACATGGGTGAATAGCTCTGTCAAAATTCATCTAAGTTCACTTTAAAATGAGCACATTTCATTTTATGTAAATTGTAACTCAATAAAGCTGATTATAAAAAAAATTTCACCTAAGCTTAGAGTCCATTAACATTTTAGTGGAGGTTCTTTAATATTTTACTATATCAGGAGTCCCATCTGCACTTGATCTTAGCCAAAAGGCCGAGAAGCGATAGGAGTCCCATCTGTATCTTTAACTGTATCATCTTTATCTCTGTCTCCATTTCTATCTTGATTTCAGTTTCTATAGTTGCCCCTTATTCTTGATCTGTTGCAAAAATACAGCTCTACCATTTCCCCTATTTCTCTCACATTTGAATTTTCCATGAGGCAATATTTCAAAATCATTTGAAAATGTTCAAAAACTCTTTCAAAAACATTTGTCATCAACCAAAGAACTTTTATGCATATATGCATAACCCAGGGATACAGACAATATTGTGGGGAAGACGTGGAGTGGGGCAGACTAAAAGGGGGGGGAAAGGGACATATGTAATACTTTCAACAATAAAGATTAAGAAAAGAATGGGTCATGACAAGTATATATTATCCTGAAACTAACATTTAGAGGTTGTTACTTATATGATATCATTTGTTATTGTTATTCATAGTGTTTAAAAATTATGTTATTGTGAATAACAGCAGCTAATAATTTAATATTCTTTTTCCATTTATTTTTAATTTCATTTTAAATATTTAAGATCTTAATTAATGCCATAATCAGTTTTGTGGTAATGTCATAGAGTGCTCAAAAAGTACTGTCTCTATAATATGTGCCTAGTAGCAGGCACTAGGTTCTCATTTCTGACACCAAGAGATGACCTAATATTTTAGTCATTCATTTATTAAGGACTACATGTGTAAAATGTACTGATAAATTTAAATTGGCATTTTAATAATATTTCTGAGGTTAAATATGTTTTTATATATTTATTTGTGATTTGTATTTCTTTTACAAATGTATTTATTGCATTATACACCTTAAAATTAAGATGTTTACTCCTCTTTTATTGATTTTTAGTTGCTTCTTGCATATTAAATAATCTGATATTTTTTACATTTATTCTATAAATATTTTGGCAACTTGCATATTTCTTTTATCTACATTTCTTAATGGAGGATGTTTTATATTTGACCACTGTACGTGTCCATATATATATATATATATATAATCTGAGGGTATATGTAGTATTGGTTTCCAGTTATCCCAAAATTATTTATAAGCGACTCAGTAATTTCATTCTGGCCCAAGGGTATTCAGACTAAATTCCTGATTCTGGCTTTTATTAACTGTAAAATTTTACTGTTGTGAAGATTAAATCAATCAATACATCTGTATGTTCCAAACTCATTAATTTCTTTCCTTCATAGCACTTACATGGCTTGAATTTATTTTATTTCTTTAGTTTTCAAAGCTTCTTTCTAGGTATTTATTGCTTTGTAACAAAGCACCCCCAAATTAGTAGCTTAAACCTCTTTATTGTATATCTCACACATCTGTGGGTTGACTGAGCTCAGCAGCATGGTACTTGCCTGGAGTTTCTCACCAAGCAGTTATCTGAAGGCCACATTGTGCTGTATGTTCAAGATGATTCTCAGAGCTGGAGAAGCTGTTTGTCAGCTGGGAGCCTAGCCACCTTCCATTCGTCACCTTCCAGGTCACCATCTCTTCTCAGTGACTATACAACTCATTAAGATCAAATTCAAAGGGAGTTGAGTTACTTTCTGCCTCCTATTAACAAGAGTTGCAAAAGATTTGTGACCATATTTAATTTCCAGTTTTCCCCAAACCCCTGGGGGCAGAGCATGTGCTGATTCTCAACCACATAGAACAAACACCTATCACTTGAAATTATCCAAATGTATATCTTATTATTGTCCAGTTTTATTCCATTAATCTACTCATTCTTGCACCAATACTGTACATTTAAAATAATTCAATCCCACATCTGAAATATGCATCTACAAGAATTGAAATAAAAATCTTGACAAGATATCTTCATGCCCATGTTCACTGCACCATTATTTTTAAATCTTAAGATATAGAAAAGACTCAAAAATCCATAAACAGACACATGGATAAAAAAATGTGGTGTACACATACAATTGAATACTATTCATCCTTATAAAATGAAGAAATTCTACCATTTGTTACAACATGGATGGACCTGAAAGACATTATGGAGAATGAAATAAGTCAGTCACAGAGAACAAATGCTGTATGATTTTCTTCATATGCGACATCTAAAAGTCAAACTTAACAGAAGCAGAAAATAGGTTGGTGATTAGAGTGAGGATGGGGTGAGGGGTATGGGGAAGCCATTCAATGGGTATAAAGTTATAGTTACACAAGATGAATCGATTCTAGCAATCTGCTGCATACTGTAGTACATACAGTTAACAATATGGTATTATTGTACACTTAAGATTTCATAAGAATGTAGATCTCATGTTAAGTGTTTTACAAAAAAAAATAACAAAAGGACCCAAGGAAACTTTTAGAAGTGATAGTTATGTTTGTTACCTTTTTTGTGGTGATGGTATCATGGATATATGCATGTGTCTAAATTTGTCAAATTGTATATATTAAAATACACAGTTTTTGTATATCTATTTTACTTCAATAAAGCCATAAAATAATCTAGTTTTAAAATATATTTAACTAGAGGCCCAGTGCACAAAATTCATGCACTTGGGGGGTGGGGTGGTCCCTCAGCCTGGCCTGCGCCCTCTCAGGGAGCAGGCCTAAGCTGTCAGTCGGACATCCTTAGCACTGCCGCAGAGGCAGGAGAGGCTCCCGCCACCACTGCTGTGCTCGCCAGCCGTGAGCCTGGCTTCTGGCTGAGCGGCATTCCCCCTGTGGGAGCACACTGACCACTAGGGTGCAGCTCCTGTGTTGAGCGTCTGCCCCCTGGTGGTCAGTATGCGTCATAGCAACCAGTCGTTTTGCCGTCCGGTTGATTTACATATTAGCCTTTTATTATATAGGATACCTGACAGGGCTATTTATATATGTTTTATTGGCCTCCACAAACATTATAATACTGAAGAGAGGCTCTTTACCTATACAGTCTGTATCTTATTTTGAGAATACATTGTGGATGCAGGTGTAGAGGAGAAAAAATTATATTTTTCAACCTGGCAAGTTCTGGTTACCAACACTCTGCTCACTAACTTATTTTTGAGGTTATCTCTTACTTTCACTTTCTAGTTTTTGCAGCTAAAGAGTAAAACCCAAGTTGTCAACATTCTATTTTCCTTGGAATTCTCTCTGTGCAATTCCAAGAATTCATTAGATACATTTTTAATCTTCTAAGTAACCTCCTGTGAGAGTTTCACCAAATATTTCATCACTACAGAATGCATGGCTCAAATTTCTCATCCTCCTAAAACAGTTCCCTTCACATTTTCCCATTGTCTTCTGTCTCTTCGGAGCCTGCTGCCTGTTGCAAAGGCAACACCAGATCATTTCGTTGTTTATAATGGCAGTACCCCTTTTCTGGTACCAATTTCTGCATCAGTCAGATTTGGTACAGACCAGAAGAGCCAAGAGTCATTATTTAGCTCATGAGTTTGCAGATTATTGGGGTGTGTATGGGGCTAAGCAGGGGGGCGTAGGCTCATCTCAGCTGGATCTGCTTTCTGAACCAACAAACTAGCCAGATTATGTTCTTACGGTGAAAACACAAGTGTTGCATATATGCTTTTCTAGACTTGAATATCCAGTTGGCCAAAACATATCACAAGACTAAATATAAAGTCATGGTATAGGGAATTATATCCACCTCCTATGTGAGAAGAGCTGCAAAATCACATCGTACAAGGGGTGTGGATATATAAATGAATACAACCTAAGACAACTTGCAATCTCCCTGCTTGGCTGGTGCAGGTTTATTTCATTCCAGCTTGCTTGCACTGAAGGTACTGGCCTTTGGCATTTTGTCTGTATGGATACAGAATCTCTGGAAAGAGCTGAAAATGTACTAGGAAATAAATGAATACAATGATGTCAGAGTGGGTTGCATTCAAAGATATTGTCAATAAGGATTAACAAGTACTTAGGCAGCATTGATTGATTACTGGGTGCATATATTAAGACACAAACGGCGCTGTTCAAATCTCATTTATCTTCACTTACTGAGCTGACCACTGTTTAGCTATCATTACAGATTTCTTATACTTTGTCTCCATTATCTCTAAGTAAAATGTAATTAGGATAGTACTTAGTTCATAGGGCTTTTATCAGGATTCAATGAGTTAATATATATAAGATGTACAAAGTGGTGCTTTGCACTTAATAGTACTAACTCAGCAGCAACCATCAGAGGAGGGGTATTTCAGTTGCTAGTTGAATAAGAAAACCATATCAGCTAAAGAGATATGTGCAAGAACATTGCAACGATACAGCAAGGTACAGTTTCAAAGATAAGGGACTTGACGTCCTTGAAGGTCATTCATTCACTTGAGTACTTCAAGGTTTCTCCAATGTGGATAAAGATTAGTGCTGAATTATCAAACTTGCCATTTTAACATTTAAAAAAATCTTGTGCTTCATTAGTTCCTGTAAGACACTTATTTTGTTACCTTCGTTCTATTCACAAAATAGTATTTTGAAACTTGGAATCATCATATTTTCCTCAATGTGTCACCTGTTGTTAATCAAAATGAAAACATCACTCTTGGATCTCCCCGACAAACCTTCCTTTGATTTCTCAGCGCTCTGATCTATTTATCCATTTAGTGCCCGGGTTTTATAGATTTCTCTTATGAGGTATCTAAATTACTATTTTTCCTCCTGGTATTTCTATCTACAATACCAATCCAGCTCATAATAATTTCATTCATGATCTGCCTGTCTACGCTCATTTTAGTCAACATCTAAGTGGATGTTAGGAACCTACTTAAAACTATGTTGTTCTTCTATGGCAATTATCACTTCCCACAGTGCTACCTCTCCTCTTGCTTACAAACGATTTGCACCAACTGAGAAGAATGTCGCGGAGGACAATCCTCAGCTTGGCAACAGGCTCTTCAGTGTTTCCACTAATAATTTTTATAACCAATTACTAACATATCTAAGTCTAAATGTCTTTATCTTTAAAATGGCAGAGGGAGTGATATTCCATTCATTCATTTTTCAGATAATTTATCCAAACATACGTATATTAAATATTTATTTATTGTTCACTAAGTTCTAGGGAATCAACTATAAGCAAGGAATGCATAAGTGAAAAAAATATATGTCTGAAACTCACCTGCAAGGAGTTCAGGTCTCATCTCTCATATTTTTAAAATTTTTTTTAACGTTTTTTATTGATTTTAGAGAGGGAGGAGAGGGATAGAGTGATAGAAGCATCAATGAGAGAGATACATTGATTACCTGCCTCCTCCATGCACCCTATGGGGGATTGGAGATCAAGCCTTTTTGGGCATGTGCCTGGAATCAAACCAGGGACCTCTTGGTTCATGGGTTGACATTCAACCACTGAGCCACATCTGCCAGCCCCTCTCGGATTTTTTAAAGCAAATAAAAAAAAAGACGAATGAAAATATAGTAGTTTAAGAAAAGTTTGTTGTTAATATATGAAACTTAAATAGAATTGTGGAAAGCAGGATTTCCTTGGATATTCATTTAGAATGTGATTCTTTGTCCATCTAAAAACAGTATTTTCTAAAATGGCTGATTTTAATTTTTTGTTTATTGGATAAAAATTGAAATGTACAAATTATGGTTTTCCTAAATTATTTCCATGGAATAGTTTTATAGGAACCATTAAATAAAGGTTCACTGGAGAGTGCTTGATTTTTAGGTTTGGCAATGACTAAGAAAAGCTTTGTTTAAACAATTAAGTCATTTTGGTCCTTGCCAATGCATACTTTAATTAAATTGATAGCAATGAAGGTAATACAACATAAAAATAACATTATAGTGGATTTAATGTTCACCATCTTCAATACTCTTTAGATTGGGATAATTAAACCTGGCATATTTATTAAAGAGAAAAAACACACATCGGTTTAAGATTACTTTTTAATGAATTTACTTGGTAGTAAAATCTTATACATTAAATATTTAAAACAGCTTATGAATATATTTTATTCCCTCAGATATACTAATGAATTTTTAATATTAAATGAATGTTCTGTTTTATTTCTTTTTTCAGTGTATATATGTGTATATTTGTGTGTCTGTGTTTTAATCCATTCTGCTAAGACAGTGTTGATTTTAACAGAATCTCTTTATAATTCATAAAAACATTAAGGTGAGAATATATATATATATACACATATACACACACACACACACACACACATACATATATATAGTAAATCCTGGCTTCACATACTTTAAGACTAAATGAAAAGAGGATTTAAAACTGGATCTAGGCCTGGCCAGTGTTGATCAGTAGTTGAGAGTCAGACTATGATCAGGGAGGTCAGGGCACATGCCTGGGTTTTGGGCTTGGTCTCCAGTGGGGGAATGCAGGATGCAACTGATCAATAAAATGATTCTCTCTCATCACTGATGTTTCTCTCTCTCTCTCTCTCTCTCTCTCTCCCTCTCCCACTCTGAAATCAATATATATATATATATATATATATATAGAGAGAGAGAGAGAGAGAGAGAGAAAGAGAGAGAGAGTAAATAAATAAATAAAGCGGATCTAGTGTATTTATAGGCCGAAGACCAGGAATATCATATCCTCAAATGCTCTGCCTTCTTCCTTGGAAAACCTCCTTGCTTTTGAGGATTAAGAAACTCATGAAATGTTCATTTCCCTTTGCTAGGCTCAAAGTCATGGTATCTGACCCAAATCTACATGATATTTTGCAATAGGACCATGAAATAATCTGTTTCTAGGCAAACTTGTTTGAACTACATAGAGATCTTCCATAGCACCATGCTTTGGGGGATAGTTCCAGGTATTAACAGGCCTGCTTTCCATTTTTTTTCATTAAGGTGGCCCTCTGTGATTTTATTGACTTTCTTTGTCTTCTTTTTTTCCCTCTCAATACTTTAGACCTAGAAATGTTTGTGCTTTTATTATTTGTGTTTTGTGAATTGCTTCTAAAATTGCATTTTCATTTTGCTTTCATAGTATTCTCCTCTCTTTATTAGGCATTGTGTTCTATTCTGTTAAGTACTGTAGACACTGAAGACAAGAGACTCCCTAAGGATAGCTACCCATATAAATGATAAATCATGGTCTAAATATATTTGTTTTATGTTATGTTGTCTTTTAACACAGTAAATTTTATTAAATCTCTATCAATTTATCAATGAAAAAAATTAAGACATTTATATTAATTTATTTTTTGAACTCTGTTCTTTCCTTTAAAAGGAATATGCGTATTTTATGGGTTTCTCATTTTAATAGTAAGTACCTTGCAAGTTAAGAGACACTTTCATACTAGTATATATGAACCATTCAGTGTTGATTCCTGTACAAAAGGTCACTTGTGAAAAATCTATAAGCTATACCTAAATTTTCAATGGAAGAATATAAATAATACAAATAATATAAAGGACACATAATAACAATTGCAATAACAGTATGAGTATTTTCTTAGGTATATAAAGAAAAATTTTGCATCTCTTCAGATTCTGTTAATTCATTGTGTGCTTAAATCTGAAGAGGCTCAAGAGTTAATTATGCTTTGGGTTGAGGTCCATAATAATCATGACTGATTTGTTAAATGCTTGCAATAATATAAACATAAAAAATATTGGGTGATCTATATTGGCATATTTGATTATACTATATATTTACTTTCTTTATTTGTTCTCCTGCTGTTCTCTCTGGAATCCCCTCCAATCATGCTGTCTTTCTCATCCTATACCAGTAATGCTCTTGTCAAGGTCATTAATGATCTCCGTGTTGATGAATCCAATGGTCAGTCTCAATGTTCACCTTACTTGATTGATAAGCAGCAGTGACATTTCGATTGCTCTTTCCTCTTGTAAGAACTTCTCACTGGACTTTCAGAACAAAACTCTCTTGTTTTCATGGATATATATCATAGGCCATATCTTTTAATCTCCTTTGTAGGTTTCCCCTTTTCTTGATTCATTAATGACAGAATACTCCAGAATTAAGAATATCTTTAAAACTCTGCTCTTTGCTATCTGTATTCTCTCCTGGCAACCTCTTACAATCCCATGGCTTGAAATGCCATTTGTATTCTTATAATTCCAAATACCTTTCCAGATATCACATCCTGAATTATAGACACAGGTCTACAATTGCCAACTCAACTGCAAATAGATATCTCAAGCTTAATGTCCTGATCTTTTCTGAAAATCTTGCTTCCCTTGTACTGTTAATTGCAACTCCTTCCTTTCAGTTTTAAATATTAAAAAATTAACTTTTTGTCTATAAAAAGTAGATTCTCAACACAGTAACCTCAATGATCTTGTTTCATCAGGATAATGTCACACACACCCCACTCCCACTCAAAATCTTCCAAGGTCATTCTAATTCCCTAAGAGTAAAAGTCAGTGTTTTTATAAAAGCCAGCAAGACCTTACATGATACGATACATGTTAATGCTTTTGCTTCAACTTATGCTACTTTATCTCCTTTCTCCTCTCTTTCTACTCACTGGCCTCCTTACATCCTATAGCCACGCTAACCAAGGTCCAATCTCAGGCTCCACACTGGCAGTTCTCTATGTCTGGAATGCACTTCCACAGTTATCTCTACAGGTCTCAATCCCTTAATTAAGTCAAAATGTGAAGATGCTGTTTTAGTCTGTGCAGGCTGCTGGTACAAAGTACCATAGACTGGATGGCTTATAAATGACAGAGATTTATTACTCACAATTCTAAATGCTGGAAGTCCAAAATCAGGGTCTCTGCATGGTCTGGTTCTTGAGGGTCCTTTTCTGAGGTGCAGCCTGTTTAGATTGCATGGTATCTTCTCACGGCAAAAAGACGGTGAAGGAGCTCTTTAGGGTTGTTATCACAGGGCCCTACTCCAATTCCTGAGGGATCCACCCTCATGAGCTAGTCACCACCCAAAGACTTACCTCCCAATGCCATCACATGGGCGTTTAGGATTTCAACATAAGAGTTTTGAAGGGCCACAAAGAGAAACTGACCATACAGCTGTCAGGAAGCCATTGAAATAATCTAGGCTAAAAACAAAGCAGACTGAAGGCAGCAGAATGGAAAGAAAAGGACATGGTTAATTTTTACATACTGTGCAATACTTCATTATACATCATCTCTTTAGTCTACAGGTTGCAGATAGTAGGGGAAAAATCAAAGCAACCTCCATGAGAGCCTGAACATACTGGTTTTTGCTTGGAATGTGTAAACCTTGTGTCTATTTCAGAGACTTGCTCACAATTCACTCTCCAATAAATATTTTATGAATCAATATTTATTGAATAAATATTAATTTTAACACTCTTAAGTTTTTATAACACAAAGCAGGCTTAGTTAAGCCATTAATAATATACTCTTTTGTTCTACAGCTCTAAATAAGGTCACCAAAGCAGGAAGTACTTAACAGTCCTTATGAATAATGGCGAAAATGCTTTAGTAATTTTATCTTTCGATTGAATATGATAAGCAACCTAGAACCACAAGGTTAAAGAACATCCTAATATACTCTAACACTGAAAATTTTCACTCCACTTTGACGCCTTTGTTGAAAGGAGTGTAATTGTGACCCTGACCATTATTTACCCTAATGATTCTGGAATTGATCACTCACTCATTCAAGGCTATTCCTTTGTTTTCTATCCACAGGGACTTTGGTGCCGGTCTGTTTCCCTGCTCCGTGATACAGGCAACAATGCCAGGCTGAGTTCATGGCTACTGGAGGAGATCAGCTATCTTGAGATTTGGGCATTGTAAGTGCCTTTCATTTTCCTCCTTTTCCCTGGTTTTAATTAGCATTGGTGATTTAAGGCTGACTACATTTTTCATCGCAGTTTTTCTTTTAAGTCACTGATCAATAACTCATTAATGAAGCCTGAAAAAGAGAACGAAGCATTCTTAAATGTGCATACCACTCCCAAAAGCAAACAAATAAGCTAGCTGAAGAAATCACTCAGCCAGCTAAATCGTGCAGTTTCTACAAGGAACGGTAATTGATTTAGTGGGGAGGGTGATCATATGCCTAAATATTAAATTCAATGCATAATTTTTTAAAAGATTGGTTTAATGACTATTAAGATTTGCATTATTATTTCAATTTAACTTTCATGTAATGTCATGCAGTCTCAATATAGTTTTCAAGCTATAGTTCATCTTAAGAGCCACTAATTCAACCTTTTCTAAATAGAGTTCTTGAGAAGAGACCATTACATGTTGAATCTCTAAAGAAACAGAACTGTGTGTGATGCATATCCTCAGTGTTCACGCAGAGACTAGAGAAGGTCATTTGCACTTGTGTGCCAGACATTTGAAAAATAAAGCGAAAACGTGGAAGTCTCAGTGCACAGTGCAGGGAAGTGACCACTAGGTGGCAGAAGCGCTCCTTCCACTCTTCCACCTCTCCTGATGTGGGCTGTAATTAGGTCAGTGTAAGTTAAAGTAGGGCTGAGAGATGAATAAAGTAGATTTTGTCCTCTGGAACACACTGCAGTTTAATTTCACTTCTTTCTATATTGTGTGATGAAGGTGGATTTAACTTTTAAAGGCAGAGAGACAAACCTCTGCTAGGATAAATGGAAAGGCGCAGGGATGGCATCAGACATAAAACATAAAAGAAAGGAAACGCTTTCTGGCTGTTTCCTCATTTTGATTTCCGGGTCATCATCAGAAATTGTTTTCAGAGGTAAAGTGCAATATGTATTATATAATTATGAGGGTGGGTGATTTCTGAAGCCAAAGGGGCATGCTTGTTGGGTGTTGATGTTAAAAATGTCCCCTACTGGTAGCGTGAAATAAAATAAAACCAATTTACCTTGAAGCTGTTTTTCTAATTTTGCCAGCAGCCAGAAGCATTTTAATCTGAGGGGAAAACTCCACACCCCAACACTGATTTCCCTTTCCTGCTGAATGAGTCACTGAGGAGGGAAGTGGTCCTGAAGGCAAAAGTTGAAACTGGGTGTTCCATTGACTGTTGTGTTTTATGGGTGCTGGGAGGCCAGGCACACCTCAAAAACAGGGATCAGGTTGTGTGGGTGAAGTGCCAGGCAACAGGCCACAATCGAGGAACTTCATTTTCAAGGAGCATTAGGGGTCACTGTGATCACTTAGGTGAGAAAAGGTGGAGAAAGGAGGACAATCATAGGAAAATCTCTCCTTTCCCAAATTGCTGATGATGGCATTCATTGTGCCAGGGGTTGGGGGTCTAAGTGAAAGAGATGCAGGGATTGAGAAGTACAAATTGCTAGTTGCAAAATAGTCATGGGGACGTAAAGTACAGCATAGGGAATATAGTCAGTAATGTCATAATAACTATGAATGGTGATGGGTGGGTACTGAAAATATTGGGAGGGGGACACTTTGTGAAGTACTAGTATATGATTGTCTAACCACTGTGCTGTACAACGGAAACAACACAAAATAATATTGAATGTGAACTGTAATTGAAAAAAAAAATTAAAGGCAAAGAAGATATAAGAACAGGCATAAATAGTAATTTTTTCCTGACTCTAAAATTCTCCAGAGGTTGAGAGCATTCAGCTAATTTAGATTGTATTTAGTTTCTTTGGATTCCTGGTCATCTCACAGGTAATACCAAACCCAGAAGAGAGGAGGGGCAGTTCACAGTGTGATGCTGCCACAGGAGTAATTGAGAAAATAAGCTCATTACATAGATAGGTGGCTCTGATGTATTAAGATTCTTCAATTAATTCTTGGATTTTAGGAAACATGTTTAGGATTGGACCTGAGAGTACTTTCTCCTGACACCTCTTCAACATTGCCCAGTTGCTAATGTCTTTGTGTTTGCTACCCAAAGATTTGTTCAAACATATTGAAACTGGAAACCCACCTGGTGAGCAATACCTCCTGTTTGTGCAGGCTGTTTTCCATCTGTAGCCACAGATGATATGACTACAGCTTTGTGTGCAATGCAGTGTTCTTATGTTTGTCTACGGAATCATAGAACATCACATTAAAGCTACGAGCAAACATGGTACATGACTAAATTCTCCATTCTTGAAATGATGTTCTGTGTATGTCTCAATATTGTAAGAAAGAAATAAGGACTGGAAGAATGCAGAGAGGAAGAAGGCAAAGAATAAAGAACATGGGAAAAGAAAGACTCTTGAAATCTTGTTTCAAAGGCACATTCACTGTGTTGTAGCTTCTCATTCCAATTATACTAACAGTTTCATTTGCTGACAGACACTGGTCAGATATGGGATAAATGCTGTACTTCTTGATGGGATTGGAAGCAGAAAAGATAGCCAGTGAATTATAATTTATAAACACAGTGGACTGATTCCTGATGTATATCTCATAAATCAGATAGAAATTGTATCCTGGTTTGGAATTTGGAGCCAAATGTTGAAAATGACTCTGTTAATCAAATTTGTTGAAAGGATGCAGTGTAACTAAAAAAGTAAACACACACACACACACACACACACACACACACACACAGGTTGGGTTTATAGTTTGCTTTTTTGTGAACTTTATGAGAATTAGGCCATTTGATTTTTTTAAAGTATGGACCAAATCTCATTAAGTCTGTAAGTCTTGGAAACAGCATGAGCAATCATTGGATGTAGTATAGACATTCTTCCAAGTTCTTCCCTAAAATTATTTCAAGTAGCCTGTTCTTTAAATGCCTACCTTGTGTCAGAAGACAATGGGACAAGTGATCTAGTTCTAAGGAATCCCAATAGTGCTTTGACCTTCACCTGATTGTTATTTTTTCACTTGCAACCTGTGGATTTTTCTACTTACCTCTCACTCTTATCGCTTTGCATTTAATTATTTATTCCCATGTATATGAGTCTCTGAAAAAGGAAATGAATAATATTTACTTTAAATTCTCAGACTGAAAAATCCCTAACATGTAATGGATATTTGATAAATATATGTTGAACTAATGAACGAATAGCTGGTTATGACCTGTAAGCTGTATAGGAAAAACTAGAATTAATTCCAGTTTCCTAATATCTCTATCCCAAAGATTTGTTGCTGTTGTTGTTTTGTATACAAACTATTTCTTAGTGATTTTAGTTTTGCACAGACATTATCAATGTATCTATTCCTTATCCCTCTTTGGGGAAGTATAATCTAGGTCTATTCAAGTATGGGCACTGCTGGGTCACTTTTTGTTTCTTAAATAAGCAGGCAGCTGATGTTCTAATAAAATAAGTATTTGCAAATCAAGTTCTGTCCATATTGTAAAATATTCTGAAACTTTAAATTAACTAATGTTAATCCCCCCAAAACTTTTACAGAGTCAACTCTGACACTGTTAAATAAACACTAGAAGCCCAGTACATGGCATTCGTGTACTGGGGGAGAGGGGGGTCCCTCAGCCTGGCCTGCACCCTCTCACAGTCCAGGACCCCTTGGGGGATGTCTGCCTGCCACAGAGGCAGGAGAAGCTCCCGCCACTGCAACTACGCTCACCAGCTGTGAACCCGGCTCTTGGCTGAGTAGCCCTCCCCCTGTGGGAGTGCTCTGATCACCAGGGGGCAGGTCTTGGGTTGAGCATCTGCCCCCGGTGGTCAGTGCGTGTCACAGCAACTGGTCGTTCTGCCATTCAGTCTATTTGCATATTAGCCTTTTATTATATAAGACTAGAGGCCCAGTGCACAAAAATTTGTGCACTTAGGGGGGTCCCTCAACCTGGCCTGTGCCCTCTCGTAGTCTGGGACCCCTCGGGGGATGACCACCTGCTGGCTTAGGCCCGCTCCCAGGGGGATTGGGCCTAAGCTGGCAGTCAGACATCCCTCTGGCCACCCAGCAGCAGCATTGATAGTTTTGATGTTCTGTGTCTGACCCTATTGGAAGGAAGCAAGAAGAGGGCTTGTGGGATAGTGTTTATAAAATCTACAGTAGTATGCAGTGATGTCTTAGTCCTTCGCGTTCAGGAACCACTCACTCACAGACTCACAGAACTTCCAGTTTTGCAAGCTCCATTCACAGTAAGTGCCCCATATTGTAAAAAAAAAAAAAAAGTTTTATATCATATCATTACTATACCTTTTCTATGTTTAGATGTTTTCTATACATCTATACATATAAAAGGCTAAGCAACCGTCCGACCACTGACTGGTAGCTATGATGCGCAAATGACTACCCAGGGGCAGATGCTCAATGCAGGAGCTGCTGGCTACTGTGACTTGGCAGTGGCAGTTCTCGGGTGATGCACCCTGGAACCAGAGAGGAGGGAGCCCGATTCCAGGGTGTGTTACCTGAGAACTGCCCTCTTGCAATCTGGGACTCCTCAGGGGATGACGGAAAGCCAGTTTCGACCCGATCCCCACAGGCCAGGCTGAGGGGCCCCACTTGCCAGAGGGACCCCACCCACTCTGCAAATGCCCTTTGAGCCACAGCGCTGCCCCAGGCACGGCTGGCTGGGGAGGGACCGTGGGAGGTTGGCTCCAGGGTGTGTGCGGCTGGTTTCACCCAGACCTGCCCCACCAGCCACCTTCTAATTAATTTCCTTTGAATGTGCACGAATCCATGCACTGGGGCACTAGTTTAGATATAAATACACAAATGCTTGCCATTGCATTAGAATTTACTGCAGTATTCAATGCAGCAACAAGCTGCAGAGGTTTATATCCTGGAAGAACTAGGCTATACAGTATAGATAGTAGGCTACAACATCTAGGTTTCTGTAAATGCACTCTGTGATGTTCACACAATGACAATGTCTCCTAATAAGGCTTTTCTCAGAATGTATCCCTTTTGTTAAGCAACACATGGCTGTGTAATTTACATTGGAACAATACAACTAAATCTGTATGTGAATTGATTATAATGGGAAGCTTCTGTTATTTACTGCTAGAAAAAAACTTTCATGATTGATTTAAATTACAAAATGTTGTTTTCTATAGAAAACATTTATAAAATAACCTAGGTTTTTATTAGGATATAGGGTATTTTATGGGTATACTTTAATATACCCATAACCCTGCATATATTTTAGCACATTTTTAATCACTATGCTTATCTTGTTTTAGAGTGATACATATGTTTCATTATAATCAGGCTTATTTAAATTTCTCTTTTTGTGCATAGCTTTTATTCATGTATAAACTAAAAGTCACAAATTATAAATATATAGTTTGATGAATTGTCATGCACTTAGCCCACCTGGAGAATCACCATCCAGTCAAGAAACAAAATCATCCCTTAGGTCCTATCTTGCTCCTTTCCTGTAATTATTCACTAACCTAATGGTAGCCACTGCCTAACATCTAATTTAATAGATTAGCTTTGTCTGGCTTTGAATTTTATATAATTGGAGTCACATAGTATGTAATTCTAGGGTTCTTATGTCTTTCACTCACTATATGATTTGTGTCATCTAGGTTTTGTGTAACTATAGTGTAGTAATTTTAAATTATTCATTATCACTGCTGTATAGTGTTCCATTGAATGAATGTCATATAAATTATTTACTGATTTTATGTCAATAGTTGTGTTCCAGTTTAGGCATATTAAATATTAAAGATAGTGTAGCTATACACATTCTTACTAGTAAACTTGTCCTTTGGGAAGCTTATATATGCTTATATTTGGAAAGCTTATATATGGACATGTTCAATAAATGTGTACAGTTCCATTTTTGACATACTAAAAAAAGTTTAAAATGGGCAATTTCATTAGTGGAGTGTAAGTATTAAAATTTATCCATGTCTTTGTCAACACTTGGTATTTTCTGTTTTGTATTGTTTTTAATTTTAATCATTCTGGTTTTGCATCTCTTTTCCTAGAAACAGTGATCAAACCAGGAAATGTTTACCATATAGATAACTGAAGCAGTTAATTGACTCAAAATAGCTTAGTTGTTTTTGTTTTGTCTTTTTAAATTAGTTGGCCAGTTTTTTATTACTTAACTTTCTTTGGGATTTCATTGTGACTGCCAAAGGAAGAGCATACATTTGAATGTTCATTATTTAGTGGATCAGAAAAGTCTTGAAAAGACAGTGTTTGACCTTATTACCTTCAATATATGAACATCACATTAAATATCAAATAACAATCCCCTTAGAATTAAATTAATCACAATTAAAGGAAAAACAAGTTGTAATATAAAGTCCAAAAAAATGTTGATTATGCATCTATCACTTCAGTTAAATTAAGCCCCAAGAGTAAGTTCAGTATGAAAGCACACTGAAGCATTTCCCAATCGTGAAACAAAAAACATTTTCCCAGGAGATTCTGGGAAAACTAGGATTCAACATGAAAAACATAGAGCTTGTGGAATGTGTCCAAATACAAATGTGTCTCGTTATACCAAATTAATTAAAACAATCTTTTGCTTATATGAAATATACATTTAGATATTTCTTACATAAAATCCCTGACAATCTAAATTCTATAATTATACTTATTCCCCTTATTTTTAGTGTCATCAATATATTTTCTTTGACTTATTTTTATTGATTATTTTAGAGTCAAAAATTGACATTTGTAAAGGTATTCTGCATGCCAAAATAGTTCTATTCAGTCATTTATTGTCAAAAGATGTTACAATAGTCATGAGTGATATAAATTACAATATATTGTATTTTATGTAAATACAATTGTTTGAATAATAAAAAGTTTTGATTATTCGCTTATTAGAGCAAATATTTAATATATATGTTAAGAGAGCTTTTAGAAAGTTATATTGGAAACAGTTTAAACCTCTGCCTTCTGGCTGATTATGGAAATATTTTCAAAGTCTAATGTTTAAGTAATTAAATTTCCAATGTCTCATGTTCCATCATCTAAATAATATTTATCAGAATTTATTATGTTCGAGTTACTGTGGAAAGTGCTATTCATGTGAGGGATACTCTGCTGAGGAAATAATATTAATTTTATAAATGGTCTGCAAAATACCTAAAACAACTGGCCTTTCATTTATTTCATGTCAATTTCTATTGTTCTGAAGAATTTTGAATCATTTATTACTTTACCCAAATTGTTTAAAATATTTGGATATGTCAATACATTGTATATATTATGTATTTTGAAAATTGGCAATTACATTGAGGATTCATGGAAACACAGTAACTGCTTGGAAAACTGTGCTATAACGCTATGAGGAAAGGTGTTATTCTTTTTTGGCAAAGGTTTTAGGAAAGTTGTAAATAACAGAAGGTATTTATATTAGACCTTGCAGATTCGATCAAAGAACAAATGACAAGTGCTCTATAAGGGAAATAGTGATCCTGGTTGGTCCTTTCAGTTCTATCTAAATTCACAGTTTAAAATCACTGTCCGTATCAATACCTTCCAAGAAATAGATTTATAACAAAATAATTTTGAAGAAAAATGACTGATTAATGTCATATCTTCAAAATAAACGTGGACAATTTCAACAGTTCTCTCATATTTCTGCACCTATGTTTTCTTGTGATAATATGTCCAGGATCAGGGACTGGACTTTCTCATTGTTCAGTAAGTTAGCACTTTAATGGAAATTATGTATAATTAAGAATACATCGTCTTTTAAATGGAGAGACAATTCAAACGATTACCAGAATGTGTGTGCATGTATGTACGCGCGTGTGCGTGCGTGTGTGAGTGTGTGTGTGTGTGTGTGTGTGTGTGTGTGTGTGTGTGTGTTTATAAAAGGAAGGTGAAACAGCAAGGAGCAAAGAGCCTAAAGAAAACAGTCTTCTCTAAAAGAAAAATGTCAAAGGTTTGGAAATTATTAACTACTTTATCCAAAGAGCAAAAGTACCATTTCATGTTTTCATTATCCATTGCCTTTCATCTTAGTATCTTTAAAAATTTTATAAATAAGATATTGCAGTTTGAAGCTCACACATTATTGACCATTGAAATTTCAGGAATTCGGTTCTCCTATTTCAATGAAGTGTGGTCACGGTAACAAATGTCTCCTATGTAGGTTTCAGGGTTCCCTGGAGATTAGAAAAAAGCTTCGGCAGACAAACATCAAATGAAATCTGATATGCAGGCAGTCAGAATCTTGTCTGACCTTCACTCCCACATGGCCATGATAATTATTAAACAATTAGGCCATTGTTTTTCAACAAAAAAGTTTCTTAAAAATGTGAGTTTATTGCTTGTCTATGTTGGTCTAACTTTATACTATCAATGGCATTTAGTTTTCATATTTTTGAGCAATTTCCAAAGTTTATGTTTTTCTCTCTCTCTTCTTACCCTCTCTGCTCTCTTCTCTCTTCCCCATCTTTAATGATAAACTGTGCTATGATTAGAGATGTCTTGTCATTATAGAAGAAATAGAACCACCATTTCAAAATTCTTAAAAGTTCTTCTAAATTGACTAAAAACACAACCTCAAAAGGGCAGTTCAGTTAATTCAGTCAATGTTTCATTTTCTCATATATATTTTTACAAGCTCTGAAACAAGTACTTTCACTGAATTTTATGTTCTGGAGTATTAGAAACTAAAAGAAATACCAGTACATGACATAGTATTATGGAAAACCAATTATATTAGAAAAATGTGGAAATATAATTTTAGATGGCAACAAATATTTATATAGTATGAAATAAAAATAAAATGTGCTGTACTACTCAGTTTCAGCTAAAATTTCATTATTCCCTATATGTTCACTTTGCTTCATAGATTGGAGAAATTCAAATAAAAAGTTTGAGAGCCACTAACCTATAAACAGTTTTACTTGACATTAAAATACTGAGGATTAAAGAAATGTGAATCAAAAAGACAATTTTTGATATATTTTCACGTACATGTACTTGCATTAGTATTTCATTAATCCATCAACATTTTTCTTGCTTTTAATATTTAATGCTGATTGAAAGCATTGCTTAAGAGGAAGATATGTAATGAATATATAGCTAACTCATTTTGTGATCTTAATTTTAAAAATAAGAAAGGTAATAGTTTAAAAAAATAAAGTTTCATCTAGACAAGAGCAAAATCTTCTAATAGATATGGAAACTCCTCCTGGTCTAGAACATACCAAAATCTTTAAAACCCATTAATCTCTATAATCCAGAAAAATATCAGGAATTGTCAGTATTAGATACCAGTGGAATTGCAAGTAAACATGCGCCTGAAAACTGAATAACTGAAAGTCCAGTTCAAAGCAGCTTAATCGTTAGATACACATACCACCTCAGCAGAACATTCAAGAAGCAGATTAGAGGGTTGTTTTTTATAGGAGAGGGTAAAACAGCCAATCACCAGGCAGAGTCCAGTCCAGGCCACAGTGCTGATAACAAAATCTTTAAGTGAACTTTGCATATTGAATCATGAGATCCTCAGATATTTCAATCCATAGAGTTCCCAGGACTTTGGCAATTTGCTTAAAATGTTATAACCTCTAATGGGGAAAGTCTTCTTTGGGAAACCTAAACACATCAAGAGCTAAGGCCTGTAGCCCTAACTGGTTTGGCTCAGTGGATAGAGCGTTGGCCTGTAGACTGAAGGGTCCAGGGTTCGATTCCGGTCAAGGGCACATGTCCAGGTTGCGGTCTCCATCCCTGGTGGGGGGAGGGGTGTAGAAGGCAGCAGATCAATGATTCTCTCTCATCACTGATGTTTCTATCTCTCTCTCCCTCTCCCTTTCTCTCTGAAATCAATAAAAATATATCTTTTAAGAAAGAGCTACAGCCGGTAGACAGTGACATCGGGGGATCCACAGTGAAATGGCCCATCCAAATCACACTGCAGCGAATTTACATCAGACAAACCCCACTTAGGCACAGAGAGCTTCTAATAACTTTTGTTTAGAACTTTTCCATATATTATTACATAAAACATGTATAAAGAAAAATGAAAAAAAGCACATCTTTTGAAAGTTTATTCAAAATTGTTTAGTATTTTTAATAATTTAAATATCATTTTTAACTTTTACAATCTAACTGCTTCTAGTGTATAGAAATGCAATTAATATTTTTGAATTATGCCCAGAAATGTTGATGCAATTACTTATTTTATCTAAAATTTCATATGCATGTTTTTAAAAGTTTGCACAAACATTTGAATGATAGTTTCATTTTCTTTTATTCTAATCATTAGTTTGCTTTTTGTATGTTATGCTTAGGTTCTCAGTTGCATATTTACTTAAAAATTTAGAATTTTTATTGGTTCAGTGTAACTTGAAATTTGTACAACTACACAGCAGCCATCCTTTCCCTGTAACTTTTTCTTAATACCGACTTTATCTGATGTTGTCATCACTGCACTATCATCTTTTTGATATAATTTTTAGTTCTCTTAATTTTATCTTTCTGCCCCTTTACATATTAAATGTACCTGAAATGGACAGTGTAGAGTTGGATTTTATTTTCAGCCATTCGACCACCTCCTTATACCATAAACAAGAATAAACTCAAAATGGATTAAAGATTTAAATGTAAGCCACAAAACCATAAAAAACTCAGACTAAAACATAGGTAGTAAAATATCTGAAATTTCTCTTGGTGGTATTTTTTCTGATATGTCTCCTCAGGCAAAGGAAACAAAAGAAAAAATAAACAAATGGGACTACATCAAACTAAATTTTTTGCATAGTAAAGGAAACCATCAAAAAGTGAAAAGACAGCTCACTTAATGGGAGCTCATATTTGCCAATGATACATCTTATAAGGGATTAATATTCAAAATTTATAAAGATCTCAAAACCAAAAAAACACAATCCAATTTAAATATGGACAAAGGGCCTGAATAGACACTTCTCCAAAGAGGACATACGAAAAGATACTCAACATCACTATTCAGATGAATACAAATTAAAACCATAATGAGATATCACCTCACACCTGTCAGAATGGCTATCATCAATAAATCAACATACAAGTATTGGCAAGGATGTGGAGAAAAGGGAACCCTCGTGCACTGTTGGTGAGAATGCAGATTGCTACACCCACTATGCAAAACAGTATGGAATGACCTCAAAAAATAAAAAAATGGAACTGCCTTATGATCCAGCAATTCCACTTCTGGGAATTTATTATAAGAAACCTGAAACACTGATTTGAAAAAAATAATAGCTCATTGCAGAACTTTTTACAATAACCAAGATTTGGAAAGAACCCAAGTGTCCATCAGTTGATGAGTGGATAAACAAAGCTACATTTACCAATGGAGTCCTACTCAGCCCTAAAAAAAGAAGGAAATCTTACCTTTTACAACAGTGTGGGTGGACTGAGAGGGTATTATGCTAAGTGAAATAAGCCTGCCTGAGAAAGACAAATACCATATGATTTAATGGAATCTAATGAACAAAGTAAACAAACAAAATACAATCAGACTAATAGATACAGAGAACAGACTGATAGCTGTCTGGAGAGGGGTTGGGCACTGGTTGCAAAAGGTGAAGGGATTAAGCAAAAAACAAAACAAAAACCTTATGGATGTAGACAACAGAGGGAAGGGGTTGGGGACAGGCAGAAGAGGGTAAAGGGGGATAAATGGTGAAGGAAAGAGAGGCTATGGATAGAGAATGCACAGTACAATATACAGATTGTTGATTACAGAATTGAACAGTTGAAACCAATTTAATTAATCAATGTAACTCCAGTAAATTCAATAAAAATATATTTTTGAAAAATAGAATACTGCCAATTCCCAAATGGTTCAACCTAATCATATACGCTCTATATGAAATATGAAATAAAATACTGTATTTGTTTTAAAATGAAAACTTTTAATTATGCATTTTGTTTTTATTTAAAGTTAAGGAAGTCTTATTAGAGTATTATCCATATTATATATATGAAATATATACAGGGTATCACAAAAAATGTATACACACTTTTTTCTGATAGCTTAATTGATGTTTCTTTTTTAAAGATTTAACACATTGGAATTAATAATTATTCAAAGTGTATATACACTTTTTCCATACCTATATATGTATGAAATTCTCTACATAAAATTATTTAAGACATTTTTATTCTTGTATTCTCTTTGAATTATTTTAATGTCACTGCAGGATATATTATATTCACTAGAAAATAAGTAATCAATATTTATTATTTTAGAAAACCCATTTAAATGTCATTTCCTTTGAAATATTAATTTTCTTAATACCTTGGTATTATAATGCTTAAAGAAATGAAGGAAGAAGAGAAGAAGAAAAAGAAGAGAAAAAGGAAAGTAAATTACTAGCAACCTTTTTAAAACAATGTTATAGGAATTTTTTTAAAAAATATATTTTATTGATTTTTTACAGAGAGGAAGGGAGAGAGATAGAGAGTTAGAAACATCGATGAGAGAGAAACATCGATCAGCTGCCTCCTGCACATCCCCCACTGGGGATATGCCCGCAACCCAGGTACATGCCCTTGACCGGAATTGAACCTGGGACCTTTCAGTCCGCAGGCCAAGGCTCTATCCACTGAGCCAAACCGGTTTCGGCAAAGGAATTTTATCTTATCATTTGTATATGTCAATAGTAGATACTAAAATCATGGCTGGTTATGTGCGGGCTAGTATCTTTAAAAAGCCACATACCTGATAAAATGTGATATCTCAAAGTAAGAACTATAGATGATAATGTTTTCAAAGTAGTGATTTATACCTTTTGGACAAAACTTTTTTTTTAAAAAAAAATACAGATTTAGGTGTATTTTTATATATATGCAATGCTATGGTGAAGATAAAAAGCAAAAAATAGTATACATTTTATGGCTATCTCCATTACCATTAAATTTGTGTTATAAAACACTTTTCTTAACTAGTATGAGTTTAACACAGGCAACGTTTATTTAATTTAGCAAGATGTGAATTAATTTTTATAATGTTTATGATTTTTATTTTTGTTTTATTTCTTTTAAATATATCAGAACTAAGATATGACTTCTAAGGTCTAGGACTTATGAACTCACAATCCATAAAATTAACGCTAGGCAATTCTTGAAATAGGTTTTATTCTCGGAATAGCCTTCTAGGCTCATTAGGATATATTAATCAGAACAAATACAAAATGAGTTATGGGTGACTTAACAATCATCTGAACTGTTTCTTACTGTGGCCAGGTAACTTTCTAATTTTGATGAATTGTATGTTAAGCTTCAGTGAACAATTCCAATTTCAATATACTGGTAAGTAGCATGAATTACTACATTAATGTGGCCTTGGGTAAATAACTTACTGATTATTACTTCTCAATTTTTCTAACATGAACCTTAACAATTGATTATGTTTTTTATTACCAGGAAATATATATTGAATGCCTAATATACCAGGGGCCATAAAATAAAAATGAACATTTATTTAATACACAGCACTTTATAAAATTCCTCTTACACATTTCTTCTAATTAACAGATACCTTCTAAAAAGTATTTTTTCCCTTCAGTGATCCTACTTGCTTAAGTATAAAATGTTGATATTATTTACGGAAGAGGGCACTTTGGATGTTAAGATATCAGAGTATGGTAATCTTTGCAGGTGATTTCATGAAAATAAAAGTGAGCATATAACACTATTACAGTAAATTATAGTAGAGATATCAAAGCAAATAGAAATAGAAGATTTTAAAAATTTTCATTAATTTCCACACAAGAAGCAATTTAAAGGGACCACTAAACTATAAACAAACGTATATGTTTTCCTAAAGGGAAAGAAAGTTAGCTATTCCTGGGACAGAAACACCCCAGTTCAGGGTATATGTATATATCACAAGTTTTTTACCGGCTTCTTTTTTTTTTGCCATCTATGCCTTCTATGGATTCTGTATAGAGCTGTGATTTATGAACTGGAGAGCAGAAGGTGAGCTTTATTGTGTGAATAAAGATGTTTCTTTTGGTTACAAGTACAGAAAAGAGTAAGATGCTATTCCCTCTGAGATGGGGAAGAATGCCAGTTGAATAATTTCATGGACTCCTTTTGTGTCCAAAAAGTTTCATGTCATACTATTCTATGTCACTTGAGGGAAACTAAGAGACAGATTAAACTTTGTTGAATTCACTTTTTGAATAGCTTTGTTAACTGTACGTTTGAAACTCCAGATTGGACCATGATCTACATAGATTACTCTACACATTTTAAGGCAAGAAAAATTTCTTCACTTATTTCAAAAGATCCCATTATAACCCCTATAAAAACAGTTCAAGCCCTGAAGCATGAAATTTGATTGCCAACTCATCTACTTTCATTGCTCCCTACACAGTATCATGATAATGTATCCTCAAATTTTAGTGAGAGATTTATTTCCACTACAGATTAAAAACCAGCCATTCTCTTCAGAAACGCATTTCCCACTATCCTTTTAGATTAGAGAGAACTTTGTTAATGGCATTTAATGTTTCTGCATCTGGGTACAAGTTTGTTTATGCATTTGGAAACCAGGGCTACCACAGTGATATTTTCTGGCATTTGGAAAACTGCATAGAACACAGCTATTTACAGAACTATATACAACATTAAAATGACATACTGTATATAAATATCATGTTCTTGCCACAAAAAATGGATCTTTTGTATTATGTCCATATCAATAAGTCTACTTTAACCCCAGTCATGGAAATCAAAGTCTGGAGATGCAAATTCAAATGTAAATGTTTAAACTGGGACTAGCTTGCCTACCTTTTTCACTAGAAAATAGAAAACTCCATTTTTTTTTTCAAGTATAGGAATAGAAGCCATTGTTCTCGTGCACACACTCTGAATTTGTAACAGCAGAGATTTGTGTTTACCCACAGGAAGAGATGGCAAAGTTTTAAGGCCCCATATTTTCTTCATTACTGATAGTGAATAATTTGGCAGAAAGTTAAAAGACAAACATGTATCCTTGACACTAAATCTTGAATTATTAGAATGACTTCATAGTGACTTCATCACATACCAAAGTGTTTACAATGTAAATTATAATAGTAAATTAGAGAAAATTTATAGCATATCTGCATAGAAGAAAAATAGTTAACATGGAAAGTTTGAACATGTTTCTTTGACGATACACCCTCAAATGGATAAAGAACTGCAAAGAAAAATTTACCTTTGCTTAGTAAGTGTGTTATTAGTAATATTGAATTGCAATACTTCTATTTTTCTTGTATCTCTTTTAAAATTAAGGATATGAGTAAGTATATTGATGCTCATGAGAAACTGTGCTTACACTATGGGAGAAGGGAAATGCAAATATTGAAAGGGGTAACAGAGAAGGGCTGTGCTGTAGGTCCAATTATATCTTTCAGAATTCAACTTATGATAAAAATGTTCAGAAAACCTGAAATGGAAGGAAATGTCCTTAACTTAAAAAATGGCTTCTAGAAAACACAGCAAACACATTCCCAATGCTTAAAGACTAAACATTTTTTTCAGGAATATCAGGAACAAGGCAGGAATTTTTACTAGTTTCTAGCTACTGAAAATAAAACAAAGAAACAAACGAAAACTAAATAAAACCCTAAAGATTAAAGAGGAAGATTTACAGGCAAAGGAATAAATTTGACAAAATGTGTGAAAAACCTGTATTCTGAAAATTACAAAAAAAATCCTCCTGGGACAAACTGAAACTAAATAAATGAAGAATCATACCATTTGCATGGATTGAAAGGCTCATTTTTATTGTAATGTCAACGCTCATTTACCAGTATCTGTAGACTCAGTACTATCAAATTGCAAAATCACAGTCAACTTTTTAATAGAAATTGACAAGTTCATTCTAAATATATTTGGAAATACAAATAGCCTACAAATCAGAATCAAAATCTATAAAGAACTAAGTTGAAGGACATAATTTCAGATTGCCTATAAAACTACAGTGATAAATACAGTAAAGTATTTACGTAGAAATTAATGACCAGTGGAACAAAATGAGGCTGACACGTGTAAATATGTGTCATTTTGTACATTGCATCTATTTTGTGCATTACAGCTATTGTTTTTCATGGTCTTGAAAATAATGTTTAAAGTATGTATAGGGTTTTCATTAGCTCCAGAGAAGGACAGCTTCCTTTTTTTTTTTTTTTTTTTTGTTAAAGTAGGTTCACAGCATACTCAGAGACTTAGTATGTTGATATCATATGCAATGTCTTAAAACAGAGGAAAATGTTACAAGAAAGCATAATTCTAAGTAATAATAATTTTTCTGTCACTATTTTTAAATGGCCACTGTGTGGTAATTCTTAACCTCTCCTAAAGTGTTGCTAAAATTCTTATGAAGGCAAAGAGGAAAAAATAAAACTTGAGTGTGAAGAGACTTCCACTCCTGGGAGGATGTAGCAGACATATTTTTCCTTTTTATGCCACTATGTACTGCTAAAATGCCTGAGCACTATATATAAAACAAATATAAGAAGACTGAGAGCTGGAGAAACTAGGACTTAAGCACCTGAGGAATGACTCAGGGTTGAGTTCTCTGAATTTCCTTTGTTCTAGTATATCCCATAGCAGTTCCTGGAGGAGCCAGTGACCAGGAAATGCTAACAGCTACAGCCAAGTGCATTCCTAGAAACATCCTCTCTCTTTAGCCAACAACCAGGAAATAGGCAGTCTGTCAGAACAAATCTTTTTTTTTTTTAATTAAATAACTGTTCTACTCCAGATACACATAAAATAGTTGTATAACTATGTCACCACCTCCAGCGTGAAGCCAAGTGGAGAGCCAAGACTCCCACCCTCACCAGGTAGTAAACCTGGTTCCAGTGTGGTGTCAGAGAAGGAAAAATGGGGGTCAGGAATATGCATCACCCAATGGGTGGTAACAAGGACTTTCCCCCTATAGTGTCGGGGGACACTATGTGGGGAGCCTGGACTTCAATAAAATATGGTCATCTCAGCCCTAGCCAGTTTGACTCAGTGGGTAGAGTATCAGCCCTTGGACATAAGGGTCCCAGGTTTGATTCCTGTCAAGGGCATGCACCTAGGTTGCAGCCCCGGTCAGGGCCTGTGTGGGAGGCAACCAATCGATGTCTCTCTCTCACATCAATGTTTCCCTCTCTGTCTCTCTCCCTCCCTTCCAATGTCTCTAAAACTCAATGGGAAAATATCCTCAGGTGAGGGTTAACCAAAAAATACGTAAAAATGGTCATTTCAGAAGAATGATCTTTCTGCTATTTACACAAACTGGCTACAAAGCGGTTTGAATTCGATGCTAGTTCCACACCCAGAGTGAGAAATAGAATCATGAGGCATTTTCGTAAACTGTTCTCTAATTTTGAGTTATTTCACTCTTTAAATTTAGAGTGAAGTAACTCAAAATTGGATAAAATAGTACATTTTAATGGAAGTATCATTTAAAATATGGTCATATACTTTTCTTTTCCTCTGCCTTATTGCAGTGCTATATAATAAAAAAATGTACAGGACTCAATTCTATATTTAATTTAAAGGATTAGGAGTTTTGCTTGAGTACAAGAAAACAATTAGTTATACAAATTAATGAATATATCAGTATATTTGAAAATTATTATTCTTGATGAAAAGTTCAAGATAACTCTAACTTCATTTAGTCAGAACACTTAAAAATATTGAGAAATAAATGCATTTAATTGAACTGGAGTCCTACTTTATTGACTGAGTGTGGAAGAGAAAGCAATCAATGCTAAGATCCTTACCACAGTCGTGGAAGTTGCATATTCTGCCTCCAACTTGGGAAATATATCTAATTAAGGGAAGTTTGCCTTAACGATTTGCCATAGGATCACAATTAGTGGAGAACTCTAGGGACTACGGTTTCTACTTAGGGTCCTCCAATTTGCACTGCTATCCAATATAGGAAATTAATGAAAGCTTCATGAAAAAGATCCATTCTTTGCCCTTCTGAATTATTCCCCTAAAAGGACTACATTTTCCTTCTGAAATATTTAAGTGTCTCTGTACATGTTATAAGAAAATTTTTCCAAGTACTTCTTTTTATGTAAAAAGTATGACTTAAGACAGATGTATTAATTAATATAGATGGCAGCTGTATTAATGGCCAATGTGAAGATGAATGATTGCCTAGAGGTTCATTCTTTATTTAAAAATTTTTGATAGCTAATTATGCAAACTGATTTTTCGTGTAATAAGGACTACAAGATACTCATCTAACTCATGTTTCTAATAGTAATGTGTATTGTATAATAGTATTTTATTGTTTTGTAGTAGGAAATAACATTGTGACCGGCAGCTTATAAAAATGGCTACCAATGATACCCACCTCCTGGGATTATTACCCTTTATAATCTACTCTCCATGAGTGGAGACTGGACCTGCTAATGTGCTTTTATAAGCAAAACATGCAAAAAGTGAGAGGATGTCAATTCTAAGATTAGCCTATTAAGGACTGTGATTCCCATTTTGCCTGCATTTTCTCTTTAGATCTTCTCAACTTGCATACTACAGTGTAGCAAGCTGCTATATTATGAATTGCCCCATGATCTTACAGAGTAGCCTGCATGGCAAGGGACTGAGGGTGTCTTCCACCTAATGACCAGTAAGGAACTGTGTCATTCTTACAGTCCACAAGGAACTGATTCTTGCCAACAACTACAGGAGTAAACTTGGAAATCAGATCTTTCTCCAGTAGAGTCTTGAGGCATCTGCAGCCCTTCTCTACAGTTGATTGCAGCCTTGGAAAATAATTTGAGAAAGAGGAACTAGGAAGGTTGAGCTTGGATTTCTGACCCATAAAAACTGCAAGAAATAAATGTTTGTTATTTTAAGCCATGACGTTTTAGGGTAATTTGTTGGGCAGCAGTGGGTAACTAACACAAATATATATTTTATGATGTTTAAAATAGATGGTATTGTCCCAAAGAATAACCAACAATGAAGGAAAGATGGTATTACTGGCATTATAAGAAATTCTTCAGAATAATTTTAGTTCAACCAGCTATGCTAAATATTGCTATTCTTATATAAACTAGTGTATGCAAGTATCTACACGAATAAAAGACAAACATGCAAATTGACCGTACCTTCACTACACCATAAGCAACGCCCACCAGCCAATCAGAACGACTGTATGAAAATTAACCCAACCAAAATGGCGGCCGGCAGCCATGGAGCTGGAGCAAGCAAGAGGCTTGCCCCAATGATGGAGGAAGCCAGGCTTCCCAGCTGCCGCAGCTGGCTCTGAAGTACACTCAAAGCAAAAAAGTTTCAAAATAAATCCCAGAATAAAAAAAAAAGAAAAAAAGGAGAGAGCTTCTGTCGCCGGAGGGCTTGGCCAGACTGAAAACGGCCATCAGCCCCTCACCCAGGCTGGCCAAACCTCCATGGGGTGAGGGTCCCCACTGGGGGGGGGGGGCTTGACCAACCTGCAAACAGCCATCAGCCCCTCACCCAGGCTGGCCAAACCTCCATGGTGAGGGTCCCCACTGGGGCGGGGGGACTTGACCAGCCTGCAGACAGCCATCAGCCCCTCACCCAGGCTAGCCAGGCACCCACGTGGGGACCCCCACCCTGAAGGGGATGTGACCAGCCTGAAAACACCGATCAGCCTCTCACCCAGGCTGCCAGGCACCCCAGTGGGACCCCCATCCTGATCCGGGACACCCTTCAGGGCAAACCAGCCAGCCCCCAGCCATGCACCAGGCCTCTATCCTATATAATAAAAGGGTAATATGCAAACTGACCCTAACAGCAGAACAACTTGGAATGACTGGTCACTATGACACACACTGACCACCAGGGGGCAGACGCTCAATGCAGGAGCTGCCCCGTGTTGGTCAGTATGCTCCCACAGGGGGAGCTCTGCTCAGCCACAAGCCAGGCTGCCGGCTTCCAGTACAGCGATGGTAGTGGGAGCCTCTCCCGCCTCCTCATCAGCGCTAAGGATGTCCGACTGAAGCTTAGGCCTGTTCCCTGCTGGCAAGTGGACATCCCCTGAGGGCTGACAGGCTGCCAGAGGGATGTCTGACTGCCAGCTTGGGCCCAATCCCCCAGGGAGCGGGCCTAAGCCAGCAGGTGGACATCCTCTGAGGGGTCCCAGACTGCAAGAGGGTATAGGACGGGCTGAGGGATCCCCTGAGTGCACAAATTTTTGTGCACTGGGCCTCTAGTTCTATATAAATATAGAAGCTTAGTTAAATTCAACTATCTGGCTTGCCCTATAATATTGAGTTTGAACATAATCAGATCAACCTCCAAATACTTCTTGAATTAAAGAGACTCTTAAATACATAAATAAAAATCTGGTATTCAATAAAAGAACAATTTATAGCTATTTAAAAAAAATAAATCTGATTCTTTTTATTAAAGATATAAACCTGTTGCCTATAGTTCATGCTGTAAGTATTTGACCCAATTGCCTTTTTATAGAAATATACTTTATTTTTAGAGCAGCTTAAGTTTCACAAAAAAATTTAGTGGAAAGTACAGATATTGCCCATATACCTCCTGCCTAACCCCCTTTAATGCATAGCCTCTGCAACTATCCACATTCCTCACTTGAGTGGTATATTTGTAACAACTGATGAACCTACATGAACATCATTATCACCCAAAATATATAGTTTAAATTAGGCTTCACTCTTGGTGTTGCACCTTCCATGAATTTGGACAAATGAATAAGACATGTATCCACCATTATAGTACTGCAGGGTAGTTTCACTTCCTTAAAAATCCAAAATCCTTTGTGCTCCACCTGTTCATCCTTTTTCTCCCCAAACCCTTGTAACCACTGATATTTTTATCTCCATAGTTTTGCCTTTTCTATAATGTCATATAATTGGAATTGTACAAATATGTAGCCTTTTCAGAATACCTTTATTACCTTAAGTTCCCTTCATATTTTGTAGCTTGATAACTCATTTTTTTAAATTGCTGAACAACATACCCTCATCTGAATATATTCACCTACTGAAAGACATTTTGGTTGCTTCCAAATTTTGGCAATTGTGGATAAAGTTGCTGTAAGTATCTTTGTACAGGTTTTATGTGAATATAACTTTTCACTTCCTCTGGATAAATATGAAGGAGTGCCATAGTTGAGTTGTATGGTGTGATTTTAAACTTATGTGTCAACTTGACTGGGCTAAGTAATACCTAGACAACTAATAAAACATTATTTCTGGGTGTGTCTGTGAAGGTGGCTGTAAGAGATTATCATTTGAATCAATAGACTGAGTAAAGAAAATTGCCCTCCAGAAACGTGGTACTCTTGGAAGCTTGCAGGTTTTCTGTGAGGAAGGAACCACAAACTCTCCCTTGTTTAGAGTCATTGTGGAGATTTGAAGGACTTATATGACAACAAAGGAGGATTTCTGCTAACAAAAAAATAGCTCCATCCATCACCAGAGGAGTGAACATGATCCTTCTCAGATGAGCTGCTGATTTTCACCCTCCATCATCCATCTCACTAATGATGAGGTACTATGTGGCAGTATTAAACATTGGACACAGGATAAAACTCCTCCTTGTGAGTGGTGCCGAATATGCAGATGGGTCCAGTGCCTTCTCACAGAGCAGATAGTAGGAACAGCTGAATCGAATAACATCCACCCCGAATTGGCAAATTAAACACAGCTGGTGAGTCAATCCATGGACAGAAAGGTCAGACATCACCTAGAGCAGTGGTTCTCAACCTTGGCTGCCCATTAGAATCGCCTGGGAATCTTTTTAAATCCTGATTTCTGGGCCTCATTCTCCAGAAATTCTGTTTCTTTGTTAGTAATGTTGTGGCCCCACACCATAACAAAGAAACAGAATTTCCAGAGGATGAGGCCCAGAAATCAGGATTTTAAAAAGATTCCCAGGTGATTCTAATGTGCAGCCAAGGTTGAGAACCACTGACCTAGAGAGAGTCAACACAGAAGAGAGAGAGCTACATAACCAGATACCCTGAGAAGAGCGATCATGGGGAGACAAACAAACAGCCCCAATACAAGAGAAAAGGAAGAATCACCAGAAATGGAAGTAAATGAAATAGAGGTAAGCCATATGTCAGAGAAAGAATTCAAAGCAATGGTCATAAGGAACTGAAAAGGATGGAAGACAAATTCAACAGTATGTGTAAGAACCAAGAGGAAATGAAGAAAAATCAAGAAGAAGTGAAAATGACATCACTACAATAGAGAACACAATAGAAAACATCAACAGTAAACTAGAATAAGCGGAGAACCACATCAGTGAGCTAGAAGACAAATTAGGAAAAAATATCCAAGAAGAGCAGCATCTAGGAAAAAAAAACTTAAAAAACATGAGGAGAGCCTAAGGGAACTTTGGAACAACACAAAACGAAACAACATCTGCATAGTAGGGGTTCCAGAAGGAGAGGAAACTGAGCAAGGAATAGAAAACCGGTTTGAAGACAATGACAGAAAACATCCCTGATATAGAGAAGAAAAAACTCACACGAGTCCAAAAAGCTCACAGAGTCCCAAACAAAATAAACCCCAAAAGACCAACCCCAAGGCACATTATAATTAAAATGGCAAACACCAATGACAAAGTAAGAATCTTAAAAACGGCCAGAGAGAGACAGAAAGTTACCTACAAAGGATCCCCCATCAGACTAGTGACTTATTTCTCAGCAGAAACACATCAAGCCAGAAGGAAATGGAATGAAATATACAAAGTCATGCAAAGGAAGGGTCTGAATGCAAGAATGCTCTACCCAGCAAGGCTATCAATCAAAATTGAGGGTAAAATCAGGAGCTTCACAGACAAAAAAAGGACTAAGGAAGTTTATCACCACCAAACCAGCAATGCAAGAAATGCTAAGGGGTCTGCTATAAAAAGAAGAAATAGGAACTTAAGAAGGGACACAGGCATAAAAAATAAAAATGGTGACAAACAAGTACCTATCTATAATTACTTTAAATGTAAATGGATTAAATGCCCCAATCAAAAGACATAGGGTAGTTGAGTGGATAAGAAAACATGACCCATATATCTGCTGTCTACAGGAAACCCACCTCAGAAAAAAGGACTCACACAGACTGATGGTGAAGGGAATGGAAAAAGGTATTTCAGGCCAATGGAGATGAAAAAAAAGCTGGGGTAGCAGTACTTATATCTTACAAATTATATCTCAAAGTGAAGGCCATAACAAGAAATAAGGAAGGCCGTTTCATAATACTAAAGGGAGCAATCCAACAAGAAGATATAACTCTGGTAAACATATACACACCCAATACAGGAGCACACAAATACATTAAAAAACTTCTGGAGGATATCAAGAGAGAGGTTGACAGCAATACAGTCATAGAATGGGACTTTAATACCCCACTAACACCACTGGACAAATCCTTTAAACAAAAAATCAGCAAAGAAATATCAATCCTAAATGACACACTAGATCAGATGGAATTAATTGACATCTTAAGAACATATCACCCTAAAGCCACAGAATATACATTCTTCTCTAGTGCACAGGGGTCATTTTCAAAGATAGACTATATATTGGGACACAGGCAAAGTCTCTTCAAATTCAAGAAGATAGAAATCATATTAAGCATCTTCTCAGATTACAATGGCAGAAAACTAGAAATCAACTACAATAAAAACAATGAAAAAGAAATGAAACACCTCTAGGCTAAATAGCATGCTATTAAACAATGCTTGGGTTACCAAAGAAATCAAAGAAGAAATAAAAAGCATCATGGCAATAAACGACAATGAAAACACAACAATCCAAAATCTATGGGACACAGTGAAAGCAGTCTTGAGAGGAAAGTTCATGGCTTTACAGGCCTACCTCAAAAAACAAGAAAAAATTGTAATAAATTATCTAACCCTACAACTCAAAGTTTTAGAAAGAGAACAACAAGAAAAGCCCAGCACAAGCAGAAGGAAGGAAATAATAAAGATCAGAGTGAAAATAAACGACATAGAGTCCAAAACAAATAAATAAACAAACAAACTACAATACAAAAGATCAACAAAACCAAGAACTGGTTCTTTGAAAGAATAAACAAGATTCATGAGCATCTAGCCAGGCACATTTCTAGAAAAATATAAGCTTCCAAAACTCAATCAGGAAGAATCAAAAAACCTGAATAGACTGATTACTACCAAAGATATAGAAGCAGTGATCAAAAATCTTCCAGCAAACAAAAGCTTGGACTCAGATGGCTTCACAGAGGAGTTCTACCAAGCATTCAAAGAACTAAAACCTATCCTCCTCAGACTATTCCAAGAAATTTAAGAGGAAGGCACACTTCCAAGCTCTTTCTATGAAGCCAGCATTACCCTAATTCCAAAAACAGATAAAGACACCACAAAAAAAGAGAACTACCTTGATGAACATAGATGCTAAAATCCTCAACAAAATTCTAGCAAATCGGATTCAGCATTATATTAGAAAGGTCATACATCCTGACCAAGTAGGATTTATTCTAGGGAAGCAAAGATAGTACAATATCTGCAAATCAATAAATGAGATACATCACATAAACAAATTGAGATATAAAAATCACATAATCATATCAATCAATCCAGAAAAGCATTTGATAAAACCCACCACTCTTTCTGAATAAAAACTCTCAGCAAAGTGGGAATAGAGGGATCATACCTCAACATAATAAAAGCCTTATTACCTATAGCTGGCATCATATTCAATGGGCAAAAACTAAACTCATTTCCCCTAAGAACAGGAACAAGACAGGGATGCCCACTTTCACCATTCTGTTCGATATAGTACTGGAAGTGCTAGCCACAGTGATCAGACAAGAAGAAGAAATAAAAGGCATCCAAATTGGAAAGAAGAAGTAAAACTGTCCCTATTCGCAGTTGACATGATACTATACATAAAAACCCCAAAGACTCCATTAAAAAATTACTAGACATGTTAAAAGAATTTGGCAATATAGCAGGATACAAAATTAACACCCAGAAATCTATGGCCTTTTTATACACCAATAATGAACTCACAGAAAGAGAAATGAAAAAAAAAATACCATTTACCATTGCACCAAAAATATTAAGATACCTAGGAATAAACTTAACTAAGGAGGTAAAAGACCTGTACTTGAAAAACTACAGGACATTGAAAAAAGTGATAGAGGAAGACATAAACAAATGGAAGAACATACCATGTTCATGTATTGGTAGAATCAACATCATTAAAATGTCCATACTACCCAAAGCAATCTACAGATTCAATGCAATCCCCATTAAAACACCAATTCCATATTTCAAAGATCTAGAACAAACTCTCCAAAAATTCATCTGGAATTAAAAAAGACCCCGAATAGCCACAGCAATCCTGAGAAAGAAGAACAAAGTTGGAGGGATCACAATACTAGATATCAAGCTATATTACCAAACCATGGTTCTCAAAACTGCCTGATACTGGCACAAGAACAGACATATAGACCAATGGAACAGAACAAAGAACCCAGAAATCGACCCAAGCCACTATGCTCAATTAATATTTGACAAAGGAGGCAAGAGCATACAATGGAGTCAAGACAGTCTCTTCAATAAATGGTGCTAGAACATTTGGTCAGATACATGCAAAAAAAAAAAATGAAACTAGATCACAAACTTATACCATACACAAAAACAAACTAAAAAAGGCTAAAGGACTTAAACGTAAGACGGGAAACCATAAAAATCCTACAAGACTCCATAGGCAGCAAAATAGCAGACATATATTTTAGCAGTATCTTTACTGACACAGCTCCTAGGGCAATGGAGACTAAGGAGAAAATAAACAAATGGGACTACGTCAAAATAAAAAGCGTCTGCACAGCAAAAGAAACCATCAGCAAAACAACAAGAAAGCCCACGGCATGGGAGAACATATTTGCCAATGATATTTCCAATAAGGGTTTAATCTCCAACGTTTGCAGAGAACTCATACAGCTTAACAAAAAGAAGATAAATGAGCCAATTAAAAAATGGGGAAAGGACCTAAATAGACACTTTTCGAAAGAGGACATAAGGAAGTCCAAGAGACATATGAAAACATTCTCAAAGTCACTAATCATCCAAGAGATGCAAAATAAAACAACAATGGGATACCATCTCATACCTGTCAGAATGGCTATCATCAACAAATTAACAAAGGACAGTGCTGGCAAGGATGTGGAGCAAAAGGAACCCTTTTGCACTGCTGGTGGGAATGCAGACTGGTGCAGCCACTGTGAAGAATATTATGGAGTTTCCAAAAAAATGAAGATGGAACTCCCATTTGACCCAGTAATCCCACTTCTAGGACTATATCCCAAGAAACCAGAAACACCAATCAGAAAGGATATATGCACCTCTATGTTCATAGCAGCACAATTTAAAATAGCTAAGATTTGGAAACAACCTAAATGCCCATCAGCAGATGAGTGGATTAAAAAACTGTGGTACATCTACACAATGGAATACTATACCGCTATAAAAAAGAAGGAACTTTTAGCATTTGCAACAGCATGGATCGAACTGGAGAGCATTATGCTAAGCGAAATAAGCCAGTTAGAGAAAAATAAATATCACATGATCTCACTCATATGTGGGATGTAATGATCAACATAATTTGATGAACATGAATAGATCCAGAGACAAATGGCAGGGTGGGGGGGTTAGAGAGCAACCAAAGGACTTGTATGCATGCATATAAGCATAACCAATGGACACAGACACTGGGGCGGTGGGGGCTTGCCACCAATAATTTATATTGGAGGAGGAAGGGAGAAAGTTTTCCAATGTTTCTTCCACTTATAAGGGCACAAGTCCTATTGGATTAGGGCTCCACCCTTATGACCTTATTTAACCTTCATTACCTCCTCAAAGGTCCTGTCTAAAAATACAGTCACATAAATCATAGATAGATATAAAGATGATAGATAGATAGATAGATAGATAGATAGATAGATAGATAGATAGATATTATAGGAATTGCCTCATGTGATTATCGAGGCTGAGAAGTTCTATAAGCAGGTCATAACCTTCATTACCTCCTCAAAGGTGCTGTCTACAAATACAGTCACAGTCACAGAGAAGGTTAGGACCTTAATATATGACTTTGTATTTCTCTTAGTTAACTTAACTAGAAATTTCTCAATTTTATTAACCTTTTCAAAGAACCAGGTTTTAGTTTTGTTGATTTTCTCTATTAATTTTTATTTTCAATTTCATAGATTTTTGGTTTTTCCTACTTGCTTTAAACTTAATTTGCTCTTCTTACTCTATTTTACTAATGGGGAAGTTTGGGTTACAGATTTTAGATCTTTCTTCTTTTGTAATATGTACAATGTTACAAACTTCCCTCTTAGCACTACCTTCAATGCATTCCATGCATTTTTATAGATTGCATTTTATTTTCATTCAGTTCTAAATATTTTTAAATTTCTCTTAGTTTTTTGGCCCATATTTTCTTCAGAAATCATGCTTTGCTTAATTTTCAACTATCTCAGGATTTCCTACCTATCTTTCTGTTATTGCTTTCTAGGTTAATTCTATTGTGAACTGAGAATAACTTGTGTATGACTTCTTTTAAATTTGTTAAGGCCCAGAATGTGATATGCTCAATGTGATCTTAAGAATAATATTTATTATGTTGCTGTTGGTGAATTATTCTATGAATAGCAATTAATTCACATTGATTGATGGTGCTATCCGAGTTAACTACCCTTACCTATTTTTTGCCTGGTTGAACTATCAATTATACAAAAAGAGATGTTGAAGTATCAACTGTAATAGTGAACTTTTCTATTTCTCCTTGCAGTTCTGTCTGTTTTTGTCTCATGCATTTAGATGCTCTCTTGTTAGAAGCATTTACAGTTAATATTGTTATGTCTTTTTGGAGAATTAACCAGTTTTTCATTATGTAGGGACACTTTTTTATACCTGAAAATCCTCTTTGTCTAAAATAAAATACCTGTTTCTGGAGTCTTCTGATTGGTGTTAGCATGGTTATCTTCTCCATCTCTCAGAGGGGAAGCAGGGAGAAGGCAACCATTTATAAGCCATTTATAAGGTTGAGGCCTTGGAAGAATTCAACCTTGTAGACACCTTGATATGGGACTACTATCTTCCACACTTGGGTATATGGTATAAGAAGGTGGTCTAGTTAAAATTTTTTTTGCTAGTACCAGTCCAGTATTTCCAATACCATTTATTGAATGGACTGGCTTTACCCTATTCTGTTGTTTTTCTAAAGAAATTTTTCTGTTGACTTCCTAAATCTATTACATGCTGTGTCTGAAATCATTTTTAATTTGTACTAAAGCCACACCAATTTTATAGTAGGTTCATTGCTTGCTCTTTTTTGCTGTAAGAATAATTTCAAGCATTTTTTCTCGACTCATAAATTAAAGATTACAGTATAAATTATTCATATATGGGACTTTTTTTCTTATTAATCTACACATTATGAACTCTCTTCAGTGCAGGAAAAAAATGTTATATTACATACTTGCTCACATACTTCACTTCTGTCACATCATCATCTTTCCTTTATTTTTGCAATTTGAGATTTTCTCAAATGGATTCACATAACCTATTTAGTTGCCTAGTACCCTTAGTGAATCCAATATTTGCTTAATCCTGTTTGTGTGATAATTTTGGAAACTTTGCCTATGTTTTATATACCTTGACTTTTTATTCTGTACAATAGGCTCATTTGTCTTTGTTATCCCCTTTCGTTGAAGCATGATCTGAATATTACATTAGTTCCAATTTTTAAAATTTGTTGTTATTTTTAAAACTATGGCATTTACTTTGGTCCTCTAAGCCCTTTAGTCATTCTTTAGTTTGTCACATTTTACAGGAGTCACCATGAGTATTTTTCCTCTGTATAGGCATTTGATTTAAAATGGTAAGATTATATATTAGGTCCTTTAGGCAATATTTTAAATTAGAAGGTTCCTTACAAAATAGAGCAAGGAAAATTGACAAACCAGAATCTGTCCAAAATAAGGTTATTATACTTTTAAGTAACTATTAGTTATGTCAGACAAGGAGTTGTTATAAATCTGACAGCTGTTTAATCAGGAGAAGAAAAAAAACATGTTGAAAAGATGTAACTGTCTTAATATTGGTAGGGCTTTGATTAGGAAAAATAAGATATTTTTCTGGATTCAGCCAAGTGAAGATTTTATCTCAAAGTATAAAAAAACTGTGTTACAAAAATATCTAAGGTAGATTGGTTTAAATTGCCAAGGGAGTTATTTCCCTATTGGAAATGTTCAAATATAGCCAAAATGACCTATGGCCAAAGGGCTTTTTGAAACAGATGCTTTATTTTGGTGGATATTTGACTATATGGTTTTTCCTACTATAAGATCATGTGTAAAAGGCAAAAGGAAGTGTTAAACAAAACCTGATTTTGTAATTTATTTGGGCTCACTATTTGAAGAGAGACATTTAAAATTTATTTTCCTTCATTTAAAAACCCCACACTTCCAAAATGCTAGACTTTGATCCTAATGATACAGTTGATGAATGCAAATTGGATTCTAAAGTAATTATGTTTTCCAGTCCAATAAGCATAAACAGCTTAACAACTTTCTTTTTGCTATAGATCAAAGTAAACTATATTTAAGTCAGTTAGTTAGAAGTAAAAGGCATGCATAAAGTCTTAAAAATTGAAATTTCATTTATTACACAATGGCAAGTCATTTCACATGAGCAAAATGTGTATCTGTCAGAATAATTATAAAGATATTAAATGTTTTTTATTCAAATTTATCTTTCTGGTATATGATTTTAAATTGCTACCTGAATTTCTAATCAAACCTAATATGACATCTTATCTTTAAATTATAATATTGTCAGCAGTTTTCCAGGATAAAAATACCCCCATTAATGTTTATTATAATGACTAATTTATGTAAATAAAAGTTATACATATCAATGAACTAATTATTAGCAAATATAGTTAAATTCTTTATGCTGTGCTTCCTCCCAATTTAGAATGCATTCACTTAAGGGATCTCCTTTGAGATTATCTTGTGAGATATTACTTCTAGATACCACAGAATAATTTTCCTTTCAAGTCAGTACCACAAGAGGCATTTCAGTTATTCTAAGGAATAAATGAAGCTTCACTCCTTGCTCTAATTTCTGAATGTGTATGATTTCAAAAATGACTTAGTCTGTGCTCTCATTACCCTAACTGTGTGGGCACGCAATGAAAGCTACCCACATAATTTTCCACTGAAAATTACAAAACTTTGATTAGATTGAAGCTGAATCTGCATTATTCACTTTTGTGGATAATTAAAGCTACATTTGAACATATGTGTGGTGTTTTCACTTAGCTTTAAAACATATGTATATTTGTATCCATTTTTATTTCTTTTTTTAAGTTGTTTTATTGCTTAAAGTATTTCAAAGAGTATTACATATGTCTCCTTTTCATTTTCTCCCCTTGACCTTCCCCTAGGCTCCCATACCCCCCAGTGTCTTGTGTCCATTGGTTATGCTTATATGCATGCATACAAGTCCTTCTGTTGATCTCTTACCCCGGCCTTCCCGCTGTAGTTTGACAGTCTGTTTGATGTTGCTCTGCCTCTGTATCTATTTTTGTTCATCAGTTTATAATTGTCTTAATTATCCATAAATGAGTGAGATCATGTGGTATTTTTCTTTCATTCTTTTTATTTCTTACATAGTGAATTAAATATACAGTGCTTTTCAGTATGAATGCAAATACAAAATGTGGCTCAGTTCAGTAGATGTGGTTTTTATATGTGTTCAAGTAAAACTATTCAACATGTTTTATTAGTTATTAAAGATATTTTGACACAAAACATTCAGATGGAAGACATTTTAGATGTGATTATGCACTTAGCCCATGGCCACTTATCTATGAGTACTCAGTGCTGCTACAATGAAAATGCTAGTGCCTGGAGCATAGTAGTCACTTAACAAATATTTCTTTATGAATAAACCATTATGAAGAAAATAAACCTCCTGATTGGCAGATTGAATGTCATAAATTCCATTTACTAATATTTGGCACTTTTTTCATAGGAGAGTTCCTCAAGTCCTCAATTACAGTTAACATGTTAGTAGAAAATTAATTTAACAAATTTAAAGGATGAGTGTTAGGGTTCTTAGGAGTTTAGGAAGCACATAAATTACAATTTGTCTATGTGGTGAAGATCTCAAAGGGAGGGTGGCTATATTCAGGCACATAGCAACCCTGAGTGGTAGAAGGTAGTATGAGTGAAAGAGAAAATCTGCAAAAGAGTTCCTGTTAATCATAAAAACGTGACATCGTGGTGGAAGGTGGGAGGCATTGTAAAGAGAAAAATGTGGCCCAGCCATCATGGCTTAGTGGTTGAGCATTGACCTGTGAACCAGGAGGGCATGGTTTGATTTCTGGTCAGGACATGCAGGAGGCAGCCAATCAATGATTCTCTCTCATCATTGATATTTCTATTTCTCTTTCCTTCTCCTGAAAACAATAAAATATTTTTTTTTTATAAAAAGAGTCAAATGTGTACATATATAGCACCAGATTATTTCTCTAGGTAAATGCTTAAATTTAACAAACCTTAATGTTTATCAAGCTACATTAAAGTTTAACATACTATGTTTCTGAATGTAAGAACATATCTATCAAGTTAAAAAACATATCCTTAAATATTTTTAAAAATTTGCATATGATGAAGATATTTCCTTTGTCTTTGACATTTTGAAATGAGAAATATTTCATTTTCAACAAAATGCTAGGCATGGCAGATGTGTATATTTTATCCCTTGTAAAATGCTTTTTATCCTTTCTTCTTTTCCCAGTATTCAAGAAAAGCAGTATCTCTCATTAATACATATTAGTCACACAAGTAGTTAAAAACAAAGAAGGTGATTTGCATTTATTATTCTCTCCTAGTTCTTAGATACAAATTTATTTTGGCTTTGGGGAGTTCCACCAATGTTCACACTCATTATATAAGCCAGGAGATATCATTTAAAAATATTTATTCTGTTTTGAAGTCTGGGCACTTGAGATATCTGTCTCTTAAACAAATTCAGTGTTTGCTTCTATATTGCCACATACAATATATTTGCACACATCCATTAAATGTCAATTTTCATATTTTATTTTATTACTTTCATAAATGTTTCTTTCCTTTTGATCATCTTTATTTAGTGTAATTTACATGCTATAAAATCCACCCATGATAATTATAAACTTCAATGATTTTAATAAATGTATATAGTCATACATCCCTCTTTAAAAATGTTTCAGAACATATCCATCAGCCCCAAAGTCTTTCATGCCTAATGTAGTCAACCACTGTTGCCAGTGGTATCCAGCCCCAAGAATTATAATCTTGTGTGTGTGTGCAAATTACATTTTCCCTTTTCTAAAACTTTTACATAAATGAAATTATAATATTTTTGTGTCTTGCTTTTTTAACATTATGTTTTTTGCAATTCATCCAAGTTTCTCTGTGTCTTGATACTTAGTTCAAAATTACTTGTGAGAACACATATACATCTTATTTTGCTCATCAACCAGTTGAAACACATTTTGTTTTGAACTAGTATAAAGTTGTACTCTCTTGATTACTGCAGGCCCCAAAGCTTTATGGTATATTTTGAAATCATGTAATATCATTTTGTAGTGTTGTACTACTTCTTAAAATCTGTTTTTTCTGCTTTAGCTATGTTGAATTTCCATATAAATAACAAAATCAGCTTGTCACCTTCTCCAGAAAATCCAGGATCTTGATAGGGATTATGTATAATCCTTGTTAATCCTCACCTGAGGATATTTTCCATTGATTTTTAGTGAGAGTGGAAGGGAGGGGAAGAGACAGAAAGAGAGAAACATAGATGTGAGAGAGACATATAGATTGGTTGTCTCTTGCACGAACCCAGACCGGAGTCTGGGACAGAGCCTGCAACTGAAGTATGTGCCCTTGATCAGAATTAAACCCAGTACCCTTCAGTCCATGGGCCAACATTCTTTCCACTAAGCCAAACCAGCCAGGGCTACAGGGATTATTTTTAAACCACATATAAATTTAAGAAAAAATGTCATCTTAACACGATGGAATATTCTAATACATGAAAAGGATATGATAGAACACTTGTTTAGATCTTCATTAATTCTTTTTGGCAGTGTCTTACACTTTATTAATTTTTATGATTTTTTTTTAATTTTATAAACATAACTTTTGTAAAATTTTATTTTTTGTTTGATAATAGTCGATGGATATGTAATTGATATTTGCATATTAATCTCTATCCTGTGACCTGACTAAATTCACTTATTAATTTAACTAGCTCTTTTATAGAGTTCTTAGGATTTTCTCCATATAACATTATACCATCTGTGAATAAAGACAGTTTTACTTTCTCTTTTCCAATTGCATAGCTTCTTTTTTCTTTGCTTATTTTATTGACTAGAACTTCCATTCCAATATTGTAAAGCAATGTGAGACCAGATTTTTTAAAATTATTCTTGCTTTTAGCTTTGTAGTCATTTCCATATGTTCACAATATATATATTTTCACTTATTATAACATATTTCATGTTATTATTGACTTTAATTGGTTAAAATTGGCAATTTTTTTTCAGAGTAACTCCATTTTCTTGACCTCTTCTTTCTGCTGATTTGTGTGTGTGTGCGTGTGTGTGTGCGTATGTGTGTGTGTGTGTGTGTGCACTTTTTCATTTGAAGTCTTATGAATTTTAAGGTAAAAGAAAAATAAAATAATACATATCAATATTTTAAAATTACCCTTATACCTACCACTTCTAGTGTTTTTCATTGCTTACTCTCTAGCTGAGTTATGTTTATAAATAATTTTATCAAGTGATAAATCATTTATAAATTTATAAATCATTTTCTTTCAGGCTAAAGGGCTTCCTTTACTATTTCTTTTTTTTAAAGATATATTTTATTGATTTTTTACAGAGAAGAAGGGAGAGGGATAGAAAGTTAGAAACATCTATGAGAGAGAGACATCGATCAGCTGCCTCCTGCACACCCCATATTAGGGATGTTCCTGCAACCAAGGTACATGCCCTTGACAGGAATCAAACCTGGGACCCTTCAGTCTGCAGGCTGATGCTCTATCCACCGATCCAAATCGGTTAGGACTCCTTACTAGTTCTTAAAGAGCAAGTCTTCTGGACATACTAATACAGTCTCTCAATTTATTTTTAAATATAAAACTGTTTTTATTTTACCTTTATTTTTGGAAGATAATGTTGCTGAATGTATGACACTTTCAACTTGTCATTTCACTATCTTCTGTTCTCTATTGTTTCTGATGATAAATTAGTCATTAATAAATTATTACTTGTAGATATGGTGCCTATTTTCTCTTACTATTTGCTCCTTTTAAGATTTTCAATTTGGTCTTGGCTTTCAGCCTTTTCATTATAGTGTATTTAAACCTAATTCCCCCTTTTTTTCATCCTTCATGGAATTTATTGAGCTTTTTTGGTTTCATAAATTAAAGGTTTTATTAAAATTTGTTCATTTCATCTACTGTTTCCCCAATATATGTATTTTTCTTCTTTCTCTTTTTTGGGACGGTTACTCATACGTTGGGTTGCATAATATTGCTCCACAGTTCTCTGTGTCTCCATTCAGGTTTAGTCCAACTTTTATTTCTCTGATTTTGTATTAAATAACTAGAGGCTCAGCACGCGAAATTGCACGTGACCCAGAGTCTCACCCGCTGCCACTGTGGAACCCAGAGTCCCCGTTGTGGTCACTGCAGGACCCATCAATGCACCTCCTGGTGACCGGTTGTTTGGTCGTTCTGGCGTTCTGGCTTTCCGGCCACTGGCTTTTTATAATATAGAGATTATTTCTAATATATATACAAATTCAATGATTTTTCTTCTGTCATCTCCAAAGTGTTAACTTATGACATATTTTCATTTTAATTACTGTACAATTGGCTCTAGAATACTATAATATATATCCATTAGTGTTAAAATATTTTCTTTAAGTTATTTAAAATTGTTTAAAACTAGAGGCCTGATGCACGAAATTCATGCAAGAGTAGGCCTTCCTTCCCCCGGGTACTGGCACCAGCTTTTCTCTGGCACCTAGGACTCAGGCTTCCCTCACAACCCTGGTTTTGTCCAGGAAGGTCATCTGGAAGGACGTCTGGTCTAATTAGCATATTACACTTTTATTATTATAGACTAGAGGCCCAGTGCACAAAAATTTGTGCACTCGGGGGGGAGGGGGTGGTCCCTCAGCCCGGCCTGTGCCCACGGCAGTCAGGGACCCCTTGGGAGATAACGACCTGCTGGCTTAGGCCTGCTCCCGGGTGGCACAGGGCAGGCCTAATCCCTATGTGCAGCCTGGGTCGGGCTCAGAGCAGGGCCGATTGGGGAGTTGGGGTGCCGCCCCTTGTCATGCACTGAGCAGGGCGGATTGGGAGGTTGCGATGCCACCCCCAGTATCGCTCAGGGTAGGGCTGATTAGGGGGTTGGGGCACCGCCCCCTGTCACACTCAAGGCAGGGTCAATGGGGAGGTTGCGGTGCCACCCCCTGTCACGCACTGAGCAGGGCCAATCAGGGGGTTGGGGTGCTGCCCCCTGTCACGCACAGAGCAGGGCCAATCAGGGGGTTGGGGAGATCCCCCCTGTCACGCACAGAGCAGTGCCCATCAGGGGGTTGGGGAGCTCACCCCTGTCACTCACAGAGCAGGGCCCATCAGGGGGTTGAGGAGCTCCCCCCTGTCACTCACAGAGTAGGGCCGATAGGGTAGTTGGGGCACCGCCCCCTGTCACAGTCAGGGCAGGGCGGAACAGGGGGTTGGGGCGCCACCCTCTATCACCCACAGAGCAGGGCCGATCAGGGGGTTGGGGCGCCGCCACTGTCACACTCAGGGCAGGGCCGATGGGGACGTTATGGCTCTACCCCATCACACACAGAGCAGGGCCCGTGGGGGGGGGGGGGTCAGGTCGCCGCCCTCTATCACCCACAGAGCAGGGCCGATCAGGGGGTTGGGGCGCCGCCACTCTCACACTCAGGGCAGGGCCGATAGGGAGGTTATGGCTCTACCCTGTCACACACAGAGCAGGGCCCGTGGCGGGGGGAGGGGGGGGCCGCACCCCATCACATACAGAGCAGGGGCCGTGTGGTGGGGGGGTTGGGGCCCCACACCCTGTCACACACAGAGCCTCAGGGTGATCAGGGGTTGGGGCGCTCCCCCCTATCAGGCACAGAGCAGGGCTGATCAGGGGGTTGGGGCACCTTCCCCTGTCAGGAACAGAGCAGGGCCGATAGGGAGGTTGTGGCCCCGCCCCCTGTCACACACAGAGTCCCAGGGCAATCAGGGGGTTTGGGCGCTGCCCCCTGTCATGCTGATCCTGGTGACTGGAGGCCTCGCGGCTCTGCTGATCCCAATGCTGGGAGGCATATTACCCTTTTACTATATAGGATAGAGGCCTGGTGCATGGGTGGGGGCTGGCTGGTTTGCCCTGAAGGGTGTCCTGGATCAGGGTGAGGGTCCCCACTGGGGTGCCTGGCCAGCCTGGATGAGGGGATGATGGCTGTTTGCAGCTGGTCACACACCCTTCAGGGTGGGGGTCCCCACTGGGGTGCCTGGCCAGTCTGGGTGAAGGGCTGAGGGCTGTTTTCAGGCTGATGGGTGACTGAAGCTCCCAACTACTCCTTTTTTTTTTTTTTTTTTTTTTTTTTATTCTGGGCCAGCTTTAGCTCTGAGGCCCCAGCTCTTAGGCCTCCTCTCCTGAAAGCAGGTATCTGGTTTGTTTCGGTTCTATAATCGAAATACTGTATCAACTCCAGCTCTGAGATCCCAGCCGGCTGAAAGCTGGTTTCTGGGGTTTTGTTTAGCGTCTGTATTTGTTACAATGTTTGAAACTGCAGGCTGTGAGGCCGGCAAGGCAGGCGGGGAACGTTGCAGTCCTCCGTCACTGAAGCAAGCAAGCCTCATGTTAGTTTCAAGCTGCCTGGCTGCCGGCCGCCATCTTGGCTGACAGTTAATTTGCATATCTTGCTGATTAGCCAATGGGAAGGGTAGCGGTCGTACGCCAATTACCATGTTTCTCTTTTATTAGATAGGATGGTTGCTTAAAGTATTTGTGTGTTCAGTCCAATACATTAGCCCACATTGACTCAGATTCTATTGGCTGTTCTCTAGTTTTTATTGAATTGTACTTTGCAGGGCTCTCAGGCTCCCCTCATATGGGAATAAGACCACAGACTTGCTTTAGTTTCTACCCGATGAAATAATAACCCTTTCCTGAGTTAGTACTTGTAAATGTGTTCAGTGTATGTGTGTGTGTGTGTGTGTGTGTGTCTGTGTGTGTGTTTAAATTTCAGTGTCCTAAACGTCCTTTTTGGACAATTTAGTCCAGTTTTATGTCTGTGTTCTACAGAGAAGAATTGTCTAGCTAGCTTTATACCACAATTGTAAATAGTAATTCTCTAAAGAAAGGTTTTAATCAATAAACTAAAATTATTTTGAAGAGGGTGGCAACATATTTTCACTTATAGATTTTCTGGGCAAAAAAAAAATGTATGGCACTGGTAGATACTAAATAATACTGACTTATAAATAACTCATGATTTCCATGCCTTAGTCTTTTTCTGTACAACATTTTATACCAAAAAGACCTCTTTTGAGACCAATAATAGAATTTCAGTTTATTCTCTAAATAGAATTTCAAAATTGCTTCAAACAGACTGTGAAATCTTTGCTTTAATAGTAGTCACCTCAAAATCCTCCTATATAATAAAAGCCTAATATGCTAAGTGTCTGGTTGGCCATTTAACCAATCAAAGCATAATATGTTAATGATATGCTATGGACGCTCAACTGCTTGTGCACTGATCACCAGAGGGCAGATGCTCCGACCAGTAGGTGAGCTTGCTGCTGGGGTCAGGCCAATCGGGGCTAAGCAAGATGGGCCAGACATGCCCTAGAGCCCTCAAGCAGTCTCTCCCTGGCTGGCCAACCTCCCACATCCCTCCCTGGCCCTGATCATACACTGGTGGGGCCCCTCAGCCTGGCCTGCACCCTCTGGTAATACAGGACCCCTCAGGGGATGTCATAGAGCTGGTTTTGGCCTGATCCCACAGGCCAGGCTGAGGGAACCCACTGGTGCACAAGTTTGTGCACCAGACCTCTAGTATCTAAATATTTATTTTCCTTTGATCTTGTTTATATATTATAGTATTATCTGATATGTTTATATTTCTACTAGGGGCCCAGTGCATGAATTTGTGCACCTTGAAAGGAACTATGGGCCGTGAGGCTTCAGTGGGCACAGGGGTGGGTCTCGGCCCATCCTCCATGCTCCTTACCAGCCCTTCCTGCCACAGCGCCTGGTTCCCTGTCTGCTGGCAGCCCCACTCCTGCCGCTACTGTTTCCACACACTGACGGTGCCAGCCCCACTCGCACCCGCTGACTACGTGGAGTGATTGGGGCTGGTGCCAGCAATGGGTGCGAGCAGGGCCAGCGCCATCAGTGGGTGCGAGTAGTAGCTGCTGCCCTGATTGCCCCTCATGAGCAGGGGGAGGTGGAGAAGCCCTTAGGGGTGATTGGGGCCAGCAGCCACCACTTGCACCCACTGACTGTGCCAAATGATCAGGATCAGCGCCGGGCGCCAGCAGCAGGTGTGAGCAACGGCTCCAGCACCCGCTGTGGATGCGAGTGGGGTCAGTGCTGGGAGTGGTGCAATCAGCGGCTCCAGTGCTGGAAGCCAGCACGAGCATGAGCGTCACCGCCAGCGGGTGCGAGAGGCGGCTGCCAGGCACTATTGCCCCTCAGGAGATGGGGGAGGTGGAGAAGCCCTGATGGATGATCGGGGCCAGCAGCCACCACTTGCGCCCACTGACGGCATTGAGCAATTGAGGGTGGCATCGGGTACCAGCAGCGGGTGCGAGCAGTGGCTCCAGCACTGGCGGTGGGTGCGAGCAGGGCCAGGGCCAGCGCCAGCAGCAGGTGCGAGTGTCGGGCAGGACTGCGGCACTCAGGAGCAAAGAATTTTCAGTAACCACCAGAGGCTTGCCCTGATGACAGCAACTGGTGCCCCACCTTGGTCTGGAGCCCCTGCTCACCTTCTCCACCATCCCACCATGACCAACGCCCACCATGTTCCGTGCTCTGCCACCTGCTGCCAACGCCTGCCATGTTCTGCTTGCGCCCCCTGGTAGTTAATGCACATCATAGCAACTGGTTGTTCAGTTCCGCCGTTCAGTCTATTTGCATATTCGTGTTTTATATCTATACTAATAAAAAGGTAACATGCTAATTAGACTGTACATCTTCCAGACATCTTCTAGACGTCCTTCCAGACAAAGCCATGGTGGCAGATGCTGAGGCAGAGGCAGTTAGGGGCAATCAGGCCAGCAGGCAGAGGTGGTTAGGGGCAATCAGGCAGGTGGCCAGGCAAGTAGTTAGGAGCTAGCGGTCCCAGATTGTGAGAGAGATGTCCGACTGCCGGTTTAGGCCCGATCCTCTGATTCTCCCATGAAAAGATCTTTCCAGTGAAGTAATAACTTGTGTGTAAACTGGCAGCCGGACATCCCCGGAGGGGTCCTGGATTGGAGAGGGTGCAAGCTGGGCTGAGGGACACCTCCATGCACAAATTTCGTGCACTGCCGGGTCTCTAGTATGTAGATAATACTGTACCATAAAAATCTGCTCACTGTTTTGACACAGAAAATGTTTTATATTTGCAATTTATCTAGAGAGATTTCTTGATTTGTTTGTTCTGTGGTGCATAGTATATAAAGATAACATTTTTCTCATTGTGTTTTTATACCAGGAACATATAAGTGATATGTTAATTAATCTACTTCTTAAGTATTCTGAAAAGTTTCCACAGTTAGTCTCAGTATTTCATGGCTTGGCAACTGTATAGTGCCAGAAAATTTTTCTGTAGATCTTTAATAAATCTCTCAAATGTTATGTTTACTTCTTTTTGCATAACATGGGTATATATGTTTAGATGGCCTCCATCTTTGAATTAGAGTCAATGCATTATTAATTAATTTTGCTTTATCTGAGAAGGAATGTCTAATAAATATCAAAACTTCAAGTTAAGTACCTTTTCTATCAGCGCTTTTTTTTTGTTATGCTATGAAAGGAATATTTGAAATTACGTTTCAAAGGAGGGCACAGTACTAGTATTAAAATTAAAATTACTCTGATTCTCCCATGAAAAGATTTTACAGTGAAGTAATAACTTGTGTGTATTGAGCCTATATTGGTCTATGAGAAATGGATTCTCAGATGCCACATTTCAGCTATGATTAGATCACTTCCCCAAGGAATTTGACTCTATTTTTCCTTCACCAGCATGGAGAGTAGAATAGTTATAATCTTAGTAGAAATCTATGAGACATTAAGAACTTAATCTTAGAGAACTGAAAGCAGTCTGAGACCCCAGGGTTATCTAAAGATACAATTTCAGGGAAAATATTATGCTTTCACTGTTAAAGGAGCTAGTTATTCTGATAATTTTACATTTTTATATGAACTTTATTTGGAGATTTAATTAAACAACGTAAATCATTTCAAACTCAAAAATTTAATTGAAAATGAGACCCTTTCCCCAATCCATTTTAACAAGCAATTCAAAATTTTCTATTCTAATCTTTTATTCCCAAAATGCTAGAGATTGATCAGTTTTAATCAGTGGTGCCCACCTCTCAACTGATTTTCAAACCTAGATATAAATCAGCTTACTAGATATCTTTGTCTCAGTATCCTGTAGGAACCTCAAGCTCATGCTATAAAATGCCTTCTTGCTGAACTATTAATATGTAAGCTTGTGAACCATTGATCCATTCTCAAATTCTAACTTTTATTTATTTTCCACATTGACTTTAGAATTAATCTGTCTAAAACACAAATCTGCATAGCCCTCATAAAATCAAACTTGTCACAATTCCTTAGATATTGTGTGGTCTTTTATGTCCCTGTTCTTTAATATTACTTCTGTCTCTCCATCCCTTCCTTGTTCCTGTGTACTGGAAAACATCTTCTGTTATTCAAGACCCAGTTTAAATGTCTCTTCATTTGAGATACTGCATTATTCATACTCTTTAAGTTTGCAAGGAAGAGACAGTCTCATGTTACTGTCAACAATGCTAGTTTATGGTCAGCTTACATGGAGGATTCAGGGCCATTATTTATTTATCTATACAGTCAGCCTAAGTCTTACAGATTCTGCATACAATGTGAATGGTTAATGGATGGAATTATTAGCTTTTTTATAATCATAAAACATTTTGCTATATTTTCTTATATATAATTTCATAGTTTATATGATCAAATAAAATTAGAGAGTGATACTTCACTCCTAAGTAATATATAGTTCAAGATGCTTGAATAATGGAATTTTCCACTCATTTATGTCTTCATATAGTAAATATTACTTGAATTTCTGCTTAATGTTGCAAAAAAGATATTTGGGGAGGGAAACATGGAAAATTTCATGTGCTTACACTATCGAAACACACTAAGTGAGCCCTGAACTTATGCAAGTTATTCTAAACCTGATTTAACTGGTTTAAGTGATATATTGGTTAGGGTGTAACCAGAGAAATATACTAGTATGAGTAATATGAAATGTGGGACTTGATATAGTGATGGAATTACATAATTGTGGGAGCTGTTGAAGAATTCTGGGGAAGAATGTGTCTGCTGGTGACCTTAAAATTGCTGTAGGTCTGAACAGCTGACAAGCAAGATCAAGCTTGACCTGAGGATGGAGGAAGGCAAGAACAAATTGGAACCAAGAGGGAAAAATGAAGCCCATGCGTATCATTAATAGCCTCTAACCTCAAAAATGCTTGTTCCTTCGAGAAAGTTGCTGGCACTCATGACCACAGGGCTATACATATGCTTGACTGATAACTTAAGGAGCTGAAATAAAAGGGTAGCTGCTGACCCCATAGCGTGAGTCAATGTATTGGCAACTGTGTTAGCTCTAGTGAGCCCAGAGCATCAGAAGGACCTTCAGAATGAAGTGGTTCACGCTTCTTTAGCATCTTCAAACTTACAAAAATTTCACTTGTGCCTACACCCTAACCCAGAATCACAAAGGGAAGGAAATTCTGGGAAAAGTAGTTTGGGAATGGCTCAGTTGTCAGTATAAATCCACCTCAACTGGATTCCTCTCTCTAGAAATTAATAAAAACATCACTTGTTTATTATATATGGCATTTCATATGGTTCATGTTTGAATTGTTCAGCCAATATTTCAAAACAAATAGAGCAATGAGTTATGATTTCTCGGTTAATCATCTTATATCAGCAAGTAAAAAAAAAGTATTTTCCCATAGCAGGATTTCATTGTTTATCTTATATATCAATTTTCCTGCCGGTGAGGAACTTTATCCATTCTACACACGTTGAGCAGCTTAACTTTATAAAAAGAGGTATATTTTTTAAATTACATGATGGGTTTGAATTTATCCAGAGTTTAATCGATGGTTAGTGGCGCTTTAAGTGTGGCATTAAGCTTCATACTTATGTGTTCTATACCAAGCAAGCAAAAGCACCATTTATGTTTATGTGGCCAAATTAGGAGAATTACAAGTGGTTTGTGTGTGTGTGTTTTAGCAAAGGTACTATATTATTTAAGAATAGAAAAAACTGAGTTTAATCCGATAATAACTTTCTTCTATAAATTGTTAATATACAATGTAATTTTGTGTGAAAATAATCCAGCTTGTATGATCTTTTGTTCCCTTTGTGGGAATCCTTTATTTTTTTACCAATTTAAGTGAATTGCTAAGCTTAACTGGTTAAGGTTGACTTTGTTTTAAAATCAAGTCATGAAATGAAATTAAGTATCTCTCAATATTATTCAATTTACTGACAACCTTTGATAATCAAAGATCAGTTAATTGGCATATTTATTTCCACTTCAGTATTATAATTAAGGTAATTTTCACTTACTGATACAAGACATTTCATGGGGGCTGTAATGTACTGATTATCTCAAAAACTAAAATCAAAATTTTAATTTCTACTGTAGCCTAAAGAAACAACAAGAAGCAAACTTCATGTCCGTGTGCTGAATAATATGTCTTTCCCTATGTTGACTCGTTTGGTACAGTAAACTGGGCAAAAGCAAAGGCAGTCAGACTTTCCTCTAATTAAAACAATACTAAAATTATAGATAATAAGTATATAAATGAAGATAAACATTTTTATTTTATAATGGAAAAAGGAGGTTGCCTCTGAGGACAAGTACTCAGAGTATGCAGCCTGGAGCCATAGAGAACTCCTAGGCAGAGGAATTTAGCCCTAAATGGTGAACTGGCCACATCTGCCTGGCAGGATTCTGAAAATTATATGGTCAGTAACTGTTGTGGGTCTTGTTTGAATGAGAGTGTCTATATGAGCTATTCTATGCCTGTCCCATCATTGTGTCCTGCCTGTGTGGGAACATATAACCTGTTTCTTTAGTTTAAAGTCATCAATTTGACAGAAATTGTATGCAAGGTATAGGACCTGAGGAGCCTCATTATAGCTGAACCAGATTTACATGAGGAGATCCTGGACTTTAATTAATTGATGTTGTTATAGGATAAGGCTAAGGACTTAGGGGCAGTGTTTGCTATATTTTGTATGAGAGAGAAGTGGATTACTTTAGTTAGGAAAGACACTAGCAGATTGTATTTTACAAAGATGGTTATAATGATATCTACTATACCACAAGCTCTTCTTATGTGTTTTTGACGCTTCTCCCATTGAGGGTTGGGGTCTATATTCTCTTCTTTTACTCTGGGAAGGCCTGCTAGTAAAATAGCAATAATAAGACTATACTATATCTAAAGTTAGGTCATAAAAGTCAATATGACTTACATCTGATTATCTTGCACCACTTGCTTTTATAGCCCTGAGCAACTGTGCAATATATGTTGAGAAGTTATGGCCACTTGGAGAAGTTGTATGTAGGTGTCCTGGCCAATAACTGTAGGAGATCCCTCATTTTTGAATCATTAAATTTAATTGATATACATTTTTAATGGTCATGACTATATTTAAGATTTATGTCATATTTTATATTCAATGAATTTACTTTATCTCACTTTAAGAATAGAGAAAATTATCTTCTGCTGATTTGAAGATATTACATACATTTTTAAGTCTACTGGTTATTTGTAACTTGTAAAAACTCTATTTGTGCTTGGATTCCCCTGTAATTTTTCAGCCATTGCTTTCTATATTTTTCTCTTAAAAACTAAACTAGATCTGTAATTATTATGTGAAAGTTTTTAGAATAAGTTTGAGGACTTTTTTTTAACTGAATATAGAGGGAGATAAATAAGGTTTTAGCAGATTTTAATAACTAGAAATATAATCATGTAAGCACAAATGTTTTACTCCTTTGTGTTTCCATCAATGAAGATGCAAAATATAAAAATCTAAGTATAATGACTGTAGTGATTCACTGTGAATACTTTGTATTAAGTATAATTTTCTAGGTTCTTAAAGTTTAGTCATACTTCTCAGTTTAGTCAGAAATAACCTGTTATAAAAGTCATTAAAATATATGCTGCCTATGCATTTTTCACACTAAGGAAATACAGTGACACAGAATCACTAATATTGAACTTAGGTGCTCTGTCAGCTCTCCCACTAAAATTCTACATGCTCCTCAAAAGTCACATGTGCATATGTTATAAGTACAAAGTTAAAGGCTTGCCTCAGGGATGCCCACATTTATTTATTTTACAAAACAGCATCAATAACAGAAAGGATAAAAGGAAAATGATGTACAATCTTGTCTGATATGGATTGTATTAGATTGGCATTCAGAAATCTTAGATTCTGTCCTTGGTTTCCAATAGCTAGCTATATTGTTTTAGTACATACTCTAAAGTCTAAGTTTTCTCGTTGATAAATCATATTATTGGACCCAATATAATCTCTTAGAAAATTTTAACCTTAAATAATGATCTTGGTTCTAGTTTCAGCTCCGATGTATAGCGAGATGAAAAGAGGGTAGCTCCTATACTTAAAAAAATAAAGTGGAATGACAAATTGCAAATTGATTACTTTTCTTGAAAGTGTAAGAGAACGAGATTACAGGATAAACAACAAACCTGAAATCGAGAGACAGAGATCTAAATGGAGAAACAGAACCTGAGTATTTGCATATTTGACACAGACACCACCTGCTACCATCTCATAATAAGCCAGTAGGAAGATCCAGCTAGACATATTTAATACACTGGTAAAGGCCCAATGAGAGCCATAGACACAGGGAAATATACAACCAGTTGCAAAATTTACCTTCAGGAATATCAGGAGGAGCTCAAAGGACTATTTGATAGGACCATGAGAAAGTTTTCCTCATGACTAGTAGTCACTGTCAAACTTGACCAGGAATATATTTCTCCATCTTTTCTATGGAACAAAATAGTTAATCTTCAGGGTTAACCTGGGGCACTGGTAGGAACCCCCTGCAAGTGGGGATTGGAGAACAGGATATAAAACAAACCTCCCAAACTGCAGGAGGGAATGTCATACCTACTAAAGGCAATATTTGTGGAGAAGAAGCAGGGACATTTCTGAATGCCATATCCCTGGGACTCATTTTCAGAACATCAGGGAACTCGCATATTTTTTCTCTCTCTCTCCTGAAAAGGGACAACCAACACAAGTGTCTTATACATATAATATTGGAATACAGCTGGGATAGTGGTAAGACGGTCTCCTGAGTAGCAGCACAAAGACAAATCCCAAAATCAAGAAAGAATGTTCAAAACCCAGAAAACTTCCAACCATGACTAACTTCTGTGTAAGTGAAAGCATACCCCCGCGAGATAGGCCTAAAAGCCTGAAAGAAAAGCTTGCAATAAATCTATTTACTTCTATTTACTATCCTATACAACATTTTCAGCTGTCATTAAAAAAAATGAATGTAGTATTTAAAAAGTCTAAAAGCCTATAAAATTCACAATCTAAAGAAACAAACCAATTATTAGAACCATATTTAGATATGATAAAAATGAATTACCAGAAAGGCATTTTAAATAACATACAGTGAGATACTAAATCACAGCAACAAATTGGCAAGAAATTTAACATCCTCACAATAATAAATGGTGGTATAAAGGTCAAGTCATTGGAACTTATATATTTCTTGAAGAATTATTTTTTGGGCAGCGCCAATCTGAGGAGCAATTTGGCAGTATCAGGTGACACTGAAGATGCAGCTGTAAGACAATTCAAGGGAAGCATTACTTCATATGTACCCCAGAGAAACTCTTACCTGTTGTGCGTAAGAATTTAGCATATGCTGTTCATGCTTGGCTTGTGTTCCTTTGGCTTACCTGAGCTCACCTACTTCTGTAAACAGCTACTGACCTGCAGCCAGACTCTAACCACATATGCCTGGGTCCCCTTTCTCTTATTGAGTTCTTCCTCTGGAAACATGGGAGCAATCAGGAAGTGCCTGTGTTAGCACTGCTAAGGGGGACTCTCAGCATAGGGGATGGGAAGGCAGTGGGTAAATGCTCCAATTTTCTTGTACTCTGGTAGAAAAATCCTTAGGAATGTTTCATACCATCTCCAGTGGGATTGCAGTCCAGGTGCTCACTGTGGTCTTTAACTTGTTAAGACCTACTTTATTGATCATTCTCTCTTTCCTGATTTCCTTTCCCATTTCCTGATTTGGGGTGCCTGGGATCTCCTCCAAAATAAATGGTCTATTTGGATTTGAGAGGGGCACTCAAGCTAAAGAGATTATAAGAATGTTTATTGCAGCATGGTTTGTAATAGTGAAAATTAGCAAAATTGAGGCTGTTCATGCTATCTTAGCAAAACTAATCAAGTTTATTTTTTATGTAAAATAATTGAGACTTTGCATGAGTCTAATATTCTTTAAATTGGTGAAATTTATTCTTTAATCAAATTGTGATATCTCCTTATATAGGGCCAGTACATAAAGTATCACAATTTGGTGTAAGTATAGAGTACACATTCAAACAACTACCAAGTAATGGGATTAAATGCATAGTTGGAATAAATACAGATATTGAGTTATGAGTGAGTGACTATCATAATGTCCATTCCCAGAAAATTCCAACAAACCAAGTGGAAAGTAAATTTTGTCTTTGATTTAGTGGATCAACAATTCAATTTTATTATAATCTGTGTTAGTCACTCGGGCTGCCATAACAAAATACCATAGACTGGGTGGCTTAAACAAACAAAATTTATTTTCTTGTAGTTCTGGAGTTTGGAAGTTCAAGGTTAAGGTACCAGCAAGGTTGTCAACTTGGTGAGAGCTCTCCCTTTGTGTTATAGACAGCACCTTTATGCCTGGTGCTAGCAGGATCTTTCCTTTGTGCATACTGGTCTGGGGGAGGGGGGCAAGGTAGAGAGAGAGAGAGAGAGAGAGAAAGAAAGAAATGGAAAGAGAGGTGGCAATGGGCTCTTGGGTTTCTCTTCCTATAAACATACTAATTTTTGTAACATTCATTATCCTTAATTTCTTCCTAGAAGCCCCATCTCCAAATACAGTCACAGTGGGTGTTAGAGCTTCAACATATGAATTTTATGGGGACACAAACATTTAGTCCATAACATAATTCTATTTTCAGGATTTGTTATTAGAATAAGTTACAAGGAACCCATCACTTATTAAATACTAGAAGGCTTTTAAAAGTATATGCAAATAAATTATTTTTAAAAAATGTTTTTATTGATTTTAGAGAGAGGAAGGGAAAGGAATAGAGAGATAGAAACATCATTGAGAGAGAAACAGCAATCTGCTCCTCTTTTATACCCCCTACTAGGAATTGAGCCCCTGACAGGGAATTGAACCGGTGACCTCTTGGTTCATGGGTTGATACTTAACCACTTAGCCACACCGGCTGGGCCAAATAAATTATTATTAATCTTAGAAGCCATCTTTGCTTTATTAAAGACTAAATTTCTTAAACGTATAATCATATTTAGAATATAAGATTTAGAAGAAAGCTTTAAGATTACCCACTAAACAACCAAGGAAGAATTACTCTCTGTTGTTGGTAAAGTGGCAAAATCATATTCTATTTCTAGGCATGGGAAGCAGTGAATTATATTTACTTCAATATTTAGAAAGTCTTCCTAATGTTGACCCATAATGTAGGTTCTTATAATAATATCCACACACTAGACCTAGTTCAGCCATCTGGAAAATGTTCAACATACATAATTTTTACTTCCTCCTATCATATAGTTCATCTTTGTGGTAACCTAAAATGAAAACAACTTAAGTGCCCCAAGAAAACATTATCATATGGATATTACCTGTCAATTAATAGATATTCTTTCTATAATTTCCTCATAAAAAGTGTTACCATAATATCTAACCTCTTTCTCATTTTATGTCGTATCAGACATATCACCCTTTCACAATTGAAGTTGTTTATTTGTTGTTTTGGTAAAAGAAAGAGGAAGAGATATATCAATCATATAATTTTATTCTCTCTCTCTCTCTTCTTTAGCATTTATTGTGTTGCTATTGTTGAGTAATTTATAGATTAAGTCCAGGGGAAAAATATTATATGAAAGAGAGAAATTTAATGATTATCACATTGAACAGCTGTATGTGATAATCATTATTGCTATCACTTTATTACTTTGAGAGATTGGACTCCTATTGTATTCAAATATATCTTCTTATTGTATTTACCAAATATTATTGTTATATTTTCATATCTAACTTTGTAAGTTATTTCCTATTCCACAGAGGCATAAAGACTGGAAACTACATATCCTGATATTCCCTGCCATTGGGTTCAGTTATATTCAGCTGGTGAGAGGCAATCTCCTGAGATTGTGTTAGTAGAAGCCATTGTTCTCAGGTGGTAGCGGAAGGTAAGAGCATAGGCTTTGGCAGATAGCAGATGTGGGTTTTTTGTCCGCAGATTTTTTGAGAAACCTGCTGATAATTATCCTCTGAGATGTGGTGGTAGGCAACTGAAGTCATGATTGGCTTCCTGAGATTCTTTCACTTAATAATTTCTTAAATGCAGCCTTTCTGACTTTCATTCTCCTACCTCCTCACAGTCATATTAATCTAGTTTTGTGTATTAAATCCTTTTTGATGTGAAATATTTATAGTGCCTTCAATTTTAATGACTGAACCCTGACTATTCAGGAGTGAATATTTGCCATTCTTTTATGCTACTAGTAAATGCTTCTGCTTGAATAGTGAAGTATATGGTTACGTGAGAAAAATCCTAGAATTAAAGTAAAATTGTTTCTATTAAATCAACTACGTACCTACATCATATCCAAAGCTCTCATTGTTTTTCCATCATTGTTTCAAAAACTCAATGCTAATGTGTTTTTTTCTCTTTTGTAATATCAAAAATAAGAAAATACGTAATGAAATAAAATTAATGTAATGTCGATACATTTTAACAAAGATATTCTTTTAGGCTGTAGTCTAGACTGGCTCCTCCAAGTATGTCTGACTAGGCCCTATCCTTTGGCATTTACTTGAGTCCAGATTTAGCAAGAATCCTGATAAGTCAGTTTAGTGAGAATCCCCCACCTTCAATATCTGTTCAAATCTTTGTTTCCCACTATCACCCTGGACTGCCTCCAGCAAGATCAAATTAAGTCTATTAAGCCAAATACCTCACTTACTACCCCTGATGTTTCCTCTCAGTAATTTTCCATCCATCGACCCCATCAACTGGCTCCTTGAATATAAATCCCTATTTGTCCATGTTGTATTTGGAGTTGAGCCCAGTTCTATACTGAGCTTTCTTCCCCCTATTGTAATAGTTCCTGAGTAAATCTGGTGTTTTTTCCACTTTACTATCTGGCTATGTCTTTTCCCTGATAATTTACTTTTTTATTGTTTTAATTCCTCTTACACTTTATATTCCAAAAGTCACAAATAAAATTGAAAGAAAAAGATTAAAATATTACGTTAGTCATAATCTTGGCAAAAGAAATACTAAAATAAGATGCACCATGGAGGGCTTTTTAAGCCTTCCAAGTATAATAATTGCAAATGTAAAGTTACACTACATCTCTTGAGGAGCTACAGAAGTTAATGCTCTCATTCAAGACTAGAAATGAATTGCGATCCAGTGAACAGGTTTGTGTTAAGGTTACCTTTAAATTGGAGGGCAAATATTTAATAAATGACAACAAAGAGACCAGTTCCTGCTGAAATAAATAATTTTTCAAATTTATGTCATTGGAAAAAAACTTACTTGAAGATTTCACTTTATTCTTGTAGAATTGTTAACATTACCGATTCGCTTAAATTACGGCAAGGATTAATTACAGATCCTAAACTCTGAAGGAAGTAGCTTAACTCTTTTTCCAGAATTCACTAACCACAAGTCCTAGAAAACTCTCAAGGGCACATTTCACATTTCTGGCCTCATTTAAGACTGAAATCATTTTGGGGGGAAATTCTGAAGAGCTTAGCGAAAGCAACCAAAATTTCAATTGCTTCTCTGAAACCTTGGAATCCTGCCTGTTCATAATCTCCATGTTCTTTGCTTAGAATTTACCCACAGGATCAACTGACAGGAAATTGCCCATCACCCTCCACCCTCCCAGCAAGACTGTGCCAAAACACTCATCAGAAGCCACAATGACAAAAATAGATCCAATTGACAGACTATGCAGTGACTAAGAAACGGATGTACTGATTTAAGCTATCTTTATTCTTTTTTTTCCCCTTGTGTTGTTGGTAGTGGTAAAAGAAAGAGAAATCTACGTAATAGCATCTGGGCAAACAGCTTGTACACCCAGTCCAGCCTATGTAATTTAAAATATTTGAGTTTTTATAGTATCCCTGAAAAGCATGGCTTATAATACAAACACCACAGACGTACAGTACAGAACGTCTAACTATAGTCATGCTGCTAGGCAGAGCTTGCAGCAACAGCAACAATAATAAAAGAAAATTCTCTTTGTATAGCTGAATGGCTGCACTAGAATTTTCAGTGTTCAGATGTAATTAGAAAACAGCTGTGAGGGAAAATCAATTGTTCCTGGTAGTCAATGGCTAATTTTCCACAATCAAAATAAAGAATGCAATATGACATGTTTGTAATGAGCAAGTAATTGTTTCTCTTTTGTTTATTGTTTTAACATTTTTCCCTTTATTTGTGGGTGTTGTCATTTGATTGCTTCAGGACTTCTCCCAGTTCTTGCTTCTCCCATCTATATTTACTAACTACTGCCAAGCAGGCTATGTAGTCCAGCTTAGTTTATTCAAGTTTGCCTCGCTTCTGATGGTGATTTGTGGACTAGTAAGAGAGGGTTTTCCTTATGTTGATAAATTCACAATAAAGCTTTCATAAATGGAATGATTATTAAATACAGCATTTATGCATAGGATTAAACTTTGATTCATTCCACAAAGGTCTCCTGTGTCAAAAAGATGTAGTTGCAGATTTTGTTGACCTGCTGCTCCAAGTACCTCTGCATTACAAAACAAAACTAAACTACAACAACCACATGGCCCTTTTTTTACATCCTTCTATCATTAGCATAGATAGGAAGGGATTGCTGCAGCAGATGGATAGGAAAGTAAACCGCTATGGTGCACATTTGGAATGTGGATGGATGGGAAATGAACTTCACTGCCACAATAGGGCGATGAGAGTAAAATTGCTTTATCATGCAAAAGAGTCTGTTTGAGAAACACCAGGAGGAATAACACCTCATTCTGCTTTCAGCTGACAAAAAAAGCCCTTATTATTTAGTGAAATTAACTATATTATTCTTTTTTTTTTGCTTTTATTTGCTTGGAACATTCTTTGAAAGCTAATATAATGGCAGTTTAAGAGAGTGAAGTGAATAGTAAATAAGGTTGAATCTCAGTTACTGTGTGGTCTTGGGATTACAAAAATGGGACTCTATATTTTTATAATTCAAAATTAAGGTGACAAATAAATATTACATATTTAAAATTGAAATACATTTTTCAAATGGCTAAGTTACCATGTGGCTTTTCTTAAGAAATTTTAGAAGGCACTATCCTCTATGATTATGTACCTGCCCACCTATTGTACATCACCATTTTAGTTAGAATAATGGTAATTTAATATTAACAGTCCTTGAAATGAACCTCATACTTCCACATTTCTCTACCTCTGCTTTTCTTTACTTTCAGCTAAGAATTGCCTCTTTTCCCACATCCCATTTTTTTTTTTGGAAAAGCACCATGGGCAATGTCAAGACAGGTTTGCTTGATTTATTTTAACTTTTTTTTTGTTTTGAAGACTAGAATGTCATAAGTAGAGTTTTAGACTTGTGCAAAGAAGCCGATGAAAATTGGACTAGAAGGTGAAATAATAGAAAAAGGATGACAGGACTATAGAAAGAGGCAATGTAATTGAGAACTATTTAGGTGGTATAATTAAAATGTATATCATAGGACCTGAAAGTGAATTGAAGAAAGACAAAAGACAAAAGAATGATGGAATGCTCTAAATTTTTCAGAATGGTAGCTATTATATTATCCTATATAATAAGAGAGAAACATGTAAATTAACCATCCCTTCACTACACTCAAGCCATGCCCAATGGTCATGCCCACCAGCCACACCCACCAGCCAATCTGAGTGACTGTGTAAATTATCCGACAAAGATGGCGGTTAATTTGCATATGCAGGTGTCAAGCGCCCCAGGAGGCGGCTGCAGCCACCGGCTCCCGGGGACTTTCGCCAGCCTCAGGAGGCAAGGCTGTAGCCACGCCCGCGGGCTCCCGGGGCTTTGCTGGCAGAGAGCGGGAGGTTTGGAGGACTTGGCAGAGCAGGAGACAGCTGGACATAGAGCAGAGCAAGAGAGAGAGGGCGGCTTGGAGGGCACAGCTCCCTCTGTCACCCCACCCTCCTCATCACAGCTGTGGAAACTGACAGCAGGGAGGAGGAAGTCCCACCCCCACAGAATCAGCCAGAATAAGCCATTGGTCAGACAGCTCTCAGCGGCCTGATAGACAGGACTCTCATTCACCTGCATATCAGACCGCAACAGTAGACAGGTGGGACTATGTCTAAAGAACAACTGTTGATACAGTGTAGCTCTGCAGCCGAAAGATGCCGGCGTTATCGACAGAAAGTGTCTGCAGAGCAGTGTGCGTCTGATCTAGAAAGAAAACGTCGCCTGCAACAGGATGTATCTGAACACCAGCTACTGGAAAAACACCGCTCTGATGCCGAAAAACACCGGCGTTATCGACAGAAAACCTCTGAAGACCAGCGTGCCTTTGAAGATGAAAGAAGGCGGTGGCAACGACAGAATATGTCAAGAGAACAGTCATCAACAAGAACTACCAATACCAGTAGGAACTGCCTTCTCAGTGAAAATGGAGTACATGACAATGCAATCCTCAAACATAGTTGTGGTGGAATGACTGTTCGATGTGAATTTTGCCTATCACTAAATTTCTCGGATGAAATACCATCCCATGGGAAATTTACTCGATGTTGTAACAAAGGGAAAGTCTGTCCAAATGATATACATTTTCCAGATTACCTGGCATATTTAAAAAGATTAATGACAAATGAAGACTCTGACAGTAAAACTTTCATGGAAAATATTCGTTCCATAAATAGTTCTTTTGCTTTTGCTTCCATGGGTGCAAATATTGCATCACCATCAGGATATGGGCCATACTGTTTTAGAATACATGGACAAGTTTATCACTGTACTGGAACTTTACATCCTTCGGATGGTGTTTCTTGGAAGTTTGCTCCACTCTATATCTTGGATACAGCCGAAGCTACAAGTAAAAGATTAGCAATGCCAGAAAACCAGGGCTGCTCAGAAAGACTCATGATAAACATCAACAACCTCATGCATGAAATAAATGAATTAACAAAATCGTACAAGATGCTACATGAGGTAGAAAAGGAAGCCCAATCTGAAGCAGCACCAAAAGGTATTGCTCCCACAGAGGTAACAATGGAGATTAAATACGATCATAACAGTGACCCCGGTAGATATAATTCTCCCCGTGTAACCGAGATTGCTGTCATATTCAGAAACGAAGATGGAGAACCTACTTTTGAAAGGAACTTGCTCATTCATTGTAAACCAGATCCCAAAAATCCAAATGCCACTAAAATGAAACAAATCAATATCCTGTTTCCTACATTAGATACAATGACATATCCTATTCTTTTTCCACATGGTGAAAAGGCTGGGGAACAGATATTGCATTAAGACTCAGGGATGACAGTGTAATCGACAATAATACTAGACAAAATGTAAGGACACAAGTCACACAAATGCAGTATTATGGATTTCATCTCTCTATGTGGGACATATTCAATCCTATTTTAAATGCAGGAAAATTAACTCAATAGTTTATCGTGGATTCGTATTCAAAAATGGAGGCCAATCAGATAAATGTAATCAAAGCAAACCAATCTAAGTTGAGAGTTGAAAAATATAGTGGTTTGATGGATAATCTTAAATCTAGATCTGAAAAGGACAATGTGCCAATTGGTAAGATGATAATACCTCCATCATCTTCTGAGGGTAGTCCCAGAAATATGCAGCAGTGACATCAGGATGCTATGGCAATTGTAACGAGGTATGGCAAGCCCGATTTATTCATAACCATGACGTGCAATCCCAAATGAGCAGGTATTGCAAACAATTTACAATGCTGGTGAAAAGTTGAAAACAGATCTGACTTGGTAGCCAGAGTTTTTAATATGAAGCTGAATGCTCTTTTAAATGATATCTCTAAATTCCATTTATTTGGCAAAGTAATAGCTAAAATTCATGTCATTGAATTTCAGAAACGCAGACTGCCTCATGCTCACATATTATTGATATTAGATAGTGAGTCCAAATTATGTTTCTCTAATTAATTCCCTTTCAATGTGCATGAATTTCGTGCACTGGGATACAAGTATGTGTGTGTGTGTGTGTGTATTACAACATATGAAATATATATATTTAATATATAACATATAGTAATATATAAATGTATGTTATATATGTAAAATATATTTAATATATCATATACTTTTCATATCTCACCACAAGCCACCCCACTCACCACCCTGGCTGTCCTATATCTGCTAAAAATCTCTTCTTGCTGGTCATAAACACAAACATATGACTCATTCAACTCTAGTTTGTATTTCAGAAATTTGAAAATTGTAGGACAGCACACAGAGTGAAAGCCTTTAGAGTTAAGTTAGTTACTTCACAACATTCTGAAAGGGAAGCAAACATTGAACTCTTATTGCTGAGATTTCCAGGTCTTCCCTTTCCCTTGCTCTTTTCAAGGATTGTTTCTTTAGCTCTTTTTCTTTCTTTCTTTATTGATTAAGGTATTACATATGTGTCCTTACCCCACCATTGCTCCCCAACCCCTGCCCCTCACTCACACCCTTACACCCCTGTTGTCTGTGTCCATTGGTTATGCTTATATGCATGCATACAAGTCCTTTGGTTGATCTCTCCCCCTTTCCCCCACCCTCCCCTACCTTCCCTCTGAGGTTTGACCATCTGATCAATGATGCTTCTCTGTCTCTGGATCTGTTTTTGTTCTAGCTCTTTCTTTGATTTTAGGATCAAACCAAGCACTTTCCCAAAAGTCCTTATCACTCAAATTTCACCCTTATTTAACTCAGTTGTTAAAGTAATTAATTAAAGTAATACAGAATACAGTACTTCAGAGTGGGTTGCAGACAATTGTTCCTGAGTGAAAGGTGTGGTTTTGGAATCCTTCATCAGACCTAGAAGGGGCATCTCTATATATAAAGAGTCAGGGTCTGTAAGACCGAAGGCTCAACCTAACACTGGAAGTCAGTGCTGGGCTATCGTGGTGACCCAGCACTTACTGATGAGGGGGCTGTGGATTAGGCCCGAGAGAGGCCTGCAGAGAGAGAGGCAGGGTCTGATATGCAGCCTCAGTGGCAGCTATTGATCAGCCGTTTCCTTTCTCTTTGTTTCTGGGCTTCACCAGCAGCCACACCTCTGTTTCTGTCCAGGCCTCTGAGGGGCTGCTGATCAGCCTCACCTCTTTGATCAGACACAGAGATAGGCCCAGAGATGCTGACTGGCATAGAAACTTACCAATCAGAACCTAATCTGGGTGAAGTGTGAGGAGCCAATGGCTGCCTAGGAGGTGGAGCTTTTGACACTGACTGGCATAGAAACCAACCAATCAGAACCTAATCTGGGTGAACTATGAAGGCAGAACCTAAGGTGGGGGCTGAGGAGGCGTTTTAAGGGCAACAGCTGTTTGGTGTAAGGTGTAAGAAAACAGTTCAATTTTTTAATGACTGCTTTGGCAGTATAGTGCATATGGCTGGCTAATAGTCCAGATATAGGGATTATGTGTTTTTGTCTGCCAAGAGCATCTCCTACTGCTGAAAAAGGCCCCCCCCCGCCCCATTTAAGCAATCCTATCCTATATAATCTATCTATACTAATAAAAGGGTAATATGCTAATTAGACCAGGTCAATTGGCCATCTTGCAGATGTCTGACTTCCTTCCAGACAAAGCCATGGTGGTGGGGGCGAAGGCAGAGGCAGTTAGGAGCCATCAGGCTGGCAGGGGAGGACAGTTGGGGGCGAGATCAGGCCGGCAGGGGGTTAGGGGCAATCAGGCCAGCAGGGGAGGGCAGTTGGGGTGAGATCAGGCCAGCAGAGGAGGGCAGTTGGGAGCAAGATCAGGCCGGTGGGGGAGGGGCAGTTAGGGGCAATGAGGTAGGCAGTGGCAGTTAGGGGTGATCAGGCCAGCAGGGGAGGCCAGTTAGGGGTGAGATCAGGCTGGCAGGGGAGTGCTGTTGGGGGCAAAATCAGGCCGGCAGGGGAGGGAAGTTGGGGGAAATCAGGGCAGCAGGGGAGGGAAGTTGGGGGCGAGATCAGGCTGGCAGGGGAGGGCCGTTGGGGGAGAGATCAGGCCAGCAGGGGAGGGCAGTTGGGGGCAACCAGGCCGGCAGGGGAGGGCAGTTAGGGGCGAGATCAGGCCGGCAGGGGTGGAAATTGGGGGTGAGATCAGGACAGCAAGAGAGGGCAGTTAGGGGTGATCAGGCAGGCAGAGGTAGTTGGGGGCAAGATCATGCCGGCAGGGGAGAACAGTTGGGATGAGATCAGGCCAGCAGGGAAGGGCAGTTAGGGACGATGAGGCAGGCAGGCAGAGGCAGCTAGGGGTGATCAGGCAGGCAGGCAGAGAGGTTAAGGGCAATCAGGCAGGCCGGCAAAGGCAGTTAGGGGCGATTAAGTGAGCGGTTAGAAGCCAGCAGTTCCAGATTGCGATCCCTGTGGGATCAGGCCTAAACTGGCGATCAGACATCCCCCAAGGGGTTCACAATTGGAGAGGGTGCAGGCTGGGCTGAGGGAACCCTCTCCTCTCTGCCACCCCTCCCCCGCCCACCCCATGCACGAATTTCATGCACTGGGCCACTAGTAAGGAAATAATAAAACAAAAACATTCACTGAATGGTAATGTAATAGCCATGATGGGCAGTAGTAAAATATCTAGTCTTGATTTCTAATATGATAAGACTGTATTCCTACTGATAGAAGTTCTCTGGAAAAAGTAGCTGCTTCCATAGACCAGTTTTTGTTGGATATAAGCAATGGTAGAACCATGGAGAGAACCAGTTGCTTCAGATACATTGGAATATTTACCATAAAAAATAACAAACCTGCCCTGACTGGTGTGGCTCAGTGGATAGAGCGTCGGCCTGTGGACTGAAGGGTCCCAGGTTCGATTCCTGGTCAAGGGCACATGCCTGAGTTGTGGGCTTGATCCCCAGTAGGGGGCATGCAGGAGTCAGCTGGTCCATGATTCTCTCTCATCATTGTTGTTTCTCTCTCTCTCTCCCTCTCCCTTCCTCTCTAAATTATCAATTAAAAAAAAAAAATAACAAACCCAAGCTTTGTATTTTTTGTATCAAATAATGAAATGAAACTTAAGTTGGACTCTAGGCAAGGCCAAAAAATACTGGCTCCTTTGACAATAGGAATAGCAGGGATAAATCCAAATTCAGAGATTGATTCTGAGTTTGACTGAAATATTACAGAGGTTGGATTCTTACACAACTCAACTGATTTGTTCTTATGTACAGTTTTGTTGTTGATTAGAATGCACTGTGAGTATACTACTTAGGGATAGTTTGGAATATCCAGATAATTTAGAAAGGCCCTTAACCTCCACTAACCTCCATTCTCCAGCTGAATATGTTTCTATTTTATATTCTTCGCTAACAGATGATGTGATTCTATGCTGGAAGGAGATAATTATTCTCTGAAATTCTAGATCCAGGGCCACATCTCTCATTTTTTTTTTTTTTTTTTTTTTTTGCTTGGTTAATAAAATCCAACTGAAACATAGTCATAAAAAATAGCATACATAACTTGGGAAAACAGTTACATACATAAGTCATTACAAGAATCTGGTACAGAATGTCATAAAAAATCTTATGGGAGTTTGCTCAGTGAGGATGAATATAATTTTCAAACATGTTGGGGTTTTCTCTTTTACATATGCACTCCATAGATAATTATCTATTATTTGCTTGGTAAAATATGTGGCTGAAGCAAACTTGGAGTGAATATTGACCCACATTATGTTCCATATATTAAAATTTAAATCTCCTGGTGCACAATAGAGAATACAGGGTAATGTCTGTGGGAAATAAGGATGTTGAATTAATTATATCTTATACATACCCCACCTGGTCTGCATCTACTAGTATACCCATATAATTTGACTTCTCTTTTGTTACATAAATTGAAAAGTTTCTGATCCCATCTAAGGCCATATCCTCCATGTAATATGGTTACTCTTTCACTTACACAAAATTGTTACTCTTGCAATTATCCTTTCTCATCCCATATTCTAGTTCTCCTGTCTACTAGAACATTTTTGTTAGCTATAAGCATTTTTAATCTGAAAAGGTAAAATAAAAATAGATCTTACCATGTACCTTCTCCATATTTAATCCTAATTTTAACCCTAATGCTTAGCTTTCGATTATAGCATCATTCCTGATATCTTAGCATATTTCTGTGTTCTGTTTTTATTGATAGCTCTTACTTCAATTTTTATTACTTAGTCATGTGAGATGTGCAAAATTATTCTGGCTTTGTGGCTCTTGGTATTGGCCTTTTGGAGTATATTTACTGAGGAATCAGCAAATTTGCTTGGAGAAGAGGAAGGTGTAAAATGTCAGCTCAGTTCTTTATGGTGCTTCTATCTCTGGAATCTTGACACCTCAAGTTCTGTGAAATCCATTAGTTTTTTTATGGCTTTTATTTTTTAATCAGCTTTTCTTATTGTTCTTGCTTGAAATATTTGTTTAGTACAAGTAATTTCCATGATGGTAAGAAGAAGTACTAGAGTAATCATTTATATACTAGTATATATATTTAAATCAGTCCTCTGCTCAAAACATTCACATCACACTCAAATTAAAGCCAACGCCATTGCTCAGGCATAGAGTCCCTATATAATCTCAACTGTGCAGATCTTGTATTCCAGCGCTCATCTCCTACTTCACTCTTCATTGTGCTTCAACCATTTTTATTTTTTTCTTACTCCTTGGTATTCCAAGATTAGAACATACTGTTTGCACTTCCTAGAACATTCTACCTATATATTTGCATGACTCTTTCCTTCTCTACATTTAATTTGTAACTGTAAGGCCCATTTATACAAAACCTGCTCTATCAATCCATATCCTCTGGATATGTCTTAATTGCCTTTATCTTCCCATCACAATAGATATTTTATTTGTGTTTACTCATTGTCCGTCTCTATCCAGTATGTTATATGCTCCATAAAAACAAAGACCTTGTCTGATTTGGTCACTGCTCAATATCCAACATTTGAAAATGTTCCTGGTAGTATATACAAAGTATTTAATAAATATTTATGTATTTTGTCAGCCACACTTTCATCTTATTTTGCATTTATTCACCCATAAAAATTTACCTTTTCCCTAAGCATAAAAGAACATGATGAGGAAATTATGGAATTCTTGTCTAGAAAAGGGGAAAAAAGAAGCAAATACAAAGCACATAAGAACAAAACAGAAATCCAAAAACTAATAACCAACCAAACAAACTTTACTCCAGAATACGACAGAAATTCTGGTATAGAGACTTAAATTAAATTGTGAATTCCTGAACAAATACTATAAAGACTTGTGATAGATACTATCAATCACAGAAGGTGATAGTTTGAGCTCTGGAGGGAAGGAAAAAGATGTTTAAATGTGGAACAAGGTTTGAGGCATAAAATAAAACTTTACAGAAAGTAAATATCATTGTAAAGTAGCCAGCAGAAGTATTGAATAAATAACAATAAAACAATAAAATAATATTATATAGAACTGTTAAACTACATAAAAATGGGGACATCATTTGGCAGTATTTTGAATCTATATTAATTAAATGTGTTACCCCCTTGGCCTTCAGTTTCCCATCTATGAAATAAGAGTAGAAATGGTCTTATAGACTATTCCAGTTATTAAATATTTCATCTAAATACAAAATCGCATAACATTCATTCCTCTTTTAATGGTGCTTCAGTGGAATATTCAGAAAAACAAACTCACTGGAAGGGCATGGGAAGCTTGATTTAGGTGACCTCCCTGAAAAGGCACCCCCTCCACTCTGACCAGACCAATATTGATGATTACTCTAGGTCATCAAGTGCAGCTCCCCACAAAGTGATCTGAAAGTAAGAACAAGGCAGTGTTTACTGTTGGATTTATGAACATGAGAGTAAGCCTGTCAGAAATAGATAATCGAAGTATATTTTATATTATTATTAATAAAAACATTTCATTATAAAACAAGATCCAGAGATTACTCAAGAGTGATTCCTATTAATCTAAAATAAACAAGTATATAACCGGCTTTTGAAAACTAATGTTAGTAAATGAGAATCCTGGAAAACTGCATGCCCAATGACAATTATATAGCACTCTGTATTGACTCATGTTCAAGTAAATTCCACGGGAACTTGGTTATAACAAATCATTTAAAAAATAAATTTAGAGATCAATTAATTTCATTTTGAATTGAATTTAGAAATCAAAATACAATATCAAATAATCAGTTAACATATCAACAATATATTGAACCAAGATGCCTGGGAAATCATAGGAAAAATGTAAAAAGGCAAGAAAAATATCTGTTTCCAAAGTCCAAGAGAATGAACGATATAGTCATTTTATTTTTTATTTTTTGTAATTTACACCTCCAATATTAAATTGAGAAGCAGCATTACAGACACCTGCTTCAGTATAGTCATTGTTTCCATGGTGCCACTTTCCATCACCTATTTTTAATAGTTTACACAACAAGATCAAGGGTGTCCCAGCTGTTACTGCCACTGTTGCTAAGCAACCTTTAAATCGAAGTTCAAGAAGACAAAGAATCATGCTTGAAAAATTTCTCAAGTGTCTGTTTTATGTATCCCCACCCCTGTTTTCTTCATTTTGCACCATTTTTCAATGTTTATATTCAGATGCTTGCTTTTTTCCCCCTTTAATTTAATATTCTATATATGAATCCATCATTCCAAGTGCTACTGAAATCAAATATTTTGTTGATTTTCAAAATGTAATATATATGTTTAACTACAGGTTAGCTTTAGCAAAATAAACATATTTAAAGGATTTATTTGCTTTATTAATCAGAATGGGAGGTGGTTTTAGGACTTCCTAATCTGCTGCTAGTTTGTAGCATTGCTGTGCCTGAGAGTCTTGTGAAACGACACACACATATCAATAGCTAGAGATTTGCCGCCTGCAGAGAATGACAATACCCTCCTGTGCACTCTGAAATCTAAATATCATCACCTGCAAAAGACAGCAAGGTCACGATTCCATAAGTAACAGAGGGAAAACAGAAGTGAAGTTAGGAAACTTTGTGCTTGGAATTTCTGACGGATGCAAATTGCAGTTAATTAAAAAGGCAGAAAATATTTTTCAAACATTTCTATAAACAATTCATTTTTTTTTCAGCAAAAGTAATTATTCAAAAACCAATGGCACATCTGTCTAGTTAATAGATTAGTAAACATAAATCAGCAGTGTGGAAAGTAAATAAGAAAAAAAATATCTTAGTTTTGCATTTAGTATTTATAATAAGACTAGAGGCCCAGTCCATGAAATTCGTGCACAGGTAGGGTCCCTAGGCCTGACCAGCAATCAGGGCCAATCAGGTTCCCTGCCTCCCCGCCTACCCGCCTCCTCCTTCCTCACTTCCTCAGCACCCCACCGTCACTGCTGGTCCCCCACCATGTTCTGTGCCACCCCCTGGTGGTCAGCGCACGTCATAGCGAGCAATTGAACTCCTGGTCTTCCAGCCGAACTCTCGAGGGGACACTTTGCATATTAGCCTTTTTATATATATAGATAGTGATTATAGGGGTTCTCAAGTCATAACCAAATAATCCTGAATAATTCACATGGCATATGATATGATTCAAAACTAGAGATTTGACTTACCAACACATGTCTGTGCAACTACGTATATCTCCCAAGTTAGTCAATCCAGGTGGAGTTTAACCCATTGCTGAGAATGAAGGTTCTGGTCAATTCAGTACTGGCCCAATGCAATGGTCTGTAATGACCCAAATATTCATATACTCAGTGTTCTTTGACCCTTTTCTAACAAAACACAAAACTATGGTATTTTCTTTCTGAAAATTTTCATGTTGTTTTTGTTATTTAGTTATTATTTCCTGTCTCTCTTCTAAATTCTGCTAAATCCCTACGTATATGTTTGTTGTGATGGTGGTGGTGGTTGGTTTACAACTTGTCATACCTCTTTGAATTTAAGTTATTTAAATTTTTGTCCTCTGGTTTCCTTAGTACTTCTTATTTCTATTGTTGTGTTGTCTATCATATATATTTTTTTTATTTTCTCCTTTAAATATATGTAACTTACAAATATCATTTCACTATTATTGATCATATCTCGTACTCAAAGCTATGTAAATCATGGCAATGGATGTGAGCTGAATGTATCTGAAAGTAACCAAAGGTCCCTCACAGCCAAATAACTTCCCCTGTCAGTGAATCCTATAAGTGATAGGGTGTCTAGAGTCCAAACTCCCTGTGGAATAAGTAAATTGTAGTGTTGGAAATTAGCTTGAACATTCAAGATTAAAAGTAGAATCTGAAGTTTAGTCTGTGTATTAGCATGGCTATTAACTGGACTTGCTAAAATACTGTTATAATAAGATTTAGTAAACATGTTTGTCAATTTCTATCTTGCTACTCTACATAACCCATCTATTCTCTACCTCCTTTTTGTATTTGCTCCAAAAACTACCTCCACTTCTACACTTCTACACTTCATTCATCTGGCTCCCTCCATACTTTCCTCTTAGCTTGAAAATATGCTGTCTTAGTTTTCTAGGGCTGCATAACAAAATGATACAGACTAGGTGGCTCACACAACAGAAATGTATTTTCTCTCAGTCCTGGAGTCTAGAAGTCCACAATCAAGGTGTCAGCAGCATTGGTTTCTTCTGAGAGCCTTTTCCCTTGGCTTATCCATGGCCCTCGTCTCCTGTGTCTTTAAATGGTCATCCCTCTGTTCATTTCTTATGTTGTAAACTCCTCTACTTATAAGGATACCAGTTATATAGGTTCAGAGCCCACCATAAAAACCTCTTGTAGCCGTATTTACCCCTTTGAAGACCCTATCTCCAAATGACATTACTAGTGGTTTGGGACTTCAAATAATGACTTTTGGGGGAGACACAATTCAGCCTATAAATCATACCGATATGCCATTCTAATAAAAACTCTCCATGAACTTTGTCCTTCAATTCTCCTCCACAAAAGTGATTCCACTACTTATTTTTCCCTGAAAAAACTTGGTAAAAGAGTACTCTGCATTCATTCTTTCTGCATCTGTACCTTCTATGTACACTTAACTTACCTTTTACATTCAAAACCTTGGAAGATTTGATTGTTATTGAATAACTGGAGGCCCAGTGCACGAATTCGTGCACCTTGAAAGGAACTGTGGGCCATAAGGGTGCAGTAGGCACAGGGGCAAGTCTTGGCCCATCCTCCACCTCCTGGCCCAGCCCCTTCCACTGTGGCCCCTGGTCCCCTGTTTGCTGGCAGCCCCACTCCAGCCACCACTGCTCCCATGCACTGACTGCGCTGGCGCCGCTTGCATCTGCTGACAGTGCAGTGCAAGTGGGGCCAGAAGTGTCAGCAGGTGTGAGTAGCAGGTGCTGCCCCAATCGCCCCTCAGGGGCAGGGGAAAGTGAAGAAGCCCTCAGGGGCGATCAGGGCCAGCAGCCACCGCTCGCACCTGCTGACGGTGATGAGTGATGAGGCTGGTGCCAGCCACCAGCAGTGGGTGTGAGTGGCGGCTCTGGCGCCAGCAACAGGTGTGAGTGGGGCTGGCGCTGGCAGCAGGTGAGAGCGCCGGGCGGGATTATGGTGCATGGGAACAAAGAATTTTCAGTAACCACCAGAGGCTCACCCCAATGACAGTGACCAGCACACTGCCTTGGTCTGGTGCCCCTGCTCATCTACTCCACCATCCCACTGTGGCCAATGCCCACTATGTTCCATGTTCTGCCACCTGCTGCTGACACCCGCCATGTTCTGCGTGAGCCCCCTAATGGTCAGCGCATGTCATAGTGACCGGTTGTTCGGTTGTTCTGCCATTTGGTCTATTTATATTAGGGTTTTATATATATATAGATATTTAAATGATAATAAGTTTCATGGGAATTTCTGCTTTTAGTTTTGTAAATTCATGTAGTAAATTTTTTTCTTCAAAAAATTCATAGAAACAAATATAAGACATAAGTAAATAATATTAAGAAAATGTCATTGTTCAAATAGAAGAGTATCCATTGACCCTGAATTAAAACACACACACACACACACACACACACACACAAAACACAACAACATAAAACAGCGAATGATACTGAACTCTCTGGTTTTCTGAACTCTGCATTTAGAATTTGGCTGAAATTTTGGATTCTGGAGAGAAATGGCAAAAATATTTCTTTGTGAGATGGGTATTTGGAGCTAGGCTCAGTGTTTAAAATCAAGGTATACAATAGGTCTATTCTCACAAGAAAGGAGGCAGAAACAATTGCCTATGACTATGGTTTACATTATCTACATTGAATATCCACTAAAAAAATAAAATAGAAATAATAGTTTCAGCAAAATTGCTATATGAAATATTAACATGCAAAATTCAATACTTTTCATGCAGTGCAATTTTAAAAAATAGAAATTGAAGTATAACATATTAAAATCATATACTTTTCAATATAAATCACAAGGAATATGGAAATTAATACATTATAATACAATACAAATATATTTCAAATCCTGCATAGAGACAAATGTCAAAGATTACTGAACACCAATTAAAAACTCAAACAAATGAAGAGAAAATATTTTATTTTTATATAAAATACGACTAAGTATCATAAAGATACCAATTCTCCTCCTCCTTCTAAAATAGCTATAAATTAAATGTAATTCCATGAACCTCTCTATAGGATTTTTCCTGGGACTGGACAAGTTGACATTACTAAATCATATAAAAGAGTAAATAATCATTATCTGCCAAGATAGTTGCAAAAGGAACAGTGTGTTTAATGGCCCTACTTTGGCCAGTATCAGGGGAATCTTGGTTGGCTCTTTTATCATAAGAAACACACTATCAGAAAAGTGATTTGATCAGATACATTTATCAAATTAATTGATTTAAAAAATATTAACTGAATTCATAATTATATTTTAAATTATTCATTGAAATTGTCAAGAGAGGTAAATAACTATTGAGAATCAAGACTGGCTTGGCAGAATTTAAAGTAGTTATCTATTCTACTGCTGCCTATTCTTATCACATTTTAAAGGAAATTTTCAAAAATATTTTTTTCCAGGACTAATTTTAAACCTCACATTATTTTGAAGAGAAAATTAATACAGTAACAACAATACAATCCCTCCTGAATTGTTTTGGAAAATGTTGGGTATTATCCTGCCCTAATTGTGCAGGTGTTTCAGAAGAAATACTTTTTTCTGTGTTACTATTTTCAAAGATAGCAATCCTGTTTGCTTGTGTAATTTTAAAGGGCATTTGCAACTCTTGCTTCTGTACTTCTCACGTAGGCAGAATCTCTATTTAAGTCCCCTGAGGAAATCAGGTTTGAGTCCTTGCTGATTAACCCTCTATGACTCTATCACCTACTTGATGTTTTAAAATATACTAATCGGTGTTTATATTAAACTAATTATCTAATCTATATGAGCTAAATGTCTTTCTCTTCTAAAAGACTAATCTCCATGGGACTGTGTTCCAGTATGCAGAACATCTACTGATAGTAACAAGTAAAGGAAAACAATTTTGTTCTTCAGCATAACACATGTTTTAAAAATATCAGTGGTGCCTATGATTATCCACACACCTAAGTTGCATTTTTTCTTAGGTTTTAAATACTATAAACTTGCCTAATTGAATGCTCAAACAAACATTGTGATTTTACTGGAACTATTTTAGTTGTTCTTGAAAGAGAAGTGACTTTGTTTATGGTTGATGTAATCTACTTCCTTGGGTGAAATATTGGTTAATAAATGGATTTGGGATCCAAATTGATTTGCTTAAAATCCTGGATCCATCAGTGATTAGCGACCTGATATGGACAAATTTTTATTATTTCATTTCTTCATTGGCAACAGCTATGAAAACAATAGTAACTGCTTCACATGGTTTATGAGGGTTAAATGAGTTAGCATACATGAGCCTCCTGGAAGGAGTGTTGGACACAGCCCACACGCTCTGAATGTCAGCTGTGATGATTTGGTTGACTGAGTTGATGATCTTGCTCAAGCTCCAGGTGTTCCTTTCAGAAGCACTTGAGATTTTTAGGATAAACATCTGAAGTCTACTAAAACAAAATTAAGATTTCACTGTAGTCCAAACTCCAAATATTTATTTTATTGAAAGGCAAGGCTAATCTAGGTATAAAATATATGAATAAAAAAATTTTATATCTAGCTTTTAAGTTGCCTAAAAGCCTATTGTTTATATCAGCTCTACATCACTTGGGAATTTCTAAACATGTCAGCAGAAAATTCATACACACATCTGAATGTATGTATATAAATGTGTATGCTTGCAATGCATCTGATATTTGCAGCAGGATAACAGTTGGTAAATATATATGCAAAATATTTTCTGTATTTTTTGTGCTGAACTGCTTGACTGCACTGTGTTTCTGTTATTTGAACCGGCCCTTATAATAGAGTTCCTAGAATCCTATTTCAATCAATAGGACTGAGGACTTCCCTGTCCAATTGGAGCTGTGCAACACTGGCCAATCAGAGCAGCTATATTCTGATTAATCAGGACAGTGCCTTTTGGACCAAACTGGGAGGATTTAGAGTTCTCATTTGTGTGAGGATAGACCAATCAGGTACCAGGGGTGGGGATTCATCCATATAAGCCAGCTTTCCTCTGGCTGGGGTAGCACACTATGCTTTCCACCTAAGACTAAAGACTGCATCACCCTGCCTGAGCTAAAACACCCAAGATGTCTCACCAGAGCAGAGTGGAGCAGACCAGCAAAGTGCAAAACAGATCTGCCTGGAGAACGGCAGAGCATCAAGCAACAGAGCAGAGCTGTCTAGACAGAGAGAGGCCTGCAGCCGAGCTGTGTCACAATTGAGCTGTTTTGCATTGCATAAAGTTTCCTTCTTCCCACACCCCACATTGGGGATTCCTGTTGGTGTTGAACTGGTGCTAATGGACATCAGTTGACAAGTTGACCCATGAACAACAAGGGTTTGCACTGCACAAGTCCACTTACATGGGAATTTTTTTCAATAAATACCTGCATCGTTTTTTGATCGGTGGTTGGGTGTCTGTGGAGGTGGAGGGCCAACTGTATGCATTGATCTATACTATTTTATATAGAGGACTTGAAGATCTTTGGATTTGGGTATCTGTGGGGGATTCTGAAACTAATCCCCCCATAGATATTGAAGAACAACTTAAGTTTTGGGGGAGTCAAAAGTTCTATGAGGATTTTCCATTGCATGTAGGTTGGTGCCCTAACACCTGCATTGTTCAAGGGTCAACTGTGTATATTTGTAAAAGGGATACTACAGTAAATATGTCATGTTTATGTCTTATCTATAATAAAAGCATAGTATGCTAATTAGACCAAACAGCCCAATGACCTTCCGGGCTACGAGGGCCAAGGAAAGCCATCACGGCTGCGAGGGCCAAGCCCCTTGCACTCATTTTGTGCATCAGGCCTCTAGTCTTAAAATAAAATTTTACCTAAATATGCTGTGGTGTGACAGTTTGTGTTTTCCCAGAATTTTTATGTTGAAATATAATGCCCAAAGTGATAGTATTGAGCTGGGGCTTTTGGAAGGTGATTGGGTCATGAGGGCAAAACCCTCATGAATGGAATTAGCTCCCTTGCCTCCTGATCATGTTAGGTTACAGCTAGAAGACAGCCCTGTATGAACTGGGAAGCAGTTACCAGTCACACCGTGTGACCGTGTGGGCACTCTGATTTTGGACTTCCCAATTTCCAGTTGTGAGAAATAAATTTCTGTTGTTATAAGTCACCAGTCTGTGGTATTTTGTTAAAGCACCCCAAAGAGACTAAGAAAAGAATAACATGAGATTTAGAGAAAAATTATAAAGAATAGTCAAACAGTTTCTATATCCCCTTTACTCAGTTTCCCTGATGTTTAGTTTCTGTATAGCAGTCATTTCGACAGCTAATAAATTAACATTGGTAATAACTGTTATTAAACTAAAAACTGTATTCAAGTTTTTCCTTTTTTTCTCTCTAAATGTCCTGTTTCTGTTCCATGATCCAATCCAGGATATCACATCGAATTTAGTCATCATTTCTCCACAGACTCCTCTGATCTGTGACAATTTCTCAGGTTTTTTGTTTGTTTGTTTTAATTTTTCATAACTTTGACAGTTTGGAAGAATATTGGCCAGGTATTCTGTAGAATATCTCAGTTATAGATGATTTTTATATAACTGATTGTATCAGTTTTTCTTGTCCCTTTTTATTATCTTTCTTGTATCTTAATAATAAACTATAATTAAAACATATTACTTTAGCCCTACCCGGTTTGGCTCAGTGGATAGAGTGTCAGCCTGCCGACTCAAGGGTCCCAGGTTCGGTTCCGGTCAAGGGCATGTACCTTGGTTGTGGGCACAAACCCAGTGGGGGGTGTGCAGGAGGCAGCTGATCGATGTTTCTCTCTCATAGATGTTTCTGACTCTCTATCCCTCTCCCTTCCTCTCTGTAAAAAATCAATAAAATATATTTTTTAAAAAAAACATATTACTTTAGTAGTCATAATGTTGGCCAGATATCTCTTACCACATATCATAATCTCTTTGTTCTCTGACTGTTCCTGTTACATCAAGCTGTACACAGTGATGTGATAGCCTCATGGAACCTCAACTTGATCTTGCTTTCTTAGGGCTTTTATACTTCTGTGCATGGGGAGCCAGCCAATCTGCACAACATGTGCATAACCTCACCCACACTTAGCCAATAAGAGGCACAATGGATAGAAAACTCCCATCTTCCATGTTTCAGGCAGAAACTTAAGTATATTCTGTGTAATTGCTCCATTCTATTCCTTTTTTATTCCGCTCTACCCCACTCTACTCCACTCCATTCCACTCCACTCCACTCCACTCCACTCCACTCCACTCCACTCCATTCTACTCCATTCCACTCCACTCCACTCCAATCCACTCCATTCCACTCCACTCCATTCCTCTCCACTCCATCCACTCCACTCACCACTCCACTCCACTCCACTCTCATTCCTCCATTCCATTCCACTCCATTCCATTCCACTCCACTCCATTCCTCTCCACTCCATTCCATTCCACTCCATTCCACTCCATTCCATTCCACTCCACTCCATTCCTCTCCACTCCATTCCACCTCACTCCACTCCACTCCACTCCACTCCACTCCACTCCATTCCTTCCCATTCCACTCCACTCCATTCCATTTCTTTCCATTTTATTAAATTCCATTCCATTTTGTTCTGTTCTAGTGTATTCTTTGCAGTATCTTTAGACAGATCAAGTCCCAGTGGATCAAAGTGGTAACCAGTTAAAAAAAGTACTCTTTCTTCTATGTGTCACTTTCCAGTTCTCTGATTTAAACTCCCTTGTTACAGGCCTTTTATAGGGGTAGGGAGAGATATAGTAAAACAGAATATTTATTAAATTGTATGGGAGTTCATCAAACGTTATGTGTGATATCCTTGGCTAGCACTCATGTTATTTAGTCCAACATTTACCGCATCTTTTTTGTAGGCACAGGAGGATAGATTGGAATAAGGAAAAATAATTATCTGATGCCTTTTAGTTTATTCCCTTAAGGACCTACTTGGGGAAACTGGAATGATTAGAAATTTGACCATTGAAATTAATTAAGCACAATGAAGTCTCTTGAGCCCATAAAATTAGATGAAGTAAAATCAGAAGGAAAAAAAAAATCTCAGTAGACATATTTATCTAAATTTTCAGGCTTTAAAATTAATCCACAAAGGACAGGAAAATTGCAGAATAGGAAGATAAAAATTGGTATTCATTCTTGATTGTGTTTTGTATTTGCACCATGAGACTCTTGAAGGAAATAGAGTCATAACAAATTATTCTGTCAAACATAACCCTCCTTTTCTTTTGCAATTGGAGGAACACAGAAATGGCACAAATAGGGGTATATATTGAAACTTGGGTAAGTGAAATAAACATTTGTGAAGTATTTCCTAAGTAACAGAAAGTATCAAATGAAGGGTAGGATTTTCTCCATTATCATGGCCTACAGTGCCCAATGAGCATTCATTTATGGAAAACATCTTTCATACTCTGTACAACACACTGTGCTAGACTTTGGGTAGAAAGGGATGAGCAAAATACACAGGGTCACTCTCATGAGCTTACAATTGGTTGGGAAAGTGTATACTAAACAGTTTAGGACTCAACCAACCTACAAAATATGATAGATGGATTAAGTAAAATATTGAGTACTATAAAACAGAAAATCTGCAAAGATTTATATTTAAATTAGGTAGTCAGGGAAGACTTCTCTTAGAAATTAAGATAAAACTGACACCTGAAGAATGGTTGATTTTCCAATGAAAGGAAAGACAAGGACTCCTGAAATGAAGGAAATTTTGAAAAGGAAAGATAAGTTGTAAAACATTTTTTTTTGAATGAAAGGTTACTAGAAATGCTGTATGATTGCTGGAAACTGTTGAACATGTTAAATTACTGAGATCTTAGGTGTTCGATTGATAAAAAATTTTGATACCTTCAATGAAATGAGATGATGAATATTCAGTGATTAAAAAGTAGCAAATACTAGAAGTAGAACTGTGCCTCTTAAATTTAATGACTTTAATGAGTGAGTTTACACAAAAGATATTAGAATTGTTTTGCATAAGGAAAAAGCAAACTTTATAATAATATTTATAGTGTTGATTACTTTATCTTCTGAGGAATCTCCATTACAACTCAGTAGCTTAATGAATATTTGTATATAAATGTGATCAATATTCAGCAAAAATTCATGTAATATGTAGGAATAAAAAGTAATTTTCTTAAGTATATGGCTTTCAGAAAGTGAAGTACTTAGTATTTATATTAGTATTAAGAATATTTATGTATTCCTCCATTAAGACACATTTTTAATTCATATATTTGAGAAAGAGATGTTTGATTTTCACTGACACTGGAGTCATCCATTTGATTACTTTTATGAATTTCATAATTATTATTATAAATCATTTTTATTTATAACTTGGCTTGTTAATTTTGTTACCTTCTTTAGAAAATATGGTCTAAAACAGTGCTTTTCCTTATTTTGTTCATTGCATTTGTCAAGTACCTTTAATAGGCCTTTGTAAATATTTGTTGAATAAATAAATGAAAACATTGCTTTTTAAAATTTAGCATTGATTTAACAATATATTTTCTCAAGACAGAAGCCAATATAAGTGCCAGTGCTAATTTCAAAACAAACTTAATTTCAGAATTTTGTGTGAAAAGACTGTATGTTTGATTCAGAAAGGTGGCACAATTCTTGTTACACAGTTAAAAAACTAACATTTGAATGACAAAATGACCCACGTAAGGTCATTCAGCTTTAAGTAGTAAGTTGGGAGTAGATGGCAGAGTATTCTGTGATAGAGGAGGGTTATTTGTATTATATGATTCATCTTCATTCTGTGAATTGAATTTATGTGGATACCTATTGAAACTGTTATAGGAAAGCTACTGATTGTTTTCATCAAGTAGATTCTAGGCTAGCTGTACATTTTTTCTCTTTTATTCTGCCTTTCTTGATTCATGAGGTTGCTGCATGTTTGTGTTATAATTATTATAATTATTCTTCAATCCTAAACTATTTTTACTGTTCCCTTGATGACTGTTGCTTAATCAACATGATGAGACTTGCCAAATAAACTCGTCTTGACATTACAGTTGGGTTCTCAGTGGGGGGCGGTGTATTATAGTAGTTAAAATTACAAGGTCTGGCACCAAACTGCAAGGATCCCATTCCCAGCTCTATTATTTACCAGTTTTGCAACCTTCAGCAAGTTATTTAATCTCCCTGAGTCTTCACAGGTAAAAGAAAGAGAATAAAAGTACATAGCTCATATAGTTGTTGTAAGGACTACATAAAATAACTCATACCAAGAACTAAAAGAATTTCAGGTATATTATGAGCACTATATATAATATTAGGAATTAATTTAATTCTTCATAAAATTGTAACCATTTTTCTTCTATCTGCATGCAATTTGGATTTCTCAAATATATTCATTGGTAATTTATTAGTGACATCAATTTTTTTGTGGTTGCTGAGCTCTCTGATCTAAAGAAAAGTGATATTGGAAATGTGAAATGTGATATTCAGGTGACTGAATAAATACAGTGAAGGGATTAGCTAAAGAACATATGTGCGACCCCATGGACATGGACAATAGTGTGGTGAAGGCCATGCAATGGGGAGGTGGAATGGGTGGAGGTGGGCAAAGCGGCGGGGGGGGGGGGCGGGGGGGGGGGAGGAGGAAAAGGGAAACACTGCAATAATGTCAATATTAAAATTTTTAAATTAAAAATGTGAAAAAAAGAAATGTGATATTTACTTAATAGATCCACTATAACCAGCTCTTTTTATAATGTTTTTCTACTAAGTTAAAGAAGCAACCTCATAATATCTAGTTGATTTTGTGAGTGTGTGTGGGTGGGTGGTAGAGGGTGGGGCAGAAGTAGGTTTACAGCTGTATGTGAAACAGAGTTTATTCTATTATTATTCACTGATTATTGTATTATTTTCCATACAAACAATTGTAAACCTACTTTTGCCCAAGCCTGTATATAGTGTATGTGAACTGATGGTTTTAAGAACTAAATTCGTAAAAAGGTTAAATAGACTGTACTCAAAGCTCTCAAATATAGCTCTCTTTTACAGCACTTAATAACACTTGTATATTTCATATTTAGTTGGAGAATTTTTGTTAAATTTTGGACACTCCTAGTACTATACTCTCCATGAGAGCACTGTGTCTTACTGAATTTTTTTCTAATTATTACATACATGATAGCCAACACATAGCCAACATATATCAGATATTCATTATATAAGTGCTGAGTAAATGAAAAAAAATTAATGAATAAATTTACATATTTGGTAGCATCCTGTAATTGTACTATCTTTTCTATCCCATCTTAAGAGACTAACTTGTAATATGCAATGTCCCGATTACTTCCTTTCCCCTTCCCTACCTCATGCCTTTTCTACTATTCTGACTTCTTTGCGTTCAAATTCAATTAAAAGTAAAAGGATCAAGATTTCAACTCTTTCTTTTCCTCCTACTTCCCCTCCTCCTCCTCCTCCAACTATTTAGTTGAGCAGAAAGTATAATGCGCAATGCTACATTAGCATTATTCTTTTAGAAATTGGGTTGTGTACAATATTAAAATATAGCATTACAGGTCTATGCTTCTTGTAAACAAAGTTACAAAATTCTAGTAGATCAGTGGATGAAAAAATCCGTGGTACTTTTACACCATGATACAAATACTATGCAGTTGTAAAAAAGAAGGATTTCTTACCCTTTGAGACAGCATAAAGAGACCTGGAGAGAATTATGCTAAGCGAAATAAGCCAGTTAGACAAAGCTAAGTATTATATGATCTCACTCATACCTGGAATCTAGTAAACAGAATAAGCTGATAAACAAAACAGATCCAGAGACATAGAAGCATGAAATAGACTGACAAATCTCAGAGGGAAGGCAGAGATGGGGATGGGTGGGGAGAGATCAACCAGGGAACTTATATGCATATATGCATAGACCATGGGCATAGATAAGAGTGTGGTTAAGGCCCGGGAGGGGCAGGTGTGGGGTGGAGGAGGTCAATGGGAATAAAGGGAGACATATATAATACTTTCAATAATACAGATAAATTTAAAAATGTATACAGACAAAATTGAATCAATATGCACATTTATAAGGTCAACATACATAAATAAGTCTTACTCATCTTAAAATCTTATTCCATCAGAAAGAAAAACAAGAAAAAAATAGAAAATAAATTTAAGCATTAAAAATCACTTACATAGCATCAAATTGCATTATATTTCTATAAATAAATATGGCAGAAGCCGTAAAAGAGACTGCTCTGAAAACTATATAGACATTAAAGAGAATTTTAAAGAACAAAAGTTGATGAATATGCCACATTCACTGTTTGTAAGACACAATACTGCATAGGTATAATTTCTCCCAAAGGAATATATATATATTCAACACCATCCAAACAAAACCCCAACACTGTGTGACCAGAGAATCCAAAATTCATAAGGAAATACAAGGTCATGATTACATATAGCAATTATGAAGAAAAGTAAAACTGAAAGATATACTTTTAGGTATCAGCTTGTATTATAAAGCTACACTGATTAGGAAAGTATAGACAAAATGAATTATAAAATAGAGTAGAATCCAGAAATAGATTTAAGCATATACAACCCTATGTTATAGAATAAGAATAATAATGCAGTGTATCCTTCTTACATTTTATATGAAAATTGATTCCAGATAGATTGCAGATCAAAATGTAAACTAAAAACAATAACACTTTTATTTTTTAAATATATTTTTATTGGTTTCAAAAACGAAGGGAGAGGGAGGGAAAGAAACATCAATGATGAGAGAGAATCATTGATTGGCTGCTTCCTGTAAGCCCCACACTGGGGATTGAGCCCGAAACCTGGACATATGTCCTGACCAGGAATTGAACTGTGACTTCCTGGTTCCTAGGTTGATGCTCAACCAATGAACAAAACAAGAAAAAAATACAGACAGTTATTTTGGCGACCTCAGGTAGGTGAATGCTTGTTAAATGGGACATTCAAGAGTGGACTAAGATGAAATGTAATTGATAAAATAGACCACATTATACTTGCAAACTTCTGTTCTTCAAAAGAGAGTTTAAAGAGCAACCCATGCAGTGAGAGATGGTATTCATGATACACACATCTAATAAAGAACTCTTAATTAAAATATGTAAGATCTCTTCAAAATTAACAAAAAAAGTAACACAATCCATCATTAGTCATCAAAGAAATGCAAATTAAGTGTTATGCCACACTGATACATAGCCAACAGAATGACTAAAACGAAATAGACAATGTCAAATTTGCTAAGAAACTAAAACTTTCAGAGGCTGCAGGTGAAAAAGGATTTTTACAATTCATGAAACCCTTAAAAACATTTACTAAAGCTGAAAATATGCATATCCGTGACACACTCCCAGGTATATATCCAAACAAATGTGGTCACATATGCCTTAGAAGATGTGTATTAAAATGTTTGTTATAGCACTATTCATAATCATCCAGAATGCCTATCAGCAGTAAGTTAGATAAATAAATGTTCACTCAAAGGAATATTCAGTAGTGTACAGAAATAAGAATGAATATTTTATAAGTACACAGAACATCATGAGTGAATCTCACAAATAAAATACTGAGCAAAGACATAAAGGACGGTATTCTATATGACTCTATTTACATAAAGTATTTAAACTAGGAAGACAAATTTATATCTTTAAAAAGTCAGGATAGCATTTAACTTTGTTGAATGGGAGACGGAAAACAAGTCTTCTGGGAATTTGCTAAGCTTCTGTTTCTTGATGTGGTGGAACTGAACTAGGTGATCTGAGCTACACATACACCATATGCAAACTTTCAATTTAATGGCTTAGCAAACTAAGTTATCTCTGTCCCATTACAGTGTGATTTCATTACGGGTTTTGCTCAAATATTAAATATGTACTATGTAATTTCCATTAATATTTTATTGAGGACATCTATGTGTACATAACCTCTAGTGCTGTAATGTATAGATGGTGGGTACAGCCTTTGGGGTGGTAGAAATCACCCTGTAAGGGAGAATAAGGTAAAAAAAGAAGAAACTCAAAAGCTGGTTCCTTGGAAACAGCAAGGATGAAAGAATTGAGTTTAGAACTTTAGCTAATAATTTTTAGAGATGGCAACATAAAACTAAAATGAACCATCCTCTAGTAATAAGAAGCTTGAATAAGTATATTCTAAAAAGCGTGCCAAATGAAAAGGCACTTCTTGATTCTACAACTATTATCTGTAATGTCAATTCAACCTTCTCCATTTGTCATGCCGTAATTCAGAGCTAATCAGATTTCCTATCTCCCATCTCACTACTTCAGCATATCTCCCCAGAGGAAAGTTTAAAACACATGCATGATCAATTCATTTGTAGTTCTTACAGCTGTTCAAATATTCTACTACTGCTAATGATTCAAACTTCAAATCCTGTAGTCATTCCTAGAATTGTCCTTTTATTTGGCCTTTACTTAACCACATTGCTGCTTGTCTATCTTCCTCTCACATTCAAGTTCCATGATTTTGGCATGAGAATTCCTAGCATTTATAGGAATCATGTACTCATTACATTTACACCTTCTAACCTGAGGCCTGCTTTGTCTGGAGTGATCTCTTGTCCATCTGGGAATAACTATTTGTGACAAGTGTCAACTCAAGAGTCATCTCCTGGACATTGCTTTACTGAACCTTATGTTGTAGTACACAATGCAGGTAATATTGCAACACATGACTATTTATTGCACTACTTTTAATATTCCAAACTATTAGCTAGCTGAGTGCAATGGGCCATTTCATGTATTTTGTGTCCTGAATTTTCAGCTCCACATCTGGCACATGGGAAGTAAAATGGGTCTCATATTAATTAGGATAAATTTGGCTGTCAGGAAGGTAGAATTAAAAAACTGTAGTGTAAACAGGATAGGCATATCTTTCTTTCTTACATAAAAAGTCTGAGGTTAGGTAATGAGGGTTTTATCATGGCTGTGTGTGTGTGTGTGTGTGTGTGTGTGTGTGTGTGTGTGTGTGTCTTCTGTTGCCTCCTCTCTACTTTTCCTAAATAACCCCTTCTTCCATATCCTTGTCTCCTCCTTCTTACAATTTAACTCCCTCCCTTTTGATTCCTCTAGTCCCTCCTACTATCTTCCCCCTTTCTAATTTCTCTTTACCACACCCCTCCAGTCTGCAGAGGCACACTGTCCTATAAATCTTCCTTGAGATGGCAGGCATAAGGATGCAGACCAATAAGAAGATGCATCTGAGCATATTGAATTTAAGAAGATAAGTATTCAAGTTAAACAGAATACTCATAAACAAATTTTATAGTTGCATATTTTTTACTATTTATGATTTATATATGCAGATATATACTATATAGAGTGAATTACTAATTTGTGTTTTTTGTTTGGTTGGTTGGTTGGTTTTTGTTAATCCTTACCCGAGGATATTTTTCCATTGATTTTAGGGAGAATGGAAGAGAGAGGGAAAAACAGAGAGAAACATTGTTGTGAGAGAAACATATCGATTGATTGCCTCCTACAGGAGCCCTGACCAGGGCTGGGGCCCCGGAGGAGCCTGCAGCCAAGGTACATGCCCTTGACCAGAACTGAACCTGGGACCCTTTGGTCTTCAGGCCGATGCTCTATTCACTGAGCCAAACTGGCTAGAGCTGAATTACTACTTCGAATACAATTCTCTAATTTTTGTTCTATAAGAACTGTGTACAGACATGTAAGCATAAAAATTTCTATGTTGATTCACTTGATCCATATTTTTTTACCATACAGTAATTTAATGAAATTATAAAATAGCTTATATTTAATGTTTAGTTCTATGCACATACAATACTTGATCAGGTGATCTATTTTTGATTCGCCAAAACTAGTTATATTTCTTAGCTAAAAACATGGCTAAGATGGAATATTATTTGTGTTTATAATATTAATATTTCTGATGGCAATTTGCAGCTATCGAATTTGACAGACTTGGGAAGATTTGCCCTTGGTCAGAAAGATTCAGCCAAAGCATCTGTTGCCATGGTATTTCACTATAGGCTATCCCCATATAATAGAACTGTCTGTTCTGTTATTCTCCTGGAAGCAAACTTACCTTTTAAGAAATGAAAAACATTTCAAAAGATGTTGTCTTTGTAAGAAAATGAAAAACAGGCATAAGCCATTGAAATTATTTTTAAAATATTGTAATGTTGTATAAAAAGACCCCTATGACAGTGTGTCACACACAGACACACAAACACTCACACTCACACTCTTGGGAAATAAAAAATGACTTCTGTTTGGATGATTTTATTTCACTTTAAATAGTACTCTATGTTTGCCTTAGCTGGTTTGGCTCAGTGGATAAAGCCTTTCCCTGTGAACTGAAGCGTCCTGGTTTCGATTCTGGCCAAGGACACGTGCCTCCATTGCAGCCTTGATCCCTGGCCCTGGTTGGGGTGTGTGCGGGAGGCAACCAATTGATGTATCTCTCTCACATTGATGTTTCTCTTTCTCTGTCTCTCCCTCGCCCTTCCACTCTCCCCAAAAGTATCCTTGGGTGAGGACTAACTAATAGTACTCTATGTTCTTTTTAGAAATTGAAGTTGCCTTTTTAAATTATAAACTAGGTATATACATGACATCTTGGTGGCATTAAACATCCGATTAGATATTACAGGCTAGTAATGCAATAAAAATTTTCAGTAAATTTGATATCAAAATATTACATAATTACATATCACAAGCTTACAATTTTCAAAAATCAAATACACCCATAGAATACACCAGTGAATCATGTAAAGAAATAAAACAATACCTATACTTCTCAGTCCAATACCTATACTTCTCAGTCACTAATTCTCTACAATGGAACCAGCATCTTACCTTCTATTAACACTGATTCGTTTTGCTGGTTTTTGAATTTACATTAGTAGGGTTATAAAATATGTATTCTGTGCCCAGCTTATTGTTCTCAATCTTATGTGTGTGGAATAAAGTGGTGGTTTATGTACTGCATTAATTTGTTTACTTCCAAAGCAATATGATATTGTATAGATCATGGTTTCTCCACCTTGGCACCATTGATATTTCTGACCAGGTAACTCTTTGTTATGGGCTGTCCTGTGCATTGAGTGATGTTTAACAACATCACTGGCCTCTCCCTTCTGTATGCTTGTAACACTGTCCCCCTCTCCCAGGGTTATAACAATTGAAAATATCTCCCAACAGCCCTGGCAGGGTGGTTCAGTTATTTGGAGTTTTGTCCCTTACACCAAAAGATTGTGGGTTTGATTCCTGGTCAGGGCATATACCTAGGTTGTGGGTTCGATCCCCGGTTGGGGCATGGGAGGAAGCAACCAATCGATGTTTCTCTCTCCCTTCCTCTCTCTCTAAAATAAATAATAATTTAAAAAACAATATATTTTCCCCAACATCAAATGCCCCAGGGGCCACATTGCCATCAGTTGAGAACCTTTAGGTAGACATAACAAAGTATTTACCAATTATTGTTTGATAGATTTGTAGGCATTTTCAGTTGAGTTTTTTCATAAAAAAATATGCAGTGAAATTCTTGCATCTTTTGTTGTCCATAGATACATAACTTTGTTGAGTATGTCACTGAATTGAAATTGCTGGGTCATAAGAGACAGATATGTTCCAAGCAGGTCTTTTACTAGTAGAGTGATCACACCAGCTTACCGTGCAGAACAAATTCAATATTACTAAGTGGCTCAAGGATAAAAGGGTATCATAGAAATTTAATCCATCTTAATGAGTTTCTCTTTTTGTAGGTTCCTCTGCCCTAAGTCCTGACTGCCTCAGCTCTCCAATATTATTAAACATCTTTAAAAATTACCAAGATTTCTAATTGTTCTTAGAGGGAATGTTGTTTTTCTACCAACTATTGATAAGTACTTTTACAACAAGGAAAGTATGTGAATGAGATAATAATTAAGGAAGTTAATAAAAATCCTACCACATTTTTTATATGTTGGCAACCATTTTAATGTCAGAGAAATGAGCGATTGTAACAGTCCTCTATTTAATACTTCAAAATAGATATTTTGGATTTGGATCTTTATAATCCAAATTTGTCTTTCTAATGTTGTGGGGTTTTTTTTTCTTTGTTTCTTTTTAGTATTTGTCTGGGGTTTTTTGGTTTGGTGGGGTTTTTTTGTGTGTGTGTGTTTTTGTTTTTACTGGCTCATTTAATGTTTTTAAATTTGGAATTTCTTGCAAACTATCTTCTCTAATGTAAAAATGTGACATGCCAAAGCAAAAAATTGTACTGTCACAATTCTAAAGAGCATATTTCTCTTTATTGGTTTTTACTAAAGAACTATTTCTTGTCTTTCTGATATCTGATGTTTTTTGGTTGGCTATGTCAATTGTCTGCCATGGATTTGTTTGAATCAAAGTATAAAAATAAATAGCAAAAAAAGAGGAGAAGCATGAATCACCAATTCTCCAAATTAGTAACTGAGCTATGGAGCTGTGTGAAATAGGCCATTGTATGACTAATAACAGTTATGCCTTAAAAAAATGAATTGTTCAGTATAATTTTGAAATGGTATACATTTCCCTTTTTCCTTATCTTTTACTTTCAGCATAATTCTCTTGTCAAGAAAATCACCTTTTGCCCTGACTGGTTTGGCTCAGTGGATAGAGCATTGGCCTGTGGACTGAAGGGTCCCAGGTTCGATCCAGTCAAGGACATGTACCTTGGTTGCGGGCACATCCCCAGTGGGGGGTGTGCAGGAGGCAGCTGACCAATGTTTCTCTCTCATCGATGTTTCTAACTTTCTATCCCTCTCCCTTCCCCTCTGTAAAAAATCAATAAAATATATTTTAAAAAAAGAAAATCACCTTTAATGGGCCCAAAGTGTCCATATCCAATTGTATATGTATACCTTTGAGAGTTCTCATAATTGTTATTATTATATTGCATTTAAAATGAAATATGTTAGCATGTTATACTTTTAACCAATGTAACTTGTACCTGTTAACCAACATGAATCTCATAATAATATGTAATGTGGGCAGGCATAAATTCAATATTCCTTCCACTGTGTGGATAAGTGTGTCTTGGAGTTTTCAGTCAGATCAAACAGTTAATACATGAAAAGGTAGCACTTTAAAAAAAAGCCTTTGCGTTACTAGGAGGAAATGTCCCACAAGAAACTATAGTACATAATCAGCCTGGGGTCAGAATCCTTATGCATACCTTTTTCTGATAGGATCAAATAAATAATGTATATTTTAAAGCACTTTTCTAAATTGTGTTAGCACATCCAATGCCCTGTTTCACTTTGTATGTTGGGACATGGCATGTGCTAGGCCAAGCTATGCTTTCACTAGTGAGGTATGTTGGCTGTCTGCTCTCTTTACTAGATAGGAAGGAAAAGTGTTCATCCTATCTAATAAAGAGAGGATATGCTAATTGACCCTCACGCCATCGCAAAGATGGCGGCACCCACAGCCAATAAGGAGGGAATATGCTAATTGACTGCACTGCCCTCAAAGATGGTGGTGCCCACAGCCAATAAGGAGGGAATATACTAATTGACTGCCCTACCCTCAAAAATGACAGTGCCCACAGCCACAAGATGGTGGCACCCAGTCCCCTCAGACCTGTCAGCTCTGCGTGCCTGCCTCCGAAGTCATCCAGTCCCATCAGCTCCCCAGTTGCCCAGGGCCAGCCCAAGGCACAGGCAAGCTTTGGATGACAGCTGCCCAGCCGCCCAGGTCCTCCTAAGGCTCAGGTAACCAGGGCCGCCTGAGCTTTGTGTTACTGGCAGTGGCAGGAGCAGAGTTGTGATGGGGCATTGCCTTCCCCTGATCGCTGTGTTGCCTCCCACCCCTGAGGGCTCCGGACTGCAAGAGGGGATAGACTGGGCTGAGGGACCGCCCCCTCCAGTGCATGAATTTTCATGCTCCGGGCCTCTAGTCCATAATGAAACTAAAAGAAATGCTGAATTTATGAAAACAATGCTTTTTCTTATTATATATTTATTGCTGAAAATATTATGAATTAAACACAAATATAAAACCCATGTAATTGATAAATTCTGGTATAAATACAATTACCTCTCTTGTATACCCCATCTAACTTCCTACCCCATGCAACTCCCTCATTTATTTTAATCTGCTCCAACCCCTTCTCCCCAAAGGAAAGTATTACAAAAGTCTCTCTTCTGCCCATGGTAAGTTAGATTAAATGTTGGCCCAAATGATGATAGTCAGACTCCGTTAACAACAAAAGGAAAAGACCCAAACCACACGAAATTCTAAAAGGCATATTGTGATCACTTGTCCTGCAACATTAGTGTTGGGGTGGGCATCTCTCTCATCTGCATACTGTGCACCAATCAGTACAATATGTGCACCAAGCAAATAGTCACCAAAATAAACAGGGACACTCCTCATCTGTCCTTCTGGTAACAGAGAGTTAAGACTTTAAATTGCAGCATACTGAGTGAGTAGTCTAACTTTATTAGAGAAACTAAGAATAACAGGCTGTACTAAATTCTCATTTTCCATAAATCTCTGAATCATGGAGGCATGTAAAGTCCAGAACTACCTTAATATTTTGAAATCATAAGAGAAGTAAATGTCGTGATACTAAAATAACAGATGCATAAGTGAGTGAGAAAATAAAATCTAAATTTGATTCCAGAAAACTAAGAAAACGTGACCTTAAGAATAGCTAGTATCCTGCATTAAAAATGCAGAATAAAGATTCTATTCTTTTGTAATTGAAACAAGATAGCATATCAATTTTGCGTGTTACCTATAATCTTTCCTTGGAACATAAAGCACTGACATTTATGTGCACACATATTTTTTAAACAGTAAGTGGCCTAGAATTTTTTATAAGCTCTAAATTGAAGTGTTCTAACTTCTGTTTTATGTTATCTTTATTGCACGTACTAGAATCTATATCTCATAGAAGTAATAAATAAGTCTAAAACATTCATTTGTCTAATATATTTATCATATTATTGAAAGTAAATTTTGATAATTTACCTACCACTTCTTCCACAACGAGAAAGTGTAATTTGATATTATTTAAGCTTTAAATAACTGAGAGAAAACAGAAATCATGTCAAGGCAATGAATGAAATTACTTGACACTTGAATGGCCCATAAGTGATAGTGTAGATATGAGAATGATCTTTCATCAGTATATTATATGTAGGTGATCCAAATGAAGTAGAATTCTTAGTTTTCTAAAGAATACATTTCACAAGAAAAAAAATGCCATTCAAGTTAAATTATGTAACTTCATGAATTGATGTAATCAAATAAAGACAGATAACTGGTGGTAAATACAAAATCATGAGTATACTGAGATAAGCAATAAGACATTTTTGTTCTTTGGTACTCCCACCTCATTCAACTTTATTTTATCAGTCTAAAGAACATTGACACATGGAATATAAGGTAATTTCTCTTTTCTATTCTAGTTGAGAATCTGGTTAAATAATGACCTCTGTCCATGCCCTAGCTGGTTTGGCTCAGTGGCTAGAGCATCGGCCTGTGGACTGAAAGGTCCCTGGTTCAATTCCGGTCAAGGGCACATGCCTGCGTTGCAGGCTCGATCCCCAGTAGGGGGCATGGAGGAGGCAGCCAGTCAATGATTCTCTCTCATCATTGATGTTTCTGTCTCTCTCTTCCTCTTCCTTCCTCTCTGTAATCAACAAAAAAACATATTTAATAAGAAAATAATGACCTCAATCCAGATATACATATCACATAAGTAGGTGTATACAGCCGGGTGGTTGTATGGATATGTAGATGGGTAGGGATACTTGGGTAAACATGCAGAATTACTTGTTATATCTGAATCAACAAAAGAAAGATTATGGTTAAACATTAATACATCTTTTTGACCCTCCAGGTTTAGTTTTTGAAACATGGGTTTATAGAATATAAATTTCACTTTAAATTGGTTTTCATTCAATTAATAGATAACAAAGATGATGCAGGTCTGGTTAAGAGATTTGATATAACTTCTACAGTTCAAAATATAAGATTATGCTGATTAAGAAAAAAATTGTGTACCATTTATTTATAAAGATAAATATACCTATCTTTGTATATAGAGAAAAAAATAACATAATACGTCATTCTAAAAAGCATACAACTTTTATTTTATTTTTAAAATATATTTTTATTGATATCAGAGAGGGAGGGAGAGGGAGAGAAAGAAACATCAATGATGAGAGAGAATCATTGATTGGCTGCCTCCTGCATGCCTCCTACTGGGGATTGAGCCCACAATCCAGGCATGTGCCCTTGTCTGGGATCGAACCTGGGACCTTCAGTCCCCAGGTCAATGTTCTATTCACTGAGCCAAACTGGCTAGTGCAAGCATACAACTTTATATCCATTGTATGATTTAATATACCTATTTATTAAACTGGAAATATATTTTGAAAGAAGAAAATTAACTGTTTTAAATGATAACTTAGTATATATATTATGCAACTTTTAAACACGTTGATTATACAAATTATGTAAAAATATTGAAAATGTTAATGAAATTATGTTAACTGAAATAAAAATATATACATTATGTTTGCACACACCAAGCTAATTCTAGCCTCAAGCTTTTGCTTTTAATTTCATTACATTTGGAATCCTCCAACTGATACTGCATTCAGGCTAGATTATTCCCACTTCACTTTAAAACTCATTTCAGAAATCAATCACTATTCTTTTTTAAAATATATTTTTTTATTGATTTCAAAGAGGAAGATAGAGAGAGAAAGATAGAAACATCGATGATGAGAGAGAATCATCATGCTCCATACTGGGGATCAAGCCCATAACCTGGGCATGTGCCCTGACTGGGAATCCAACCGAGACCTCCTGGTTTATAAGCTGAAGCTCAACCACTGGACCACACCACATGGGATCAATCACTATTCTTAAAATATTTATCCATTTTGTGCTGCTATAATACTGGTAAAGAATTTTGTTATTATGCTTGTCCCATTGCATGGCAATTATCAATGCAAATTCTCTTTTGTCTATAGACTATTCCTTTCCTAAATGCTATAATTGCCTTTTTTCAGATCTGTAAAACCAGTACATAATACAATGCCTGAAATTGTCCTGAGCATCAGGGATATCAATCCATTAAGTAAAACTCATTATTGCCAGATTGCCCCCTCTGCAGTCAAGGGCTCTGGCAAGCAAGGCTACTGCTCCTTGTGAGTGAACACCTAGAAAAGAATCAAATACCTAGAAAAGAGACAAGTGATCACCCTCTTCCCCCACCCTCATCTCTCAGATCTTTCCTAGAATAATTTTTTGGAAAGCCTTATAGTTAGGTAAATCCACAGTGTTTCACAGTACTTTTTTTTTTGTCATGGCCCATATATATGACAAGAATAGAAACCAATCAATAGAAAAGATGCTTAAAGATAATTAAAAAGATTAATGAATTGATAAGCATATATCTAAACAAAATTTTTTAAAGATATGTTTATAAAGACATTCATAATAGCCAAAGTTTTATATATATATACATATATATGTATATATATATATACATATATATGTATATATATATATATATATATATATCTCCTATCTAATAATAGACAAACATGGTAATTAACTATACCTCTGACATGCTTCCCATTGGCTAATCAGGGTGATATGCAAATTAACTGCCAACCAAGATTGCGGCCAGCACCCAGGCAGCTGAAGCGAACAGGAGGCTTGCTTGCTCCAGTGATGGAGGAAGCCAAGGTTCCCCGCCTGCTGCTGCCGCGTCTGAGCTGCACTCTAAGAAACAATGTTGCAATTATAGAAGCTAAACAAACCCCAGAAATCTGCTTTCAGCCAGCCAGGCCTCAGAGCTGGAGCTGCAGCAGTGTTTCAATTATAGAAGCCAAACAAACCCAGATACCTGCTTTCAGCAGCTGAGGTCTCAGAACTGGAGCCGAGTTTCAGAGCTAAAGCCAGCTCTCATCTCCAGTGACAGCTATAGAAGGTAAATAAATCCCAGAATAAAAAAAAAAAAAAGAAAGAAAAAAAGGAGAGGTTGGGAGCTTCCGTCACCTGCCAGCCTGAAAATGGCCCTCAGCCCCTCACCCAGACTGGCCAGGCACCCCAGTGGGGACCCCACCCTGAAGGGGGTGTGACCAGCTGCAAACAGCCATCATCCCCTCATCCAGGCTGGCCAGGCATCCAAGCAGGACCCCCACCGTGATCTGGAACACCCTTCAGGGCAAACCAGCTGGCCCCTACCCATGCACCAGGCCTCTATCCTATATAGTAAAAGGGTAATATGCAAACTGACCCTAAAAGCAGAAGGACTGGGAATGACTGGTCACTATGGCACACACTGACCACCAGGGGGCAGACGCTCAATGCAGGAGCTTCCCTCTGGTGGTCAGGGCGCTCTCACATGAGAGGAGCTCTGCTCAGCCACAAGCCAGGCTGATGGCTGCCAGTACAGCGGTGGTGGTGGGAGCCTCTCCTGCCTCCTCAGCAGCGCTAAGGATGTCTGACTACAGCTTAGGCCTGCTCCCCGCTGGCAAGTGGACATCCCCCGAGGGCTGCCTGGCTGCCAGAGGGATGTCTGATTGCCATCTTAGGCCCAATCCCCGAGAGCGGGCCTAGGCCAGCAGGTGGTCATCCCCTGAGGGGTCCCAGACTGCGAGAGGGCACAGGCCCGGCTGAGGGACCCCCCCCCACGAGTGCACAAATTTTTGTGCACAGGGCCTCTAATATATATATATATATATATATATATATATATATATATATATAGTATATACTGTATATACACATACATATATATATGACCTAGCAATTCCACAACTATAACTAAGAGAAATAAAAGATGATGTCTACAAAAAGATGCATCCAAGAATCTCTATAGATGCCTTATTCATAATAACAAAAAAATACAAAGTCATATGTTTATCAATATGAGAATAGATAAATACATTATAATGTAAAATGAATACTTATCTGCTAAAAGATGGATGTTGTATTTGATGTGTGTATTGATATGGAAGGACCTCAAAAATATTATTATAGAAAATAGAATCAGACACAACACAGTTTGTTTACACATTATCATCAAGAACAGGAAAAACTAATTTATGGTAGCAAATATCAAAATTACAGACTCTCCTCTGGTGGTAATGTACAAGAGAAGGACAAAGGGCAATAGGAAATATTCTGTGGCTAAGGAAAAGTTATTGATTTGAATTATGCTTTTTTGGGTATATATACTTGTGAAAACTTAGCACACTACAATCTGTACATATTATTATATGTAAATTATACCTCAATTAAAATTTGTATACTAATCACACATTTTCTTTTTTCCTCTACAGAATATTTTTAAAATCCCTAACTTAATTATTTTTAAATTACTTAAAAAAAATAGGTACACTGATACTGAGCATTTGTTTCAATGAAAAAGATAAGTGGATTTTTCTTATTTCCCATCATTGTCCACCCTGTTCCTGTTAGAAGTCACTTTTGTTTTTTAAAGATAACGACTTCACTTTATACAAATTGATGTTACTATTTCAAAAATCTGGTTAGAACTATAACACATGGTTAGGTAATTTTTTGTCCCTGTGCTTTTGTTGTGAGCTTTTTATCCTTTTTATTAAGTATGATTTTTACCATTTAAGTGCCAAAGTGTCTGCAATATTGAAACAGAGTGAACTTATTTTTGTACCTTATACAATGGATTTGCTTTTGGAGAAACTAATATTTCACTAAATTAAACAGAACCAAGGTGACATGGAATTTTTTGTGAGTTAATTACATGAAGGCTCTAAAAAGAGTTAAAGGCTGCAAAAGAAAATATGAAAAGAACTAAAATATTCATAAACCTAGGGCCAACCCTGGCATGAGGCAAATTTTGGAAACTGAAAGTTTCACTTAATGTGGCTTTAATGATTGACTAGTGGTTATAAGGTTATGGAATAAATATACATTGTGGGTAGTGTATAAAAGACTTAGATTTAACCCTGTTGTTGTCATTTATTATGTGACTTCTCGACATTTCAGATATTTTGATTACACATTAAACCTAGTAGTATTATTCACATGTAGCAGAATCTATATAAATATTAATTCCTTTTTCCTTTACCAGAGTAAGGCACTCAGGAGTCAGTGGGGAGACAACTTGTGGAAGCTCAGGTTGTGGGTCTGATATTTAGGCAGGAGATGCTGCATATAAATTGGTTCCCTTAATTTAGCCCAGAGTTGAAATTGACAATAATATAATTAGATAGGCTGCTCAAGAGACAATTGTACCAAGTCTTTGGCCTAAGGTTTTCCCTCCATCTCAGGTTTCTGACTTTTAAAATAACACTGAGGCTTTATTTTTGTATAAATTTAGACTAGGTAGAATACAAACTATAAAATATTCAGTAGGTTATTTGAAGAGCTTGAAATACGTGCCAACGTTTCTGAAGCAAATTATGGCTTTCAAAATAAGCTTGGGTTTAAAAATAAAGAAATTTGCACCAGAACTTCCAAGCTAGTCTCTACAATCCACAAAGCTTTTCAATGCAGAATTATTTTTGGCCACATTTGCCAAAACCATTTTTTCTTCCTTCTGTCCATGCCAATCTCTTCCTTTTGGTTCTTAGATAGTTTTCCACATTAGAGAAATATGCTTATTTGCTTCATAAAAATGAATTACCAGAATATGGAAATCATAGGACATAGAAAAAAGTGAGCTTACTGAAGCCCACTGCAGTAATTTGAGTTGGCTCAGACATCAGTCATTTTTTTTTTATCCTTAAACAGTGAGAAGGCAAAGGAATGGGACGCAATCCAGTTTCCTTGGTGGGGCAAAATTGAAAGTGTTCTGGTTATAGGGATGCCAAGAATTGGGGGACTACGTAAACACATGTCTATAGCAATGCATTAGTGGGCATATTTTTCCCTAGCCCATAACAGGCTGAAGCATTTATAAAATTGAAAAGAAATTAATTACCAATAAAATTATCACAAGTTTCAATGTAATGACAATGTCAAATGCTCTAATAGGTTCCAAATACTTATACCCAATTGGTAGGATGATAATAAATAGCTCAGTGATTGGCATTAGTTTGCAGTCCATAATTTGAGTAGCATTGGTCTTAGTATTAATGATGAGTGGGTAAAACAACTCTTTAAAAAAAAAAATGCAAACAAAACCTAAACCTGATGTATAGTGTTTCCTGACTTTTATGATGAACTTCCTCCATGGCTGATTTCTAGCCTCTGATGTGATGTCACTGAATGCACAATTTTTAAAAAATATTATCGTTATTGTTGAAAGTATTACATATGTCCCTCATCCTGACTGCCCCCCCCCTAAACATTATGCTAAGCAAAATAAGCCAGTCAGAGAAAGATAAGTATCACAGAATCTATTCTTGATCCATCAAGGATTTCACGGATTTAATACTAATTCAAGTCATGGTCAGCAGGGCTTTTATAGCCCATCTGTTATGTCAGTGAGAAATGTGGTTGGCAGCTGAATTGTTGGGAGTAAGATCTCAACGCACCTACCCTTTTGCTAGAGAATGTGTTTGTTCTTAGGACATTCCCTCACTAAACAAGTTACTGTGTCCTATATGCCTAGGGAGAGAGAAAGAAGACCACCAACTTCACTAGGAAGGGGGTAGGATGAGGGAGTTCAGAAAACATTGTGATATCAGAAGCGGATTAAGGTTATTCATTAGAGAAGTTTGTCACAACCATAGAGTATTTTATATGCCAATGAATTATACTCTCAGCCTATGCAAAATCGTTTTTACTCCTGTCGCAAAACATGAGTTAAATATTGTTGTCCTCGTTTTGCAGAAGGAAATCAAAAAATAAGAGGATTTAAATAATTTGCTCATGATCTCAAAGCCAGAAAATGACAAAGCTAGGATTTGGAAAGTAGTTAGCTGACTCCAAAGCCCGACATCTTGACCTGTACATTTCTTAGTGCTTAGATTGTAGCCAACAAAGTGCGAAAGTTGAAAGGAAGAGCTTTGCTTTGTGTCTTTAGTTCTCAAAGTTCAGTGAAGATTCTTCAAGTGCCTCATGGAAATCAGGCAAAAATGGCCTATTGCAGTTCACCAATGTCCAAGTTAAGTCACTCATTGATGAACTGGTCCTTATTTAACCTTTCTATACTTTATTTTTCCATCAGCAAAATGGAAAAAGAAATAAACACTATAAAATTGTTTGAGTTTTAAATGGGATAGTAATTGTGTACAGCACATGATAAATGGTAATAAGTTAGTACATTTTATATTTGTAATTATGTAATCATTATGATTATCAACTTAGAAATTAGGCCATCTTGAATCTACAGATGAGGTCCAGTTGATTTGAGTACAAATCTAAAGGTAGGGAAATGAGTACTGATATATCTTTGCCTTTGATGTCATAAAACATCCAATGTTTGATGTATTCTTTCAGTGTTTTTTAACTCTTCTCTGCCTAGACTATCTAAATTATATTCAGATGAATACATATAATAGAATTTAAAAGAAAGTAGCTTCTTATACATTGTTGATCATAAACAATTTTTCTTATCCAAAGATTAAGACATGGAATTACCATAATTATTTAATTTTTTTTATTATATCAGTACGTATATGTGATATAACTAAGGCATTCATAGCTAATATTATAAAACAGCCCAGAAAATGTTAAAATTATATACGAAATGCCAAGGTATTGGAGACACAATAATTTAATTATTATAAAAATATGTAGTTTTATATTAATTTAAGCTGCTGAGTCTGTTATAAGTTTAAGGAGAAACTGAAAACATTACAAACATTTCAGTCTATCAAAGTTATTTTTTCTAGGAAAAATTGTGGTACATGAAGTTATCATAACAAGCTTCCCCTCTTTATCTCTTTTTTTTTTTCCAAACTTTCCTCTTTCAGGTACCAGGTACTCAGAGAAATTTTCTTTTGGAAAAGGATTCTCTAAGAGCTTTTAGTTTCATATAACTAGGAAATATTGGGTTATGTCTTTCTTGGTAAACAAATACAATAAACTTGGGGTAAAAAGCAAGCAAACAAGCTTGGTATAACCAAATACATTAATTTTTGATCCCTCTGTCAGTTCATGAGTAAAACTCAGCAAGACCTCTAGAATCATCACTTGTATTTTTGGTGGCTTACTTTAAAAACATCATCATCATAATAAAACAAACCAAAGACTCATCTTTAGATGTGTAGATCAGGATCAGAAAAAAAATTATGATAACTTCATGTACCACATCTTTTCCTAGAACTAATTCTTTTGATTTAGGTAAGAATTCTTTTTTATTAAAAATTTTTAATATTGACATTATTGCAGATATCCTCCATCCCCTACCCCCTTTTACCCTCCTCCCTGCGCCCCATCCCTTGGCCTTCACCAAACTATTGTTTGTGTCCATGGGGTATGCATATATGTTCTTTAGCTAATCCCTTCACCTTTTTTATCCAGTCACCCCTAACCCCTCATCTCTGGCACCTGCCGTCTGTTCCATATATCCATGTTTCTGGTTCCACTTTGTTTGTCAATTTACTTGAGAAAAAAATCTTAATAGACAGTTTTTAATACAGAAGTCTGAGCTCAGAAGGCTAGGCTAGAAGAATGGCTACACCACCCACAGAGGCAGTTTGCTTATGAAGACGGTTACAGTAAACACATGGAAACCTAGTAGGGTGAGAGTCAGTAGACAGATACTCTGATTTCTCTCTTTTCCACCTCTTGTTTCCGAATGTGTCTCCACTGGTTGAAGCCAGCTTAATGTCAGAGAACAAGGGGCCTTTGCAGGCAGTCCATCTACATCAGACTCCCAGGATTCAGATAAAAGATGAAGAGTAGATCAAGAAGGAGAAATTGAAACTGACGCACAAATTGAGGTTTAAAAGCTCCACCTGTTAAATTAATATGATTATCAAAGGACCAAGGAACCCAGTTGACATCTAAGATGCACATGGACTGTGAAGATATACATCAGTATTTTCAGCTCAACTCCATATCTAGAGAGTTAAGCACTATCATTTGTAATATAAAAGAGAAACTATTAGTAAGAGTTTCTAAAACTAAATGCTATAATATTGTTTTTTAAAAATAACTTCCTATCATAAAAGTTCCGTTCAACTCTAAGGATAAATAAAATATCATAAACATTTGTTCTGAGAAAAGAAAATTCACCTTTGGCATTTCCTTTTTGTTTCAAAATTCAGGGAAATGTAGTTCCATGTAAAGACGATTTTACCCACAACTGCTATTTTTCTAGAACTTGGAATGTTGTTAACCCTATCCATAAAAAAGTTATATTTATTTATAGGGTTGGTAATTTTTGTGTGGATTTTTTAAAGAGTATACAAATATTCATTCAATTTTGTTACTCACTGATAAGTGGCATTATCATAAGATTATTACATTTTTATTAGCTCCTAAATAGAGAATAAGAATGCATCTAACACAGTATATATAAAATACCAACATCTACTTTTTAACACTTGGCTTAAGTACAGTTAGTAGATGTAATAGAAATTTGTGTTCTGTGCTCTTTATTATGAGTTTGATGTTTTAAGTAGGTTTAACATAAATAAATGAAGCTAATATCAATATAATGCCTGCAGACTCTGTAATTCACTCCGAATGCATACTGCTTTAATGATTACTTCGCACAGGTGCAGAGTAATCAAATATAGAGATACACTCAATGGATTGCCAAGATGTGGCTGTTTCTAAAATTGCAGAATTTATTTGATAAAATAGTATCTCCTCTTGAGGATTTATTAGCATAAAGTAATATTCAGAAAGTTTTATGTCTAAATCATTATACCAATGATACATAATCCAAGTGAATTTTCAGAGGAAAAAAAATGTTTTCAAAGCCAATGGCTACCAAGGGAGTTTATAGAAGTTTAGATAGATATTAGCATTTTTATGTTTTATTTTATTAACTAGCAAAAACTTTTTAAATGCTAAAAATGTCCTTCTTTCTGGTTATTGTAGGAATACAAATTTATTCTTAACCTGGTTTTTAAAAAATAAAGCTAACCTGCTATCATTTACTCAGCATAAATGCTTATAAAGAGGAAAGCTTTATTTAAAAAGTATGACTTACACTCAAGGATACTAGATATGAAAATTTGAAAATGGCAATAATCATAATTTTTCTTCGGCTAACAGAAACTCCAAACTTACATAAATCTGTGGGGGAACACTGAGAAAGCAACTATTAGTAAGAAGGCAAAATAACTACTCCTATAAGTTTCTTCAATAATCGAATGATAAAATAGACCCTTTTGTAAGATCTAATAGTGATGACAGGTAAACAGAAGAATTTGTATAATGGTTTTGAGTTTTCAGAAAGCTCACAGAAACAAACAATTTGTGCTCTTTGCATGATACCTACAATTTTATTAAGAAAAATGCTTTCAGTTGTTTTAATGTCAGGCCTTAGAAAGTGGTTAATTTTCTTTTTCTTTTTTCTTTTTTTTTTTTTTGAGTGGCAAAACTTTCTTCAAGGAAAGGTAAATATTTGATGTAATAAAATGCTAGCACTTATAAAATTTAGGTTTTTAGAGAGAAAAAATATGAGATATAGATGTTATCTATTCCTTCTGTTCTCTAAAAAAAATGTTCTTTTAGAATAATCTGGAATTCTCCCTCTACTGAATCATGCTTTTTAAAATTTATGCAGTCTGGCTTCTATCCCACTTCTAATAAAATGGATCAGTGACTTCTTATTTACAAAATAAATCGCCTCAATAACAATAGTTTTTAATATAGGGTGAGGGGAGGAAGAATAGAAAATGTGGGAAAAATAAGTAGAAGATAACCTTAATGGAGTAACAGAAGAAGTACTATGTAACTAAACTGAAATGATATGAATAGAACTACTACTTTAAAACAGTGAGGATGAAGCTATAACTTATAATTGCCTAAAGAAAAATCCAGAGAGATTTTTTTCCTCTCTTTATTGATTAAGGTATTACATATGTGTCCTAATCCCCCCGTCCCCTCCCACACTCCATCACGTTCATGCCCTCACTCCCCTGGTGTCTGTGTCCAATGGTTAGGCTTATATGCATACATACAGTCTTTTGGTTGATCTCTCCCCCTCACCCGCCCCTCCCCTACCTTCCCTCTGAGATTTGACGGTCTGGTCAATGCTTCTGTGTCTCTGGATCTGTTTTTGTTCATCAGTTTATGTTGTTCATTATATTCCACAAATGAGTGAGATCATGTGATATTTATCTTTCTCTGACTGGCTTATTTCGCTTAGCCTAATGCTCTCCAGTTCCATCCATGCTGTTCCAAATGGTAAGAATTCCTTCTTTTTTACTGCAGCATAGTATTCCATTGTGTAGATGTACCACAGCTTTTTAATCCACTCATCTGCTGATGGGCACTTAGGCTGTTTTCAAGTCTTAGCTATGCTGAATTGTGCTGCTGCGAACAAACACCTTTCCGATTGGTGTTTCTAGTTTCTTGGGATATAAGTGGGATCACTGAGTCAAATGGGAATTCCATTTTTAGTTTTTTGAGGTAACTCCATACTGTTCTCCACAGTGGCTGTACCAGTCTGCATTCCCACCAGCAATGCATGAGGGTTCCTTTTTCTCCACATCCTCGCCAACACTTGTCATTTGTTGATTTGTTGATGATAGCCTTTTTGACAGGTGTGAGATGATACCACATTGTCATTTTGACTTGCATCTCTCAGATGATTAGTGACTTTGAGCATGTTTTCATATGTCCCTTGGTCTTCCTTATGTCCTCTTTTGAAAAGTATCTATTTAGGTCCTTGCCCATTTTTTGATTGGATTGTTTATCTTCCTTTTGTTAAGTTGTATGAGTTTCCTGTACATGTTGGAGATTAAACCCTTATCGGTGATAACATTGGCAAATATGTTCTCTCATGAAGTGGGCTTTCTTGTTGTTTTCTTGGTGGTTTCTTTTGCTATACAGAAGCTTTTTATTTTGATGTAGTCCCATTTGTTTATTTTCTCTTTAGATTCCATTGCCCTAGGAGCTGTATCGGTGAAGATATTGCTTCGGCATACGTCTGAGATTTTGCTGCCTCTGGATTCCTCTAGTATTTTTATGGTTTCCCGTCTTATGTTGAAGTCCTTTACCCATTTTGATTTTATTTTTGTGTATGATGTAAGTTGGTGGTCTAGTTTCATTTTTTTTTTTGCATGTTTCTGTCTAGTTTTCCCAACACCATTTATCTTGACTCCATTGTATGCTCTTGCCTCCTTTGTCGAATATTAATTGAGCATAGTGGTTTGGGTCAATTTCTGGGTTCTCTATTCTATTCCCTTGTTCTATATGTCTGTTCTTGTGCCAGTACCAGGCAGTTTTGAGAACAGTGGCTTTGTAATACAGCTTGATATCTGGTATTGAAATCCCTCCTACTTTGTTCTTCTTTCTCAGGATTGCTGCAGGTATTTGGGGTCTTTTTTTGTTTCAGATAAATTTTTGGAGCATTTGTTCTAGGTCTGTGAAATATGCTGTTGGTACATTAATGGGAAGTGCATTGAATCTATAGATTGCTTTGGGGAGTATGTACATTTTAATGATGTCAGTTCTACCAATCCATGAACACGGTATGTTCTTCCATCTGTTTATATCTTCCTCTATCTCTTTTTTCAGTGTCCTGTAGTTTTCTGAGTACAGGTCTTTTACCTTCTTAGTTAAGTTTATTCCTAGGTATCTTAGTTTTTTTGGTGTGATGGTAAATGGGATTGCTTTTTTAGTCTCTCTTTCTGTAAGTTCACTATTGGTATATAAAAATGCCATAGATTTCTTGGTGTCAATTTTGTATCTTGCTACATTGCCAAATTCATTTATTAAGTCTAATAATTTTTGATGGAGTCTTTAGGGTTTTCTATGTACAGTATCATGTCATCTGTGAATAATGACAGTTTTATGACTTCTTTTCCAGTTTGGATACCTTTTATTTCTTCTTCTTGTCTAATTGCTATGGCTAGCATTGTAGTGGTGAAAGTGGGCATCCCTGTCTTGTTCCTATTCTTAGGTGAAATGGTTTTAGTTTTTGCTCCCCCCGCCCCACCTCCCCGCCATTGAATATGATGTTGGCTGTAGGTTTGTCATATAAGGCTTTTATTACGTTGAGATATGATCCCTCTATTCCCATTGTGCTGATGGCTTTTATCAAGAAAGGGTGTTGGATTTTGTCAAATGCTTTTTATGCATCAATTGATATGACTATATGATTTTTCTCTCTCAATTTGTTTATGTGATCTAGAGAGATTTCTATGTGACCTTTAAAATAAAATAGATGCACATTTATGATAGCATAACAATTTTTCCAATTTTTAATCAGTCATTTAATGTCTAAACCTTCTTAATATAGAAAATAAGAGTAAGGCAAACTGCATCTCTATATAATTCAACCCCATGATGGTCCTTTTCCTTTTTGTAACTTATTGCCTTTTTTCTGTTTCTTTTGAAGCTCTAAATAAGGTACTGAACATCTGAAATGGATGAGCAAAGCAAGTTCAAGAAGTTATAGCAAAAGAGCCATTACAAATTTATTTACAATTGCTCCACGGGTGTTATCGGCACTATGAAACCTCCTCAGTAGGTGAGAAATATTTCTATTTTCTATGGCCTCTGTCAACAATAGGATTTAATTAATGCCAATTATGAAGGCTGTATTGGCTTGAGACACTTGCTTATAGTTTCACTAGAATATAGTTATTTTGGTAATTATTTTTATTCAGTCAAATTTAAAAGGGAATTATTTCCTCAGTTTTGTGTGTGGAACAGTAAAAAAGTCACATTGTATTAAATGAAAAGTCTATAGTTGATAAACAATTTAGAATAATATCACATTTCCCCCTAAATAAAACTATAGCTATAAAAGTAAAAGCATTTTGAAATTACAATTTTTGTTAATTCATATTTTAGAAGCTCCCACTCTCCTTCCTAATTTGTAGAACTTTTCAATGTGTAGTTCTAATACTTAATAATCTATTTAGTTTATTTCCACCTAATTTCTTCAATCAAGGAAACACCAACTTATAACTGGGTCATACACACAATTGGCCCTGACCAATAGCAGCTGCTCTGAACATATTTGTTAAAAAGTAAGGTTATAGCCCTGACCAGTTTGGCTTAGTGGATAGAGCATCGGCCTGTGGACTGAAGGGTCCCAGGTTCAATTCTGGTCAGGGGCATGTACCTTGGTTGCGGGCACATCCCAGTGGGAGTGTGCAGGAGGCAGCTGAATCAATGTTTCTCTCTCATCGATGTTTATAACTCTCTATCCCTCTCCCTTCCTTTCTGTAAAAAAATAAATAAAATATATATTTTTAAAAAAAGTAAGGTTATGGCCCGGCCAGTATTGCTCAATGGTTGAGTTTCCACCTATGAACCAGGAGGTCACAGTTCCATTCCTGGTCAGGGCACATGCATGGGTTGCCGGCTCGATCCCCAGTGTGGAGCATGCAGGAGGCGGTGGATCAGGGATTCTCTCATCACTGATGTTTCTATCTTTCCTACCCTCTGCCCTCCTCTCTAAAACCAATAAAAATCATGTTTTTTTTAAAGTAAGGTTATAGCTACACATGTTGATAAGAACCCCGTGTGTATGTTCAGTAACATTTTATTGTTCTCTAAGAGTTTTGTTCAAAGAATTTGTATACCCATTTTGAAATAGTTCCTAAGTATTAGGGAAATAACTGAATGCATATGCCTTGGAGCATTTTCAATGTCTGTTGTAAAGTTTCATCTATGTTAATATAAACATAATATAGAAGGAAAACCATCAGTAGATTCTATTACCCCGTGTTTTCTATTTGAAGAACGTTTCTGATGATCACTTACTGCTCGCTCCACAAGAAATTGACTTAAAAGTGTTTTTTAAGTGATTAAAGACAGAAAGTACTGAATAATTACAAGTTAAATTAGGTAAAATATGTAAAGACAAATCGTTTGCATTCCAAAACTGTCAGCTCTCAACTAACTCAAATTTTTGATTGGCTTGGAAAGCAATTAGGTTGAATTTTTTCTTATTAACTTAAATTTGCATGTTAAATTGCATTATGATCTCTTATGTTAAGGAATATTTGTGATAGAATCTATACTTCCACAAAGGTAATATACACTTTTGGACATGTTAATATATAAAAATAAATGTGATTGTGAAATAATACCTTTAATGAAATCTAAGACTCAGCAAGAAGGCCAATACTTCCCCCTTTGGGGATAATATTGGTTTCTTCTTTCAAATTTCCACTAAAATGTAAGCTTTTCTGCAATGATGCAACCAGAACTTAACAATAAGGGACCAAAATATTTAACATTCTTGTGCTTAGAAACAATTTTGGTAGATATTATTCTACTAATTTCAAAATTAATTTTCAAATAGAATATTCTCCAACAGGCCTGGCAGAGATTATATATATATTCTGTCATATATCTATACAGACACACACACACATACATGAATGGTTACATAACATATGTAGATATTTGGTAGTTAAAAATCAAATTAAAAACTGTTAAATAAAATGTTTGCATTTTATGCCTTAGAAAAATCCCTCTTAAACATTTGAACTTAGGTTTTCCATACTCCTTTGTCAGACTGTCATAGTGTGCAGAGCTGACCTCCAGTACTGTCCTCATCCTTTCTTTTTCCATCTCAGGCTTCCTTTATTTTGATCCTTTTCAACTTTGGAATACTTCCCCTCTCTTCATAAAGTACTTTTTAATATTTTAATACAAATATATTGGTAATAAGCTATCTATATTTTTGTCTAAAATATTTTATTTACATTTTATAAATTATCTTTAATATATACATAGTTACATTTTGCAGTTATTTTCTTTAAGCGCTATAAAGATATGCTATTGTCTTCTGTCTCCATCATTTCTTTTGGGAAGTTAACTGAAATCTAACTGGTATTTCTTTGAAAGTAAATTATATTTTTCAGGGGCAGAGGTATTGAAATGATATTAGAAATTTGATTAGGTCTTTTATTTTCAGCAATATCATCAGTACCTTGTTATAATAAGGCTGGTAAGATTGGCATTCATTTATTTTGTCTAAGGTTTGTATTTTCTTGATTTTGTGGCTTGATCTCTCTCATCATTTTGAAAAAGAAATCTCATTCACTGTCTCTTCCAATATTGGTTAGGACACATTCTACTGCTTTCCTCTTCAGATTTCTAATTAGACTTTCATTAGACCTTTTACTTTATCCCTTGAATCTCATATGTTTTCTATATTTTCAATCATTTTATATTCTTCTTTCTTATTATGCATAATTTTCTGACCTTTCACTTCACTCAATTCATCTCTTTCAAATATGCTTTTAAATGCATACACTGATTTTAAATTTTATACAGCATTTTTCCTATGGCAGAAATTATTGTTAATGTTGCTTTTGTTTTTTCAAAAATATTTGTAATGTTCTACTAAATATCTCCTAGTCTTTGAGAGTAGTAAGCATGGTTAAGTTATATGTCTGTTTTTCTCTAGTTTAATATTTAAAAAAAAAACATTTTTATATCACTCCTTGTGCCTGATTTATGTGTGTGTGTGTGTGTGCTCTAGATATTAAAGAGAAACTGAGGAAATAACATGAGGATCAAACAAATTTTCCTTGTTCAGAAAGAATGATCTATATCTATTTATGTATCTTCTACCTACATTTTTAAAGCTGTATCAGGAGACTAGCAGCTTTGGCTATCCATAACTCTAACACAATTATAGGTATTTGGATTATTTGAATGTGAGCCTAGTTCATTCAAGGAGTAAATTTTATATATATCTGGTTTACTCTTATTCCTCATTATATATTTTTTGAAGATTCCAAGCAAAAATATAGGGTTTATACCAAGGATTACTCTCCTTAACTGATCCTGATCTAAAATTTAGCTCCCTTAATCCCATGAATTTGTCCAAGTCTCTGCACAGTTTCTAACCTTTACTTTCTTTCTTCTGTAATTGACAGAAACACCTCTCTATTGCCCTGTCAAATAGAAATTTCTGTCACAATGGAAATGTGTTTTGTTTTTGTTTTTTTGCTCTTTCCAATTCAGTAGCCACTAATTTCATGTGATTTTTGAGCACTTGAAATGATACTAAGGCATCCAGGGAACTGAATTGTTTTTCTTTAATGTTTATTAATTAAAATTTAAATACTCAACATGGGCAATGCAGTTTCATGAAGAAAATTGTTCCAAAATGCTAGGGTCATATATTTGAGTTTTCTTGTTCCTAGAAATCTTGTCTTCATAATTTTCAGTGCCTTATTAGTTGCCTGGAGCTTTCAAGTTTATTTCAGTCAATAACGTGCCAAATTTTTTTTAGCTTTTTGTTTTGAGCAGGAGTGTTGATACATATTATCTAGTCTGCCATCTCCAGAAGGAAAGCTTATTTTATCCATTACCTTCATACATTTAGCAATAAAAATAAACTTCTGTTTGGTTCTTAATTGTATACTATATTTATTGACTATCAGCCATGTAAGTTACATAATTTAATATTATCATCTGAACCTACCATTTATCTTGATTCCTAGACATTCTAATGGCTATCAACAATTCCATTACTTTTACTGCTTTTATATTGCAGACGTTTATAATATTGGCATTCTCTTTTGTGATAATTTTTTATCTGTTGTATTTTTTGAAAGTTATAAAAAACAGCATATACTTTTATCACATTATAACTAAATATGATTTCAAGGATACTAGATAATGTGATTTGATTGATAGTGTATAGGAAGACATAATCATATCTCATTCATGAATGTTCCAAATTTCTCTCTCTCTCTCTCTCTCTCTCTCTCTCTCTCTCTCTCTCTCTCTCTCTCTCTCCCCCCACACACACACACACACACACACACACACTTCCAACAATTGGTAATTTGCTCAAATTAGCTCCATTTCAGTATATTTTTATAATGTTTTTCTGATGTTATAATTCTTTACTTTTTAAAGAATTTCTATTGATTTTATATTACAATTTTTTCAATAATAGTCTTATTGTCATTTGGATATAGATATATGCATTATTTTCAATGTTCATTTTCATACTTGTATGCCATGGTTTTTACATTCTATGAAAACAAGCTAATATCTTTAAGGTTTTTCCCGTCTTTTTGTGCCTTCACTCATCATACACACATATTCTGGCTATAATATTTTGAGGTTGCATCAATTCTCTTATGTTCTGTAGCTAAAATTTTATTATCTTCTGACTTTCAGTAAGGACACACTTAGAAGTTAAGCAACTGAATATTCCCCTTTTTTGTTGGCTAGTTAACCAGCATTTGTGTGTGTGTGTGTGTGTGTGTGTGTGTGTGTGTTTATCTCTCTTCCTAAATGCTTAAGACATTTTTTTCCTAAATGCTTAACCTATCTTTAGAAACAACTACCACTGTATGTTTAAATATGAGATTCTATTTTCTTAAAACAGCATGCATTAAGCTGCATCCTCAGACATATATTTTCATTTTGGAATTTTTCAGCTATTATTTATCGAGACTTTGGGCTATTGCATATATAGGTCACCCACAAGGTATATCTGAACTTTTAAGATAATAGACTCAGACTGAATATATTTTTAATTTACTTACTAGTTGCCGCATGTTTATTTCAGGTGCCAAATATGTAGTTGATATTTTCTTACCTCTGTGCTAAAGAATGTTGCAAATTTCCTTTAATTCTAGTTAATGTAGTAGAGCTCCTCTATTAGTATAGAGAAGAGCGAGCTATGATTTTGATCTCTTTGTATAATCTAAATATGTAGGTATTTGGTGCACATGGCAATTAATTCTGAATATAGGTGTATACTTGATATTGATGTTTTAAATATTATTTTAAATGATTTGCACTCCAAATTGGGGATTTCTGTTGGTGTTGAATTGACAACAATGACCATTGGTGGACAATCGAATATAATAAAAGCCTAATATGCAAATCAATCAAACAGTGGAATTACTGGTCACTATGACACTCACTGACCACCAAGGGTCAGATGCTCAACCCAGGAACTGCCCCCAGCCCACAGCCCCAGGCCAGCCAAGGTGGGTGCCAGCGGGGGCTCCCCTGATTGCCGCACCGGTTGCCCCGCAGAGGGAGGTGGCCAGCGGCGGTAGGGGGGGAGGGTCTGGCTGGCAAGTGGGCCACGTCCCCCCCATCACCCCACTGATCACCCCACAGATCTGCCCTGATTGCCGGCCCGGCCTCAGGACCCTACCCATTCATGAATTTAATGCACCGGGCTTCTAGTATTTAACATGCTACTTTTATGTGGAACAAATGTTATTTTTATTATCCACTATGGATTCTATAAGAAATTCAGAAAATAATTGTGAATCTAGAGAAGCATAGTTTTAAATTAAGGAAAATGATCTTGACATTAAGTGTAGAAATTTCACTTTTCTTGATTTAAATATCCTTTTCCTTTTCCCAGATAAGAAACATTTTTATTCAAAATATATTTTTATTACAAAAGATTTTTTTAGCCTAGTTTGAAACCCATAGCAAAATTAGAATTTAGATAAATCTTTCAAATATATTTAAAGAATGCCTAAATACTTTAAGCATTTTTAAGACACCAAGAAATAAAGGTATAATAAATTGATTTAGTTTATTCAAATGAAAAAATATAGATCAATTCATATTTTATTGCAAGCCAGGCAGGTATTGTTGACATAAATGCATAAATGATGTCCAACAGTTTTACTAACCATGTAATTCCTTAATTGAAAATTAGTTGTTATAAATTTTTCGTTATTACATTGCACACATGATATATCATATTATATCATTTAGAAGATATGGATGACAAACATCAATTAAGACACATGGATAATGGTAGCAGATGGAAAAATTTTTATGTAATGCTAATGTGGGTAAAGTAATTTGTGGTGTTTCTTTTTTTGCGTCACTGTTAAGGAAAAGAAGGCACTTCGATAAGTGTCATCTGTAGAGCATGGCGGTATGTGGCCACAAGGTAAGTGATATGGACTTAAATGCAGATTATGGAAGTAGGCGTGAAAAGCAGTGGAGGGACAATATATTATTAGCCGAGAGAACTTGATAATATATTGAATATGGTTTGTGAGATAAAAGAATACCCAAATGAATAATAGATTCTTGGAATAACTAAATGATAGAATATTGGTGTTTTATATTGAGACTAGAGGCCCAGTGCACAAAAATTTGTGCACTTGGGGGGTCCCTCAGCCCAGCCTATGCCCTCTTGCAGTCTGGGACCCCTCGGAGGATGTCCACCTGCTGGCTTAGGCCCGCTCCGTGGGGGATCAGGCCCAAGCTGGCAGTCAGACATCCCTCTGGCAGCCTGGCAGCCCTCAGGGGATGTCCCCTTACCAGCAGGGAGCAGACCGAAGCTGCAGTCGGACATCCTTAGCGCCGATGAGGAGGTGGGAGAGGCTCCCACCACCACTGCTGTGCTGGCAGCCATCAGCCTGGCTTGTGGCTGAGCAGAGCTCCACCTGTGGGAGTGTACTGATCACCAGGGGACAGCTCCTGCATTGAGCATCTGCCCCCAGGTAGTCAGTGTGTGTCATAGTGACCAGTCATTCCCAGTCATTCTGCTGTTAGGGTCAGTTTGCATATTACCCTTTTATTATATAGGATAGAAGCCTGGTGCACAGGTGGGGGCCGGCTGGTTTGCCCTGAAGGGTGTCCTGGATCAGGGTGGGGGTCCTGCTGGGGTGCCTGGTCAGCCTCTATGAGGGCTAATGGCTGTTTGCAGGCTGGTCAAGCCCTCCGGTGGGGACCCTCACCCCATGGGGGTTTGGCCAGCCTGGGTGAGGGAATGATGGCTGTTTTCAGGCTGGCCACAGCCCCTTCAGGGTGGGGCTCCCCACTGGGGTGCCTGGCCAGCCTGGGTGTGGGGATGAGGGCTGTTTTCAGGCTGCTCACACCCCCTTCAGGGTGGGAGTCTCCACTAGGGTGCCTGGCCAGCCTGGGTGAGGGGCTAATGGCTGTTTTCAGACTGACCAAGCCCCCCGGCGACCAAAACTCCCAGCCTTTCCTTTTTTTGTTTTTGTTTTTTATTCGTTCCAGCTCCGTGGCCATGGCGACTGGAAGCAGGTATCTGGGGTTTATTTACCTTCTATAATTGAAACTTTGTTGCCTTGAGAGGAGGCAGCAGCCGTCCAGGAAGCTTGGCTTCTTCCATCGCTGGGTCAACCAAGCCTCCTGCTCCCAGCCAGCTGGAAACAGTTATCTGGGGTTTATCTTCTATAATTTAAACTTTGTTGCTTTGAGTGGAGCTCAGAGCCGGTTGGGAAGATGGATTTCCTCCATCATTGGGGCAACCAAGCCTCCTGCTTGCTCCAGCTTTGTGGCTGCTAGCCATCATCTTGGTAGGGTTAATTTGCATATAGTAACTCTGATTGGCTGGTGGGCATGGCTTAAGGTGTAGTGAAGGTGTGGTCAATTTGCATGTTTGTTTATTATTAGGTAAGATAAGGAAGAGTAGGGGAGTGAGAAATGTAAGGAAAATGAAATAATAAACTCTTAAATCCACCAAATGATCTTATTTTTTCAAATTTTTTTTTATTAATTTCAGAGAAGAATGTAAAGAGAGAAATAGAAACATCAATGATGCGAGAGAGTCACTCATAGGCTACCTCCTACACATCCCCTATTGGGGATCGAGCCTGCAACCCAGCCATATGCCCCTGACTGGAATTGAACCCGGGACCTTTCAGTCCACAGGCCAGTGCTCTATCCCCTGAGCCAAACCAACTAGGGTTCCACCAAATGTCCTTATAATTAATAAGAATAAGGACATATTTTATGCTTTATTTATAAAAATCAGTAAATTAATAAATCATAAACTGTCAATACACAGCAGGGTCATAAATGGATTATTCATATTATGTGGGATTTGACTAACATTCTAAAACTAAAGAAAATGCTAAGCACATTCACATTCCAATGACATTACAAAAGAGTTGGTAAATTCTCTGTTAAGAGCTCAGCAATAGGTGACCACGGTAGTTCTTTGATTTACCTCTTCACTTCATCAGATTAAGCATTAGTTGCAGAGAATTAATTTATGCTATAAATTGTCAGTTTATTGTAGTGAATTGTGATGTTTCTTCTCCTGCCAATATGGGCTTACCAGCTAAAGGAAAGAGGATACTAAATAAGTATCATGTGTAGAACATGATGGTATGTGGCCATATGGTAGATTAGCATTTCATCCTCCAGATGGCTGCTTAGTGAACTGTAGAATCACAGACATTTACCCTGGTAGAGCAGAGGAGTATAGTAGAAGAGATCTTCAGATGGTTTGGCATGTGTCACCTGCACTTTGGGAAGTCATAGTGAATGGTGTTGTTTTCTTGCCTGGGGAGAATTCTAAAGGTGGGTGGATAAGCAGTGGAGTCCAAACAATAATGACAACTGAAAGAACAATATTAAATTATGTAATATGGACAAAAGATAAAACTCTAAAGCATAAGGACACCATAAGACTAAAATTCAAAGGATGCAAATATATATTATAAAGTATAGCATGAAATACTATTCAAAGCAAACTGTTGTCATTGTATTAAAAGCAGATGCAGTAGATGTTTAGGCTAGTAGAGGTACAACTAAATATTACATAATTTTAAAACTTTGAATTTATCATTAAGGTGATGATTATGAATTTAAATTCTAATGCAGTTAAAATTGTTTAGAGGTTATAGTTTTTCATGTGCTTATAAAGGAAATAGCTGAAAATAGTGAACAAAGCATCCAACTCAATAACTTATACAAAAGATAAACAATTAAACTAAAGAAAGTCAACAATAATGTATTGTACACTTAAATTTTGTTAAGAGAGTAGATGCCTGTTGTGTTCTAACTAGAATAAAATAAAAAAACAATAAAAGAAAACCTGTCCTTAAAAATAGTACATCTCTAATAAAAAAATCATTAGAATATCTACCAAACTATATTTTAAATTGCAAATTTATACACTCTTCTAAGTAATTGAAAAACTGGAAACTACAACCTGATCAGAACATTAAGAACATAGAGCCCTGGCCAGGTGATTCAGTTGGTTGGAGTATCCTCCTGTACACAAAAAGGTTGTGGGTTTTATTCCTGGTCATGGCACATACCTAAATTTCGTGTTTTATTCCGGGCCGGGATATGTAAAGGAAGCAACTGATCAATGTTTCTCTCTTTTCAATATTTTTTTCTCTCTCTCTTCCCCCCTTCCTTTCTCTCTAAAATCATTAAAAAACATATCCCCAGGTGAAGATTAAAAAAAACAAAAAAACAAACAAACACCTTGAGAGAAAGAAAAAGTATTAGCTAATTTCATAGAAATAAGGTAATAGTCAAAAGAAATTGTAATCCCAGTTTTTTAGTTTCATTTTAATTTACTTAAAATGTATACATACAGCATGACAAAGTTGAGTTTATTCTGGGAAAGCATGGATCAGTATTTTTTAAAGTATGATGTGCCACACTAAAACAATAACTAAGAAAGAAATCAACATCCTCAGTAGTAAAAAAACAAACCTTTGACAAAATTCAAAACCCATAAAGTTTTTTAATAGATAAGCATAGGCAGTATCCACATTATTGTGAAAAAAAAGACTATCAAGAAAAAAATTCTACAGAATATCACAATAAATACTGGAATGTTGAAAGCATTCCCTTTAAAGTCAGGAAAAAGACAAAGACTGCTGTCACCACTTCTATTAATATTATGCAAATGCAATATAGCAGGAAAAAGAAATGGAAGATATTAAAACTGGAAATGAAGCAAAACAATGCCTCATTATTTGAAAAAAAAACAAAACAAAACACAATAAGTGGAAGTTCCAAAAGAATCTACAGGTTTAGCATTAAAATTCATAATGTTGCATTTAAGCTCAATATTTTTAAAACTGCATTTTAAAACTAGCAATAAAATACTAGAAAAAGACTCCTTTTATGATACCATGTATAATAGCATACAAAGTATCAATGTCTATGAACCAGTCTAATGAACCTTATGAAAAAGTTATTTAAAGAAAATTAAAATATCCTATATAATAAAAGCCTAATATGCAAATTGACAAAACTGCAGAACCACTGGTGGAATGACCGGTCACTATGATGCACTCTGACCACTAGGGGGCAGACGCTCAACACAGGAGCTGCCCCTAGCCCGAAGGCCTCAGGTCAGCCAAGGTGGGTGTCAGCAGGGCCCCCGATCTCCCCGCAGATCAGCCCTGATCGCTGGCCAGGCCTAGGGACCCTACCCGTGCACAAATTTCGTGCATGGGGCCTCTAGTTATTGACATAAATTAAAGAAGTCATAAGTGAGTTACACTATGTTTATGGATTGAGTGAAGCAAACAAAATTTCTTTGATTTGATCTACAGTTTCACTGCTCTCTGGAACAAAATACTAACTTATTTTATATTGTCGCTTCTGTTGTTTGCTGAAGATAATTGTAAGATATAATAAATCAAGAACAGCTAAAACACACTTTAAAGTAAATCACTGAGGATGGTGGACTTACTCTACCAGATATGAATATTTATCTTAAATCTATAATAAATAAGATAATGCTGATTTGTCACAGATATAGAAATGTGACGAAATAAAATAACCCAGAAAATGACTCACACATATATGGACTTGATATTTAATAAAAGTGACAATACAGAAGAAGTGTTAGACTTTGTGGCAGTGGGTTGTTTAGATTTTCATATATGAATAAATAAATTTTGACTTCTACTTCAAACTATATGCGAAATGTATTCCAGTTGGATTATATAACTTAATATGAAAAGGCAAGAGATGACATCTGAGAAAATAACAGAGAGGATATATTTATGATCTCAGATTTGGAAAGTTTTTCTTAAGAAGGAAACAAAAAAGATTAAACATAAAGGAAGAAATGGATAATATTAACTGAAATTAAATTGCTTCTTTTTATTATAAAAGAATAGAGAAACAGAGAGAGGAAATATATTTTCAACATTTTACAAAACAAAGATTTATTAAAAGAGACAAAAGATTATATAGAGACAAATAATGTATCTCAAAGTATTTGTTCAATTCTTTCAAATAAATATTTTAAAAATGACAACCACAGAAACAATAGGCAAGGTATTTGAATAACCATTTTATAAAAGAGAATATCTAAGTAGTCAATACACATATGACAACTTTCTAAGCCTTTCTCATTATTTGGAAAGCCAATTAAAATCACAAGAAAGACATTGGATATCTGTTACTAATGTTTTAAAATTGTTGAAAATTCAAATATGGAAAAAATATGAAAAAATAAAAAATCAAAATTAAAAATTGATTAGATACCTTTGACAAATTTCTTGAAGGTATCAACTGATGCTGGACATAAGCATACCTTATGTTTTAGCAATTGCCATCTATAAGAGGAGACCTAAGCAAAGATGCATATTGGCATGTAAAAAAAAATACATATATGAATATTCCCCTGAATGAAATTTTAAGAACCCCAAAATGGCAAAAAAAAAAAAAAAAGGTCAAGTGAGAGTGAATACATAAAGCATTTATGTGTATTTAATAGGATACTATGGAGTAGAGGTCACTAAACATTTCTGAAAGGGACAAACAAAATATTTTAGAATTTGTGAGACATGTTTCTAACTTAATTACTCAACTCTGCTCTTGCAGCATAAAAATGTTATAGACAGTAGATAAATGGTTGTGTGTGTGTTCCAATAAAACTTTATTATTAAAAACAGGAAAGCCAGAATTGGCCTGAAGTCAGTAATTGAATATTGCTGACTATAGAGATAAAGACAAAAAACAAAACAAAACAACAAAAAGCTGCAGTTAAACCAAATGTTAATGAATCCTTGAACAAATATAATGTTGAATGGAAGAAGCAAGACATAAAAACTAACAATTATTATAATAAAAGCACCTTAGGGAAATGATATATTCCAGATCTGGAGGAAAGAATACACAAGATAGGTCTGAACATCTTGTACTGCTAGGAAGAGCTAAAGTACTTTTAAAAAGTAAGCAATTATAGACACAAAAACCATGTATGTATACGAGTTCCCAATGACCAAGTCTGGAAATATTTAAGCAGCACAATAAATATCAGAATACTGAATTATAACCCAAGGTATAAAATAAATATCCATGAGTCCATACTGATATAAATAAATGCTTGAATAAATAAATAAATGGGGGATAAGAGCCAAATCATCCATGCAAAAGAAGTCCGAATAATTTCTGTAGATATTCTGCCATCAAGGGGATGCAGCATAGCTCCCTTCCTCTTAAATGTAGACTTCCTTTCAAAGAGTATATTGTGAAAATGGGGTTAAAAAAGGAACTTTACAATGGAGAAACCCAACAAGTACTACCTCATCCTGGTGGAGACCAAGCCTAACATTGCCAGTGATCAGACAGACAGAGCTGAGTTGTAGACAGACACTACCCTGCTGAGCAGTGATATTGTCAACACTAGACTCAGGAATCATCTTTAAGAGAACGTTGAGAAAACTTAACTCTTGCATGTAATTGGAATCTTCATCTTGGAGTGGAGTTGAAAATGTTAGAGCTCAAGTGACTATTTACTGCTGCCTTTCATGAGTAGTTGTTCACAAGGAATGGGGTGGGGGGGAGAGGAGGAATTGGCTCTCTTAAAGACTGGATAAAAAATCTGGGTTAAGGAGTGTGTTCACCTTGGAAATATTCTGTTTAACATTTAGGTTGTATGTATCTGCTGTAGGAATTAAGGTGTGTACTCTTGATATGATGTAAATGACACACACCTCTGTGGTCTTCCTTGGCAAGATCATAATCCCAGCCTAATAACGAGAAAAAATATCAGACCAACCAAAACTGGGGAGTATTCTACGGAATATCTACCACTATTCAAACCTGTCAAGGTCATTAAAAACAAGAAAAGTGTGAACAATGATCACAGTACAGATGAGCTTAAGAAGGCATGATTATTAAACGTGCTGTGGTAGCTTGCATGGGATCCTGCTACAGAAAAAGAAAGGACATTAGGTAAAATGCAAAGACATTCAAGTAGGTAATAATAACTTTAGATAATACTTATGTGTTAATATTAACTCACTAATTATGGTAAATATATCATATTATGTAAAACCTAAAGAACATGAGAAACTGGGTACAGGGTACACTGGAAGTATCTGCAAATTTTCTAAAAGTCTAAAATTATTGTATAATAAAGGTCTACTAAAATGTGTAATTTATGATTCCATTTATTATATAAAATTTAGAAAAGGCAGACAAAACCAAACGATAGTGTTTAGCCATGTATGCTTGAGTGGTAAAACAAAAGGAAGCAAGAAAGTGATTTTTTTTAATAGTCAGATTAAAAATTACCTTGTGAAAAATAAACAGACATTAGTTGGGAGATGGAATAAAGTGCATTTTATAGATGCTGGCAGTGTTTTATCTTTTGATTTGGGTAGTGGTAACAAAACATGTGCTTATACTAAGTCATTGATCTGCATAACTTTTGCATACTTGCTATATTTGTGCTAACTATATCAATCTATGTACCAATTATCTATCTATCTATCTATCTATCTATCTATCTATCTATCTATCTATCTATCTACCTATCTATCATCTATCTGCCTATCTATCTGGAGTGATATCATTTTGATAAAATGAGAGGATTCCAGCAAGGAGTTGCTAGGAGAATACCATGAGAGAAATTACTTTTAGCCAGATTTGCATCACCAACATCAGAGAACTCTGCAGGGAATTGTCCTTGCAGATGTCTTTCAAAGTAATTCTGTCTTATAATTCATGAGCACTCAAAGGTGAAGGTCTACCACACAGAGGGCATTGAACAAGATTGCAAAAATATCACCTATGTAGACTCCTTTTACATCTCTCTTCCTGCATGGAGGAACCAGTCCTGATCATGGAGGAGCCAGACTAGGAGGAAATAATAGATAAAGCATATTGAAAGAACAGACAATAGTTCCTTTCCCAATGAGATTTCCAGGTGTGAATTAGCCTTTTTCCAGGGAAAAGGAGACTATTTAAATTGAAAGTAAGATTGATTTATTAATATTAGACCACACCAGACTTGTTTTAGAACCTAATTTCCATGAGATCTACACCAGATATTGGCAAGACTTTGAGATTAGGAAATTCCAAAGCATGTTTATTAGATAAAATTAAAGGCTTTCTGTTTGTAATGATTAAATCCACCCCATTGCAAATTTTATTGGAATGGATATTTTGACTCAAAATGCACACATATCTCTTTTTAAAAGCAAAACCTTTTAGATGATACATGTTTTCTTTCTTGCAAAACCACACCCATGATAAATTTTCTATATTTTTATATCTGATTTTACTGAAATCTGAACAGAAATTTACAAATACTAGTAATTACTTCTTTTTTTTGGGAACTCATTAATATCAAATATCTATGCTTTACTTATATTTAATATAAATGATTTTAAAGTGCAAAATAATTCACCTGGCCAGTGTGGTTTAGTGGTTGAGCATGACCTATGAACCAGGAGTTCATGGTTCAATTCCCAGTCAGGGCACATGCCAGGGTTGTTGGCTCGATCCCCAGTGGGGGTCATGCAGGAAGTAGCCAATCAATGATTCTCTCTCATCATTGATATTTTTCTGTCTCTCTCCCTCTCCCTTACTCTTTGAAATTAGTGTAAAATAATTTGATATGTGTAAAATAAAGTGTAAAATAATTCTGATATGTAATGATCCTTAGTAGTACTTATGTGCATGCCATGATTTATTTATTTATTTATTTATTTATTTATTTATTTATTTATTTATTGTTAAACCATTTTTTTTTTTTTTGCTTAAAGTATTACAAAGGGTATTACATATGTGTCCTTTTTTTCCCCCCACCCTTGACAGTCCCCTAGCCTCCCCTATCCCCCAGTGTCTTATGTCCATTGGTTAGTAATTACTTCTAAGTACTAAATCATCTAGATCAGGGATCCTCAAACTACAGCCCACAGGCCACATGCAAATACAAATATTGTATTTGTTCCCATTTTGTTTTTTTACTTCAAAATAAGATATGTGCAGTGTGCATAGCAATTTGTTCATAGTTTTTTTTTTTAAACTATAGTCCGGCCCTCCAACAGTCTGAGGGACAGTGAACTGGCCCCCTGTTTAAAAATTTTGAGGACCTCTGATCTAGATGTTTGTCATTTTTTTCTTTCAAATGTTTTCAGCTTTATAATTAATGTCATTAAACAAGTTATTTTAAGCAACTCATATTAATCAAATCTTTCCTAAGCATTAAAGTCAGTTTTCATTAAATGATAGCGTTCTTATGTTAGTATTTTTTATGTTCCTATAATGTGCATAGTATTTAAATCTCAAACCTATTTGAAACAAATATCAATGATATTTGACAAGCTTTCAGTTAACTAGTATGAAAGAAGTATTCTGGGCATCAGTTAGAAAGTGTTATGGAGTTGACACTAAAAAAAAATTAGCCTATCACTCAAGTAAAAATCATTTAAAAGTTTTCCACTACCAGAAGTTTCAGTTACCTATTGGTTTTCCAGTGGTGTCAAGGATATGTTTCATGTATATCTCTGGTGCTCTGGAGGAAGGTTTTAAAGTATATGCATAAACTTGGGGAAATACTGGTATATATATGAAAGCCTAAGCGACTGGTTGACCATTCAGCCACTAGCTATGACATGCACTGACTACCAGGGGCCAAATGCTCAATGCACAGGCTTGGAAACGTGGAACAAACTGATGAGTCCCAGAGGGAAAGAGGAGGGAGGAGGGTTGGAAGAGATAAACCAAAGATCTTATATGCATACTAGAGACCCGGTGCATGGATTTATGCACAAGTGGGGTCCCTCGGCCTGGCCTGAGGGGATCAGGCTGAAACCGGCTCTCTGACATCCCCTAAGTGGTCCCAGATTGCGAGAGGGCACAGGCCAGGCTGAGGGACCCCACCAGTGCACAAATCCATGCACCAGGCCTCTAGTGTAGATATAAATTGTGAGAATGAATGAATTTTCCTTGGAAGAGAAAATAAAGAAGAAAGTCTAGGGCAAAGCTCTGAGGAACTGCAAGATTAGAGTCAGCAAAGAGGACGCAGAATCAGGAAAGCATAAAGAGAGCAGAGACTAAAGTAGGAAAAAATACAGAATAACTTGATACCACCTAAACTCATTATGTTGGAAGGACAGATGAATTTCAACTTTGATGCATGCTCCTGAGAGTTTGAATATGATAAAAACTGAAGTGATCATTGGATTTAGCAACTTGTCATTCTCCAATGTCTAGGACCAGAGTATTATCAGTGCCCTTGTGAAGATGTGAGATAGATGACAAGAATTTGGAAAGGTAATGAGAGGGAAGAAAATTGAGGTAGCAATCTAATCCACATATCCAAGTCATTTTGATGTGAAGAAAAAGAGATAGTGGCTTGAAGAGGCTACACAGAATAATTTAAATATGTACATACTTTTAGGGTAATGATTTAGTAGAAATGGCCGACTTAAAAATGCCTAAAATATTTGGGTAATCAAAGAGAAATGTCCTTTATAGAACTTCTGTGGGAGTATTATAAGTTCTATATAGAGTAATATGTGGGAGTATTATAAGTCCTATATAGAAATTAAGTGGGAGTATTAGCCTCTGGAGAAACATTTAGTTATTAATATAAAGAGGTAAATGGGAGTATGTTCACACTTCCAAATAGGGTAATTAACTTTGGAAAGAGAAATTCTAGGAGAGTTCTTAATTGTTTCTATTTTCTCCATAAAATATGATAGAATGCCAACAGAGTGATTGTATTGGTCTTGGTGGTGGGACCAAAGGCTATATGAAAAGTTTGATGACAGATGAGAAGGAATGAGTAAAACTGCCTTTTTTTCTCCAATCCAGGACCCCTTGGTGGATGTCCAACTTCCAGGATTGGGCGTAAACTGGCAGTTGGACATCCCTCTCACAATCCTGGACCACTGGCTCCTAACTGCTCACCTGCCTGACTGCCTGATCACCCCTAACTCCCCCCCGCCAGCCTGATCACCCCTAAACGCCTCTGCCTGCCAGCCTGATCGCCCCTCACTGCCCCCTCCCCGCTGGCCTGGTTGCCCCCAACTGTCCCCCTGCCAGCCGGGTCGCCCCATGCAGCCTGCTGCTCAGTCGTTTGGTCATCCCTCACTAACCTCCCTGCCAGCCTGGTTGCCCCACACAGCTGTTCAGTCATCCGTTTGGTTGCGTGGTTGCTTAGGTTTTTATATAGATACCTCGCTATTATAAGTCTAGTTTTAAAGATTAGCTTTTTTTGGTTATAGATAGACCAGTATTGAAAAGTCATAAGTTTGCTACAATAATATTTGGTTTGGAGGAGCCTTTCTTAACTTGCCCATATTCTCTCTACTTAGAACATTGCTCATAGTCTAATTATTGCTACTTTTGCTTCAGATTGTGTGTTCCTATTTATTTTTTCAGCAGGCAGCTTTCAGCCACGTGCAAAATTATATCAAATGTCATGAGTATTTAAGAGGAGTCTCTTAAATTCAGATTGTGATGACTACATAAAATCCTTTGTTTCTTGTTTGCTTAGCTTCCCCTCTCCTCCAAAATTTCTCCAGATATTTAGTTATTTAAAAAAAATAACAACAACCTATTACTTATATATATATTCAAGTTCAATGAGTACTAAGGCCCAACTAAAATACTGCTTTGGTGCTGAGACACCATTTATACCAGAATATGCTTTCATGTAGGAAGACAGATTATCCTAGTATTCCAGTCCTATTAATTAAAATGCTATCAGTTGTGTAATATTTGAAGGAGACAAATTAAAGGACATTTTTAAACAGTTCCCTAGATTAAGCTTATTGTCGGCTCAGTTTTCATAAAGCCCATCACATGATACATATTTAGAGAAAGAAGTTCCAGGCATAGGGATTTGGTACATATGTCATCCTACAAAATTACTGTCAAAATGCGAGATGAGAATTATAAGAAAAATACACCCAAATAATTTCAAAAAACAGTTATCTCTCCCAAGATCCCAGGAATTCACTATAGAGCTTCCTGGCAGCATAAAGCAGCGGGAGCCAGCTAATGAGGCAAGTCATCCGTTATCATTGCTGTGCTTAGCCTGATTTAGTTATCTGAATCAAAATGACAGATTCCAGAGGAAAGCTCCTGGGAACTTGACTGAAAATGTTATGTTGATGTAACCATGCATTGATCAGTCTGGTGAAGTGCTTCTTAGTCTCCATGCCAACAATAAAAAGAAACAAAAAATAGTGGGTGAAAGGGCATGCTTTAGGAAAACGGATATTGGGCAAGATATTTTCTTTATAAACAGTCTGAGTTACACATTGAAATAAGCTTCATGCCCTGACCAACCTAGGGCTTCTCAACACATAAGAGGTTTTATAAAGTAATTTCAGCTTGTCAGGAACAATTTTCCTCTTTCCCTTTAGGATTACTTATAACTTTAGCTTTTGCAACTATAACCCATGTTATTGGCAGCCTATTAACTTTATTCCAGTGTGAAAACTGCAAGAATTAACTCTTTCTAGTCCTGCACTGTTCTCCAAAGCCAGTAGCAGTAGACAGCTGTTTTTAACATGCATTTGACATCCTAGGCATGAATTTAAGAGGTTTGATAAAAGAGGTGCTAAGATTAAGGTAAAGAAAAGATCCAAATTACCTGAGGGGCAGGCATGCTGTTGACAAATAGCTCTGTCATCTAGCCCTCAGTTTTTGATCAGTGGGCTAGACAGACTCTTCTTATTATGGGAAAACCATCACCATTCAGAAAATAGCATAAAGGGCACATTAGAAGCCACATATGATGAAGGAAAGATTGCTCTTCTAAAGGTAGAAGAGCTCAATGCACAAACCTCATTCTGTCAAAGATGTCAGTACTGAAGATCCTTTATAAAAGAGAGGTGTTTTTTGGACATATGCTCATGTTATCATTATAGGACATGAACAGAACCAAGAATAGAGAAACCCACACACACTCTTCCTTTTGATGTGCCTGGTTTATTTTATGCTAAAGAGTGCAAATGTATAAAACATCTTTAACTACTCCCCTGAAGTTATTTAACTTGATTTGGGCATCACATTGGGATTTAACAATTTTCTAAACTGATCCAATTTAATGCTTTTTAAAGACCTAGCTTTCTTGGTCTTCCCAGGAGCCTCTGTACGTTCCCAAAACAAAGTGCCCAGCTGTATAAATGAATGAAATAAGGGGCTGTAGGAAGCCAAAATCCTGATTTTAACCACATGCTGGAAAAAGGGAGAACTTATCTGTTTTATCCAAGATTTTTCTTCTCTTTAATGGGAAATCTACCTTTATTGGTGACTGTTCTCTTGCCTGTTGATTTCGCATTTAGTGTACGTTGAGCATAGTTATAAGGGTAAGTAGGCAGTACTACATCTATTATCACATCTTTCCAGGAAACCCTGCACAGTGGGTACTTGTGGACCCTGACTTCCCCAAGTCTAGTCACAGTACAGGGGTCATCCAGCCATTCTCTGACCACCCCCCCCCCCAATAGTCACACTTTGGGGCAAATACTAGGGCAATAAGAGTGAGGTGGGAAAGATGGACCTGGGGAAGTTATGTTTGTCTGCATTCTTTGAGCAAAGGTTTTATTCTGGGACCTGTGTTGATTTCCAAAGCCCAATTCCATGCACACGCTCCAAGAAAGATCCATGCATCCCTTGTTCCATGGATCAGGAAGAGGAACTGAAAAATCCCATCGCACTACCGACTGTCTGTGGTTAACCTTTAAAAGTCCTGCTCATCTCCTATTAGCCCATAATATTTTCATTGACCTCCTTTATTATATTTAGTTTCTTCATATATTTAATTTGTTGTTTGCTTACCTGAGACTCTCTTACTCTGATTCTTTATAAAATCCCCCTGCTTTCCCTGAAATTCACTGTGACTTGAGGGTTTTTTCAAAAGTACTAATGGCATCTGCACATTTTAAGAATATTGATTAAGCATATATTCAAAGAGGAAACTGGGGAATATTAAAAGCTTGATCCTTGCCCATGAAGAGCAACCTGCCAAGCAAGCTAAGAACCACATAAAATTAATTATGATACCAAAAAATAGACAATAATGGGAAGAATAAGACAAAGCATAACATATTTGAGTCCCCCTCAGATGTTTGTCAAAACAAGAAAAACCCAGAGCAAGGTGCAAACTGAAGTCAATAAGCTGGAGCGTATTACACAAGGCAATGAACTTGAGCTCCTGCTAGGCAGCATTCATTTCAGGCCCAGGAGATTTGCCCCAGCTGCAAGCAGCTGGCTAGCAATGAGGGAAGGAAGAAGTACCAGGCTTCATGCCTCCAAGCTCCATGGTAGCCTTAAGAGGAATTCATAAATCTAAACATCATTAATAGTGAAATTTTACATTTAGACCTTGTCTTGACTTTGACTTTTGCAAGACAAAGAGGTCTCTGAAACCCCACAATCCCTTTCGTGATACTTCCATCTGTTCATTTCTAAGAAAACACTGTATTTTTTCTACTTCCTAACACTATCCTCACTTCTTCCTTTCTGTTCTTTCTTAATTTGGGTTTTACCTTATCATGAACAACAGCATAAATAAGCTTCATCTTCTCTTTCTATGAAAGATTAATAGATTTATTTCTATTGGAATTCATATCCATTAGTGAATTAATGATCAAGCTGAAAATTGTTATAATCTACACATTTAAAGAAAATTCTAGCTGAAATCTTCACAAATATCAGCAATTCCAAAACAGCCTAAACCATCAACAGTGATGATTTCATGCACAGAGATTTTATAGAGCCACCTGATCTCTGCTGAACCAAGATATTTATGCAAGCTTCATTGTTTTACATCCCTGTAGATTCATGTCCTTTGTTATGACAAATTAAACCCATCATGTATTATCATCACTGCATTTCATCTGCTGTGTATGTAAAGATTTCCTAATCTTGGGCACTAATGATCTAAACACTATTCAGAGAGCACACCAACCAAAACACAAAATAAACTGATATGCTGGTCAAATAAAAGTAGAATGCATGTTTACCTTTTAGATTTATTCTGCAGGGAAATAAGCTATCAAAAGCTCAGTCAAAAAAACATTTGGATTTTCAAACATGAACAAGATAGTTAAAGGGATTCTTATTTATAAAACAAAACAAAACCCAAGGGAAACAAAAAACAAACAGTAAATGAGGAGCCAGCTTGGTTCATAAAGGAAATGAGAAGAGGCACAGTTCTTGCCAGATACGAAACCTCCAATAGAAAATACACAAACTATTAAGAGAAAGTATTCCAGATCTGGAGAATAACTGTCCAGAGTGGTGACTTTGTTCTTTTCCTCCCTCCCTCCCTCTCTCTTTCCCGCTGCTTCTCTCTCTCATTCTCACTCTAGCTCTCATTTTTCTTCCTTTCACTCTTTATTAGAATCCATTCCATTATCTCATCAGAACCAGCCTCCATAAAGAGAAAAGACTTCCAGTGAACAATTGATATATTCTACCCCAGTTTTGGAGATATTGGATTTTCAAATATGATAGTAACTGAAAGAACCAGGTGTTCCATCTGATTTTTAGATATATTTTTTTTAATTTCTTGATTGAGGTATTACATATGTGTCCTTATCCCCCATTGCCCCCCCCCCACTCATGCCTTCACCCCCTATTGTCTGTGTCCATTGGTTAAGGTTATATGCATGCATACAAGTCCTTTGGTTGATTTTGAAAGAAATCAGAGCAGCATATTATCACATTCCCAGTTGAAAATTTTGCAACCCAAAAAACTTCTCGGGCATCTCTCTCTGCCTGACTGAAGGCCAGATGATTTAACCAAATTTTCATTGGTCAAAAAGAACAGGGACAGTGATATATGACAGGCGGTAGCATAATTCTGAGAGGAAGAATACTGTAGGCACATATGTTGCTTTAAAGGCAAAAAAATCTCTTTGTAAACTTCTTGGGCGGAGATTGATCACATACTTTAAATCTGAAACAAATGCCGAAAAAGTCATCAAGTCTTTTTAGATACTCAAGGGCCTACTATTTCTCCAGTTTGGGTAGCAGTCTTCTATTCAGAGTTCATTCTCCCTCATAAGAAATACCCAGTCTTCCATGAAGTAACAGATGATTATAATCTAGGTTTATAGATGCACAGATGTAATTTAAGCTAGTAGCCATTTTTTAGTCATAATCTCAAAGGATATAAAATTATTCTATGTTGTAAATGTGAAATTTTTGCACTTAGTAATCTAGTGAGTTTTATATTTTTTTTCTTTCCTTCAGATCATGTGGGAATATAGACCCTTATCTCAGAGCATCATAAACACTCTACTAGTATGTAACAGAGAAAGACTTATTCAATTAACTGTTAGAAAAGTGGCTATTCATTCTCTCTTTTCTGTGATACTTCATGTGAATACTTGAAGTTAAGTCTGAATATATTTTCTAACATCTTCCCCAAATGTTAACAATAATCAATAGATTGTTTTTTCTAAAAGGTTGTATTCAGTTACAACTTGGATCAACATATCATTTTGTATGTGATTGCTTACATATACCACTGACTTGGCATTTCTTTCTATATGCCAGCCACTCCTTATAACAAAACAAATCAAAACAAAACAAAACACACACACACACACACACACACACACACACACACACACACGCGTGCGCGCGCGCGCACACACGTTTATTTTTCTTAAATTGATTCCATGCTTGTTAACTTCTCGGATTCATTCTAAGACTTTCTGTTTTGTATTCAGTATTTTAAGAAGGAAAAGTAAAAATGTTCTGACAGTTATTTTCTTGGAGGATTTTGGTTTAAGCTTTTATGCAAAAAGAATACTAAATTAGTGATAACTGAGAAGCAAAGAACATTGTTTCTTCTCTCTGAGCAGTGAAATGACACATGATATTGTGTGGTGTTATGTATACTCCTCAAATCCCAATAGAATTTTAAAGACTTGAAGCCAGTAGTATATTGCTTTTCCACTGCATGAATGTTATTATAAGTATTCAAACTTGATGATCTTCTACTGAGAAAAATCATTTTAAAGCTTCCTTTCATCCTCATGGGTAAAAACACTAAAATGTAGCAAAAAGAAAAAGAGCCATTTGTGGGGATTTGAAAAGCTCAAACTGTACTGTAATTTTATATGCTACATGTATATTATAATATAAACATTTTACATTTTATATGTATTTATATAGTTACATATAAATGTGAATATTCATCCTCAGCCTAGATATGGAAGCCATTAATTGTCCTGTGTTGGAATATTATCTAGCCACTTAGGATAAGTCAATCTCACATAGCAAGCTTAAGTGACAGTTTTCATCTTGTTCAATGAATGTGGCCAATTGATAGTGGCTAATGGAGCACTGGGTTTAGAAATCTTTTAGGGCATATCTGTGCTCCAAAGGAAACAGTTTTAAATGCCAAATAACTTTTACTCTCTGCTTGATAAAATTGTGTTCTGTTTTTGTTTGTTTTGTTTGCATCCAGCCTTAGCCCTTGGGGTGGTTAATTTATGTGTAAAATTGGTTAACGACAGTTTGATCAAATACTTGTCCAGATGTTGCTGTGAAGATTCTTTTTAGACATGATCAACTTTTACAATCAGAAGACTTAGCATGTCCTCCATAATGTGATGGGACTCATCCAATCAGTTGGGGCCTTTAAGAGCAAAGACAGATTTCTGGAGGGAAAAACAATTCTGCCTCAACATTGAAACCTTGCTTATTTCCCCTGCTGGCCTGCCCTCCAGATAGATCTTACACCAAAGATTACAACATCAACTTTTACCTGAATTTCTAGTTTGTCAGCCTACCCTACAAATTTCAGACTTGCCAACTACCAAATCATGTGAACCAGTTCGTTAAAAATCTCTCCCTCTTTCTCTGTGTCTATCATCTATCTATTTATATGTATCTTCTATTTATACATCCTCTAATTTAAGATACACATTTAAATATATATTTGTATTTATTTCAACATGTAACATAGTAAATACGTAACATAAAATATATAATACACATTGTACATATAAAATATCCTATTAGTTCTGTTTCTCTAGAAAACTCTGAATAAAACAGCACTCTCCAAAAAAAATGCCATAAATATCTCTTAATCCTAAACATCTCAGTGATATTCTTACTGAATTAAAATCACATTCCTTAAAATTACATTAGAGACTTATATTCATCTGATTGCTACTTACTTCTTGATATTTAGCTTCTCATGTCCCCAGTCTTCATCTTTTGCTCTAATATTACTGACCTATATGTGGTTTCCTAAATAAATCAGGTAGTTTTATTCATTCTGTCAACCAGAAAGTGATTGATATTTATTGGATACTATTTACTTGGCAGTTTGTTTGACCCCATGACTGCAAAATAAATAAAAAACCATCTGATTCCTAAAGAGTTTTAAGACTATTAAGAGTATTCTATTTCTTGAACTGTTATACTACAGAGCCAGAAAAAAATAACCATTACAAAATAACAAAAATGGCACATAAAATGAAACTTCTTTTTACCACATAGCTAAGCTAAGAAGACAATAAGGAAAATCTCCAAGGCTTTAAAGAGTGAGAAATACTAAAACCGAGGGCTGTTAGTAAATGCTAAAATATTGCCTGCCTTGGGGAACACTTGCCAATCACTATAACTAAGGGACTTGGGAATTAGGGTTCCACATTTAGGAGAAGAGCCTGGGGCAAATTGGAAGAAGTAGCTGCAATTGAGATCTTCACGTGAATCCAGGATGTGTGAATAGTGACATGTGCAGGCTGGTCTAAAGCAAACCTACTTATTAGGAATGGGAGGTGAAAGGAAACCTTTTTTCTTGGCCTTGGTGGGTGTGCTAAGATAAAAAAAGTACTTGCTAGTTATTTGTAAACATTTTTATTAGGGTTTTGGTTTTCAGGGGTACTGGAATCTATAGAACGGGATAATAACTTAAGACAGTTGTTCGTCTTGCAAATGTTCCAGGGTACCTAATGGAAACAAATGAAAAACCTCTCCTGTGAAATGGAATCTAGAATCCACTGTATTTCCAAGATAAAACCCTGAGTAACATATAGGCCCAGCATGTACAACACATTAACCAGAGTGAGCAAGGGCTTGAAGCAGAGTTATTCATGCCAAGGCTATGTGAAAGCATGTGTCATATGATAAAACTAAATATAAGATGGAAATAAAGTTTTTGAGTAAGAACTATCAAAAGACATGAAGATGTAAAAATAGCTTTAAAATCCTTTAAGAAATGACAAAAACAGAGCATTTATTAAAATTAAATCTTCAATGAATGCTTTAAACAGAAAAGTAGACAGCAGAAGATAGAATGAATGAATAAGAACTTAGAGCTGAAAAATTACTAAAAATGAAAACATTGAAGAAAAATAAAGGCAAAAATATTAAGGTTTAATAAATATTGGAAAAACAATAAGACAATACTCTATATGCAATAGGAGCTCCATACTGAGAGAATATAAATATTTAAGAGAGAAGCAATTTTTTACAGAGATAATAGGTAAGAATTTATATCTCTACCCTCAGATTTAAAATTTTATAAAACAGCCAGAAATGTAGTATAACAACAAAAGAAATATAGCACTTATAAAATAGAAAAAATAACATTATCTACAAAGAAATATCTAGATTGACAGTCATTTTCTCAAAAGTTACAAAAGAATGCTTAGGAATAATACATTCATAGAGTTGAAAATTAATTACCACTTGATCTTAAGGCCAAAATAATATACTTATAGAAAAATGCAAATTTATAAAATTAATTTGGAAAGCTGTTTGTTAATATCTAATAAATCTAAACATAAGCAAATATTATGACATAGTAATTCTATTCCTAAACATATATTCAGAAGAATGTGTTCACATATGTAGTCCCAAAATATGTTATTTGTAAACATTATGTGCAATAATGTTCATAGCACCTTCAGATTATAACTAACATTTAATTGAAAAATGTTTCAAAAGTGCTAAATTATGGAATGTTATTGTGTTGTAACATTTTGTAGAGGGAATTCATTTTTTTCTATAATCTACACCAAGAATTAATACCAATTGATTAACATATGAAAGAAGTCAGATACTAATAAATACATAGTATTATATTTTTTAATTTATGTTTTTACTGATTAAGGTATTACATATGTGTCCGTATCTCCCTATTGTCCCCCAAACCCCCCACTCATGCCCTCACTGCTCTGTTGTCTGTGTCCGTTGACATGGTATTATCTTTAAGGAGAAGGGAAGTTATTACAAGAAGTGGAGAGAACACAATACTCTGGGGTGATGGCAATACTCAATTTCTTGATCTAGTAGGTGAGTATAATTCATACTTTGAGAAAAATCATCAATTTTCTCACATAAGGTCTGTGCAGATTTCTGTAAAACATAATTAACTTCAAAAGTTTTACTATAGCCTGGCCAGGTGGTGGTTGAGTGTCCACCGATGAACCAGGAGGTCATGGTTTGATTCCCAGTCAGTGCATATACCCGGGTTATGGGCTCTATCCCCAGTAGGGGAGCCTGTAGGAGGCAGCCGATGATCAGTGATTCTCTCTGAACATTGATGTTTCTACTCCTCTCTTCCTCCTCCTTCCTCTCTGAAGTCAATATATATTTATATATATATAAAGCTTTACTATATTAAAAATGGAGAAAGAATACAAAAAAGCATTTCAACAACTACAACAAAAATTTACAAGATGCTCAGCCTCTCTGGTAAGAAGAAAAATGTATTTTATTCAGTGCCAAATAATGTTATGTATCATTACAGATTGATGGAAAGACAAAACAAGAGGCTTGAGAGACAAATTATTTTGTTTGGAAAAAGCAGAAAGCAGAAAGTGCTGACAATTTATTCTGTCGAGAAAGTTAGTAAACACTCAGACAACAAGTCCTCTTCCATGAGCAGAGGGGACAGCGGTGACTGCTCTAAGATCCATCAGTCCCACCTCTCTGTACCCATCATTCACTCAAGATGATTTACTGAGTCCATAGGCCATCTATATTCTTTGTTGGATATGCGTGTTAGCTCCGTTCTCCACACAGAGCTCTAAGTTGGTAACAGTATAATTATTTTACAGATGGGGACACTGAAAGTTAAAAGGTTACAGGATATTTTCCAAATTACTATTTATGAAGGAGCAAAGATGGAATGTGAATCTAAATCATAGTGATTGATTTATTTGCCCTGCAGATTATAGACTACTGAATGCTTCTCCTGTATCACCTACACATTAAATGTTCTGCATACCAATATATTTTTATTCATGCTTCCATCTACACAATAAAGCTAAACATATAGATGCATAATAACATGCAATAAAACTATATGTAATAAAGCTATACATATCCTATATAATAAAAGTGTAATATGCAAATCGACCAAATGGCAGAACAGCAGAACGATTATCTGGACGACCGTCCAGGACCATGCTATGACACCCACTGGCACCAGGCCAGCCAATGGGAGAGCAATGCGATTAGTCGAGGGTCCGGCCATTGCCCCATGATTACCCCACAGAGGGAGTCCAGGCCACCGGCGGCAGGGCGATCAAACGGGAGGCTTCATGATCACCCCAGAGAAGAAGACCCAAGCCACCAACCAGTGGGCTGCGGCGGGTGGGTGAGGCCTCCCTCTGCGAGGGAAGCCCGGGTCCTGGGTGCCAGAGGGAAGGAATTCCTACTCTTGCACAAATTTTGTGCATCAGGCCTCTAGTAGATATGTAAAAAGTGAACACAGGGATGATAAATAGATTATTTAAAAATTATTACTCTAAGTTACAGGGAGTTGTGTTTAGGGATGAGCACATAAAAAGGTTCAGTGGCATTTGATGTACTGTTTCTTAAGATACATAACAAATAACCATTTTTAAATCTTTGTTAAATATGTACATACTAGAGGCCTGGGGCACAATATTCGTGAACTTGGCGGGGGTCCCTCAGCCCAGCCTGCACCCTCTCGCAGTTCGGGAACCCTTGGGAGATGTCCGACTAACATCTTAGGCCTGCTCCCTGCATCAGTCGGACATCCTTAGCACTGTTGCAGAGGCAGGAGAGGCTCCCGCCACTGCCGCAGTGCTCACCAGCCGTGAGCCTGGCTTCTGGCTGAGCGGCACTCCCCCTGTGGGAGTGCACTGACCAACAGGGGGCAGCTCCTTCATTGAGCGTCTGCCCCCTGGTGGTCATTGTGCATCATAGTGACCAGTCGTTACATTGTTCGGTCGATTTGCATATTAGCCTTTTATTATATAGGATATAAGTTAATATATATAATATGCATGAAATAAAATTAATTCAAATGATATTTAAAATGCAGACTTGGTTTCAATCACTTATTAGATCTGGAGGATGAGAAAATGTGACATATAGCAATATGTGACGTAAAACAATACACTAGCTGAAGAAAATGGGCAGATGCTGTACCTAAAATTAATTAGAACAATGGTCCCCAAACTTCCATGGACATCAGCATCACCAGAAGGGCTGCTAAACTACAGCAAGGTGGACTCCACACTGCACCTTCTGTTTCATTTTATATTTTATATTTCTAACAAGTTTACAGATACTGCTGATCTGCTGGTCCAGAGATCACACTTTAAAGGACATATCTTTGTGGAGTGATGAGCAGTTTTTAAGATGTGTTACATAATGTATAGCCTTTCTCTTTACCTAGAAAACCCACACATTTCTTTCTATTATACCCCCTAGTAATCTCTACTCAGATCAAAAGAACCGTCCCCTAACAGCAGGTCAAGAAGAACCTCCCCGACTTATTTATATGACTTCTATCCTTCTTTAAATAATTCCTGTCCTATTGAAAAACCTGTCTCCCCTTTTCTTTGATTATATAATGCTCTCCTAGTTTATTTGTTGTCAGACCCTTTAAATCTCTCTTGGCTCTGCAGCCCCATGAATCCTTGCTTCTTTCTTAGAGACAGTTTTCGCTGCACAAAAGTTTTTAGGAGCTCTAATCCATTCCCACAGAAGCAAGTAGGGTTTTGTTTATTTTTAATCTTTATTGTTGAAAGTATTACATAGGTCCACCTTTCCCCTCCCCATTAACCTATTCCAGCCCGCTCTCATTCCCCCACAAACCCTCACCACACCATTGTCTGTGGCCATAGGTTATGCATATATGCATACAAGTTCATTAGTTGATCTCTTCCCACCACCCTCCCCTGCCTTCCTCTGAGGTTCAACAGTCTGTTCATGCTTCTATGTCTCTGGGTCTATTTTTGTTCATCAGTTTATGTTCATTATATTCCACAAATGAGTGAGACCATGTGATATTTATCTTTTTCTGACAGGTTTATTTTACTTAGAATAATTCTCTCCAGGTCCATCCATGCTGTTGCAAATGGTAAGAGTTCTTTTTTTTTAAAAGCAGCGTAGTGTTCCATTGTGTAGATGTACCATAATTTTTTTAATCCAGTCATCTGCTGACAGGCACTTAGACTGTTTCCAAATCTTAGCTATTGTTAATTATGATGCTAGGAACATAACAGTCTGTGTATTCTTTCTGATGAGTGTTTCAGGTTTCTTAGGATACATTCCTAGATGTGGGATTACTGGGTCAAATGGGAGTTTCATTTTTAATTTTTTGAGTATACTCTATACTGTTTTCCATAATGGCTGTACCATCTACATTCCCACCAGCAGCATACTAGGGTGCCCTTTTCTCCACAACCTTGCCAACCCTTGTCATTTGTTGATTTGTTGATGATAGCCATTCGACAGGTGTGAGGTGATATCTCATTGTTGTTTTGATTTGTATCTCTTGGATGATTAGTGACTTTGAGCATTTTTTCATAGTCTCTTGGCTTTCTGTATGTCCACTTTTGAGAAGTGTCTATTTAGGTCCTTTGCCCATTTTTTAGTGGATTTTTTTTATCATTCTTTTGTTAAGTTGTATGAGTTCCCTATATATTTTGGAGATTATCCCTTTATCAGATGTATCATTGGCAAATATGTTCTCCCTTGTACTGGGCTCTCATGCTATTTTGTTGATGGTGTCTTTTGCGCTGCAAATAGATTATGTGAAATAAGTCAGACACAGAATAATATATAGTATATAAATTCAAAATCTACATTTCCATCCCTATCTCTCTTTTGAGATTTAGACTAATGAAGTGAACTGCTTTCCTGAAATCAGTATCTTTATACTCACAAGTAATTAACCTCACCATGTTCAAAATGGATATTCCATCTCCAACAACCTCCCTGCTCCAGAATACGCCCCCTCCCACATACTCTAGTCCTCATTTCATTCTCTTAGGCCTACTGTTTCCACCCTTTGTAAATGTCATCATAGCTATTCATATCAGGAACCTGGGCTTCATCTGTAATCTCACTTTTTCTCACCTTAAGGCCAATCTATTTTACTTTTATTAATTTACCATTTAAAGAGATCTTAAATCCAACCTCTTTTGTTTCACCCTGAATGGCAGTTTCCTATTCTATATGCCATCATCTCTCTCTTTTTTAAAAATACATTTTTATTGATTTCAGAGAGGAAGGGAGAGAGAGAGAGAGAGATAGAAACAGCAAAGATGAGAGAGAATCATCAATTGGCCACCTGCAAGCCCCTCAGTGAGGATTGAGCCTATTACTTGAGCATATGCCCTGACCAGAATTGAACCGTGACCTCCTGATTCATAAGCAGATGCTCAACCACTGAACCATGCCAGCAAAAAGATGTTTGAATTGTGCAGTTGTTATTTTAATGAACAGTACACTAAATTTGGCATTCTAATGTAAATAGTTCTAATGTATTTGGTTGTGGAGAAGGAAAGTGAAGGAACATTATCACTCTAGACATTTTTACCTTAACCATGAATAAGATAATCTACTTATATAAAAACCATGGGTGGTGTTCATCATGACCTGAACTGCTGCGACCAAGCTGAAAGAAGTTAGTCCTGCAGGGGTTGTCTTGGCAATGGCTGCGCCCTCCCTCGAGCTGTTTCCCGGAGCTGTATCTGGTGAGGGCAGGGTTTGAGGCAGGAACCTGCCCTCAGAGCATGGAGGCATATCTTTCTAAAGTGTGCCACGCCAGAACGGCCAAGGGTGAACCTGAGTGGGGGCTGCTGAAAGGCTTAGAAAAGACAGACAAGAGAATGAAAGCTGGGTCTCCATGGGACACTGTTTCTCTGAGAAACATCGACCACGCCCACAGCCATGCCTTTATTTTATAGCACATGCCACAAGGCAAAATAAGGGCGTGACAAAGATGTTTACAACATTCTCCTGGGTTTCAATCATACTCAACTACATGCACCTGAACTCTGTCAAGCCTACATCACTCAGGCACATGGGGCCATGTGTTCAGACCATAGGTTCAAGCTTACAACTATAGCTGTTGGCTATAATTGTGCTGGGAGGGCCCTGCCCTCCAAGCTGGAACTTGCACATGGCAATGAGAGGACTGTGCCCTCTCATCAGTCCAAGGCTTGAACCTGTCCAAAACACTGTAGCAGCTCCCCACAATAAAGTTTTAATTCTATTTCTTTGTTACTAATGTTGTGGCCCCACCCCATAACAAAGAAACAATTTCCGGAGGATGAGGCCCAGGAATCAGGATGTTAAAAAGATTCCTGGGTGATTCTAATGTGCAGCCAAGGTTGAGAACCACTGCTATAGATAATATTAAAAATATATATAAACATGCAATTCTTTGTCCAAAAAATGAGCATGTTCAAAAATTAAATGAAGAAAATCTGGATATACTCTGAGATTTTCACACATATTTGAGTGATGATTCCATTGATTCCACAGATGATGCTGAAAAGGAAAATTTTCCCATTGAATTTCTTAATAGTATTACTCCCTCGGGAACGCTGTGTCATAAATTAAAATTGAAAGTGGGTGCAATCATCATGCTATTGAGAAATCTAAATAGTAAATGGGGTCTTTGTAATGGTACCAGATTTATTATCAAAAGGTTACGACTTAACATTATCGAAGCTGAAGTATTAACAGGATCTTCAGAGGGAGAGGCTGCTCTGATTCCAAGAATTAATTTGTCCCCATCTGACACTGGCCTCCCATTTAAATTGATTCAATGATGGTTTCCCATGATGCCAGCATTTGTGATGACTGTTAATAAATCACAAGGACAAACTCTACTAGACAATGTAGACATATTTCTACCTGAACCCGTTTTTGCTCATGGTCAGTTATATGTTGCTTGCTCTCGAGTTTGAAGAGCATGTGATGTTACAGTTAAAGTTCTAAGTACTTCATCACAAGGGAAATTAGTCAAACACTCTGAAAGTGTTTTCACTCTTAATGTGGTGTACAAGGAGATATTAGAATAAGTTTAATCACTTTATCACTCATTGTTTGCATCACTGTTGTTTTTATATCATGTTTTTGTTGTTTTCATATCATGTTTTTGTCGTTTTTATATCATGCCTCTGTTGTTGTTATGTCCTTTTGTTACTGTTTATTTATTAGTAAATTTATATAGTATTTTCATATACATTTTACTAATTTCCTATTATCTCTCACACTCCTATTATAGAGAAAGGGCAAATAGCAAAATTAAAATATCTCTGCTAATTAATTCCATTTTTTTAAAAATATACTTTATTGATTTTTTACAGAAAGGAAGGGAGAGGGATAGAGAGTTAGAAACATCGATGAGAGAGAAACATTGATCAGCTGCCTCCTACACACTCCCCACTTGGGATGTGCCCGCAACCAAGGTACATGCCCTTGACCGGAATCAAACCTGGGACCCTTGAGTCCTCATGCTGATGCTCTATGCACTGAGCCAAACCGGTTAGGGCAATTAATTCCCTTTTAATGTGCACAAATTTTGTGCACTGGGCTACTAGTTTATAGGATAACCAATAAGTTAATAGAAATCAATCTTATAATAAGTACAGTGATAAAAGATATAATAAGACAATCATCAAGAATAAAAACAAACAACTGAAAGAAAACAAGGAACACAGGGCATAGGGAGAGCAAGTAGGAGAAATGTGAGAGAGGTTAAAATCTATAAGGAGGATGAAATAAATCCAAATATGTTCACCACCATGCCCCTAATTAACTGTCTTGAAAAGAGACAAAAATGGAAAGGTAAGTTGAGAAATTTAGATAATGGAGTTTTATGTCATTTCTCTTCATCAAATATCTCTCAGGCCAAGTATCAATACATCTAGTTGGATATGCATTGTATCTCTCTCTCTCTTTCTCTCTCTCTCTCTCTCTCTCTCTCTCTCTCTCTCTCTCTCACTCACACACACACACACACACACACACACCAATACACTCTTTTTGCTGCCATAGTACATTCAAGAAAATTGAAAAGCTGTCTGGATGTGGGGGTAGGGGTGGACATTTTGAGCAAAAAAGAACTCATTAATACCAACAACAGTGTGGCGATTGCGGGGGGCGGGGGTGGAGGGCAAGGAAGAAATGATGGGTGGAAGATGAGGAGGGTATGGGGGGGATAGATGGCGATGGGAAAAAAATATTGGTCAGAGACTGTGCTCGAAATGTTCTACATACTGTTGATACTTTATCATTTATCAAATTAGTTGTATGTCCCAGGATATGCTCTATCTTGGTGAATGTTCCATATCCACATGAGAAGAATATGTATTCTGCTTTCCTTGAGTGTACTGTCCTATAACGTAAAGTGTTCTTAATAGTGTTGCTATAATTTTGTATGGTTTGTTTTTAGTAAATTACTAAGATCTAGGTTAAAAAAAAAACAGAAAATGAAAATTGATCACATTCTAAGCCATAAAGCAACTTACAACTATTTTAAAGAACTGGTAACATACCTACCATATTTACTGACCATATTACTGTTAAATAAAATGAATATAAAACAGATAAAAGCAGCTTATACATTTTACATTTTAATAAAATTCACATCTAAATAATTTATGGATCAACTCATAATGAAAATATACTGAAAATTGAGAGATAAAAATACTGCCCACCAAAATATATGCTATGTCTATAGAAGTATTTACAGGTATATATATATATATATATATATATATATATATATATATAGAGAGAGAGAGAGAGAGAGAGAGAGAGAGAGAGAGAGAGAGAGAAGGAGGGAGAGAGAGAGAGAGAAAGCCTTCATTAGAAAGGAAGAATGGTTACAAATGAATGAGCTAGTATCTAAGCTTAAAGAGGCCCCCAAATAAAGAATAAAGAAAGAGATAACTCATATTTAATACAGAAAGAAGGAAATAAGAGGAGCAGAAATTTATAAAAATGATATATTAAAGACAATCAACATCAAATTTTGGTTCTCTAAAATGAAAAATACATTGAAAAACTTCCCATCTATGTGATCAACTTAGAAAAGGTACAAAGCAGAATATAATATTAGAAAATATTTTAAAACTTAAAATATTTCTTTATCAAAAACTGATAGAAGCTCAGCGGCGTTGCTCAGTGGTTGAGCATCGACCTGTGAACTTGGAGGTCACAGTTTGATTCCCGGTCAGGGCACATGACCAGGTTGTGTGCTGGATCCCCAGTGTGGGGCATGCAGGAGGCAGCCAGTCAATGATTCTCTGTCATCATTGATGTTTCTCTTTCTCTCTCCCTCTCCCTTCCTCTCTGAAATCAATAAAAAACAACTGATAGAAATATCATAGTGTGAAAAGTTTTGTGTCAGTGCATTATAACATTATAACAGTGCATTATAACATTAGGTGAAATGTAACAGCTTTGAGAAAATGTAAATCACCAAAATGTACTCAGGAAAAGTAGAATACCTGAACTTTCCTATTACTCTGAAAGAAATTAAAACTCTAGTTAAAATCTCGACATAAAAGAACAAAAGAAGCCTAGATCATCTTAAATGCAAATTCTATCAAATTTTCAGAAGCAAGTATTTTTAGTCTTATATAAAACACAGTCAATACTCTCCTACTTATATAACCCTGGCACCGAAATCAGACAAGGACATTCATAAATATAGATGAAAAGACTTAACTAAATATTATCAAACTGAATGATATAAGCATACATATATAACATAATGTGTCATGTTCAGTTGGCTTATTTCAGATAAGCAAGGTTAGTTTAACATTAGAAAATATGCTCATGAAAAAGTTATGGAAAGAAAAATATAAAAATTTTATAAATAGAATTAAAAGACAAATGCTAAGCCAATAGCAGTATTGGAAAAAATAACTTTTCAGGATTCACATTATTTACATAATTTCATAAATAAAATAGAGAAAAATGAATAACAAACAAATCTCAAAATACATAGAACTTTCAAAAATAGACAATGCAAATGTCCACAGATATATATAAAGTTGTCTAAATATTGTATTATTAAGGGAAATTCAAAATAAATTGAAACACTTATACCACTGGCAAATGTTAAAATGTGTGTGCTTTTAGGGAAATATGTGTGAGAGAAATACCATAATTCTCTGTATTATATTTGAAACTTTTCTGTAAATCTAAAATTATTCCAAAATAAAAAGTTCACTTTATAAAATTAGTGCTTAAAGGGATGCCTGGTATATAGAAGCATTTGATAAAAGGTAATCTGAAGCACCATAATTTTCCAAGGCTTTGTTTGAACATAGACTGCAAGCGAGCAGTGCTAAAACAAGGATGATTAGGAGCACTCCATGGACTGGGGTTAGAAAGAGGTTTTTATAGAGAAAGAGAAGCAAAGCAAAGGAGTTATTGCATTGGTGAGAACTTAGGTAGTCGCCTCATTTAGGAAAGCCTGACTGGTTGTTTGTGATTGGTTGTTCTTAAGTTTTATTTTCTCAGATTTTAGTGCATTGACTCTTGATTAGGTGTTGGTTTGCTTATCAAGTGTTGGGGTCCAGCCTCAGTAGGTCCAGGGGTTCCTAAAGATGTGGACAGAGTCGGCGAAGAAGGAAGAACACAGGGCAGCGTTCAGTTGATCAGCATGGTTGGGTTCTCTTGCCTGGTTCTATCCAGGATCTCCAGCCAGGTTCTGTGTTTATTGTCTTGTTATATCTGTATTTATACCAGTTGATTTTAATCCTATCAATTTCTATTCCAAAGGTTAGGTTCTCCATTCCAGGGAGTAAAGATTATGTAGCTTAAGGGTGATTGTTCATAGTTAAAGTGATTAACTACCCGCCTGGCACTTAGTTAAGGGGTTTTATTCCCTCCCTAACTTCAGGGGAAAATACCTACCTGGGGAAACAACCTTTCTTGGAGAGGTGACCTTGGTTAAAACATATAGCGCCAAGAAGGGGAGCAAACATATTAAGAACAGTATGCCATATACGCCAGGTCCCTTGAAACATATGCTGTGCAGATGTTTCTTCCCTGCAGCGACTGTGTCAAGCCGCAAGGATGGACCGGCTTCCGGCAATCAAGGCCATTGAAGCTTTAGAGACACCTTAGTCTAATCACCTCCTTTTAAATTACTTGAACACATTCAATAAATATTGTTACATAAAGGAATGTGCTAGTGAGAAGATGGCAAAACATTCACTAAGACAAGTGCACTTATAATGTAAATTCATAGTTTATTTTTAAAATCACTACCTAATAAAGTTAAATATGTACCTATCTTAATGAGATTCCAATTTTCACATGTGGGTATCTTGAAATTGTCAGTATGCACATATGCATGTGTATGTGTATATATATATATATATATATATATATATATATATATCTTAAATATATCACAATTATTAGAGTATATTATAAATATGCTTTAAATCTCATGTTGTCTTTATAAGCAGGAGAATATATCAATTATTTTTGACACATTTAATTTAAATATTATATTATATTTAAAAATGAACTCCAGGTGCATGTTTCTATATGCACAAATGCCCCAACATTGCTCTTACAAGAAATAAATCAAAGATATAGCCAGTATGAAAACCATTATAAAAATATTTTAAAAACAGGCAGAGGGAGCAATGTATTATATAGGGATACATTAAAAGTTGGTAAGCTTATATTACAAAAACATAGAAATAAGTATTTAAGGATATTGGTCATCTAGACATGAGAGTTTGGGGTTATACAATCTAGAGAGTCACAGAGTGAGTTTTAAAATATTTATTTATGTCCTAATTTTTAAGCTGTCTGGTAAGCACAAGGCACTATTAATTTTAGCATGTATGTGTGTATAGCTATAATAACAAAAGCATAATATGCTAATTAGACCAAACAGCCAAACAACCTTCCAGACATCATTCCAGACATCCTTCTGGATGAAGCCACTGCAGTGGGGGCCAAGGCAGAGGCAGTTAGGGGCGATCAGGCAGGCAGGCAAGAAATTAGGGGCAATCAAGCAGACATACAGAGTGGTTGGGGCGATCAGGCAGGCAGGCAGAGTGGTTAGGGGCGATCAGGCAGGCAGGCAGAGGCAGTTAGGGGTGATCAGGGAGGCAGGTAGAGTGGTTAAGGCCTATCAGGCAGGCAGGCAGGCAGGCAAGCAGTTAGGAGCCAGTGGTCCCAAATTGCGAAAGGGATGTCCAACTGCCAGTTTAGGCCGGATCCCCTGCAGGATTGGGCCTAAACCGGCAATCGGACATCCCCTGAGGGGTCCCAGATTGCAAGAGGGTGAAGGCCAGACTGAGCAACCCCCCATCCATGCATGAATTTCATGCACTGGGCCTCTAGTGTATTTATAAGTATGTATGATTTTTTCACAATTAAGGTTGTCATATTTAGTAACAATGAGTAATCATTTTAGTATGTCTTGTAGCATTTGGGATATGCTTATAAAAATGTTATTTCTTGCTTATTTTAAATTTAACTAAGCATCCTGTATTTTATAACCCTAATCACCATTATTATTATGTAAAAATCAACTCATTGTAGTATTCTGATCTTATATCTGGCAACCTGATTAACTCTTGAATTATTTCTATTACTTCCTATGTGGATTCACATTTTCCCTCATTTGATTCACTTTTAGTTTAATGTAGATTTATATCATGAGTATTCATCTATTCTTTCCCAACATTTATTCTTCTTATTTTATTTTTTTTAATGAATGGATGATTTCAGCAAGTGCAAAATTAATAGTAATGCTAGTTGGATCATATTGTCTTGCTCTTCACCTGAATAGAATTAGTTAATATTTTACCAGTAGGGTAATGTTTGCTTAATGTATATTGATTAAACTAAAGGAAGCTAGAAATAAATATCCTGGATCAATAATCCCAGGCTATGATGGCCCCATGGTATGATGACATGGACATTGAAATAGGTGGGGAATGTTGTGACTCTAACAGCCATGGACAACTGAACTTCTTTCCATGTTACTTTTGCCCACAAAGTTCAAGGACAAGAATGTTCTATCCTATATAATAAAAACCTAATATACAAATTGTCCCCTCAACCTAGAGTTCAACTGGGATTTAGACCAGAGGTGGGGCCAGCCAGCCAACCACAGGAACAGAGCCCCTGACCAGCAGTGGCAGCCACTAAGGACCCTACCCATGCATGAATTTCATGCACTGGGCCTCTAGTATCTACATAGGATGCATTGTTCTCTTAATATGCAGCTATCTTTAATTTGCTTTATTTAGAATTTTATTTGCATTGAGATTTATAAATGGAATTTATTTAGTGTGCCCTTTTCCTTTTTTGTTCTTATTTGGTTTAGCATCAGGGTTTGGGGAAAATACTACAAAAAGTATTTATATTATTTTCCCAGATGATACTATGCTCTGCAATTGTGCAACAGTTAGAAATTTTATTTTCTTTTAGGCCCTAAAATTTAGGGGATTGATGGAAGTTCCTGTTAGTATGTACATTCAGTATTACAGAGCTCTAAACTATTCAATACTGTTGGTTATTCCTGATTAGAATTATTTAAAATTGAATACACACACAAAATAAACATACACACATCATACATTTTTTTCCAATTATCTGCAATTGTCATTTTGAATTTGGCATTCTACTATGCTATGTGTATATTACTAATTCAGAAACTCCATAAAAATAAAGTTGCAACTACCCTGAGAACAAACATAGTTGAAATTAGCTGTGGCTTAGTGCTCTCCTCTCCATGTTATACAAGTCCCAGTGGGCCACTAAGCACTTGGGAAGTCAGATTTTTCTATTTATTCTCTTACTGAAGTTGAAAGGAAAAAAAAGTAATTTACGGACTATATTGGAAAGTGACCTTTTTGGAAACAAATTTTCAAAAGATTTTATTTAAACTGAATAATTTTTGCTTTTTTTCCTCCTTTCTATTTCTCTCCCTGAGCCCATTCCCCAACATTCTAAAGTCCTCATTTGGAAAGTTGAAATATAATATCCTGGGGGAGTAGAAACCTTTGAAAGCTTCTAAATAAAGAAACAAACTTTTTGAACTGTAAACAAGAGAATGTTTTAATTCTTTCTCTTACGTACATGACCCCATAAAAGGTTACTTTGGGGGAAAAAATTAGGATTTGCAAGCTGCAAAAAAAAGAAAACATTGTGCCCTAAGGGTCAGTAACTTTATTCCTTGGATAGAATATTTCCATTCAATGGGGATTCGTTGGCTAAGGACTTTGTCAATTGATAGCAGGACAGCTTGGTGTTCAGTGGCAGATCCTAGGAGGAAAAAAAAATACTCTAATGAATCATAATATATATGGAATTATTAAATCAGAGTTCATTTATTTTTCACCTTGGCAAACAGTCTCCAATTGCCATTGTTAAAAATATCAGCATAACATTCTTTTGTTTAACTTTAGTTTTTATTATTAGATATTCCTTATTTGTATACTTCCATCTGACTTTTATTTTCCATCTACATCATGAGTTGTTTCCACTTTTTAAGCCAATTTTTTACTTTGCCTCTTTATTTTGGCTAAAATATTATTTCTTTAAGGCTGCTGTAATTCCCCTCCTTCCGCTTCTTATGGCTTGCCATGTAACTTTTATATGGTCATTTTTTGCAACTTAGGTTCATGTTTGGAAGATTTTAATTCACTGATTAAAATTTCATGGCAAAACTACATCTTCTAAACTATCAAGTTTTACTTTCTAGTTAAAATTAGGCAAGATAACGATATAGAGCATAATTTTAGCTAGGCCCAATCTGTTTATGATTGGTCTAAAATCACACTTGTTTTAATTAAAACATTTCAGAAGCTGTTGAGAGAATTTTTTTTTCAATGTTTCTTAAAATACATATTATTTTTGTAGAACTAAAATTTATGTTTTCTTTCAATTTCTGTATCATTTTTAGGACTCCAATTACAAAAATAATAAAATAATTTATTGGTTTGTTTTTCCCCCCGAATTTCCTCACAGGAAATAAGAAAAAGAAAACTAACATTCCCTTGATATTTAATTTATTTTTATATGGATTGCCAATTAAAAGGTTCATACAGACTTGTATAAAGAATTATCAAGTCATATAACCAGCATGGGTAGTCTAGCAATTTTAGCATTTTTAAACCTTACAAGATTAATATAGCTGGGTATTTTACAATGCATATTCAATGTGGAAGGAAAGAAGGAAGGAAGGAAGGAAGGAAGGAAGGAAGGAAGGAAGGAAGGAGGGAAGGGAAGGGAAGGGAAGGGAAGGGAAGGGAAGGGAAGGGAAGGGAAGGGAAGGGAAGGGAAGGGAAGGGAAGGGAAGGGAAGGGAAGGGAAGGGAAGGGAAGGGAAGGGAAGGGAAGGGAAGGGAAGGGAAGGGAAGGGAAGGGAAGGGAAGGGAAGGGAAGGGAAGGGAAGGGAAGGGAAGGGAAGGGAAGGGAAGGGAAGGGAAGGGAAGGGAAGGGAAGAGGAGAGGGAAGGGAAGAGGAGAGGGAAGGGAAGAGGAGAGGGAAGGAGGGAAGGAGGGAGGGGACATAAAACATGTCCAAATCATCAGGAAGAAGTAAAATTATCTCTGTTCACATATCTTATATGGACAAAAACACAAAAATCTGTTAGAACTAATAAATGAGTTCAGCAAATTTGCAGAATTCAAGATCAATTTACAGCCCTAACTGGTTTGGCTCAGTGGATAGAGCGTCGGCCTGTGGACTGAAAGGTCCCGGGTTCGATTCCGGTCAAGGGCATGTACCTGGGTTGCGGGCACATCCCCAGTGGGAGATGTGCAGGGGGCAGCTGATCGGTGTTTCTCTCTCATCGATGTTTCTAACTCTCTAACTCTCTACCTTCCTCTCTGTAAAAAATCAATAAAATATATTTTTAAAAAAAAAAAAGATCAATTTACAAATACCAGTTGTGTTTTTATACAGTAAGAACAAACAATCCAAAAAGAAAATTAGACAATAACTAATTTTATAAGAGCAATAAAAAATATAAAATGACTAATGATAAACTTAAGGGGGTGAAATTGATGCACTAAAAATCACAAAACATTGATGCGTAAAGAAATTAATGACAAATAAATGGAAAGATATTCTATGTTAATGTGTTGAAAGATTTAATACTGTTATAATGTCTATATTACCCAACATGACCTTACAGACTAAATGTACTAGTAATTTCTATGAAAAACCCAATGTCATTTTTTTTTTTGTAGAAATATATAAAAAATAATCCTAAAAGTCATATGGAATCACAAAGGATATCCACATGCAAAAATTTAAAAAAAAATGATCTTGGACCTTTATCTTACAACATATACAAAAAGCAATACAAAGTAAATTAATTGCTTAAATGTAAGGCCTCAAACTAAAACTCCCAAAAGAAAGCATAGAGGATAAGCTTTATAATATTAGTATTGACAGTGATTTTTTGGATATGACACCAAAAGCACAGGCAACTAAAGCAAAACAGACAATGGCAGTACATCAAACTAAAAAGCATCTGAAAGCAAAAGAAACCTCAATAAAGAGGAAAGGCAACTTCTGGAATGGCAGAAAATATTTGCAAATCATTTATCTGGTTAATATATAAGAAAATCCTAAAACTCAATAGCAGAACCCAAATAATCCAATTTAAAAATAGGCAAAGGATTTGAACAGACATTTCTTAGAACAAGAGAAGTTTATTGCCTCACAGGTCTAGAGGATAGAAGTCCAAAATTGAGGTGTTGACTAGGTCTGTGCTTCCTCTGAAATTAATAGAGGGAGAATCTTCCTTGCCTCTTCCTACCTTCTGGTTGTCAGCAATTTTTGATGTCTTTTGACTTATAGATGCAGTACTCTAGTCTTCTGGTCATCTTCTCCCTGCATTCACATTGTCTTCCCTCTATGTCTGTTTCTGTGTCCAAAACTCTCTCTTTTTTTTTTATATTTTATTGATTTTTTACAGAGAGGAAGGGAGGGAGATAGAGAGTTAGAAACATCGATGAGAGAGAAACATCAATCAGCTGCCTCCTGCACATCTCCCACTGGGGATGTGCCCGCAACCCAGGTATATGCCCTTGACCGGAATCGAACCCAGGACCTTTCAGTCCACAGGCCGACGCTCTATCCACTGAGCCAAACCGGTTTCGGCCAAAACTCTCTTTTTATAAGAACACCAGTCATACTGGATTAGGGTCCATTCTAATGATCTCATTTTTACTTTGAAAGACATGTTTTTTTGTGTGTATTTTTCAGTACGAATCTGTCCCCATTCCTCCAAAGACTTGATGATACTGATAAAGAATTCTCTGGTTTCCTTACCAATCAGCCACTCAATCATTAATATCTGAATTACTTACAATTATCTAAATTTTTATTTTCTAACTAGAGACCTGGTGCATGAAATCCGTGCATGGGGGGCGGGGGGGGTCCCTCAGCCCGGCCTGAACCCTCTCACAATCCAGGACCGCTGGCTCTTAACCACTCACCTGCCTGCCTGCCGCATCACCCCTAACCACTCTGCCTGCCTGCCTCATCGCCCTTAACCACTTGCCTGCCTGCCTGATCACCCCTAACTGCTCGCCTGCCTGCCTGATCGCTCCTAACTACCTCTGCCTCAGTCCCCACTGTCATGGCTTCATCCAAAAGGATATCCGGAATGACATCCGGAAGGTTGTTTGGCTGTCTGGTCTAATTAGCATATTACTCTTTTATTATTATAGACTAGAGGCCTGGTGCATGGATTCATGCACCAGTGGGGTCCCTTGGCCTGGCCTGTGTCCTCTCTCAATCCATCTGGGACACCTCAGGGGATGTCAGACTGCCAGTTTGGGCCCAATCCCTGCAGGCCAGGCCAAGGGACCCCACTGGTGCATGAATCTGTCCACCGGGCCTCTAGTATGCATATACAGTATTTGGTTAATCTTTTCCCACCCTCCCCTCTTCCCTCTGAGATTCATCAGTCTGTTCCATGTTTCCATGCCTGTGCTTTCAGCATCTGCCCCCCCCCCCCGGTGGTCAGTGTGTGTCATAGCTACCGGTCAAATGGTCGCTTAGGCTTTTATATATATAGATATGTCTTTGAGAAAATTATTCTCTAAAATTATTGTTTATAAACCTAAAACATTCAAATTATATTTTACTAATTTTGTTTTTTCTAACATTTCCTATTCCAATGATTACACTCTAGAGTTATGTTTCCTAATTTATTAAACATCTTTGTTCACTTACCCATAGCATTCTTGCATACACTGTCTATCCTATCCTTCTGTGGCCATCTCCATGCTGAGGTATAGTACATCCTATACATTTTCAGTGTTGATTTTTTTAAAAGTTTAAGATTTAAAATATGAAGTCAGAGGATAATCGCCACACTGAAAACAATTATGACAGACTATTATATGGTTTTCCACTTTTTTCATAAACATGCTATTGCATTTCTGAGTCTCCACAAAAGATTAGATTTTGCTTTAAGGATATCATTTCACAGAATGTTAAACATGCAACACAGGCACATATTATTTTCACCTAAATCTTAACTTTATCCTATTTATTTGATAGACTTTCTTGTCCATTCTGTCATTATACCATATAATATGCTTTATCAATTTCCTGTTAAATATTTTAATAACCTAGTAATTGTTGAATCATAAAAATGTACATTTTGAAATATTTCAATCCCAATCACTATTTAACTTTGTTTCAGCTCAAAACATCTATGGTTTAGAAACAGAAAGATTATTAATTAATTTCCCATTTGTTTGGAGACAGGCCACCATTTATAAAGCAAACAGACAAATCACTTCAAACAGAGGGGACACTCAAAGCAAAGTGGTGTGCTTCTTCAGCTAATACCCCATGACCTTTCAAGATGAAAGGATAATAGTCATCCACCCAGAGAAGAGGGGGAAAGTTCTATGTGCTGTTTACAGGGTTTAGAGGTCACTTGATTATGCAGAAAACAAAATACAATGGAAACTGCAGAAAACACTAGAGAGAGAAATCGTGGCTACATATTTTTCTAAGCTTCCTATTTACCAGCAATTTTCATCTTTTAATAAGCCCTTGTGTTCCCCTAAACTAAGGCCACATTCTATTTATTGTGTGGCTGGGGCCCCCCTTAAATTCAGCTGTCTATCTGTGCCCTCTTTAGAGTTCAAGTAATTGGCCTAAATCAAGAGCCAAATGACATGTCTAACTCATTCAGCGTTCTGGTGATCATATGACAGAACTTAGAGATTTGAGGGAGGTCTCAAACAACAAAGCAGGATATTATTTTCAGCGAAGTCTTGTGGCTGTGTGTACCTCTGTGGCAAGGACAATAAGAGTCTTTGTTTCTTCTATGATCCTAAGAGTCTGTTTCACTGTCTTATTGAAAACACTCAAAGCATTTCTCAGAGCTTTTCCAAAGCATCACAGATTATATAAAGACCACTCTGTATTCAATCCTCCAAAACATATGTTTAGGAAAACAGGTTTTCTGCACTGGTCAAAATTTATTGTATTTCTCACTGAAGTATAACTATGATGGTAAAATCCTGATTTAAAAGGCACAAAATAAATAAAATTTAGTTTTACATAAGTTTTGTTTTAAAAATATAATTCAAAATGCAAACTTTTGATTCCTGAGTTCAAATTCTAGGCTCAGGATTTTTTTAATTCTTTAATGTGTCCATTATACTTTTTCTTTACTAGTTTACCAGCCCATATTTTTTTTAAAAATCTGATTTTTATTCCAAGACTTTTTAAAACTACTCAAATCATACTATTTTTGTTTGTTTGTTTCAGAACTGGTAGAGCCATAATATAATACATAATCATAAAAGTTTCATGCTACAGTGGGTTGTAGCATATATAAAGTTATTTATTTATTTACTTATTTATTATTTTTATTCTTTAATCCTCACCAGAGGATATTTTTCCCATCAATTTTTAGAGAGAGTGGAAGGGAGAAGGAGAGACAGAGAGAAACACCAATATGAGAGAGACACATTGATTGGTTGTCCCCCACATGACCTCGACCAGGACTGGGAGCCTACAGTTGAGCCCTTGACCAGAATTGAACCTTCAGTCCACAGGCTGATGCTCTATCCACTGAGCCAAACTGGCTAGGGCTAACGATATTCATTTATAAAAAATAAAATATATCATATTTAGGCTATACCAGAGTTAGAGGGAACCTATGATTATCACTAAGTACTACTAATTTATAGATGAATTTTGAGAACTTGTTCAAGGTCATAACTGAGAAGTCTAGAATTCAATATCTGTGATTCTTAGCTCAGTATTCTTTCCACACTATGTTTGCTTTTGGGCTGCACAGCATATGGTGCTAACTCAGAGTAGAAATTCCTGTATTTTCATAAGTTTTATGAAGTGGTTATGCTTTTCTACCTCCAAGTTAAGTAATCTACCACCATATTCTAAAACCATGAAGAAAAACTACTTCAATTTTCACAAAACCATGAAGCAGCAGAGATAGTAAAAGTCAAAGTTTCAGAGTGCCCTTGGCATTGCTTACATAACCACTTCAAATAAAATAAATGCAAAATCTAGAAAATCATAGAATAACTTTTCCAAATGCCGTGGATAGTGTTTTAACAACACCCTTGTCAGGCTGTTTACTTTTTTTTGGTAAAATGAAGGACTGGACCAAATCATCTTCATGGATTTAATCTAGCCACCTGATTAAACATTATTTTATTAAAAGTTCAAAAAAATCTATAAAAATTACCACTAGTTGTGAAAACTTTTAGCTGAGTCTGATAACACAGTTTTTGAATTCTCTAGGTCCCAGACTTAAGACTTTTTCTCTGTACTGCATTTTGTGTAATAGATGTTCAAAAACTAAAGACTACATTTCAAAATTATATGTTTAGAGTCCAGATACTTATCACCACCAGCCTTTAAAGACATAACATTTTTTAACACATTATATCAACAAATGAATCTAAAAATCAAAATAAACAAATAAGGATTCTAATGGACAAAATAAACTGGTGACTAAAATAGAACCAGAGGCATGGAAACATGAACATACTGAGGAATCTCAGAGGGAAGGAGTTAAAAAGGGGCAGGAAGAGATTAACCAAAGAACATATGTATTACCTATGGACACAAACAATAGGGTGGTGAAGGCCTGGGCCAGGGTGGGAACTGGGTGGAGGGAGTAATAGGAACCAAAAAAGCAGAAATCTGTAATACTCTCAACAATAAAGATTTAAATAACAACAGCAAAAAAGAGATAGCACTTTTTAAAAAGAAAGTTCTAATAGATATTAAAGTTAAGGGATACAAACATCTATTCCATATATCCAGGGTTGGTGTCCTGGCTCATTGGTTGAGTATCACCCCATGCACTGAAAGATTGCCAGTTGGATTCCCAGTAAGGTCACATGCCTGGGTTTCCAGCTTGATCTCCCGTAAGGGACCTGCAGAGGCAGCTGATAGATGTTTTGCTTTCACATTATTTCTTTCTCTCCTTCTCTCCCTCTCCCTTCCTCTTTCTCTCTCTTTCTCTCTCTAAGAAAACAAAAAAACAAAAAAACAAAAAAACAAATGGCAAATTGTGGCCTCTAGATCAAATCCAGCCTGCCATGTGTTTTTGAAAATAAAACTTTATTGGACACAACACTCATTTGTTCACATATGGTCTATAGTTGCTTTTAAGTTATAATATCAGAATTAAGTATTTACAGTGGACACTGTGTGGCCTGCAAAGCTTGAACTACTTACTATCTTACTATTATATTATATCAAGGATTCTAACTATCAGCGTGACACATTAGAATCACCTGGGAATCTTTTGAAAATCCTGATTTCTGGGCCTCATCCTCCAGAAATTCTGCTTGTTTATTATGGGGTGGGGCCACATTAGTAACAAAGAAACAGAATTTCTGGAGGATGAAGTCCAGAAATCAGGATTTTAAGATTCCCAGGTGCAGCCAAGGTTGAGAACCACTGCATACTATTTTGTTTTTATTTTAAGCTCCTTTCTCTTAGATTTTTAGGAGAAAACACAATACTCATGCTTTTAGCATTTTCTTCCCCAACACTGCTTTGAATTGGGTTAGTTTTAGAATAATTTTATTTTAGTCACTGTAGCATAAAAAGTTGTGGTAGTTATGACTCAAGTTTGTTGATAAAGTTTTATAGTCAATACCTAAGTTTGACCCTCATGTACTTTTTTAGAACCATCTTTAGAATGTTTGGCCTTTTTATCACTTAGTCTCCTTAAACTTTGAATCCTGTCTGTAGTTCCCATGCTAACGCAAGATTTTATTTTTTGTTTAAAAAAATCTATATAGCAGCTTGGATAGGAAGACTGGAAGAGAGAGATTCTATGCTTTTAATAAAAATTTAAAAATAAATGAAAACCTGTTGACTTAAAATATTTTTAAACAACCTTTAAGAACTTTCCATAATGAAAAAGTGTAACTTAGCAATCTGAAGAACTGTAAGATGTGTGTTTAGAAAATAGTGTATCTTAGATAACCATATAGTTGCTAGAGTCTCACGGGAGAATTTATAAAAACAATTTTTAGAAGTTGGTTTTTCCCTCTGAATGAAATCTATAGCCTATCAGCATGTTTTTGTGGGATGTATAGGTAAGAAACTGACAATATATTTCAATAAGCTTAACTTTGAATTGAGAGTTCCAAAGAAAGTTCACATTTAGGTTCTTTAATTCTATTTATTCCTGAAAAAAATCAAATTACATTCTCTTGTGAAAAGTAATCATTTTCAAAATAGAAAGTTAAAAAGAAGTAATTAAAATTCAAATAAGTTTTTAAATACCCAAAGCAGGGCATCTAAATGTACCTTTTGTTTGAGGAAATATAGATATAATAACTGGTAATGTATTTCAGTGCCAAAATTATAATTATATTTGATACTCATATTGACAGAATTAAGAAATAATAAACCATACTTATTAACTAATAGGATTTTTAGAGCTCAGCAGACTCTGTTTCATAATATAGCTATAAATCCACCCATTTGCCTAATATTATCAACAAACCATTTTCATGTATAAGAATGCATAGATATTCATATAAAAAACACTCCTTGTGCAAATTATAGCACTAAAATAAACAATAAGGTAATAAATAAAACTTCTTATGTGCACTTAAACTTATTTTACTTGCTATAGGACAGGTTTCAGTCTTAGGAGCTCATCTAGACTCTCCTGATGTTTGATTTTCATTTCTGCTATAGAAAAATTGTGGGTAGATAATTAAGATGGAATAGCTTTCTTTACTCTTAAGCTTCACTATATTTTCAGAAAATATTAGGTGCACTTATAAATTCAAACTTAATTTTGATTTTCAGAAGTTGAACCATCCTATCTAATAAAGAAGGAATATGTTAATTGAACCTCACACCATCGCAAAGATGGTGGCACCCACAGCCAATAAGGAGGGAAAATGCTAATTGACTGCCCCGCCCTCAAAGATGGCGGCGCCCACAGCCACAGATGGCGCCCAGTCCCCTCAGCCCCACTGGGGTGTCTGCCTCCAGAGTCCCCCAGTCCCCTCAGTCCCCCAGCCATCCAGGAATGGCCCAAGGTTCAGGCAAGCCTCAGATGGCGGCTGCCCAGCCACCCAGGGCTGCCCGAGACTCAGGTAACCAGGGCTGGCTGAGGCTTGAGCTGCCAGCAGCAGCAGCAGCAGCAGAGGTGTGAAGGGGGCGTCACCTTCCCCTGATCGCCAGGTCGCCTCCCATCCCTGAGAACTCCTGGACTGTGAGAGGGGGGCAGCCGGGCTGAGGGACCACCCCTCCAGTGCATGAATTTTCATGCACCAGACCTCTAGTATATACATAAGGACAGGAATTTATCTACACACATATACATGTGTCTGTAGAGAAGTTACTTCCTTTCAGGAAATTATTTAAAGGTTCTAATAATAAAGAAATCTATATCTATAAATCATTATATGCTTTTTTTCTTTATTGATTAAGGTATTACATATGTGTCCTTTTCCCCATTGCCCCCCCCTCCCAGCCGCCACTCATGCCCTCACCACCTTGGTGTCTGTGTCCATTGGTTAGGCTTATATGCATGCATACACGTCCTTTGGTTGATCTCTCTCCCTTACCCCCACCCTCCCCTATCTTCCTTCTGAGGTTTGATGGTCTGATTGATGCTTCTCTGTCTCTGGATCTGTTTTTGTTCATCAGTTTATGTTGTTCATCAGTTTATGTTGTTCATTATATTCCTCAAATGAGTGAGACCATGTGATATTTATCTTTCTCTGACTGGCTTATTTCGCTTAGCATAATGCTCTCCAGTTCCATCCATGCTGTTGCAAATGGTAAGAATTCCTTCTTTTTACCACAGTGTAGTAGTATATGCTTCTTATCTTAATTCCAATGATACATAGGTGCGAGTATCTGAATGCTCATTTAATGGCTGGGGATAATTGTGTATGATTTCAGTAATTCATATAAATATGGACAATCTCTGTGACTATCTTCTAAACTCTACACATTGTAATGAATGCCAGAAATACATATAAAATTTCACAAATGCTATATGATTTATTGAATGCAAATACATACACACACACACACACACACACACACACACATATATATATATATATATATATATATATATATATATAATTGGTGCATGTTCATATACAATACTTTAAAAAAAAGTATAAATAAAGAAACAGACAGAGAAACATGAAGAGAAACAAAAAAAAGCTTCATGTTCTTTAAAGCCATAAAATTGTGTGTTGATGTGTTAAATTCTAATTACTAAATTATGTAACCATTCATTAACAGCAATACAAGTTTCACTTGAAATAATTAATAAGGGAGATTCCATATAAACCTTTTCAACCTTTTTCTCCATATATCAGTATGATGGAAAAATAAATTAAATGATAATTATACTTATATCTGTATAGAAAGTGTGTGTATTTATACATATAGTCACTGGGCAATATAGCAATTATTTTTGAAATGTTATATTTAAAACCTAGAATCATGAGAGTAGCATTTATTAAGGACACATGAAGGGTTGTTCTGGTCATCGTGACTTGTTTGCTTTGCTGCTGGTAATGAGATAAGTCCTGTCACATGGCAAGAAACATTCAATAAATGGTCTAGGGCAGCGGTTCTCAACCTGTGGGTCGCGACCACTTTGGGGGTTGAACAACCTTTTCCCAGGGGTCGCCTACGACCATCAGAAAACACATATATAATTACATATTGTTTTTGTGATTAGTCACTATGCTTTAATTATGTTCAATTTGTAACAATGAAATTGGGGTCACCACAACATGAGGAACTGTATTAAAGGGTCATAGCATTAGGAAGGTTGAGAACCACTGGTCTAGGGTGAGGTTGTGCAGTAATCTCCTGGCTAAGTGAATAGTTAATTGGACACCTATGTGTAGTCCTATTGAAAAGTGGAAGTTCCATTAAGGCAGCGGTTCTCAACCTGTGGGTCGCGACACCTTTGGCAGTCAAACGACCCTTTCACAGGGGTCACCTAAGACCATCCTGCATATCAGATATTTACATTATGATTCATAACAGTAGCAACATTACAGTTACGAAGTAGCAATGCAAATAATTTAATGGTTGGGTCACAACATGAGGAACTATATTTATAGGGCCAGAAGGTTGAGAACCACTGCATTAAGGCCTAAGTCAATAAAAGCAACATGAACCTAATTTGTTTTTATTACTACACAAAAGAAAATGATAAAAACTACAGGACTTTGTTGTGGGATAGAAATATGCTTATTTGTCTCTCCTTGTTGTTTCTCAATCTGTAGTCTGTGTCCTTCACAGAGGTTTGCTACTTAGTATGTCCTCAGGTTACATCAGAAATCCATTCCTAGGTGGGACATAATGCAATTTTCACTGTAAGTCGGAACCCACCTACATAAGCACCTAGTCACTCACATGGAGCACATACACAGCAGTAATGAAGTGAAACAGTAAAAAAATTTAAAAGAAAGATAACAATTCCTGACCTTTATTTGTGGTAAATAAATAATAAAAAACATAAAGCACATATGTACATATGTTGAAATGACGGAACTTTTTTTTAATAAATAAACTAGAGGTCTGTTGCACGAAAAGATTTGTGCAATAGGCCTTCCTTTCCCCTGGCTGCCAGCACCAGTTTTCCTCCGGCACCCAGCACCCAGGCCTTTGCTCTGGCCGGAGCCTCCTTCAGCCTTCACTGCTCTGGCAGGAGCCGCATATGCAAATTAACCGCCATCTTTGGTGGCGGTTAATTTGCATATCTTGCTGATTAGCCAATGGGAGGCATAGCGAAGGTACGGTCAATTACCCTGTTTGTCTATTATTAGATTAGATGGGAGATGGCGACGTAACCACATAACCACGAAACGATGTAAGTCAAGTCCAACATAACCTGAGGACTGTCTGTATTCAAAATTGGTATTTTTGCAAGGTGAGAGTTTAAGCAAAATATTTGGAAATCTGAATTCCCAATATAGTGTCTGTTGGGACCAAAGAGAATTTTGGTCATAAATCTTTCACTCACTGACTATTGCTGAGTCATAGGGCCCAATAGAAGACACACAGGGCAGAGAAAGATCAACAGCTTCTGGTTCTCTGATACCCTTTTCCTCCTAAATACTGCTTGCTCCATTTCACTATTTGATTACTTTAAGAAGAGGTATATTATGCAGTGGTTAATAGCAAGGACTCTTCAGCTAGAATTTTTGATTCAAATTTGCCACCACAGAGCCAGTATTTGCATATGCAAAATGTGGATAAAAATAGTATCTACCTCTCAAGATTGGTCCAGAGGACTAAATGAATATACTTATGTAAATTGCTTAAAATGGTGATTGGCCATTATAAACACTATCTAATAGTGTTCTATTTATTATTACCTGAATTGGTTAAATAAACTATCTGATTATAAGTTATAAGTTCAATAGTTTGTTAGTATACACAAATGTTTTTCCTAATATGAACATTTTAGTCAGGCTAAGATATAAAATAGGAAAATCAAACATTTAGGTCAACACTGTTCCTTTCAATAGCAAGTTTTTAATATTATTTAAAAATAACAAACTATTCTAAATAGGCAAGCAATTTTATAATTATAGACTAGAGGCCTGGTGCACAAAAATTTGTGCACTCGGGGGGGGTCCCTCAGCCTGGCCTGTGCCTTCTTGCAGTCTGGGACCCCTCAGGGGATGTCCACCTGCTGGCTTAGGCCCACTCCCCGGGAGATCAGGCCTAATCTGGCAGTCAGACATCCCTCTGGCAGCCCAGGAGCCCTCAGGGGATGTCCACGTGCCAGTGGGAACCAGGCCTAAGCTGCAGTCGAACATCCTTAGCGCTTCTGAAGAGGTGGGAGAGGCTCCTGCCATCACTGCTGTGCTGGCAGCCATCAGCCTGGCTTGTGGCTGAACAGAGATCCCCCTGTGGGAGCACACTGACCACTAGGGGGCAGCTCCTGCATTGAGCGTCTGCCCCCTGGTGGTCAGTGTTTGTCATAGTGACCAGTCATTCCCAGTTGTTCTGCTGTTAGGGTCAATTTGCATATTACCCTTTTATTATATGCCTGGTGCGTGGGTGGGGGCTGGCTGGTTTGCCCTGAAGGGTGTCCTGGATCAGGGTGGGGGTCCCGCTGGGCCGTTTTCAGGTTGGCCACACCCCCTTCAGGGAGGGGGGGTCCTGCTGGGGTGCCTGGCCAGCCTGAGTGAGTGGCTAATGGCTGTTTGCAGGCTGGCCACAGCCCCTTCAGGGTGGGGGTCCTCGCTGGGGTGCCTGGCCAGCCTGGGTGAGGGGCTGAGGACTGTTTGCAGGCTGGTCAAGCCCCCCAGCAGGGACCCTCATCCCTTGAGGGTGTGGCCAACCTGGGTGAGTGGTTGATGGCTGTTTGCAGGCTGGCCAAGACCCCCCGGCAGGGACCCTCACCCCATGAGGGTGTGGCCAGCCTGGGTGAGGGGCTGATGGCTGTTTGAAGGCTAGCCACGGCCCCCAGCCACCCAAGCTCCCAGTGGAGGCTGGCTGGATGCAGGTATCTGGGATTTATTTATCTTCTATAATTGAAACTTTGTTGCCTTTAGTGGAGTCCACAGCCATCCAGGCCAGGCGGGAAGCTTGGCTTCCTCCATCGCCAGGGCAACCAAGCCTCCTGCTTGCTCCAGGTCCATGGCTGCTGGCCACCATCTTGGTTGGGTTAATTTGCATATAGTTCCTCTGATTGGCTGGTGGGCATGGCTTGGGGCATAGCGAAGGTATGGTCAATTTGCATGTTTCTATTTTATTAGATTAGATGCTGTCTAATATATATAGCACTCTATAATTAATATAAAAATAGAAAACTCTCCAAGAATTCTAAATTGTCCTGTAATGTCTTGTCTTCTTGCAACTAAAGCCAACAAATACTGAGTGTGGAAAGTGATTAAAAATTATGGGAAATATCAGACATGGTTCTTGTAAGGAAAGACTAGTATACAAAAAATTGTAATTGTTGTAGGGAAAGATTAGTAAACAAAAGATTGTAAATCATGTTCAGAACAGCAAAAAATAGTTTACTAGTAGCTAAAGGTATTACAGGTAAAAAGAGAAATGAATTCCAACTTTATATTTACAGCAGAGATCTCACATTCATTGAGTACTTAATCCTCTGCCTATATAGTCCATGATCTATCATCAATGGCTGCTACATTTTATGTTGCTTTAAAATATCAAGAAAAGCCCAACACTGTATATATTTAAGATTCAATAAGTAAATTCATCTGGCAAGCATTTGTAGGTGAGTACAGCAGTCTATCTATATAGCACTGAGAAAACTGCAAGAGAATAGAAAGCAAATATGACAGCTTAGATGCCTAACATGCATTATTTAATGCAATTCATAGAATTATCATGTACAAACACATGCACACCAGGAGATATTCTCCATTGAAAAATAATCTTATCTTCTGGTAAAACTTGTACATTAATACAAGTTTTACCAGCAATACCTAGGTAAGTAAAATGTAAAATGAAAAAATACTAAGGTCATTGAAAATAAACCAATGCAAAAACATACCCAAATTAAAATATTTACTAAGTTTGGTTCGAGTTTTATTCAATCACTAGAGGCCCGGTGCATGAGATTCATGCACTCGGGTGGGGGGTGTCCCTCAGCCCTGCCTGCACCTTCTCACAGTCCAGGAGCCCTCTGGGGATGTCCGTCAGTTGCACATCCTTAGCGCTGCCTCAGAGGTGGGAGAGGTTCCTGCCACCGCCACTGCGCTTGCCAGCTGTGAGCCCAGCTTCTGGCTGAGCGGAGCTCCCCCTGTGGGAGCGCACTGACCACCAGGGGGCAGCTCCTGCATTGAGTGTCTACCCCCTGGTGGTCAGTACATGTCATAGGGACTGGTCATTCCACCCTTCAGTCGATTTTCATATTAGCCTTTTATTATATAGGATTAGTGGCTCCTACAATAAATATCTGATAGAGAGTATGTGGCTTCTTTTTCATGAAAACAGAAAGAGGTTTATTTTTGACTAGGGAAAAAATTATCAATTGTTTTATGCACATCGGTAGCATTATGGTCATTTACCTGTCCTTGTATTTCTCCTTTTTCACAAGATAAGAAATATATTAGCAATGGAGTAATGGGAAATAAATTCTTATAGGAATATAGCTACTTGAAAGTGCTAAGAAATTAATTAAAACTTGCCTAGTTGAGTGGCAAGCAAATTGCTCTCTCACTAGGGTTATGGAGGAGTGAGTAGATAAATGTAGGAGAGGCCTGGGATAAAGTGGTTAAACAGAGAACTGGAAGACACAAAAAGGGAAATTCTGAATGTCCAAGGGATTGGATGGAAGAATCCTTTAAACATTATAGGGGCAGGAAGACTGTATTCAAACACAGGGAAAGCAGCTGAGTGTGTATGGCAAGGGGTAAGCAGGTAAATCAGAATTTTGAAGGTCAGAGTGAAAATGAGTGACACTAATGAAGAGAAGACACCAATCTTGGTTTTTTCCCCCAAGGCAAAGTCTATTTTCCCCTCGACTTTGCACTTTGTAATACTTGAGAATAGGTAAAAGCTTGAAAGTGTTTGTTTGCCTGCCAGAGGGGAAAAGAACACCCAGGAAACACAGCATGAGCTTCCAAATTTAATTGCTTAGAGTCACATTTTTCATTGGGTTTTCATTTAGAAAGAAGAAAAACAAATAAACAACAAGATAAATGTTATAAAAAAAAAAGCCAGGTATAATTTAATGAGCAGTTCCAGAGTAGATTAATGGATATCCTGTGACATAGAAAGATCTCTTTTACTAAAGCCTTAGCAGAAAAAAACAAACTGCTTTATTACTTTAAACAGGGAATAATAATAGTAATAACTCAAAAGAATTGGATAAAGTTTTTAAGCCATTGTCTTTCAGCTCAAACCTATCCTCTGGGCTCTTCTGACTTTGTGATGCTGGGTCTTGGGCTCTGCAAAAAAGATTTCTCCTTTCCCTCTTGCCTACCTGCCATTCAGAGATCAGAAGGCAAGCTGAAGCGGGAGGCTTTACTCATCCCTGCTTGTTTTCAGCTCCTGACAGCATCGCCTAACAGGAGCACTTCCTCCCAGCAGCAGCAGAGCGCTCTAGCACTTGGTGCTAGGAAACTGGCAGAATCTTTCTCACTATGTACCCTCTGCAGTGTCAACTCCCCTGGGCAGCCCTGTATTCCCAGAGACCTGGTCAACCCTGAGGGAACCCATTCTTTTGTTCTAGGCTCCTGAAGCAGCCATCTTACCCCTGAGTTCACTCAATCTTACAGGTTCAACTTCCTCTCACAGCTATTATCTGGGTGTTTCCTCAGGACTCTTGTTTGTCTGTTTTTGCTTCTTCTTTTTTTTGGTCTTCTTGTTTAACCAGTTCTTTATATTTAATTCCTTCTGTTAAATTAATGGAGATATTTTTGCTTACATGTGAGAAAAATAAATAACATTTTCCACAAAAAAACACACCCATAGAGTCAAGAATCCAACATAAGAAAAAGTAGAAATAACAAAATCAAGGTCAGTAATGTGCTATATTTTTAAACAATGGAGATTTTAGATTTAGAGTATTAGAAAAAACTATATATATATTTTTTCACATTCCCTGTTTGTGCTCAATCAGGGGAATGGCATTTCTACACTGAGGAAAGCCAAATTTTCAATAGGCTGTTAAAGGCTTGCAAGATTCATTTATTTTAGTTATTACACTTTCAAGCTGCAAGCTCATTCCTCAAATAAAAAGACTCAATAGATGTTAGAATTGAGGGGATTTAAAATTCATCCCAAAATTTATGACTCTCACTTCAAAAATGAAAGATGACTTCTAATGCCAAAATGACAGGAAAAAAATATTTGTTTAGGAAAGACATAAATCTGACTCAGAAGAAAGCTTACATTCTTCATAATACTGACCCCCACAGAATAAATAGTTTGTATATATCATCAGGATTATTCTAATTTGCAATAATTGTTCAATTTGAACATTGTGTATAATTTTTCAGTTCTAATCATACTTGGATTTTCAAATTATCCTTCAGTAAGTATAATAAATATTGTGATTAGCCATTTTAAATAAATGTTTGCTATAACTAAAATATTCAACTATGTATCAATTTTATCTAAAGAATAGAAAATTGTTATCACACATCCATATGTTTTTGTTTTGAATATATATCTCTGAGTCATTTAAAAAGTACATTGATTAGGGAACATAATCAACCAATTTATTCTTAAAACAATCATAATATAGGAGTTAGAATGAATATTCTGTTTGAAGAAGTCAATATCAATATTACTTATAGCATAATTAACAGTCATATACAAACTTAAATTAATCTAGAGATACCTAACTATATATACGTATCTTATGCATAACTTTTAGGAACTTTTTTGTTGTTATTGACAGTTCAACACAAATGTCATAATTTTACCAACAGAGCATCTAACATTTCCATGATACTTCTGTCTACAAACTTGTACCTACTCTTCTTGGAAGCTAAGACTAGAAATAACTTTAATATACATTACAAAGTTATTACTCAGAACTCATGAAATATAAATAACATATTTTTTATCACCTCTCACATATCTTTTTCTAAATTTTGACTATGATTATCAAATTTTCTATAAAGAACAGAATTATTAGTAAACCTTTCAAATGAAATTTGAAAAAGTAGCAATATAAAAATCTCTCACTTCTGGTACATTGCTTTTCTCAAATCTTCTTGCATGCCTTTCACTGCAGCCTACTCCTAAACACATTTTCAGGAAAATGTATTTTTTTCTACTATAAACTAAAGTGAAAAAAAAATCATGCATTAAAAAAAAGATTAATTAAATGCACCAAAATGTTAATCACAGCTCTTCTTTCTTGATATTTTTGGCCTTTTCTGTCCAAGTTCATGATAATACATTACTGTTGTTATCATGAAAATTTAATTAGCTAAAATGAATCTATCTCATCACTATAATGCTCATCTTGAATAACTGAATAAACTTGAATAATTTTCTGTTCCTACTATTTTAAACATTTTTTTTTCTTAAGAAGGTTATGTTTCGGTGCTCTGTTTTACTTTGTATTCTCTGAGATACAGACACAAGAGTGAATTAAATATGTCAGGATTTTGTTAGGGGAGATGACTGTGCAAAAGGAAATAGAGCCAGTGAAGGCTGGGAGAGCTCTCAGAACTCTAAATAAGTCTAACCCAAGTGAAGAAGGGAGGAGAGATGGTTAGGTGCAAGCATCCTAGACTGCTGAATACTCTAAAGAAGACTCAAGAAAGCCATTGGGGATTCTTTGAACTAAGGAAGGCGAGGCAGACAATGGCTTCTTGTGTGTTCCAGGTATAGTTGTGCTTTAATATCTCTTTCACACTGTCATTGGTGGAGATAGCCTCTGGGAGGTTTGCTTTCTGCAAAAACACAGGGAGGGATGGAAAAGTATAAGAGATTGGTTAATTTTTGCATTAACCAATGTAAGAAGTCTGCAATTAGCATTATCACACTCATCACATGGCCAACATAGTTTCTTTCCCAAAATCTAAGTCATTGTCATTAACTCAAATTTGGTTGATTGTTTTTAAGAGTCTTCTATTTAAATTTTGTTTCTGCTGAGGTACATGACTTACATTAGTCTTGCTCATATTTAACCTATCCTTGTAGGCCAGATTCAAGTTCCTTGAAAACTTGAGTTCACATCTGATGTAATGGCTTACATTGTATATGGTATATAATGCAACACAGTATTCATGCTGCTTTGTGCTATTACTAACAATTAAATTGTTAATAAAAACAATACATTTATACTGCTTTATAGTTTAGGACTATTTCACTTACATTATATCAATAATTCCACCTCAAAGTCCCTAAAACAAGTAAACAAAAAAGGAAACTGAATTTAAATTGACCCTACTTATGTATAAAGAAAGTTTAAGTGAGTTCAGATAGGCTAAGTGAATTTGCAAGGTCAACCAGTTACCAATGTTATTATGTATAGCTTATTATTGTAGCTCTGGCTACAATACAATTATATTAACCCTTCCTGACTGAAGGAAGGTTTGCCTTCCTTATGGAATGAAAAGGCACCAAATATCTGTGATACTATGATAGTATCTGGAAATCTTTCCCATCATCACAGAAGTGATGATCAGAAAAGAAAAACCCGTCATCAGCAAAAACCTGCCGTTGTGAAATTGACCTTTCACCACATATATATTACTTTTCTGAGATCTAAACTTGAAGGTGGGCCCAGAATTATAATTTCTATTTTAAGTGTTTCCAATGTATCAGGTAATATAGTATTATTCTGTTCAATAACACAGAACCCTAGAATAATGTTTAGAATAAAGAATATAGACAAAAGTATTTGTAAAGCAGTAGAAATATAGGATGAAATGTGGACTAAGGAACAGTTTTCATAATTTTCTATAATCTATTCTATCTAATAAAAGAGAAACATGCAAATTGACCATAACCCCGACACCCTTCCCATTGGCTAATCAGGGTGATATGCAAATTAACTGCCAACCGAGATGGCGGCCGGCAGCCACACAGCTGAAGCTAACAGGAGGCTTGCTTGCTTCAGTGACAGAGGAAGCCAACGTTCCCCGCCTGCTGCTGCCAGCCTCCGAGCTGCACTCTAAGCAACTATGTTGCAATTATAGAAGCTAAACAAGCTCCAGAGACCTACTTTCAGCCAGCTTCGGCCTCAGAGCTTAGAGTTGCAGTGATGGCAACAGAGTTTCAATTATAGAAGCCAAACAGACCCAGAAACCTGCTTTCAGCCAGCTTCGGCCTCAGAGCTTAGAGCTGCTGTGATGGCAACAGAGTTTCAATTATAGAAGCCAAACAGACCCAGAAACTTGCTTTCAGCCCTCAGAGCTGGAGCCAGCTCTCAGCTCCAGTGACAGCTATAGAAGGTAAATAAATCCCAGAATAAAAAAAAAAGAAAAAAAGGAGAGGCTGGGAGCTTCAGTTACCCTCCAGCCTGAAAACGGCTCTCAGGCCCTCACCCAGACTGGCCAGGCACCCCAGTGGGGACCCCCACTCTGAAGGAGGTGTGACCAGCTGCAAACAGCCATCAGGCCATCATCCAGGCTGGCCAGGCACCCAAGCGGGACCCTACCATGATCTGGGACACCCTTCAGGGCAAACCAGCCGGCCCCCACCCATGCACCAGGGCCCTATCCTATACTGCAGGCAGGGCAGGACAGCGCGAGCTGCCATCTGGGCCCCATGTGCAGCCCTGGGAAGCGGGGCATAAGCCCCGCCCCAGCCGGGACCCCTGTGTGCCACCTGAGCCCCCAGCGGGGACCCCCGTGCTGCCTAAGCCCCACACTGCTAAGCGCTGCCCCCAGCCGGAACCCTATGACTACTGGAGAGCAGGAAAGTGCCGCTGGGCCCTGGGTCACTGTGGTGATCCAGCCATCAGTAAGTAGAAAAGTGCGGCCTGTAGGCAGCCCCCAGCTGCGCCTGATCCGGGAGCAGGAAAGCAATCCCAGCCTGCGGGCAGCCCCCAGCTGTGCCTTCTCCCCGGTCGCCATGAGGTTCTGGGAGCAGGAGAGCAAGCCCAGCCTGCGGGCAGCCCCCAGCTGTGCCTTCTCCCCGGTCGCCATGAGGTTCTGGGAGCAGGAAAGCAAGCCTGGCCTGCGGGAAGCCCCCAGCTGTGCCTTCTCCCCGGTCGCCATGGGGATCCGGGAGCAGGAGAGCAAGCCTGGCCTGTGGGCAGCTCCAAGCTGGGCCTGCTCCCAGTTGCCATGGAGACCTGGGAGCGGGAAAGCCCGGCTTGCAAGCAGCACCCCCATCCTGGCCATAGCTCAAGGGAGAGTACAACATGCAGTGGAGGCCAGGTGCCTGAGAGATCAACACAGAAGGGCTCCTGCTCCAAGCCTCCATGGTGTGGCTGGGGGCAGGCCCCCAGCAGACACACACACACACACACACACACACACAGGACGCCTGCACCGAGCCTCTGCTGCCAGACCATGGCCATCAGTAGGACATTCACTGAGGGCTCCCGGACTGTGAGAGGGGCAGGCTGAACTGAGGGAACCCCACCCCTCAGTGCACGAATTTCGTGCACCGGACCTCTAGTATATATATATATAAAAGCCTAAGCGACCGGATGACCAAATGACCAAACGACTGGTCAACCGGTTGCTATTATGCACACTGACCACCAGGGGACAGATGCTCAATGCCCACAACCAGGCTCCCTCCTGTCTGGATCAGGCCTGAGGGGACCAGGCTGAAACCAGCTACCAACATCCCCGAGGGGTCCCAGATTGGGAGAGGGTGCAGGCCAGGCTGAGGGGCCCCACCAGTGCATGAATCTGTGCACTGGGCCTCTAGTATTTAATATATTGCTTTATAGATGGCCCATCATTGTACATTCAATTTCTTCTGATCGAATGGATTTACAAAAATACCTTAAATATAAAAAGAGGCAGGAAGATTAGGTTTAATATTCTATTTTTTAAATCTTACTTGTAATTTATTTGAGGTCAGAGACTGAAGCCTATATACAGAGAATTCCTTTTTGCAAATTATATCTTTTCTGACATTTAATGACATTTTTCTTTAGTTTATGCACATAAGTGTACATCCCACATGGATTATTATTATTTTAATGTTTTCTGGTCTATAAAATTTTCATTTCAAAAACTATTTTGGTATATTTATTTAGTTTTAGAGATATTGTTTCACATTTAATTTAAACCTGAAAGTAAATAGCATCTGTATTTATCACAAGCCACTTTATATTATGCTGAAATATTTATCTTCATGTATAAATTTTTTTTTTTATTGTTGTTCTCCATAATGGGCAAGTCTATGCCTTTTTATGTTGTTGCTATAGAAGACTAACAATTTGATTAAATATACAATTCTAGAATCCCAATTTCCCTATTAACATTGTTTGAGCAATTCTTAATTTTCAGCTTTAAGATAACAAGTTTAAGGCCAGTCTGCTTTTTATCCTCTGCTGGTACCTTTCTTCCAATCTCAGGCAATTTTGATTTCTTTCTTAATATTAAAATACTAGGGCACAGTGCACGAATCCGTGCACCTTGAAAGGAACTGTGGGCCATAAGGCAATGGTGGGCACAAGGGTGGGGCTCGGCCCACCCTCCATGCCCCCACCTGGCCCCTTCTGCTGCAGCCCCTGGTCCCCTGTCTGCTGGCAGCCCCGCTCTTGCCACTGCCACTCCCACACACTGACAGTGCCAGCCCCGCTTGCACCCACTGACAGTGTGGAGCAATTGGGGCTCGAGCCAGAAGTGGGTGTGAACAAGACCGGCACCATCAGTGGGTGTGAGTGGTGGCTGCTGCCCTGATCGCTCCTCAGGAGCAGGGGGAGGTGGAGAGCCCTCAGGCGCAATCAGGGCTAGCAACCACCACTTGCACCCCCTGACAGTGCTGAGCTTTTGAGGCTAGTGCTGGGCACCGGCAGTGGGTGCAAGTGGTGGCTCTAACACCAGCTACGGGTGCGAGCGGGGCTGGTGCCAGCAGCAGGTGTGAACACTGGATAGGATCACAGCGTGTGGGAGCAAAGACTTTTTAGTAACTACAAGAGGCTCTTCCCGATGACAGCGACCGGCGCCCCGCCTTGGTCTGGCACCCCCGCTCACCTGCTCCACCATCCCACTGCGGCTGACGCCCGCCATGTTCCACACGCACCTCCTGGTGGTCAGTGCACATCATAGCAACCAGTTGTTCAGTTGTTCCGCTGTTCAGTCTATTTGCATATTAGCCTGTTATTATATAGGATAAACTTTTGGTTTGGGTAAGCAACCTGAATATCTTTCATTAGTTTTGCTTAAAATATGTTGCTTTAAAAAATATTGTTCCTTCCTAACTGAAATAAAGCTTGCATTCTTATGAAATGTCATGACAGTATCTAAAAATCTGAAATATAATTAGTGATGTCTCTTCTAAAGCTTAGAATATTTTATTTTATGTTTCTTTATTTTTTTCCTGGCATATGCAGTTTTATTTTCCTTCTCAGTAAGAAAAAAATAATTTCTTTAAGCATCAGGGATCTCCTTTTGATATGTTTAATTTTACTTTCATTGTTTTCACTCATCCTTTTTATCTGCATTTTGAATGACATTAAATATCATTTTATAATAATTTAATATACCACTATGTCAACTCTAACTTTATGAGGCTGATTTTAATTGTTTCACAATTTAGTGTTTTGCATTCTTACTTTTTTCACCTATCTTACTATTCATGACAGGTTTTCTTGTTCTAGTTTATTTTTTAAATTCATAATAGGACAGTATTAATTCTAAAAGTAAATTTATGTTATTGTTGTTCTTTGCTATTTATTCATTCTTGAAAAAGGAAGAGTTTTATCTTAACTGCAAATTTTCCAAGCAAATATTGGCTTACATTGATTCTACTTATTAGTCCTCCTTATTGCTGTTACATATCCTTCCTTTAACAACAAAAAAACAGAATATTAATATGAGTAGCCCTATCCCACTTTAGATCTTATAACAGCATTAAATCAGTTTATGTTTATTATTCACTGTTGGGGGTTTTCCTTTACCTTCATTTCCAGTTACCATTCTAAATTAAGGGTATCTGGAAACCTGAATCATATCAGTCATTTCAGCTTTCTCCCAATCTGTTTCTTTGTGTCCAATTATTTCTGAAAGGTTTTTGTGTGGGTTTTTAATGGAAGGAGGAAGAGTGAATGAATACTTACCTTTCACCACATGTGCGTATGTAGGTAAAAAGTGGGGATGAATGGCCAGGGTTTGGTTGTAAAAGACTGAAAGTCTTTGAACCAAAGGCAAACGCAAGGTAGAATGGATTGAATACCTTTTGTCTTCTTTCTGGATCACAGGTCTATTTTGTTTCACCTGGAAATCCATGAGTAAGTCACACTTTGTATCACAGAATTTAACCTCCTGGAATTTAAAGCTACCGGAATAATCTGACCCTATTCTGGTGATGGGCTCTGGCAGCCTTTGTTTGGGGTAGTTATGCAAGAGCCCACATCTCTTTTTGTTTTTGTAGGCATTTTGGTTCAAATTTAGAAGTTGCATCAGGCTGGCGGCCAGATATCAATTTAAATTGAGCTCTCAATATTGCTTTTTAAATCTGAAACCTAATAAAAATACAAGTTCCATATTCAATATTAAGCATAACAATTTTAAATGTTAATACAAAAACATTTAGGGGAATTTTCCTCATAAATCACAAGAGTATAATATAGTGAATCCATTGTATTATTTGATCTAGATATCTGTTTTACTTAGATCAGCTTTTCAGAGGTAATGAATAAGCTTATCATTGTTGTCTCATCTTCCCCATAATCTTTTATGGGACTGAGTAAGAAGCTTGACAGAAATATGCTACGGTTGAAGGAGTAAATTGACTTTTTGTTACAATAGTGTTATTAATTAATTCTGCATGGAAACCTCTTTGCTTTGCTTTTTAGAATATTCAAATAATGGTACATAACACATTCTATTATGTTTTCCTTTTGTTCAGCAAAAGTTATAAATATTACAATTTGTTTGGTTAAGATTCATTTTTAAATGTTTGCCTAGAACTACAAAAAGCAAATGAAACCGACTTCAGAGCTATCAACCCCCCTCACCCCTCCTTTTACAGAACCCTGCAAAAACCTTTTATAAAGCCTATAAAGTATATAAACGATTAAATGATTTAACAATAATTTTCCAGGCTTTTGAAAACTAAAAACCAGTAAATCAAAGAAACAGAAAAACAAAACAAAAAATACAGTTCTTAGGAAATAAAGAACCACAGCAATAACTGATTTATAGCTAACTAATTTTTATTGCACTTATATTTTATAAATAATAAGGATTTGAAATACAGCATAATGTTACTTGACCACATAAAAAGAAGATAAATGCATTAAAGAACACCTGACTTAATTATTAATAGAATATTTAATAAAGTTCTGAATCTAGAGAACATCACATTATTAAAATATTTAATCTGTCTTTAGATGAAATGATTATTGCAGAACATTAGGCATGCACAAAATGCAAAATAGCTACTTTTATTCAAGTGTTAATACTTTTATTAACAGAAATGGCAGTTTTAAAAAATGAGTAAGACTTAAACATTCGCCTTCACATTGTCCTTTTGTTCTTTTAAAACTATTGATGGTTGAGAGTTGGCCTATGAACCATGAGGTCATGGTTCAATTCCTGGTTGGGCACATGCCCAGGTTGTGGGCTCGATCCCCAGTGTGGGGCATGCAGGAGGCAGCCAATCAATGATTCTCTCTCATCATTGATGTTTCTCTCTCTCTCTCCCTCTCCCTTCCTCTCTGATATCAATAAAAATGTAAAAAAAAAAAAAAACTATTGGTGACCAGGCTGGGAAGGGAATAACTTCTCAAGGAAATAAGTGAAGAATGACATATGTGTAGTTTACCTACTTTATTTGCCTTTCCAAGAAATCCTTTCTCCACTCATATCTTGTCATCAGGATGATTGTTTCATTCATTGTCATCAACTAACCCACTACACTTAGCCATTTTTTTGTCTGTGAAGTCTTAAATTTCTTTTATTCAAAAATGTGTATTTTTTTAAGAGAAATCCATGTGTGTGTGTTAATGCATTTTGTAAAATTTGTTATACAGTGCATCTGATTTAATTGTTTAGTTCCACCTAATTATTTTTTTTAATTTTATTTATTTATTGATTTGAGAGAGGGAAGGAGAGAGAAAACAACATTGATTTTTTTGTACCATGTATCTATGCATTCATTGGTTGATTCTTTTTTGAAAATATATTTTGATTGATTTCAGAGAGGAAGGGAGAGGGAGAGAGAGATAGAAACATCAGTGATGAGAGAGAGTCATTGATGGGCTGCCTCCTGCACACCCCCTATTATGGAGTGAGCCTGTAACCCAGGCATGTGCCCTTGACCGGAATTGAAGCCAGGAACCTTCAGTCCATAGGCCGACACTCAATCCACTGAGCCAAACCAGGTAGGGTTCATTGGTTGATTCTTGTATGTACCCTGACTGCGAATCAAACCTGCAACTTGGTGTATCAGGACGATGCTCAAACCAACTGAGCTATGTGGCCAGGCTCCTAATTAAAATTTAAATATTTTAAATAATTATGGAATATAAGATGTAGCAAGTAAAAGTTTATATCCATAATTGCTAATGTTTTAATATATAATTTAAAAGATATCTATCTTTTTGTATTTCATATTATCATTTTTCTGAATATCTTAAAAAGCAAGTGAAATATTTAAAGTTATCATGAGATTTTCATGTATATCAGTCGCCCTAAAAGATTGAACACTAGATTATTAGGTGTTCTGTTATAGTTTAAATATATCTTATGCCGAACTAATGAGACAGTCTTCAGTCTCTCCTTAAGATTGACACAAATATTATTACAGTTTTTTTAAAGAGTTAGCTATTTTAAGTCTATCTGTGGTAGGCTGAATAATGGCTCCCCAAAAGATATCCAAGTGCTGATCCCTAGAAGCTAAGATACCTCGCAGGAGAGAAAAAGCATTTTACAGTTAAAGTCGTGTGCCACATATCTCATTTTGGTCAGCGTCGGACTGCATATATGATGGTAGTCCCAGAGTTTTATGATGGAGCTGAAAAATTCTTATGTTCTAGTGACACGATAGCTTTCATAACATCACAATGCAAAGCATTACTCACATTTTTGTGACGCTGCTGATGTAAACAAGCCCATTCTGCCAATCATTATAGAAGTATAGTGCATACAATTTCATACAAAACATAATACTTATAATGATAATAAGCAATTATATTACTGGCTTATGTTTTTACTATACTATACTTTTTATCGTAGAATGAACTTTTTCTTTTCATTTAAAAAAAGTTTGCTAGTAAACAGTATGCCATGCTAGCTGGCAGCAGCCTCCTGCATCTCATGTTTTACAGCATCTCTTGATTGCATCATTTTCTCTTGTGCTTGATCTCTTGTTGCTTTGTACAGTAACATGCTGTACATCCTTGTACGCTAGTAGCAATAAGCTATAGCATATAGCCTAGGCTTGTGGAATGTACAAATCTAGGTGTAGGTATGTACACACAATGATGCACACACAATCTCTCCTAAGCATGAATTTCTCACAATATATCCCCATAGTCAAGGATCTTCACTTGGGACATTATCCCTGACTAATACACTTTCTTTCTTTTCTGCCTATCTTACTCTGATTCTCTAGGGATACATTTAGAACCTACCTAGATATCCAGAATATCAAGGATTTTATTCAAATATATATCCTCCAAAATGTGCAGAGTAGACTGGCTGGCTAGAGACCCAAGGTAGAGTTGATGTTGAAGCTGGAATCGGAAGGCAATCTGCTGACAGAATTCTCTCTTTCTTGGGGAATTTTCTTAAAGTGTTCAACTGATGAACTATTTGAATAAAGTCCACACACATGTTAGATCACGTGCTTTCCTCAATTACTGACTTAAATGTTTAAAAGAACTTTAAAGAAACTTAAAATCATTTTAATAATATGTTCAATGTAACATCCAGATGTGTTCAACCAAATATCTGGTATCATGGTCTAGCCAAGTTGAAACATAAAATTAAGCATCACAGAAGGCAATTTAATAAAAGAGAGATTGAAAGGACCACGAACAGCCCTAGCCAGTTTGGCTAAGTGAATAGAGAGTTGGCCTGTGGGCTGAAGGTTCCTGGGTTTGATTCGGGTAAGGGCACACACATGCCTGGGTTGTGAGCTCAGTCCCCAGTGGGAGACATGTAGGAGGCAGCCGATCAATGATTCTCTCTCGTCATTGATGTTTCTCTCTCTCTCTCTCTCCCTCAACCTTCTTCTCTGAAATCAATAAAAACATATTTTTTTAAAAAAAGAAAAGACCACAAACAAAGGAATGATGGCAGCCATCAGAGGCTATAAGTGGCAAAGGACTGATTTTTGGGAAGAGAATTTTAGCCATTCTCTTGATTTCAGCCCAGTGATACTGATTTGTGCTAATGTAAGTCATGTCTCTGAAAGTAATTATTTCCAGATAGTTGGAACTAGGGCTCAGTGTAGAAAAGACAGATGCATGGCCAATTAATAATCTAGTTGTCATGCACACAATGTAAAGGAATTATTAAAAATCCCATTTATCATAAAGTAAATTTATAATGATATTAGAAAGAGAAATATCTTTTAAAATCTGATTTTAAATTATTTCGCAATGAAGTAAATTCAGTTTTTAAAATTATTATTTATTTTGATTTTGTAACTCATTGCTCTGTAAACAAAATGATGGCAAGCACTTGCTCTGTTGGGTTTACTAATGTGTCTTTACCAAGCATCTAACAATGCTTGTCACATTAAAAATATAAAAATTATAACTATTTGTTAAATAAACAAATGAATCATATTCACGTTTTAATTATAATATATTTATGGCACTTTAAAAAAACTTTAAAAATAAAATGTTCTTTGTGTATTCTATGTGAGGAAAACTCTTAGCTTTTCTTTTAGATTGTATAATATAAGTAAACCTATTTATGTATATATTAAAATAATATTTTAATACTACATTTATAATTTGTGAGTTATAAATGTATGTAATATAATTATCAAATAAATTTTAGCCCACAAGTGCTGATGTAAATTGTTTTTAAAACAACTTATATTATTTAAGTTTGTGATAGCAATTGTTTTAAAAAATATTTCTAACTCATCATTTTTAATGTATACATACTTCATAGCTAAGTGTAAATGAAGAGATTTGTATTTTTGCTTCTTACTCTTAAAATTCATTAATACAAAATTAATTAAATTATACCAAGTAAAAGAATTACTAGATTCCAAATTAAAACATTTCCTTTGAAATTAGAATTACATGGATTTAATAAAAGTATTAATGCCTTTAAATGTTTCCTAAATTGTTACATAGAAAATCATTGGAAACCACTTAAATTTAAAATATATTTTTATTTGATAAATTTGTTTCTCTCTCACTAATATCCTCTTCAGTAATGTAGATTTTAATTTGCATGATTTATCACACTTTAACATTTATTTGCATAATTCATGAACGTTCTGCTGTGATGCTCATTCTGATTTCTGAAAAATGTGTTGAATTTTTCATATTATGTGGGTAAGAAAGGATGAGAAGGGCAATGTATCAGTTTCCTGTGGCTGCTGCAGCAAATTTTGGTTGATTAAATAAAAGAATTATTGGTAATTTGTAATTTTATAGAAATGAAGTTATTATTTTAGAGTAATAAGAAATCTAAATTATATGTTTTAAAGACCACATCAATAGTTAAGAATTTATTTGTATTTATATATACTAACAAAAATTTTTCAAAATTGAAATAGGAAAAGAACTATTCACAATATCATTAAGCATACTGAACTTAGGAATAAACTTAACATAATATGCACAAGTTGTGTACATTGAAACAAAAAAATATTCCCGGGAGAATATAAAGTTGAATCTAAGTAGTAGAGAAATATACCGTTTACATAGGTTGGAATATTCAATATAGTTAAGATGTTAATTTTTCACAAATTTATCTATAGATTCAATCAAAATTCTAATAGGCTTTTTGTATACATTGCCAAATTGTTCATAAATATGTATGGACACTTAATGGTCTTATAATAGACAAAACTTTTGAAAAATTACAATAAAGTTGGAGAACTTCAACTATTTGATTTCGAGATTTACTAGAGAGCTCCATTAATCAAGACAACATGGTATTGGCATAAGCATAGAAACATAGATCAATAGAAGAGAACTGAGAGTCTAGAAATAGGCTCAAATAGATGTGGTCAATTGATTTTTAGCAAGCATGCCAAGTTAGTTCAATAGAAAAAAATAGTCTTGTCAACAAATGGTGCTGGAGCAATGGGCTTATCCTATGTAAAGTATAAACAATACCTGACCTCATACTACACTCAATGGTTGCTTCAAAATATATCATAGGCCTAAATGTAACACAAAAATATAAATGAAACATGTTCACACAAAGACTTGGATTTAAAATTCCTAAGTTTTTATTCAAAATGGTAAAAACCTAGAAATAAACCAAATGGTAATTAATAGGTGACTGGGTAAAAAAAAAAATGTGGCATATATCTAAAGTTTAATACTATCCAACAATAAAAAATAAAAATAAAACTATTGATACATGCAACAACATGGCTGAATCTCAAAAACATTATGTTAAGTGAATTATTTCATACATAAAGTGTCTGTATTGTTAATGATTATGTCTGTGCCAAATTCTAGAAATAGCAACTTACAATGATAGCAAGCAGAGCAGGGTGTCTCCAAAGTGCAAGGGGAGGGAGAGAATTCACTGCAAAAAAGGGCAAAATAACTTTAAAAAGCGATGACATTTTTCTATAATGTAATTATGGTGGTGGTTACTGTATTTCATATATTTATCAAAATTTCACAGTTAAATTTGGGACTATTACATATACAGGGTAAAACTATTAAAAAAAATAAAACCATCTTAGAATCTTGCTGTAAATACTCAGATGCTTTAAAATTAGTTCTACAGTAAGTAACAGATACTTCTTATCTAAGAACAGCACAAATAGTGGGAAAATATAAAAGTAGAAGTCCCATCAAATAATTTTATGATGTTAGTAATATGCTGATGACAAATCAGATGAGAGTAGTATCTATCTATATATATAAAACCCTAATATGCAAATAGGCCGAACAGTGGAATAACCGAACAACAGGTCGCTATGATGTGTGCTGACCACCAGGGGGCGTGCGTGGAACATAGAAGGCGTCAGCAGCAGGCGGCAGACTGCGGAACATGGCGGTGTCTGCTGCAGTGAGATGGTAGAGCAGGTGAGTGGGGGCGCCAGACCAAGGTGGGGCACCGGTTGTTGTCATCAGGGCGAGCCTCTGGTGGTTACTGAAAATTCTTTGCTCCCACGCACCGCAGTCCTGCCTGGTGCTCACACCAGCTGATGGCACCAGCCCCTCTCGCACCCACTGCTGGCCCTGGCCCCAGTTGCTCAGTGCCATCAGCCGCGTCAGAGCATGGCAGCGGGAGCAGGAGCAGGGCTGCCAGCAGACAGGGGCCACAGTAGGAGGGGCTGGATGGGGGTGTGGAGGATAGGCAAGACCTGCCCCTGTGCCCACCACAGCCTTGTGGCCCACAGTTCCTTTCAAGGTCCCCTAGTAAGAATATAACATAAAAATCACAATCTTATATTACTCATAAACATATTTATAAACATTCTAAACAAATCAAATTTAAAAACTGTATTCAAAGAAAGGAGTCACACATCAATAACTTCTCTGATGTTGTTAAAAGATTGAAGAATTTATTAAATTAACAGATTAATTGAGAAAAACAAAATCAATTCAGTAGATAAAAACTACTTGATCTATTTCAATATTATTTCAAGATGATACTCACTAGAAGACATTAATAGACCAGAACTTTCTTAGCCTGATATTTGGTAACAAGAAAATTGTTGATAAAACATAATATTAAATTATAAAATTTTAGAAGAATTTGTTGTAGGACAGAAATAAGACATGCATTTCTCCAATTTCCACGCCATGTTAACTATTTCTATTCAACATTTTAACAAAAATTACAAGCAGGAAAAAAAGTACATTAGGTAAACATTTTAAAAATTGTAAGGAAAGCAACACAGCAATTAAAAAAAAATAACAGTTGTTTTTCAAATATAGCCCTAATATACTCTGCAGAGACCATATTTCAACGAATAAAATAGACAAAAAAGACCAAAAGTATAAGTCTCTATACTCAAAACAATATATCAACCAAAGATTTTGGAATGATGTTTATCTAAAGAAAAATTAAGAAAATAAATAAGTACCATCTAACATAAAATGGAACTACATCTTCAAAGAGTTGAAATAAAATAACTATCAATCTGGAAATGTATAACCAGTGAAAATACCCTTCAAAAATCTGTTGAAATAAATACATTTCAATTGAGAAAAGATATTAACAGCATACACATGCTAAAGCAAGTATAAAAGGATTTTCTTCAGGCAAAATGGAAATGGTAATAGATGAAAGCATTGATATGTACAAGAGATATAATTGAAAAGAGCAAATGTAATAAACCTAAATTAATATTAATATAAAACAAAATTAATAATATCCTAAGTGGTTTAAAATACATTTAAAATGTCAAAATAATCCAAAAAGAGAGCAGAGTAAATAAAGTTAAAGTGATTTAAGTTTTAATATTAGACATTAATAAGTTAAAAGTGTATCTCAAATACCTCTAAAATAGTACCACTACTGCATAAATCATTGCTCATTGAAGGGAAAACTTAATATGCTACAGTAATACCAATCCTTAGGATACATAGGTGCAGGAACTAAGGAGCAGCCCTCTTTACCATCACTACCAAAGTGCCTCAGAAAATTGAAAGAAGCAGGGGAAGACAAAACTTTCTCCCTCTCTATCAACTAGTCATTAGCTGTTGGCTACCCCTGGATGAAGGCGGACACCTGGGCAAAGCAGCTTCTTCGGGCTGAGGGCAAGTCCTGATGAATGACTCAAGTGTGAGCCTTTCATAGAGTTTTGATAGATGAAGAAATGAATACCTTGACACAAAGGTGATCTTGGCAGTACTCCACAGTTTCACTACAATGATTTAGGATCCAATACTGAAAATAATTTGATAGTTTATATATATAAAAAAAAAGGTCACAAAGGAGGGAATAAAAAAATGAATAGCCCTAACCAGTTTGGCTCAGTGGATAGAGTGTCGGACTGAAAGGTCCCAGTTTCGATTCTGGTCAAGGGCATGTACCTCGGTTGCAGGCACATCCCCAGTAGGAGGTGCGCAGGAGGCTGGTGATCGATGTTTCTCTCTCATCGATGTTTCTAACTCTCTATCCCTCTCCCTTCCTCTCTGTAAAAAAATCAATAAAATATATGTTTAAAAAAATAAATAGGTTGGACAGTAGAAACAAATAGCCAGAGGGTCGACTTAAACTTGAAAATATCCATTCTATTACATTGATATACTTGTTCAGTTCACTATCTGGCACCACTTCCATAAGCATAGCCAGACCAGCATCTACGCTCCTTGAGAATAATGGCCTTTCTTTTGTTGTTTACCAGTGGAATGCCAGTGCACAAAACACAGGCTGACACTTCTTAGTGCTCACTATTTGTGGAATAAATAAGTTGTAATTATAGTTCCTATCAAGATAAGAAATTCTGTGTCTTTTGACAGAAATTATAGACTTCTTGAGGACTAGAGGGAAGAAGGCCTAAGTTGTCCTTAATGAATGCCGTGACTGCCTCTGATACCCTGCATGGGGGTGACCTCTCTTGGAAGGTTTCCTGTCATGTGGGTGGGTGGGCCATTGTTCTCCCAGGTCCAAGGCATGCTTGCCAATGTACCAGGGTAATTTTTCTCCACGTTCTTCATCTTTCTGGTGTTCTTCAGGCTTTTTATCCTCCTTAAGATTGTCCATTGAGTTATAATTTAAATAGAATAAATTTAACCGTTTTTAGTAATGCATTTTTGTGTATTTTGACAGATGTGAAGGTCTGATAACAATCACCAAAATAAAGATATCAAGTATTTTCATCACCATGAGAAGTTTCCTCCTATTTCTTTAGTCAGTCCTCTTCCAACATTCTTGGTTTCTGGCAACCACTCATTGATTTCTGCCTTACAGATTTGCTTTAGCCAGAATGTTATAGAAATGGAACGATATCGTTTTAATATTTTTCATATTTGGCTCTTTGTATTTAACATGATACTTTTGAGATTCATCTATGTTGTTTCATATTCCGTAGTTACAATACTTTCTTTTCTTTGGGTCATTAACTTGTGCCCCATGTGACTTTTGCATTTTTTCAATAAACCATAAATATACACTGAGTGGCCAGATTATTATGACCACCTGACGTTTGTAGGCAAATTAGCTATAATTTTGCACTGAAGTTGCTAGAGGGCCAGACCATTATAAATAGGTAAGCAGGTTGTTTACCACGACAGAAGTGATTTTATTCTGAAGATATGGGTAAACAATGCAATTTAACAGCCTTTGAACGTGGGAAATATATATATCACCCAACAGATGTTTGGACATTTTAAAAAGTTTGAAAGTAGCAGTATTTTCTAGTCACACATCCTCAGAACCTATACTAAGGATTTTTAATCCTTCTCCCTACTCTTTTAAGTGATGACTTTTGTAAAATCACACTTAAGCTATATAGACTTTTTTAGATCTCTATTGTTGTACATTGTGTTAATCAGTCCTTTAACATTTCTTCTAGTTTGCTGCAAATTTTCATTACATCCTATAACATTTACTGAGAACCTACCAGATGAATAGCTCTGTGTGTTAGCCACTATAGGAACATAAACATGAGTAGGAGTCTACAGAAAAATTAAGTTGTCACAAATATCTAATTTTGGATTCTAATGTTTATAACTGGTTGAATTTAGACAAGTATTGTTTTCATATTCCTCTGACTAAGGCTCATCAAATATAAATGTTGCTAAAACCTTGTCAAGTGAATTATCTACATATTCTATTGTTAGATTAAAAACCCATCACAACAAGATAAAAACAAAAGCAAATAAAATTAATTATCTTGAAGAAAAATGTCAAAAGACATTAACTGAAGCTAATTCATAAGAAAGAGGTGAGATTTTTTTGGTGTTAGTAATCTGTAATTTTATTTGGAGTAACATTTCTTTGAGATTTATATTGAAATATTTTGAAATAACTCAAACACTAAAATAATGAATGCCTGATAAAAATAAATTAAATGCACTTGCTTACTGTATAAATCTCTCTGTGCACTGACTGCACAACCTCCTCTCTGTTTAGATCATGATTTGTTCATTCTTTTTACACATTGCTTTAACTGAATTGATTCATTGTTAACTAATTAACAATGTAATGAAGGGACCATTTGACAAATAGCATCTTTAGGTAAAATGACAAGAATATTTACATTTATTTTGTTTAAAATATTAACTAATTTACTATTTGTAGTATATTGAATATTTTAAGATCAGAAAAGTATTGTTATTCTCACTTAATATTGCAATTCCCTTCCTCAAGGCATCCCTAGTTCCCTAATAACTATGGATCATATCAGCAAATGCTTAGCATAATGTTCAAGATCCTCCAGTATCTGATTACTCATCTTATATGTCTCACACTTCTATTGACATAGGCAAAGGTGACCATGCTCTATTTTTATCAACTTTATTCCTAAATATTAAAGACACAATCAAATACTACAGTTGTCAGAATTCTGTTCCCAGGATTCTGTTAAGTCTAAATCCTTTTTTTGTTTTTAAAATGTAGGTGTCACATGTGTCTTTTTTTTTTTTTTTTTTGGAAGGGGTTGTCACATATGCGTTAGAATATTTCTAGGAGAAATAACTTAGTTCGAATTGTGTAGGTTCCAAGCATACCACGTTTTAAAAAAAAACATCAATGAGAAAGAAATAAATGTTAATGGAAAACATAAAGTAGCATAAAATTCAAATGCCTTAGTATGAAATTCTAACTTCATAATAAGAATAATGTAACACCTATAAAAATGTTATTCTGATTTTTAAAATATAAATATTTCCACTTAGGGAATTTCCCTCTTCTTTCTCTATTTTAGATAAATAATGTCTTCAGTTTTTTTGCCACTCTTTGTTCGATTACTATCTGTCAGGAAAAGATTTAAACAGAAAACTAATTTTCAATATTGAAAGGAGATGAAATCTATTCTTTTTATTGGCTTGTGGTATTTAGGACCTAGCTTTCCACACATTACAATTATGTAATGTCATACCTTTCCTTAGGGCCCTCATTATTCAAAGTATATTCCAGTTAAAAGAGAACACATTGATCTGATAGAAGACAAAAATAATAAAGCCAATGATATGCATAGTATAGAAAAGGACCTTTTATTATAAATCTAGAATACTTCATATTACATATCTATAAATATTCTGACTCTATACTACCACCACAAAATATAACATAGAATGGCAACATATCTTTAGCAAATAATTTTAGAATAAACCACATACCAAAACAATGTGATAAATTGTCTCCTTGGAAAAATAAACATGCTCCTGGAAGCCTGACTTGTGCATGCTTTATTTTAGAGTTTTAAAGGAAAATGAAAAACAGCTCCTCTGAAATGACCATCCTGTTGTGTGTAATCTAGGGTACACATCATGTATGTTTTCAGCCTTCCTATTAAGGGGTTCAACATACTGTGTTCTTTCAAGGCTTCAGTCACTGCATTTAGCACCCTGCCTTTCAGACTTGGCTACAGTGTGCAAAATATCATTCACACTAACAAAAACAACTAGATCCCTTCTCCCTGGGACATACATGAGATGAGGTGTCTTGAGTTAACACAGGGTACAAACATTACACATGTTTGTCTTTCAGCTTGAGTCACTAGTTTGAAAATCCCCCATTCTCTTTGGCAACATTTTTGAATTTCGATGTGCAGTAAAATCATGAGTCTATATAGAATGTCAGAAAAAGGTGTGGGGGCCGTGCCCCACTAAACAATGTTGGATTTGGCAGGGATTTACACTGCTTCTGGAGTCCAGGTCCTCCTGGGACTCTCAGAAGCTATTTTTTCAATGGTCTGGGTCAGAAGAGAGGTAGGATAGAAGACTCCAAGTTCCTAAACTCCATTATTCTGCTGAGTATCACTGAATATTATGAAATAAAGAAACATGTCCGAAATCTGAAGGTTTCTTTACAATGTACATAACCTCTGACATTAATTTCTAAAGAAGAGAAAGAAAATGCTTGGCCTCGTTTATGGGATTCTTTCTCCAGTGGAAAGAGAAAAAACTCACAAGGTTGTAAGGGATTCATGATATCTATTGAAGATTTCATTCTGGGCACATATCTTGCAAATACTAATAAAATATTTGTACTATATCTGGATTCAAGAAGGGCATGGAGGGTGAAATAAGGAAAACATAGAGAAAAGATAAAAAAAAAAAAGTTGTTTTCCCACCATATTACAATATCTTCTCAGGTCAATGTCTATTTTTTAATAACAGCTTTACTGACATAATTCATAAAGCACATAATTCATCTAAAGTGTACAGTTCAGTTTTTAATATAGTCACAAGTACGTGCAACCATCACCACAGTCAACTTTAGAACATTTTCAGCACCTCACAAAGAAATCCATGCCTTTTACTATCACTTTTAGCCATTATTCCCCAGCCCTAAACAACACCCAACTATTTCTTGTCTCCATAGATCTGTCCCTTAGAGAGGTTTCATATAAATGGAAGCATATAATATGTGATTTGGGAGTAACAATCTTCTTCCACTTAGTTAATGTTTTCAAGGTCCATTTATGTTGTAGCATGCATCATTACTTCATTCCCATTTCTTTTTTATGACTAAATCATATTGCAGTGTATGGATACCACATTTGTTTATCCATTCATGAATTGATAGACATTTGGGTTATTTCAACCTTTTGTCTATTATGAATCATGCTGCTATAAACAGTCATGTGGATATATACTTTCATTTCTTGGGTATTTGCCTAACAGTGGCATTGCTATGTCATATGTGAACTTTATGTTAAACTAGTTAAGGAACTTCCAGGCTGTTTTCCATAGTGGCTGCATCATTTTACATTTACTCTAGCAGTGTATAAAGGTTCTGATTTCTCCACATCCTTGCCAACATCTGTTATTATCAAACTTTTTTATTACAATAATTCTAGTGTATATAAAGAGGTATTCCACTGTGGTTTTGATTTGCATTCCCATCATGTCTAATGATGCTGAGTATCTTTGCATGTATTCATTGGGAATTTGTAAATCTTCTTTGAAGAAATGTTTTTTCTTTGTCTTTTTATTATTGAGTTGGAGCTGTTCTTCATATATTCTAGGTACTAGTCCCTTATTAACTATTAATTTGAAAATGTTTTCCCACTTTATGGATCTTTTCACTTTCTTGGTGGTGTGCTTTGAAACAATTATTTTAATTTTGATAAAATTCAATGTATGTATTGTTCATTTTGTTGCTCATGCTTTTGGTGTCATATTTAAGAATCTATTGCTAAACCCTAGGTCATGAAAGTTAACTCCCTTGTTTTCCTCTGAAAGTTAGGTCTTTGGCCCATTATATGTAAGTTTTTCATATGGTAAGAGGAAAGGGTCCAATTTTATCATTGTCCATGTGGAAATTCAGTTGTCTTAGCTTCATTTGTTAATAACATTGTTCTTTACCCATGTTCTGGTTTTGGTATCCTTGTCAAAAAATCAGTTGGCAAGAGATACATGAGTTTGTTTTTTGGATTCTCAGTTGTATTCTGTTGATTAATATGGTTACTAGAGGCCCAGTGCCTGAATTCGTGCACAAGTGGCGGCTGACCAGCCCATCCCCCCCCGCCCAGATCGGGGCTGATCGGGGGTGGGGCTGGCTGGGGGGAGGGGCTGTGGGTGGTTAATCAGCTGGCCCTGCCCCCTGGTGGAACTCCCCGTTGAACTCCTGGTCGAGGGGACAATTTGCATATTAGCCTTTTATTATATAGGACTGGTGGCCCGGTGCACGAAATTCATGCATGGGGGGGTTTCCCTCAGCCTGGCCTCCACCCACTCCAATCTGGGACCCCTTGGGGGATGTCCGACTGCTGGTTTATGCCCGATCCCACAGGTCCCACAATCTGGGACTGCTGGCTTCTAACCGCTCACCTGCCAGATTGCCCTAACTGCCCCCCCGCCAGCCTTCTCTCCCCCAACTGCCCCCCCCCCGCCAACCTGATTGCCCCCAACTGCCCCCGTGCCAGCCAGCTCACTCCTAATTGCCCCTCATTCTGGCCTGTTCACTCTCAATCCCCCCCCCCCCCCCCCCCCGCACTGGCCTGATCACCTCCAACTTCCCTCCCCTCCTGGCCTGATTGCCCCTAACCACCTCTGCCTCGTCCCCACTGCCATGGCTTTGTCGGAAGGTCTCCCTGTCTAATTAGCATATTACCCTTTTATTAGTATAGATACTTAAATGCCCCTGGACTCCTAGCATAAGCTTGTATTTTCTTACAAGATCTGTAATGGACATTTGGTAAGTGACCTATTTGATGGTAGGCAAAGAGTAAATTTTGGTCCTGAATATGGCAAACTACACATCAAAAAATAAAGTTCTTTGTGATCCATGAACGAACAGGGAGCTACACAGACCTGACAAGCCTAGTGACCGAAAGTAACCACACAGGATGGTCTGAACATTAACTCCTAACTGGGCATGGGCATGGTGGGTAGTCATATACCAGGCCTATGGCTTCCTTAGTAAAAGGTTAATCTGCACCTTAAATGAGCCCTGTATATTATTCTTGTGCATCTTAGAAAGCATCCCTTTTAAATGTCACAACTGTTTTATCTTCCAGACTCTTTGAAAACAGACCACTGGCAATATAACAGGATGACAGAAACTTTGTGTTGTTATCTTGTTGGCCACATTCTATCTGTTATCTGTAATTGATAAATGTTAACTATGTTGTGCTCACCAATGTGGAAGAAGTATACATCTCTCCATTTTCCTTTTCAATGCATCTTAGAGATTTACCTGCTTTGCTTTCTCCTGGCTCCTTAATCTACCATCGAAAGTAACCATCCTTACCTTTTCTCTATTGATTCAAAATGTGCAAAATGAACTGCAAAACTGCCTTTCTCCACTGAGATCTTATTTCTGGGCATGTCCTTAAAATTTTGGCTCAAATAAATTAGTATTAAGGCTTCCTCTGGTTTGAGATATTTCTTTTGTTGATAGACCTATGATGATATCTGTTTAAAAATGCCTCAGATTTTCTTGCTCAATCTTTTGTATTAAATAATGTTATATTCATGGCATAACTGAAGGTTGCAGTTTCCTATTCAAGGGTTTCATAATTTAATAGAGGGCATGAACAAAATAGTATATTTTTTTTACAAAGTGAATTAAAGTACAAGAGATATTAATGTATTATAAACACACCTAATTTAACAACAACAAAAATATTGTTTAATGGTTCCATTCTAGTAAAATAAAATTCTGTTAGTTCCAAAGCTTACCTTTTGCCTTCTACTTCTGTTAAGATGCCCTTTTCCATTGATCTTAATCCTTTTATAGTCTTTCTTCTTTTCCCTCGAGATTTGACTATGCAAGTTTTTATGCTCACACAGTTTTAACTGCATTCTCGAGGTTAATTATTCCCCAAAGAACATCTCTAATCTTGTCCTTTCTATCTCCCTTCAGTCCACCAATCTAATTACATAGAGTGTTGTGTTCCAGAAAAATACTGACAGATCATTTTCCCAGTCAAGTTTCTCAACTATTAAAATGAATCTCACCCCTCACTTTCATTTCCTCAAACTATTGACTCTAGTGCTGAATTTAGCACAGCCTCTAAAATGAAAGTGTGCTAATGATTCCAGGGAACTATAAAACATGAAAATTACAAATATTTCAATACACTGCCACGAAAACATAATAAGTACTCAGTGTATTACCACTTGACAAATAGTTTCAGACTTTTAGGGTTTCTTATGAAGCTAAGATTGGTAGTTTGAAGAACTGTAATAGAAAACATGTATCTTTCTAATTTATTTTCAAGATACACAAATCATCAAGAAGAAATCTATTTCTAAGATGCTGATTCTGAAATATGTTCCTAGTGTATTTTGAGAGAGTAGAATATGTTCCTCTTTGCTGGTTATCTTATTTGTAATCTTATCTTTGGCATTATAGCTTCCTTTACACAAAATATATTTATCAAGCAGAGTATTGACTGTAACGTTAGCTCTTATAAAAAATATCCAAAGAGATTCCAATAGTTGCTTTCTGTTGTCTTTTCTTTTGTTGATGTTTTGGTAGACTTTATTCTGGGCTGAGGTCATGCATCCCTTTTCAAGGGTTCCAGCTCACCCCTACCCCCAACTAAATCCCAAACAGAAATATTTACAAATTATGCGTTAGGGTTCTTGAAATGAGTTCCAATTAAAAGTTCTTTAGCCATGAGATTACCCATTTTCTCTAGCAAAGAAATCCTTAATACAAAAATTAAATATTTTTCAATTAATCTATGATTTAAAATGGCACCAGAAAGGATGAATAATAAGTATATGGAGTTACACTGAGAGTTGTGAGTGTCAATTCTACATTTGCTGACCATATGGATTTGAAAATATTCCCCATAGTCTGGACATTACATTTTCATTAAAATCAATAGAATAAAAGCATAACATTAAAAGGTTATTTTTAAAGAATAAATGTGATAATGCCTATAAAATGATCATCTAGCCTTTATTGAGTTTTAGTATCAGTAATGAAAATTTCAGTTACCTTAACATGTGATGGATATTGTTTTTAGAAGTTATAATTTATTTCATGTTACTCTCACAATAAAAAAAAAAATGTTAGTGAAGTTATACAATACAAAGTTGAGGTAAAGTTATTCAGCTAGTAATATGTGTGCTGAAAGAGATAATATAAAATTTTCCAGTACATGAGATACAATATCTAAATGTACTTCACTTTAAGCTAAATAAAATTTTAAAACAATTTCTGGAAAATTATTCATAAAAATAATTCAAGAAAATTGGTGATGTTATTAAACTATTATACTACACATTTCTGTTGGTAACAATGTCAGCAATGTCAATATGAAAAGCTATCCTATCTAATAAAAGAGAAACATGGTAATTGGCGTACGACCGCTACCCTTCCCATTGGCTAATCAGGGCAATATGCAAATTAACTGCCAGCCAAGATGGCGGCCGGCAACCTGGCAGCTTGAAACTAACATGAGGCTTGCTTGCTTCAGTGACGGAGGACTCCAACGTTCCCTGCCTGCCGCTGCAGGCCTCTGAGCTGCAACTCTAAGCAACTATGTAACAAATATAGAAGCTAAACAAAACCCCAGAAACCTGCTTTAGTCCCGGGCTTCAGCCAGAAGAATCACAACATTGTAAGCAAAGGCCAGAAACCTACTTTCAGCAGCAGAGGCCTAAGAGCTGGAGCCAAGCCTTAAAGCTAAAGCTGGCCCAGAATAAAAAAAAAAAAAAAGGATAAAAAGGAGTGGTTGGGAGCTTCAGTCACCCCCAGCCTGAAAACAACTCTCAACCCCTCACCCAGACTGGCCAGGCACCCCAGTGGGGACCCCCACCCTGAAGGATGTGTGACCAGCTACAAACAGCCATCATCCCCTCACCCAGGCTGGCCAGGCACCTCAGTGGGGACCCCCACCCTGATCCAGGACACCCTTCAGGGCAAACCAGCTGGCACCCACCCGTGCACCAGGCCTCTACCCTATATAGTAAAAGGGTAATATGCCTCCCAGCACCGGGATCAGCAGAGCTGTGAGGCCTCCCGGCACAGGGATCAGCGTGACAGGGGGCAGCGCCCAAACCCCCTGATCGCCCTGCGGCTCTGTGTGTGACAGGGGGCAGGGCCACAACGTCCCTATCCACCCTGCTCTGTTCGTGACAGGGGAAGGCGCCCCAACCCCCTGATCAGCCCTGCTCTGTGCCTTATCAGGGGGAGCTCCCCAACCCCCTGATTGCCCTGCGGCTCTGAGTGTGACAGGGTGCGGCACCCCAACACCGCTCCCCCCCACAGGCCCTGCTCTGTGTGTGACCGGGTAGAGCCATAACCTCCCCATCGGCCCTGACCTGAGTGTGAGAGTGACGGCGCCCCAACCCCCTGATCGGCCCTGCTCTGTGGGTGACAGGGTACAGAACCCCAACTCCCCTGATGGGCCCTGCTCTGTGCGTGACAGGGAGTGGTGCCACAACCTCCCCATCAACCCTGCCTTGAGTGTGACAGGGAACGGTGCCCCAACCCCCCATCGACTCTACCCTGAGCATGACTGAGGGTGGCATCACAACCTCTCGATAGCTCTGCTCTGTGCATGACAGGGGGCGGTGCCCCAACTGCCCAATCAGCCCTGCTCTGAGCCCGACCAGGGGCTGCACCTAGGGATTGGGCCTGCCCTCTCCCACCCGGGAGCAAGCCTAAGCCAGCAGGGCATTATCTCCCGAGGGGTCCCAGACTGCGAGAGGGCACAGGCTGGGCTGAGGGAACCCCACCTTCCCCCTGAGTGCACAAATTTTTGTGCACCGGGCCTCTAGTTTTTAATAATTAACCAATGAATATATGCATGTATAATATGTGTTCACCTAAATCCTGTTTAATAAAGAGCTAATATGCGAATTAGACCGGATGTTGGACGACCTTCCAGAACAACCTTCCGGATGAAATTCTGGAATGACCAGTGTGTGGGGCCATGGGACCATGAGGTAGCCGGGGCTGCGAGGGCCAAGCCCCTTGCACAAATTTTGTGCATTGGGCCTCTAGTAGAAGATAAAACATAGTTTTGTTTTATAGCTAATGCATTCTATTTTTCATCTTGGTTGATGATAAATTCTATATAAAACAACTTTAGCCCCTCTATGCTTTTCTGATGAATGTATATGACACAATATACATTAACTTTAATTTCAGACTTAATACCTTTCAACTCATGTGGAATATTTTTATGCATAGCATATGTGTAGAATTAGCAATAACTATCAACTACCAAATATTTAAGAACCATGACCTGTGGGTTTGGAGCACATTTCTGGCATTAATGTCTACCTTAAAATATTTGCTAAAGGCCTTTAAGTCATCTATTCATTGATGTCAGGAAGTGCCTAGCCTTGATTTCTTAATCATTATCTTGAACTACAAAGATATTTATGAAAAATAGAAAAATTAAACATATTTCCATTTGATAAGGTTAAGTGCTTGTTTCCATGGTTACAGTGTTCAACTCTCAGTGCTAGTCAAAAGTCTAGTCAGTAAGCAGTAGGAAAACATTAAGCTCAAGGAATTTACTCTCCATAATTCAACTTCACAAACTTGGTCACCATTTAAATTGTAACAATAATAAGTATAATTACTTACAGTTTCCCCAACTTTACATTGTGCTCTGTATTGAGATAAATACTACATCTCAGAGCATGTAACAATTAATCAAAATAATAACACTATTAATATAAATAGAAAAATTATTCTCTTTAGCATATGTATGAACTTTTTGGCATATAAATGACATATGACAAAATCTCACATTAAATATAGGAGTAATTTTCTATATCTGATCAACTAATTTAATAGCTAATTCTCTTATAATATAAACTAACAAAACTCCCTATGTGAAAGAATAAAATACCATTATTAATACTTAAATTATACAATGTTTCTTTCCCAAGAAGGATATCAGAAAGGTTTTAAGGGCACATCAAGAATACCTGTATATAATTTCACATGTGGCTTCAACTAGGAGATATTTCCCCAGCTCAGAGCTGCTCTTGGAATAGCCAATTTATGTTGGAGCTTAAACATACCAGATGACTAATTTATCCAGTTCTTTACATGTGTATAAGAATGAGAATTTTAATAATATTTCAAAACTTGACCAACAACAACAATTTGATAGTTTTCTGGTAACACAATCCTATATAATAAAGATGTAATATGCAAATGGTCATTACATCGTGAACTGTAATGACTGACCGCATAATGACCAGATCACAGATCATCAGGAGGGTGGGGCAGCAAGCTACAAATGGTGGTGGAGAGCTGCAGGAGGGGGGCAGGACAGCAAGCTATGAGGGGGGGAGGCAACGGAGGGAGCTGCAGGAGGGCAGGGAAGCAGGCAGAGAGCTACAGGAGGGCGGCAGCAAGCTACTGGTGCATAGAATCATGCACAGGGCTACTAGTTGAATATAAAATCAGGAGAACTAGAGCTTTACAAACACAATGGATGAATCTCACAAACCTAATGTCAGTAAACAAAACTAGATACAAAATAAACATGATACCTACTTTACATACAATTGAAGAACAGACAGAGTTGTATGATATTGCAACTCTGAAGCCACATTGTCTCTGACAGGGGGAGAAGGTAGTGGTGATTGAAAGTGCTCTGGAAGGAGACTTCTGGAAATAATAACAGCCTATTTTTTCACTTAGGTAGTGATTACCTGGGTATTCAGTTTGTGATCATTTGTTGAACTCTACATTTCTGTTTCTTTTTAAAAATATATATTTTTATTGATTTCAGAGAGGAAGGGAGAGGGAGAGAGAGAGAGAAACATCAATGATGAGAGAGAATCATTGATTGGCTGCCTCCTGCACGCCCCTTACTGGGGATTGAGCCTTCAACCCAGGCATGTGCCCTTGAGTGGAATCAAACCCAGGACCCTTCAGTCCATAGGCCAACTCTCTATCCACTGAGCTAAACCAGCTAGACCTACATTTGTGTTTCTTACGTATGATTTGCTTTAATGAAATTTTATAAATGTTTAAAATGTCTATATCTTAAAACGTATTTTTTGTAATATAAACTGTTCATGGGAAACAAAGGAAGAATATCTGAAAGTATCCATCATTGTTAGTCATTGCTTGTAAACATTGGAGAACTGGTAATTTATTGATACAAAAAGAAGTAAAACAATTTTTAATCAATTCTTGCTATTACAGTCAGTGTTTTGTTCAATGCAAATTTACTTAAGAATGTAGAAGGAGAATTGTGAATTAACAAAATCATAAAGTTTTAATTTACTAGGAACTTTCTGTTACTCTGCAGGTAGGAATATGGTAAAAATTACTTGTCAGCTTGTATTGCATTTACTTAAGAATGTAGAAGGAGAATTGTGAATTAACAAAATCATGAAGTTTTCATTTACTAGGAACTTTCTGTTACTCTGCAGGTAGGAATATGGTAAAAATTACTTGTCAGCTTGTATTGCAAAAGCATCTATAGAAACAAACAACATGGATGATGAAACAACTTCCTTGAACAGCCTCTTCCTTGTCATCTGTTTGCTTTTGTTCTAAGGTTCCTTTTCAGAGTTTTATTTTATTCCATTAGAGTCATAATCAACATTCATTTATGATCTAAACCACCCTGTCTTCACGTTTTAAAATCAGGCCTCAATGACATCATCACATTCCAATTGATCCAGCCATCACCAAACACTACTAACAAAAGCAGAGTTTTAAAATTAGTGTAGTTTTCTCTCTTTTCACATGGATAATTATCTGTGAAAATTATACAGCAATTTTGTTTTGTGTCTGTGTTTTGTGTATCCCTCAAAAAGTCTCTTCTATTGTACTTTGTTTCTTCTGGAAAAGTAGCAGCAAATGAATTTCCAAGTCCTCAGTAGAGCCTGAGTGAGAGGTGATTCTAGCTGGGGAAACTCAGAGTCCGGGGATGCTATTGTGAGATAGAGGAAAGTGTGAGAAGGAAATGAAATGAGCATTGTTTAGTTTCCAGTACAGGGCTGTTACACTGTATGGTACAATTTTTACAATGATTGGTTCCAGGAGAGTGGGAAGTTCAGTAACTTTCCCAAGACAAATAATCATTCCCAGGTTTAATCCTGAACTTGAGGAAGAATATAAGAACAAACAAAGAGTACTCTATAATGTCTGTATTCCCTAGGTCTGGAGTGGTAATTTGCACCTCCTAGACGTTGTTTCCTACTGATTTGGGGGGAAGAAATTGCAAACTAATATTGAACTTAATTTCCAGGGATGACTGTGAGAACCTTTTTTCCAAGGATTACTTTAAGATTGGCTTTTGGTGACAGTAATCTTACAAAAATCGTATTCTAATTTTAGTTTATGTGTCCTATGTATGATGAATAAGAGTCTTCCCGATTGGGGTAGTTCTTTCAATGGAGACATCAGTGACAGTGCAACATTGTCAGAGGCCCTTTGGTCTACACCAAGAACATTGAACATCCAATGCAGTTCTTTGTCAAGATTAGGCTTGTGTATTCTACCCTATATGGTAAGCCACATTCAACCATTATACTGGTTAAGTGAGAATAGCTCACATTTGGGAAGTTTAATTCCATGCCTTCTCTAGCTTTTAGGGATCCCTTGTACTTCTTGCCTCATGGCCCCATAGTCCATTTTCAAGTCAGCAGTGTAGCAATAAGGACTTTTATGATTACACTAGGGGCCTGGTGCACAAAATTCGTGCACTGGAGGGGGGGTTGTCCTTCAGCCCAGCCTGCCCGCTTTCACATACTGGGAGCCCTCAGGGGATGTCCTAGTGATGGCTTGGGCCCGCTCCCTGCTCCCCTTGGGGATAGGGCCTAAGCCGCAGCATGGCCTCCCTTTGTGGGAGGTGACCGGGCTGATCAGGGGAAGGCACCAGCCCCATCACCCCACTGCTGCAGCCACTGCCAGCCACCACAGCCACCAAGGGGTTTTCATCAACACAGACTCCAGTCCCTTCACCATGAAAAAATGACAACTTTCTTTAGGCATTTTCAAGATGTGTCTTTCATATAATAATAATTTCTCTATTATTTTTTTTATCCTCACCTGAGGATATGATTGATTTTTAGAGAATGTGGAAGAGAAAGGGAAAGACAGAGAGAAACATCAAAGTGAGAGGAACACTTCGATTGGTTGCCTCCTGCATGAGCCCTGACCTAGGCAACGGCCAGGGAGGAGCCTGCAACCTAGATACATGCCCTTGGTCAGAATTGAACCCAGACCCTGCCATCGGCAGGCCAAGGCATTATCCACTGAGCCAAACCGGGTAGGGCAGGATATGACATTTCTTAGCCCTCCAGCAGCAGACCTTTGTTTTTTTTTGCCAGGAGTGTGGTGAAAAACCCTAGATCACTTTTTTGGATTCTTATTACCCAAGTTACTGAGAATATTACCAGTGGCATACAGGGAGCTTAACCAATGAGTGGTCAGAAAAGGTGTTTCCTCTGTAGTTTACACCAGTCGCCAGCTTGCCCCTCCCTCCGCCCCAGGCCTGACACCTCTGGCCCAGGCTTCAGGCCTGGGCAGGGAACCCCCATCTCCCTCCCATTGCCAGCTCGGCCAAAGGCGTCAACCCCCATCACACTTCGATCACTGGATCGGCCCCTTGCCCAGTCCTGATGCCTTGGCCAGAGGCGTCAGGCCTGGGCAAGGAACCCCCAAACCCCTCCAATTGCTGGCTCCGCCCCCCGCCCAGGCCTGATGCCTCTGGCCCAGGTGTCAGGCCTAAGCAGAGGACCCCCATCTCCCTCCGATCACCAGATCAGTCCCTCACCCAGGCCTGACGCCTTGGCCAGAGGCATCAACCTCCATCACCCTCCGATCACAGAATTGGCCCCCCTGCCCATGCCTGACACCTCCGCCAGAGGGGACCCCCATCTCCCTCTGATCACCTGCTCGGCCCCCCCATGCAGACCCCTCCAATTGCCGGCTCCACCCCCCACCCAGGCCTGACGCCTCTGGCCAGGCTTCAGGCCTGGTCAGGGGACCCCCATATCCTCCCAGTCACTGGCTCCAATCCCCACCCAGGCCTGATGCCTCTGGCCCAGGCATAAGGCCTGGGCAGGGGACCCCAGACCTCTCCGAATGCCAGCTCTGACCCCGCCCAGGCCTGACGCCTCGGCCAGAGGCGTCGACCACCATCACCCTCCGATCTCCAGATCGGCCCCTTGCCCAGGCCTGACGCCTCCACCAGAGGTGTCAGGCCTGGGCAGGGGACCCCCATCCTCCCCCCCGACCCCGATCACCGGCTTCTGGGCGGCTTCTGGGGCTTCTGGGGCCGGCCTGTGGCCCGGGATGGTGGCTCGCGCTGGCAGCTGTGCTGTCCCACCCTGCCTGCAGTATGCAAATTAGCTGCCATCTTGGTTGGTGGTTAATTTGCATATCGTGCTGATTAGCCAATGGGAGGCATAGCGAAGGTATGGTCAATTACCATGTTTGTCTATTATTAGATAGGGTTGGGACCACATGGTTAATCCAGGATAATTGCATCATCAGAAGATCCTACATTTAATCACATGGCTGTCAATGACAGCCCATTTTACCATGTAAGGTAATATATTCACAGGTTGCAGGAATTAGGACATGGACATATTCCAGGAATCAGTAATCTGTTTACCACATCTGAGTAACATATTCAAAGTGACATCAACCTAAAAGCCAAGAAGAGAGCAGGCTAGGTGAAGCAGATGACTGAATCAGCTATTTGGAAGGCAAGTTAGCAGAAAACACCCAATTAGAGCAGCAAAAATGGTGGGGGGAGGGGCTAAAAAATTAGAGTAGTCTACAGGATCTCTGTGACAATATTAAGCATAACAACATCTGCATCATATGGGTATCAGAAGGAGAAAAGAGGGAGCAAAGAAAGCAAGAACCTATTTGAAGAAATAATGGGTTGAAAACTTCCATAACCTGGTGGGGGGAAAAAGGACACAGGTCCAGTAAGCCCACAGGATCCCAAACAAGATAAACCCAAAGAGGATCACACAAAGCCACATCATAATTAAAATAGCAAAGGTTAGAGACAAATCTTAAAAGAAGAGACTCTTAAAAGGAGCAAGAGAAAGACTGTCTACATGAAAGCTCCCATAAGACTCCAAAAAACACCAAAAAAACCCCATAAAACAAAAAAACAATCCAATTAAAAATGGGCAAAGGATCTGAATAAACATTTCTCCAAAGAAGACAGTAAGATGGCCAATAGGCATATGAAAATATGCTTAATATCACTAATCATCAGAAAAATGAAAATTTAAACCACAATGAGAGATTACCTCACACCTATCAAAATGGTTATTATCAATAAATCCTCAAAACACAAATGTTGGTGAGGATATGGAGAAAAGGGAATCTTTATGCATTATTGGTGGGAATGCAGATTGGTGCAACCACTGCGGAAAATAGTATGAAATTTCCTAAGGGGAAAAAAATGGCACTGCCTTATGACCCAGCAATTCCACTTCTGGTAATATAACCAAGGAAACCTGAAACACTGATTTGAAAAAACGTATGCACCCCTATGTTCATTGCAGCAATATTTATAAAATTGACAGGTTCATACTTTCTGTGAAGGCTCTAGGGGAAGAATAGTTCCTTGTCTCTTCTCATGCTGGGGTGGTTATCAGCAATTCTTGGCATTCCTAGGATTGTAGTTGAATCACTTCAATCTCTGCCTCCATCTCCAAATGGTCTTCTCTGTATTTCACTGTCCAAATTTCCATTTTGTTATAAAGACACCAGTCATTTGTTAGGACCCACTCTTATCCAGTACGACCTCATCTTACTTTGATGACATCTGCAAAAACTTCAATTCCAAATTAGGTCACATTAAGAAGATTCCCAAGGTTAGGACTTCAATTATGTCTTTTTTGAGGGGATAAAATTCAACTCATAACAGACATCAAAGGATATAAATAAATATTTTCCTAACATGGAAATCAACCGTGCTCCTAACTCACATTTTGTTTGACATCGATGAGGGCAAATACTAGATCCCTCTAGCCAAAGGAAATTAAGCATATCCTTTAAATGGTAGTTTAATATATATTGAATATAAAGTATGAACATTAAAGATGTAATAGAATATACCCACAGTCCTGCTAACCTCAATGAATCAAAACTCTGGATTCCCCTGTGGATATGTAGCCTCATTCAAGAGCTGGAAATGTACCCTTTATTTTGTTTTTAGTTTTATTTTTGATTCTCTTCGGTAGCCTTATGCATACCCTTAACCTTGTACATGTCCTAAAATTTAGGATATATATATCATTGAGTAACATACATGTAAAAGGATAATAAATATGACTATTTCCCTTAGTCAGGATAAATTTTAAAGTTCTCGTATCTCTTTTTACATTCCCGAGATTTGGGACAAATTTAATCTGGGCTTGTTTTTTATTTGTGCTTCATGTGGCTAAGTATGTTTTTATTTTCTGCTGCCTATTAAACTGAAGCTGCAGTGGCTGAGATTGTCTTATTACTTTTGTAAATGCACCCAAAGGTTATTAAGCAATAGGCTTCTCTAATAAATATAATTTATGAACATGAAAATGCTCATAAATGATATGTAATTCTTAAGGGAAGCCACAGAAGCTCTGAATCCAAAGGATGATATATTCTTTTTGGACTCTGTATTGCTTCTCTGGTACAGAATCAAGGTTGAAAGAAATGAATACTGACTTTTAGAACTGTAGTGCAGATCATAAATTAGGAAGAACTGTCAAATCATAAGGCTGTTTGGGAAAAAAAATATAGCATCCTCACATGTGATCATTATTTGCTGTTGATGAGCTGTGTTGCTAGACATTTTTCTTCCCAAATTACAGGCTATTTCAAATATTTATAGGAAAGGGGAACAATACTATAGTTTTAATTAATATTTTTTATACAAAAAAAAGTGCTTAAATATGATCAACACAGGCGAGCTATCACAAAGCAGATTCATTCATTTATTTATGATTTCATACTCCTTTTACAAAGTTACATAATTACCATTGATCATGGTATTATAATCATTCATTTATATGACTGTCAACCCTTCTAAACTGTGAAGACCTTCAAACAAAGAAAATGCTTCATTTATCTCTGTAACCACTACCTGCATGCTAACATATGGTAGTCATTTAATAAATGTTTTTGGATTTTAAAAAATTTAAATTGAGAATAAACTGACATAGTTCCTAATAATTAAGCACTATGCACACATCTACTAAAAACTAAATATGTAAATAGATAGTAATGAATTTTATTTAAGAAAAGCATTAACTCTATATAAATTGAGATTTTATATTGATTGAAAACATGCCATCTGCTTTGGTGGTGTTCTGCTTTGTTCACTTTAATGAGAAAGATGCCAAAAAAGAAAAAAAAAATGTTATGTTCCAAGGAAACAGAAATTCATGAATTTCTTGACAGATTGTTTAGAAGAAAAACATGATTATATAGGCCTCTGATTCTTTAATGTTACACACATATACCTATATAGAGATATAGATTTTATATATATATATATAGATGATATATAGGTAGATATATAGATATAGATGATATATAGGTAGATATATAGATATATAGATAATAGAGGCCCCTTTGCACAAAGATATTCGTGCAATAAGCCTTCCTTCCCCTGGCTACTGGCACCAGTTTTCCTTTGACACCCGGGAGCCAGGCCTTTGCTCCGGCTGCAGTGGAGAAGCCAAGCCTCTTCAGTCTCTAGTCGTCTTCAGTCTTCAGTCGTCTTTAGTCTTTGCTCTGCGCCTGCATATACAAATTAATTGCCATCTTTATTGGGTTAATTTGCATACTCATCCTAATTGTCTGGTGGGCATAGCGGAGTGACACCAATTTGTATTTTTCTCTTTTATTAGTGTAGCTAGCTCTATCTATACAAGGCAGATATAGAGAGATATAGATATAGATAGATATAGCTATAGATATAGATATAGATATAGATGATATAGATATAGATATAGATATATTAGATATAGATAGATACCTTGTCACTTTACACTTATTATTTATCATTCAGAATAGACTCAATAAACATGTATTGAGCTCTCATTTAATTCTATGTATATTCCTAGCTCTTTGGGGCACAAGTTGCACATAAGGTGTCCTCCTTGCTTAGCTCTTCTTCTCTTAGGACCAATAATATCTATGAGTGGTCTTTCATATTTTGTGTAAGTTATAGTTATACACAATGTTATACATTTGAAATGTATTTCCTTTTGTTATGAGTTGGCATGCTATAATTACCAATACATATCTACTGAGCAATTGGTTTAATCATGGGAGATACAAAGCTCCTCTATTTATATTTCATCATTAAAATGCCTAGTTAAAAGAGAATATTGTGATAATTGATATGTATTTTTGTCCCTTATCTGACTAGATTTCCTATACCATCTAAGTCTGTTTCTTCAGACTAGTGTTGCTATCACAGAGTGTTATATTCTCCCTCCTCCCCTTATATCTGTATTCTACCCCATTCAATCTAGTCCCAAGTGCATATCCGAGTCAAATTTCAAAATCAGTCCAAAACTTAACCTCTACTGTGTTCAACCATAACTAGTTTTATTCCTTCTAAGCTATAAATAATATTTCCAGTCTCCAAATTCACATTGTGTTATATTTAAGGGCATTTTCAATTAAATAAGAATTCAAACCTAGACTTTTGGATTTTATGTTAAATACTAGACCCCTGATGCACAAAAATTTGTGCACTCAGGAGGGTCCTTCAGCCCGGCCTGTGCCCTCTTGCAGTCTGGGACCCCTCGGGGGATGACCACCTGCTGGCTTAGGCCTGCTCCCCGGGGGATTGGGCCGAAGCTGGCAGTCAGACATCCCTCTGGCAGCCCGGGAGCCCTCGGGGGATGTCCACTTGTCAGCGGGGAACAGGCCTAAGCTGCAGTCGGTCATCCTTAGTGCTGCTGAGGAGGCGGGAGAGGCTCCCACCACCAACACTGTATAGGCAGCCATCAGCCTCGATTGTGGTTAAGCAGAGCTCCCCCTGTGGGAACACACTGACCACCAGGGGGCAGCTCCTGCATTAAGCATCTGTCATAGTGACCAGTCATTCCCAGTCGTTCTGCTGTTAGGGTCAATTTTCATATTACCTTTTTATTATATAGGATAGCGTCCTGGTGCATGGGTGGAGGCCGGCTGGTTTGCCCTGAAGGATGTCCCGGATCAAGGTGGGGGTCCTTCTGGGGTGCCTGGCCAGCCTCGGTGAGGGGCTGACAGCCTTTTTCAGGCTGGACACACCCCCTTCAGGGAGGGGGTCCTGCTGGGTGCCTGGCCAGCCTGGGTGAGTGGCTGATGGCTGTTTGCAAGCTGGCCACAGCCCCTTCAGGGTGGGGGTCCCCGCTGAGGTGCCTGGCCAGCCTGGGTGAGGGGCTGATGGCTGTTTTCAAGCTGGCCAAGCCCCCCAGCAGGGACCCTCACCCCATGAGGGTGTGGCCACCCTGAGTGAGAGGCTGATGGCTTTTTGAATGGTTGGCCACAGTCCCATCAGGGTGGGATGTCCTGCTGGGGTACCTGGCCAGTCTGGGTGAGGGGCTGATGGCTGTTTGCAGACTGACCAAGGCCCCCTGTGGGGACCCTCACCCCATGAGGGTGTAGCCAGCCTGGGTGAGGAGCTTATGGCTGTTTACAGGCTGGCCATAGTCCCTTCAGGGTGGGGGTTCCCGCTGGGGTGCCTGGAAAGCCTGGGTGAGGGGCTGAGGGCTGTTTTTAGGCTGGTCACAGCCCCTTCAGGGTAGGGGTCCCTGCTGGGGTGCCTGGCCCGTCTGGATGAGGGGCTGATGACTGTTTGCAGGCTTGCCAAGCCCCCCCAAGCAGGGACCCTCACCCCATGAGGGTGTAGCCAGCCTGGGTGAGGGGCTGATGGCCCCCAGCCACCCAAGCTCCCATTGGAGGCTGGCTGGAAGCAGGTATCTGGGGTTTATTTATCTTCTATAACTGAAACTCTGTTGCCTTGAGCAGAGCCCATAGCCGGCCAGGGTAGGCAGGAAACTTGGCTTCCTCCATCGCCAGAGCAACCAAGCCTCCTGCTTGCTCCAGCTCCATGGCTGCCAGCTGCCATCTTGGTTGGGTTAATTTGCATATAGCTGCTCTGATTGGCTGGTGGGCGTGGCTTGGGAGTAGCAGAGGTGCGGTCAATTTGCATGTTTCTCTTTTATTAGATTAGATATTTGTATCGGGAAATAAATGAAGAGTTCATTGTACTGAGAAAGATATGAGGACTTTTGCTAGCATTATGATTGTTTCCTCAATACTTAATTAAGAGCCAGCTCTATAAAATATATTCCAAGTAAAACATAACAGAAGGAATATAGGAAACTATAATGATAAGCTCATGAAGGAACACCAAAATTATAATTTTAGATATGCTTTTTCAACGGAAATATTGAAGCCAAAGCTTCTCCCACTTTTGAAAGACCATTATTTGATAGGCACACAAACTTGACTATTATACTTCCTAAAAAGATACATATGTAGTTTGGGATCCAGAAAATAAGTCACCAGATTTTGAATATTACAAGGGGGGAAAAATAAGCAGGTTCAATTTGTTTTTTGAATTTTGATAACTTCCCAATTATATAAGACAAATAAGTTAACAATTAGATGGACACATTCTTTTCCAAGTGACTGACTAGTGACATTCCATATGATTTCACATTTAATTATTATCACATTAAAAATATTTTGTCTCTATTTTAGAAATAATTGACTGAGCTTTAGATACTTTTCTATGGTTAATAGCTAGTAACAGTTGGAATTAGAGCCCAAATATGTCTCTGATTTTATATTTCATGTTCTTTCTACATCCAAAGACTCAGTAAAATATTTAATATTTCATATCTGGCTAGGTATGGAACGGATTGATTTGTAGCATTTGGTGATTTTCAAGGTGCAAATATTTCTGCCTTGACTTATTTCAAGCTACAATACCATCTCAATGAAGATGAGGTTGAAAAGAGAATTTAAGTCTTTAGTGCTATTAGCAACCACCTCTAGCACACCACTGCAATATATATATATATATATATATATATATATATATATATATATATATATATAATGAGCAGATGCAGTTGTAATATCAGGACAATGATATTGAGGAAAGATCAGTTGTTGATAGTTTCTTTTGCTGGGCAGAAACTTTTCAGTTTGATGTAGTCCTATGAGTTTATTTTTACCTTTGTCCCTTGCCTAGGAGACATATCAGCCAAAATATTTCTACAATATGTCTAAGATTTTACTGCTTATGTTCTCGTCTAGGATTTTTATGGTTTTGTGACTTACATTCAAGTCTTTTATGCATTTTGAGTTTATTCTTGTGTATGGTGCAAGTTGGTGGTCTACTTTTGCATGTACCTGTCCAATTTTCCAAAAATTAATTATTGAAGTAACTATTTTTACTCCATTGTATGCTCTTGTGTCCTTTGTCAACTATTATTTGCCATATAGGCATGGGTTGTTTCTGGCCTCTCTGTTCTGTTCTATTAATCTACATGCCTGTTTTTATGCCAGTAGTGGGCTATTTTAATTAAAATGGCCTTGTAGGTATAGTTTGATGTCAGTTATTATGGTACCTCCAACTTTTTTCTTCTTTTTCAAGATTGCTTAGGATATTCAGGGTATTTTGTTGTTGTTCCAAGGGAACCCACCTTATGGGAGAGCATATTCACCAATAATATATCCAATAAGTAGTTAATTTCCAAAATATATAAAGAACTTATCCAACTCAACACCAGAAAGCAAACAATCCAATTAAAAAATGGGAAAAGGCCTGAATAGGCATTTCTCCAAAGAGGATATACAGTTAGCCAATAAAGATGAAAAAATGTTCAGTGTCACCAGTCATCAGAGAGACACAAATTAAAACCTCATGAGATACCACCTCACACTTTCCAGAATGGCGACCATCAATAAATCAACAAACAACACGTGCCACGACCTTCACAGCGAGGCTCAGGATCTGAAGGAGGTGCCAATGCACAAATGAAAATGCTTTACAAGAAATATAAATTTTGAAGGCGTTAGGGGCCAAGCAGAACCTCTTTCTTGAAAAGACACACTGAGTTCTGGCCTAGTCTGCTTTTTATTCACTTTGAATACACATTTGCCCATTAGCAATGCATACAGGCAGATCAAAGGTAAAGTTTGGTAAACAATGTAAAGATTATCAGGTCGGGAAATTGTCTGGAACCATTGCAATCACAGTGGGTCTTGTGCTGAAATTCAGCACTGCTGAATATCAAAGTCCATTGGCCTTCCAATGTCTCTTTTGCACTTTTATGCTAATTGCTGTTTGCTTTAGCCTCCTGCAAACAAGTGTTGGTGAAGATATGGAACAAAAGGAAACTTTAGTGCACTGTTGGTGGATAGGCAGACGGTGAAGCCACTGTGGCAAACAGTATGGTGTTCCCTCTAAAGATTAAAACTGGACCTGCCTTTTGACCCAGTAATCTCACTTCTAGGAATACATCCTTAGAATGCCAAAATACCAATTCAAAAGAATATATACATCCTATGTTCACAGTAGCATTATTTTCAATAGCCAAGATCTAGAAATTACCAAAAGACTAGAAATTACCAAAAGATTCTACCATGCTCTTCTAAACCTCAAGAACAGAGTAAGATAAGAAAAACATCATATGTCAGTAAAATAAATATGATTCCTAATGTGTGCTTCCCAGTGTAATATTACTGCCTTTGATTTGTAAACATATGCTCTCAAAAGAGAAGGGAAGAGTAATGTTGAATAAAGCCGAATTGTGACTTATTGGCAAATTAGAATTTTGTACTAATCTGATATATAAAAATTTTGTCTTTTCTAAAATCATAGTAAAATACACTTTAATATCTACACTAATAAAAGAGAAACATGGAAATTGGCGTACGACCGCTACCCTTTTCATTGGCTAATCAGCGAGATATGCAAATTACCTGTCAGCCAAGATGGCAGCCAGCAGCCAGGCAGCTTGAAACTAACATGAGGCTTGCTTGCCTCAGTGATGGAGGAAACCAACGTTCCCCGCCTGCGGCTGCAGGCCTCTGAGCCTGCAGTTTCAAACATTGTAACAAATACCGCCGGACTTCAGCCAGCAGGATCGCAACATTGTAGGCAAAGGCCAGAAACCTACTTTCAGCAGCAGAGGCCTAAGAGCTGGAGCCAAGCCTCAAGCTAAAGCTGGCCCAGAATAAAAAAAAAAAAAGGAAAAAAGGAGTGGTTGGGAGCTTCAGTCACCCCCAGCCTGAAAACAGCCCTCAGCCCCTCACCCGGACTGGCCAGGCACCCCAGTGGGGACCCCCACCCTGAAGGGTGTGTGACCAGCTGCAAACAGCCATCATCCCCTCACCCAGGCTGGCCAGGCACCCCAGTGGGGACCCCCACCCTGATCCAGGACACCCTTCAGGGCAAACCAGCCAGCCCCCACCCATGCACCAGGTCTCTACCCTATATAGTAAAAGGGTAATATGCTCCCAGCACCGGGATCAGCGGAGCCGTGAGGCCTCCCGGCACCGGGATCAGTGTGACAGGGGGCAGCGCCCAAACCCCCTGATCGCCCTGCTGCTCTGTGTGTGACAGGGTGCGGCACCCCAACCCCCCGCCCCCACGGGCCCTGCTCTGTGTGTGACGGGGTAGAGCCATAACCTCCCCATCGGCCCTGCCCTGAGTGTGAGAGTGGTGGTGCCCCAACCCCCTGATTGGCCCTGCTCTCTGGGTGATACAGGGCGGTGCCCCAACCCGCTGATCCACCCTGCTCCACCGGGGCAGGGTGGCACCGGGGCAGGTGGCACCGGGGCAGGTGGCACCGGGGACGGTGCCACAACTCCCCTATCAGCCCTACTCTCTGAGTGACAGGGGGGAGCTCCTCAACCCCCTGATTGGCCCTGCTGTGTGCGTGACAGGGGGCAGTGCCCCAACCCCCTGATTGGCCCTGCTGTGTGCGTGACAGTGGGCAGCACCCCAACCCCCTGATTGGCCCTGCTGTGTGTGTGACAGGGGGCAGCGCCCCAACCCCCTGATTGGCCCTGCTGTGTGCGTGACAGTGGGCAGTGCCCCAACCCCCTGATTGGCCCTGCTGTGTGTGTGACAGGGGGCAGCGCTCCAACCCCCTGATTGGCCCTGCTCTGTGCGTGACAGGGGGTGGCGCCGCAACCTTCCCATCGACCCTGCCTTGAGTGTGACAGGGGGCGGTGCCCCAACTCCCCAATCGGCCCTACCCTGAGCGTGACTGAGGGTGGCATTGCAACCTCCCAATCCGCCCTGCTCTGTGCATGACAGGGGGCGGCGCCCCAACTGCCCAATTGGCCCTGCTGTGAGCCCGACCAGGGGCTGCACCTAAGGATTGGGCCTGCCCTCTGCCACCCAGGAGCAGGCCTAAGCCAGCAGGTCGTTATCTCCCGAGGGGTCCCAGACTGCGAGAGGGCACAGGCCGGGCTGAGGGACCCCCCTCCCCCCCAAGTGCACAAATTTTTGTGCACCGGGCCTCTAGTTATATTATACTAGAGGCCCAGTGCAAGAAATTCGTACATGGGTAGGGTCCCTAGGCCTGGCTGGCAGTCAGGGCCTATCAGGACCATCTTGCCCATTCCTTATTGGTGCAGGGCCAGAGGGGTCTGCTGGCTGCAGAATGGGGCCTGCCAGATTGGAGGAGGGATAGGGGGAAGAACGGGAGGAGGTTGGCTGGCTGTGGGATGTTGGCTGTGGGAGTGTACCGACCAACAGGAGGCAGCTCCTGCATTGAGCATCTAACCCCTGGTCAGGGCACATCATAGCAACTGGTTGATCAGTATCAGTCGTTCCAGTCATTCAGTCATAAAGGTTGCTTAGGCTTTTATATATATACTAGAGGCCCGGTGCACAAAAACTTGTGCACTGGCGGGGGGGTGTCCCTCAGCCCCACTTGTGCCCTCTCACAGTCTGGGACCCCTCGGGAGATGACAACCTGCAGGCTTAGGCCTGCTCCCAGGTGGCAGAAGGTCAGGCCCAATCCCTAGGTGCAGCCCCTGGTCAGACTCAGATCAGGGCTGATTGGGGAGTTGGGGCGCTGCCCCCTGTCATGCACAGATCAGGGCGGATTGGGAGGTTGTGATGCCACCCCCAGTCACACTCAGGGTAGGGCTTATTGGGGGGTTGGGGCACTCCTCCTTGTCACACTCAGGGCAGGGCTGATGGGGAGGTTGCGGCTCCACCCCGTCACACACAGAGCAGGGCCCATGGGGGGGTTGGGGCGCCGCACCCTGTCACACACAGAGCAGGGCTAATCAGGGGGTTGTGGACCTCCCCCCTATCAGGCACAGAGCAGGGCCTATCAGGAGTTGGGGCACCTTCCCCTGTCACGAACAGAGCAGGGCGGATAGGGAGGTTGTGGCCCCGCCTCCTGTCACACACAGAGCCACAGGGAGATCAGGGGGTTTGGGTGCTGCCCCCTGTCACGCTGCTCCAGGGGCCAGGAGGCCTCGCGGCTCCGCTGATCCCAGTGCCAGGAGGACTCACGTCTCCGCTGATCTCAGGGCGGGAGTCCTCGTGGCTCCGCTGATCCCGGGTTCAGAAGGCCTCACGGCTTTTCTGATCCTGGTGCTGGGAGGCATATTACCCTTTTCTATATAGGATAGAGGCCTGGTGCACGGGAGGGGGCCAGCTGGTTTGTCCTGAAGGGTGTCCCAGATCATGGTGGGAGTCCCGCTTGGGTGCCTTGCCAGCCTGGATGAGGGGATGATGGCTTTTTGCAGCTGGTCACACCCCCTTCAGGGTGGGGGTCCCCACTGGGGTGCCTGGCCGGTCTGGGTGAGGGGCTGAGGGCCATTTTCAGGCTGGCGGGTGTCTGAAGCTCCCAACCTCTCCTTTTTTTTATTTTTTATTTTTTTATTCTGGGATTTATTTACCTTCTATGGCTGTCACTGGAACTGAGAGCCGGCTTTAGCTCTGAGACTTGGCTCCAGCTCTGAGGCCTCTACTGCTTAAAGCAGGTATCTGGTTTGTTTGGATTCTATAGTTGAAACACTGTTGCAACTCCAGCTCGGTCGGCTGGCTGAAAGCATGAGGTTTGTTTAGCTTCTATAATTACAACATGGTTTCTTAGAGTGCAAACTCAGAGCCAAGCAGCAGCAGGTGGGGAAACTTGGCTTCCTCCTTCACTAGAGCAAGCAAGCCTCCTGTTCGCTTCAGCTGCCTTGCTGCCAGCCGCCATCTTGGCTGGCAGTTAATTTGCATATCACCCTGATTGGCCCATGAGAAGCGTGTTGGAGGTACGGTTAATTACCATGTTTGTCTATTATTAGATAGGATAGACTAGAGGCCCAGTGCATGGAATTCATGCCTGGGGGGTGGGCAGTCCCTCAGCCCAGCCTGAGCCTTCTCACAGTCCAGGAGTCCATGGGGGATGTCTGACTGACGGCTTAGGCCTGCTCAATACAGTTGGACATCCTTAGTGCTGCCACGGAGGTGGGAGAGGCTCCCGCCACCACTGCTGCATTTGCCAGCCATAAGCCCGGCTTCTGGCTGAGTGGCACTCCTGCTGTGGGAGTGCACTGACCGCCAGGGGGCAGCTCCTTCATTGAGCATCTGCCCTCTGGTGGTTGGTGCATGTCCTAGCGATGGGTCATTCTGCTCTTTGGTCGATTTGCATATTAGCCTTTTATTTTATAGGATGTTATGTTATGTTATCATATCATATCATATCATATCATATCATATCATATCATATCATATCATATTACTAGAGGCCCAGTGCACAAATTCGTGCACAGGTGGGGTCCGGCCGGCCAGCCCCAATGGGGGCCCATTGGGCTGGGCTGGCTGGGGGAGGAGCCGGCCAGTGATTGGCTGTCCAGCCCCACCCCCAATTGGGCTGTTGAGGGCCAATCGAAGGCAGGGCCACCATGGGGAGGGGCCATGGGTAGTTTTCCATCCAGCCTCACCCCTGATCAAGGTGTTGGGGGTTGATCAGGGTCCAAGACGGTCAGCAAGGGGGCACCGATCAGGGCCCAGATCAGGCTGGTTGGCTGGCACAGTGTGCATCATAGCCACATGTTCCAGTCATTCTGGTTGTTCTGCCATTCTGATCTCTGGGCTTTTATATATATAGATATGATATGATATCATGATATGATATGATATGATTGATATGATATGATATGATATCAAAAGTAGCCTTGCATTGTTGAGAGCTTTTTATTTTATGTCCAATTTTTAATATAAAGCACTATTATAAAATCACAGACTAGGAACCCTCAGAAAAGTCTTTCTACCGTTCCAGAGGATATGAATGAAAACCATTGCTAATTATTATCCTTTATACTTATGTTTATAAATTACTACACAAGAAGACTTTGTAATTATAATAGAGATCTCTAATTTTCTTACACAGGGACTAAAGAAATTGAGGGCAAAGTTTACAGCCTGGTAAATATTACCGACAACAAAGTGAATCTCTACATACATGGATATACTTATGATGTATAGTTGTGAATAAAATGCATCATAATCAGTAGAACATAACCATTTTCCTCATGGATCATAGAGCAAGATATAGATCAACAAACATTTTGGCAGGAAATAATTCAGTGTATCTGGTAGTCGACTGCATAGTCCCAGTATGGAGGTCAAGTTTCTACTTTTGTTTCAGCACTTACATCAAAACCAGAGGCCCAGTGCACAGATTCATGCACCGGTGAGGTCCCTCAGCATGGCCTGCAGTGATCAGTGGATCTCCATGCTGCTGCAGCCTAGCCTTACCTGCCAGCTCATCAGACTCCAGCCTGTTGTCTGTGTTGATCCCACACAGCACGAAGCAGTGCATGAAATGGCAGGCAGCCAGGGAGGAGCCCACGCCCAGGCTGGGTGCCATGCCATTCCTGCTCATCCCAGCCCCACTATACCTGCTGCCATGGCTCAGGTGCACAGGGGGAGTGTCCGCAGAAGAGGCTCCTGCCACCTCAGCTGCGCTCGCCAGCCGTGAGCCCGGCATCTGGCACCTGTCGGTCAGCTGAGTGGCACTTCTGCTGTGGGAGTGCACTGACCACCAGGGGGCAGCTCCTGTGTTGAGCTTTTCCCCCCTGGTGAACAGTACACATCATACCTACTGGCCTGTCATCCAGTCATCTGGTTGTCCAGTAGTCCTGGTAACTTAGGCTTTTATATATATATACTAGAGGCCCGGTGCACAAAAATTTGTGCACTCGCGGGGGAGGGGGGTCCCTCAGCCCGGCCTGTGCCCTCTCGCAGTCTGGGACCCCTCGGGAGATAACTCCCTGCAGGCTTAGGCCTGCTCCCCGGTGGCAGAGGGCAGGCTCTGCCGGGAGCCGGTCCATCCTTGCTGTTTCAAGGGAGGCTCAATCCCTAGGTGCAGCCCGTGGTCGGGTTCAGAGAAGGGCCGATTGCGGAGTTGGGGCACCGCCCCCTGTCATGCACAGAGCAGGGCAGATCGAGAGGTTGTGATGCCACCCTCAGTCACGCTCAGGGTAGGGCCGATTGGGGAGTTGGGGCACCGCCCCCTGTCACACTCAAGGCAGGGTCTATGGGGAGGTTGCGGCGCCACCCCCTGTCACGCACAGAGCAGGGCCAATCAGGGGGGTTGGGGCTCCATACCCTGTCACTCACAGAGCAGGGCTGATAAGGGGGTTGGGGCGCCTTCCCCTGTCACGAACAGAGCAGGGTGGATAGGGAGGTTGTGGCCCCGCCCCTTGTCACACACAGAGCCGCAGGGCGATCAGGGGTTTTGTCACTACCCCCTGTCACGCTGATCCCGGTGCCGGGAGGCCTCGCAGCTCCGCTGATCCCAGTGCTGGGAGGCATATTACCCTTTTACTATATAGGGTAGAGGCCTGGTGCACGGGTGGGGGCCGGCTGGTTTGCCCTGAAGGGTGTCCTGGATCAGGGTGGGGGTCCCCACTGGGGTGCCTGGCCAGCCTGGGTGAGGGGATGATGGCTGTTTGCAGCTGGCCACACACCCTTCAGGGTGGGGGTCCCCACTGGGGTGCCTGGCCAGTCCGGGTGAGGGGCTGAGGGCTGTTTTCAGGCTGGGGGTGACTGAAGCTCCCAACCGCTCCTTTTTTTCTTTCTTTTTTTTTTTTCTGGGCCAGCTTTAGCTTTGAGACTTGGCTCCAGCTCTTAGGCCTCCGCTGCTGAAAGTAGGTTTCTGGCCTTTGCTTACAATGTTGCGATCCTGCTGGCTGAAGCCCGTTGGACTAAAGCAGGTTTCTGGGGTTTTGTTTAGCTTGTATATTTGTTACATAGTTGCTTAGAGTTGCAGCTCAGAGGCCTGCAGAGGCAGGCGGGGAACGTTGGAGTCCTCCGTCACTGAAGCAAGCAAGCCTCATGTTAGTTTCAAGCTGCCTGGCTGCTGGCTGCCATCTTGGCTGGCAGTTAATTTGCATATTGCCCTGATTAGCCAATGGGAAGGGTAGTGGTTGTACGCCAATTACCATGTTTCTCTTTTATTAGATAGGACTAGTGGCTCAGTGCACAAAATTTGTGCACAGGAGTGAGGGAGTGGTCCCTCAGCCTGGCCTGTACCCTCTCCAATCTGGCCCCTCGAGGGATGTCAGACTGTTGATTTAGGCCCAATCCTGCACCGGCAGTGGGACATCCCTCTCAAAATTCGGGACCAGTGGCTCCTAACTCCTCACCTACCTGTCAGCCCGATTGCCCCTTACTGCAGGCCTGATCGCCCCAAAATATCCCCCCGCTGGTCTGTGGGCGCTGCAATAATGCTGAAGAACGGACATTAGGAATTGGGAGCCATTTATTGGGAGCCATTACAGTTCGGCCTTTCGTGACTGACTTCTGGGGAGGCCTTCCTTCTCTCTGGACCTCAGTTGCCCCAACTGTAAAATGGGGCTTGGATAACTGGATTCCTAGGCCCCTTCCAATGTGACAACTGAGATTCTGCAAAAGCTCTAAGCAGCTGGTGTGGCCACGCCCTCTGGGTTCCCAGAAAGACCCAGGCTGGGGTCACACAGGGAAGGGCTCCAATCCTGCCCAGACCGCAATCTGAGCTTCCCGAAAAACTTCGGGTCTTCCTTCAATGGCGTGTACCCTGTGATTGCACTATGGCTGGCACTTCTGTACCATGGGCCCTTCCGCCCAGGCAGGGTGCACACTCCACACCCTGCGCCCGTGCTGCTGCCACAGCAGATGCACTCATGCCTGGGGAGGCTGGGGGCTTCTGAGGCACCCACAGGCGGAGGGTGGCGGGGAAGGAAGGAGGGTTTGCAACAATACCTCTGGGAGGAGGCAGCAGTGGCAGTTGGCAGTGGTGGCTGGAAATGGTGGCTAAGGCATAGGAGGAGGTGCCCAGGCACTCCCTCTCCCATTGTCCCCAGCCCCAGACAGGCCCAGCCCTGTGCCCCACAGCATGTCCCACACCCCGACTGTGCAACCAGCCCTTATCTTGCAGTGCCCAGCTGTCCCCCTGCTCGCTAAAGCTGCTTATCCCAGGAAAACTCGAGTGGGGCCCAGGAGCGAACTCACAGATAAAAAGTGAAACTTTGGCAGAGCTGGAACAACTGCTTGTTGGTGCCTTTCCCCCTCCTTCCTTCCCACCATCCCCACCCACTCCCCTCGGTCTCCCGTGTGGTGCCCTGAGAGCTGGAAGCTAATATCAGGGGCCTGAATTCCTGACTTTGCCTGCACGCGTCTGACCATGTAAGATATGGGGAGGCGGGTACCCGGGAGCTACACGGTGCTGCCTGCTGGGGGCTCTGCCAAAAGGTGGGTACACAGCGGATATTTTATTTCCTGGAAATGAGAGGAGGGGACCAAGGGATGCAGGATGTGTCCGCTGGCTCTGGCCACAGCAGCCCAGTGCTGTGGCCTGCATGGGGCTGGGGCTGGGGTCCAGACCCCCCTGTGGGCTTGTGTGTCCACCGGCTCTGTGGCTACAACCAGCGCCACCATCTTTGTGGCTATGGGTGCCACTATCTTTGTGGCTATAGGCGCTGCCATCTTTGTGGTTATGGGCATCGCCATCTTTGTCACAAAGTGATGGTTAATTTGCATATTACTCTTTTATTAGATAGGATACATCCTTGTTTTTCTATAGTGAAGATAGATTTTATGATTGGATTTCATTGAGTTTATATTTATCAATGTCTTAGCATCATACTGAAAATTCAAACATCTAGCTAACTACCTGGATATTTGGTTTATAGAGTGTCAGTTTTTAAAATCAATTATTTTTCCTGCCCCCAATATAGAATGTTTTAATATATAGAAAATCCTATATAATAAAGAGCTAATATCCTAATTAGATCGAACAGCATAGCAACCGTCCAGACGACCTTCTGGGCAACCTTCCGGATGAAGCTGGGGCTGCAAGGGCCAAGACAGCCACATCTGCGAGGGCCAAGACCCTTGCATGAATTTCGTGCATCTGGCCTCTAGTATACATATAAAAGTAAAAATAATCTATTATTCCAGAACTGAGAATCAACTGCTACTAATGTATATATTTCCTTTGAACTTTTATACATACTTTTTTACACATATTGATAAAAAATTGTCTATTTAATCTATATATTTAAATATAAAGTTTAAATAGTCTGTTAAAATGATATACTTTATACAAAAAATTATATATACATTACAATACTCTTTAAAGGTGTTAGCAATCTATAGTTAAGATCAAGGAGACCTCTAAATAGTTCATACACTTTAATGAGTAGATGAAAATTTCTCATTTATAGCAGTTTCCTCTACTGAAGTTAATGGTAGACACATATTTGTATAATGTTCATATGTTCATACAGTTCTTAAATTAGGATTCATTTTTTGCTAATTTTCCAAATTTGAACTCTTAATCACTTCAGTTATATTAATTATAACTCTTTTTAAAATTTTACTATCATTTAATCTGTTAGAATTTTTTGTAATCTTCATAAAGTTGGGTCATCAAATTTGTGTTCAGGTTAATAAAAACCAAAATTACATGCAATTACCTTCTTCATTCAATGGAATGTAAATAATTTCACACATCTAGATCCACAACTTAGCATCTCAGTTTGCACTGTGCTCTCATTCTATAATGAATTTATATTTTAAAAATTGAACAATAGCTCATATTTTCCTGAGTAGTGCAATTACATGAGTATCTTATAAGTTGAAATTAGAAGGGATTTTTGAAATGTGAATTATCCCCATTTAAACTTCTGTGTGTGTTTTCAAATAGTTGCCTTTGAGAATTTGTGAATCCCTGGATGAATCAGGGAAATTATTTTGTGAGGACTCATTAAAACAACTTCATTCTTGGTTTGTGAAAGAAACAAAAAACAAATGTTAAAATTCTCCATGTACATTGAAGAGAGAAAGATTAAAATGATATGTCAGGAGTGTTTCACCAATGAAATACTCTCCACTTGGAAAGAAACACTAAGTGAGAGTAAGCATCCCCCTAACAAAACATATAAACACATACATCAACACCATTTAACATGAACATATTTCATTTTTATTATAACTTTTAAAAACAACATTGTATGAAACAACATTTCATTAAAAGTATAGAGTTATAATTCACTGAACTAATTCCCCCTTAATGTTGATGATTTGGAAGATAACCTGCTATCAGCTGCATTTATTTATCTTTCAGCAGATATGTTGTAGTTATATATTACTTCTTGGCAGAGTTATTTACCTAATGTGCCTTATACTCACTTTCTTCTCTGTCTAGGTAGATACTCTGGTGAAACATAATTAAACTCTCCAGAATAATGAAACAGATTGGGATTCTGTATTCTTCAATTTCATAATCCTTTAAATCTAATTCCATTATATTTTTATCTCTTTTTAAGATACTACTTATGTTTTTCTTTGAAGAAACATCTGATTCTCACTTCAGTTATTTATGATTTAAATTTGCATATTGTCTTTCTGCTGAAAAACTGTGGCATTGAATAACACTTTCATTAAACATCTGTCACAATCCAGTGCTTAAAGGGAAGCTTTATGACAACAACAGAAGAAATATGATGAGAAAAAGAAAATAATAAATAGTAATAACAAGAAATTTATTATGCTATTATTCAGAGCCCTATTACCCAGCTGCAAAAAAAAAAAATTCTAATTTTACCTTAAATGTATTAACTGCACATAATTCATTTTCTGGATAACTATTTGATTTCTGAACATGATATACAACCCTTTATCTCAGCAAATTGGTTAAATCCTTTGTTTAAAATGTTTATCCAGTTGCATTCTAAGGTTCATCTGCTAAGAATTTGCCATTTATTGTTCAGTATTGAGATAAAAAATTAGTGGGCTAGGAAGGCTAGTAGGGATGTAGTGTTTGAATCTCTATGAATACCTTCAATAACTAAAATGGAATGCTTTGGCTACCAAAATGAGATACCTGCAGACAAACAATTACAAAAGGTGAGTGAAACGCATTCATTGAAAGAAAGAAGATGTGTGGTAAAAATAACTATTTGAGAGGAATAGGAGGAAAAGCCAAGGGAATTCTACCTTTCAGACAACAAGAGAGCTCCAAAACATTATTGTTAATAAGTTGTCTCTACCGAACTGAGGGGTACAACCTGAATGTAAATCTCAACAGAATGATCTGGGAACACAGCCAAAATTAGGGAAGTGATGATCAAACTCACAGGCAAATGTAAGAGAACTGTGGAAAGATGAATAGATGCCAGAATGTTCTGTAATGCAGGAACTCTCATATTAATCAAAGGAGGATCCTTTTGAGAATAAAAACCAACACTGAGAAGAAATTGTTCAGAGTAGAAGTTATATTGAAAAATACAGGAATATTGGTTGAGAAAAAGAAGAGATATTTATTATAAGACCCAAAAGAATAATGGCCAGGATTAGAGGTAATAAAAGATAAGTGGAACCACATGCTTAAAAAGCAAATATAAAATTTAAGCTAATTATTAAAAACAAGATAATGTGATTATAAAATATAATCAGTGTATAAATAAAACAGCATAGAATTAAAGAAATTATAAATCAGAGATTTTTAAAAAACTTAAAAAGCTAATAACAAGCAGAAAAATGTTAGAAATGACAAAAATATTTATTTTTATATTGAAGATTAACCTAGAAAACATGAAAGAGTGAATAAATTTCATAAATAACATTATAAAATAAATAGGAGATGCAAAGGAGAAAGGAGGAAAAGAAAGAAGATATTGAAAAAAGATTTTAAAAATATGAAAAGGTGATAGTTATAGAAGATAGACAACAAAGGTCCAATGTACCAATAATGGGGGCCTCCATTTGGAAAAATCAAAACACTGGAATAGAACAAATACTAATATTTATAATTAATGTGTAAACTTTGAATTAAAATATGACTTAAACCAAATATTAAAATTTTGTACCACATAACTAGGAAAAATATCTCAGAACAGCCAATACCAAGACATATTCTATAACTACTGTTAAACTTTGAAGTAAAACTTCAGAAAGGAAAAAAAAAGCATACTAATTTATAAGGCAAAGAAAATAAAATTAGCAGCAGATTTCTCCACAGCTACCCTTATGCCCTGAGATAATAAAGAAACATTTTAGTCTGCACAAAGAAATTCAATGTAGTCATTGATTTTATAGCCAGGCAAACTGAGTTTTAAATATAGTGACTGCAGAACCTTGCCACGCTTGCAAGATTCTCTGAATGTTGTTCTCAAGAGCCCATTTTCAGAAGGCAAATAAATGCTCACTGTACTTGAGACAAGTAAAATAAATAGATAATCATTAGCATGTGGCTTTGTTGAACATTGAATATAAATTTATCTGTAAAACTCAGCCTAATTGGTAGAATTACAGAAGACATTGTGTTAATTTATGGTGACATATTTTGGCAATATAGATATAAGAAAATATAAATTGGTACTGAGTGAAAATAACATGTGAAAAATAAAAGAAAGTTTATTATTTCCTGCATTTACTGAGAGAAAAAGTGTATTAGTTTAAATAAGATGTTATGATAAATGAGGAAATAGATGTACAAATGATCATAATGTTTAAAGTAGGGAATCATTAGTTATGAAAAAAAGAAAATTGGAGATATTTTATTAATATGTTAATATGAAAATAATGTTTTAGATAAAAAGAAAAGATTCCCTCCCTGCATGTTAATGTACATTAAGATCTACATTATATCTTAATTATAATTATACTAGTGGCCCGGTGAACAAATTCATGAATATTGAAAGGAAATTAATTAGAAGGAATATTTGAGTTAGGCATTTTGCAATTTGAATAAGACCCCACATAGTTAAATATGACAAGGGCACTCTTTTCCTTGAGCCTCATTTAAGAGAGTACCTTTTGACATTTCAATTTCTCTATCCTTGAATATACAAGCTGAAAATTTACAATGACATTTTTGCCTTTTAGTCGAATTCTTCCCCATTATGGCCTGCCTTGAAACAAAAGATGTCCTCGCCCACTTTGGATTGTGAATTCCAAAGCTTGGTGCAAGCTTTATGCACCTGTTCAGTGATCCCCACCTTTACCGATGATCCCCACCTTTACTGGTGGACTTCTTTTTTTGGTCAGGCAAATCTTCTTCTCCAGTCCCTGACTAGAGGCACCATAAATGTTCAGTCTTTTGCATCAAGAATTCAGGATCTGGAGAAGGGGCTGCAACATAAATGGATACACTAGACAAGAAATATAAATTTGGAAGGCATGGGGAACCAGGCAGAAACCTCCTCTCTAGTGGAGTGGCTCCCTGAATCTTCAGACCCACGGTTTTTTTATTTACTACAATATATATTTGCCCTTTAGCAAAGTAAACACACATTAATGGTAAGGTTTGGTAAACAATAAAGAATTATCAGGTTAGGGGACTTTGCCTTCAGCTGTTCAGCCAGCAGTAGGTATTAAATGCAGTTTTTCAGCCCTGCTGAATATCAAAGTCCATCAGTCTTCTGAGGACTTCTCGCATTTATCAAGTCCTACTGGTCTTAGCCTCCAGTGCTACCTCTTTTTAAATTATTACTTTTTCTTTGTTGATTAAGGTATTACATATGTGTTCCCATATTGCCCCCCATGCCCACCCTCCACTCGTGCCCTCACCCCCCTAGTGGCTGTGTCCATTGTTTATGCTTATATACATGCATACAAGTCCTTTGGTTGATTCTTTTTATTGTTGTTTAACGTTGTTTTTTTTTTAGTAAGTAAGTTCGTAATTATCCTATTCCACCTTGAACTAATATTTTATTGACTTATCCTATATAATAAAAGGCTAATATGCAAATTGACCAAATGGTGGAACAACTGGTCACTATGACATGCACTGACAATGAGGGGCAGACGCTCAATGCAGGAGCTGCCCCTTGGTGGTCAGTGTACTCCCACAGGGGGAGTGCTACTCAGCCAGAAGCCAAGTTTACAGCTGGCAAGTGCAAAGGTGGTGGCGGGAACCTCTTCCACCTCCATGGCAGCACTAAGGATGTCCTACTGACAGCTTACCCATCAGTCAGACATCCCTTGAGGGCTTCTAGGCTGCGAGAGGGCACAGGCTGGGCTGAGGGACCCCCCCCCCCCCCCACCGAGAGCATGAATTTTTTGCACCAGGCCTCTAGTAACATAAAAGAACCTTATAGTACATAATTCTACTAAACTGTATCCCATACATTTGGTTTCTGTTTCCATATATTTTTGTCTCTATCAATATTTTTATATATTAATTATAAGCCTCAAAATATATTTTACTTTAATCAGTTAAAATAAATATTTTATATGTCCTTACATGTTTTCCCTTTCCTAGTGCTCTTCATTCCTTCCATTCCACCTAGTAACCATTTTATTCAGTCTTAAAAAATTTGTCTTTTCATTTTCAAAGTTCTCATTTGCTATTACAAATGTAGGTCTTTTATAACCATCTCTAGATCATTGATCACATTGTTCTGCTTTATTCAAGATTTTTATATGCTCAGGATTTTTTTTATTGAAAGACCAATATTATTTATTACTAGTGGCCCAGTGCACAAAAATTTGTGCACTGGGCGGTGGGGGGGAGTGTCCCTCAGCCCTACACCCTCTCCAATCTGGGACCCCTGGAAGGATGTCCTACTGCTGGTTTACAGGGATCAGGCCTGAACTGGCAGTCGGACATCCCTCTCACAATCTGGGACTGCTGGCTCCTAACCACTCACCTGCCTGCCTGCCTGATTGCCCCTAACCACTCTGCCTGCCGGCCTGCTTGCCTCCAACTTCCCCCCTCCACCAGCCTACTCACTCCCAAATGCCCCCCTGCCAGCCTGATCACCCCCAACTGCCCCCCTGTAGCAGTGTGCTCACCCCAACTTCCCCCTTGCCAGCCTGCTCACCCCTAACTGCCCCCCCCCCGTTGGCCTGCTTGCCCCCTACTGCCCCCCTGCTGGCCTGCTCACTCCAAATGGCTCCATCCTCTATTCCATTTGTGTCCTTTCCACCCCTATGTTAATGTCGTGTCCTTAATATGTGGTTATGAGATGTCTCTGTGACTGAGCTGGGAAACCTTTCACATTTCTCTTTCCTTTCCTTTCATCTCAGGATAACTGAGCTCTGTGGTTTGTGTGGGACCACAGGCCCTGGGAATACAATGCTGAGCCCTCTGAACTCATTTTATTCTTTACTGTATTTGATTCCTGGGGCTGAATTAAACATGAAAACAGAAGAAAATATACCCTTAGATATAGAATCTGAGTCATTACCTGGAGATTTCTGCAGGAGTTGACACTGAGGCATGAGACACATGTGTTTATTGGTCAGTTTCCTCAACTATGGAACGGAGGTTGATCCAGCCCTTCGGATCCTTTGGAGGTTGGATATGATGCGTCCAGAGGGATTAACTGGCAGCTCAGAGAGTAAGATCAGAAGTCAACAGACAATTGTTTTCTTTACTCAGACAGAGTTAGAAAAACACAACTCCTTTTATCATAACAGCAGCAAGGGCCATGCCTGTGGGAGGAGGAGCAGGGAACCAGGGCTTCCCCCTTGCTCCTTCCCCGCCCTCCCTCCCTCCGTCCCTGCACTGGTCCAGCTGCTATCGCTACCTTGGAACCACTCAACTCAGGCTCTGGCCCCGCCCAGCTCACAGGGAGGAGCATGCGCAGTTTCTTGCAGACACAGAAGCAGCTGTGGAGTAGGGAGGTGGCGGTTTTTCCCCTGAGCAGGCGCTGACGTCCTTGTTGAAGTCTCCACTCTGGAGCCTGCGAGTCCGAGTCCTGGGAGGCTGCGCAGTGGAGGCGCCACATTCCTTTCAGTAGAAACTGAAGATTGATAGGACCCTGCCAGCGGGGGGAAAGACCAGGAGGTCTGCCTTGCGCCCATTTGCCAATCCCCAGTTCCGCTTTGCTGATTGCACCGCCTGAGCCCTGCCGGCCGGGGCCGCACACGGGGTGGGGCCCCCACGATTACTGCACCCGCCAGAGCCCCACTGCCTGGGGCCACACACAGGGGCTGGATGGCGGCTCCCACTGTCCTGCCCTGCCTCAGGTATGCAAATTAGCCACTATTTTGTTGGCGGTTAATTTGCATATTGCTCTGATTGGCTGGTGGGCATAGCGAAGGTATGGTCAATTTGCATCTTTGTCTTTTATTAGATAGGATTAAGCTCTGGTTGATGAGTAGATTGATTGTTTCCTCCAATAGGTTATCAGAGTGATGACCTCCAACCTTTATGTAATTAGGAATTGAACTTGAAAACGGGATGGATTTTCTAAGGTTTATATTCCTACTTTAAACTCTTTGGGTATAACCAGCATGGTACCAACTGAAATCCTGAGTTGTTTTCTGATCCATATTTTTTTTCTCTTTAAGATTATGGTGTTGCCAGCAACTTTGCTGTACTTCTCTATGACTTTCCATTGGCTTTTCTTTCTACTTGTCTTATCTAGCTTAGCAATGCTTTAAATATGCCAAAGGGAAAACCACTATTTCATTTGGGTCTCCAAAATGCTGGCTGCTATGGTAGCTCTTATTTCCAAATTTTACCTTCATATATTAACAAAACTTTTGAAATTTGTCCTGTCTTCCCTTCTGCTTAGTAATGCTAGTTAGTATAGTCTCCAGTGTTAAAGATAATCAAATGCCTTGAGAGAAAAAACTTCATGCAAAATGTAAGTTCAAATGGGTCAGACTTGATCAAGAATATGTAAAGTTAAACAATGAAGATTTAATTATAGTTGTCCAGGGTAAAGATATTACCAAGCTTAATGTAATATGGTGATAGTGGAAATAAATAAATGTTGGTTGAAGATATAGTTGAAACTTGTTAGGGGATTTGATCATAGTTGGGGAAGTAATAAAGGTAGAAGTATCAAGGATGACTTTTAGGTTTTTTGCTTACACACAAGGAGGGATGCTTTTGACATTACTGACTGGTAAAAGGCATACCATAAAGAGGACAAGTTTTGTAAGGAAGGCAATGAATTCAATTTTAAATGTAAAACTTTAGCTACTTAAGAAACATCCAAAAGAAATACTAAGTAGTTGGCTCAAAATATGTATGTAAAGCTCAAAACATTTTTTGAATCAGTGAAATGGACTACAGAGAGAGAATGACAGCAGTAAGACAAAAAGACATTGGGACGAGGCTTAAAGAATCTGAACATTTAATGACACGCTAGATAGGATGGGCCCTGAAGGATAAGAACCCCCAGAGAAAGAGAGCTGTGCCATCGATGTCAAGGCCAGCAAATGTTTCAGGATAGTAGAAATAATAGCTAATATTAAATGCTGCTGAGGAATCGAGTATATATTTTCTTAATTATATCTAACTGATACTCTCTTACCTATAGTGTAGAGCTATTAGGAGAACTAGTGAGATAAAATATGCAAATTCCTAACCCTCCATATTTCACATAATAAATGTTTATTATTAGTTAAAGGATAAGTCAAAGGAAGCTATATTAGATCCTCTTCATTTTTTGCAACAGCCTAGAGGATAGAGCATATGAGTCCAAAACAAGAACTCTAGTCTATTAGCATTTTATGCAAAAAATAATTCAAGTATGAAGTAGGCCAAGTTTGGGTTGAGATTGGAAACAGTTATTAAGAGATTGGTTGAAATTAGAGGATAAAGACTTGCGGTGGAGGGATCTAGGATGCTCTTTAGATTTGTGCTAAAGGAACTATTATAAACAATAAAAAGGTTGGGAACACAACAGTGATGAAAAAGAGAAAAGATTCTTACTGTACAGAGCACTGCCAATAACTGAAAAATAAAGAGGTAAACAGGTAATAGAAATTGCAGGCAAGCTACCAGTGAATTTCTAACCGCTAAGCACTAATCCTATACTTCACAACACTGAGCAAATGTAAAAATATCTGGGTGTCAAGTACAATCTGGAGGAAAGGACATCTGTCAGTAGAAATTCTGTTTTATCTACTTTTGCTAATCATGATATGTGGGATGCTTTATGATAGTGGAAGGAATAGCAAAATATGTGTATATAACAAATCACTTTCCTATGTCATGTATATTCCTGTGCAATACAATGCCACTTCTCACTGGTTACAAATTTGTCTATATAGCACAGAGAAAAGAATGAATAACACTGAATTCTATTTCTAAGCAAAAGCACTTAGGAAATATGAGCAGCAAAATAACTGTGATACATCTGCAATGCAGTTTTCCCCCCTACAGTTTGCATATTCTGTCTGACTGAAATTTCTTTCTTCTGTTTATACTAGAGACCCAGTGCACAAATTCATGCACTGGTAGGATCCCTAACAGTTGCTGGCTGCCGGCCGGGTACTTCTTCCCTTCCCCTGGCTGCCTGCTGCCGCAGGCCAGGGCCTCCCTCCCTTACCCCTACTGGCCTGTCCCCTGATCGAACTCCCATAAGAACTCCGGTCAAGGGGACAATTTGCATGCTACACTTTTATTATATATGACTAGAGGCCCAGTGCATGAATTCATGCCAGGGTGGGGTCCCTCAGGGTAGCCTGCAAGGATCAGGCCAAAACCAGCAGTCCAAAGCCTCCTGTCTCTCCTGTGTGCCGCTCCCACTCATCCCAGCCCCACTGTACCCAATCAGTTCCAATCAGAAGAGGCTAATGCCACTACAGTGTCTGGTGCCTGTCCCTAGGGGTGGCCATGACATGATAGGCCCTCCAGGCAGGCGGAGGGACGCCCTTGCCGGCCCAGGATCTGGATCCATCCTGCTGATGTTCGTGCCGGTTGTTGGGAGCCACCTGGCAGCCACTTTTATATCATTTCTTCCTTGTGGAGTGTCTAGGGAGGGAAAGAGGCCGCAGTACCTGAGGCCAACTTTCAGGAGGCCAGCGGCACTGTCAGGATAGTGCTGGTGGCGCCGGTCCATCGGTGCCTGGCCTGTTCTTCAGAGATTGGACCTGCAGGACTGCAGAGGGAGTGAATGGCTACGACCGGGCTGTGGGAGCACACTGACCATCAGGAGACAGCTCCTGCATTGAGCATCTGCCTCTTGATTGTCAGTGCACGTCATAGTGACCGGTTGACCGGTCGTTCAGGCATTCAGTTGTTAGGAGTTGTTAGGTCTTTTGGTTGCTTAGGCTTTTATATATATATATATATATATATATATAGACTAGAGGTCTGGTGCATGAAATTTGTACACGGGGTGGGGGGTGACCCTCAGCCCAGCCTGCACCCTCTTCAATCTGGGACGCCTCTGGGGATGTCCGACTGCCGACTCCTAACCGCTCCCCTGTCTGCCTGCCTAATTGACCCCTAACCGCTCCCCTCATGGCCTGATCACCCCCAACTGCCCTCCCCTGCTGGCCTGTTTGCCCACAACTGCCCTCCCCTGCCAACCATCTTGTGATGGCCACCTTGTGGTGGCCATCTTGTGACGACATGGGGAAACCCATCTTGTGATGATGTGGGGGCAGCCATCTTGTGATGATGTGGGGTGGCCATATTGTGATGACATGGGGCGGCCATCTTGTAATGACATGGGGGTGGCCATCTTGTGATGACGTGAGGGTGTGATGGTCACCTAGGCTTTTATTAGTATACATTAGCTCACACTTATGCTTCATGGCAAAAAAAAAAAAAAAAAGTGCTATTAAAATAATACCACATACAATATTTGTGCTTATTTTAAAATGCTTTTCCAGAGGCTATACTAACATATTGAAATTAATTTTATTTAAAATCCAGCACTGTGCTTTAAAAACAAATTTCAAGCTTAGATTCCTGTACCAAATTATCTTTTGTATATATTAGTAATATGATTATAATTACTTTTACTGTTTTGTCTTCTGTTGCTGGTTAATGCACAAATGTAAGTTTTATGGTAACAAAACATGTAAAATTTAAAGTATAATTGATACTTATTCAATTATTACTTTTTTCAAAATATATTTTTTATTTATCTCAGTGAGAGGAAAGGAAAGGGAGAGAATGATAGAAATATTAATGATGAGAGAGGAATCATTGATCAGCTGCCACCTGCACATCTCACAAGGGTGATTGAGCCTGCATCTTGGGCATATGCCTTGACCTGGAATGGAACCTCAACCTCCTTGTTCATAGTTCCAAGCTCAACCACTGAGCCATGCCGGCCAGGCTATTCAAATATTCTTATATGAGAAGTAGTTGCTTATTAAATCCAGGTAGGGAACGACTTTTTATTTCTCTTGCACATAAATTACTTTCAGCTGGTTATTACCTTTTCCTCACAGGTTCATTTATATGCATTTCTGTTTTATATCCTAGACTTTCATGTCTGAGACCTTATGCTGATTGACACATAGATATGCTCACACAAACAAACATTGATGAAATAGAGACTGCTGTGAAAACTTAAGTAAATGAATAAAGGCATTTATAATAGGAACTATGTAGGTTCGTTTTTATTGGTATATTTAGGGGGAAAAGTATGTAGTATACTTCTCAGAAATTAGTCAAATAATTAAGCCTTAAAAAAGGAAAATTTATTTTTGCAATTAACAACTTACATGTTTAAGAACTCTAGATTCTGAGCATAAAGGTGACCCAAATTCCTGTTTTTAGAAATAAAAGTGGTAGAGAAGCATCGATCAGACCATCAAACCTCAGAGGGAGGGGAGGGGAGGGTGGGGGTAAGGGGGAGAGATCAATCAAAGGACTTGTATGCATGCAGATAAGCCTAACCAATGGGCACAGACACCAGGGGAGTGAGGGCATGAGTGGGGTGGGGTTTGGGGGGTGATGGGGGGATCAGGACACATATGTAATACCTTAATCATAAAGAAAAAATAAAAAAATAAAAATAAAAGGTAAAAAAGAATATATGAAATATTTTAGCAACAAAACTACATTATTATTTGTAATAAAGTGTTTGTAATAACTTAGCCCTTCATAATTAACTAAAAATGAGATCCAACTTTAATTATTTTATCTTCTCCTTTATCAGTATTTATGCTGATTTACAGTTGTTTATTTCCCAGAATTCCTTCAAGAATATACAAATAATTTATTACTTCTATATTTGTGAGACTTTGATGGCTCTAAGTTATAGTATTAATGCTTTTTTATAATTTCCTCAAAAGATTAGTCATTGTGTTAAAACATTATGATTATTATTATTTTAAATATATTTTTATTGACTTCAGAGAGAAAGGGAAAGGGAGAGAGAGATAGAAATATCAATGATGAGAGAGAATCATTGATAGGCTGCTTCCTACATGCTCCCAACTGGGATTGAGCCCACAACCTGGCATGTACCCTTGACTGGAATCAAACCTGGGACCCGTCAGTCTGCAGGCTGATGCTCTATCCACTGAGCCAAACTGGCTAGGGCTTAAAACATTATTTGTACCAATTGATTTTACTCTGTATTATGAAATGTATCTGTTTAAACTAATAACATACTGTGATCTAACCCAGAAAATTAACAGATCCTTGACTTCTATTGGTAATGTTTGAAAGCATTATTTTTAAGAGATATCAATATGTTGTTAACAGCGGAAGTAGGAGTTTGTTGAGTCAATCATAAATTGCACAGTTCTTACTTTAGCCACATGAAAGGATTGCATTTCTGTTTAGAGATTGTAAAGTGGCTTGAATAAGCCAATGAAAGACGAATGGAAGTGTGGTGGGCCACTTGCAGGTGGAGGCATTCAATTTATATTGCAAACCATTTTAGTGATCTCTTCTCCCTATAAAAGTAATCAGGAAAGCCCATTCCCTAACTAAGCATGAAGAACAGAGATACTTAATGATATTCAATAGGCATATAGTGATTTGAAGTTAAATCATTGAGATTGGATGGCATTAGTTTATTACACAGCTATCCTGAATGACACAAAAATGAAGTGGTAGTATGCTAGCTTTTCTCTATATGGCAAAACAATTTCTGAGTCTTAGAACTAATTTTAACAATCATGGCAATTGTGATATATAATCAAGTGATGTAATCTTATTTGAGCTCATTCATATTAGACACTTTTTATTCTGTATGTTACATTAGACAACTACATGTTTAATTGAATATGAGAAAGTCATCATATTAAAATAACCCTGATCTATGAGAAACGTTAGATGGTTCATATACATATGATCCAATGCACAACCCACCAAAATTAATTATATTTTGGAAAGGCTTTGGCTAATATATTTTAGCATATGTTTTATTAAAAAATTTATCTATGGTTATACAGTTTTCCCATGGATAGGCTTATACTTTGCTGGGATATAAAGGTATAATAAACATACCATTTTTCTGAATGCTAAAGTTTCAGTAGTTCAAAAGAAAATTGGTTCTAGAAATGTTCTTAAATGTAGGACCATTTAATATAAAAGGTACATTTCCAATTCATGCAAGTTACATAGGTATTATTATTAACTAGTGGCCTGGTGCACGGATTCTTACACACTGAAAGAAAATTAAAAGGTGGTCAGCAGTGTGGAACTGGGTAAGAGAGGCTGGACATGCCCTGGAGCCAACCTCCCATGATCCCTCACTGGCCAGCACCACCTGGGGCAGTGCCGTGGCTCAAAGGGTGTCTGAGGAATGAGCTGAGTCCCTCGGGCAGGTGGGGTTCCTTGGCCTGGCCTGTGGGGATCAGGCCAAAACCAGCTCTCCATCATCCCCTGAGGGTTCTTGGAGTGTGAGAGGGTACTCTGCAAAGTTGCTGTCGTACAAGGTGTGGAACGCAAATGCAAGTGTGCAGTAAACCAGATTTGGAGCCAACAGTGCCCCAACAACAACATGGCCCATGGCCGAAGGTGGAATTGTGGGGCCCTGTGAGGAATCGGGCTCCCTCCTCTCTGGTTCTGGGGTGTGTCACCTGAGAACCGTGCTGCCAAGTCACTGCAGCTTGGCAAGTCCTACATTGAGCATCTGCCCCCTGGTGGTCAGTGCGCATCATACCTATTGGCTAGTCCAGGGGTGGGCAAACTTTTTGACTCCAGGGCCACAATGGGTTCTTAAACTGGATTCAGAAGAAGGAGCTGTGGCTGTGTTTCCCGACGTTGCCATGTTAACACTGCTGCTGGTGAAGGAGCGGAGGGGAGAGCAAGAGAACACTCTGCTCTTTTGGCTCCGTGGGCCGGATAGAACAGCCGAACGGGCCGGATCCGGCCCATGGGCTGTAGTTTGCCCATGGCTGGGCTAGTCAGATGGTCAGAAGTTCGCTTAGCCTTTTATATGTAAACTAGAGGCCCGGTGCACAAAAATTTGTGTACTCGGGGGGGGGGGCGGGGCGTGTCCCTCAGCCCAGCCTGTACCCTCTCACAGTCTGGGACCCCTCGGGGGATGACCACCTGCTGGTTTAGGCTCTCTCCCTGGGGAATTGGCCCTAAGCTGGCAATCTGACATCCCTCTGGCAGCCCGGGAGCCCTTGGGGGATGTCCATTTGCCAGTGGAGAGCAGGCCTAGGCTGCAGTCTGATATCCTTAGTGCTGCTGAGGAGGCGGGAGAGGCTCCCACCACCACCACCACTGTGCTGGCAGCTGTCAGCCTGGCTTGAGGCTGAACAGAACTCCCCCTGTGGGAGCGCACTGACCACCAGGGGGAAGCTCCTGCCTTGAGCATCTGCCCCCTGGTGGTCAGTGTGTGCCATAGTGACCAGTCATTCCCAGTCTTTCTGCTGTTAGAGTCAATTTGCATATTACCCTTTTATTATATAGGATGAGAAGCCCAGTGCGTGAAATCACGCAGCCCTGCCCACCCACGTGGTCTCGCCATGCTTGCAGGCCCGCCCACCTGCATGCACAGCCCTGCCCTCCCACACCGGTCTTTGGACGTTACAGTGTTAGGGCCACTGGGTTTTTAATAATATAGATAGATAACACCCCTTCCTCTCTTAAAATCTCCCCAACTTTAACAAATTATATAGTCACTCTACTAAATATGTATGCCTATATAAAGTCTATTATAGCAAATGAAATGAATTCTGAGATTTGCAAAGATTGATTAAAATTAGATATGCATTCCTAGCCAGTTTGGCTCAGTGGGTAGAGCATCAGCCTGTGGACTGAAAGGTCCCAGGTTTGATTCCAGCCAAGGGCATATGCCCAGGTTGTGGGCTCAAACCCCAGTAGGGGGTGTGTAGGAGGCAGCCAATCAATGATTATTTCTCATCATGGATGTTTCTGTCTCTCTCCCTCTCCCTTCCTCTCTGAGATCAGTAAAGATAAATTAAAAAAATAAAATAAAATTAGATATGCAGATCATATCCATACCCCACTATACTATAATCTCTGTGAGAGAAGAGCACTCTATCATTCACACCCATTGTGGTATCTAATAATTAATATGTACTCAAAAGTATTTAAGGGACTCATGGATGATAACACTAGGTGAGATGACTAATGTATTAATGGCAGATTTTAGGTTCAAAAAGATTGTAATATGTGGGAATCAGTTGACTGAGACCAAAATTATATATGCAGAGAAATTGAAATTTTTTTAAAAAAAATTGTCTTTCAAGCTGGGCAAGTGTTGCTCAGTGGTTGAGCATTGACCTATGAACCCCGAGGTCAAAATTTGATTCCAGGTCAGGGCACAGGCCCTATTGCTGGTTCAATCCCCAGAGTGAAAAAGGCAGCCAATTGATGATTCTCTCTCTCATCATTGATGTTTTTCTCTATTTACCTTTCTCTCTGAAATCAATAAAAATATATTTTTAAAAATTATCTTTCAAAAACATGACAAGATATTTTATATGGAAAAATGTATGAAAGTTTTAGGATTTAAAATATATATTGATTAATTTATTAATTTCTTCCAAAAAGTAATGATTTCAAGACAGTGAAAGAAAGTAGGATGATTTATTTTATAATTTGCATTATATTAAGTTGTATTAATCAAGTAGGAAATAAATCCTACTCTATTTTGAACTGAATGCACAACTGCTTTGTTATTTAGCTTAGGGGTTTAATGATTTAGAAGAAGAGAGCCTCTGAGATTGTAGAAGATATTTTTAAACCAGCTCAGCATTTGCTAAGGGAATTGGGACTGTTTAGCATGGAAAAGAGAATACTTAACAGGTTATAATAATTATTTGCAAATATTGGGAATACTATAATATATAGAAGAGTGAACAGGTTTTATTTATCTCCAGAGGGCAGAGATAAGACCAAACCAATAAGTGAAAAATCTGAGAAGGTAATTTTTAGCTTTATGTTAAAAGAATTTGCCAGGAATTAGAACTGTTTAACAGTGTAATGAGCTGCTTCAGAAAGTGTGGAATGCCATATGTTAGAAATGTCCATGTTTCAGGAATAGAAGTTATTTCTCTCTTGGCAGGAAAGTTGGACATTTAAGATCCTTTACAACCTTCAAATTCCATGTATTTATGATAACATTATATCATACTGAGAAGTATTGAATGAATTATGAATGTGCTAACATGATTAAAACCATAAAAATTCCTAGGCCATTCAAACCCATTTGTACAATGTATTAAAGGAATAACTACAATAATGCCAGGATTCTCTATCCTTTGACCTCCAGTAAAATAACTAGAATGCCAGAGTCTCAATGTTTATCTTTCTCTGGCAGGATCATAAAGAGTAGTTCACAACTTTTCTTAGAGGGCCATTAAGCCTCTGTCTTTTCTCATCTGTCACAATGATGTCACAATAATAATGTCATTTCTTGCAAATTAGTAGAGAGCAGGGTGCTCATTCCCATTATTTGTCTTACCCAGTTATCTTTGTTTAAGCAGGGAATTTTTCTAACTACTTTGTGAAAACTTTCTCACCATCATTTAGTCACTCTTATAGAAATTAAAGTTTAATGCTACTTTTACTCTGTGGATGAAGGGCATTCTTCTAGATTTTCTTTTGTTTTCTTTTTAATCAACATAATATATTTGACTGTTTTACTTTTACATGCTTCACAGTGTTCTATGTTCTAGTTTTTAAATTAACTTGCTCTTTTCGTTTAAAATATTCTTCTATAATTCAGAAATTAACACATTTCCCTTAAGGACAGTTTATAAGACCATCATAGTTACACAATATTAAGGATAAGTATAAAAACTTTCATTGCCAATAATATTTTTTTTCCATCTAGACTCTATTCAGGAAGGGAGAAAATATTTGACTCTCATTTACTTCAACTTTTTATTTTAACTGTTCTAGTCACCATCCTTTCCCTAAAATCTTTTTTGTTTCTTCAGTGAAGATTGCAGAAGAGACCTATTGGTTTCTCTTGTCCCAGCACCTCAGTTCTCTCTTCACCTACTATCTACCACATCCATCAAGTTCCAGTGAAGGTGAGGGACTTGAGGGTGGGATTGTAGCCATGATTGATTCAAGATAAATCAGTCTTTACCTGGACACTAGTTTGTCATTAGAGAAGGGAAAACAGAAGAAATGGAACAAGAGAAGCAAGTCTGCTGAATAGATCAAGTTCCTAGTTCTAATTGTTTCTTATGCCAAAGGACATTCCTCCTACACAAAATCCTAAATTCAAGAGTTATAACTTGTCTTAGATTACAATGAATTCCCTTTTGAAAAAAATTTAATAGATTTTAGAGAGATGAAGGGAGGGAAGGATGGAGGGAGAGGAAGAAGGAGGGAGAGAGAGAGAGAGAGAGAGAGAGAGAGAGAGAGAGAGAGAGAGAGAGAGAGGCATTAATTTGTTGTTACACTTATTTATGCATTCATTGATTGATTCTTATATGTGCTCTGACTGGGGATAAAACCCCCAACCTTTGCATTTCAGGACAACACTCTGACCAATTGAGCTGCCCAGCCATGGCTTGCAATAAATTCCCTTTTATCTATCCTAGTGAAAGTGAGATATCTGGTTACTGAAAACCAACAGATGATGAGTAATATGAAAACACTAGAGGCCCTGTACACGGATTCGTGCACTGGTGGAGGATGTGGCCTGTGGGGATCGGCCCACTGTGGAAGTGCTGCTCATCCAGGTCAACTGAGCAGTGGGAGCACACTGACCACCAGGTGGCAGCTCCTGCATTGAGCATCTGCCCCCTGGTGGTCAGTGTACATCATAGCAACTGGTCGATCAGTCGTTCTGGTCATTCCGCTGTTCGGTCTCTGGGTTTTTATTACATAGGATAACTTGGTTAGACTAGTCTTTGTGATCTCTTCAAGTATTAATTAACCTAGAATTATAGGTTTTACACATTCCTTAATTCTATTTTGTTAAATTTTGTTTTGATTTTCTTCTTAAACATGTATTTTGAGTCAAAATTCAGGATCCCTGCTTTTCTTCTAACAGACAGATTTAACACCAACACTAAATAGGATATCATATGAAATCCATTGGTGCCTGGCTCGGGTTCTTTTAGTGGCCACTTCAATATACTTCATCTGCTTTGAGTGACATAGCAGCTAACGGTTTAGCTGTTCCCTTCTCCAATTGCTCTTCACCAAACAGGAGCTGGCCTGGGTATTTTTTCCAGATTTGGCAAATAAAAATATAAGGTACAGTTAGATTTGAACTCCAGATAAAGAACATATGCATTTTAGTTTAAGTACATTTTGTGCAATATTTGGGACATACTTATAGCGTTAAGTATATAACTGGGGTCCTGCATTTTATCTAGTAACTCTATGCCTAAAGTTATATCCTTTCCCTCTTTTATTCTCTTCCTACTTCCCCAGACTTCTCCTTCAGCTAGACTCACAGACACCATGGAGTAAAAAACCAGCCCATTCATATTAAGGGGGATTATGCTTGGGAGATCCATGTGACCATGATAAATGGCCTCTTTTGCTTAGCTTTATTTTCCTGCCGTATCCTGCTTTCCTCAATTCCTTTCTCCTGAGGCTTTGCCTCAATAATTATGTCACTATCACAAGAATCCCAATGTCGGACTTTGCTGAGGTCACCTAATGCCAGGAATAGACCTAGGAAGCAGACTCTATGGATGGTATCTGGAAGCAGATTATAAACTGGTTAGATAACAGTGAGATCATGTTACTGCTGGTAGGTGAATTCTTTATTGTCTCTGGCATGCTCTAGACTGCAATCACTGACTTTCACCTGTAGTTAATTGGGAAAGGAAACAGATGGAAGGAGGTGCATTAGTTAGTGCAATGTTTTGCTTTTCTTTTTTTTTTTTAATATATTTTTTATTGATTTTTTTACAGAGAGGGAGAGGGATAGAGAGTTAGAAACATCGATGAGAGAGAAACATTAATCAGCTGCCTCCTGTACACTCCTCACTGGGTATGTGCCCGCAACCAAGGTACATGCCCTTGACCAGAATCGAACCCGGGACCCTTGAGTCCACAGGCTGACTCACTTTTTTTTTTTTTTTTTTTTTTAGGTGTTTCTTTTCCTTTATTTAAAAAAATCATTTTGGGGGGTTGGTGTGAGGAGGGCACACCTTTCATGGCTTCAGGGAGAACACAGTTTCCAGAAGGAATCATGGGCAGAAATACATGGGGAGAACCTAAGAGTAAAGGGAGGGGCTGCGCCCTCCAGCACCTCTGGGCAGAGTGCTTACTTGGGGGCTGGATGGGGTAGGGAGACAGTATGTACAGGTGGGCAAACGGGCAGGGCCCCCTGGGCCCCATGAGCCAATGGGGGACGTGACCACGTGGCTGGCCCACATCACTGCCCCTCCCAAGCAGATCTGCTGAGGCCTGTGCCCTCAGCTGCTCTATCCACTGAGCCAAACCAGTTAGGGCACAATGTTTTGCTTTTAAAGTATACAAGATAATAGTAACTTAGAGGAATGTGGAATTAGATTACTATCGCCACATGATATTGATGCTTAAAAACATAAAATGACAGGCTCAATTTTATGGATCAGTAATTTAGATTGATTAATCATTATTTTAAAGCAAAATGTAAGAATTGGCAAGCTTTCCTGCCAGCACTTAAAGAGGAACTAATCTCACGCAGTCAGAGAACATACAGAGCTGCAGACATGGTGCAGGATCTAATTGTAAGAGTGACAAACTTTCAAAAAAGGCTGTTTTCAGTCTAAAATCTATTCCAAAATCTGAGCCCTGATAGAAAGAGTGTAACTCTGAATTTGAAAGGGGAACACCTTGAGAGTTTGATTCTTCAGATTCTCTGGATCACTCTTGGCCAGCAAAAGTGGCATGCTCTCCCTCATTGGATGATAGAGGCTCAACAGTCAACTTGCTTGAAGACTATGCAGTCTTCAAATGAAGCAGGTACTTTAAAGAAAACCTTTGCCTTCCTCAAGTTCAGGAGTAAACTGTGCCATTTCCAGCAGAGAACTATACAGTTTCTGAAATGCAGATTTGACCTGCTTATGGGCCTCTGCTAGAATTCAGCGTAATGGATGATGAGAAGGCTGAAGTCAGCCTCCCCAACGGAAAATCTTGATCCATTACCCAGTTTTCAGAACTGTTGATTCTCCAAACAAACAAACAAAACTCACTGGCAGAAGGAAGGACAGACCTGCAATACTATGGTAGTGATTTCTTGAGTCCCTCCCGAAAAAACCTACAGCCATATATAAGGCCATTCTACAATGGGGAAAGGTGAATATTCAGATCTTTCAAATATTGTTGAATATGGGTCTGCATTGGTGTTTATACAGAGCTTCATGGTATCCTCATAATGACCCTGTATTGTTAGCTGGAGATCAAATAATTAATGGAGAATGCCTCTTGCCCATCTCATAGTGGAAGTAAGGAAAGCTAGTAATTTTTTAGTCCAATATGTGTAAGTGAAAAGGCTATATATAGCAGTTGGCAGGACCCACACATTTTTCCTTTGACCTGTACAATAATAACTATCATAGTAGCAAAGAATAGATATATATCCTTGATGCTAATCCATATATATATATATATGCTATAAATGATATCTTCTATAAATGAGAGAGTTCATTGCTATCCTGAGACATAAAGATGCAAAGATTGTGGAGTCCCAGTTCCATTTATGGCATCTTTTCCAGACTAGATTAAAACAGCCTCTAGTATATGGCATATATCTCCTGATAAGGAGAATACATTTTTTATATTGCCATCAAGAATCATAAGGAGTTCACATACACCAAGACAGACAATCATAAATCGAGGTGTCAGGCTGTGGCTAAAATTTGCCCTCTGGAATGATGGCAAACTTGCTAGGAAGCCACCCTGGCGAGTGCTGATGAAACTGGCTGGGAAACTGTTCACTGGGGTACTGCCAAAACCCAATGAGTGTCACCTGGAAGGTGAGTACCTCTGGGTGTCTCTCATGCTGCTGGCCACCATGAGACACCAAATCAAAACAGAAGATAGCACACAAGACCCAGGAAGAGAAGCCTCTTCCTCTTGCAGCCTCCCAGAAGCACCCTCCACGGACAAAACCTAACACATTGCCAACTGGCAAATGGGAACTATTTACAGAATCCAACTTGATTATCACAAAGAGCAAAGATGGTTGGATCTAGAACTGTGGTGTGATTTATTGATAACTGAGATAGGGCTGGAAGAAGCAAGTTTGGAAGATTGGAAACCAGGATGTCTGGAGGAAAGGCATATGGTAGGATCGATGGGAGTGGGTAAAAAATGTAAGGTACAAAGATCAATGCTTACTAGAGAACATCCACTGGAGAAGGTGCATTGAACAACCAAATAGTTAGAATGATATGGACAATTGACATCTGCCCGTCCCTGTTCTTGGTCACCACAGTGTTTGTGCAGTGGTTCATGAGTGAGGCAGTCACCGGGCAGGTAAGGGAACTGTGTGTGAGCCCAACTGCAGGGACACCAGGTCTTTCTAGTCCTATCCTTTTCATGCATGGCTGTAGTGAGATCAAAACCTCCAAACTTCGAGCTCATTGAGACAAGTGTAATGTCTTAGTCATGCTTTTATCTCCAGCAAGCATTACAGTTCCTAAAAAACATATAAGGACTAGTGAATAAAAAAGTAAATAAAATAATGGAAATATTTTACTTACCAAAAGGAATGTCATTAACTTCATAAGAGAACAACAACAAAAAAAATTCTGTTATTAGCAAGTTAAATGCTTTCCTGTGCAAAGAAAAAATATGTTGACACAGCAGGTTTAGGCCAAAGTTTTCAAAGTGGGATCCAGGGTCATTTTGGGCCTTAAATCTGGTTATAAGATTTGAGGGATACATTATTTGTATTTTTCCCACTGATACTCCTCTGAATGTACAATGGAGTGCCTCAGAATATTCATAATGTGTGATGAAATCACCACTATGATGACTTATGAAATATGATACACTGATGAGAAGCCCACTCTTCTGTGAAGGTGTACAGTCAAGTTATATGAAAACAAGTAACAGTGCTACTCTTTGCACTATATATTTTTACTTTGAAAATATAATCACTTTCATGAAAATATTTTACATTATTTTCTAACATATTTCTATTTCTAAAATGAATTAACAGTACACAGATATTTAATTTATCAGTCTTAATTTTAATTAACAAAAGCTTTTCTGGACCATCTATAATTTTGAAGATTATAGGATGGGTCCTGAAACCAAAAAGTTAAGAACTTCGGGGTTAGGTACTTGCACAATTGTAAACATGTAGTAATGGTGAGAGAGGGAATAAACATTTTATTTCTAGTATGATGCTATTTTTATTATGTAACATTATATATAACTAGAGGCCCGTTGCATGAAATTCGTGCAAGAGTAGGCCTTCCTTCCCCTGGCCGCCAGCACCAGCTTCCCTCTGGCACCCGGGACCCAGGCTTCTCTCTGGCAACCAGGACCTGAGCTTCCCTCGCAGCCCCAGCTTCATCCAGAAGGATGAAAGGATGTCCGGAAGGATGCCCGGTCTAATTAGCATATTACGCTATTATTATAGATACATACATATGTAACTTGAATTTTCAAATATTTTTGTTTTCATTTTAACATTTGAAATTAAAAACATGTACAATATTATGATTTTGTATTAGATACACAATCACTAAAGTAGATATGTAAAATATTTTTGGGGAAAAGTTACATATAAAGTCGCATTTTAAATTTTAAAGAAATAATCTTGCATTTTATTTTGAAACACTTGTGTGACATTTGAAGGGTAACAGAATTAAATGTCACCATCTCTTGTAGCTTCAAAAGAAAAATAAATTATTGCATTTGAAATTCACTGGCAGTTTATTTCCAATTCAATATATGTATACGCAAATTTATGAGTCACTGTGGGTTTTAAGGATATATACAGTAGCTGTAACTAAGTCACTCAAAGAATCTTGAAATTAAAAATAAAAAAGACAATAATCATCAATATTTTATAGACTCAAAATCATATCTCCAATGTAACTCATAATATCACTGCGAATGTGTTGCTCTGTATTTAAAATAAAAACGTAAGCCTATAAATATGAAGTAATGAATAATGGCAAATTTTACTTTAATTTTGTAGTACACTTTATTAACAAGAACAAAAATAATGCCCTGTGTAAGAGCAATGCAAATAAACAAATACTAAAATGCTTTCCTTTTCTATTTTTTGGCTTGGTTTTGTTTTTAAAGTAAATTCTTTCCTAGAACCATAGGAAGTGAGAACATGGTAAATGAGCTAATTTTGTAAAAGTTTTGTTACTGGCATTGTCATCTAAAATTGAGAAAAATCATGGCCCAATACCTATCAAATTTTTGAAATTAGTTTTAAAACACTTAAAGGTGAATATTAGAAATTGGAGTTAAATTGACTTGGTAATAGAGCTTAATATGAGTTTAATGGTAGTAATTGTCTTAATAAGGCAGTAATGCCTGAATACTACCCAAAATAAGCAAGTCTGTCACCCAGACTCCTGAGGGAGGTTCACGTGCAGGGGATCAAGACAACCAACATAATACTTTAATATTATACTGACTTTTGTCCAAAATTCCATTGAGATCCTGAACAAGTTGAGGTGGATCCCACTTAAGTAATGTTAATATCTCTTCTAGGGTGGCCTCAAGAGATCCTTGGAGTAATAAGAGTTGTAAAGTTTGTTTTATCTGTTTCCATAGAATTTCCAAAACCATTGTGTACCTTTGGCTCTCACTAGTCTGATGAGAGGAATGTTGGTTAGTTGCCTGGAATCTGGGTGGGGCAGGGCTAGAGGGAAGGGAAGTGTGGGAAGGAGCCTGAGAGAGGTAATCTGGCCCAATACCTACAGTCAATTGTTTATCTGAGGCCAGCACAGCAGCCTAAAGACAGCTGCCAAACTGACAAGAAAGGACAGAGTTCCTAAATAATACCGCGCTTCTCTACCTTTTTGAAGAGGTTTGGAAAGATTTCTCCAATTAATCTTGTAAATAACTGCCTAAACACCAAGTTTTAGCTGCCTTTTTTGTGGTTTTCTGGATCTTAAAGCTGTTTGAAAATTACCTGTGAAGTAAACAGACCCAGTCAGGGTCCTATAATAGGACGTATTTAGATCAACACCTGCTATCTTTGAACAGTACCATGGGGAAGGAAAGGGATGGTGGGGACATTTCTTCACTGAGTCTCAGAGCTCCTTAGTGCCTGTCAACACCATGCGGTTACTGTGATGTCGTTAGTGAATCAGAGCTGTGATTGCCCTTTTTAGGGGGAAAATGCAGGCAATTAGAAGAGCATGGCCCAAACTTTTGATGCCACTTTCTAGATCTCTGTTGCTTCACCTCTATGGCATTCTCATAGTAATTCTGACAAACACGGACTCCAGACCTTTTGATTACCCTCCATGGTCCCTTCATGGAGTTCTAAAATAAAACCAATAAGGCCACATTACACACTAATCATCCTACGTTCTCTTCTATTTTCCTCTTTGAATTCTGCTCAGCTGTGTTGTCCAAGCAAGCTCACCAGTCCCCAAGCCCTGCCCTTGACAGAGACAAATGAAAGTTTAAAACTGAAATCATTCCACTCATCAATTTAAAGCTCTAATTCAAAAATGTCCCCTCATTCGCTCTCACCATCCTCTGACCCTAATCAGAGGGGTTTCATGCAAGAGCAGAAGTGAGCCCTCAGCTGGTGATGTTACTAAAACAGCATATCAGTTCAGAACCACTCCCCCAGCCCCAGACTCTCCTAGGTGCTACTTTTCTAGTTTTTCAAAACACGCAGACATCAGCCTTTGATCCAGAACTATAGAACACAAGGAAGTTCCCAAAATGCTACCTCTCTAAACTTTATAATCCAAGTATAATCTCTTTATACAGTTCTAGCTGAACAAGAATAATATTTCCAAGTTCCAAACTATATTATATATTGTTATAGATGTTCTCTTTCTTACTATAAGTTAGAGAAGAAACTTAATGCTATCTGTGAGGAGGTCAAAAAAGAAAATGGAGTAACCATAATTTTTGGTTGACAAGGGCTGGTTTTCATTGATTCATACAAGTATATGTCTATATTGTATTCTATGAATTTTGTTATGGACTGAATTTATGTAGCCCCCACAGTCATATGTTGAAGTCTCAAACACCAGTGCCTTAGAATGAGACCTTATTTGAAAATAGTCATTGCAGATGACATTAGTTAAGATACTGGAGTAAGTTGTGTCCTTAGTACAGTATGATTGGTGTCCTTATAAAATGGGGACATTTGGAGACAGACATGTATGCAAGAAGAGTGCCATCTGAAGATAAGGCAGAGTTTGGAGTGTGCTTCTATATGCTAAGGGATGCCAAAGATTGTCAGCAAAACACCAGAAGACCAAATTCTTCCTCATAGTTATTAGAAGAGAAAAAAAAATCCTGCTGACACCTTGACCTCAAACTTCTGCCATTAAAACTGTTGTTTAAGCTACTAAGTTTCTGGTAGTTCATTATGGTAGGCTGGTCAACTAATACAAATATTTTTATCTTATTTATCTGTTTTTAATCATCTAATGAACACTCATGAAAATATCAACTATATATTCGAAGAGGTGAGATTATGCTGCAGTAATAAACAACATCCAAACAGTAAATTCTTATAACAAAGCCTGTTTCTTACTTATACTGCCTGTCCATTGAGGATTGGCTGGGGTTCTGCCCCTGCCCGCATCAGTGAGTCCTGCCTCTCCTTCCTCAGTAACACAGCAAGAAGGCCATCTGCAATGTGTCCCTTTGCTACAGTAGGAAGAAGAGGTATTTTTAATGTCATGTCTCTCACCTCTCCCATGCATGTGGTTCATAAAAAATGTAAAGAATTAAAATGTTGGACCCTAGGAGGCCAAGGATTCTTCCCAAGCCCCAAACTGGTGGTGTCATATTCAAAAGTCCCCTGTTGGGCCTAATTTTCCTGGGGGTAGAATCATTGTGCAGACAACATCAAAGCTATTGGATGTAATCTTTCTTCCTTATTCATTTATTATGTAGGAGTCCTAAGGACACAAAGGTAGGTTTCAAATAACTGTGATATTTGCCTTCTTTTTAGATGTGTTTTGCTCTCCCAAATATAAAGCCAAAACTGGGTTGTCCACTGAGAGAAGGAGATTAAATAACTACTGCTTAGCTTTTTTTCCCTTTCTACTGGATTTGTTAAGAAGTTTCAGGAGAGAAAACCTGCTGGGAATCTTTGACTCCTTGATACTAAAAAAGGTTTACTAGTAATAAACTTCCCAAGCCTATAGGAGAAGGTTCAGTTCATTTTTTTAAGCAGATTAATCACTTTTGAGTAAAAATGAGAGATTAGAGGAAAGTTATTTATTTTGCTTTGTTTCTAGCTAGAAATTAGGAGAACTACTAAGAGCCTATTCAAGTAACTGTCAAGGTGACCTGAGCTAAAATCCCTCTAAGTTATTAATATTTACTCTCTGGAACTTTACTTCTCTTTTCCACAAAATCAGCCATTCTTTATATTCTGTTTCCTTTTTGCTTCTGCTTATTTTTATGAAGCAAACCAAGGTTTTGTGGTGTTTATGATTTCTACCAAGAGTTGAGTGTATCTGTATTTGGACTTTGATCATTAATATCATATTGTACCAAGTGAATCCACCTTTAAATAAGTATACCCCACCTTCATTTATACTCCTTGATCCAAATGGATTAAACTGTTATAAGTATCTAGAATCTAGGTCCTAGATGACTTTTTTTTCTAATATTCTTTTACCTAACCCTAAATGTATTATTTTGTGAAACAGATAGTAAGTTAGCCCTGTCTCCACTTCAGCAAATGTCCATAGACCGGAAATACTTTATTCTTAAAAAACCTTTCCATCTTGCCCTGTTAGTACTATTTACATGATTTCTTTTTAATGATCTCAAGATGGTAAGTTTCTAAGTATGAATAGTGATTCCAACAGAAGTTATACTGCCTTAGGAGCTAATCAACCACCTGGGAATCAAGGACTTTGATTTTTAATTTCCTTTCTTTGACTAACCTGCCAAATTCTAGGATAATCACACATTTCAGGTACATCAAATCCTCCCGTAAGTAAAGTAGGGTTAATAATGTAGTAAGAATTTGTGAGGAGGAACTAATGGATTTTAATACTTTTCAATGATAAAATAACACATGGGGATATTTGGAAATAGCTCTATTATTCAACTGAACTAAATTTATAATCATGTAGATTATTTATTGAAACTTGAACCCAGTTTTTGTATTTATTCTGTGTGTTGGGTTCTGCAGCTTTCAAAAATTGTATTCATTCATAAATAGTTTTAAAACAAGTACAATTAGCCCTAGCTGGTTTGGCTCAGTGGATAGAGCGTTGGCCTGTGGACCAAAGGGTCCCGGCTTCCATTCAGGTCAAGGGCATGTATCTTGGTTGCAGGCTTTTCCCTGGTCTGGGCCCTGGTTAGGATGCCTGCAGGAGGCAACCAATCAATGTGTTTCTCTCACATGAATATTTCTCTGTCTTTCCTTCTCTCTTCCACTCTCTCTAAAAATCAATGGGAAAATATCCTCAGTGAGGATTAAAAAACAAACCAAAAAACACACAAGTAAAATTAAAGTATCTTTGCCATTGTACATATTGAAAACTCTTCTGAAAACTAAATAGTAAATGAGCCCTAAAATGAACAGTCAGCTTAAGCCCAGCAGGAGAGTTCTTCAGAGGGGGACAGATTTGGAAACTAACATTTTTCCATTTGCTGTATCTCTACAGAGGTGTATATTTCTAGCATGTCACAAGAGCTGCTTAAATGGGAAAACCTGCAGAGCAAAGAAAATTCTGCTTTCCTGGCCATCTCAAATTCCTGTGCTCCTGTGCACCAGAATCTCTTACTCCTTATCAGTGTACTGTACCTGCCAAGAATACATATCTCATTAAGGTAGTTACTGTAAATCCTAAGTAGACCACTGCCCATCAGCTTTTTATAAGAAAATGGATCATTTCTTATATCACCCATGTTTAGATAAGTGCAATTTCCTGGAGTTACAGGCTCCCATAGATAGAGGGGGCAGTGTTGATTCCCTTTCAATTCAAAAAGCCTGCACTCAGCCCTAGCCGGTTTGGCTCAGTGGATAAAGTGTTGGCCTGAGGGCTGAAGGGTCCCGGTTTGATTCCGCTCAAGGGCACATGCCTGGGTTGTGGACTCAATCCCCAGTGGGGGGTGTACAGGAGGTAGTCAATCAATGATTCTCTCTCATCATTGATGTTTCTCTCTCTCCCTCTCCCTTCCTCTCTGAATTCAGTAAAAATATATTAAAAAAAAAAGCCTGCACTCTGATTTCCACTCTCCCCCCACCCCAACTCAAAGAATATACAAGTCTCCAGGCAATGAGCTAGCAACCTTTCTCCTGTTAGACATTTAGCAATCATTATTAATAACAATAATTACAATATTAGTAATGCCTGCTATTTGTTTAACATATATTATATATTAATGCCCAACTCTATGTTTCTATGTGTATTATGTGTATTGTCTGATGTATGTTCTTACAATCACTCTCATCTTATGTGTGAAAATGTTGAAGACTGGAAAATAGGAGTAACTTGCTTAAGGTGGAATCTATGTAAACAATCAAATTATGGTTTGAAAGTTCTCTTCTCTAATCTCCTATCTGATATTTTTGCCTAGTTGCCTGGCCTTTCTTTTCATCCTGCACAAGACTACTGGAGTAATTAAATCCCAAACATAATCAGTTTCTTCATATGATTAAAAGTCCTTAATGAACTGGCCTTGGCAACACTCCCTCCCATCCCCCCAACTTACCTCCCTCAGAGAGACATTCACACTCACATATTTCAACAAGGATCTCATTCATACCAAACTGTATTAAGTCCCATAAACACATAAAGCAATTTCCATGCCACCATCATTTTACTCATGATATTGTTGTGTCCCCCTTTTGCCACTCACTCTTCTTCACACATCCCTTCTTTCTTCTCTACATTTCAGTGTATTTCCAACATTCTTCTAAGGAAATCTTTCTGACAAAGTTCAATTGAGCATTTAAATCTTCACTCTGAATGTTTTTCTCTCAGGATACATGTAATATATCATTGCATAATATTATTGTTTGTTTTTACTGTACAGTATATTGTATTTTTATTGTATCTGTCTTTTATTATATATATTAGGGTACTATCTGAGAAGGAATTTGGCTAATAATCATACAACCAGAAAATTTCACACCATTTTCATGAGAGAAGAGAGTGATGTAGTTCTGAGAGAATATAAGAAACAGTGGGAAATAAAAACTGTGGTTATTCAAAAATACATATTAGGTCTTTATAAATATGCAAGTATCCTTTGGCAAATAAAGACATAGATATAGTTTTACAGTTTTGGTTGTTTTGTTTTGGTTTGGTTTGGGGGGAAGGAGAGCACTATAATGTGAGAGACAAGCACTATGATCTAGGTGATATGACCCTTATAGTGTTGGATCTATGATACGTGGATTGCTCTAAATGAAAATGTGATCTACCTAAAACAAGAATAGGCATATTCTTAATGTTATAGGAAGGTTACTTCATACCAAATGAGAACATTATAAGAAATAAAAATTTCAAAGTACTGCATTCTAGGATCATCTAAAAACTCTGATGGTGGTTCTGACCATGAGTTATAAAATGAACTACTAGAATTGTCTTGAGGTACAGATTTAAGAATAAAATCTAGGCAATAGGTCTATATGAGCATCTTTTGAAATATTTTTGATGTTTTTAAAAAACTATACTAAAAATGATTTAGCATGTAAAAGCACAAAGGGATCTTATGCCATTTAAGGCAAATGTGTTTGTCCTATTATTTTTTGCCATGAGACAGTATATTTTACTTTACTCTAGTTGTCCTGTTTACTTGAGACTGACTTTTAATATTCTGATTTTTTTAAAAAGAACAAAAACAAAACTCTGATACTACAAAGTAACCTTGAGCCTCATATGTTAAGTTCATATAGAAACTCTCCCACTACAAATGTAACCTTGATGAAGGGGCCACATGGAAGCAAAAAATTATCTTCTACAAAATTGGCAGAAAGCAGCCAGTCCTTCTGCTTATATGGCCAAGAAATAGTCCATAGGGATGAGTGACTTGGGGAAAAGAAAGCTTCTGTGTGAATTTACCTGAGAAGAGTGTTTACTAATGAACTATTCAAAACACATTAGTGGCTGGAGGAAGTCTTCTCCATGTCTGAAAAGTATAGTAGTTGATAGCTAACACTTCACTCATGTAGCCTGCAGTCCTGGGGATGCAAGGAATCCCCAGGAGACACTCTGAAGGTACACTTATGCATCCTAGCTCTTAATTTCAAAGAAGCAAAGAGGATGGGAATAAAGCCACAGGACCAGCAAGTCCTGATTCATTAAAATTAGTTGAGAGTACAGCATGCCAGTCTTTAAATTAGCGGAGGCTTTCGTATTTCTTCAGTTTGGATAATAATGAGAAATGTTGTTTAAAGAATCATCTCTCATGAATGATTACATGCCTCAAATCATTATAAGTAATGTTGTGTTTGAGTCCATTGTACCGAACAGGTAATAGAATGGGAGACACTGGGTATATACAGTTTTAATATATATGACTTAATCTAAGGAAAACATGGAACAAGATCAACTAAGTTTGGTGGCCAATCAAGATCCATGAAAAATCTGAGTTGACACAGTGTACTTCTAGCTTTCATATGAAAAAATTTCTGATGCATACCATAGGACCATTGATATTGATCAAGGTCAAACAGTAAACAAGAAATAATCAATAAGCCCATGGTTCTTTAACTATAAAAGAATGAGAGGGCTACCACAGGGTATTTTAAATATTCAAGGAATAAACAGATACAGGAATTACTTGAACATTAGATTTTCCTACATTCATTTTGCTGATGCCACTACTTTACAAAGATGAGACTGAAATGGTTGCAGTTATTGAAAGCAAGTACTGCAGGAAATGAAAGTTGTGCTGTACAAATTTTGAGAAGTTGTGGGGTCTCAATGAATGCACACATCCCACTAGCAAATAATTGGCATTTTGAATTGTACCCCTGGTGTCAATGATTGTTATGCCTGAGAACTATGCCAAATGCCAAATGTGTTCTCTGTTAAATTGGAGTGAACAGCGTTTTACTAATAAAGTGGCTCAGGCAGGCAACTATGGTAACAACATTCAGATAGGAGCAGTCAGAACACATGCAATCTTTTTCAGACCTTATTAGCTTTATTATGGGGTTTATAAAGTTATTCAGGACACAGAATAACGTGGAGAATAGTTTTGGTTGAATAAGCCGGACAGGAGTAACAACTATGAAACAAGGCAATTTTGTCTAAACATACTTTGACAAATTTCCCTACAGTTTCGGTACGCATTGGGCATTTTTCTTCCCTAGGCTAGGAAAAACCCCAGAATGTACTGCCTCGTGTTGAGATATCGTTGAATAAAGCAGCGGGGGATTGCCAACAATCTCAGGCCCTGTAATAGATTTTTAGGAGACAGAGGTGCCCCTGTGAGAGTCACAAGAACAGCTGGTTCCAAATTATCTCTTCGGGTCTAAATCCTTTTAACAATGGGGGTTGGGAGGTCAAAGGAGGATGTAAACAGGTTGGGGAAGAAGGGTTGCCGAGAGTAAGACCAGGTGAGAAAATGTATGAAGAGAACTAGGAGAAAGAATCTGATTTGTACGTCTTTGCATTCTCTGTACTCACACCTCCCTGTTGTATAATGAAATGCTGAGCTTAGTAAATGAGAGTAGATTTTTTTAACGTAAGAGCACAACACAATGCCCTTTAACAGTACTCTCTCTGCTTATCCATTGGGCTCAAAGTCAAAAAAGTATTACTTGAGAGGCAGCAATAATCTGATGAGCCAGCAGCACGAGCTCCACCTGAGTGGAATGCTGTGGTCATCAGGTCTACCCTGCTGCCAGCAATTAAAAATTAACCTTGGCATTTTCAAAAAAGAATGTAGCAATTCATATGCAGCTTCTCTCCTGCTGGAGGGTATGTCTAAAGAGCATTTGTTTTCTCAAGCCAAGGCAGTTTACACACAATGAACCTCTTTTGTGTGCTATGTGCAAAGCTAGGTCATTCACACACCTGCCAGATAGGAGGGAGGAAGGAAAAAACAACACTTCCTCATAGTAATCTTATTCATTTTAAGACATTCAGGTTTACAGTGTTGTCCTCTGAACACCCCAATTACCTCCTCTTGCCCTTACAAACAAGTGGTGTGAATTTTAATCAGCTGGAATGCAATCAAGGGCTGAAATAAAATTGTGTTGTTAAATCATACTCACAGAGAAAAGCCACTCACAAAACCTTCCCTGTATGTATCTCTGGTTTTTCACAAGGGTGGAATGCCCTTGCTATGGACAGAAACAAACAATGTTTTATTTTTGTTTCAACCTCTGTTGACTTTCCTCTACATTCCATTCCACTCCTATGCCAGAGCCTCAGTTCTGAGAATAATTAGCAACACCCACTGGTGATAACAGGGCCACAGCAACCTAACAGCGATATCTTGCTGGCGCCAGCTGTGCCTCAGTATTTATTTATGAAGATCACAATATTTACACAGTATGAACTCATTGAGATGGTGGGGGATTGAGCGATGCTCTGCCAGCTAAATTTCATCTCTATTTTTAAATGGAAAGGAAACAACTTCCAGGCTGTGTACTGTTTACTTCTCTGGATAGGAGATTCAAGCTTCTCATTCCAGTTCAGTCCTGTTTCCTGGCACTTTGGTGGTAAGCCCCTGGAGAGACTCTGCAGGCGTGCACTGCAGTGGCGTCTAACACAGGGGAAGCTAAAGCTGCGCAGATGCAGGGAATGACACAGCAGACACATCAGGCAGCAGGCTTTCAGGGGTTCATTCCACTGAGCCCAGGTCTGTGACTGGACAATTTAGACATTTGCTCAAAAATCCCACTTCACTTGAATTATTACATCTTTTCATTTGCTCTTCTGCAAGGATTTGTTAACATGGTGGTGAGCAACATGTACTGCGATTTCATCTGCTGACTGAGTTGCTATGTAAAGCCCTGACTCAGAGTTTTTGGTGTAGATAAGTAATGTAGGACTTCAGATTTGGGGGAAAAAAAGTTAAAGGTATATTTTAGGCAATAAATAAATGGCAGGAACAGGGAGTACGTGCTTTATACTCCCCAGAATATAAAAACTCCTGATATTTCTATCTTGAACTTTCTCAAGGAAAAGTTGGTTCTACTCTTAAAATGCTAATATTTTGATCAGTGAGCAGGAATCAAGATAGGATGGAAGGCATTTGATTTGTTCTTTTATCAGAGTGAGCTCAAACAAATCGTCTTTTTAAGCATTTTTATTTTCTCACATTATAAATATAAGAATATATTTGTTACCAAGTTAATTTAGTTCTTTAAAATCATTGATTTAATATTTCAAAGTATTTTGAGTATGGGGCCTTAATGTGATTATAAAAATAGACTTCAAAAATAATAAATATATTAAATCTTTATTAATATAAGGGATATTCTGTCATTTTTAAGAAAGTAGAATCTTCAACATTTAGCTCTGGGCCTTGGTGGGTGCTCACATTGTCCAGATATGCCAAGGTTGCGGGTTAGATCCCCCGGTGAGGGTACACACAAGAATCAACCAATAAATGCATAACTAAATGGAATAAGTCTATGTCTCTCTCTCCCTCTCTCCCTCTCTCTCTCTCTAAAATCAATCAATCAATAAAAAACATTTTTTAAAGATCTAGCTTTGTCCACAAGTAATAATATTGATAAATTATTCTAATTAATTACAATAGATTATAATTATATATTGTTATATGTCATAAAATTATATATCTAATTATTTACAATAATATTATAAATAGCATTTTCAACTCCTTTAATGAAGATTTATCAGACAATAATGTTGCACAAGCTCATAAATTATAGTTATTCACAAGCACTGCTTATTTTTACACCAGCCTTAGCCTTTTTAAAAATTAAAAAGATAATGCAGCAGTTCAGTTGACATTTCATGTTGTGTTGTCCATATCACTTTAACTGTCGTATTGCCTTTATATTATTAAAATATCCCAGAATGATCTAATGTGAATAAGAAATCTAATTTTCTGTACTATTTTAACTTTCATTTTAGAGAATAGCTGCCAAAGAATATGGCTATTTTTTTGGGTAAACTTATGAGTGAAGTAAAATATAGGTACAGAAAAGTGCAAAGAACATAATCGCACAGATGGATTACTATCCTCAACCTGCATCCATCTGTGTTTGCAGGTCCAGAGGGAGGAATGAACTGCAGCCTGCACACAGAAGCCGCTGGGCCTCTTCCATGCAGTTCCTAACCCCCAAGGTAACCCATGTTCTGACTTGGAAAGGCAGAGATTATTTTGAAGGGTAATTTTAACATTCACAAAATAAAGAGATCACAACATTAACTTATGGTTTAACATTGTTGATATTCCAATTGCTAATGCATAAAAATGATTAAAGATAGCAAGAAAAACTGCTTTGAGTTTCAAGAGAAAGATCAGACATGCATCCAAATAGCAGCTGTTGACAGGGATAACTGCTGTGTTTATATATGGAACACAAAACACAGTCCTCTTCTATCTTCACTTGGCTACAGGCGAAATTCAGTAAACTGGAACTTTTCTGATGCCTCAGACGCTGATGGCACATGTTAGGTTGCTCCCAAATGATTTAGTTCAAAAGGTACCAGGCAAGAAGATTTCTTCAACTCTAGATGGAACAAATAGATAAGATGGGAATCCCAACACTGGTTAAATGTAACAGTGCTATCAGTCTTACTATTTTGGTTTCTATTTCAAGTATATGTTCAAAGATACTTTTTTTTTAATTTTCAAAATCAGGCAGATTGCTTTACCTCTAATGTTGAGTGATTAAATTCTAAAACAACAACAACAAAAAACCCACCATGAAACATTTTTAAATTTTGTTCATCTGATGCTATTTTAAGAATGATGATAATACTTGTGACTTTCTTATAAATGAGTGTATGCAGCAATTTTCTACATAGAAAGCATAGTTCACCGATATTGATATAGAAAAATAGCTTAATGACTTCATGTAATTTCATGGGATTGGGAACAGATTGTGTATATCACTACATATGTAGCTCTATCCACTATTGAACGTATTTTTTTAATTGATAACCTTGAATCTTTTCACTACTGAAGCAACACCTCAGTACCACATTACAGTGAAACTCTGGGCACCTTGAATTATGTAAAAATGAAGACATGGTCATGGGTGTCCAAATTGAAGGTCAGTCTTCCTTTTATATATTCAAAAATTCTAGATTGAAATTCTCAAAATGTATCTATTTTTTGGCAGGATATAGATGAGTGGTCCTAATTCCCCACAGTAATTTCATGACAGAAGATGGGGTATGCCTATTCTGGACATAAATACTATTTACCTCCCACTCAAATCTTTTTTATGACCAGTGTCCATCATTGCATCAAAACAGATGAGACACACAGAAAAGCAAGTGGAAAAAACATGTATTAACAAGATATAAAGGTAGACAACAGAACAGGGAACAGAGATTATCTAGATGTCAGAAATTTCTGACAGGGACTATGAAATGACTGGTGAATACGTGTAAGGGTTTAGTGAAAAATATGGGCAGCATGTATAAACAGATAGGGATTCCATCAGAGAAATAGCAAAAATATTTCTAATAAGTACAATGTGAATGGTAGAAAAAAAGTACAAAAAGATGAAAAATCATCATCATATTAAAGATGAAAAATTATTTTGATAGACTTAATGTGGTTTGATAGACTTAATGTGGCAAATAATTTTTGGTGATAAGACATAGAAATCATCCAAACTGAAATGCAAATAAAAAGAGTGAAAAAACACAAAACAAAAAAGAAAAACAGACAATAGAAACAGAGACCAAAGGGATGGTTAGCAGAGAGAAGTGGGTGGGGGAATGAGTGAAAAATGTGAAAAGGAACTATATTCAATAAATCCTATCTAATAAAAGAGAAACATGGTAATTAGCCGTAACTTCGCTACCCTTCCCATTGGCTAATCAGCGAGATGTGCAAATTAACTGCTAACCAAGATGGCAGCCAGCAGCCAGGCAGCTGATGCGAACAGGGAGGCTTGCTTGCTCCAGTAATGGAGGAAGCCAGGTTCCCCGCCTGCCACTGCCGGCCTCTCAGCTGCTCTCTAAGAAACATTGTTACAAATATAGAAGCTAAACAAAACCCCAGAAACCTGCTTTCAGTCAGCCGGGATCTCAGAGCTGGAGTCACAACAAAGTTTCAAATACAGAAAGTAAACAAAGCCCAGAAACCTGCTTTCAGCAGCCGAGGTCTCAGAGCTGGAGCCGAGCCTTAGAGCTAAAGACGGCTCTTAGCTCTAGTGACAGCCATAAAAGTTAAATAAATCCCAGAATAAAAAAGAAAAAAGAAATAAAAGAGAGGTTGGGAGCTTCAGTCACTCGCCAGCCTGAAAACAGCCCTCTGCCCCTCACCCAGACTGGCTAGGCACCCCAGTGGAAATCCCCACCCTGAAGGGGGTGTGACCACCTGCAAACAGCCATCATCCCCTCATCCAGGCTGGCCAGGCACCCAAGTGGGACACCCACCCATATCCAGGACACCCTTCAGGGCAAACCAACCGGCCCCCACCTGTGCACCAGGCCTCTATCCTAGTAAAAGGGTAATATGCCTCCCAGTACCGGGATCGGCGGAGCCGCGAGGCCTCCCGGAACCAGGATCGGCGGAGCCGCAAGGCCTCCCAGCACTGGGATCAGCTGAGCAGCGAGCCCTCACTGCCCCGGTGTCAAGTGGAGCCACGAGACCTCCCGGCTTGTGATTAGTGGAGCCACAAGGCCTCCCGAACCCGGGATCAGTGGAGCTGCGAGGCCTCCCGGCATGGGGATCAGTGGAGCTGCGAGGCCTCCCAGCCTGGGATCAGCGGAGCCACAAGGCCTCCCAAACCTGGGATCAGCGGAGCTACGAGGCCTCCTGGCACCAGAATCAGCTGAGCAGTGAGGCCTCACTGCCCCGGTGTCAAGCGGAGCTGCGAGGCCTCCCAGCACTGGAATCAGCGGAGCCGCGAGGCCTCCTGGCCCCTGGAGCAGCATGACAGGGGGCAGCACCCAAACCCCCTGATCGCCCTGCGGCTCTGTGTGTGACAGGGGGCGGTGTCACAACCTCCCTATCCATCCTGCTCTGTTCATGACAGGGGAAGGCGCCCCAACCTCCTGATCGGCCCTGCTCTGTGCCTGATAGGGGGGAGCTCCCCAACCCCCTGATCGACCCTGCTCTGTGTGTGACAGGGTGGAGCCGCAACCTCCCCATCGGCCCTCCCTTGAGTGTGACACGGGGGAGTGCCCCAACGCCCTGATCGGTCCTACCCTGAGCGTGACTTAGGGTGGCATCACAACTTCCTGATCCGCCCTGCTCTGTGCATGGCAGGGGGGGATCTCCCCAAACCCCTGATCGGCCCTGCTCTGTGTGTGACAGGGTACGGAGCCCCACCCCCTCATGGGCCCTGCTCTGTGCGTGACAGGGGGCAGCGCCCCAACCCCTGATCGGCCGGCTCTGTATGGGACAGGGGTGGCACCACAACTCCCTGATCTGCCCTGCTCTGTGCTTGACTGGGGGTGGCGCCGCAACCTCCCCATCGACCCTGCCTTGAGGGTGACAGGGGGCGGCACCCCAACCCCCCAATCGGCCCTACCCTGAGCGTGACTGAGGGTGGCATCACAACTTCCTGATCCGCCCTGCTCTGTGCATGGCAGGGGGGGATCTCCCCAAACCCCTGATCGGCCCTGCTCTGTGTGTGACAGGGTACGGAGCCCCATCCCCTCATGGGCCCTGCTCTGTGCGTGACAGGGGGCAGCGCCCCAACCCCCTGATCGGCCGGCTCTGTATGGGACAGGGGTGGCACCACAACTCCCTGATCTGCCCTGCTCTGTGCTTGACTGGGGGTGGCGCCGCAACCTCCCCATCGACCCTGCCTTGAGGGTGACAGGGGGCGGCACCCCAACCCCCCAATCGGCCCTACCCTGAGCGTGACTGAGGGTGGCATCGCAACCTCCTGATCTGCCCTGCTCTGTGCATGACAGGGGGCGGCGCCCCAACTCCACAATCAGCCCTGCTCTGAGCCTGACCAGGGGCTGCACCTGGGGATTGGGCCTGCCCTCTGCCACCCGGGTGCAGGCCTAAGCCAGCAGGTCGTTATCTCCCAAGGGGTCCCAGACTGTGAGAGGGCACAAGTGGGGCTGAGGGGACCATCCCCCCCCCCCCCCGCCAGTGCACATATTTTTGTGCACTGGGCCTCTAGTAATATTATAATATGTTTCTGTATTTTTTAATGTTAACATAGTTAACTAGTAATTCTTATTATGCATCACTGATATAATAGAACATATATATGATGGAATCTAAAATAGCTGGTTTTGACCCCAATAAAATTATTTATTGTAACTGACTTGTGGTTGGCTCATATGTTAAGAACAGTTCAGAAAAAAAATGTGGTAAAACACTAATGTAATGTTTAACACTTAGAATTAATTTCTCTATTTAAATACTAGATCCTTTAATGAAACTAGATTATAACATGTATAATTTGAATGGATCAGGCATCTTCTTTAAAAAAATATATTTTTATTGATTTCAGAGAGGAAGGGAGAGGGAGGGGGAGATAAAAACATCAATGATGAGAGAGAATCATTGATCAGCTGCCTCCTGCATGCCCCACAATGGGGATGGAGCCCACAAACTGGGCAAGTGCCCTGAATGGGAATCAAACAGAATCGTAACCTCCTGGTTCGTTAATCAATGCTCAACCACTGAACCATGCCAGCTGGTCAAGTCAGGCATCTTAATGATCAACTCACACTACTTGGCTAATGAAATATGACTATAAACTAAGACTTTCTAAATAAAATTTACCTCTCTTAATTTATCTTTGTAAAATTTAACCTATTAGTAAGAGAAGTAAGGAGAAGGTTTTGATAAGCCTCACATTAATACATTAATATGCATCTATAATAATAATATGCTAATTAGACCAAATGTCTTCCCCACGTCCTTCTTGAGGAAGCTGGACCAGAGGGAAGCCAGCCCAGGTCCCGGGTGCCTGCAGGTGGCCCAAGGGGAGCCCTGGTCCTGGGTGCCAGAGGGAAGCCGGTGCCGGCATCCGGGGAAAGGAAGGCCTACTCTTGCATGAATTTTCATGCAATGGGCCTCTAGTATTAAATAAATATTTATCCTCCTTAAAGCTAAATTGAAATTCTGTCTAGACATTGCATGCTGTAAAATATAAAACAAAAAGATTTCCAGTGATTCATTTTTACAGAAAGCTGAACATTTATATGCAATATTAGTATTCAAGTGTACAAATTTTAGTAAACAAATTAAAATGTGTATTCAAACAGAAAACTATTTCACTGTTATATATGAGTTGAAACGTTACAGTTCCAAGATGATTCTTTACTATAACTCCATAATGTCATGGATGTTCTTAATCATAATTATTTAATTGACTCTTCATAATTATAGTTTAGAATGCAGTTCTATTATTAAAAGAGTTTTATGTTTGAAATATTTTATTCGAGACATGATAAAAATCTGTTTGGCTTCTATTCTAATGGACATTATGACTGCATCCAGCATTTTCATATATTAAGTCCTGATACCTTCTCTCATTTGAATGATGTTATTAGCTATTTTGAATGAAGTAAATGTTCTTCAAACATTAAAAATTACTCTTTAAGCATCTGATAATGTGTTTAAATGAGCAATATACCAACAAAGTCTTGGGAAATCAATAATGATGTTTAATTCAATCTACTACAGCTCTGCCTGCTAGTATAGCATTTAAAAATTTAAGAGTATTTAAACTACTGAGGAATTTCCTGGCATTTTAATAGACTATTTTATAACAGTCTTGTCCTCCTGTACAAGCAATCATGACTATTGCTAATGGACTCAATTAAAAACTCATTAGCTTTTCCTGTTCTTTCTTCCTTTCTTCCTCTCTCCCTTTCTTCCTTCATTCCTCCCTTCCTCCTTCCTTGCTTCCATCCCTCCTTTCTTCTTTCCATCTTTCTTTCTTCCTTGTTTTTTTTTTTTTTTTGTATTTGTTTTGTTTTTTATTTTTTCTTCTTGTAGGACATCTACCTTATGCCATCATTTATTTCTGACAGTCCTTGAAGAATATAATCAGATTCACTAAACAGAGATAACTCCAGGGTACATTATAGGGAGGATAAAAGGTGAAACCTTTATAGTAGAGAAGATTAATCATTAAGGAGGAAGAGAAACATTGTGTCCCAGAGCTGTAAATAAATAGTTGTAGATAGCAATGAATCAAGTTTAAAAAAATATCAAATAGTTATATTTAACAACTGATGCTATCCAAACTGACAAACAAAATGAAATGATTTAATCTTAGTTTTAGTTAAATTCTTCTTCACTATTGTCACTACATTAAAGTTTAAAATAATTATTTTTTTCTCTATTGATTAAGGTATTACATATGTGTCCTTATTCCCCCATTACCCCCCCAACTCCCACTCATGTTCTCACCCCCAAGGTGTTTGTATCCATTGGTTATGCTTATATGCATACATACAAGTCCTTTGGTTGATCTCTCCCCCTTACCCCCACCCTCCCTTACCTTCCCTCTGAGGTTTCACGGTTGGATCAATGCTTCTCTGTCTCTGGATCTGTTTTTGTTCATCCGTTTATGTTGTTCATTATATTCCACAAATGAGTGAGATCATATGATATCTACCTTTCTCTGACTGGCTTATTTCACTTAGAATGATGCTCTCCAGTTTTATCCATGCTGTTGCAAATGGTAAGAATTCTTTCTTTTTTACTGTAGTATAGTATTCCATTGTTTAGATGTACCACTGTTTTTTAATCCACTCATCTGCTGATGGGCACTTACGCTGTTTCCAGATCTTAGCTATGGTGAATTGTGCTGCTATGAACATAGGGGTGCATATATCCTTTCTGATTGGTGTTTCTAGTTTCTTGGGATATATTCCTAGAAGTGGGATTACTGGGTCAAATGGGAGTTCCATTTTTAGTTTTTTGAGGAAACTCCATACTGTTCTCCACAGTGGCTGCACCAGTCTGCATTCCCACCAGCAGTGCATAAGGGTTCCTTTTGCTCCACATCCTCACCAGCACTTGTCATTTGTTGATTTGTTGATGATAGCCAGTCTGACAGTGTGAGATGGTACTGCATTGTCATTTTGATTTGCATTTCTCAGATGATTAGTGACTTTGAGCATGTTTTCACATGTCTCTTGGCCTTTCTTATGTCCTCCTTCAAAAAGTATCCATTTGGGTCCATTGCCCATTTTTTGATTGGGTTGTTTATCTTCCTTTGGTAAAGTTGTATGAGTTCCCTGTAAATGTTGGGGATTAAACCCTTATCGGTGAAAATATTGGCAAAAATGTTCTCCCATACAGTGGGCTTTCTTGTTGTTTTGTTGATGGTTTCTTTTGCTGTACAGGAGCTTTCTATTAGAAACTTAAAGTTCTATTAATTTGTTTTCCTGCCAAAAAGTTGTTAATGTATTAGAGAAGGGATTTTCAACCTTTTCATCTTATAGCATATATAAACTAATTAGTAAAATTCTGTGGCACACCAAAATATATTTTTTGTGGATCTGACAAAAAAATATATAATTTTGATTATTTTACACTGGATAGCTATTATTGTGCTGGCTATTGTAATTTTTTTTTTTTTTTTTTGACAATCTAAGGGAAAAGAAGTCAGTGCCCCTTATGAAATAGTCCGGTATTACATGTCTTAAAAATTCTTGTAGCACACAAGTGTGTCTCGCAACACACAAATTGAAAATCACTGGATTAAATGAATGGCATCATATCAATTTTTTAAATTATAAATAACTAAAGGCCCAGTACATGGATTCGTGCACTGGTGGGGTCCTTAGGCCTGTCTTGTGGGGATCGGGCCAAAACTGGCTCTCCAACATCCCCAGAGGGGTCCAGATTGTGAGAGGGTGGTTCTCGGGTTATGCACCCTAGAATCAGGCTCCCTCCTCTCTGGTTCCAGGTGCGCCCCCTGAGAACCACAGCTGCCAAGTCACTCCAGCTCGGCAGCTCCTGTGTTGAGCGTCTGCCCCCTGGTGGTCATTGCATGTCATAGCTACCAGTCAGATGGTTGGATGGTTGGATGGTTGCTTAGGCTTTCATATATATAGACATTAGAGCGCTGTGAAGTGCTGTGGAGCTACTAATATTTGCAGGTTCATGCTTGTTTAATATAAAACAAGTTTAGCAATGATTTTAGGAAAGGGGCATGTTGATATATATCTGTAAGTATGTATGTACGTATGTATGTATGTATGTATGTATGTATCTATCATCTATCTATCTATCTATCTATCTATCTATCTATCTATCTATCATCTATCTATCTATCTATCACCTACTCTTTAAGTAAACATAAGCAGTTCATTAGTTATTGATAATTACTTATAATCTAGGGTTTCCTCAGTAGTTTCTTGGTGTAATTTGTGAAGTCCCAATTTATTTTCAGAAATCTACAGAACAATTTACAGAAATTGCCTTCTTTGCTGCTTTTCTCAAATAATAGAGGGAAATCACAATTCACCCTATTGGAGGTTGTCTGCCAAAAACTAAATTTGTTGTTTTTCTTATTTAAGTAAAACACTGGAAGTTGTTTCAAGCTAAATTAAAAGAAAAATAGAGGCTTTCATATTGTTAGAGTATATTTTATATGGCAAACTAAAAGATTGGTAATTCAATGTCTTACTCTCTTATATTTAGGATTCCTCTCTTTTAATTACTTCTGCGTCATTCAACTACATTTGCCTGCATACATGCTTATCATCGCCTATCCAAATATTCCAAATTGTAAAAATAAAAATAATTTTTTGGTCAAAGATAAATAGTTTTCTTGGCCACAGTACTTTTATGGCATTTTGGAGTAAATTATTTAAAAAGTGGGAGAGCAATGCTTTGCTAATAAATATTGTTAGATTAATACAGAAAAGGGATTCTCAGAAAGGATTGTCAAGTAGGAAGGCTAGTTGATTTGTGTTTCTAGTGAGAAGAATCTGTTATTCTTAAACTGCGAGAGGATAGTTAGGCACTGCTCCAGTTGAGTACAGTTGACCTTTGAACATTGTGGGGGTACAGGTGTTAACACCTATATGGTCAAATAGCCAAGTGTAACTTTTGACACTAAAGTTTGCTCTTTGCATCTGTGGATTCAAGCAATTGCAGATTGAAAACAGTATTTTTGATCTGCATTTGGGAATATGCAGTTAGGAATGCAAAAATGCTGTTTTTGATCCGCAATTGGTTGAATCTGCACATGTGAAATCCATGGATAGCAAGGACAGATTGTATTTATTGAAATAAAAACACACATATAAGTGGACCTGCAGTGTTCAAACTTGTATTGTTCAAGGGTCAACCGTATTTCACTTCTGCCAGCTGGAAGGCTACAGCTGAATGAAGTTGGGTGTTTCTTTTCCCCAATGTTAGTTAAACTCTGATAATACCCCAGCTAATTAGGCTCTGCTTAATTCCTTTCTCCTGAGGGCATGCGTTGTTAAAATCAGAGTGTAGTATTTCAAAATGGTTCCTCCTTTCTCTGATGTGAATATTCTCCATGAGGACCTGGTCTAGCTCTTGGAGGTAAATCTCATAAAATTGTTGAATCTGCCCTATGACTGGGTCCCCTGGAATTTTTAACTTATCTACCCTGTGCCTCCAGCAGTTCTTAATTTTTCTTACCCTAGCACTGGTTCCCCTAGTGATTCTGCTTCTGAGTCTGCTCAGGTAAGTTGTTATTCTCTGTATTTTCCTGTTGGTCTCTCTAGTCTTGAGAATCTTCCATTTTCACTGTGTCCTAAACTCTTTTTAGGGCTTCTAGAGGAGCTGTTGATTTTTTTCCCAGTGGTTCAGCTTTTTACTTGTTATTAGGATGGAGTTGAAACATGGGATTCAGGGAGCAGATCCTCCCTCCCCCTGCCCCTTTGCAGGCTCTTGCCTAGCGAAGTTTGAAGAATAAAATTTGCTGACTAAAATGACTTGTTAGTAAAAGGGTGGAAATTTATTGGAAGCAAATACAAACTCCCAGGTAGGGAGGGATTCCCAAGGCAGTAACCAACTAAGCCCCTTTTCTAAGGTTTTAAAGGCTGGAAATTCTTTGTCTATCTATGCCCCCTTCTAATTGGACCCCTTTCCCATTTTATGACTCTGTGCTTTCCTAATTGGTCACTTTTTGCAGGGTATCAGTTTCAAAGTCCAAGACTCAGATGACATTCCTGTCTTTCTCTCCTCTTTATTCTGTACCTGTCGACATTTCTCTATCCTCTGTGAAAATATGTTAAGCATTTTGGCAGCTTGGAGCTATTTCTCCCCTTCATATCTGCATTCCTCTCCTATGGACCCTCTTTATTCCCTAAACCTGCCTGTTTTGTCTGTAAAATTACTTTCAGAGTGGTGGTTTCTAGGTTTCTTACCTGCAAAACCAGAAGTCAGTCAGCATTTTTTACTCCTAATCAGCAATGGAATTTCAAATAGCATTTTAGAAAATTATAAAATTCACCAAGTTGGAAAGTGTAGTTGTGAGCCATGTTATAACAAGGACTTGTCATGCTCTGCTTAATTCGGTGACTTAAATCAAGAGAAAGAACATAAGATAGTATTAACATTTTGAGTTTTCTCTTTGTTCTCCTTTAAAACTGTTCTTAGGAGCTGGTCCACTATTAAAAAGGCAACCCTACACTCTGACCATGTGTTCTAAACTCAAGCAGAAGCAGAAAAATAGATTCAATGAGATCACCAACTTGTATGGAAGATTTCTGTACTACATATTATTCCCCGAGTGCCTATTACATTCCATATATTTCAGGCACAGCAATCCTGAAAAAACGATATTATACACATTACAGAGGGTGCAAAATAAGTGTTAAATTAATATTTGTATGCATTATTTTAGATGATTTTCAGAAAATCTCTACGATGTGATGCTATCATTCTGACAAGAAAAAAAATCCTACAGTAGAACAGTACAAGAATTATTCTAGTTTCAGGCTTGGAAGGAAACATGGATTTAGATAATGATATTAGAACTGATTTCTCCAAACGTTGGCTCGGCCATGTGCTCTGTTTTATTGGGTTGGCCGCATTCTCAGAATACTCTTCTGCTTTGGTGGCAAGTGGCTTGAAGCCAATCAGTCTTGAATGCCCTAAGGTTAATAGGAAAAAAGGATCATACCTCTTCCCAGTCATTGAAGCAATATTCAGATTGGCTTTGGTTGGTTTGTCCATTGCTTTACTCTTACAGAAATTGAGGAAATGTGTGCTCTATTGAGCTAGACGTAGATGCAGCCACAGGCTCTACCTCTGGAGTAGGTGGAGGCAAATTTATCTGGATTGCATCAATTTAATGAGAAAGGGATGTTTCTTCTCAAAGTAAAATTACAGGCTGAAAATAGGAAAAGTGTTAATTAAGATTCTTTTGGGGGGCAGTTACAATAACACTACTTATTAAACTAAGGGAAAAATGTTTTCCCATATGTGAGTGAGCATAACTATAATATGATAATGATATATTTATTATCATTAGAAGAGTCACTAAGATTATATATTCAAAGTTCAAATTTTAGTAAGAGCTTCATTCTCTTCTTTACTGTTATAAGTTTCTCTACTCAAAGCTTTAGTATTTTTTTTTCTAAGAAAAAATCTAAATTAAAAATTCCGGGTACAAATAAATTCTAGTTACTTGAGAATATAAATTAAAATTTACATTTGCCAAAATATTCTCAGTGGTATGATTGAGGTAAATAAAAGAAAACCTAATATACAAAATCAAATCTGAGATAATATGTTTGATGATTTACTTAAAGGACACTTATCTATGTCAAATGTTGACATAAAAATTATGATAATTTGTTGATATTCTTTGTCTAAACCACTGCTACAAATGTTGAATAAAAAATATCTATTGGAGATATTAGTTTGGTTGACAAAAAACAACCAACCAAATAAAAACCAAGTAATAAAAACACAAACCAACAGAAACAAACCTAGAAAGCTGATCTATAATCTTGAGAAAGGTTGAATATCAAGTAGCTTCACAGGTTAGGATATCTGGGATATTTACATGAACACACCTGGGATATTTAGTCTAAGGAAATGCGTATGCGCAGGAAGTTAATTGGGATTTGTTCTAGCTGTCAGTACAGTCTGGAAGTGAAAGCAGAGTTGGGATGAGGGTACATGGTCCACCATACAGACATTAAAAAAAAATCCTCTGAGTATGATTCCTGGTGCTAAGATGGCCCCACACAACTGGCCTGAATTGAGGCAAGTAGTCTGCACAGACAATATCGTGGTATTGATCAATTATTGGCTGTATGAAGCATCAGGAAGGTGACATGACCTTTTGTAACGCAACTTACTTCAGCTAAAGACATGAAGGGGCTGAGATATAAGGTGTTATGTGACAATACACCAATGACTGGGGAAATGAAATACCAGCACAAATTAGCTTGTAAAGGATAAATCATGTACATATCAGGGACAATGAAGAAACTTAAAAGATTACCTATTTTTAGTTGAGAGTAAACATATGTTCAGCATGGCATTAATACAACAGTTTATGCCACACAACCTTATGTTGAAGTCATTGAGAAAAATTAGATTGAATTTATTTCTTCTGTAGTAGGAGTCTAACTGAATGAAGAAGGTTAAAGTTCGTTCTCTCTTTATCTAATTCACATAATTTAAACTTCTCTCCTTTTAATTTTCTGGTGTGTGATTTTTGAGACAATGCTTCTCGTACTGTATTCTCTGTGTCCTAATAGACACCACAGAGAGGAAATGAGTACCTATGAAAACATACAAGTACACATTTTAGCTAAAAATATCCAGGACTTCCAATAATCCAAAACAAATAGTACAGGACTGCACAGGGGATCCTTTAAAGGTCAATTTTCAGTATCATGGGCTCTTAGACCCAGCAAAGTAAATATAATGGTCTTGCACTTATTAAGCTAAAACAGTTTAAACATGAGCCATGAACCAATTAGATCGGCCTGTAGTACATTATTATTAAAAACAGTAATTATCTTTACTGCTGAGTGAATTAGTAAATTGCTCCTGACCCGCTTTCCCATCTATTCATAAGACAGGCCAGATTGCTATTGTTTTCCTAAGGATTATTTCCAGTGTGTTGGCCTCAGTGCAATAAACCTGAACTCGGAATGAAATTATCCCAATAATTTATGAGGCTCTGTCTTTATGGAGCCATGTCGTTGAGTAGAAAATTTCTAAACCTGAAAAATGTCTGCTACAGCTCTATTTATTTCACTATAAATCAGAAATTGTTTCTCAGCATTTTCTTTCAAAGATTATCCAACTCTTGATCATAGAAAAGATGATCTGAAACATACGCTATATTCTTAACTGAAAAACAGAATACTTGCATCAGAAAACTCATTCCTATAAAATAACTGATGCTCTTTAATGCATAGTTTATCATAGATAATACATTGATTATTATTTACTCTTTACAAATATATAGTTGTTGCCACATTTGTAATTGAAAAATTAACCTGATAATAATGCTTTCTGAAACAGTGTTATAAATGATTTCCCTTGAAATCAAGTGATGACATTAATCAGACCCAATGTTTTAATGTTGTGAACATCTATTTTTTCCCAAGGATATGTACAGAAAACATGAGTAAATTTTTTATAAACACAATTTTGTTTAGCATTTTATAAATGACTTGCGAGAAGGTTTATCCCAAGTCCCAAGACAAATCTCTAGGGTGGTGAAATCTCTGGTTCGGTGTTTCCTCTCCAAGAGGAAAAGGAAGAGATCTTGGCACAAAGCCAGGACACAGACCTCTTAGATCTAGAGCTATACTATGAGAGGACTTCCAACATAAAGGCACTCAGTGTACACATGCATTGAACATTGATTGCTTCCACAGAGGTTCCAGCAAACTTTTTTCAGCGTTTAGTTGAGAGAAGAGGGAACTTGTTCTTCAAAAGTCCTCCTGAAGGTTCCTAAGTGCCCAATACTCTAAGAGATATAGGCACACCCAAGCTTCTTTTTTATTTTAAATAGCAATCCTTCCTCGACCAACAATGAATTGCTATCATGACCTCAAATGTTTTCAAAATCACTTAAATGTTTCTTTTTGTTTAAATGAAGTTCCACTGTGGATATTTCCAGGAAGAAAAAAGAAATTGATCCTCATTCAAATTCAAAACCTTTATGTTATGTATCAAAGGACACTACCAAATGAATAAGAAGGCAGCCCACAGAATAGGATAAATTTTTCTAAATCACAAATCTGATGGGTGATCAATATCCAGGGTACATAGATGACTCCTATAACTCAAAAGATAGACAGACTAATTAAAAAATGGGCAGATAACTTGAATAGATCTTTTTCTATAGAATATATACATGCTCAAGAAAAGAAAGTCAACATCACTAATCACTAGGGAAATGCAAATCAAAACCACTTCACACCCGTTACTATAAGACAAACAACCCAGAAAGTAGTAACTGCTGGCCAACAACTGGAAAAATTTGTGCTAATGCTTATACATTGTTAGTGGGAATGTAAAAAGATGGAGCACTATGAAAAACAGTACGGTGCTTCTTCAAAAAATTAAACATAAAATTACTATATGACTGCCGGGAGCCGGTCCATGCTTGCTGTTTCAAGGGATCTGGCATATATGGCATACTGTTCTTAATATATTTGCTCACCTTCTTGGCACTATGTGTTTTAACCAAGGTCTCTGAGAAAGGTTGTTTCCCCAGGTAGGGATTTTCCCCTGAAGTTAGGGAGGGAATAAAATCTCTTAACTAAGTGCCAGGTGGGTAATTAATCACTTTAACTACGAACAATCATGCTTAAACTACATAATCTTTACTCCCTGGAATGGAGATAAGAAACGCCCTAACCTTTGAAATAGAGATTGATAGGATTGGAATCAACTGGTATAAATACAGATGTAAGAAGACAGAACCAAGAGAGACAGAACCTAGGCACAGAACCTACACAGAACGTTCTCTAGAGACAGAAGAACTTCGCTGGAGAGAACATGGCAAAAGTTCCTGGACAGAAACTGGCCTCAGAACCTAGAGACAGAACCTAGCGAGAGAACATGGCAAAAGATCCTGGACTGAACCTGACTACAGAAATTGGCAAGAGAACCTGACTAGAACCTAGTGACTGAACCTGGCTGGAGAACCTGGACAGAACCTGGCTGGAGAACCTAGCAAGACAACATGGACACAGAACCTGGCTAGAGATCCTAAGCAGAACCTCTCTGGAGATCCAGACCAGAACTTGGCTGGAGATCCTGGCTGGAGATCCTGGCTAGGCTGCTGATCAACTGAACACTGTCTCCGTATCCTTCCTTCTTCGCCGACTCCATCTATACCTTTGGGGACCCCTGGACCCGCTGGGGTTGGACCCCGGCATATGACTTAGCAATTCTACTTGTGGGCATATACCCAAAAGAATTGAAAGCAGGAGCATGAGATATTTACAGACTCATGCTCATAGCAGCATTGTTCACAAGAGCCAAAAAGAGATAGTGACCCAATTGTTTATCAGTAGTTACACATATAAGCAAAATATGGTGTAGATATACAATGAGATATTATTTGGATTTAAAAAGAAAAAAAAATTCTGACACATACTACAACATGGATAAACCTTGAGAAGATTATGCTAAGTGAAATAAGCCAGCTACAAGACAAATACTGTCAAATTCTTTTTATATATGGTACTTAAAATAGTCAAATTCAGAGATACAGAAAGTAGAATGGTGTTTCCAGGATACTGCTGGGAGGCTGAAGAATTGATAAATGGATATAGGGTTTCAGTTTTAGAAGATGAGTTTTGAAGATGGATGGTGTTGATGGTTGCATCACAGCATGAATGTACTTAATACCATTGGACTGTATAGCTAACAATGATTAAGATGGTAAATTTTGTGTCATGTGTATTTTTCCATAATTAAAAAATAAAATAATATGCTTTTTTTTAATGAAAGGAAAAATAAAATAAAGGGATTAATGGTAGAAAATGGTGTAGATTGTTTCAGAAATATTTCTTCTCTTTGTAGCATCAAGAAAGATGTGAGATTTGTTAGTATGCCTGAAAAGTGGGAAGTATTCCTGATAGGGAAATGATGTGTAAAGGCTCTGAAAGCAGAAAATCACTTGGAGTATTTGAGGCCTGAAAAAGGGCAGTGGAGTTAGAGTTGAGTATCTGAGAGTAGAGGTGGTTGGAGGGGCACATAGGTGTCTCTCCAGCTTTGATTAGTTCAGACTTGATTTGAAGTACGTGTAGAATAGATATTGTTATACAATAATGTTTCAATGTGTTCATTGAGATTTGGGGGTTTTTTATGGTGACATATCCACATTAACTTATTGTACACACTAGAGGCCTGGTACATGAATTCATGCACCAGTGGGGTCCCTCAGCCTGGCTTGCGGGATCGGGCCTAAACTGGCTCTCCAACATCCCCTGAGGGGTCTCGGATTTCGAGAGGGTGCAGGCCAGGCTGAGGGACCCCACCGGTGCATAATTGGGGCAGGGGAGGGACATGGGAGGTTGGTCAGCCAGGGAGGGACTGTGAAAGGACTCCAGGGCATGTCTGGCCTGTCTTGCTCAGTTCCGATCAGCTGGACCCCAGCAGCAAGCTAACCTACCAGTAGACTGTCTGACCCCTGGTGGTCAGTGCATGTCATAGCAAGCAGCTGAGTGTCCTTAGCATGTAATTAGCATATTATGCTTTGATTGGTTGAACGGCCATCCGGCCCACCGGACACTTAGCATATTAGGCTTTTATTATAGAGGACTAGAAGCCTGGTGCACAAAAATTCATGCACTTGAGGGGGTGTTCCCTCAGCACGGCCTGCACCCTCTCACAGTCTGGGACCCCCTGTGGAGCAGGCCTAAGCCATTAGTCAGACATTGTTAGTGCTGCCGTGGAGGTGGGAGAGGCTTCTACCACCGCTCCTGTGCTAGCCAGCCATGAGCCAGCTTCTGGCTGAGCAGCGCTCCCCCTGTGGAAATGCACTGACCACCTGGGGGCAGCTCCTGCATTGAGCTTCTGCCCCCTGGTTGTCAGTATGCATCATAGCAACCGGTTGTTCTGCCATTAGGGTCAATTTGCATATGACCTTTTTATTATATAGGATGGTTTTTAGCCCAGTAAAAGGATATTTCATACTCACTGACTCAAAGAAAGAGTGACATACAAAACCTGGAATTAAAAAAAAAATCTAATCTTTGGCCTTTAAACTTTAAAAAAGGAAGTAAAATTTAAAATGGGGAGAATGCATGCTAAAGCAAAGAAGATAATGGGCACAGACACTAGCAGGGTGAGGGCATGAGCGGGTGGGTAGGGGGATAAGGACACATATGTAATACCTTAATCCAGTGGCTCTCAAACTTCTGGCCCTTTAAATACAGTTCCTCATGTTGTGACCCAACCATAAAATTATTTTCGTTGCTACTTCATAACTGTAATGTTGCTACTATTATGAATCATAATGTAAATATCTTATATGCAGGATGGTCTTAGGTGACCCCTGTGAAAGGGTTGTTCGACCTCGCGACCCACAGGTTGAGAACCGCTGCAATCAATAAAGAAAATAAATAATAACTTAAAATAAAAATTTAAAGTAAATGTCAAGGAAAAAAAAAGAAGATAATTTGAGTGCCTTGGACTAGGAAGAGCTCCCTTATGCAGGGATTTGTTTAGTAGGAAGGGGCATATCAGGGATGAAATAAATATGTCACAGATTCACAGATGCAGCATAAAGAGCGAGTGGACCTAAAGAAGCCCTGACAGTAGTAATGGTGAGAAAGGCATAGCAGCGACCCATGTGTCCTGTGTTATGGCCAAAGGCTGGAGGAGAAGATGGATGTCTTGCCATATGTCAGCTTCCATAGAAAATGCCCCTAGCCACATTGTCTCTTGACCTTGTTCCTCTGCACATGGCCTCAGCATTAGTGGAACACAGCACATACGCTATCCAGAGATGAACCCCTGAACAAGTGTGGAGCCTGATTTGAGATTAATTTCTTCCACTTTAAAATTGGTCTTGTTATTTCATTCAGACCTTGGAAGATACATTTCTCAATCCCACTGGGATTTCAAAAGATAACTAAGTCAAGAAATATAACCTCTTCATAGTCTACTGATAAGGGAGAAGTATTAGGATATCGTGCCTAGAAATTAAGCCTTCTATTCCATCACAACTATTGAAATATTTCTTCATGATCTTTACTATATTCTTTTTCTCTCAGAAAAATTATAATTGAGGAAGAGGCAAGTAATATTTCATCCACTGTAGATTCTAAATGTGACATGTTGTAATTATTGGCAGTAGCATATATTTTTGCTACAAACTATGTCATTTATGCAACATGTATCATTTATAAACAATGTGGAGGGAGAAAATTTACACAGTGGGGCAACAGTAGTTTTACAGTTCATTTGGAAAATAACAAAAGAATAAGTAATAGTACAGGAATAAACTCTTTTGCATGCTCACAACTGTCAACCTACTTTTGCCCCACTCTGTATATAAAATAGAAGCAGAACATGAAAAAAATAATAGTTTTTGAAGATAATATTTAAAGAATGAGGCTAGTCTCTAAAAAATGGCAGGCTGTTTCCGTTAAACAGTTTTAAATCATAAAAGAAAAACAAAACAAAACAAAAACACAAAAGAAACTTTCCTAGAAAGGCCAAACATTTCTCAGAACTTGTGTATGACTACATATTAAAATGTCTCTTATTGGCAGAACAAAAGTTGGCAATCTGTGTTAGTCCCACTGCTTTTAAAATGTTATCTGTCTATAAAACTAAAAAGTCTGAAATCACTGTATTATTGTAGTTAGAGAATTAAGCTTTTTCTCCAGCCCACTTCTCCCCTTCCCCCAGTTACCATTGTGAAATGCACAGACTTTAAGTGCAAACATTCAGTGAATGCTGATATGCATATAGCCTCATGTAACCCCACACACTAATCAGGGTATAGAACTTGAATATCACTCTAGACTTTGCTTATGGCTCTCCTTAATATTATTCCCAAAACAACATTGGCAAGCACTATCCTGGTTTCCTTTTTCATAATGGATGAGTTCTATCTGTTAACTTCATAAAAATGAAATAATATCTTATGTACATATTTGATTTGGGCTTCTGTCACTCAACATAAGTTTTCTTTTTAATTCCATGCATGTCATTGCATGTATCAGTAGTTCATTCCCTTTTGTTGCTCAGTGGTAGTATATAGTAGGATCTATAATAATAAAAGTATAATATGCCAATTGACCAAATGGCCAAATAGCCAAACCACCATTCAGATGACCTTCCGAATGAAGCCAGGGCTGCGAGGGCAGCCAGAGCTGCAAAGGCCTACTCTTTCACGAATTTTGCGCATAGGGCCTCTATTATATTATAATATCTTTATTTTGTTATTGGTAGACATTAGTTTAGTTTTGTTTATTAATTATTAAAGCCTTTCTCTCATTATTCTCTGCACATGTTTTTAATTCTGTTGGTTAAATAGCTAAAAGTAGAATTGCTAGATAATGGAATAAGTGTATATCTCATTTTATTTTTTTTAAAGTTAAAAAGCCAAACTGTTTTCCCAAGAGGTTCCACAATTTTATATCCTCAACAGAAATTCTTGAGTTCATAATGCTCCACATCACTGTGGACATTGCTTGTTAATGTGTCTGTCTCTCATTTTAACATATTAGTGTGTTTGAAATGGTATCTAATTATACTATTAATTTACATGCCCAATTCATAATGATAGTGAGCATCTTTCTTAATCATTATACATAGATTCTCTTTTGTGAAGTTTATCCTTTTTAGCTACATGTTATTAGTTTGTTTGCCTTTTAATTATTGATTTGTAGCTCTTTATATATTTCTGTATACAAACCTCTGGTCAGATATAATTTTTCTTAGGCTTGTGTTTTTAATAGTGTTATTATATAAGAAGGTTTTTATTCTGATAGTATAATTCATCATATTTTCCTCTCAAGATTTGTGGTTTTACCTATCTCAAAGTCGGGAAGGTATTCCTTATGTTTTCTTAACAAATCTTTAGTAGGTTAGCTTTTGTATTAGGCCTGTATCTAACCTGAAATTAATTAATTTTTATATGGTACTAGAGCAGCCGTGGGCAAACTACGGCCCATGGGCCAGATCCGGCCCGTTTGAAATGAATAAAACTAAAATAAAAAAAGACCGTACCCTTTTATGTAATGATGTTTACTTTGAATTTATATTAGTTCACGCAAACACTCCATCCATGCTTTTGTTCCGGCCCTCCGGTCCAGTTTAAGAATCCATTGTGTCCCTTGAGTCAAAAAGTTTGCCCACCCCTGTACTAGAGGCCCGGTGCACAAAAATTTGTGCACTCAGGGGGGAGGGAGGCATCCCTCAGCCTGTCCTGTGCCCTCTCGCAGTCTGGGACCCCTCAGGGGATGACCACCTGCTGGCTTAGGCCCGCTTCCCGGGGGATTGGGCCTAAGATGGCAATCAGACATCCCTCTGGCAGCCTGGCAGCCCTTGGGGAATGTCCACTTGCCAGTGGGGAGCAGGCCTAAACTGCAGTTGGACATTCTTAGCACTGCTGAGGAGGCAGGAGAAGCTCCCAACACCACTGCTATACTGGAAGCCATCAGCCTGGCTTGTGGATGAGCAGAGCTCCTCCCATGTGAGAGCGCCCTGACCACCAGAGGGCAGCTCCTACATTGAGCGTCTGCCCCCTGGTAGTCAGTGTGTGTCATAGTGACCAGCCATTCCCAGTCCTGCTGTTAGGGTCAGTTTGCATATAACCCTGTTACTATATAAGATAGAGGCCTGGTGCACAGGTGGGGGCCGTCTGGTTTGCCCGGAAGGGTGTCCTGGATCAGGGTGGGGGTCCCGCTTGGGTGCCTGGCCAGTCTGGATGAGGGGATGATAGCTGTTTGCAGCTGGTCACACCCCCTTTAAGGTGGGGGTACCCATTGGGGTGCATGGCTAGTCTGGGTGAGGGGCTGAGGGCCGTTTTCAGGCTGGCAGGTGACTAAAGCTCCCAACCTCTCCTTTTTTTCTTTTTTTCTTTTTAATTCTGGGATTTATTTACCTTCTATGGCTGTCACTGGAGCTGAGCGCCGGCTCCAGCTCTGAGACCTAGGCTGCTGAAAGCAGGTATCTGGGCTTTGTTTAGCTTCTATAATTGAAACACTGTTGCTTAGAGTGCAGCTCAGAGCTGGGCAGCAGCAGGCGGGGAACCTTGGCTTCCTCCATCACTGGAGCAAGCAAGCCTTCTGTTCGCTTCAGCTGCCTGGCTGCTGGCTGCCATCTTGGTTGGCAGTTAATTTGCATATCACCCTGATTAGCCAATGGGAAGCGTGTCGGAGGTATGGTTAATTACCATGTTTGTCTATTATTAGATAGGATGAGTTAGGGGGTAATGTTTATGATTTTCTACCTGTGCATTTAGTTTTTTTAAATAATTTATTAAATGATGTTCCTTTTTCTATAAAATTATTTTGGCATTTTTGTTGAGTATTGATTGACTATATATGTATACACCTATTTCTGTCTTCTCTACTCTTTTTTTTAAAAAAAATATTATCGGTTAATTTATCTACCCTTACATCATAGTCTCCATAACTGCCTCTTCTGGGTAAAGCTCTGACTGTCTAAATTTTCAACATCATTCTTTTTCAAGGATTGTTTGAACTATTCTAAGATTGCATTTTCACAAGTTTTGGAATCACCTTTAAGTTCTATAAAAATTATGTTTGGTTTTTAATTGCTGAGCTTTTAAATTTATAAATCAATTTAGGGAAACTGATAATCCATCAATTTTGAGGCTTCCCTATCCTTTAAGATGACAAATAATTCTATTTATTTGTCATCATTATTTCTCTCAGCAATAGTCCTGATTTATAGTGTAGAAGAGTTGTACAGATTTTATTAAATGTATTCAAAATTATGTTAAATTTGTAGTCATTTTGTAAGTATAATTTTCTAATTATAATTTATATTTTGGGGATGCAAGTATATAAATAGTTTGTTGATTTTTTTAAAAAATGACTTTGTATTGGTTGAACTTGCTAAATTACTTTTAGTTCTAGTAAGTTGTTTTCTTAAGGCTTTCTACAAAAACATTCAAGTTCATTGGGAGTAGAGTTCTTTTTTTAAAAATTCTTTATTATTTAAAGTATTACATATAGTATTACATATGTCTCCTTTTTCCCCCATTGACCTCTCCCTGGCCAACCCCATCCCCCAGCGCATGTCCTCACCCCCTAGTGTCTGTGTCCATTGGTTATGTTTATATACATGGATACAAGTCCTTTGGCTGATCTCTTAGCCCTCTGGCCCCCCCATCTCCCCTGCCTTCCCTTTGAAGTTTGACAGTTTGTGTGATGCTTCTCAGTCTCTAGATCTATTTTTATCAGTTTATGCTGTTCATTATATTCCACAAATGAGTGAGATAATGTGATATTTATCTTTCTCTGACTGGCTTATTTCGCTTAGCACAGAAGTTCTCAACCTGTGGGTCGCGACCCCTTTGGGGGTCAAACAACCCTTTCACAGGGGTCTCCTAAGACCATCGGAAAACACATATATAATTACATATTGTTTTTATGATTAATCACTATGCTTTAATTATGTTCAATTTGTAACAATGAAATTGGGGGTCACCACAACATGAAGGGTCGCGGCATTAGGAAGGTTTTGAACCACTGGCTTAGCATAATGCTCTCCAGTTCCATCCATGCTGTTGCGAAAGGTAAGAGTTCTTTCTTTTTTACAGCAGTGTAGTTCCACTGTGTAGATGTACCACAGTTGTCTAATCCACTCATCTGCTGATGGGAACTTAGGCTGTTTCCAAATCTTAGCTATCGTAAATTGTGCTGCTATGAACATAGGGCTGCATATGTCCTTTCTTATTGGTGTTTCTGATGTCCTGGGATATATTCCTAGAGTTGGGATCACTGGGTCAAATGGGAGATCCATTTTTAATTTTTTGAGGAAACTCTATATTTCTCCACAGTTGCTGCACCAGCCTGCATTCCTACCAGCAGTACACAAGAGTTCCTTTTTCTCCACATCCTCTCCACATCCACACTTGTTGTTTGTTGATTTGTTGATGATAGCCATTCTGACAGGTGTGAGATGGTACCTCATTGTCATTTTGATTTGCATCTCTTGGATGATTAGTGACTTTGAGCATGTTTTCATATGTCCCTTGACCTTTTGTATGTCCACTTTCAAAAAATGTCTATTTAAGTCCTTTGCCCATTTTTTTTTATTGGATTGTTTATCTTCCTTTTGTTAAGATGTATGAGTTCCCTATAAATTTTAGAGATTAGGCCCTTATCGGATATAATATTGGCTAATATGTTCTTCCATACGATGGGCTTATTGTTTTGTTGATGGTTTCTTTTGCTGTGCAGAAGCTTTTTATTTTGATGTAGTCCCATTTTTTCTTTTTTCCTTAGTTTCCATTGCCCTAGGAGCTGTGTCGGTAAAGATATTTCTAATTCATATGTCTGATATTTTGCTGCCTATGGATTCTTCTAAGATTTTTATGGTTTCCTGTCTCAAATTTAAGTCTTTTATCCATTTTGAGTTTATTCTTGTGTATAGTATAAGTTCGTGGTCTAGTTTCATTTTTTTGCATGTATCTGTCCAATTTTCCCAACACCATTTATTGAAGAGACTGTCTTGACTCTATTGTATGCTCTTGCCTCCTTTGTCAAATATTAATTGAGCATGATGGCCTGTGTCGATTTCTGGGTTCTCTGTTCTGGTCTATATGTCTGCTCTTGTGCCAGTACCAGGCAGTTTTGAGAACAGTGGCTTTGTAATATAACTTGATATCTGGTATTGTGATTCCTTCCAACTTTGTTATTCTTTAAGATTGCTGTGGCTGTCTAGGGTCTTTTTTTATTCCATAATAATTTTTGGAGAGTTTGTTCTAGGTCTATGAAATATGCTATTGGTATTTTAATAGGTATTGCATTGACTCTATAGATTGCTTTGGGTAGTATGGACATTTTAATAATGTTGATTCTACCAATCCATGAACACAGTATATTCTTCCATTGTTTACATCTTATCTCTTTTTTCTACAGTTACTTATTACTTTCCCATATCTTTGCCTTTATTTGTTTTTCTTGTCTTACTTCATGCACAATTAGGACTTTTAATACAAAAGTTGAGAGAGAAGATATTCTTGCCTTTTTTCTACAATTTGTAATACCATGAAATGTAGTATTAACTGAGATTATTAGTACCTTCTTTATATTAATTTAAGGAAGTTTTCCTTTAATCTTGCATACTTTTTAAAATAAATGTGTTAATTTTGTTTAATGCATTTCCTGAATTGATATAATCATGTACCACTTTAGCAATGATGCATACTAGTAAATTATTTTTTATTTTCATTATTCCCTTTAAATTATTTTCTAAATTTTTCTTGTGATATTTCTTTGACCCATTAATTATTCAGTAATCAATTGTTGGATTTCCAAATGTCTGGAAATTCTAATTAAATTCCACTATAGTCAGAGAATATTATGTGTATTATTATAGTCTTTTGATATATGTGATCACATATTTTATGGTCCAGCATAAAATCTATCATTATTTCCACAGGACCTCAAAATGAATTTGTATTCTGCTATTTACGAATCTTTTATATTCTTAATAATTTTCTTTCAAATTGCTCTGTCATTTATGAAGTATTAAAATATAAAGCTATATTTGTGGATTTGTCTGTCTCCTTGATTATTTTTTGCTTCATGTGTTTTAAGTATGAAAATATTAAATGTGAAAATATTGTTATGTCTTAGTGATGAATTGACCCTTTCATCAATATAAAATGTCCCCATTTTTCTCTGGTATTAGTCCCAGTTTCAAAGTCTATTTTACAAGAAAATGATATGGCCATAGTAGCTTCTATGTGCATAATGTTGGAATATATCTTTTTCTATGTTCTTGCTTTAATATCTTTGTGCTTAACATTTAACCTATTACCTTTTCTAGGCAACATAGAGTTGTGTGTTACTTTTTTAATATTTTGTCTTATATTCGCTGTCTTCTTAAAGGGAATGTTTAGTCTATTTACATGTACAATAACTATTAATATGGCTGTGTTTTATCTTTTGATCTTTCAGTTTGTAATCTAGTGTTCTCATCTGTTTTCTTTCAACCACTCTTTTTCTTGACCTGGTAATTTTGAATTAGTTTAATATTTTATTCTATTCTATTTTGCCTCCTCATTTGCCATTTTATCTATATATTTTGTACATATTTAATGTTTCAAATATTAACTTATAACTTATAAATTAATTACAGTTGACAACATGCACATTTTTTCAAAATGTAACAAACTTACAAGAGTAAAATCCCATTTGAACTCACATTGCATATTAGTATATTATGTAGTTATGTGGTTAAATAAAATATTAAATGTAAGAATCTAAGCAGAAACCAAATCAAGTTTCTGCACAGAATGTTAACATTTCCTGAGTTACACACCAGAGTTATAGCTAGCTAGTGTTTTTATTAAACATACACACTCAGATATTACTATTTCATAGCTATTGATTTACATTCAATTCCTGAATTATGTAACATTGACAAACCAAAATTTTAACTGGAGATAGAAATTGAAAATTTCCTATTAGTGGATATTAATTATTATTATTAATGTTTAATTCCTAAGAAATAAAATGAAAGAAACATAAACTAAAACAAGAACCACTAGCTGTCTTGACTGCCCTACTTGGATACACCTCTTATCAAATTCTTGGCAGCCTGTCTAAAAAATTCATTCCTAGAGCTAGGTCATGCTGCCAAAAAATACTTTCTCATCTTTGAATAAAATTATTATATTAAAGAATATGATTTTTAAAGATTTTACTAGGAGAAATGTAGAAGCGTATGGCATGAAACCAAATTAATATTTTATATAAGACAACTCATGAAGAAAAGAACACTGAATTTCTGCCATATATGGAGTAAATCTGTGTCGCTGGATAGTTTCCACCTGATGAAAGTCCTACTTTTTCTCTGAAGCTTAATTTTTTAAAATACTCTACCTTGTCTAGCCAGTGTAGCTTAGTGGTTGAGCACCCACATATAACCCAAGAGGTCATGGTTGGATTCCAGGTCAGGGCACATGCTCAGGTCATGGGCTAGATCCCTAGTAGTGGGCGTGCAGGAGTTAGCCAATCAATGATTTTCTCTCATAATTGATGTTTCTGTCTCTCTCCCTTTCTCCCTTCCTCTCTGAAATCAATAAAATTATATTTAAAAAAATACTCTACCTTTCAGAAACTTACAGCCAATTTAAAAATTTAATCATACACTTTCATTTTTTTTTCTTTACTAAGAGTGTCAAAACAATGAAAAATAATGAGCCATATGTAAATTTTGAAGTGCATTAAGGAAACAGAGAAAATGTAACTTTTTCTGTGTGTGCTGGAGATCTCTATGTGTTTGTTGATATTTCGGGAAATAAAAACAGGTCATCTGATGAAAAGATATGAATATAATTTTATATGTTTCATTTTTTCAAAGAGTCTATTTTTATCTATAATATTTTAATGTGGAAATAAAAACAATTATATACTCATGCATTTAATATATACAGAGTTATCTCACAGCCCTAATCCTTTTTTCCTAAGTATTTACACTAATTATAAATAGATATTTAAAATTATTTTAGCATAATTTATTATGAATGATTTTAACAAGTAACAATTTTATTTGGGAAGTTTTTTTAAGTGATTTCTAATATGTATTAAATCTTGCAGGTCTCTTCTTCAAGTATAGAAACAAAATTCAAATGCACAAATACTTTTTATTGCTGGAAATTAGTAAAAGCATAAGTAGGTTCATTTTGGATTAAATATTCTTTCCCATTCATAAAATCAACTGACCCATTAGAACACCTGTGTACCTCATGTGGCATCAGTACTGAAAAAATATTTAGAGAGTAAATGGCAAATTCATTATTCATTTTACAAGTAGCTATTTCCCAGTCCACCTTTCAAGTAATTTCCATGCCATTGTTCAAAACACTGGCAAATCAAAAAGAATGTACATTTTCATTTAGTGATAATTGCAGCAAAACAATGAGACATTTTAACAACTAATATTTTTCAAAATATTGAGAAAGCAAAATCAGAATAATAAAATAATAAGATATTAAGAGACAAAATTAGATGAAAACTAAAATACAAGGTGTCCCAAAAAATATGTATCCACTTTAACAACGGATAGCTCAATTCAGAATATGAAATGTATTTTAATAAACACTGCCTTTATAATTATCCATAGTGTGTATACATTTTTGGGGATACCCTATAAATATAATAGGCAAGAAATTACAATTTTAATTTATTCTTCAAAAAATAAAAAACAAAAATCAGGAGTTTACTAAATATATCTATACTAATAAAAGGGTAATATGCTAATTAGACCAGATCAACCAGACATCTTCCATACATCCAACTTCCTTCCAGACAAAGCCACATGCGGGGGCCAAGGCAGAGGCAGTTAAGGGCTATCAGGCCAGCAGGGGAGCAGCAGTTATGGAGCGATCAGGCCGGTGTGGGGGAGCAAGCAGTTAGGGGGCGATCAGGCCGGCAGGGAAGCAATTAGGGGGTGATCAGGCTGGCAGGCAGAGGTGTTAGGGGCAATCAGGCAGGCAGGCAGAGGTGTTAGGGGCAATCAGGCAGGCAGGCAGAGGCAGTTAGGGGCATTTAGGCAGGCAGAGGTGGTTAGGGGCAATCAGGCAGGCAGGCAGGTGAGCAGTTAGGAGCCAGTGGTCCTGGATTTTGAGAGGGATGTCCGACTACCAGTTTAGGTCTGATCCCACATCAGGCCTAAACCAGCAGTCAGACATCCCCTGAGGGGTCCCAGATTGGAGAGGGTGCAGGCCCCTTGCCCCTGGGCACAAATTTTGTGCACCGTACCTCTAGTATTACTTTAAAAAGTAAAAAGACCAAAAGCACAATACTCTACAAAATTGAAAATTTAAGTGGGGAAATACCATAAGTTTATGATATCAAAATAAAATTAAGAGAGTCTGTTCAACCTATTAATTTCATTTTTAATTAAAACATGAATTTTCTAGAAAAATATAAACTTCCACAAATGACCCCTAAAAACAAAGACTCTCAAAACAGAGAAACTGCTTTGAAAGAAATTGAAAATTTTGTTAGTTTTTAAAAGTACTGACCTGCATGTTTTTATAAAGTAGTTATTGCAAGAATTAAGATATCAATGACTTTGATTTTTCAACTGGCTATAAATAATGGAAGATTTGGTGTAGAAGAAAGATAAGTTATTGAAGCCCCTTAAGTACTATTCAAAATGTTTAATTTTTCATTAACATGTAGTACAAACATTTTAAAGTTAATTATCAAATAATAGAAATTAATGGCCATTATTATATACCATTTTTAGAATATGAATGCAAACTTTAGTAAATTTTAAAAAGCTAATCCTGATAATAGTATAATAAATTTTATGAACTCCAAAACATTTTCTCTAGAAATTAAGTAATTTAACAAAATTATCTATCAAAACTTATAAACTATCTATTTAGCCCAATATTTATTCTTGAAATTAGCAGATATTCTAATAATATTTTTAAAAGCAATTCTACTCAAAATTAGCAGAAACCTTAATGCCCAACAAAATTGAATGGTTATGTGATCTCTCTTCTTTAAAAAAATATTTTTATTGATTTCAGAGACAAAGGGAGAGGGAGAGAAAGAGACAAACATCAATGAGGGAGAATCTTTGATCTGCTGCCTCCTACACACCCTCTACTGGGGATTGAGCCCACAATCCAGGCATGTGCTCTTGACAGCAATCGAACCCGGGACCCTTCAGTCCGCAGGCCAACTATCCACTGAGCCAAACCTGCTAGGGCTATGTGTTCTGTTTAGGCAGTGACAAAGACAGACATCAAAGTTTATGTTTACAATGAAATTTTTATTGTTGACACTATTATAGATATCTTCCATTTTCCCATTCTTTGTCTACCTCTGCTCACCCTCCCCCATCCTCCCCTGACCTTCACCACACTGTTGTCTCTCCATGAGCTATGCATTTATGTATTTTTAATGACATGGTAAAGGTCTTACTAGAAAATTATTAGTAGAAAAAGCATACTAAAAATTATGCTCATACTGGGTGAACATACATACATTTGAAAAGCAAATATATGGAAAGGAAAAGGAAGAACTTATGATCATATTTACACATGGAGGATAATTATAGGTGTTTAAATTCTGTATCAGTACTCTAAATGATTATAAGTTATTCTTATAGTCAGAGCTTTCTTCAGGATTAATACTTCCATTTAAATTAACTTTATAAATTAGAATAACCTGCATGAAATAATGTGCTACTTGAGTTAATTATGAATAATTATAATGCAAGGGTATATGTACTTATATATCTAGCTGGTTGACAGTTTTACTAAATATGTATATTTATCAAAAACAGTTGACTCAGATAACTTGTTCTTGATTCTGTTTTTTCTACTGAACATGCATAAAATTATGTAACACCAAGCATATGTTGTTTCATGAATTTATCATAATCTGTTAACTTATTTTCTTAGTGATTAAGGAATTTTATTGTGAGAAATGATATCAAAGAAAATAATATCAAAGAAAAATTTTCCAATTATCCAAAGTTTTATTTAATTTACTTTTATATTTAAAGGCAGTTGCTTCAAATTTACAAATAGTCCTTTAAAATATCTTTATAAAATTTAAATCTAACTGAAAGTTCTTTAGTTGACATGTGAGCAGTTGTACAAAAAATAATTAGAAAAGTTAAAAATTATCTGAGAGAACTCTGTGGGAAAATTTTAAAAATGAATTAACATAAGTATAGAAAAGTGCATAAATAATAAATGTACAGGAAAAAAATTATCACAAAGTAAATCAACCTTTATATCTACTGTCTGAGTCAAGAAAATGAATTTAGCTAGAATAGCAGAAACGCTTACTGTATGACCCACAAAATCATTGCTACATACCCTTTCCTAAAGATAATTCTGATTTCTAACAGCACAGGATAACCTTAACATGTTTTTAATCTTTATGTAAGTGCTATTAAATAGTCTATCTTCTTTGTATCTGGAATCTTTTCTTCAACCTTGTTTGTAAGAGTTACCTGTACTATTACAAGTAGTTATATTTCACTATTTCAATAATTAGAGTATTCTGTTATGAATATAGTGCAATTTGTTTGTGAATTTGTAGTTATTCCAATATTGATAGATATTTAGCTTGTTTCCTATGTGTTGCAACGTATATTTTTAAGAATGTTTTTATGTATATTTCTTGCTGCATACATGCATGCATAATTTATATGGAATTGCTTGGTTGTAAAATATGGATTTATTCAAATTTAATGGAAAACACCAAACAGCTTTTCAAAGTGGCCATATGAATTTTTACATTCTAACAATATTATGAGAGTGCCAGTTTATCCATATCCTTAGGTACAACTTGGTATTAGATTTGAATTTTAGCTATTTTCATTGACTATAGCAATATCTGCTTATAGTCTTAGCTTGTGTATCTTTGAAACCAAAAACCCAGTTAACTGCTAACACTAAAACTGTTATTTAAAGTATAGTTTCCTTGACCCACATGAATATTGTGTCATCCTAATATTTCTTATAGTATCTAGATTTTATGCCATATTCTGATCTTTACTACTTATCTGATAATGGGTAATGTCCTCTGAACAAAAACAAGACAAACTAGAAAGATGAGGGGAAAAGCAGATATATATATCAAAAAGCATACAATGCCCTTTTAGCTTAATTGTTTAACACAGTATTGTAGCATTATTTATAAATACCAGAATATTTAAAAATATTTTAATTTCCTATTTAAGTGTTAACTTTGATTAAAAAAATTGTAAGATGTTTAATAGTCAAGAGAAAGTATTTTGATTATATAAGCTAAGTAAGTCCATCTTTTTTTTACTTTGTGCCAATTCTTGTCCCTAATGAAATTCAATTTTAATGAGCTGGATCTCTTTCAGTGGTTGTCCTCCATTTCTTCACATATCTTTGGATCAGGGGGGAGTGTGGAAGGGCTCTGATTAATTTCCTCAGCAATAACACCTCATGGGTAACATTTCAAAGAAATTCAGTATTGATTAAACATTTTAAAAGCTAACAATTATAGAGCACAAGATGAAAGCCAACAGGAAATTATTAAAGCTTTGCTATGTGTTAGCTGATTATTGGGAGAGGTTAATAGAGGGGAAGCAGAGAACTTGAGCAAGAGAGTCTGACTGCAATCCCAAGATAAAACCTAAAATCACTTCAAGTGTCAAGCGTCTGTGTATCTTAGAGACAAAATAATGCCACTATGGATTTCTGAAGAAAAAAAAAATCTTACTAAGAGTTTGACAGAAACTTCTGAGAGGATATTAAAGTAAAGTGAGAACAAAGCTTTAGTGGCATTCTAAAATTTCTCAAAAGGACACACACACACCATCAAAGACAGTTGTTTGATAAATTATTATGAATATTATACATTTAAATGATAATTGACAAAATTTATAGATGAGATACTCCTAATCCAAGAATGCTAACTGATGAGAATAGTTATCATGTATTGCATTGATAAAGTGTGTGAAATAATTCAATATCTTTTCATATAATTTAACTTGCCACAGCTTTTTACCTTGGTCTGTTTTATAAAAGAAATGTAGGCTTAGACATTCTAGTGCTCTCCCCTCCCAAAAGACTCACATTCACACTCTCTATCATTTAACTCACATCTTAAAGACATTGTATGCTGAAATACTAAAAAAATAAATAGGTAGTTATTTTCAAATGTTGGAGAACATTTACAAAGGAAGTAATTAAATTCAAAATAAGAATTGCCTGCTTTCAGTTGTGAAATATGAAAAGTAAAAGAAAATGGGGTGAAATCTACCTCCATTTTCATGAAAAGTGAATTCTATCTGGGGAACAGTATAAAATTTTAAATAGTTTCTCCAATATGAGGAAAATATTTCAAAGATAGAGATATCTCGATCTAAATATTTTCTTAACATAAAAAGTTAATTATCCAACACACTGTGTTCATTTAACAAATAGGCCAACAAATTTATGATTTAAAGTCCCTTAAAGTTAAAAAATAACTAATGTTTGTTTAGTAAGCAATTACTGATTTCACTTAAGCAATTTCTGATTCTATTCATTTCTATTAGTGAGCATTAATGAAGTATTCAGAATTTTTTATTTATTTTTAAATATATTTTTATTGATTTCAGAGAGGAATAGAGAGGGAGAGAGAGAAACATCAATGATAGAGAATCATTGATCAGCTGCCTCCTGCACGCCCACAACTCGGTCATGTACCCTTGACCAGAAACAAAGCAGGGACCCTTCAGTCTACAGGCCGATGCTCTATCCACTGAGGCAAACCAGCTAGGGTCAAACTTTTTTTTTTAAATAGCATTACCAAAATTGGGCATTTGGTGCAAAAATGGTGCATTTTAAACCATTTTCCAAAATTCTGGCCTACAAAACCTAATGAATGCAATTTTTAAAACCAATTAAAATGAGTAAAGCAAAGCACCACAGCAGAACAAGAAGAATGGGAAGGAGAATATCAACCTATGACATTTTAAAATGGGGATTTGGAGTGATGGATTGTTGATTCAGGAACATTATGAAAAATGAAAATTTAATAGGTAATATCTTGAGAAATAGTATTAACAACTGCACATTTTGATAAAAAGAAGTGAGACCCAATGAAATGTGTTATGGGTTGATTTGGGGACCCTACAAATGAATATATTGAAGTCCTAACCTCCATTACCTAAGAATGTGGCCCTATTAAAAAACAAGGTCCTTCCCTAACTGGTTTGGTTCCCTGGATAGAGCGTCGGCCTATGGACTGAAGGTCCCAGGTTCGATTCCAATCAAGGGCATGTACCTTGGTTATGGGCACATCCCCAGTAAGGGGTGTGCAGGAGGCAGCTCATCAATGTTTCTCATCAGTGTTTCTAACTCTCTATCACTCTCCCTTCCTCTCTGTAAAAAATCATTAAAATATATTTAAAAAACAAAACAAAACCCCACAAGGTCCTTGCAAATGGAATTAGTCAAGTTGAAGTCATACTGGAGTAGGATGAGTCCCTAATTAAATGTGCCTTTATCCTTATAAAAAAGAAAAGTTTGGCCTAAAGCATCAAGTTTTCATGGATTTCTCTTATTTTTCCCCATTTAATTTTGTTTTCACTTGAGGACAGTCATATATTTCAATAGTTTCTACATAGTATTCAGATATGTGGGTGTATTTGGAACATTATTCTAATGAGGATTTAAACTTCTCAGATTAGCCTTATCAAATTTCCTGTCTTCTTGTACTTCTATTTTCTATCGTTGTCATTTTCATTATTTTTCTTGGCAATAAAAGTGCTATTTCAAAGATGTAAAGTACCAATTGTTTGATATATTTATTTGAAGGAAAATAAATTCTTCATAGCCTTGAAGTATAAAGATCCACTAGTAATTAAATATAAAACATGAAATAATTGTGAGAGTTCCTCCTTTAGAAAAAACACAGATCCAGTTTCTTATCAATAAAATTGATAAAAAGGTAATGTAATAGAATAATTACTATAATATATTTTTGCCTGCAGGATATAATCTTGTATTTACATAAATAGCTTATTCTGCACATTTATTGGATGTTTTATAATTATTACCTAGTCTGTAAATGAAAATAGTATCTTTCTTCATTTACTACAATGTTTCATTTTTGTCCACCACATTCTTAATTTTTAAAATGTGGCATCATTGTTGCTTGCTGTAGAAACTTATTCCATAGAAAAATACCTATGAAATTGTTGATGGATATGCAATCACTGTATTCCATTAAATGGATTTATGAATGAAAGTTCATTTAAAAAATAGAGTTCATATTTATGAGGACTTTATAAGTGGAAACAAAATGTGCTAAATTTTAGTGTTGCCTGCAGGTAACTGAAGGGGCTGAGACATGGCCAGGTTACTGGTTGAAGGAGAGCATACAAGGCCTGATTTCTGTTTTTGCACAGAAGAGTCACCAATGGAGCTCACATTGAGATTTAAAATAGAGGCTCTCTTATATTTTTTCACAAAAGTCTACACACAACTTCTCAAATGTGAATGGACTTAAAGTTTTGAGACATATTTAAGGATATGACTGCATTCATTCTCAGTACCTTTCCTCCAAAACTAACCTAATCCAAATGTCTTTATTTAGTTTTTTAGTAATGCCAGATTATTCTAATGACAGTACTACAAACCATAACGTTAACTTTAGCTCTTTCATTTCCCCATCCCATTACTTATCCAGACCTATAGCATTTTAAAACAGGAACATATTAATAGAGGCCCACAACATATCTGATAATTGATCTCCTGGAATCCAAGTAATCTCTGCTATCCTCCTGAAATTTACATCAACCATGACTTTGTAAAAAAAATTATTAATCTCTATTTTGCATTGTAATGGCATTATTTTGAAGTCCTTTCATAGTGGATTTCTCTAAATGTAGATATAGATCTATAGATGTATAGGTGCATATATAGATATACCAGTATAGAAATATAGAAATATAGAAATGTAGATATGTAGATATATAGATAGGTATATCTATGTATCTATATCTATATATCTATATCTATATCTATATCTATATCTATATCTATATCTATATCTATATCTATATCTATATCTATATCTATATCTATATCTATATCTATATCTATATCTATCTATATAGATTCATCTTATTTTCTTCACTTAATATTTCATAGTCTACCAGAAATCCACCTTTCATAGCTTAGAAAAGTCCCAGTCAACCTTAAAGGGTATTTCTTTGCTTCACGAGCTCATGTTTATCCACATACCCTCTGCAGCAGACAGGATCATAAACATGTACTGTTGTGATATAGTATTGTGTTGTTCACTTATATTTTCATTTTGTCTCTTCAAATATATTATAAATTTATTTTATTTATTTTCTCCAACTCCTTCAGTAACTGTCTTAGACTTTATGTCAGATCAACTGTGTAAGTGGGGGGGGAAAACTCACTGGTATTGTATATAAAATAAAATTTATCATATGAATAATCTGTTATGTTTTCAATTACTTCGTATGTAGGAACTGAGCATATACTAGATGGTCATTATTATTTACTATTTGTTTGCTTAAAAAGAAGTGAAGAAGATGAAGGACTGGATTATAGAGGCATTTGGAAAATAGAATTATTAGATATTAGAGGTCCAGTGCATTAAATTCATGCATGGGGGATAAGAAGGGGGGCGGGGAATGGGACCCTCAGCCTGGTTTGTGTCCTCTTGCAATCCGGGACTCCTTGGAGGATGTTGTGCCTAAACGGGCAGTCAGACATCCCTCTCACAATTCAGGATGCTGCATGCACCAGTGACCATATTTTCGTACAGATAAAAGGCATCTTGCTGTTGTATGGGCAGCTACATATTTTTGCCCTGATTATAAAAAGTAGTACATAACCTGATCCTTCTGAGGCAGTAGTACCATTTTCCCCATTTTATGGGTGGAAAAACTGAAGCAGAGAGAAGTTAAGTAATTGGCTTTGTCATACAGTTATAAGGGTCAGAATCAGGGCTGACCACAAAATGTGCAAGCCAGAGTCCTTGCATGGCATCGCTACATCATCCTGTATTTTCAGTGTTAGAGTAGCCTTGCCAGGTTTTAAATTTTAAATCTAAGAGATTGTTCCCAATATATAGGGTAGGGTTCTTAGGCCTGGCCGGCGATCAGGGCCATCTGTGGGGCAACCGGTGGGCAGGGCGATGGGGGGGGAGGGCCCACTGGCACCTGCCTTGGCTGGCAGCCTGGCACCACCCGCTGGCCAGCCCTGCCCCCCACTATCACATCACCTCCCTCTGTGGGATGACCTGCAGGCAGGGTGACCAGGGCGGGGCCCCCACTGGCACCCGCCTTGGCTGGTGGCCTGGCGTTGCCCGCTGGCCAGCCTTGTCAGTCCCCCCCCCCCCCCCCCCGATTGCCGCCAGTCGCCTCCCTCTTGGGTGGTAGATGCTCAATGCAGGAGCTGCCCCCTGGTGGTCAGTGCATGTCATAGTGACCAGTCATTCTGCCGTTTGGTCAATTTGCATATTAGGGTTTTATTATATAAGATGACTGAGAAAAGGCAAACGTTTCTAAGACTTTTGGCTTAGATGACAATTGAATTACATAGAACCACAGGAAGAAATGGAAGCAGAATCCTGCCAGGATAAAGCATTTTGATAAATGGAATCCTGGGATTTGTAGGTTTGGGTGAAGCAAAGACATTCAAATACTGCCCTATGCTACTGAAGCCCTGTTCACAGGGAGGAGCCAGCCCCAGCAGGAGGCATGTTTTTTAAATACATACGTACACTCTGAGTAGAGAGAGAAGCTGATGTCAGAGCTTTATTCCACTGGTATTTCAGACCTGCAACCAACATATGTATGTGGATTGAGGCCTGAAATTGTGCAGTGAACCTGAAAGTAGTGGAGAAAGAGTGGGCCTCCTTTCAGAACAAGCCATACTAATTCAACTCCTGGAGAAATTAACTCTGGACCCTGTCATCTTTCTTAGTGAAGAAATATTGATGAAAAGAACCCTCTGCTAGTTATAAATATATGCATATGTGTGTACTCCCAAGGGACTATTCTCATGGATGGCAAAATAAAAATCTCTTCTGGATTAATTTGCATTCTTAAAGCTGAAACACTTGGTAAGCAAGTTTAGTAGAGATTAAAATAAGTTCGTTTATTAACTGAGGCTCAAATTCACTAGATGTTAGTCACATGAAAACTAGTCCTCTATCATTTTTTAAAGGGGCTCTTATCTCTGAAAATTATAAAATTTTCACAATGTGATGATAAACTTGCTCTTAGGAAAAGCACATCAAAGGAAGATTCACACACTGGGTTGGTATCATGATTTAAAATAAATATATTTTTATTGGTGTATAAAAATGCAACTTATTTCTGGAAAAAATAAAAATAAATTCAAATAAGTGTAAGAAACATGATCATGGAATGAGCATGTGTCTAGATGTCAACAAAATGAAGCAAAGCTTTATGGTGATCTCTAGGTAGAATTCCAGTTGTTTTTAAAACTTCTTTCTCATTTTTGCCTTATAACAAAATACTTTTTATAAAGACTAATTTATAACCATGTAAAAGTTATTTTTTAAATAAATATATAACAGAGAAAGGAAGATAGGATGACAATGCGTATATCTATTTCAGAAAAATTGGGAAGATGAGTTTAAATAAGCTTAATTTAGCAAATAGTACAGATTATACTTTTTAAAAATTTAGCTTATATTTCCTAATTTGAAAATTTTCAAATGTGTAAGACAAGCATGTCAAACTCAGGGTGCGCGGGTCACATGTGGCCCACAATGAACATCTTTGCGGCCCAGCCAATATAACGGTATGTAAGAAACATTTTAATAAAAATTTCGTAACTTGCCCTAACTGGTTTGGCTCAGTGGATAGAGGGTCAGCCTGCAAACTCAAGGGTCCCAAGTTCGATTCCGGTCAAGGGCATGTACCTTGGTTGTGGGCACATACACAGTAGGGAGTGTGCAGGAGGCAGCTGATCGATGTTTCTCTCTCATCGATGTTTCTAACTCTCTATCCCTCTCCCTTCCTCTCTGTAAAAAATCAATAAAATATATTTTAAAATTTCATAACTTAATTTTTACAATATCCTGTTATACATAATTATTAATAATGAACCACAATGTTCACTAATGACTGGTTACTATATTTGTGTTGCATTCATTTCCCTTACTCGCCTCACGCACAGGCACACCATTTCTCTCCACTAATACTAGCAGCAAATATTTTAGCAGCCGATTGCCACGTCCTTAGTCTTGGACTGACTTGTTTGGTGTGCGCAACAGGAAATATTTTGCTTTCAAAAAAATAGGTTTATTTGTGTTACGCTTATTAATTTGTGCCTTTATTCAGTGTCTGGTAAGTTAATGTTCAAGAAAAATTAATTTTTATTAAAAGTTCTCTTTTATGTTAATGATTACTCATTTATTTCAGCTCTTTGTATTCAGCATGTCTCTATCAAAATAAACCTACGTTTCTATGAAAATTGAAGCTTTTGTTTTTTTGCAGCCCACCTAAACTTAAACCTTGTTTATTTGGCCTGTGTTAGCCTTTGAATTTACATGCTTGGTGTAAGATATAATTAGTGTGCTTTGCTAGCTACTTCTGTTAAGATTTCCAAAGTTTTCCTTCTTATAAGAAGTACTAGGCCATGATTCACCAGGGTGTTTCTGATAGTGTATACTAAAGTTAAGATTTAGTAAATCTTATTTGAACCTCATGGGATGGCTTAATTTATCCATAAGTACCATTTCAGATTGGTTTGGATGCTGAGAATTCATTATTGGTGTATAAAATATCCATTAGTTTTGGGGTGTTAATTTTGTATCCTACTACATTGCCAAATTCATTTATTAAATCTAGTATTTTTTTTTTTTGCTGGAGTTTTCTATGTACAATATCATATCACCTGCAAATAATGAGAGTTTTATTTCCTCCTTTCCAATTTGTTTTTTTTTTGTTTTGCTTTGTTTTTGTTTTTTAAATATATTTTATTGATTTTTTACAGAAAGGAAGGGAGAGAGATAGAGAGTTAGAAACATCGATGAGAGAGAAACATCGATCAGCCGCCTCCTGCACATCTCCTACTGGGGATGTGCCCACAACCCAGGTACATGCCCTTGACCGGAATCGAACCTGGGACCTTTCAGTCTACAGGCGGACTTATTTCTGGAAAAAATAAAAATAAATTCAAATAAGTGTAAGAAACATGATCATGGAATGAGCATGTGTCTAGATGTCAACAAAATGAGGCAAAGCTTTATGGTGATCTCTAGGTAGAATTTATCCACTGAGCCAAACCGGTTTTGGCTCCTTTCCAATTTGAATGCTTGTTATTTCTTCTTGTCTGATCACTGTGTCTAGCTCTTCCAGTACTATGTTGAATAAGAGTGGTGAAAGCAGATTTCCCTGTCTTGTTCCTCTTCTTAGAGAAAATGGTTTTAGTTTTTGCCCATTGAGTAGGATGTTGGCTATAGGTTTGTCATATATGGACTTTATTATGATGAGATAGGATTCCTCTATCATTTTTTAGGTTTTTGTATCACTTTAGTGAGAGTTTTTATTAAAAACTAGTAGCCCTGCTCATGAATCCATGCACCAGTAGCTTGCTACCACCCTCCAGTAGCTCTCCACCCGCTGCCCCGCCCTCCTGTAGCTCTCTCTACCCCCCCGCCCCACCCCCTTCTCATAGCTTGTTGCCCTGCCCTCTCCTGTAGCTCTCGGCCATCTGCTTGTACCTCGCTGCCCCAACCTCCTGCTGATTCGTGATCTGGTCATTACATGGTCGGTTGTTACATAACAACCATTTGCATACTACATCTTTATTATATAGGATATGTGTTGGATTTTGTCAAATGCTTTTTCTGTGTCTATTGATAAGACCATGTACTTTTTGTCATTCAATTTGTTTATGTGATATATTACATTTATTGATTTGTGAATATTGTATCAACCTTGCATCCCTGGTATAAATCCCACTAGGTCATGGTGTATCAGCACACATTTTTAATGTGTAGAACATTTGCATTCATTTTCACTTTAAAATAGTTATCCACTCACATTTTCTCTACTTTTGTTATTTTTAACTAATTTGCATAGAGCATGAAAGCTACCCAGCTGTTCAGTGGAATATATTATTTTCTGCTTTCAAAGAAAGTGCAAGTTATATTTTCTATTCTTAATTTGATACCCATTACATTAATTTTCAAGTGAAAGAAACAACAAACACTACATAAACAATGGATGCTTAGAATGAGGAAAGGTGAGGAATCAATCTCATGGTGTGGAACTCAAGGGCTTTATAAAATATAATTGCATGATAAATGCAAATTTCTAATAGTACTATAGTGTCCCAAATATGTCACAAAAATGCCATTAACTGTGATAGGAAAAATATTTTCAAGTAAATAAAAATTATTGTGGTAGCCCTAACTGGTTTGGCTGGGTGGATAGAGCGTCGGCTGTGGACTGAAGGGTCCCAGGTTCTATTCCAGTCAAGGGAATGTACCTTGGTTGCAGGCACATCCCCAGTAGGAGGTGTGCAGGAGGCAGCTGATCGATGTTTCTCTCTCATCGATGTTTCTAACTCTCTATCCCTTTCCCTTCCTCTCTGTAAAAAATCAATAAAATATATTTTAAAAAATTATCATGGTAGAATAGATACACAATTTAAAAAATTATAATGATAATTTCTCCTTACTAAACAAATAATATCAAGTACTAAATATAACTGAACAAATAGACTATATTTTAAAACATTTCTAATTTCAGCAATGAACAGAGCCAGACAATACCAGGTTAAGAAAAAAAATGAAGGATGGATATGGAGGCAGTAGGCATAGACTAAATTTCCCTCAGAAATTTGCATTACTTAGTATGCATGTGTTTCAGATGATTAGGAAGAAAGAAGCATGATTGCCTGGAAAGAAGGATTTAAATAATATGTATAATGAACAGATGTGATGGCAGGGTGAATCCTAGCCAACCCTAGGGACAATGGACAAATATTTTGTGTGCCAAGGAAAATAGTTTTAATAGTTATACCTTTTGAAGACAAACTTTACAGGAACTTGTTGAATCCTTTTCCAAAGTAGTTCAAAATGACATCTCTAAATCAATGAAAAGCACTATGTTAAAAGGACAGAGGAAATTTTAAATAATGCAGATTTACTACTACTACTACCACTACTACTACTACTGCTACTGCTACTACTACTACTACTACTAATACTTTATAATTTTTCTGGGTCAGACAGCAAAAGGAAGTAATTCTTCTGAAGAAGTAACAGTGATGGTCATAGCAAGCTTTGATTGGGAAATGAAAACATATAGGAAAACCAGGTGGTGAACAGTATAATACAGCAGCATCTGGGCATAATATTGTGCACAAAAACGTATGATATATGTCCTAAATACTCCCCCAAATCTTTGAAGTAAAAAAATTTTAATGAGTATGAGATCTGCTTTATGAATAGAAGATTAAAAGCCAACAGTGTTTCATTAGTGTTGATAACATGACTTCATGAGAGATGAGGTATGTTTTGCCTTGCCAGTATGGCTCAGTGGTAGACCATTGGCCCATGAACCAAGAGATCATTGGTTCAGTTCCAATAAGGGAACATGCCCAGCTTTAGGGCTTGCTCCCCAGTAGGGCGTATGCTGGAGGAGGCAGCAGATTGATGTTTCTATCTCTCTCCCTTCTCTCTCTCTAAAATAAATAAAAACATTTCTTTTTTAAAGAGATTAGGTATATTTCTTTTTCAGATGAGGGGTGGCTCTATTCTGTATGGTTCTAGAATACAAGGCTGGCACCAAGTTATGGATATGATGAAAAGGTAGATTTTTGAAAAAATGTTTTGTTTTTTAATTATTGGAACTGTTGCATGAAGTTATTTAATAGGAAATAAACCAAGCAGAAGGGAGAAAACAAGTTGGCAGCAATTTCATAAAGTGAGGGCAAATGAAAACACAAAATAAATTCTAATGCCTTTTATAAAATGATTTTATTTTAGTAGGAAGCTTTTAGTTCTATGTTCTAACACATTCAAAGAGAGAATGAAAAGAAGGTGGGCATAGAAAGGATTCTGAGGATTTAAGCAATTTCTAATGGATGTATTTCAACAATTCAATTTAATATAATTTTGTTAAAGTGTATATTTTAAAACTATGATATGTTAGCTTCCTAAGGAACATCAGGAAAAGATACGTCACACTATTTCTGGCATGTTTTATGGTCCTTATAAAGAAGAATGTCAATGTTTCTACTAACATAGTATATTTCTTCATAAATACCAATAATAGTTATTTAAGAAAGTAGAGAGAAGCATATTATTCCTATAGCAAACATACAAATACCTAACACATGCACATACATATCAAGTTGAAATAGTTGAAATTTCATTAGAAAATTGTGTGTTTTCTAAATAGAGTGATGGATAATTGGTGGTAAATGAGTGTGTGCACATTATATATACTTAAGGGGTAATATTTTAAGAGATAGCAGGTCTCTTAATCTGGAATTTATTAGTCAAAGTATCTCTAATAGCAAGATTGGCATTTAATCTACATTTTAATTTCAGTTAGGAGTTTTGTTTTCCTACTTGCTTTTCTGATCTGATCTGTTATATGTCTGTGCAAATGCATTTACCTAAATATACATATGTCAACATAGGTGAGAACACGTGTGTATGCATAGGACCTGGGAAATTGGAATGGGTGAAGTGACAAGAAAACTGTCTTCACTTTCTATGACTAGGGATTCTCTCTGGTGTATAGAGATTCTATTAAAGTTGATATATCTACTCTTCTAGAATAAAGGATAAAACAGTTTGAAAAGGAATATTTTTATTTGATGAAAATGAGAGATTGCGTCTCCATATATATGTAGAGTATAAATCAACTTCTCTTTCTTTTCTATCTGATATTCTCCTTAAACCCATTGCCTTTACCTTTATTATGAAAGAAAAGTTAAAATGCATGATTGTTTTCAAAAGCAAATTTTTGTTCTAATATCAAAGTCTTACAATTCAAAGAATTATGTAAAAAATTACTCTGCCCTTTTCATAATAATCCAAATGGTATTAGGAAAAAAATGAGACTTTTTCTTCATAAGCAAAATTATGGTCTATTTTATTCCAAGCTTTCATAGAAAGCTTTGCATTTGTGAGTCAGCTCTTCAAAGCAAATCTCATTTATAATTCATGACATCTTTTCATCCCAATTATTTAGTTTCATTTCCTTTGCATTTTATTTCTTTTAACTTTAGACTCACATTCATTTAGCCAAAATTGTTACAATCTTATTCTCCCCATGCCAAAAATCCTCCATGTATCTGAGAAGACTTCATTTTTTTTCCTTTTGTGAGGTTGTTAAAATCAAATAGGGATTTGAATTATTACTATGCCAAGGAGGGAATGGCGCAAAAATTTCATAGAGATAGCATTCTTGTGCATTATATGCAAAGTTCCATACATTTTGTCACAGTGAAATACCCTTCTCATATATTCACCCCTTCTTTGTTTAGCTGATATTTTATTGTTCATGACATCAATAACACTCTTTTTAATACTTTAATTTATTTCCTCTTTATACATTTATTGACAAAACCCCTGTTTTCTGTACTATTGCCTTTGAACTGGCATGCATGGCTGGAGAAACTTTTGCAAAGCGGCTGATCTAGATCCCTATACATTCATGATCACTCATGGAACTCAAATTAACTCGCAACTCTGTCAACCTTTTCATTTCCTTATTAACTTTATTCCTCACTCCTTTGAAAAACATTAACTTCAAACTGCTTTAGCTCTCCTCACCTCCAACTCCTCCTTTCCTTGTATTATTCTCCAAAGATGATTATTTCCTCGCTTACCAAAGAAAGTAAAAGGTACCACTTTGGTGCTTCCTCAGCTCTCATCCCCAGATCCTTGGACTTGCCTACAGTCCTTATGTCAAAGAACTGTTTGATTGACATCTCCACATGGATGCTTCACAAACATCTTCAGCATATTCAAGGTCGATCTCATAATCAAACTTCCCTTCCTTCACTCAGTCCTCTTTTAGTATTCCCCATCTCAGTTGCCCAGTAAAACCTTGGGAATCCTCTTGATTTCTTCCTCTTCCTTAACCCAATTTTCAATTAATAACAAAGCGCAATAGATTTAATTATTTAAAATATCTTTCAACACAATCCTCCCTATATATTACAAGTTTCATAAATGCAGAAAATACAAGAATATCTTACTTTTGTTTTATAAAATAGTTTTTCTATAGTTTCTCCAAATTAATCTTTCTAATAGCTTAGCTCCATAAAGTATTTCTTACATTACTCCTGTACTATCTAAAATTTATATTTACATTTTCTGTATTTAACAAAATCTTGTCTTGACAGAAAAGATATCATTAGTAGGATATTACTGTGCCTTCCAAACATAATTTTGATTTTTTTATTCGTAACTAAGTAAGAACACAATAAAATAAGGGAATGGAGAAAACCTAGACAGGAACAATTCAGGACTTTGATTATGGTGGAAAGGAAAAGGTATAAATTGGAGATTAGAATATAGGACAGCTCCATTTCAAGCAAGTAAAAACTATACAAAGATTTTAAGAACATAAGTTAGAGGTTTCTGGGGGAGAAAAAGTGTATTGTCCCAAATATTGATTATCTGCCCTTTTAATCTGATTATCTGCCCCTAGGATGCATCAAGAAGCCCCCTTCCTTTCATTCTGATTCCTGGTTGGGTTTAGGCAATAAGAGGTACTATCCTATGTAATAGAGTCTAATATGCTAAGTGTCCAGTCGTCTAGTCGTCCGTTCAACAATCAAAGTGTAATATGCTAATGATATGCTAAGGCTGCTCAACTGCTTGCTATGACATGCACTGACCACCAGGGGTCAGTCAACTGGTTGACCAGTCGCTATGATGTGCACTGACTACCAGGGGGCAGAAACTCCGACTAGTAGGTTAGCTTCCTGCTGGGGTCCGGCTGATCTGGACTGAGTGAGATGGGCCGGACATGCCCTGGAGCCCTCCCAAAATCTCTCCCAGGCTGGCCAACCTCCCACATCCCTCCCCGGCCCTGATTGTGCACTATTGCGGTCCCTCGGCCTGGCCCTCTCTCAATCCAGGACCCCTTGGGAGATGTCGGAGATCCAGTTTTGGTCCATTCCCCGAAGGCCAGGCCGAGGGACCCCACTGGTGCACAAATTCATGCACCAGGCCTCTGGTAAGAGATAAGAGTTGGAGTTGATGTGAAGAGAATGAAGTTGGGATATTTGATTTTTCAAGTGTCCTCCTACTGAACCTTTTTAAAAAGTGATAATCTTGTTTCATAATCCATCTCTTACAGCCACATTGTACTGTTCTGGCTTTTGGGAACAGCTCTTTGCTCCTGCCTCTATAGGGTTTATGTTAGTAACAGCAAACCCCCAACTCTTCCTACATCCAGGGTGCTACATTCTTCCTTGTTGAATTTCTTTAATCCATCTTATGTCCCTCTTTTATAGTCATTTCAATATTCTTTTTGAGTATACACAGTGTTTTCTGTAGGGACTATGACTAATGCAGCAGCACTGAGCTCACTTTCTACCACGAAGAGAACAATCAATAAATGTTATATTCTAAAAAATTATTTGTTATATTACATGTGTGATGGAAAATAAGAGAGAAGAGTAAGAAAGGATATAAGGTTTTGAACCTATGTAGTTTAGAATTCTGATGCCAGAACAGGAATAAGAAGGAAAATACCTACTTTGTCAGAAATATAAGAAAGGTAGGATAATGAGTTCAATGTGGGACATGATGACAAATGGGAGACATACGATGTGCAAGAAGTTAACAATAACATGTAGCTGGCAAGGCCTGATAGGCTGTTGGAAATACAGGCTGAAGAAGTGATTTATTTGAATTTAAATTTAAAAAATAATAGATGAGGGTCTGTAAATAACTAAAAAACAAATATAAATATAAAATAATGCCATGTTTGGGATATTTAGGAGAAAATTAAGAGCCCAATATACTGACAGTGAAGAGTGAAAAGTGAAGGAAGATAATTTCATGTCAAAGAAGATAAGAAAGTAAAATTTTATTTTTGTTTTTAATAAGTTGATCTACAGTTTTGAATGTTACCAAAATTTGGAGGATATCAAAACTCAAGTAGCTTTTGAATGTAGCAGTTAGCGATGTTTCTTAAGTTTTCAAAAAAAAAAAGTACTTCTCAGTTTTCCTACTGAAATACCCCAATAGCAGGGAAAACAAAGCTGAGTGGACTTGGGGGTGAGGAGAAAAGCTGTAATATTATTTTACACTTTATCATATTCCCTTCTAATTTTTATGAAAATAATTATGCAAAATATTTCCTATTTCAAAATATGTTTTGGTTGTTTTATGCAGAAGTAATATATGTATTTTTAAACTATTTGTTTTCTTGGGCATCATCCATACCAGATTATCACAATCTTGGTAACATAATACAACAGACATATAATTTCTCACATTTCTTGGGGTAATCAGTGTAAAATCAAAATGTTGGCAGGGTTGGTTCTTTCTAGACACTCACTGGGAGAAACCATTCCATGCCCCTCTGCTAGTTCTGTCAGTTTGCTGGCAATCCTTGGCATTCCTTGGCTTGCAGAGGCATCACTCTAATCTGTTTCCATCTTTGTGTAGCCTTCTTATCTGTGTCTCTGTGGTTAATGGGTTTTTGTATTTAGGGTTTGACCTAGTCTAGTATGACCTAATCTTAACTGAATTACATCTACAAAAATCCAAATATCAAGGACACATTCTGAGTTTTTAGTGAGACATGGATTTTGCAGGGGGTGAGATCTGCAGTGGGCTGTTATATTCAGCCCACTATAACAGCACTACTAAAATAAGTTTTCTCTAGAAAACATTTTCACATAAATGTAATGCGTCAACATAGTTTGCCATTTTTATCTTATTGATGGCTTGACATAACTCCATGGGAAATGGTTACGAATACTTCAGTAGGATGAGCACAGCTATATATTATGCAAAGCAAAATTAAACCAAATTTCAAAATATTGAGGGCTAAGTGGAATAAACCACTGAATTAGAGGAGACATGTCTAGAGCTCTGTGTCAGTTGCTTTGACAATGGAAGGGACAGGATAAGTAGCTCACAGGTAAAAGCTAGAATAAGATAAAGAACTGCTCCTTCTCACAAACTCATTTACTATACACATTTGTAGATCTGATTTCATGAACTTGAGCCCCTATGTACATTTTTCTTTTTATTGAGCATTCCTATAGCCACAAAAAGACAAGGTCTACTTTATTCAGACCACACTTTCCACCAGAATGTAAAGCAGTCATGTTAATCCAACGGTGACAAAAACAGCCATGTATTAAAGTAATTACTATACCCTAAACAAACATGATCAACACTTTTTGATTTATCCACTAGTCTAGATGTGTGCATTTCTGTATGCAGTGAGGAAGACTGAGGTGACAAAGGCATTCAAGTGATAATGGATCAGGTGATAGGCTCAAACAGAGCTGTAGTTTGTGTATTATTATTCTGTTTCTTGGTGAAAGGAAATACCAAGGGAGTAGGTAAAGAATCAGCAAAGGTAGTACAGCTAAAGAAGTTTTTAAAAAGGGTCTCTGAGCTCAGATCCTATTAAATTCAGTAAGCAGAAACATTGAGAGAAATTTGAATCGTCTTCTGTGTGCACAAATCAAGGCTGCAAAGGATGCTGGTTGGAAAATACACTGTCAGCCTTAGGGCACCCAGACACTCTTAAGACCAATATGTTAAAATATCATTTGGTAGTTTGTCAGAACTAGATTCAACACAATTTAGTGTGAAAACTACTTTACACATTTCTGAGAGTGAGGCCTACAGTTGCAGTTTGACTCAAGACTTTTAAGCTGAGAGTGTTTTGTATGACCTTTCTCATTTTGATAAGAACGATTTACGAATCGGGCTGATTTTGGTCTAATCAGCAGGGATGTTGAGAAATCACCCCTGCAGTTTTTGCTGACACTTATTTACAGGATTTGCTGATGGTAGATTAGAAGACATGAGGATGTGAAAACCCATGGGTGGGAGTGAGAAGAGTGGATAACAAGGCAGATGTACTATCTAGTTAATTTCAGTAAAAACCCAAACTTTAAAGTTAAATGCAAGATTGAACTGAGGGATGTATAAGATAGGAAATGTGAAGACTCATGCAATTTCAAAACTGATAACTCTCTGACTGGTGCACAGGAGAGGAACTTCCATTTAACCATGCAGCAGCATTCAAGATTCTTTGCCTGTAGAAGACATGCTGTAAGAAAATGCACTTACATTTGTAAAGCAAATATATCTGCGTGTTCCTGTACTTATCTCTGAGTTTGACACATCATAGATTTATACTGTTAAAAAACAGTAGACTTTCAATGTACTAAATGTTAGTAAAGACAAACCTATTTTATATTTCAAAAGTGTAATTTATAAATGTCTTTATGTGTCAGCAAGAGCTGTTGTTTTTATTTGAGAAATTGTTAAACATGTACATGAATAAGAGGAAAATATACAGAAGGCCCCTCTGCCATTCCCATAGCCTCAACAATTCTTAACCTTCGGCACACTTTTCCTCTCACATACATCCATTTTGTTGGGAGTATGTTGAAACAAGTTAAGTCATATTCATAATCCTTTATATCTATTTTCTAATGATTATGACTATTTATAATAATAAAAGCATAATATGCTAATTAGACAGGACAGCCGAACTATCTTCCGGATATCATTCCAAACGTCCTTCTGGACGAAGCCGCGGCAGTGGGGGCCAAGGCAGAATGGTTAGGGGTGATCAGGCAGGCAGGCAGAAAAGCAGTTAAGGGCTATCAGGCAGGCAGGCAGAGGGGTAAGGGACAATCAGGCAGGCAGGCAGGTGAGCGGTTAGGAGCCAGCGGTCCCAGATTGTGAGAGGGATGTCCAACTGCCGCTTTAGGCCTGATCCCTGCAGGATTGGGCCTAAACTGGCAGTCGGACATCCCCTGAGGGATCCCAGATTGCAAGAGGGTGCAAGCTGGGCTGGGGGATCCCCCCCCCAGTGTATGAATTTCGTGCACCATGCCTCTCGTTTCTAAATAAAATACTATTATCATCCCCAAATAGCTGGATAATAAATAATTATCATCTAATACCTTATCCATATTAAAAATTACCCCACTCTCTCAAAGATGAATTTCAGTTAATTTAATCAGATCACACAGATCATTCAATTTCCATATATTGTCACACTGCCTTTGATATTATTCCATAGTTTGGCTCTTTTGTACTCTACAACAGGCTGTGTGCATATGTGCATGCATGTATATGTGTGTGAATGTGTATGTAGGTGTATGAACGCATAATTTAACTGAGAAATAATTTTCAAGATTTTTCTCATCTCATATTGGTGTAAACAAGGCTGGAACAGTTCACACTTGTTTCTGTGTACCCTTTTGAAGAACATATTTTTCTGTGGCTCAATGAATGACTATATCAGTACTTACCCATTTCTTTATTTCCCTCTTGTCATTTTGGTAATATATTAACATTTATTCCATTTGGGTAAGAATCACTCATATTTCATGGTGAAAGACATGAATGTCTCCACAAAAAAGGGAAAAGAACAGAGTAATAAAACCCTAAAATAAAATTATGCATAACTATAGGAAATTCCTCTTTAAAAAGATACATTTATTTTCAATGAGTTAAAATGTTTAAGTAACACAGTTAAATATGGCTAAATTTATTTTCTTAATATTTTAAAATTTGATTTTGTAATATTTCATGAGTAAGACATTGAATGAGAACACTGTAAGGTTCATTGAACACTTTTTTTTTTACTTCTCATATTTAGTTAGATAAGCTACCTGGCCACATGTACGTATTAACTTTTTGAAATAACAAACAAGAAATTATTTAAAGAAATGCACTGTCATCATGCATTACAAACTGTTAGCCATTATATCAAGCCCTTTCAAGATTCAATTTAAGTGTATGTTAGTAACACTCCATATTTTAAAATGACACTTTAAAATATAAAATAATTTGATATTCTAGGAAAATGGTTTATTTTATTAATGCTGATTTTTAAAGTGTAGATAAATATTAAAATTTATTCAGGAGTCTATCACATTACTGCTACAATATTTTACAACACAAGCTATTGCATTTGAATTCATGGACATAGACTTTCATACACATTTTGAAGATAAATTTTTGAAAAATGAACAGCTAAGTGTTACTCTTTTATCTGTTACAAATTTATTCATTAATTGCAATGACTTTATGCTATATTTCAATTTCATTTTTATTAGAAAACTGTCAAGCAACATAATCCTGTACAAATAAGAATTATTAACTTGAATTTACATCAATAACTAATTATAGCTCTAGAGTAACAAATATATACATTTATGATGTTCAAATAAGCAAAAAAAATAAGTGAGTTTTCTTTTCTAACTTCAAGGTTCAGCCAAAAGAAAAGTAGTTATAAATCATATAACTTTATTTAAAAAGTCTTATAGTGGTGAAATTTAGTCTATACATCTTCCAAAATTTGTCAACTATATTTCTCAGGTAAATATTGTTAGATATTTTATGTATAAAAATATCTGACAAAAAAGATTTTTTCCACTGTAAAAAGAAAGGAAATAAGTAGCATGAATGAGTAGGTTCTTGGTTGAACACTCATTTTTATGACTGTATAAAAGCACAGTCTTTTATTATTATGATGGCAAGAGGTGAGCAATAATTGTTGTGGTTGCCAGGGACTTTGAAAAATGGAAATGATTTAATCATCATTTCAATTAATTTTGTTTTAAGTTCATAGAAAAACATTTTCTTCCTCTTCTCTTTGCCTTTTTAGAGTTCCAGAACTTGTTTTAAGACTCCTTTATATTCTTTTGAACCTAATCGCTCAATAATTATATGTCAAGTGTACCAGTGCTGCAAATGTAGGAATTTAAATATAGTGCCCAAAATAATTGATATATTCCTGCTTTGTTCTGCAGATAAGGTCTTTTGGTTGGATGGAAAAGTTTATTTTTACTAGAGTTAAGTTTGTGGTAATAACAGATTCACGGGGATTTTGCACAATCTGCTATGAGATCCCATTACTATGTATTTGGGATGCTCTGAGAAATATCTTTTTAAATCTTTATATTAATGATAGTACCAATTTAAGAGTTCAGATTCATAAACCCATTTTCTGCTCTCCCTAAATATTTCCTGCTCTCATGAATATCAGCACAGTAGAAATTCACCGGTTCATGTGTTCAACATTCCTAATGTTCAGTTTCACAGGAAATAATGGAGACATTGAGCATCAATAACCTGAGTTCTTGGCATGTTCTTAATCTGACATCTCTTTCAAATGCATTATTGGTACATAACATACCAGTAAATATCACTTTTGGAGTGATAAATTTGAACTCATTTAATTGGATTCTTTTTTCTTTACTTCAAACACAAAATCGAGACAATTTGCAGTAATCTACTTAGCATGGAATGGTGTCCTGGCTCCACCTTGGGCAAGATGCTTAACCTTTCTGTTAGATTCATTCTACATTTATAAAATAAGCCTGATAATACCTAACTTACAGAAGGTTAGTAAGGTTCAGTGGGGTGATATGTATAATAGGAGTGCTAGTAAATACTCAATTAACATTAGCTATTATCATACATATTTAAAAAATAGGAATAAGCTGAACACTGTAATCATTGACTGCTGCTGACTTTCTAATCTTTGGCAATTGCTTCTTTCTGCCCTCTTCCATTTATCTATCTATTTACTTATTTATTTATGTATTTTTTCTGCAAAGAATAACTTTCCCTCTGTACAGAAAAAGAGAGAATTCATAACCAGTCTAATTTCAATGCCATGAAACTCCCAAATATAGAAATGAGGCATGCTAGCAACAGAAAAATACAAAGACCAACCTAAAAGTTTGACACTAAAATAAAAGTTTCACACTTTGTAAGAATGCTTTTGCTTGCTGGCTTTATTCACTTATTTATTTGTTGGTTTATTTTCACCAAGGACCCTGAGTTCTTTTTTTTAAAAAAAAATATATTTTTTTGATTTTTTACAGAGAGGAAGGGAGAGGGATAGAGAGTTAGAAACATCGATGAGAGAAACATCAACCAGCTGCCTCCTGCATGCCCCCCATTGGGGATGTGCCCACAACCAAGGTACATGCCCTTGACCGGAATCAAACCCGGGACCCTTCAGTCCGCAGGCCAACGCTCTATCCACTGAGCCAAACCGGTCAGGCAGGACCTTGAGTTCTTGCCAGGAGCCGGTCCATGCTTGCTGTTTCAAGGGACCTGGCATATATGGCATACTGTTCTTAATATGCTTGCTCACCTTCTTGGCACTATGTGTTTTAACCAAGGTCTCTGAGAAAGGTTGTTTCCCCAGGTAGGGATTTTCCCCTGAAGTTAGGGAGGGAATAAAACCTCTTAACTAAGTGCCAGGCGGGTAATTAATCACTTTAACTACGAACAATCATGCTTAAACTACATAATCTTTACTCCCTGGAATGGAGATAAGAAACGCCCTAACCTTTGGAATAGAGATTGATAGGATTGGAATCAACTGGTATAAATACAGATGTAACAACACAGAACTTAGAAGAGAGAACTTAGAACACAGAACTTGGAAGACAGAACCTACACAGAACCTAGAGACAGAAGAACTTCGCTGGAGAGAACATGGCAAAATATCCTGGACAGAAACTGGCCTCAGAACCTAGAGACAGAACCTAGCGAGAGAACATGGCAAAAGATCCTGGACAGAAACTGGCCACAGAACCTAGAGACAGAACCTAGCGAAAGAACCTGGCTGAAGAACCTAGAGACAGAACCTGGCTACAGAACCTGGATAGAACATGGCAAGAGAACCTGACTAGAACCTGGTGACTGAACCTGGCTGGAGAACCTGGACAGAACCTGGCTGGAGAATCTAGCGAGGGAACATGGCTACAGAACCTGGCTGGAGAACCTGGAGAACCTAGCAAGAGAACATGGACACAGAACCTGGCTGGAGATCCTAACCAGAACTTCGCTGGAGATCCAGACCAGAACTTCGCTGGAGATCCAGACCAGAACTTGGCTGGAGATCCTGGCTAGAGATCCTGGCTAGGCTGCTGATCAACTGAACGCTGTCTCCGTGTCATTCCTTCTTCGCCGACTCCATCCACACCTTTGGGGACCCCTGGACCCACTGGGGTTGGACCCCGGCAAGTTCTTAAAGAAAAATTGTAGGTCGGTCTTTCTGAGTCAGAATCCTTTTTAATACCCAGTGGTACTAGGTTGTCTTTTAATTTTTCTTCTGTTTTGTGTCCTCTAATTTCCAATATTTTCTTGGTATAGAAATATTTTCATATTAAATCTTTCGATTTGCCTTGTCTTTACACTGGTTCATAAACTAAGAGTAAATCCCTACATTCATTGTACTTCCACATGTAAATAAAACAGGAAAGACAAATAGTGAAAGAAATATGAATATATGATAGAGTATATGATGAATGTAAAGATAGTAACTAAGAGAGGTATAAATTAGACAAGAGGATCTCTTGCCTCAGTTTAGCTAGGAATATAAAATACGTTTATGACTATAGTTAAATAATAGATAACAGGACAAATGTCAACTGAATGGTACAAAATTATCATAGGTTGTGGAATTAAGAGAAGGAATTTTGATTTCCAGTTTTTGTATATATTTAGTAAGTATTACTGGCATATATATATATATGTATATATATACACACACATATATATATATATATACATATATATATATATATATATATTAAAAGTATAATATTCTAATTAGACCGAACGTCCTTCCAGACTAAGCCAGTACTGTGAGGGAAGCCCGGGTCCGGGTGCCTGCCGGCAGCCATAGGGAAGCAAACCCCGGTGCCGTTGCTGGCAGCCAGGGGAAGGAAGGCCTACTCTTGCATGAATTTCATGCATCAGGCCTGTAAGTAGCTAAGGTAGGCAGCTCTGAAATCTATACTTGATATTTTTGCCTCTGAATAGGCCCTTTTCTGCTTGCATAAGCTTTGCTGTGTGACTTTGTGTGTTTATGGTATGTTACACATGGATCTGTTTTGCTATTTTAGGTGCCATTGCCTTACATTTGACAGCATTGTTCTGCTTTTAGGGAAGTGGAAAAGAGCAAAAGTTAGAAAACTATCTAATAATAAAAGTCTTTCTCCTTCCAAAGTTATTCATTGGAGAATTTTAAATTTAATTTTGGCTTAATTTCTCCTTCAATTTTATACGATTTCCTGTTGTATATTCCTCACCTCCACAGTATTACTGATGAGATTAATGCTATTACATATTAGACTTTATAATTTTTAGAATATAATGTCATGATATCCTGACCTTAGTGAAATAAACTCTTAAGTACCTTTGGTTATGAGCTATTATATCTGCCCTTTCCACATATTTTCAATGTGAAAAAAAGAAAAACTGGTTTTGAAAAAGGTTATTTAATTTTATTTTCCACATGAGATTCTGTTACACAATATTGAAAAATTTTCTAATTTAAAAGAATACAGAATCTTCCAGGTCTTTTAGAAAAGCAATGAAATATTTATAATTTAATTTTATAAACTGATGTTCCTTTGAAAATTAAATTTTTTTCTAATAATTTTTATCTCATAAAAACTATGAGATGAAACTACTAATGGAAATTATTTAGTTTTTTATAGAAATTTCTCAGTTTTTTATAACTTCTAACAAAACCTGTAAGTTCTTTTTGTCTGGAGTCTCTACCTTAAATTTCTTGCTATAGCATCTATAGATCCTATATAATAAAAGGCTAATACGCAAATAGATTGAATAGAATGACCGGTCGCTATGATGCACGCTGACCACCAGGGGGCAGATGCTCAATGCAGGAGCTGTCCCCTGGTGGTCAGTGCGCTCCCACAGAGGGAGCACCACTCAGCCAGAAGTTGGGGTCATGGCTGGCAAGCGCAGTGCTTGTGGTGGGAGCGTCTCCCGCCTCTGTGGCAGCGCTAAGGATGTCCTAAGCCATCAGTCAGACATCCCCCGAGGGCTCCCAGACTGCAAGAGGGTGCAGGCTGGGCTGAGGGATCCCCCCCCCCAAATGTACAAATTTTGTGCACCGGGCCTCCAGTTTTTATATAATAGCCTTTATGTGCCCTTAACCTCAGAATTATTTTAAATAAACTGGTTTTTTGGGATTGAAGGGATAATTCAGTTTGAATTCTAGAGAAATCTGGACACAAAAACACAAATATGAAAAGCAGAAATATAGAGTCCTTTTATAATAAAAGCAGGATCCAAAAACCATTGCATAGTTTTCAAGCATGGATGTTGTAAATAAGAGCAGCTTATAGCAGTCTTAAAGAAAGAGGATCGTTTATTAGCATTGGCTACAGCATTTCAATCAGTTGCTAGAGAAAAATATGAGAAATTGAGCTGGACAGAACACAAGTAGATTAAGAATTTCCAGTAGGCATTTTATAGGGCTAATTTTGACAAGAGACTTGGACTAAATATGCTAGTATGATAATTATGTTACCAGAGAAAAGTGGGGGGGGAAAACAACAACAAAAACAAAAGTCATTACTTTGTCACTAGTGCCAATTTAAATTTATAAGCTTTCCCTAGAATACGTCAAGTTCTTTGAGTTTCCTTTATAGCAAAATACTCATATTCTTGGCATATTACAAGTATTTTATAATGGTACCCAAGAGACATTCAACCAAATGAAATTTTGATTTGTTAGAAATGTTGATATTTAAAACTCAAAAGTACAAAAGCCTTACTTTGGTATTTTAAATTCTCCTCCAAACTGAACATTTTCAAATAAAATAGTCTAGTTTTGTTCAACATAAAATAACATAGAATACTTTTTTTATATTTAAAATAAATAAAATATTTGAGCATTGTTAAGATTTAACTGTTATTTTTCACAAGAAAAATTCAATTGAGTAGTCATAAAAAATCCTACCAAAAATCAATATCCTCTTTTCAACTAAATAATAAAAAATTTATCAACCAAGGTTAGAGAAAAACCTGTTATATATTTCCATCTTCCTACTTTCATGTAATTTATTTATACATATCCATGTTTTTTATTTTACAGATGGAGTTAAGGCTTTTATATATAAACTAGAGGTCTGGTGCACATATTTGTGCACCGGTGGCGTCCCTCTGCCTGGCCTGCAGGGATAAGGCCAAAACAAGGTCTCTGACATCCCCTGAGGGGTCCTGGATTGCAGGCCAGGCCAAGGGACCCCACTGGTGCATGATCAGCACCAGGGAGGAACCGTGGGAGGACTCCAGGGCATGTCCAGGCTGTCTCACCCAGTCCTGATCGGCCACACCCCAGCAGCAAGCTAACCTACCTATTGGAGAATCTGCGCCTTGGTGATCAGTGTGCATCATAGTGACTTGCCTAATGTCTAACGGTTGGACACTTAGCATACGAGGCTTTTATTATATAGGACTAGAGGCCCGATGCACAAAATTCATGCATGGGGCTTGGCCCCTGCAATCACTGTGGCTGGGGCCTCTGCTGCCTCTGCCTTGACCCCCACTCATCACGGTGGCCACCTCTGCCTTGTCCCTCACAGCCCCAGCTTTGTCCAGAAGATCGTCTGGGAGGAGTCCAATCTAATTAGCATATTACGCTTTTATTATTATAGATGTTTTGTTTCAATGGATTTGCTTTATTTAGAGAATTTTTATTCTCACAAGTAAATGTCCTCTCATTTTTCTGATGTAGTCCATGCAAAGCACCATAAATAATGTGGTTGATATTTTCACTGGCATACATAAGTATTGTCTTGTAGGTAATCAAGGATTGAACACAAAAATAGTGTCAGAATATTCAAGAAAAAATGCTGTTCATTGATGGATAAATGAATAAAGAAAATGTCAGTCAGCCTTAAAAAGAAAGAAAACCTGTGAGGCGGGGACGGCCCCTGTGAGGCTGAGATGGCCCCTGTGAGACTGAGACGGCCCCTGGGAAGCTGAGAAAAATACCACATGAACTCACTCATTTATGGATAATAAGAAACATTATAGACTGATGAACAAAAATGGATACATAGGCAGAGCAGCATTGAGCAGCATGTCAAACTACAGTGGGAACCCTGGGGAGGGTTGGGGGGAGTAGGAGATCAACCGAAAGACTTATATGCATGCATATGAGAATAACTAATGGACACAAGACACTGCGGGGGTGGGGGAAGCCGGGGGAATGTCAAGGGGGAGAAAAAAGGAGACATGTGTAATACTCTTTGTAATACTTTAATAAAAAAAAGAAAGAAAGAAAACCTGCAATATAGGACAATATGGATGAATCTTGGAGACATTATGATAAGCAAAATAAGCCATTCAGAGAAGCACAAATACTGCATGATTTCACGTATGTGTGTGGTGTCTAAGTCAACTCACAGAATCAGAGAGTAGAATAACAATTATCAGGGACTGAGCGAGAGGAGAAAATGGAGGAAGTTGCTAATCAATGGGCATAAAGTTTTAATTATGCAAGATAGATAAGTTCTAGAGAGCTGCTGTATAATGTTATTGAAATTTCGACATAATTCTGCATGATTCTCAGTCTAAAAAAGTAGTCAATATTGCTCATTATGATACAGAGCATAGATTGTAACTTTTCTTCACGCTTACTGCTACTTATGTCTTTTGTTTTAGATTACGAAAATTACTCGGTATTGTTGAACAGGTATTAAATGTTTTAAAATTGAGAAATTTATTATTTTATTTATTTTTGCCAAGAATCTAAATTCTTTCAATAAGAAAAGAGGCCTTATTTTGCAAATTACAAATTTTTGCTCCATTGTAAAAATTGATAGGAGAACAACATTTCATTCCTCTCTCTCTCTCTCTCTCTCTCTCTCTCTCTCTCTCTCTCTCTCTCTCTCTCTCTCCCTTCCTCCTTCTCTCTTTCCCTCTCCCTCTCCCTCTCCCTCTCCCTCTCCCTCTCCCTCTCGGTTCTGGGTAGAGGGGGAGACTAGCTTTTACAGGTACAATATTCATTTGTATGTGTTCTCACAAATGAAGTGTAAAAGAGAATAAGGCTGCTTAAGCCTCATTAGCCAAATTATTATGCCAACATACTCACAATAACCGATTCTTATAAATATTACTGAAAAAATACATAAACATTGCCTATGAGAAAATACATTCTTAAATATACATTCTTCAGGTCATTCAAACAGTTGTGTTGCCACCATGACAAGCTAGCTACTATTAATAACAGGAAAGGAGCAAAGGGAAAGTCAGACATTATAAGCATAGTCATCTGGGCAGCTTCATGAGGAAGCTGCAACTTTACACTCCCAGGGAACCACTGGTCTATTCCCTGCACATCACTGGGGGCAAGGGTCCAACATAAAGGAAGATGGGCACATGCACAGTGAAGTTGGGTAAGAAAGGGAAGGTGTTTGCCTATCAGTCTAATCTGGGAACAAAGATCATTGGATAGGAGGGTGGACTTATGAAAATTTGGAAATACACAATCCTCAAAGGATTCCCTCTCTCTTCTGCTTAGATTCCTGTTTCTTATGTGTTCAGCTACCCATTCTAGCCTGCTCTGTGTCCCTAGAAACTGTGTGGCCCATGGCCATGTGGACACCACACACAATGGACTGAAGCTGGAAACACACGCTAACCTAGCCAGATGCTGGACGGGACCTTAATATGGAGCAGAAACTCTTGGCTGTAGCTTTAATCCCAGCTCCGTAGAAGACAAAATGGGCTGTTTCCATGGCAGAACAGAGGGAGATGGGACCTTGGAAACCCAGGGTTTACATTCCATAGAAATAAAACTTTCCATGGTACCTCATCCTCCCATGGAGCCCTCAGGAAATACTCATTCCTGCATCACCCCAAGAGCTCCACTTTCACCAGCAACAAGTGGGTACATGGAGGAGACTCCACCAATAATAGATGTTTTAGAAACAACTTTTAGTAGGAAATGGAATGGATGTAATCTCATTTGACAGTCTTCAGAAATGAAGTTCAATAGTTAGCAAATATTTGTACCCTTCCTCTTTTTTTTTTTTTTCTACTCAAGAACCACTTCCAAAGGAGGTGGAACATTAAAATAATATCTTCTTCATTATTCCATCCACATGTTTGGCAAAATATAATTGTTAGAAAACAGAGCTGCTCTGCTTGACTGTCCAATAAAAGCCTTTTTGGATCTAAAGCAGATTGATTTATTATGCTTTTTTGTCTTCTTTAATCTGCCCAGTTATTTTGGATAAAACTCTTGATCCTGACCCAAATGTCAGCTTTTAAGTAAAATTAGCAAATATTTTGCAGTCTAGAAGTAACATTTTAGAACACTTTATTTCTCAAGACAATTTCTTTTCTTTCCCTTTAACAAGATGATAATTATCTTTTCTGGAAATCTTTTAAAATAAAGAGAGTTCTTAACCCATCTATATTATTTTATTCTCCAAAGAGGAAGATAAAATGAATAATCACTTTTACTTCCATCTGATGTTTGATTCTGTAAAAATAAATTTTTAAATGATTTCAGTTGATTCATTCTTTTCTGTATTGAACATATGAATTATATGAAGGCGGGAGAGATTTCACTGACTGAATGTGTAAACCGGTGATTTCTTGTGGAAAAACTCAATGTGTAGAAATGAGATATATTAAAAACTAACCAAGTCATAGTAAAAATACTAGTTGCTTCAATGTCTGATTCTTAAATAGTTAGAAAATGAAGAAAAAGGGAATAAAATCCTTTTGACTTCCAGGAAACCTGTTAACATTTTAAATAATAATAAAAAAAACATTATATAATGCTAGAACCAGAGAAGATACCTTGTTTTCAAAATATTGGAAATGGATATGAGGAACCAAGGTTCTGGTGAATTTGAGGAACTTACTCCGGAGCATTTAGGTAAATAGTAGCACATTGTGGATTAAAGTTTTCCAAGAATATTAATATATCTACTAGACCATGATGTTTTGTTAAAAAATCCAATCATCACCATGGCCAGTGTGGCTCAGTTGGTTGGAGAGTCATCCTGTACACCAAAAGGTGGTGGGTTCCATTCCTGGTAAAGTCACATACCTGGGCTGCGGGTTGGACCTCCAGTCGGTTCACATGCTAGAGGAAGCCAATCCATGTTCCTCTCACACATAGATGTTTCTCTCTCTCTTTCCCTTCCTCTTTCCAAAGTCAATGAAGAACATATCCTCAGGTGAGGATTTTTTAACAATCCAATAATTTTCTGATTGATTTCTGGAATGGCAGAATGAGAACCTGCTGAACTCACTCTTCCTCTAAATGGAAATATGACCGAAGCTGGTTTGGATCAGTGGATAGAGCATTGGCCTTCAGACCAAAGGGTCCAGAGTTTGATTCCAGTCCAGGGCAGGTACCTTGGTTACAGGCTCCTCCCTGGCCAGATCTCGGTCGGGGCATGTGCAGGAGGCATCCAATAGATGTGTTTCTCTCACATCAATGTTTTTCTCGTCTTTCTCTCTCTATTCCACTCTCCCTAAAAATCAATGGAAAATATCCTTGGATGAGGATTAACAAATAAACACTAAGTAAATAAGTAAGTAGGTAGGTAGGTAAGTAAGTAAGTAAATAAATAAATAAATAAATAAATGGAAGTATGGAGGACACAACTAAATTCAACTATGTCAGAACTCTGGAAATTCACCAAAGCCACAGAATAAACTAAAAACATCCTCTATGCAAGAGAAACTACTGAGCCTCATAAATGTAGTGGGGTCTGTGAAGTCTTGTCATTAGGCTCTTCCACTAACCTTCCTTCCTCAGTTCAGTATCCTTTTTGCTAAATGTTGGCAATACTGCACACAAAGGAGTTAGGGAACATCTTACAGAACTGTGTTAAAAGAATCATCCCAATAGCACAGTAAATATTTTGTCTTCACTTACAGATCTGCGGAAAATCTGTTCTCAGGGTGTTGTGGTAATTTGATTTGACTCAGCAGTGGGGGTTGGGGAGCTACCACCTTGGCTTTACCAAAACAACAGCAAACTCTGGCAACATCTCAGCTATCTAAAGCCATGATTTCTGTGTGTGTGTGTTTTAACAGTCATACAAATTAGATTACACTGTACAATTGTGGGTTTTAAATATTAAATGTTTATCTTTGTGGTTCTGCTATATCAGTACATATACTACCTTATTATCCTGTTTTTATACATATTTGGCAAAATATAAATACTGTTTAATCTACATTCTAGATGTGTTTGCCCCACCCCAACACACACACACACACACACACACACACACACACACACACAGATTTACACAACCATGGTGAGTGGTTTCACATTAAATTAATGACTCGGAATCCCAAGTGGTTTGGAAATGAGTCTGGGCCATTGTCCTGTATTTCCATGGACCATCTATTCTCTCATTTGAAATGACTGTTTCATATCTTCTTTCATTTCTCATTTCCAATCCTCTCACTCAGCTAATGAGAGAACTCCTAATTCAATGAAAAATTGAAATAGTCAAGTAATGATCTTGACCTATTTCACCTACCGTGTATACCCACTTTTATCCACAAATTTACCTACCCTCCATTATATGTCCATAGATATCATTGCTCCCCTATCTAGCCCAGCCAGCTTTGCTCAGTGGTTGAGTGTCGACCTATTAACCAGGAGCTCCCAGTTTGATTCTTGGTCAGGGCATATTGCTGGGTTGTGGGCTTGATCCCCAAAAGGGGATGTGCAGGAGGCAGCCTATCAGTGATTCTCATCATTGATGTTTCTATCTCTCTCTCCCTGTCTGAAATAAATGAAACTATATTTAAAAAATAAAATAGCCGAAACTGGTTTGGCTCAGTGGATAGAGCGTCGGCCTGCGGACTGAAAGGTCCCAGGTTCGATTCCGGTCAAGGGCATGTACCTTGGTTGCGGGCACATCCCCAGTAGGGGGTGTGCAGGAGGCGGCTGATCGATGTTTCTCTCTCATTGATGTTTCTAACTCTCTATCTCTCTCCCTTCCTCTCTGTGAAAAATCAATAAAATATATTTAAAAAAATAATAATAAAAAAATAAAATAAAAATTTTCCTCTGTACAGTATACGCAAGATCTCTTTTCTCACCAAATCAAGGATGTATCTCCAGCAATTTTATTCACACTCTTACACTGAGTGGCCAAATTATTATGACCGGCCAGATTATTATGACCACCCCATCAGTAACTCATTGACACTTCCAAAAATACTGAATATTGAAAACTTCCTAAGCAAATATTCTCAAGGTTTTATTATTATTATTATTATTTGCATAACTAATTCACTTCATTGTACTGATGGGGTGGTATTAATATTCTGGCCAGTCACAATAGTCTGGCCACTCAGTGTATATTTTCTATGTTTGTGGTATTTCATGGAATATTCTCATCAGAATACTAACATGCTATAATTTTACCAAACATCTTTCAGCATCGGGAGCTAAGGCACCATAGCAAGCTGGTCATAGGAGCAAGATGCAGCACGTGGAGCAGCTTCCTGGGCAGTTCCCTCTGGTTTGCCTTCAGCCTTCAGGTGAGAAATGGCATCTTCAAATTACAGACTTTGAGAAAATAGCTCGTTAAAATTCTTATTTATCCACAACTTGATCCTAGAAAAGATGCTCACTATGTCCTAACTAGAAAAGGAAAACAAACAGCCTGTATGAATTACAATTTAATCATGTTAAGCTGGATGCCCAAATGCATACAATATTAGTCAGGTGTTACCAGACATTAATAAAGGTTAATGTTACTCTTGCACTTTGGGGAACTTGAAATACTGGTTGATATTCTCAGCAGTATTATGCTATGCAACTTTGGATGTATAAAGGAGGTTATCCGGCCTTCAGGAAGATCATGAATAAACTAAGAGAATATCAGGAAATAGAGGAGTTCTTAAGACAAGAAGGGATATTCTCTCTAGGAAGAAACAGCTGCTATTGGAGTTCAGTTTCTGGAATGAATCTGACCTATACAGTCAGGAGTCAATATGTATATGAACTCGGGTTTTAGAAATTCACCAGGAACCAAAATTGAATGGTTCAATTACTCTGTGAATAGAAAAATACCAATTTTCTCCAAAACCTGTTCTTAGATTCAACACAATTTCTAATTTCAGTAGGGTTTGGAGATATAAATGAAACTGAATAGAATAAATAATCTTGGAAATCTAATGGAGTTAAGTAACTTTTTCTTTCATATTTCAAAACTTAATATGAAGCTATAGTCATCAGGGTAACTTAGTATATGCATAAGGATAGGCATATAGATCAATGGAACAGAACTGAAAGTCTACATAACAAACCTTTACATTTATGGTCAATTGGTTTTCGACAGAAATGTTAAGATATTTCATTGGGGAAAGAAGTCTTTTTAAGAAATGATATTCGAACAATTGGGTAACCATTTGCCAAAGAAGGAATTTGGACCCCTAACTTATACCACACAGAAAATTTAATTAAAAAAGGATTATAGATTTACATGTAAGAGTAAAACTAAGAACATTTTAGAAGATTATAAGAGAAAATTTGTGACCTTGGTTAGTCAAAGATTTCTTAATTGCAGAATCATAAAATGATTCATAAAAGAAAGAGTTGATATCTTAGACTTCATTAAATTAAAAAGATTTGCACTTTAAGAGACATAGATAATGAAATGAAAAGACAAACCAGAGAATGGGAGAAAATATTGGCAAATCATATTATAAAGAATTTGATTTAATAGTACTTAAAGGGTTCTTAGAAATCAGTAATCAAAAGACAAAGAAATCAATTAAAATAGAAAATAATTTAATAGATATTTTCATCAATGATAAAATATAAATGCCTATAACATAAAAAGAAGCTAAAATTATAGTAGGGAAATGTAAATTAAAACCACAATGAGATTCCACTTCATATTCAGCAGAAAGGCAATAATAAAAAAGACAGATCCTGTCAAGTGCTGGAGAGGATGTAGAGAAACTAGAACATTCAATGACTGCTGGTGAGAAAGTAAAATGGTACAGACACTTTGAAACACAATTTGGCAATTTCTTAAGAAGTTGACGTTAAATATAAATTACAACCCAGCAACTCCACTCTTGTTATTTACCCAAGAAAATTGAAAATATAGGTTCACACAAAGACTTCTATAAAAAATGTTTATGATGATATATGCATACTAGTAAAAAAGTAGAAACAATTCAGATATCTTTCAACTGATGAAAGGATAAACAATGGAATACTGTTCTACAATTAACTACTAATACATGCTACAACATGGAAAAATCTCAAAAACTTTAGGTAAAAGATGGCAGATGCAAAAGACAACATATTGTAAACTTCCAGAAAAGCAAATTTATAGAGACAGAAGTAGATTAGTGGTTGGTTGGGCTGGAATTGGGAACCATATTTGACTAAAAACAACCATAGGGATCATTTTGGGTACTCTTGATCGTCTATTACAAAGGTGCACCTCACACATCTGTACATCATCCTTCTGATGGCTCAGCCCAAAATATTAATTTTTGCCTCTGTCATTCTCTTATATCCAATTAATGAATTAATAAGTGAAAGAAATTCTTTAGAATGATTTCACAGTGGGTGTACTTTAAATTCTGGAAGAAAACTCCATGTTGAAGGCGATATATAGTGAAATAAGTATATTGTGGTGGTAACAGGTACTCCTATGGGTTCAGTTCAATCCTGACTCTGTATGTGGGGGGTGGATTTGGAGGCAGGGAGTAATTTTGCATATGCATAAAAGGCATAGAAGAAACTATGTGTAAGTTATTACATTATTATAGATCAAATTAAAACCTACCTGTGTATATATCTACTATGTACAGTTGGCTTTTTGAATTTGCAAACCACATTTAATAGTTGGTAGTTGCTAGATGTGAGGGATGGGGGATGGGAAAAATGGGTTAAGGGGGTGTCAAAATGTACACACTTCCAGATATGATGTAAATAAACCAGGGTGATGTAATATACAACATGGTGACTATCCTATATAATAAAAGCCTAATATGCTAAGTGTCTGACTGTTCGTGTGACCATTCGATCAGTCGCTATGATGCATGCTGACCACCAGGGGGCAGACGCTCTGACCAGTAGGTTAGCTTGCTGCTGGAGTCTGGCCAATCGGGACTGGGCAAGACAGGCCAGACATGCCCTGGAGCCCTACTGCGGTCCCTCCCTGGTCTCGATTGTGCACCTGTGGGGTCCCCTCAGCCTGGCCTGCACCCTATCACAATCCAGGACCCCTTGGGGGGATGTCGGAGAGCCAGTTTCAGCCCGAACCCCACAGGCCAGGCTGTGGACCCCACCAGTGCACGAATCCATGCACCAGGCCTCTAGTAGTTAATAATACTATATTGCATATTTGAAAGTTGCCACAAGAGATCTTAAAAGTTTTTATCACAAGAAAAACAAACCCATACTTCATTTTTTTATTTTTTGTTTAGATGGTCAATTATCTTTTACAGAATTACACCTAAAACATTTGTAATGATGTATGGCAACATGACCAATTTGGGCTTATTTCAAGATTACAGGTTTGCTTTAACATAAGAAAATCAACATAAAATTTGTCAAGTTAAAATAAATGTTTTCCCTTTGATTCTTTTGGTCATTTTTTTTCTCTTGACTTCACAGGTAATTTCTCCACATGTAGGTGCTGGACAGTTAATAGGTGGATACTAGAGTGTGGGATCTTAAGAACACTGGAGTGCTTTCCTTATGTGTTATTTATTCTCTGGTTGTCTGTGAACTCTACTTGTCTTGGTCTTCCCAGAATCCCAGCTCTATCTACCTGTCTCAGGGGACCTTACTAGAAATTTTATCCAGGGCATAAGCTGGTATAATTATAAGGGTTATATTTTTTTATTTTCTATCTTTCGGGGGTCACTGTCTTTAGTTGCCTGATGTTCAAGGTACTGGCAATGGTTGTTTGATATATTTTGTCTGCTGTTTTAGTTCTTTCTTGTGTACGGCAGGATAAATCTGGTACCTGTTACTCCAGCTTGATCTGAGGAGCAGCAATTCTGGATGGCTCCCTAGTCTTATTCTTTTTCCACCATTAAAATATAATATTCTTATAGAAGAATTTCTTGTTTATTTCTTTCCCTTCTAACTCTGGGCCCTTACATGAACCCTTTAGAAATAGTGTCTTCCTTTATAATAATGCAGACTATTTAAATTTTAGCCATGTTGAGATCTAAAAGTTTCATCTTATTTCCCCACCAAATCTATATTGCTATAAATTTAAAATGTTTTACATTTTGTGTACTACTAAAATTAATCTCCAATGCTGTGGAAGTTTTCTTTTATGTAAAATATAAGGTAGTGGGAAAACAACAAGAATACATAGTAACAGAGAACCTGATTTACAGGTAAATAATATGGGTTTTCATGTCAGTGTAAATTTTATTAAAGGGAGTTTCTTTAGTTTCACTATAAAATCAGAAGCAGTGAAATTTAGTTGGTGGCAAATCCTGTGGTAAAGACAATGAATGATTGAAATGAATAATAATTATATAAAATCATATGAAAAGATAACAATGAATGTAATGCTACCTAACACAGGTCAAATACTGTTGATAGGGAAATAGAAGCATATGCTTATTACCTTACTAGGTGAGGAAATTGTAAATTCTAAAGTGGATAGGATTACGATACCATGTTCTCTTGAAGTCAGAGATGTCATTTCATGCATAAAATGAAATTTTTTGTAAAGGAAAGAAAAAAGTTTGGAAAGAACTGACAGGTAAATCTATAGTTTAAGAATAAATATTATTTCTTTTTTGCATGTACATGTCTATGCTCTCTCTGGCTGTACCACATCTGAAATAAAATTGAATTTTATTCCATAAATACCATTTGGAAATAAAACTAAAATGATTAACTATTTAGGAAAATACAGAAAACATGTAAAACATATACTACCTTACAGAAAGAAAGCCTGTGTAGCAATTTTAGAACTGAATTTTCCTTGGAATAATAAAGCTAGACTCTTTTCTTATTTATTAGGAAATCAGGGTTGACAGTTTTTAAGGCTTATCAGGATTGTAATGAAGCAGACAAAAAAAACCAAAACAAAACTGAAGCTAAGTGCATTACACTGATTTTATCTTTGTTCATACTTGCTCAAAATAGACTGAGAAAAGTAACAGTCATAGGAGATCCTTCTGAGAATATGAGCCCTTAGTGCCATAATATAAGTGCAGCATGTATTTTCATAAGATTTATAATGCATTGTTAATGAAACCTAGAAAATTAGGCTGTTTAGATCATTTTGAAAGATGGGGAAACTGATCACACATTTTGTTTTGTGACAGACTTACAACATGCTTAGAAAAAAATATACACTAAGGTAGAGTAAGATACCACTGTGTCTTTTTTGAGAATCCTGGTTGATAACAGAGGAGGTTTGTTAGTAGGAAAGTAACATAATATATTCATTAGTGGCTCTCTGATAAGTTTATATTTTTTTATTTGAACATTATTTAGACACTGGAAGGACTTGATTCATTTCACTTGATTCTTCTACATTTTGTGTCTGTCAAGGAGACATAAGCTATGACTCTAGAGTGAGGTAAAATGACTAGAGATTAGAAAGGATTAAATTATTATCAAAACCTCATTTAGCATTAACATTCAATGTTTTTCTGTGTGTGTTTACTTAAAATTCTATTACCATCTCAATGCAAAAATGTGGGTTTATTTTTAATATATAATTCCAACCAAAGTGCATATCATAAAATCATGCACACAGTTATAGTATTTACTATGTTGAGTATTGTAAGAATATACAAAAGAAAAATACATGGAGGTTCATTAAATTATAACACCTTTTATTAAATAAACTAGAGGCCTGGTGCATGAAATTCGTGCACTGGGGGGCGGGGTTGTCCCTCAGCCCAGCCTGCACACTCTCCAATCTGGGACCCTTCGGGGGATGTCCGACCCACCCCTCTCACAATCCGGGACTACTGGCTCCTAACTGCTCGCCTGCCTGCCAGCCTGATCACCCCCTAACTGCTCACCTGCCAGCCTGAGTGACACCTAACTGCTCCCCTGCTGACCCGATTGCCCCCAACTGCCCTCCCCTCCTGACCTGATCACCCCCAACTGCCCCCCCCCCCCTGTGAGCCTGATTGCCCACAACTGCCCTCCCCTGACAGTCATCTTGTGGTGGCCATCTTGTGATGACACAAGGGCCCAAGGGCCATCTAGGCTTTTATTAGTATAGATGGGTACTTGAATGTTTAGGCAGATTGATAGGTTAATCTTGGCAAGATAAAATAATACTTCAAAAACAAGACTGGGAATGAGCATTAACCCTTTCATTGTTAACTCTTGAGTTTTCCTTTTCATGTGCTCTCTATATAAAAATGAATGTACAGTCAGTGATTTTTGTTCTGACAAAAACTGTTGAGCATTCTCTCCTTAGGAATAAAGAGTACAGGTTGTAACAATGATCTATTGTTATGAGATGTTACTATGGATTTTCCATCCCTTTATTCAACAGAACCTAAATTGCTTTGCTGAACATTTATGCAAATATAAGGTTCTGCAATAAAAAAAAAAAAATTCAGCTCCTGAATGTATTTCATTTCTCAACAAATTTTGGATTTTTATAACTCAATGAATTACAAAATAGCATAAAATCATCTGAAAATGTACATCCTAAGGGATTTTAAAATTTCTAAATGCTATCATTATTTAAGCAATCCTATTTTTAGGAAGAAGACCTTGCCTTAATTATCTGTCTATATTAAAAATAGACATACATACATATATTTATATGTAAATACATATTTCAAAATTATGTTAATATGTTTTGGGGGAGTAGACTGGGTGATGTGGTATGAGAAACTTGTTCATTTATTTTCTTTTGTTGATGTGTTTGGTCTTACATTTAGTCAACTGGGAACACCTACACCAATTCTCAAATGCATTTTATGACAAGTAGTATCTTCTTTGCTCTAAGATGCAAGGCTAGGCTTATTAAAAGTCTTAAAAACTTGAGCCAAATGAATGTAAGTTTTAAGAGAGCAACTCAAATAATTCACCTTAATACTTTCAAACTGTATTTTTATAAGAAAAAACAGTGCATATTAATGATGCATATGTAATATGAATACTTTATTATATGCTTTTCAAATCATAGAATTGGATGAACTTAGAATAATCTAATCATATACCAATGAACAAATAGGATACTTTAGCTCTATAGTTAGTGTAAATAGTTCTCAACTGGAAATTGGACTGACATCAACAACAGAATAGATAGTTAAGATGTGGAATAGTATACATTAATGTGAGTGAACAGCCTAAAACTACATGGAACAATATGGGTAATTCTTGCATGCATAATAAGAGAAGCTAGACAAAAATAGTGTAAATTGCATCCTTTCTTTTTAAAAAAGAATAAAAATAACCCAATTAGTTGTCAGGCTTTTGCTTTACCTTGAGAACAGGGTCTTGACTTGAAAACGGTACTAAGAAGTTTCTGAAGGTGCTGGCCATGTTCTGTTTCTTGACCTGGGAACATGTTACAAGAGTGAGTTTGACTTGTGAAAGTTAATCAAACTGTGTAGTGATAATATGTGCCCATTTTTATATATATAGTATTGTAGCATATTTGCATATGCCCAACAATGAACTGAAACAGTTCGGAATGACGAAAAAAGCACAGTACAGTGTCCACTCTGGATCCTTCGGGTTTGGATAAGAAGAGGCACCTAACATGTATGAAAACATTAAAATTTTCAACTGGGAAATATATAATTAAAAGTCAAATGTTATAACTTGTCTGTCTAGAATAAACAAAGACACCAGTGGGATCTAACATAGGCAGATAAGAAATATTAGAGAAAGGTAGACTTTAAATATGCATTAAAGTTTATCTTTGGACAATTCTAATCTCATTCTAAAGATGTGACAATTTAAAAAGATCTTCATTCCCACAATCTGGAATATTAAAAGCAATAGCATCAATAATTAGCCTATAAGACATTTTTCTCACTTGTAAGATATACTACTTATTAAGTTTTCAATTGTTATCTGGTGTCTTGCCATTCTGTAGTTCAGTTGGTTTGTGTGTCACTAATGAAGCCAAGATTAAATAGTGATAGAGTTAATGACTATCTCTATTTCAAACACATATGGTATGTTACCTGACAGCTAAGTTGATTCATCTTTTCAATGGCCAACAAGAGCAAAAAATGATAAGGGTGTAGTAATGAACTGCTACCTATATCTTCCTCCTGAAATTAAATTGGGCTGAGAAGGAGTAGTGTCATTTTCATGTATAAACAAAAGTATTTGTAAGCGCTGTTCCATATCTGTGGCTATCTTCCATTTTATATTCCTTTTTTTATTTTTAAAAAGTTTTTTTTTTTTTATTGCTTACAGTATTACAAAGGATATTACATATGTGTCCCTTTTTTTCCCCCGCCCTTGACAATCCCTTGGTTCCATTTTATATTCTAATCACTTTAGGAAGGAAGATTTATTCTTGTAGTTTTACAATGCTATTTGTACAATCAAGTCATTATTAAGAAATTATAATGATTTAGCAAAGGTGACATGGTCCACATTCATTTAATGTGCCAGCCCCTTACTTCAGGTCAGGACTGCTTTCATGCTCTGACTTACCTCAAACAGAGATTGTCTGGGAAACTTTAATTGTTCTTCTCCAGTGACTTTTGCTGGGCCATTATATCCACCAGACCTTTTAGTCCTCCAGAGCTTTCATTAGTCACTTTGCTCATCACTTATCCTCTGCTCTGTCCACCCCCCGCAACCTGAACGATATTCAGAACAACACCAAACCTCATCCATCTTCTGATTTACACAGGTGCTCATGGAGATATTCAAAAGGAAAACTAACAAAGCTGCCTCATACCTACACAAAAATGAACTATTCTATGTAAATAAGCTAAAGAGAATAATATTTGTATGTCATGAAATTGCTTAGCTAAATAAACAAATTAAAGTAACTAAGCATCTAACTATGTAGTTAAGAGTAAGCAATAACAATTACAATAAACTACTATTGAAGCGTTAATCTTGTGTCTTAGAGCTAAATGCCAGAACATGTGAATTAGGAAAATGGATAATAGCATCTGGAGTTCTTCCAGTAATTCAAATATTCATGAAATTATATGAACCATGTGTTTGTGAAGTCATCACCAAACTTTTTAGTAAGTAAATTGAAACTTGTGAAGTTGATTCTTTTGGGAATTATGCCAAATGACATCAGAAAGTTATTTAGTTTTCCACAGACATATAAATGCTAAAGATAGGGTAGGAAACATACTAAAATAAATTTCATCCTGGAAAGGGAAAGGATTTTATAAAAGGATCCACAGTTTAAAACAGACAATATTTTTATGAGAGGACAATGTTATTCAAGATATAATGTAAGCACATATTTATTTTCAAAATATTTTTTTCTCCCATAAAGAGCTTAAGGGTTTACCAAGTTTTGTGTCAATGCCTCAGGCCTGGCCTTGGCAGCGGCTGGAGGACCTGCCACAACTTCCTGCCTTCCTGTCTTAGTTTCCTAGGGCTGCCATAGCAACATTCTGCAAACTGGGTGGCTTGAACAACAGAATTTATTTTCTCATGGTTCCAGAGGCTAGAAGTCCATGATCAATGTATAACAAGGTTGTTTGCTTCTGGGGGCTGTGAGAGAGAACGCTTGGGTACCTATCCCCGTTTCTGGTGGTTGCTGGCGATCTTCAGTATTTCCTGCCTTCTGCTCAGCACCCAAATTCTGCCTTCATCTTTGCATAGTATTCTCTGTGTGTACAGGTCTATTTCAATATCTCCCCTTTTTATAGGACAGCCTTCATATTGGAGTTGGGGCCTACCCTATTCCAGGATGTTCTCATCTTAACTATTTACATCTGCAATAACTCTATTTCCAAATAAGGTTACATTCTGAAGTACTGGAAGTTTGGGATTTAATATTTAAATTTGAGGAGACACAGTTTAACCAATAGTCCCCATTTAAATAACTCCTATCTGTGTGATAATAATGGACCTGTCTTATAGCACAATATTAATCAGAATGGGAATCATGAAAAGGCATGGCACCCTGAATTAATTTTTCCTCACAGCTGAAAATGCTTGTGCTCAGTGGCCTCCTTCAGATGTTATAATAGCACTGAATTCCATAAGCATATATCATAGTATACTCAGAGTCAGAATATCTGGATTTGAGAACTAGTTGTACAATTTACAAAATTATTGGAATAAGATATTTTTATTAAATCAGATTTATTAGATTATAATATATATATAATAAATCCACCCAATTTTAAGTGTAAAATTTGAAGAGTTGTGATAATCCTAATATATAAAAACCCTGGGCCTTTCACATCCACAATGACCAGAGATTCGAACTAATGACCAGGCTGTGAGTGTAGCAGGCTCTAGTAGGTGGGGACTTGTGGCAGCGGAGATGGGGTCGGGGGAGGCGGGGCCGGCACTCACACTCACTCACAACTGACATACACACAGACACACACAGTGCCCACCAGCTCACAGCCTTTTCTCCCTTTCTTTCCCTCCCCTCCCAGCTCACTTTTCAAAGCCTCTGAATGAGGAAACAAAATAGACTGGGCCTGAAGAGACCTGGATGGAAGGGAGGGCCAGCAGAAGGTGGAGTGGCCCCCACTGGCCCCGCCCCCTCCCAGCCAGGAAAGAGGAAGAGGGACACAGGGAGGCAGGGAGGCCTGGAGGACTACTGAGAAAAACAGAGATAGAGACTGGGAGAGATCAGGCTGGCAGGGGAGGGCAGTTGGGAGCAAGATCAGGCCGGCAGGGGAGGGCAGTTGGGGGTGAGATCAGGCTGGCAGGGGAGAGCAGTTAGGGACGATCAGGCAGGCAGGCAGAGGGGTTAGGGGCAATCAGGCAAGCAGTCAGGTGAACTGTTGGGAGCCAGCAGTCCCGGATTGTGAGAGGGTTGTCCAACTGCCGGTTTAGACCCGATCCTATGAATTTCATGCAATGGGCCACTAGTCTATAATAATAAAAGTGTAATATGCTAATTAGGCTGGACAGCTGAACAACCTTCCGGACATCATTCCGGACAAAGTCGAGGTAGCAGGGCTGAGGCAGAGGCAGTTAGGGGCAATCAGGAAGGCAGGCAGAGTGGTTAGGGGCAATCTGGCAGACAGGCAGAGGTGGTTAGGGGCAATTAGGCAGGCAGGCAGAGGGAGTTAGGGGCGATCAGACAGGCAGGTGAGTTGTTAGGGGCGATCAGGCAGGCATGCAGAGTGGTTAGGGGCAATCAGGCATGCAGGCAGGCCAGTAATTAGGAGCCAGTGATCCTGGATTGCGAGAGGGTGCAGGCCGGGCTGAGGGACACCCCTGCTCCCATGCACGAATTTCGTGCACTGGGCCTCTAGTTTGTATATAATTACTAAAATAATGACATAAAACATCCTCAATATTCTAAAAAGTAACCCCATACCTCTCTGTAGTCAGTCCCCTTTCCTTAATCACCTGGACTCTGGAAGCCATGATCTCTGCCTTCTATGATTACAGAAGTTTTAAATTTGTGTGTGAGTGTTAAATGAAGCATATATAAAATAAATGGCATAGTATCTGGTCTTTGAATATAATAGACCCCAAATTATTCAGTGCCCTTCTTTTTCCTTAAGATATAGAATCTAGATGCATAAAGATATTTATTTCCCTTAAGATATTCATGGTGCTTTTTTCCATAAGTAATAAGTCTCCTTAGATTTTTCTCAAAATTCACTGATCATTATGGTTCAAATGATTTAGAAAATCCTTAAGGAATATTGTTATTAATGTTTTTATTATCTAAACTTCAACAATTTATTCAGAATCATGATGATTCTAGAAAGATTGGTACTATAATACAGCCCAAAGTTCTTGATCTGTGGAAACCATTATGGCACATTTATAAATATTGATATAAATATTATTTTCCATAATAGTTCTTTCATTTTGCTAATGCGGACTAATGGAATTAACTGAAACTCCAGTCTTCTTCTTTTCTAAGACATAAATTTTAACAGTGTTCTTTAATAAAGTAGAAATATAAGCATGACAATGGTTATTTTAGAGCTGGGCTGGAAGACATTTAGTAAAATTCTTGTAAATAAAATGTGTTTTTAACAAGGAATATTACCCATCTGTTTCCAAAAATATAATAGAATATTTTATTTTATGAATGTTTTTAATTATAAACATGTTTTGCATATCCTTTGTCAGATAGGTGGATGGGTGGGTTGGTGAGAGATTAACCACAGAACTTATAGGTATACTAGTAGCCCTGAGCATGAATCCGTGCGTGAGTGCTCGCCGCCATTTGCCTCAGCTGGCCACCCATCCACTGCTGCTCATAGCTCGCTGCCCTGCCCTCCTTTAGCTCTCCACCTCTTGTACATTGGTTGTGATGTTATGGTGTAATGGATAATTAGCATATTCCTCTATTATTATATAGGATATGAATAACCCATGGACAAACACAATAATGTGGTGAAGGCCTAGGGGGAGGAGAGGTGCTGGCTGGAGGGGGTCAATGGATAAAAAAGAGAGGATATCTGTACTACTTTCAACAATAAGATAAACAAAAAAATAGGTCAAGAAGAGAAAAAGTAAATGACACAATTTTTTTGTTTTCATTACTTGCATAATTAATTAGATTGAGGAAACATATTACCATAAAAATACCCTTAACATCCTAGATATTATTAACTGCTTTTTAACAAGTTCTTATTTTTCTCAGAGAGAAGACTTTTCATTGACTCAAAAAAGTTATTTTTTTTGTACATTTCAGAGCCATTAGAACAATGACAAATATGGTATTTTGATTGGTATTTTCAAAATAAGTAGGTTCATGCATATACTCATATGCTTTAAAAAAGTTTTTGTGGAATAAAATGTCATTCAAGGCCGCAGACAGCTGTTGAATGTAAGCTTAATATAGGTAATCTACACCTTTGATTTTCCACAGCTCATTAAGATCTTATGTAATTGGAAAACTAATGTAATAAAATATTTGTGTGGGTGTTGCCATGGACAGTAATCTTATTTCTCTCTGAGAGCTTTGTCATTTTAATCTTCCTATGTTAGAAACAACACCTTCTTTATTTGAGAGCTTCACATTTGATTGACTGTTACTGTAACCATGTGTCAGTCTTTTCACGTTATGCTTACTGAAGGTATCAAGAAGAGCATCTCAATGATTACAGTGTTGAAACCAACCCAGACCCAACCTTAACAGATATATATGCATAAAAGATTGTTGATTGATTTTTAAATAGAGTGAAAGGGAGAGGGAGAGAGAGAGAGAGAGAGAGAGAGAAACATCAATGTGAGAGTTAAACATCAATTAGCTGCCCCCTGTGTGCCCCACACCAAGGATGGAGCCCACAACCTCTGTCATCTAAGGGGCAACCTTCAAGTGCATAGGACAACTCCAAAGCAACTGAGCCATACTAGCCAGGGCTCAGTATATTGTATTTACAACATTAACATGTGAGCCCTAACTAATTATAACTATACCATTGTATTTTTCTCTAATATCATTATCACTGCTGTTATCACATACCCCTACCTTCTTCTAGTTGCCCCTTTACCTTTTTGAATTTGATAGGATCTGTTCTAGATTTATACCATAAATTTGTTCTCAATGGTATGGTGATGTGGAAGGGGTACCAGGCTCAATGTTCTACTCACTTGCTTTGTAGTTAACTCATTACTCTCACAAAGCCAGATTTCCTCAACTATACATTGATAACAATCATACTAATGAAAAAAAAAAATGTATGTAGAAACACACTTGACCTGTTAGGTATTACAATTTAGCTTGCATGTTCATTTGATTTAGATTATTACTAGCAAATTTAGGAATATCTTGAAATTTTAAAACAATAGTTTTTGAAGTGTCAGTATAATTTTAAAACTAGATAATTTTGCAGATATCTGTAATGCTTATATTGTAGAACTAGAGGCCCAGTGCACAAACTTGGTGCATAGGGAGGGGGAGTCCCTCAGCCCAGCCTGCACCCTCAGGGGATGTCCAACAGCTGGTTTAGGCCCGATCTTGCAGTCAGATATCCCTCTTGCAATCCGGGACCACTGGCTCCTAACTGCTCACCTTCCTGCCTGCCTGATAACCCTAACTGCTCCCCTGCCTGCCTGATCGCCCCTAACCCACCTCTGTCTGCCTGCCTGGTAGCCCCTAACTACTCTCCCCTGAAGGCCTGATCACCCCTATCTGCTGTCTCTGCTGTCCTGATCACCCCTAACTGCTCTCCCCTGACAATCTGATTGCCCCTAACTGCTCTCCCCTGCTGGCCTGATCACTTCTAACTGCCTCTGCCTCGGCCCTCACCACCGTGGCTTTGTCTGGAAGGATGTCTCGAAGGCATCTGGTCTATCCAGTCTAATTAGCATATTACCCTTTATTAGTATAGATAACATAACTCATATCTAACACTCAACTATAAGGGGGCGGGGGATAAAGGGAGGAGATTAAGTTGCTTGTCTTAAAACTTACCTTTCTTTCTTTATAAAAAAAATCATTCCCCAAATTGGAACCTTATCTTTTGATATTTAATTCCAGAGCTCTGGCTTGTTGAAATTAAAGCTGATTTCATTTCCCATTTTATCCTTTTCCATATGCCCTAGCACTCATCACGAATCATCATCAATATTTATAACGGAATAAAAGAGAACCTCTACTGCCCCCTTATTTCCTTGTTTATGCAGCAGCATTTCATTAGAAAAGACTGTAGAAGCTCTGAAGAGTTTTGTTGTGTGTGTGTGTTTTTCCAATGCAATGCTTTCTTCCAATGTCCCTGCCACAGCAGGCAATGTCACTGCCACTGCACTTGTCCTACATAAGCAGTAGGACTTGCTGTTCACTCTTTTTATTATAACAAATCATACACTATGTTTTATCATCCTACTTAGCTATAAATACAATGGTTATATAAAATTATGTAAGCATTCATGGCAGGAAAGGAGGTCAACCAAAGTTTTAGAAAAAATAAAAAAAACCCTTATTTAAAATAGCTATGCATTCCTTCTTTTCCTGCCACTAAATCTATCAGTATCCATCTAAGGGCGGTTATAAAATTTACAAGTAGTTTACTAGAAATACATAAAATAACTGTAAAGTAGATAAAGAGGAAAACTCCTTGGGAAGAGTTTTCAGAATTTAATCAAATGCCTCATCTCCTTCTTCATCCCTCAAATTCAAATAGTATTTTTTTTCTTTATCCCTGATTATGTTTTCCCTGATGTACTTGCTTGTTTTGTTTTAATTTCTTTCTGTCCTTTTATTTTTAATCTCGGTGCTTTTTGCCATGATGTTCCATTAATCTCTCTAACCAAAATTATTATGTGCAGTTATCAAACATCCTTGAATAAGTAGAAACCTTTCCTGAGTAAGTAGAGATTTTACCCACATAGCTAGCTGGCTTTGATACATTCCTAAAGAATAGGCACTTATATGTATTTAGGATTCAAAAATTTCTACCACCATCATCAAGATACTGGAGTAGGATGATTAGAGTGAATCTGATAAAAGTTTAAGGCTAGCAAGGTAGCCCACTGGTCCTTGACACAGGGTAATTTTATTTATGGCATTGTGTTCAAAGCTGGAGACAGTTAAAATGCAAACGTTATTTATGCAACACATATATTATGAACATTACCAGGCTATATCATTCTTTAACAATTATCTAGAATTTAGATGGAGTCTACAACCACAACTTATTTCTTTTTGTGACCAAAACAGACATAGAATAATAGATATGGGTCTATCACGGATCTACCTATTCATATAAGTGATTGGCCAGGTAACCTGGGTGTGCAAAGTATAGGAATAAATCTGAAAAGTGAAGGCAGTCAACAGAAGAACACAGGGTTTAAAGATGATGAAGAAGTACAGGGATACATCGGGAGCGATGATTAAATTATTTTTCACTCATTCAAGTTTGGAATAATTTTGGTGCAAATTAGTTTAGATATGCATTTACCATTAGATACATAATTCTGGTATAATCTGGAATAAAAAGATTACATATGTACAATTTATTAAGATATACCACAGATAAGAAAGCAAAATTAGATTTCACATAATGAATTTATTTACATTATTGAGTTAGTAGTGCTGTTATTGATGTTGACAAGTTGAAGAGTTTCATTCACTCCCATACTTCTCTCTGCAGAAAGGATAAACTCTAAGTTTGCATATTGCTTTTTGAAAAGCTCCAGCTCCGTCAGTGTATAACTAGAGAACACAAAACTTCTATTCCTGAACATACTGCCCAAAATAATTCAGCACCAAGAATAAGCCATTTTTAAATAGCACACATGATCTATATTTTATACCAGTATTAACTCTTAGAATTTCCCATTGTTAGTACTGAACTAGAAACTGGATACATAAAACTTTTAAAGGAGAGAGGGGTTAGTGGCAATGAATTTGTTTATTGGCTAAAGTCCATGTACCAAATTATACTTACTTTAAATGAAGAACAATCTTTAAGTTAGATAAGCAAATATTAAATCATATCAAGAAAAGAACCTATTAGAGCAGTGGTTCTCAACCTACCCAGTGCTGTGACCCTTTAATACAGTTCCTCATGTTGTGGTGACCCCCATTTCATTGTTACAAATTGACCATAATTAAAGCATAGTGATTAATCACAAAAACAATATGTAATTATATATGTGTTTTCCGATGGTCTTAGGCGACCCCTGTGAAAAGGTCGTTTGACCTCCAAAGGGGTCGCGACCCACAGGTTGAGAACTGCTGCATTAGAGGATCTTAGAACTCAACCCCTCAATTTAATGTTAGCAATATTATAAATTAAATTTGCTATACAAAGCATGATACAGCCAGATTTCAAAGGAGGAGGAGCAGCTGCTGTTTCTTGAGAGAAGGGCAGCAGCATTTTATCTTGTCAACTAGAGCTGTTATTTCCCTATCACATGTATTTACTCTCTCATTCTCTCACTTTCCTCCCACCTTCAATTCTGCATCTCTCAAGGAATCCTTACTCCTTTCTCTCAGATCCTTTTGAGTTCATGCCAAATCAATCTATCTATCTATCTATCTATCTATCTATCTATCTATCTATCTATCTATCTATCATCTATCTATCATCTATCTATCTATCTATCTATCTATCTATCATCTATCTATCTATCTATCTATCTATCTATCTATCTATCTATCATCTATCTATCTATCTATCTATCTATCTATCTATCTATCATCTATCTTTCTATCTATCTATCTATCTATCTATCTATCTATCTATCTATCTATCTATATCTGTGCGTTCCTTAGTTTAAAATATGTCTGTCCTAGAACAAAGTCTGCCATCACTTTCCCTCATGTTTATCTCCTCACACTCTCCTCACTTCAAGTGCCTTCTGCATCTGACAGTTTTTGCTTACTTTACTTACTTTCTACTTGACTATACGTGTCATTACATTGTTTTTTGATGCCTATCTCCTGAAATACAGAATATATTTCTTATTCTTTTTTTTGTAATCATCATTGTGTTACAATTATTTTTCCTATTTAACTGTTTTTTCTTGACAAAAACACTAAAGTAAAAATTTGAAAAAATGGGAACATAAAGAGTAAAACCTAGAAGTCTAGTCATAAAGAACATTAAAACTCCAGGAAAAATAGTTCTGATATTTTAATGGATTTATACTTTCTTGCACTGGAGTCAAGTGAACCTTAAAGCAGAAGTATCCTTTTCTGGTCCTATCAGGCAAAGTATAATGTTTCACCCTAGGAGAGTGAAACCTGCCTGTCTCTATTGTCAGTCCTGTTCCCATTGCTAGGCATTATGCATCTGAAATGCTTCAATGGCCTTCGATACCACTACTGTGTTAGGATCCTAAATATGTACAGTTTTAAAGACTTCTGCTGTCCAGGGGATCACTTTATATTGCAGCAGTGGTGGGAAAACATTGCAATTGCTCACACAGTGTCAGTTAGTGTGATATAGAAAAACAATGAGAGTTTAAATGGCTCAGAGTGCAGCTTCTGTCTCTTTAGGGCATACTCTGCCCCACCTGCAGAAATACACAGGGACTCTTTTCATAAGATAAAATAGTTATGTTTCTATCAGAAAATCAAATTCAGAAGAAAAAATGGAATGCTTCCACATACTGAGGAAAATAATAAGCAAATTAATCAGTGTTGTGGTTGAGGCCTTTTAGTCTCTAGGTATTAGATACTACTGATTTCTATTTAGCTAAAGGTGTGTAAGATTGAATGTGTGGCTTAACTGTCTGTGAAATTAGACAGGAATCTGTGGGGAGCTGTAATGCGGAGGGTAAAAGATCTAAGCTGTAATGTTATGTGTGTGTGGGGGGGGTTGTTGGGGATGAATGCAGTACAGGTAAATGATTTAAAAGAGAGATAACCTAGTTGAATATTTTAATTTTTCTAAAATATTTAAAAATGACAACTATCTAAAAAAGACTATAAGGTAACTAATTATAAAGCATTCAGAGTTCCATGGCACAATTTATCTATTTCTTGAGTAAAGAAGAGAAAAACTGAGAGTTTGGCAAGCTGGCATTGTCTATTGCAGCCGTGGGCAAACTACGGCCTGCAGGCCGGATCCGGCCCGTTTGAAATGAATAAAACTAAAAAAAAAAAAAAAAAAAGAACGTACCCTTTTATGTAATGATGTTTACTTTGAATTTATATTAGTTCACACAAACACTCCATTCATGCTTTTGTTCCGGCCCTCCGGTCCAGTTTAAGAACCCACTGTGGCCCTCAAGTCAAAAAGTTTGCCCACCCCTGCCATTAATGAAAATAAATATTTGAATAAAGTAGAAAAGGGAATGCTTTCTATTTCTGTAATAAAACAATAAAGTTTGCAAAATGATATGACGTTTAAAGGCCTTATTATAATTGTATTAACAAAAATGAGCTTTAAGAATTTTAGAATGAGGCCGGCCAGTGTGGCTCAGTTGGTTAAGCTTTGTCCTATGCGCGAAGAGGCTGGCTGTTGGATTCCTGTCAGAGCACATGCCAGGGCACATGCCAGGACTGCAGGCTCTATCCCCAGTAGGGAGCATGCAGGAGGGAGACAATTGATATTTCTCTTTGATGTTTCTATCTCTCTCTCCCTCTCTCAAATCAATAAAAACATATTTAAAAAAGAATTTTAGAAGGATAATTTAAATGTTTAGAGTGAAATCTCTTAAAGTATCTTCTCAGAGAAGTGGACTATAGGAAAATCTCTTAAGTTATCTGTAGCCACCATGTCCTTTAGGGATTGGCCTGTCGCCTCACTGGGTCAGCTGGCTGAGGAGTCACCTCTGCCTTCCTGAGACCCCCCACCCTTTATTTTAGGGATGGTGAAGAGACGGTGAAGAGACGAAAAGGTGTCCGTAACTATAAAGGAGTAGCACAAGGGAGATCTTTGTGGTAATAGAATAGTTCTGTGTCTTGATTGTGGTGGGAGTTTCATAAATCTACACCTGTGATAAAATGTCTCAATTATACACATGTACTGTCCTCAGTGTCAAATTCCTGGCTTTAATATGGCACAAATAATATGTAAGATATAATGGTTAAGGGAAAATTGGAGGAAATGGGGTAAATAGTAAATAGGGTCTTTGTACTATATTTGAACATTCTTGTGAATCAAGGGTTATTTAAAAATAAAAAGTAAAAATTAATGTGGTCTTCAGAGAACAACAAGAAAAAGTTGCTGGTGACAAGAGAAATTATTTGTACATGGCAAAGAAGGAGAGAAAATGTCTGGATACAATAGATCAAAGAAACGAGAAAACAATTAGTCAATTACTTTTAGTTGAAATATAAAAAATGCATTAAAACTATGTCTTGTTAAAAGAAATATAACCTGCTCAGTGCCATTTTTTCAACATTGAAACTACATATTGATTAGGCTTTCCAGTTGTCTTTTAGCAGTGGAAAAATATTTGCAAATGTTTTTAAATAAAAACTTACATTTATAGTGCAATTTCTAATTACTATTGAATGGCTTCTTTAATTTCTTATAGAAATGAAACCTTTTGTAAAAATTTTACAGAATTTAAAGAAAATACTTAGCTTAATTTGCATTGATTCCATGCATCTGTTACTCATATACATAAATATGTACATATTTATAAAGGTACATATTTCTAGTCTTTTTCTTTTAATGAACTGTTCTCTCATCTCCTTCTTTGTCTAGAACAAAAGCAGTCCAAGATTTATGTTTAGATTACCCAAAGTATTGCCTCTTTCCCATGTAATAATTATAATATATTAATATTATTTAAAATAATGATAATTACCTAGAAAAGTATTCTTCTTGACATAGTCAATTACACTATTAATAGGAAATCCCCTCCCAGGTCTCTATTTGCATTTTAATGAATTTATTAGCCATTTCACCAAAGTGGGCCTCTTACAAGAAATGCTAAGGTAGCTCCCCAAGTACCCAATTGTGCACTTAGAGTTATAGGAAGGAATTTCAAGCATTTTTAAAGTAGTTTTTTTTTTATTTACTTTTTTGACATGCAAAATTTCAGAAATAAGTATTGGTATGAAACTTGGAAACTCAAGGAATGAAATAAATTCCAGCACAGTTGAGTCATGGTTTCAGTCAATGTCATCAGCTAACTGTGTTTTCAATATACCTATTAGCTTGTTTACTCCTATTGACTTAATTCTCAGGAATGTGTTCCCACATGGTGACAAAAGGACTACCAAGAGTTACAGGTTTACACCACCCTTACAGCCAGTAATCCTGATAAAAATAGAACAAGTCTTTCTTACCAGTCATGGTAAAATGCCAACAATAACATATTATTGGCTTGGCTTCAGTTAAGTACTATCCTGGAAACAATTACTGAGCACTGGGAAGTAAAATACATCGATTTTCCACAGTTTTTCCATGTGTCTATGACTGGTAGTGGCTAGCTAGACTCATCCCCCTTTGAAATGAATGGCTTAATGTTTCAAAAAGCGACTTAGACTTTTGATTATTCACGATTGGGTTGTTTGCCTTTTTTATTATTGTTTTGTGGGAGTTGGTGCTAAATATGGCTTGTGAATATATTTTCCTTATCTGTGGCTTGCCACTTCATTTCCTTAATTTTAACTTTTGATGATCAGAAGTTATTAATTTTGATGAAATGTAATTGTCAATACTTTTTATTAGTTAACTATTCCAAGGTCACAAACGTATTCTACTGTAGTAGCTTTAGAGTTTTTGCTTGTTTAAATGTCATCTGTTTCAAATTAAAAGTTGTTGATAATGTAAAGTAGAATGCCAAAGTTTTTGTTTAATCCCCTTTATGCACTCATCCTGCTTCCCTACAACATTTGTTTAAAACACTTTCTTTTCCCTTCTCTGCTTTTGTCAAAATCAATTGGCAATGTATGTATCAGTCCATATTCTGTCTTGCATCTCCATCCTTATACCAGTTTTTCACTGTCTGGATTAATATACTTCTATATTGAGCCTCAATATCAAATAGCATAAGTTCTCCAATTTTCTCTAAGATTGTTTGCTTTTAGGTCTTCTAGATCTACATAATTTTAGATTCAGTTTGTTGATTTCAACAAACATGTCCGTTAGCACTTTGATGGAGATAACATCAAATCCACAGATTAATTATTAAAATTGACATTTTAACAATATTGAATTTTCAGGCAATACACTTTTTCTATCTCACCATTTAATTGTTTAATTTCTCTCAGAAATGTATAGTGGTTGTCAATATAGAGACCTTGAACTTTTTTTTTCTTCACCACAACAGATTTTATTGGGAAATTGAAGCCCTCGTTTTCTCTTATTCCATTAAAACTTCGACAACAAACACATGTAAACAAGATTAAGAGTCAGTCCTTCCAGGCTCTGGTGCTTCCTGGGATCTAGCTTTCAGAGGCAGGAAGGATCTTAAGGAAGAAATCTTATCAGGGAAGAAAACAGGAAGGCATAGTAGGATTTTCTTTTTCCAAGGGCATGTCAGTTGCCAAAGTGCTCTTTCGTTTCTGTAGTGACTTGGAATTATGCACACAGGGGAAGGGGAAATGGCAATAGCATAGGCTAGGATAAAGAGCATTAGCCCAAATTATCCAACTTTAAAATTCCAGCCTTAAATTTACCAGCTATAGGCTGTTTGTCTTTGGGTAAGACGCTTAGCCTCTCTGATCCTCCTCTCTCCGTTGTAGAATAAGGTGCTAGACTGGAAAAATCTCTAAAGACCCTGCTCATATTCTGCCGTCTGTATCTATGTTTTGTGCTGTGCTGTGGGAGACCACCAGGACCTATAGTAAATACAGCAATGAACCCAGGCTGGCCCAGGCTAAAGCTGGTTTGCCTTCTATTATTATGTTTTTAATTAACCAAAAAGTTCATATTTTATTCAGACTTCCTTAATTTTCACATGTTATTTTTTTTAACTTTTTTGTTGTTGTTGTTGTTTTATTGAGATCTAAGTGACAATTTTGTAATATGTATCTAGTCATTTTTTCTTTTAACTTTTTCAGTAAAGCAACTTTTAGTTTTGTTAAACTTACACTACTGGTTTTCTGTTCTGTCACTGATTTTTCTTACATTTATTATTGGTGCTTATGTGAGTTCAACTTGCTGTTTTTTCTTAATGTGAAACTTGAGAGCTTATCATAAACATTTCTTTTTTTAATACAAGGCTTTAAAATTATAAATTTTCCTTTAAACACTTCTTTAGCTGTACAATTCCAGTTTATATATTTTGTTTTCATTGCCATTAAGTTTGAAATATACTTTAGTGACTCTTGTGATTTTTTCTTGGACATATGGGTTATTTAAAATTTAGTTGTTACCCAACTTTTAAAAGGCAGATTTTATGATGTATGAATTATATCTTTATAGATCTGTTATAAAAATTACTTGTTACATTTCCAAACATTTTGGGTATTTCTATTTATTTTTATCAATCAAATTTAATTCTGTTGTCAAAAAGCATTTTTTAACATTTAGTGAAATTCAAAAGATCTGTGAATGCCTTAGCTTCAATCTTTCCATGAACAGCCAGAGGCCTGGTTGAGGAGAATTTTATTTACCCCACTAGGAGCACATAGATGTTTATGAGCCTTCAGTTATTTAAGACATAGCTGATGGTCATGCCTCGAAAAATAGGTCCAATTAATATGAAATTAAATTGTTAACTTCTATTTGAAGCTACAAAGTATTCAAACATAATTTTTGTGTGTTTGTTTGTTTTTGGATTTGGAGAAGAAGACAGGAATAAGGAGTATAGAGTGAAGTGAAACCCAAAATACAAAAAAAGAAACCCAAAATATGGTCAGGTCTGAGCTCTTTGTCTTGTAAAACTGAAGAATGGATTCTCAGAAAAAAATGGTGGGTGGGAAGAAAACTAATTTATTTTTTTGGGGGGGAAACAAAGCTTGGAGGGAATATATGGACTTTTTGCTGCAAAAGGGGGACCCAAATGGGTTATGTTTCTCAGCTCTTTGTCTAGGGGAATAGTCAGTATACTCTGCTAGCTTCTGATTGGTCTCTTCAAGGAATTCTGGCAATATCCAATTATATCAAGCTTCAAGTTTCCACCTGTGGGAGTACCTGATTGAGGACTGCCACTTCAGGTCCAGGTGACATCATTGTTCCCACCAGGTCAGGTCAAGGTTCAAGTTTTTCCCACCCAGCCACATTCCCATCTAGCTAGTTCTAGGTCCTTTGTTTGCCTCCATGTCTGACTTCCCTTCCCCCTACTTCCATGTGGTCCTTGTCCCTGACTGCCTACCTAGCCCTATTTTTCTATATCAGAAAGACAAGACATGTTTTGGAGTTTAATAAAACTACATTTCAATGATATACTTGACATCACCTTTGATTTGTATATGCTCCTGGATGTGAGTGCATAAAACAATGGAATGTGGATTGACTAATACAAAGATACCAACTGGCAGTGTGAAATATTTTTCTTTAAATGCTATTTAATGGCAGAGGACATAGCAACCTTTCTGCTTAGAGGCAGCTATGAGAAGTAGGAGACACTACAGTGAGTGGAAACTTCCCAAATGTTCAAAGTCCTCAAGGAGATACACAGCTGCAGATAATGCCCTCGTAGAATAAGTTTCTACCAGGTGTGAGAAACACTATTTGCCAATATCAGGATTTTTCATACTCTCCTGGCCCTTTTTTTAATCATGCTGGCCTTTTTCTGAAGTGATGTCTGCATGCCTGCCTGCTAACCAAGCAAAATACCTGATTCAAAACAACCCGGCACTTTCCTGAGTGTTCTTTGCTCAAGTGGGAGAATGCGAGGTCACCTTCCCACCGGTGCCCTGGTTTCCTGTTCTGTGGCGGAACCAGGTCTCAAACCTTGCGGTGTCGAGTCCTCAACAACATATGACCTGTGGAAACCTGTCTGAAATCAGCCAGACAAAAGACAGAGCTAGCCAGGGCAGTTTGCCAGCATCCACTTTAGTGATCAATTCAGAATGCGACGCTTTCAGTTTTCTGGGACAATCAGTCGAGTTCCATTGAGCTTAATGGAAGTCAAAGATACTTTTCCAAATGACAAGCTTTGTGCTTATCAGTGCGGGTCTACACAGGGCCTGAGCTCATGTTCTGTCACGTCTTGCTCAATGACTCTGCAGGAGGTGTGGCTTTCGGGCAAAAAATGAACTCTAACTTATAATCATTAGAAAAATCATTGTCCCTCATTAGCTTTCATTTCTTATTTCTTTTCATGTTTACTTTTCCACAAGTCTCTCAATCTACATAATCAAAAATTTAGCATTAACAGTATAGATGCTGTTTAATTCTGGACCAGAACCTTGCCTCTGTGTCAAGCCAAGACAGTATGTTTGGATCTAATCCATTTCTATGACCTAATTTGTTCTTCGTCCTAAAGAAAAGAGAGAAAAAAATCAGCCCTTGTCATTAGCCTAATAGAGTTGTTTCCATTTTCTCGAACTAAAGAACTATTTAACCACTGAACTTGTAACACACTAAATAGAACCAGAGTGGTAGCTCAAAAGAATTAAAGCTGTTTCCTTACTTTAAGGCTCATTAAGAGAAGAGTTTCCAGAAATGAATGCCCAGTTTACTTCTAGTTTAAACTTCTCTTATACTCTGTGTTTGAATTAATAGAGATTCCTAAGTATTTTTAGAGCATTGATAAAATATCTATGCATGATAGAATTTTATACAAATACTAGAGGCCCGGTGCACAAAAATTTGTGCACTCGGAGGGAGAGGGGGTTGCTCAGCACAGCCTGTGCACTCTCGCAGTCTGGGACCCCTCGGGAGATAACGACCTGCTGGCTTAGGCCTGCTCCTGGGTGCAGAGGGCAGGCCCAATCCCTAGGTGCAGCCCCTGGTCGGGCTTAGAGCAGGGCCGATTGGGGAGTTGGGGCGCCACCCCCTGTCATGCACAGAGTAGGGCGGATTGGGAGATTGCGATGCCACCCTCAGTCATGCTCAGGGTAGGGCCAATTGGGGGGTTGGGGCACCGTCCCCTGTCACACTCAAGGCAGGGTCGATGGGGAGGTTGTGGCGCCACCCCCTGTCACGCACAGAGCAGGGCCGATCAGGGGGTTGGGGAGCTCCCCCCTGTCACGCACAGAGCAGGGCCCATCAGGGGGTTGGCGCACCACCCCCTGTCACATACAGAGCAGGGACAATCAGGGGGTTGGGGCGCCGCCCTCTATCACCCACAGAGCAGGGCAGATCAGGGGGTTGGGGCGCCGCCACTGTCACACTCAGGGCAGGGCCGATGGGGAGGTTATGGCTCTACCCCATCACACACAGAGCAGGGCCCTTGGAGGGGAGGGGGTCTTTGGGGCGCCACCCTCTATCACCCACAGAGCAGGGCCAATCAGGGGGTTGGGGCGCCGCCACTGTCACACTCAGGGCAAGGCCGATGGGGAGGTTATGGCTCTACCCCGTCACACACAGAGCAGGGCCCGTGGGGGGGTGGTGGTTGGGGCGCCGCACCCTGTCACACACAGAGCCGCAGGGTGATCAGGAGGTTGGGGAGCTCCCCCCTATCAGGCACAGAGCAGGGCCAATCAGGGGGTTGGGGGGCCTTCCCCTGTCATGAACAGAGCAAGGCGGATAGGGACGTTGTGGCCCCGTCCCCTGTCACACACAGAGCCGCAGGGCGATCAGGGGGTGTGGGCGCTGCCCCCTGTCACGCTGATCCCAGTGCCGGGAGGTCTCTCAGCTCCGCTGATCCCGGTGCTGGGAGGCATATTACCCTTTTACTATATAGGATAGAGGCCTGGTGCATGGGTGGGGCTGGCTGGTTTGCCCTGAAGGGTGTCCTGGATCAGGGTGGGGGTCCCCACTGGGGTGCCTGGCCAGCCTGGATGAGGGGATGATGGCTGTTTGCAGCTGGTCACACACCCTTCAGGCTGGGGGTCCCCACTGAGGTGCCTGGCCAGTCTGGGTGAGGGGCTGAGGGCTGTTTTCAGGCTGGGACTGAAGCTCCCATCGGCTCCTTTTTTTCTTTTTTTCTTTTTTTTATTCTGGGCCAGCTTTAGCTCTGATGCTTGGCTCCAGCTCTGAGGCCTCAGCTGCTCAAAACAGGTATCTGGTTTGTTTCGGTTCTATAATCGAAACTCTGTATCAACTCCAGCTCTGAGATCCCAGCTCTCTGAAAGCAGGTTTCTGGGGTTTTGTTTAGCTTCTATATTTGTTACAATGTTTTTTAAACTGCAGGCTCAGAGGCCAGCAAGGCAGGCGGGGAACATTGCAGTCCTCCATCACTGAAACAAGCAAGCCTCATGTTCAGTTTAAGCTGCCTAGCTGCCGTCCGCCATCTTGGCTGGCAGTTAATTTGCATATCGCCCTGATTAGCCAATGGGAAGGGTAGCGGTTGTACACCAATTACCATGTTTCTCTTTTATTAAATAGGATATTAATTTGAAGTGGTGCTTTGAGCACTTTGTGAAAGTGTAGGATATGGAGAATGGAAAAAAATGTACAACTGTAAATGAGGGAATAAATGTGAATAATAGTGTAATTATCGTCTTTTACATATATTTATATTTATTGAGTTCCTCTTGTTTGCCACACTTCATTCGAGGTCGTGGAGGATACATCACTGAAAGCAAAGTGCTGTGTTTAGGTCCGAGTTCGTTGTCTGGCAAAATCGAAGAGTGAGTTCACAGGCAAAGACGGTAAGCGGAAGCAGTTTGTTGAGAGATAGAAGGACCCCCTGCAGCAAGCAGGGGGAAGCAGGGAGGGGGCCCAAGTGGGTTGCCTATGAAGCTTCTTTGTCTCATGTTCCAAAGTCCCATACCCTTTAAACCTTACAGGGTCCAGTTCTGGGTCCTTTTGTTTTTCTCTGAGCTTTTTCTCAGAACAGGGCAGAGTCAGTGGGCTGCATCCTGTTATTCTTGGACTTCCCAGTTCTACTTCCCTCCCAGGGCCCCATCCCTGACTGCCTAGACCCCTTCTATCTCCTCATCACTAAATAAAACAGGTGAAAATCTTGACCTTCATGTAATTAAAATTTTAATTCAGGATACAGAACATAAACCAATAAGGAAATTACATATGCTATCATACACTAGGGAGGAAATTTAGAGGGGAGAGGTGTGTAGCAGCATTGCATGGAGTGTGATTAGAAATGGGATAGTTGGGGAGATGTTACTAAGAAGATATCATGTGAGCTAAGAATTTACAACAGTCAGAAAATGAACCATATTCATACTCAATGAACAAGAAATTCTTCCCTTTATTAGTAGGCAAAATAGATGACCACTTACATAGTGTGCATGTTGCATTTTCAATATAAATAGTTACCTAATTAAGTGAATGGTAAGCCCCTAACACTCAATTATGTACTGTAAATGGTTGGTAAAAAGAAGCTTAAGACCCTGTCACTTCTCAAAAGGAAATAAAAGCTTCTATCAGTATTTTGAAAACACTACATTAGATGATTAGGAAGAATGACTATGTAACACATTCTTCATTACTTAGGATATAACAATTGATCTAAGTCATTGCTGCTCCCCCACCCCCACCTTTTTGCGTGATGTCCTCTAAAATGGAACTACTAATTTTCTCTACTAATTGAAGTAGCAGTGGTAGTAATATTCAAACTCTCCCCCCTCTGGCAATTTCCTTTACCTGGAAACATGTTTAAGTATTTATAATGTTAAGGACTTATCTCTCTACTGATTTTTTTATTCCCTTGTAGCACACTTCCAATTTCTTTATTCTATCAAATCTCAGGTCCTTGGTAGGACATCTCCGTCTCCATTTCTGTATTTCCTATGCCCCTGTAATCTGGTTTTTGCTCCTTCATTTAATTTTGCTAAAGATTACCCTGATGATCTCATATAGGACTTCTAATAGCCAGTTTCAAAAAGCATAGTTTAGTCCTTATGTCTCTTGACCTCATTGATTATTTTGGTTCTTTTTTCTGTTATGTCTCAGGAAATTCTCTTACATCCCACGGTTATTATTGTCTTCTGATTTTGAAGATCACTGTCTCACTTCATAATGCTTCTTCCTATACCACTCTCTCAGCCTGGGCAATCTTCACCATGGCAGAACTTCACTTACAAATATGATAGGAATGCCCAAACTTTATTTCTTACTCAGACCTCTGTCAGTAGTGTTTGCCTCCACAGGCTCAAAGGTAGTACAAACTCCAATTCAAACTGTTACTCTCTAGACTAGAACATATTTGCACTTTTACCTATTTTTTGTTTGTGTTTTTTATTGAAATAATTGTCAACCTATTTGCTAAATACAAAGACATGAAAACTGTATTTCACTTATCATTACCCATTTTCAATTGGCCACACAATTCTATTATCTTGTTAGATTTCACATTTTTCCCCTTCTCTTAGTTGTTATTACTGCTTTTTAAGTTCGTGTTTCTATGAAGCCTGCCTTAATAGTTCAAAGGTTTTCACATTAACCTCCTCCTCTTCAATTTTCTGTTCAAGCAATTTTCTTTATTAAAGTTAATGTTAATCTTTATAAAATATGAATATGATCGTGCCACTTTGCTTAAAGTCTCTCAATGATTTCTCAAGACACAATGGAGATCATTTTAAGATACTTAGAAACCTCCCTATCATTTGATTCTAGTCTCCTTTCATCTTCTCCATTTGCATTCTATACTCCTAACAACATGTCCTGCTGTGTACTATTTCACACATCCACATTTTGGTCTATTGTAAATCTCACTTCCTAAATGTTCCTCTATCCCCATTTTTTCTGCCATTATATGTGAAGATGTTAATAACATTTATGCTCAAAGACATAGTAGATTATCTTTTTTTATTGTTGCACATGGACTTCTTTTAAATTTTCTCTTATAACCCTCATCACATTTTTTCATTATTTTTATTTCTTTTTTTCTCTGTTGGAGAGCAATACTGGAACATATTTTTCCATTTTTGTATCACGAATACCTATCACTATCTAGAACTTGGGTTGAGGGGGTAATGCTCAAGAATATTTGTTGCATAAATAGAATTTGGCCATAAGAAATAAACATAATTTTGGTATAAAATTATAAATGATGGCCTATTGTTTGTAATGTTTCAACAAATACACCAGAAAATGGGATAGAAATTAATCAAATAGGAATCATCTTGTTATGTTAGAACTATGATAAGCTATCTATGAAGGGATATCACAGGAAAAAAATTATATATATCAAACAAACAGAATAGTTTAAAGGAGAATCGGTGAAAGAGGACATGAGTGATAATCAAATTGCAAGTAAAATAGGTAAGAAAAATACAGTGACTTTATTAGAGCATGAGAATCAGAAATGATAAGAATCAGAAATTATAGAAACTACAATTATTTTTTGGACATGTGAAATCAATGAAAAATAGCTCCTTTGGGTTAGATGGGGAGTATCATATACTGTCTTATAAGGGTAAGAGAAAAATTAAAGAAGAAAACCTTTCTTTAAAAAGCAGTTTATTACTTCAGTATCATCAATGCCATGCCTATATTTGAACCAAAATAATGCAGAAATGTAAGAGATAAGAGAGAAAAAAGCTAAACATGATCGAATGTTTAAAAGTTTAGTAAATCCAGCCTTTGCCGGTTTTGCTCAATGGATAGAACCCATGGACTAAAAGGCCCCAGATTCGATTCTGGTCAAGAGCATGTACCTCTGTTGCAGGCTCCATCTCCGGCCCTCATTGGCACTCCTGTGGGAGGCAACCAATCCACATGTCTCTCTCACATTGACGTTTCTCTCTCTGTGTCTATTCCCTGCCCTTCCACTCTCTCTCTCAAAAAAAATAAAAAAATAAATAAATAAATCAATGGAAAAATATCCTTGGGTGAGGATTAACAACAAAAAAGTTTAGTAAATCCAAATAAAAACAGGCGGGAAGAAAATATAGAAGGTCCCATCAACCATGAGTGAGAATAGGTAGATTTTACTGCAGTTTTAACATTTACCACTGGCTGAAGCTAGATAGTCTGGTGACTGGGGCAGATTTCAAACCCAGCAATTTAGGACAAGAATTCAGATCAATATTATTAAGTCCTTGAACTAAGTTGAGGAAAACCTTTCCTATGTACACTTTAAGTTTTGTGTTAAATTAACAGAGACAAGTCTCCCAATGCCAAGAGAACTTTGAAAGAAGGAAACACACATGCTCCAACCCCTCAGGGCTCTTGGAAGGGTGATTTCAGAGAAAGAGGAGAAACAGAGCATTCATGAAAAAAGCACTGATTGAATGCAGATGTGCCTCCATTTTACATGTCTGTCTCTTGCCCTAGTCCACTGGCTCTCTGAGATCCAATTCCAGCATTCATTCTTTGGGCGCTTTCCCCAGAATCCTTCTAACCATGTCATACTTTTTCTATTTTTTCCTTTCCTTTCAAGTGATGGTGTTTCAAAAGCATTCCTTTCATCTTTGCTTAAACTTTCCCCTACTGTAGCTAATGTTTCCCTTTCCTTCTTTTAATGGCAGGCTTTACTTGTCTATTTTGTTGATTCCATGTAAAACTGAAATAGTATCTAAATATAAATATGTAAACATACAAATGTATGTGTATATATATGTGTATAGATCTACACACACACACACACATGCACACATAAAAACACACATAAGCATTGCTGCTAAATACATATAGAGTTTCTAAACATCCATAAATAAATTATATCCAGACTAAACTATGCATTCCACTTCCAGAACATTCATAGCAAACAACACAATACACAGATTTCATGCTTATTTTCTGGAACTTTTATTTTTAGCTTTTATGTGACATGTTCAATATGAATGGTAGTTTTATATTCATCTGTTATCACTGACAAAATTTCATCTGTCTGCTTTACTCTGTCTTTGTTAGTGCTCCATTCCTTACCTTTTAGTGTCAAACCTATGGTCCAAATTTAGATTGGTACATAGATTTTTATTTTTAATCAGAAAACTAAGAGATTCTGGTTTTTAATTTGGATTACACTAATATTGAGTCTTGACTGGACCAGATGGTCTGGCTCTGCGTTGCTGCTACTTAATTTGTCATAGTTCTCATTAATTTTGTTCCTGCTTTTAAAATTAATGCAGTGTGCCCTATCTTCAATGGAAATTCATCTCTCAACAAAGTATACCATGGTTCCTATATTGTACACATTGATCATAGATAGTGAGTATGAGAAAGAATGTTGTTCTTTGATTCAGTACAGATGGCAAAAGAAATGAATTTTATTTCATTTAATAAGCATTTATATAGCATTATGTGCCAACCTCTGTCCAAGTGCTTTATATATATGACTAGAGGCTCGGTGCATGAAATTCATGCACTCAGGGCCAGGGGGGTCCCTCAGTCCGGCCTGTGCCTTCTCACAGTCCGGTAGCATTCAGGGGATGTCCGACGGACAGGTTAGGCCTAAGCCGTCAGTTGGACATCCTTAGCACTGCTGTGAAGGCGGGAGAGGCTCCCGCCACTGCCTCTGCACTCACCAGCTGTGAGCCCAGCTCAGGGCTTCTGGCTGAGCGGCACTTCTCCTGTGGGAGTACACTGACCACCAGGGGGCAACTCCTGCATCGAGCGTCTGCCCCCTAGTGGTCAGTGTGCATTGTTCCACCGTTCGGTCGATTTGCATATTAACCTTTTAATATATAGGATGATTCAATATGTAACTATTCAATTTTTGTAATAGACAATGAAACTGAGACAAAGCCAGTAAAATAACTTGCACAAGATATTACAATTGATAAGTGGAAGAGCTCGTCTTGTACCTCTAGAGCAATTTGTCTCCTAAAATTTAAGCTATGTTGTCTAGCCTTAAAGTTGGATGTTTATATTTTGTAACAAAATGTGTTTCCTTTTTCTAGCTTTCTATTTTGAAAAATTTCAGATTTAGGGAAAAGTTGTACAAGTAATTCATAAAGCTACTGTATACCTAAAAACCAGATTCCTTAATTGTTAATATGTACCATATTTCTTTATAATTTTCTGTCTATATAAGTACATTTTATGTTTTCTAAACAATTTGCAAGTGAGTTGCAGACATGGTGCCTATGTATACTTTCTATTAGCAAAACATTTTCATATGTAATTATTATATTTGTAATACAGCTTAATTGTACAATATTATACTTTGATAATTGATGCAATTTTATTTTCTAATTTACAGAGCTAAATACCAATTGCCTCAATAATGTCTTTTAAAAAAAAAAGTGGGCCATGATTCAATTCAAAATCACATATTGCATACCGCTGTTTCTATTTTGTTCATCAGTTAATTTTCTTCATTTTATTACACATATAAGTGAGGTCATGTGGTATTTGTCTTTATCTGACTGGCTTATTTCATTTAGCATAATCATCTCCAGGTCCATCCATGTTGTCACAAAAGGGAAGATTTCCTCCTTTATTATGGCCGCATAGTATTCCATTGTGTAAATGTAGCCTAAGAACCCAAAATACCAATTCTAAAGAATATATGCACCCCTATGTTCCTAGAAACTTTACTTACAATAGCCAAGATGTGGAAACAGTCCAAATGTCCATCAGTAGAGGAGTAATAAAAAAACTGCAATGCAAATCTGTAATTATTTAAAAGTTTAAAAAGTCTTTGAATCTCAAGCATGATTTCCAATTCTTATATAAAAATAGAGGCCCAGTACACGAAATTCATGCACTCAGGGTGGTCCCTCAGCCCGGCCTGGGCCCTCTCGCAGTCCTGGAGCCCAGTGATCGATCGCGCCACAGAGGGAGACCCTGCCCACCCACTGAAGCGCCGCCGTCGGGTAGCCTGGGCCTCCCTCTTTGGAGCGATCATGGAGCCCCCCTATTGATCGCCTAACTGTCCATTGTCCTGAGCCTCCCTCTGTGGGGCAATTATGGGGCGATGGGTGGCCCCCCCAACCAATCACATCACATCCACCTTGACTGGCCTGGCACCAGTTGGTGTCATAGTGTAGTCACCCAAATGGTTGTTCTGTTGTTTGGCAGTTCAGTCAATTTGCATATCATGCTTTTATTATTATAGACTAGAAGCCTGGTGCACAAAAATTTGTGCACTCGGGGGGGAGAGGGAGGGTCCCTCAGCCGGGCCTGTGCCCTCTCGCAGTCTGGGACCCCTCGGGAGATAACGACCTGCTGGCTTAGGCCTGCTCCCGGGTGGCAGAGGGCAGGCCTAATCCCTAGGTGCAGCCCCTGGTCGGGCTTAGAGCAGGGCCGATTGGGGAGGTTGCGGCGCCACCCCCTGTCACGCACAGAGCAGGGCCAATCAGGGCGTTGGGGCACATCCCCTGTCACGCTGATCCTGGTGCCGGGAGGCCTTGTGGCTCCGATAATCCCGGTGCTGGGAGGCATATTACCCTTTTACTATATAGGATAGAGGCCTGGTGCATGGGTGGGGCCTGGCTGGTTTGCCCTGAAGGGTGTCCTGGATCAGGGTAGGGGTCCCCACTGGGGTGCCTCGCCAGCCTGGATGAGGGGATGATGGCTGTTTGCAGGAAGCTTAAACTGAACATGAGGCTTGCTTGCTTCAGTGACGGAGGACTGCAACGTTCCCCGCCTGCCTTGCCGGCCTCACAGCCTGCAGTTTAAGAAACATTGTAACAAATAGAAGCTAAAAAAAACACCCAGAAACTAGCTTTCAGGTAGCTGGGGTTGATACAGAGTTTTGATTGTAGAACCGAAACAAACCAGATACCATGTTTCTCTTTTATTAGATAAGGATATTATATTGTAGATTTAAAATAAAATTGTTTTAATGTTTCTCCTATTTTATTTATTGGGTCACACACCCTTCAGGGTTGGGGTCCCCACTGGGGTGCCTGGCCAGTCTGGGTGAGGGGCTGAGGGCTGTTTTCAGGCTGGTACTGAAGCTCCCAACTGCTCCTTTTTTTCTTTTTTTAATTTTATTCTGGGCCAGCTTTAGCTCTGAGGCTCCAGCTCTGAGGCTTCCGCTTCTGAAAACTGCAGGCTGTGAGGCCGGCAAGGCAGGCGGGGAACGTTGCAGTCCTCCGTCACTGAAGCAAGCAAGCCTCATGTTCAGTTTAAGCTTCCTGGCTGCCGGCCGCCATCTTGGCTGACAGTTAATTTGCATATCGCCCCTGATTAGCCAATGGGAAGGGTAGCGGTCGTACGCCAATTACCATGTTTCTCTTTTATTAGATAAGGATATTATATTGTAGATTTAAAATAAAATTGTTTTAATGTTTCTCCTATTTTATTTATTGGGTTGTTATGGGAACTTAAGCCAATGTTTTAAAACTACAGAACGCATTTTTATCCTGCAGGATGAGAGAATTCAGAATGATCTCTGTAAGGTGATATTCAAGCAGAAAATAATTAGGGAAAGTTATAACATTCTAATTATTATGAATCTAAAGAAAATAGATATAAGTTTAGCTGAGGTATACCTAAACATAAATGATCCCGTATTGCCCTGACCGGCGTGGCTCAGTGGATAGAGTGTCAGCCTGCGGACTCAAGGGTCCTGGGTTCGATTCCGGTCGAGGGCATGTACTTTGGTTGCAGGCAAATTCTCAGTAGGGGGTGTGCAGGAGTCAGCTGGTCGATGTTTCTCTCTCATTGATGTTTGTAACTCTCTATCCCTTTTCCTTCCTCTCTGTGAAAAATCAATAAAATATATTTTAAAAAATGATCCCTTATTATTTTTCAAATTTTATTCTAGAAAGAAGAGTAGACTATTAGAATAGTGTTCAATTTAGAGAATCCTTGGATCAAAAGACAATGATAAAATTTTGACTGAAGCTTCATGTCTGGCATAAGTCTAAATCCTTTCAACTAAAAGGACTATTTTTGAAATAGCAAGAGCTTCAATATTTTTCATGTTCTTCCAAGAAAAATATATGCCTATGATTTCCAGAAATAAGGACATAATTGGCCATATCTTGAAATGACAGAGGAAGAAAAGACACAGGTCAGTTAAATCCGTGTGTACTGAGCCACTTGATAAACAAAACACAAAGGTGAAACTGGAAAGATCAGAAAAAGAAATCAGATAAGGAATAAGCAGCTATTTCACTTACAGGTTGATCCAAATTCATGTGATTTCTATGTTTGCATGTGTGTGCCTATATATAATATTATTTTTTATATATATAATCTCTTCAATTATGTTATAGATTGATAGGGTCTTATATTTTACAAGGTAAATAATTTTCTCTAATTTCCAAATTAAATTAAATCTTTATTAGCTAATGTCATATGTAATTTTGACCTCTATCTAGTCCTTAAAACTTTCTCCTATTGTACTTTTCATGACATGGTTTCTATTTGTTTTCCCTCCACCCCTCTGGCTAGTCTGCTTTATGGCACTTCCCTTTGTATGTCCTTCCAGACAACTAGTTTTCATCATATTCTTCTACTCAGCCTTCTTGACTTCTTTTTCTAGATATGTTTCCTGCAATATCTCAAGTAGTGTTATGGCTTCTATCATCAGTATGTAAATAAATTTCAAATCTATCTCTGTAATCCTAACTTCTATAAGGAGCCTCAGATATTATATATTCAACAGTGTGGCTTGTAATTCTAATAGTACTGTAATTTTATTGTCAAAAACTAAACCCATCATCCTTGTAGCACAATTGATTCTTGTATTTTATATTTCAGAGAAAGGCAACTCTTTGTTACCTAAGCAAGCAATATGGAAAACTCTTAGTCAAACCTTATAATCTTCATATTTAGTTGCTCCTGAAATATGATTTTTATCTGCCTTATTGATGCCCACCTTTTTTTCAGACTTATTACCACTACCTATAATAAAAACAACCTCATATGTGATCTATAGAAATATTTGAGTCACAAGTAGCCTATCAGATCAGGCTGACTCATTCTCATACAATATTCATAATTACACCATTAACCTTTCTCTATGTGCATATTTGATCACATAATTCTCCAGTTTAAAATATCTTAATGCCTGTAGTTCCCTCTTTAGTTATCATATAAAGCTGTCCATGATCTGGGCTTCTGTTTCAGCTTCAGCTTTATGGTTCATCCCTCATCACTCATCCCTCCCCAATAAATATCTAATGACTTACTATTATTTTAAGAACCCTAGTCTCCTTGCCTTTGCACATTCTGTTCTTTCTTAGGGAATCCCTGCCATACCTTTCCCATCAGGCCCACTCTTAAATATCCTTCATAACTTATCTCAGATGTTCCCCCCTTTAATAATACTTCTTTCACTACTCCATCTTTCAGATTGACTTAGGTACCCTTAAATGTGGTCATGTGCCAAGGAGCCCTTATTGTTTATAATTTGTCAACTTCTTTATCAGTCTCTTCCACAGAAACTCTTGAGGGTACAGGTTCTATATATTATCTATGTCTCCCTATGAGCAAGTCCATTATCTGGAAAAGAACTTGAGTTTAGTAATCATAAATTAAATAAATAATTGGTGGATTGACTAAATTTGTTTATAATGCCTATGCAAGGTAGAAAAATGTACCGCCAAGATTATTAAGTCCTGATTTCTGAAACCTGTTATTACCTAATATTGCAAAAGGAATGGTGCAGATGTGCTTAAGAGTTCTGCAATGGGAAGATTGTTCTGGATTACCAATGTAGGCCCCATGTCATCACAAAGGTCCTTATAAGTAAAATGAGTGTCAATATCAGAGAGATATGAAGATGCCACAAGCCTATATTTGAAGGTGAAGAAAAGAAGTCACAAGCCACAGGATACAGGTGGCTTCCTGGAGCTGTAGAGTCAAGAAAATAGGTTTTCTCCCAGAACCTCATTGATTTTAGTCTAGTGAGAGTCATTTTGAATTTCTGGCCTCTAGAAGTACAAGATAATACATGTATATCTTAAGCCACTAAATTGGTGGTACTTTTTATAAATAACAATGGAAATGAATACAAAGATTTATTATATTATTTTCCAAAGCATGTAGCCTGGAAAATAAAAGCTATATATGAATGTCTTATTGCATTAGTAAAGCAATCCTATATAATAAAACTCTAATATGCAAATTAACTGAACGGAGGAATGACTGGTTGCTATAACAGGCACTGACCACCAGGTCAGTGCTCAATGCAGAATCTGCCCCCTGGTGGTCAGTGTGCTCCCAAAGGAGGAGTGTCACCCAGCCAGAAACTGGGCTTACAGCTGGTGAGCGCAGCAGTGGTGGTGGAAGCCTCTCCCACCTCCACTGCAGGCGGGCGGTAAGGAGCGAGGGGTCCCAGACTGTGAGAGCCCCGGACTGCGAGAGAGATGTCTTCATGCTGACCAGCAGGTGGACATCCCCTGAAGGGTCCTGGACTGTGAGAGGGCTCAAGCCGGACTGAAGGACCCCCTCCGTAGTGCATGATTGTCATGCACTGGGCCTCTAGTTTTAAATAAAGTAATAACCTTAGGTTAATTTTTTTCTTGTGATCTTTATGCCCAAATAGGTTAAAATATCATTTAGGTGGATTTAATATAATTAAAATACCATTTTAGACAAACTAAAATCTGAAAACTTAGGAAAACAAGCTATTTTACTAGCAAGAAATTTTACATTATAATTATTTGTTGCTTATATGATATTCAATTTTAACTGCATTCCTATATTTATTTTTGATGAATGGCAGCCCTAATTCTGGGGAACATTAGATTTATCATGTCACTAAGATATACAGTCACAGAATTCATTCCAGTGCTTCAAATATTCTAAGCTTTAGAGCTGAGGTTGACTCTGTTTAACTTCAGGCCTGTTATAAAATGGATTTCATGTCTAGATTGTCTAAAATAAATTGATATTCTGATTTGTTTATTTATATCAAGAATTTTCAGGAATAGACCTATGTTTTTTAGGATGAGGGTGTGACCCAGTTTTTGTAATATACCTCTCAAATTGCTATGTAAATAACTGGGTTATCTAGACCTACTGACAGGGCAATTATGATATCTTGACTAAAAATATTTTATACATGATAGGGAATATATTCAGTACATTATGAATAATTTTGATAATAACAGTACTGGATTATAGCTATGGTTAAATTAAAGGATCCTTTAGCTTCTATTTTCTTTATTTTTTTTTCCCATCACTATTTATCACCTCTGTATCCTCTTCTACCTCCACCCACCCCCTCACACCCCTCCTTGCTGCAATCATTACACTGTTGTCCATGTCCATGAGTTCTCTCTCTCTCTCTCTCTTTCTCTCTCTCTCTCTCTCTTTCTCTCTCTCTCTCTCTCTCTCTCTCTCTCTCTCTCTCTCTCTCTTTCTCTCTCTCTCTCTCTCTCTTTCTCTTTCTCTCTCTCTCTCTCTCTCTCTCTCTCTCTCTCTCTCTCTCTCTCTCTCTCCAACAACAACAAAAAAGGTCCTTTGGCTTCTAACATATGGTTTCAAGCATGCACAACATTTCTCTATCTTGAACAGATTCTTAGATCTTTCTGGCATTTGTTCCTAACAAACAAATGACATGTTTACTAAGATCTCTCCTCCTTTGTAGATGTTTTATTTAGAATCCAGTGTGACAGTTCTGCCTGTACTAAATGTCTTATTCTACAGCATTCATAAGCATGTGTTGCTTCCCTGCCAGAACAGAGGCTGTTAATGATGTCCATAATGCTCCATCAACATGACTTAAATTCAAAGATGCTTGCATGTGTAATAATCACACTGGAAAAAAAAGTGATAATTAAGATTCTGAAGTACAAAAGGGTAATGCACTGTCCTCTTCCCCAGTAGGGAAGTTCATTAGCAGTGGAATCATGTCATTTGCCCATCTGTTCATAATTGCATTCACCCCAGGAACTAAGTGAAGGAAGTGACATCACATGGTCCTTATATCCACAAGTCCGTAAATCACATGTATGTTCTCATCTGCATGGGTAACTGGGGGAAAAGACAAGCAAAACAACAAAACCCCATCAGCAACAATAACAACTAAATGAGCCCTCTCCAAGCCTAGCATAGGCAGATGACCTCATTAATTTTATAATCTTGACAAGATATTCTATCTCTAGGAAATCTCACAGAAAAGTAAACTGCTGCTGCTTCTGCATGCTATCAAGGCCATATTGTGGGGATAATTATCTTTCAACTGGTTGGAGACACACCTCTTGTTTGTATGTCCTAAACATCGGGTGCTTAGCAGCTGCTGTAATATCAGTGGGTGAATGAAGCAGGCCCTCATTAGATTAGCACTGAGCTGATGGCTGGTGCCAGTCTCATTATTATTGGTGACTAAACTGGCAGATTGTCAGGATGTCTCATGGCAAGATGAGCTTTTGCAGCTCTTTGTTCATAGTTATTATAAACAATGAAGTGAAAGCAATCCCTTGGGCACAGTCATATCTCAGAGGAGTTTTGTATTTTTTTTTAAATCTGCAATCAGCTTGGTAAACAACTTCTTATTTTGAAGGAACATTATTAATTGAAGCATGGAATGTAGTTTGGAACTTGAACTTATTAATTCTTTAATGTCACCTGCTCTGATCAGGCCCACCAGTTGAAAGTGTACTCTGCCTGTCTTAAACACCAATGAATATATAGGCTTCCAAGTGGTGAAAACCTGTTTTTCATTTTAAATAATCTGCAAATGTGAGACATTACATCATAGTCTTAAATGCAAAGCAGATTTTCTTACTTTCCTTGGAAAATAGTATTGAATCCAAAGCCTGTACTCTGCTTCATTGCAAACAAATTAGAATGGGTTAGGTCACCGGAATAAAATTATCAATATATCTGGAAAATGATTCAAAAGTGTTTTTCTCACAGTGCCAAGTGAATATTTGAAAAATTAAGGCTGGCATTGGGATTATAATATCCACCTGAGTAAATGAAGAAATGTGTCTGATAAAATGAAGTTTGAAACAATATCTGTAATATATAAAATAAAATAAAAAGACAGTGGGAGCAGTGCCTCACTTCACTTTACCGCGGTTAACATATTCACAAAGCTAGATGGCAAGTAGCTTTACTCAAATCCTCAGAAATAAAAATAGATTTTGCATATTTAAACACTCTTACACTTCCTGGATTTAAGGCTCAGAAATATCTTCTCTAAATTTTATGTAGGTATTATTACATAGTAAACGAGATCTGGGGAGCCTAAACCACCCAATAAGCTTGTCATTGTTTTCATTTTCTAAGTATAAGGCAACCTCCAGAAGCTGAATATATTTTTTCCAGTAAGGTATCTATAAATAGCTCCAGAACTAAAACTTTTCCTCTTCTGATGGTTTGTGAGGATTCAATGAGAATTTCTGTCTTCCGGTAGACATACCTTTTGTAGGAACTCCTCTGTATGACAAAGAGGAGCCATCCAAAAAAATTAACAAGGTTCAACCATTTTCCCAGAGAGCAGAAATGAATGAACTATAGATCTTAATATGCACAATTTTGCTTTGCCCTTAAATGAAAGAGACATGTGACAATTCAAACTGTGTATACACAGACCTTTATGATACAGGAACCTTCCTGCATTATCTCTGTTTTCTGTCTTCTGCAACCACCATGTCTAAACTCATTACTATTTGTCATACCAAACACTTAAAAGCTCATCTACAACCAGTTAATTCTTTAAGGCTAATTTCCCCTTAACTGACTAAACTCTGTCTTTCAGGAACCACTGTATCTCCAGGGGGGATATGTGTGCATTGCAAAGTGAGTTCTTCTTTTTGGTGGGGTCACATGACATTTACTTTACCTGGGATATCAATATAGGAACTCAACCTCTAGATTTTTCACCCAAGATATTTTTTAAATATCAAAACACCTTTGATAATGTTCATTCCAAGTGCATTTTAATATTTTCTCTTAATAAGAAAAATCAGTTTTAAGGCATATATTTTAGACTTTAGTATCAATTTTTTTATAATTACATAAACACTCATACATTTTTAAGAGTCCATGTTATTTTGGAGGTTGACAAAATACTTTAAAAATAATGTCATGGCTTACAACCAGGTTGACAATAGAGTTTGCTTTAAATAGAATTGAATTAAGACCAATATTTTTTAAAAATGAAAAATATCACTTTCAAAAGTTAAAAACAATTGAAAAACTACATTAATATGCAAACAATGCTTTGTTATATATAGAAAATACTTGGTTTTTTAAAACATACTAATTTTGGTAAAGTTTTAGATAGCAAAACATATATATACACGTTTACAGTCTATTATGTTCATAAGCAAGCTTTCATTAGTTATCAAAAACTACCATTAGGAATATTTGAACATAAATCACTTTTAAAAATGCTGCTAATAATAAATATTTATAGATTTTTAAAGGTTTAAACATTAGTATGATTCTTTTACTCCCCACAAGTTGGGAAACTTGCCTTTTCTAAACCTAAAGGAGAAAGAAGAAAACATTCTCACAGAGTATTCAAAGACTTTGTCTCAAGATGAGACTGAATATGTATCAGAAAATATTTCCTCAATTTTAGGTCATATTCCATAAAAACATAAGAAGTAGAGTAATATTCATTTACTGGTCATATAAATTCACAAGCTTCTGTTATTCTAAATTGAACTTCTATAGAGTATATGTTTTAGTCACTTCTTAATGTGTGCATACACATGAGTGTGTGTTTTAGGAAGACTTTGAGTCCATAAATATATGTATATGGAATAATGAATTAAAAATTGCCAGATGGATATAGCTAATGTTAATGATATTTCTTATTCATAAAATTGACTATGTCAACCCATAGTGAAGCCAATTTTACAGTCTACATAAAAACATTAATTAAGTGAAATGCCACTTCATAATACCAATCAGAAAAGGGGCAAAATTATATTGAAAAGAGAAAATTGGAATGTGTTCAGAAGAATATAATTAAAAATGTATTTCTTATGCTGTGTAAACTATTAATAAATTGCCTACAGTCTTACTATAAAAAAGATTAATATTTAATCAAAGGAAATTAGAGTGTATTTAAAACCACTAATAAGACACCAAGCAAAGAATTGAGTAGTAAGGAAACTATTAGCATTATATTACGATGCATAAACATATTAACTAAACATAGGACGATGTTCTGCATCTGATTATTCAAAGGCATATTCAAAGTCATTGTTATATGCCCTGTTATATAAATGATATAAATAGCCAAGTGATTTTATTAGATTCAATTTTACAATTAGGTTCAATTTTACAAGGAGTCTGCTATATTATAAATAAGACAATCTTTGGAAAATATACAGTGCAGTTTAAAACAGATCTGTATCCCTTATTACCTATATAAAGAGATGCTTAGCACCTTCAGGGTACTAATATGTAAAATGGCAATATTTGCTAATGGAATACTACGCTGCTATAAAAAAGAAGGAATTCTTACCATTTGCTAGCAGCATGGATGGAACTGGAGAGCATTATGCTAAGTGAAATAAGCCAGGAAGTGAAAGAAAAACACCACATGATCTTACTCATTTATGGATAATAAAGAACATTATAAACTGATGAACAAAAAGATAGATACAGAGGCAGAGAAACATTGAACAGACTGTCAAATTACAGTGGGAAGGCTGGGGAGTTTTGTTGGGGGAGGATAAGAGATCAACCAAAGGACTTGTATGCACGCATATAAGCATAACCAATGGACACAAGACACTGGGGGAGGGGGGCCGTTGAGGGCATGTGCTGGGGAGTAGGGGAGGCCGGGGGAAGGTCAATGGGGGAAAAAAGGAGACATGTAATACTCTCTGTAATACTTTAAGCAATAAAATAAAATTTTAAAAAGAAACAAATGCATATTGAACTATATGGCTCATAAAAGGCATGCAGTATATACTGGCCTCTCTCCCCATTCCTCCCACCCACCCTTTAGTACTTTATATGAGAAAAAATAAATCCTGCAAGCCTTTTCGATTTTATTACTTAAAATGAAGTTTCCTAGCCTCGGATCTTATTTATTTCTTTTCATTATTTAGTTATCTTACAAAATGCAGATTATCGTCTTATTTGTGTAAGCAATGTAATCCTTAGAGACGTTATAATTTCAAGTATGGAGCTTCTGTATATCAACGTTGATAAAGAAGATTTTATGCAAGACCAGAGCCTATGTGATAATCTCAATATAGTTGCATTATTTCAACCTGAATCAGTGAATAATTGGGCATGGGAACACCAGATATATTTAAAGCATTTATTCTGCAAAGACTTTGCATGTAATAGACAGATTGAGCCCTTGTCTCTGCAGTGTTTATACTTCACAATGTCCCAGTTATAGTTTCTTTAGAAATTCAGTACTGATTCAAACCCTAAGGATTATCCCTTTTTAGCCAGATAAAATACAAGTCAGGATCAATTATTCCTTCAATATTGGATCAGTTTACTCCTAGCCTTACTCTGATCTTGAGTCTCCAGTCCTTGGATAGTGGTCCCATCCCCTAAATGCTTGGAAGTGAGTTTCTGTCTCATACTTGGGATATACTGAAATGGAATTTGCATGTCCTTGGAACATTTTCAGTTTCCTCTTCTTCAAATTTCTTCTCTCTCTCTCTCTCTCTCTCTCTCTCTCTCTCTCTCTCTCTCTCTCTCTCTCTCCCCCTCTCCTCAATGGCAATGTTTGGCTTTACCCCCAAACTTAAACAACATTTTCTGGTCTAAAGTCTAACTTCTAACCCCTGCTGTCAGATATCTCTAATGTTATCTGCTTTGATCCACTCTCATTCTTGGAAAGAAAGTCTGAACCCCAATTTAATACATTTGTTGATTGTATTTGATTCTACCAAGACTTAATCTCAGAGAGCGGATTCAGTTTTCCAACTTTCTTTAAATTCTTTCACTTACCTGAGCATCCTCAATTATGATTAATATTTAGAGATCTAGAAGGTTCTCTTGCTTTTCAAAACAGCCTTGAATTATTTTATTCTGAAAGCTATTGTTCTGAAAAGTGAATACATTATCTCAGAGAAAGGGCTGTCTATTTTGTATGTTTTTCCAGGGAAAAAATTTTTCTGTAAGCAGAATGCTATCATAAATGAAAGAATAGAGTAATTATAAACCAAACTAAGATACAAACCCAATGTATATGTTCACACTTTTGCTATTCTTTCAATAATTACACATTTTTTCACACTTCTAAATTGCTAATGTACCTGAAATGTAACATATTGCTAGCAGAAATATATATGCAAAACATCTATTATGTCACATTAAAATCTGCAGCCTGAAATCAATGGAAATTTTTATGCACAAATATGCAAATTGTGTAGTTCTTTTTTATACTGTCTTTTGCTTTTACTTATTTTTTATTTTTCCATAGTAAACTTTTGTCATTTTTATTGGATTTGCCCTGAATATACTATTGCTTATGAGGCTAAATGATGGGACTTTATGACATATTCATTTGGTGCAGTTTCTTGTACTTAAAATTGTTGTTTAAACTATAATACTGACATATTTTCATGCTGTGTTTAATAACTGGAAGCCTGGGAGCTGTGACAAATTAATCTCTCTCAGAAGTGAACAATAACCATGGTTCAGATGGTGTGCTTCCGTTCCACACAGAACCATGACCTGACTAAACTTTTCAAATTATAAGGTATATTGGAAAATTCCTTCTTACTGGCTAATGCATATGAATACTAAAGGCTATTTCTTAGAGTTATTCAGACCTGAGTTTGAATCACTTCTTATTAACTTATTAACTGAATAGCTTTGGCTTATATATTGAGACTTAATTCCTATCTACAAAATATAGACACACACACAACCTTCATAGGGTAGTTTTATAAAGTTATATATGTAATAAGTACATAATCTTTGGTCAATTAGTTACTAAATATTTCAAATGACTAATATTCTTAAAAAGCAGGTGCTTTTAAAAGTAAGACTATATTAGATTTTCTAATTTTATTCTAATATGCAATAAATACATCTGATAAAATATACACAGAAATGTGTAATATTAAAACTATGACTATTCTACTCATTCAGGTGTGGTTTTGCCCCAACCATGTTGCCAGATCTTATGAAGACATAGTGGTCTTTGCTTCTCCAGAGCTCTCAGTGATATTTGGTAGTATTTGGCTACTTTTCCCTTTAGGATTTAGTCGTAAGCCTCATCTTACCTTTCTGTATATTCTCTTTCTTGAGAATCTCAACAAAAATGAAGACTCACTTCAGCTGAATATTATTAAACAATTCTAGGATTAAACTTACCTCTTTATTCACAGAAGAATTAGAAATATTTCCTGAGATGAGAATTCCTTTAAGACTTATTTGCTCACATAACTTGTCTTTTATGAAAGACAAAATTTCACACTGCTTACCAATGATCAGATCTTCTGATTAAACTCTGGCAATCATTTCTTCACATTTTAAGAACACTAATACTGTCAATTGTTACTCTTTTCTAATCAACTATTCCCATTTTAATATATATATATATATATATATATATATATATATATATATTTATCTGCATTTAAACATGTAGACTCTTATCTTTTGTGAACCAGAATAAATGGAAAAATAATAAAACTTTACCTGAGCTAGCAATTTATTTCTCTTCTATATGTCAAAGCCACATTTCTAAAAGGAGTTTTCTTCAAAATTTTCTATTGTCATTTTTCACTACTCATTAAGTTCCCAACTCCAAATCTATCTTGTTCTACACCATCAATAGAACAATTTTTGATAAGGCTTTCTGGTTGTCCATATAGCTAAATTCAGTTTAAAAAATAATTTCCCTAATATACCACCCTCCCCGTTTTTTTGTTTGTTTGTTTGTTTTTTATTTCTGATACCAAATTTCCTTTGGTTATTGTCTATCAATACTCTTCGTGAATTCCTTTTTTTTCTGTTTATAAGAGTTCCTATGAGTTTGGTTCATGACAGGTTTTCTTATTCTTTTACGATAAAATATTTTTGCAGCCCAGATTCTTATTTCAAATTCATAAGCCCAACTATTGCTATAAGGAATATATTTACATATGTATATAACCTTATACATAGAAAAGATCTCACATCTCAAGGTTAAATCTCAATAATCTTCTTTTCTACATCCACATAATTAGCCAAGATCAGTATAGAGGATATTTCTTATAGTCCAGAAGTCTTCTTCATTCCTATTTCTGGTCAATATTTTCACTACTCTATTTCACCGGTTCTTGGAACTAATATAAATGGAATTATATAGTATGTATTCTTTTATGTTTGACTTCTTTCACTCAAATTATTTCTGTGAGATCCAGCCATATTACTACATATAGTAAATTATTTTTCATTGCTTTGGATTTTTCTACTTCATGAATATACCAAAATATATTTTCATTTCAATTTGATGATGATTGGGTAACTTCAGAACATTGGCTTCCATTAATAAAGCTTCGGTGGACATTCTTGTACATGACATAAGGTTATGCAGGCATTTGTTTGTGTTTGGAAATGTTTCTCTACATGATGCATTTCTTTCCAGACACTTAAAATATTATATTTTGAGATACTTTTTAATAGTTAAGTGGTTATTTGGGGGGAAAGGAAGTCAGCAAAGTTCCTCACACCACCATTCAGCTTCAATTTCTTTTTCTTAATCTATAGATTTAATATTTTGTTTTTCTCTTATTTGAGCTTTTTAGTTTAACCTCTTGTGTTATTCTTTACAAAATCATCCTTGATATTAAAATATGCATATTTATAATTGCACTGTATATCAAACAATGTAAGATTCTCAAATAATGCAACAATTTTTTAAATTGTTTAAATCCATTATTCTCCTCTTTGGTTTTATGGTACTTTTGCTCTTGCTTTTAAAAATAGTGTTTCACAAAACTCTGTAACTCACTCTTTTAAGTGGAAAATATTCCTTTCTGGGAATAGATTTTCTCCCCAGACTAACAAATATAAAATGGAGAAATTATATAAAAATGCTTTTCAAATAACTGGGCATCAAGCTATGAAGCAGTGTGGTCCCTAAAAGTCAAGAAGACAAGGTAATCTCTGTGGAAGCCTAGTGGACTACTAGAGTTGAGAAAAAGTTGAATGTTCAGAAGACCAAAGCAGCTAGAGTTCACAGGATAGCAGAATACCTGGAGGTTGAGAACTGCACAGAAAGATTTGAAAAAGATCCAGGGATTTGAAAAAGTTCCCAGTGATTTTCAGTTGAATATTCATTAGTACATGCACATAAGGAAAATATCCATAATCGGGAAAAGAAAAAATGCAGAAGGATTAGAAGTAACAGCACTTGGGGCTTCCAAAGTGTTGGTAATAATGTCTGCTCCTACCACCCAGACTGGAAAACCACACATTTACAGAACATCAGGGTATCAGTCTTCTTAGGCTGCCATAGCAATACTATGGACTAAGTGGCTTAACCAACATCCTTTACTTTGTCACAGTTCTTAGAGCTCCAAGTCCAAGATCCAGGTGCCAGCAGCATTGATATTTGATGAAACCTCTCTTTTTGGCTTGCAAACAGTCTCATTCTTCTGACGTCTTTACATGGCCTTTTCTCTGAGGATGTTCTACTCCTGTCTCTCTATTTTATAAGAGCAAAACCCTAATGGATTAAGGCCCCATTATTATGACCTCTTGTAACTTGACCTCTTTAAAGGCCCTATCTAAAAATGCAGTCATGTTGGGAGTTAGGGCTTTAACATTGATTTGGGGGAACACAAGTCAATCCATAAGAATAAATGCTTTTGGAGGGTGAGTAATTTGTCTTAAGCAAAGACTATTCCAGGCCCTCTAAACAAAAGTTTTAAAAGTAATGTCTTTTCAAGTGACTATACCCCAGAAAAATGTTCAAAAATATTGTGTGAATATACAGATTTTCAGCAGTCAACAAGTTAAAATTAACACTATTTGGCACCCAAGAAATAACAAAAGACATGAAAGAAAGTAGAAAATTATAATGAACAACAAGAAAACCCACTGCATGGGAGAACATATATGCCAATGTTATCTCCGATAAGGGTTTACTGTAATCTCCAAAATTTATAGAGAACTCATACAACTTAACAAAAGGAAGATAAACAACCTAACCAAAAAAAATGGGTAAAGAACCTAAATAGACACTTCCTGAAAGAGGACATATAGAAGGCCAAGAGACATATGAAAACATGCTCAAAGTCACTAATCATCCGAGAGAGGCAAATCAAAACTACAATGAGGTACCATCTCATACCTGTCAGAATGGCTATCATCAACAAATCAACGAAAAGTGCTGGCTAGGATGTGGAGAAAAAGGAACCCTAGTGCACTGCTGGTAGGAATGCAGACTGATGCAGCCACTGTGGAAGGCAGTATGGCATTTCCTCAAAAATTTAAATATGGAATTCCCATTTGACCCAGCAATCCCACTTCTAGGAATATATCCTAAGAAATCAGAAACACCAATCAGAAAGGATATATGTGCCCCTTTGTTCATAGCAGCACAATTTACAATAGCTAAGATTTGGAAACACCCTAAATGCCCATCAGCAGATGAGTGGATTAAAAAACTGTGGTACATCTGCACAATGGAATACTACGCCGCTATAAAAAAGAAGGAAATTTTACCATTTGCAACAGCATGGATGGAACTGGAGAGCATTATGCTAAGCGAAATAAGCCAGTTGGAGAAAGATTAGTATCACATGATCTCACTCATTTGTGGAATATAATGAACAACATAAATTGATGAACAAAAATATATCCAGAGACAGAGAAGCATGGAACTGACTGTTAAACCTCAGAGGGAAGGCAGGGGAGGGCAGTTAGGGTAAGAGATCAACCAAAGGACTTGTAAGCATGCATATAAGCATTACCAATGGACATAGACACTGGGATGAGGGCATGTGCTGATGAGTGGGAGTGGCTCGGGAGAGGTCAGTGGAGGAAAAATAATATTGTAATAGTTATGTTTGGGCAAGGAGGGGTACTTGAAATATCAGGGGGACCACTCTGTAAAATATATGATTGTCTAACCACAAAAAAATAAAATAAGATAAAATTAAATTAAAAAAGAAAATTATAATGATAATAACAAGGAAAAAAACAATATTGGATTGAATATAAAACTAAGATCCTATTATATTATACCTATAAGAAACACTCTTTAAATATAAAAACAAATTAGGATAAATAATGTAACAAAGATATACTATGCTAACATTAATTAAAATAATGCTGGAGTGACTATATTAAAATCACAAAAGTAGATTTCATAGGAAAAGCATTAATTATTTTTCATAATGATAAAGTAGTTCATGAATGGGACATAATAATCCCAAATATTTATGTGCCTAAAGACACAAATTCAAATCATGTGAGGTAAAATTGCTAATAATTCAAGGACAAATAGACCAACCTACAATTATATTGACATATTAATACATCCTCTAAATAATTGACAATACAAGTAGCAGAAAATCAGAAATGATACAGAAGATTGGTACAACACTATTAACCAGTCTGACTTAATTGACATTTATAGAGCACTCCACACAGCATCAGAAAGCACATTCATTTCAAATGTACATAGAACATTTTTATTAGGAGAGACCAAATCCTGGGCCATAAAACATGTCTCAAAAAGCTGGGAAGAATAAAATCAGGCGAGGTATAGGCCCTGAATTCAATGGAAATGCTATAGAAATCAGTAACAGAAGGATCGCTAGAAATTCTTCCAATATTTGGAAACTAAAGAACTCATAAATTAAAGAAGATTTAAGAAACAAGGTAAAGTTATTTTGTTTAAATTAAAAGACACACAGCATATGAAATTTTGTGTTGTGCATAAATTTGTGGAATGTTATTGCACTACATGCCTATATCAGTAAAGGGAAAAATTCTCAAATATTTTTGAGACTCAAAATGACTTAATTTTTGACCCAATAAAACTAATAAAATGATAAAATTAAACTTAATTTAGGCCAAATAGAGTACATAATAAAGATCTGAGCAAAAATCAATGAAATCAGAAACAGAAAAACATTAGGGAAGTTCAAAGAATTAAAAAAAGTGCTATTTCAAAAAGATCAATATAATTGATAAGGGAATATTATCAATAAAATTATGTCAAAATCAGCAACTTAGGTGAAATGGACAAAAACTATGAAAGTTAGCACAAAAAAGTAAATAAACTGAATAGCTCTATATCTATTAAATAAATTTAACTTGTAGCTTAAAATCTTTAGATTAAAAGATTCCAGAAAAGATGAATTTACAGTTGAATTACAACAAACATTTATAATACAAATTGTATAGAAATAATTCCAGAATATTGGAAAGAGGAAAAATTCTATAAGATGAGGATTACCCTGATATCAAAACCTGCCAAAAACTTATAATAAAACTACAGAACAATATCTTTTCTCATCTCAACATTTTTAAATCTTATACTTTCAGCATTCTGATTCAAAAACAGGTAACATCTCCTTCAGTTTATTTGGACTAAAGAAAGTCACTTTTTTTCCCCAAAGCACTTTTAATATTTTTAGCAACATTACAATCACTTCCCTAAGTTTATTTGTAATATATTAATTGTGGCAAATATTTTAGTTCTTCTCATTTATATAAATAAATTCAATACAGAATCACTGAAAAGAGAAAACTATAAAGTTCTCGAGGCCCACAATCTGAAGAACAAGGTGATTTTTCTGACATTATGAAGTAATTGAGCATTTCACATAGTTTAAGTTTCCAGAAAAAATAAAATGCAACTGTCAAAAAAAAAAATCTGTAACTATTTAAGGGCTTTCCTTTGTTTTCTATTGCTGATTATCACAAATTCAGTGGTTTAAAACAACAAAAATTTAATATTATCTTATAGTTCTGTAGATCAGAGGTTGAGGTAGACTCAGCTAGCTTCTCTACTTTAGATCACTCATGGCCAAAATCAACGTGTAAACTGGCCTGGGCTGTTAACTAGTGACTCTGGTGGAGACTGAGCTTCAAAACTCATTCAGATCCTTGGAATAATTGTTAGTTTTGGGTGTAGGACCGAGGTCCCCATTTCCTGGCTGGCTGTCCTCCAGAAGTCACTCTCAGCAATTTAAGGCCACCTGTGTTCTCTGTCATACTATCCCTGCATCTTCCATCTGCCAATGGTGGTACAGTCTGTCATGCTTTGAATCTCTCTGACTTCTGCCATATCTCTCTTATTGCAGCTCAAGAAACTGTATTTTTAAAGGCTCATATGATTCGATTGTGTCCACAGAATAATCCAGAATAATCTTTCTATTTAAAAAATGTTTTTATTGATTTCAGAGAGAAAGGGAGAGAGATAGAAACATCAGTGATGAGAATCATTGATTAGTTGCTCCTGTACACCCCCTACTGGGGATCAAGCCCACAACCTGGGCATATGCCCTGACCAGGAATCGAACCATGACCTCTTGGTTTATGAGTCTACACTCAACCGCTGGACCCCATGAGCCGGGGTCCCTATTTTTTGGCATATAACCTCAAATACTTTCTCAAAATCTTTTGTCATATAACCTATTATACATCACAGATTCCAGGAAGTCTGGTGTGGATAGCTCATGGAGGCCCTTCTTTGTTCAATATGCAGAAGTTTCCATATATTCCTGATTTTTAAACAATATCCCATAAAACGTAATTATATAAAATTAATGGAAAGAGTTAGTATGTAAATGGGAATGAGTCAGTTATCTAGTGAACTAGAGGCCTGGTGCACAAAAATTTGTGCACTCGCTGGGGGGGGCTAGGGGGCGGGGGGGGGGAGAGGTCCCTCAGCCCAGCCTGCGCCCATTTGCAGTCCAGGACCCCTTGTGGGATGTTCAGCTGTCAACTTAGGCCCACTCCCCGTGGGATCAGGCCTAAGCTTACAGTCAGACATCCTTCTGGCCCAAGGGATCGGGCCTAAACCATTAGTTGGACATTCTTAGTGCTGCCACGGAGGTGGGAGAGGCTCCTGCCACCACCTCTGCGCTGACCAGCCATGAGCCAGCTTCTGGCTGAGTGGCACTCCCCATATGGAAGTGCACTGACCACCAGGGGGCAGCTCCTGCATTGAGCGTCTGCCCCCTGGTGGCCAGTGCGCATCATAGCAACCGGCCATTCTGCCATTCAGTCAATTTGCATATTAGTCTTTTATTATTATTACTAGAGACCAGGTGCACAAAAATTTGTGCACTCGTGGGGGGGGGGGGTCCCTCAGTCCGGCCTGCGCCCATTTGCAGTCCAGGACCCCTTGGAGGTTGTCCACCTGTCAACTTAGGCCCACTCCCGGGGGATCAAACCTAAGCTTGCAGTCAGACATCATTCTGGCAGCCAGGGAGCCCTCAGGGGATGTCCGACTAAAGGCTTAGGTCCCCAAGGGAGCTGTGATAAGGAAACTGGGGTGACAGAGGAGCCATGCTGTCCTGCCCCGCCGCTTTGGGTCGGGTCGCACACGGGACACCCGCTGCCCCGGGTCACAGATAGCAGGTCCAGATGGTGATGAAGCTGGCGGGATGGTGCTGACCCACCCTGCCTTCAGTATGCAAATTAGCCGCCATCTTTGTTGGCAGTTAATTTGCATATCGTGCTGATTAGCCAATGGGAGGCGTAGCAGAGGTGCGGTCAATTACCATGTTTGGCTATTATTAGATAGGATGAGCCTCCAGCATTATCAACTTCTCTATTGAGCTTTGTTGTTCCTTCTTGATCTTTAAATAAAAACACACCCAAAGAAATCATTGAGCATTATAAAGTCCCCATTAAGAGATATATGAAAAATAGAATGCAAGCCCCAAACCATTTATATTGTATAAGTAAACACATCATATTTGACTGAAAAAAATATGATTCCCAAGAATCAAGAGTATATATGCTTTTTAATTGCAATTGTGGAGGTTTAAATGTGATTTTCCTTAGAAATACCTTTCCCTAAAATTTTCTATATGACCTAATTTAGGGTTATGATGATGATTTATTTTATTCTATTATAAGGAAGATGTTAATGTGTGCTTTGGCAGAGAATGCAATAATTTCTTTCTTTCTTTCAATCATAAATTTTATTGTGCATTTATGATTCTACATCAGTGTTTTCCTTTTGTTCTTTTTCATCCTTCATAGCTGTTTGTGAGTTACCATTCCCCATTGTCATCTGCAGTGAGAGTCCACATTTACAGCAAAAAAAGTCAGCTAACTCCACTGTTTAAGTTTCTCCTTCCACTGTAATTATAAACTTGGTTCTGAAAAAAAAAAAAGAGTAAAATGTGTGAAATTAATGTTTTAAATGTGAGTCAGTAGAATTTATAAAAGAAACCAAGAACTATCTTAAGAAGTCAAGGTCTTAGTGCCAGCCATTTTATTTCTGACTTAACCAGTGTGTTAAAGAACTGAGGTTTTTGGAGTCCTTTTAGTATGAGTATAGGGGATTCTTTCTGTGTTATTTTTACCAAAATTTCAGCAAAGAAAACTTATGATAACTCATTTTCATTTTATAATTCTCTGTTATCTCAACAACCGAATATCAACATTACTACATGATGAGAAACATTGTCTAGTTCCCATAAATTTTAGCTTTATTCAAAAATACTGATAGATACTATGTGCCAAATATTCTGTTTTCCGTTAATATTTTGGCAATAGTACCAAGTTTGACACTAGAACATTTTAACTTGGAATCCTAATTATGTTTATGTATTCATGGGTTTAAAATTATGCAGAATGCTTTAGATAAAACATATCCTAGCACATTTTCATTAAATTTGGTTTTAAAAGCATAGTTCACGTGATTTTCTCTAAATTACTAGCAGAGAGCCACTTTCTCAGACTGCACTTTTTTATATAAACTTTTTCATGAACCTGTACTCAATTACTTTTTTAATCTTCACTGAATTAAAATTATATAAACATATGAGAACATGTGTCTTCCTTCCAAAAAGCTGCAAGCAGTATCTGAAAGAGACTGGAATCACTGAATTTAGTACCACGGGGGAAAAAGTTGAAGTTAGTCCAACAGTTATATCCATGATGCCAAATTGCTGTTCCTAACAGGTTTCTTTTATGTTATACTGAACACCAGTGGATCTTGCTTCATGCAAATGAAATTAAGAGAAGGAAAATAAATACATACCAAATTTGAAAAAAATTATTTCTATAATGCAAATAGGGGACCATGATTTAGTAAAATAAACACAATTCTACTCAAATTCAGATGTGCAAGAAATGTGTCATTATATTTCTGACATAATATTCAATTTGAATTCAAGATCCTATTTTCCCACTTATTTGGAAGGAAAAGCCATTTTACCGTTACTAGCATTTCTTCCACAATGACCAAGACTTGAACAAAGTTCTGAGTTTGGGGTCTAGAGAAGAGAGGTCATTCAGCAAGTCTTGGTCTATGGCCCAGGTGAGCAACTGCGGGTTCACATGTTATCCTAACCCAGTGGCACCATGCAGGCAGGAAAAGCTGAGGCATCTATTCACACAGAGGCTTTGTATTCTTTTCCCAGACTGGGAGCCTTGGTGCCCAAGGTTCTGGCTTCCTATTTGACTTGACAATCATTCATCCCTGAAATCCTAACTCCAATTCCAGGATTCAGGCAGAAGTACTAAGTGCAGATCACAGTAACTCTTAAACTCTAAACCAAACTTTTCTGCTGATCTTGTGGAAATCTCTATCATCTCAACTTTAAAAACCCCAATACAAAAGTCATTAACCTACCTTTATCTTCCCCCCTAACAAACGTATCCATAAATCTCAGGTTTCTAAAATAAAAGCTAGAAGAGAGATTGTCTTCTCTTCTGATTTCAGCCAAATTAACAAGGAATGGGAAATAATTTTTTTAAAAGTATAACATATAGCTCATAATCATATTTATCAAAAAGATTTGTACTAGTTACTGAGCAAGCAATGACAAAATATAATTTACCTCTCAATATGATTATTTTAATAAAAGCATAATTTGTTACCTATCTTATCCCAACATAATATATTTCTCAACAATTTTTCTTAAAATTACATAAATCACAGGATGCATACTCTCCTAGACCTGTTTTTTTCACCCTTTATTTTGTTGGACGGCATCTGTTTTGATTTTCTATTGCATTAATATATCAAAATATAGTTATTATGTTATTGATAGATATTCAAATTGCTATCAGTTTTTTAATATTAAAAAAGTGCTCTCTGGAGATAGAAGATAGATATTTCTGTATTATATATGAAATGTGTTATTTATAGTACATATCTAAGAATACAATTATTTTACCTGAAAATATGCATATATTTACTATTACATATATGTTTCTATTTACATATATGTTCATTTTTTTCTATATAGTTGGGTCTTTTTCTTATTGGTCTATAAATAATACTTATATAGTTTAGAAAATAATATTTTTCTATGCTCTTTTTTGCAAATATTTTCTGCTAGTATGTGGTTTATCTTTTACTGTTTTGTTCCATAAACATTCCTTAATTTTATTGCAATTGGCAATTCATTAATCTTCCTTAAGACATGTTTTGTATGTGTGTGTGTGTGTGTGTGTGTGTGTGTGTGTTCCTTAGAGAATACAGATATTCTTCTATATTTATCCTAATATTCCTCTGGACTAGATTTTAGGCATTCTGGATATAAAATTTCCTTTTTTAAAAACGTGAACAACGTGAACCACTAAAATTAATAACACCATTTGTCGAGATGCTCAAAATATTCTAATAAACAATATCACATTAATTATCTATCAAATCTCTGTATGGATGGGTCTATTTATTACCTCTCCATTCTTTTCTATTGCTGCATTTATATATCCCCTGAACCAAAGCAGATCCTCTAAATTATGGTTTTGTACTATGTCTCCATATAGAAAATGACTCCCACCCTAATCTTGTCATTCTTCTTCTTTATGCCTCAACGATTCTTGGTTCTTCTCTCCTTCATTATAAAATCTGCTTGTTCATTCACATTTTTATTTTGGTATTTTGCTTGGAATTCTGTTGAAACTATAGATTAATTTGAAGAGAATAAATATCTTTAAGAAGTGAGTTTCTATCCCTAAGCATTTTTCTTTCATGTACTTAGAACTTTCTTAATATCTTTCAATATATTTAAAAACATCTTCCATAATGCTTGCATGCATCTTTTTTTATCTTCACACATAATACCTCATATTGTTTCTGTCATAGATGGGATCTTCAAAATTATATTTGTCATTGCATAAAAGTCTAGGTGACCTTTTCTGTTAAATTTCTGTGAAGATAATAATATTATTTGTAAATGCTGATAGTCCTTTCTTTCTAATCATTACGGCTTTTTGTCCTTGGGTAAATATAAAAGCTAAGACCTCTCATAATAGGTAGAATAAATGTTTTAAAACTGGACATTTATTACTGTATTATTTCTAATTTAACATCAAATAAATAATTTACTGAGAGTTTTTGTAGCTAATTTTATCTGGGTAAAGAAATTAAATTTTTATGTCAATTTTGGTATGAATTTCTATCCTGAATATTTCCTGAATATTATAAGTGATATGATTTTGTTCCCTCTAAACTTGAATATAGCATTTTATTTTTGAAATTTTTCATTCAGTAGCACAGTGGTAAGCATTTGTATTCCATTAAATTTTACTTAGGATATCTTTAAATGGTAATATAACATGATCATAATTTAGAAATATTTATATCCAGGTAATAATGATTTCACACTAATTTCAGGTATAGATCTTCTTGATGAACCAAAGACAGAAAATGATAACTAAAAGAAATTAAAATCATATTAGCAGAGAGATAAGTTTGATTTATCTTGTTGAACAATATTCATCTAAATTAAAATTCTAGCTCCTTGAAATATTTTGTAAATTATGATTTTCCTTAGAAATTCAAATTAGATAAATATGAAAAAATGCTCAAAATCACTAATTATCAGAGAAATGCAAATTAAAACCACAGTGAGGTATTACCTCACACCTGTCAGAATGGCTACCATCAACAAATCAACAAATGACAAGTGCTGGTGAAGATGTGGAGAAAAGGGAACCCTAGTACACTGCTGGTGGGAATGCAGCTATTAGGAAAACAGGGGTTTTGCATTTGAACTAGAGTAAATGTTTCAATTAATCTATTAATTAAAAATGTAAAAATGGAACTGCCATTTAACACAGCAACCCCACTTCTAGGAATATATCCTAAGAAACCTGAAACACCAATCAGAAAGAACATATGCACCCCTCTGTTCACAGCAACACAATTTACAATAGCTAAGATTTGGAAACAGCTCAAATGCCCATCATCAGATGAGTGGATAAAAAAGCTGTGGTATGTTACACAATGGAATACTATGTGGCTGTAGAAAATGAGCATCTCTTATCTCTGCAAAAGCATGAATGGACCTGGAGAGTATTATGCCAAGTGAAATAAGCCAGTCAGACAAGTATCACATGTTCTCACTGATATGTGGCATCCAGTGAACAAAATAAGCTGATGAACAAAATGAGACAGAAGCATGGAACAGACTGAAGAATTTCAGACGTAAGGCAGGGGTGGAGGGTGGGTGGGGAGTGATTAACCAGGGAACTTATATGCATATATGCATAACCCATAAACACAGACAATAGCATGGTGAAAGCCTGAGAGGGGTGGTGCGGGATATTTTTACATCTATTTTTAAATATGAGCACTTATTTAAAAAAAAATCAGTTGTATATGGATAGATAATTAAACCTTTTCCCATTGGAAAAGGCTAATGCACCAAGCTGAGTTCAAAAAGTTGCTAAGACCTCCCTGGTGGTCTAGTGGTTAGGATTCGGTGCTCTCTCAAAAAGTTGCTAAGTACCACATAGTCTGAATTCACACAGTCAACAATTTGACAACAGTTGGGTCCTGGCACCATTATCATTCAAAGGCGACAAAACCCAAGGAACAAATGGAAGAGGGAAGATTAAGAAGTACTTCAGTGCAAGATTGTGACCTTTCTTTTCCACTCCAAGAAAGTAGGGACCAAAGCTTTGGATCAATAATGTGTTTGAATAGTAATTTCCCAACATATTATTCTAGTAACTAAAGGTACTTGAAAAGTATGGAATATAGAACAAGGTGTCAGTGATGAAAGTGCTACCCCCACCAAAAAAAAAGTATGTGAGTTATGTATAATTAGGAGTGAGGGTGAGTGTTGGTATAAATTGCACATTTATCTCAATTATTAGAAGAAATAAAACCACTTAATGTTATAACTCCCATAATTAGCGATTCCAACTACATATATCTAAAAGGATGGGAAGAAATACACTACTGTGATAATGACAGTTACATACAGTTGGTGGAAACATGGAAGGCTCTTATTTCCTTATTTTTGTTAATGTGGAAATTTTAATTTTGCCAGTAGAATATATATTATTTTTAATGTAACAAAGAGTCATTGGGACCACTTTGTGCCAAAATGGATTAGAGACAGTTCTCCCTACACTAGATAACTGCCTTATGATACCCCTCCTTTTCTTGGACCCATCTAGTAGAAAAGAAAACTATTGGACATTAGAAATATTGTATCATAACACCTTATATCATCTTTCAGAAAGTCTATAATAACTAAGTCAACAGTTTTCCAGAAAAATCTCAAATTAATCTGGTAATCTGTAGACATTGAACATAGAATGCTTCTTTTTTAGTAGGCTTGCCAATCATTTTCAATGCTGTTAATTATCAGGGCCATTTGATTTCTCTAAATATAGTATGATTTTGAAATTTATCTCTCTGCCTCTGAAAAAAATCAATTTTCTTCCTAACATAGATATACTTTTCTTGTACTTGAAGTAATGCATACAGGTAATCATCAACCTATGTATTGGAAGCCCAGCTCCTTCTAAAACCTACATAAGTATTATGAAGCAGTCTTTTTTTTTTTTTTTTTTTTAATCCTCACCCAGGGATATTTTTCTGGGTGAGGATTAAAGAGAGTGGAAGAGAGAGGGCAAGACAGAGAGAAATATCCATATGAGAGAAACACATTGATTGGTTGCCACCTGCAAGAGCCCGGGCCAGGGCTGGGGCCAGGGAGGAGCCTGAAACCTAGGTACATGCCCTTGACCTGAATCAAACCTGGGACCCTTCGGTTTGCAGGCCAATGCTCTATCCACTGAGCCAAACCGGCTAGGGCATGAGGTAGTCTTTCTGAAAGTAGAGGCTAGAACTATTCATCTCTTATTTTATGCTTATCATGACATTTAAAGATAACTAAGAGATGAATATATTTATAAAAGAAAATACTGATACGTATACATAAACAAGATTTTATTTGTGGGTACTTATGTATAAAATATGTTCAATGTAATGTATACATATTATATCTCATCTATGTCAGATAATGTAAAATACCTATTAAAGCAATTATTAACTTATGGTAAGTGTTATGATGTCATTTGCTTATTTATAGACTCACATATCAATAGTCAGTTACCAGATAGGTTATGATTGGTTCTGATATTCTGACATCATTTCCTACTCTATCTTGGTTGAAAAAAGTAAAATACTTTTTACTCGTCTTAATATTGAATGTCAGCCAAAAACATTTTTTATTGACTATTAAAAAGGTTTCTTTTTGAGAGGAAAATGTTTTGAGTCAGTGTAACTCGAATGAAAATCTTTATTATGGTTTGGCTTAGTAAAATATTTAACAAAATAATCAGTTAAATGTAACCTCACAATCTGAGAAATTATGTTAAGTATAATACAAATGAGTTTCTTTCCTCTGGGGAAAAAATAGGATAGGCACAAGTCCACATAAACAAGTTATGTTTAGCTTAACATTGATTCCAACAAAGGCAAAATATTTTACTGTTTTTTTTCAAATGTTATTAATCAGTTGATGTTACTGCCTTTAGTTATTAAATCTTAAAAAATATGATAATGTAGTTTATTAAATACAAAATGTTGAATTTATCTAAATTTTGTTTTCTGTAATGGTTCTGCCCTTTCTTCAGCTCATAGGGCATGTTTTTTACAAAATAGGGAATGATGTCACTTTATACAGAGAATAATTTACCACCTGCTGGAAGGAGGAGGCATATTGTGGCAGCTGCATCACTGATTTGAAAAAGCAGCAAAATATAAATGTATAGATGAGTATGTCAGTGTAATGAGTGGGGAAGTGTAACATGCTTTCCTCAACAACAGCTGGAAAATTATCCTAAGCCTAAAATAGTATTTTTGGCTTCCAACCAAATGTTTCTATCTCTAGTACTACACAGAGCAGAAACACCACTCAAAAAAGAATTCTATATTCTGTTTACAGAAGCAGCATTTTCACTGCATGGCACAACAGATATTGAAGGGGGTGAGAAGTAAGGAAAATATATGCTTTATGACCCTATTCGTTTTCATATAAGACTCAGAGTCTTCAGAAAAACAAGCAAGAAAAAACGACCCTGGCACCCTTACTGTTGCCTTTTAAAGATTGGAATTGCATAAAGTATAGATTTTTTTAAATAAAAAGATATGTGAAAGCTCCTTTGGAGCTTTATAAATGCCAGTAATAACTTCAGGAGTAATCTGTCTCCAACTAACAAATTTAATCAATTATGAATGAAAAGAAAGCTTTGTGTGTTCATAAAGCATTTAATAAATAGATGAGTTTGTGCAGAAAATACAATCTAATTATATGCATCTGTAAATAATTTCTTCTTGCACAGTCTGTAAACAATGGCTAATATATAAATGTACAGCTAGATACAATTACAGGTGTGTGTTTTTCTTATTGTATTTTAAGAATAAAGGCACAGCATCTAAGGGCACGCTTTGTTTTATAACACATGGGGTAGCAGACATCCTCCGCCATCTCTACAGTGGCAGCAGACTGTTTACATTCATGTTCAATTATTTAATCAATGGCATTCTAAATGTCACATTTAAAAAGTAACACATATAGAAATTTAACTTAGAACATAGCCGGTAAGAAATTGATTCTTCTATACTTATTGATGATTCTCTTGGGAGCTAAGATATTATGTGATTTTTTGGGGGGCAAACATCACATGTATGCTTAAAAAGATAGTGTCTTTTGTGGTATATAAAGTTGTATCTAGTATATGAAGTTTATTAATCCTGTTATTCACAGATCACACTTTGTTTATTTTGTGTATATTTGTCTATTGGTTTTCAAGAATGATATATTAAAATTTATGACTTCAGTTGGTTTATCTATTTCTTCTTTTTATCACTTTGTCAATTTCAAGGCTATTTTAGGCCATATAATGTCACTGTTATAATAAGAATTGATCTATTGTTCCATTGGTAGTATGTAATTTGATTTTTATTGATTTTTTTTCTATAAGACCTATTTTACCTGATGTTATATTTGCTAGTTTAGCACTTGTTGGTTTGTACATGCATCATATAACCTTTTTCTATCCTTTTATTTTCCATAGTTCTGCATCATATTTATTGAGTACACCTTGTAGAAAATATACTGCTGAGTTTTTGCAGGGAGGAGTTGCTGATTTGTCTTTTGGCTGGTAAGTTTAGCCCACTTAAATGATTGCCATTACTTTTATATCAAGACATACGTCTCCTAACTTACAACTAATTTTAAGTCTTCCTTTTTCCTTGAATATCTCCTTTTTAAACTTTCGTTGGAAAATCAATTTTTCCCTATTGTTTTAAAAGTTATTCTATATTTTCCTAAATTTCTTTATTTAATATTTTAAACTATTGTTATGCTTAATATTCTCGTTGATATCTAAAAACTAAACAATATCTAGGTCTTATTCTCAGACAAATATGTACCTTTGTAAAATGCAAAATAATTTATTCTTCTTTATCCCCTTTTATTCTAACTTATCTTGATGTAACCTGGAAATTTAGTTCCAAATTGCATAACTATGAAGTGGAAATGATAATAGTGTTTATCTCACAGGGATGTTATGATGTTGGAATGTACATAAGTGGCATATTATTTCTATACATGATAAATAGTAATGTTAACAAGAAATATAATTTCTATGGATAATCACTTTTATTTCTTATTTCCTGATAAATCTTACTCCCTCAATGCTCTTTTTGCTGGTGTCAATTATTCAAACGATCTTTCAGAGAAAGGTTAATATGTGAAAATAGAGCTAAGAATATTTTTATTTTATATTAAATGCCATTCTTTCTGGTTATAAGATTTATAATTTACTCCATATAGAATGATAAATTCATTCATGCCTTCTTGCACTTATTGTTGCCATTGGGAATTCTAAATTTTTTCAATCATTTATTTCTCTGAAAGTTTTCTGTTTTCCTTTCTATATATTTATAAACTTCTCTTTGTCTTTAATTTCTTAATTTCACTCTACTGTTTAAATCTGTTATTCTATTTAGCATCTTATGTGTCTTTACAACCTGAGGATGGGTATATTTCTTCAATTTTTAGAAAGGCTTAGTGATTATTTCTGCAAGTATTTCCTACCTTTCACAAATATTCCCTTCTTGAAATTTACATGTGTATATCTACACTAAAACTCAGTAATCAAAGCAAATGCATTAATTTAGTGTAATTAAGATTCAGAGTGGGTAATATTTTTATCATGGACAACATTTAGAATTGGCAGTACAATCTAACATATATATATATATATATATATATATATATATATATATATATATATATATATATAGGGTTAATATGCAAAGTGTCCCCTTGGGAGTTTGACCGGGAGACCAAGAGTTTGATCACTCACTATGACATGTGCTGACCACCAAGGGAAAGTGCAGAAGAAAGGAAGGCCCCAGCCGGCAGCCAGAAAGCCCCAATTAGCCCTGATCACTGGCCAGGCCTAGGGACCCTACCAGTGCATGAATTTTGTGCACTGGGTCTCTAGTGTATTAATATAAACAGACCAACTTTTGGTCAGTTCTATTACTGGTTTTACATTTTCTCCCTGAAAAGTACCTTCTTTTTTCCTGCAAACAAGGTAGCACTATCCCCTTGGCTCTGCTCATGCACCCTTAATTTGACATTAATCAGGACAATTTGTTTCTGAAAAAACTGTAGCATAACATACAAGTAATTTGTCAACCCTCTTCATTATACCTTATTGAAGGAGCAAATTTAGTAAATAAAATTTATAGAAACATTAGAATTTAAAGTAAAAGAGAAAACTAAGGTTGTTTAAAAATAGTAAATGTAATTCGCCAAAAAAAAGTGTTATAATTTCTGGACATTTTAGTTGAAAATCTTCCCCATGTTAAAAAAGGCAAACGTTCATATTATAAATGCATATTATTTTTAATAAGCAAAAGCTCATTGAAATAAATGAGACCTTTGCACTGCTTCACCCAAAGCAATTTTGTGTAATAAGAGAAATTCCTTTGAGATTGTCTGTTATGGAATTCAACTGAAGCTCAGTAAATTACTTCTATATCTTTTGAAAGACCAATTTAAAGAAAATAAATGCAAATTAAGATATAAGAAGTAAAAGATATGAACCTGTTGTTAATGATGTCTTTTTTAAAGTGCAAGAATAATATAGCTATATTTTTAGATAAAGTCATTTGAAAAATATCAAGCTCTGTATGACTAAAATATTCGGAAGCTATAGATGATGGTGCATTTATTTTGACCAATGCTAATTGTAATCATTAAAAGAGAAAATTCATTAGTTGAAAGAGGGCACACTCTATCCCTAGAACTTCATCTCTTAGTATATTTAGTCTCCCCATATCTATGGGGGATGCATTTATTTTTAGAGAGAGGAAGGGAAAGAGAGACAGAAACATCAATGTCAGAGAGAAACATCGATTAGTTGCCGCCCATAAGCTCCCTGACAGGGATCAAACCCTCAACCTGAGTATGTGCCTGTGTATCAAACCCACAGACTTTTGGGGTACTGGATAAAGCTCCAAACCAACTGAGCCACCTGGCCAGGGCGTGTATGTGTGTTTTAATAGTCTGAAGAAAATTTATTCTTGTTTCAGCAAGAAAAATAATTAATAGTTAAATTTATTAGCTGATAAATATAGGCGGGGTCTGAAAAAACAAGGTCTTATCACTAAGATTCAGAAATGTTGGCATATGGCAGTGATAGTATGAATGCTGGAAGATGTTAACCAATATGGATCAGTTTGTTAATCAGTTTGAAAAATGTGTTCTTGCTTCAGACAGAGATATTATATGCAGAAATTTTAAATCTCTTTTTTAAAATTATTGTTTCTGTTTTTAAAGGAAGAGTATAGTTTTTTAGAGAAAGTTTCATTTCCTGGGAGGCAAAACATTACATACACAAATTTATTACTACTACTACAAGAATAATAATAATGAAAATAGTAACGTATTTGAATTTGTGCTTTAATTGAAAATACCAATAGTTAACATAACAGCTGCATGTGTCCTAGGAGTCACAAAAATAGAAGTAAATTTAATGACAATTTAATTTACTTTTATAGCATAGAAAAATGCTATGCCTTTCCCCAGTCATTTCTTCAATATTAATTTCACTTTCAGCAGCCTTAAATCCTCATTAATATTGAGAGTACAAATGCAACTAATTAATCTGCTGAGTTTCCCATTGAGAATCCTGTCTCTAATGAGAAATAAGGTCAGAAAAAGAATACATATGATACTAAAAATGGTCATTGTAGTCACTTTCTATACACTAAAATAATACACTTATATTTTATGCAATTTCCTCATATTTAGAAATTACATATTATTAAACTAAACATTTTTGTCTAAATGCCTATGAGTCAAGCTTCTAAATCCACAATAGCTATGAGACAAACTATTTCCTTTAGAATATAATTAAAATATTTTCAGTTTCTTCTAAATAATTGTTTAATAGGTAAAAATATATTTTTTTCAAAAAGCTTAAACTCTTAAAATCAACATCTTAATTTAATCTCTGCAGATTTTAGTGTTGGGAATGTTATACAGAACATTTAATCTCAAAAGACAGCCAACTTACATCTCATGTTGGGTATATAATATGTGATTCAGATGTTAATTAAAGTCAGTTAATGTCACATAAAAACAATTATCAACTAGAAAATGAATTTAAAATGATCTAACATTTAACAAAAACAATTAAGTACAATTATCATTTTTGTTTACACAAGCAACATTTCTTGACATCGTTTTTATAGGACTATGTTAGGACAGATAGGCTATTATTTCCTACTTTGTGACTTACTTTTGTGTTTTGTAGATTTCAAATAATAAAAATGAATATCAATAACACATGTTTTAAAAATTTATTTTATTTTTCTCAAGTATGATAAAATACACATAATACAACTTAATCATCTTAACCGCTTTTAGGTATATAGTTCAATGGTCTAAAGTACATTCATACTGTGGTACTATATCAATTCTCTACAGTACTTTTATAGGATAGAAACAGGGAATATTTCCTAACTCACCTTATAAGGCCAGCAGTACGCTAATGCCAAAACCAGACAAAGACAATACAAGAAAAGAAAACTACAGACCAATATCTTTCATGAACATAGGTGCAAAATTATCAACAAAATATTAGAAAATCAAATTATTAATTTATTAAATGGGTTATTTGGCACAACCTAAGAGGAATTTATCCAAGGTATTAAGGGTGGTTTAACTTTAAAAAAATTCAACTAATATAATCCTTCATATCAACATATGATCATATCAATATGTGCAAAAGAAAAAAGCATGAGACAAAATCTAACACCATTTCATCATAAAAACTCTCAGTAAACTAGAATAGAGGGAAACTTTTTCAACTAGATAAGGAATATCTACAAAATCCTGATTTTTAATACTTAGTAGAGAAAAACTCTAGTAAAAGAGCTTTCTTACTAAGATCAGATACAAATCAAGGATGACCTCTCATTACTCCTTTTCAACATTATACTGAAAGTTCTAGCTAATGCAATAAGAAAAGATAAGCAAATAAAGAGTATTACAGATTGGGAAGGAAAACAATCAAATTGTCTTTGTTTGCAGATCATCTATATAGATAATTCAAACAATCAGAAACAACAACAACAAAAGAGCATCCTAGAACCAATAAGTGATTATAGCAAGTTTGTAGGATACAGGTTAATATAAAAATGTCAATCACTTTTCTATATTCCAGCAATGAACAAGTGGAATTTGAAATTAATAATATGATAATATTTATATTAATACTCAAAATAAATACCTAGATATGAAATCTAACAAAATATGTATAAAATCTCTATGAGAAAAACTACAACATTCTAGTGAATGTGATCAAAGAACTAACTAAATGATCAGATATTCCATGTTCACTCAATAGAGATAGACTCACTATTTTCATGATAACAGTGGTTTCCAACTGGACTTACAGATTTAGTGCAATATAAATAAAAATGTCTAAATTGTATATATACAAATGAAAGACCCAGAATATCCAACACAACATTGAAGGAGAGGAACAAAGTGATGCTACCCAACTTTAAGACTTACTATAAAGCTACAGGAATGAAGAGTATGTAGTAATGGTGAAAATATAGACAAATAGGTCAATGGAACATAATAGAGAAAGCCCAGGAACAGATCCCCATCTATAAGTTATAAAAATTAATATAATAAAGATCCACTTGATAGCATCTTCACTTGAGAGACAGAATATTACCAGTTTATTGTGCCTCCTTCAATTTCATTTCTCTCCCTATGAATTACCATATGCTAAATTTTGTCTTTATATTTCTTTGGCTTTTTCTGAGAGTTTTCTTTGGTATACAATTATTTTGTTGTTGTATACAGGGGAAAATATCTTCTCCATACCTTGATTTGTCTTTTCACTTTCTTCATGAGCTCTTTGATAAGAAACTTTCTTAATTTTAATCTATAATAATAAAAGCATAATATGCTAATTAGACCAGGAAGCCAAACGACCTTCCAGACGTCCTTCCGGACAACCTTCCGGATGAAGCCAGGTCTGTGAGGGCTTAGGCAAGCTGCTGTGAATTTTGTGCATTAGTCCTCTAGTATAATAATATTTAACCAGATCTAGTATATGGGATGGCTTTTAAATTTGCTTTAGAATAGTTGATTGTATAGGTTTGGCTATAGCTTCCATCAGAATGACTCTTAAGATACCTCTGTTACTAGATCTTCACATATATGAGAAGTCATAGCTATGAAAAGTATGTTATAAAAATAAAACCTTGGTCAAGTGGATGGAGACAGAAACTGTATTATTTAATGTCAACGTTGTTGAGGTGAATTAATGAAGTTATTCATTTACCTTTATTGTAGATGCTTATTTTTCCTCAGCAGACAAATAATGAAATGTGGCTCAGAAAGTTTTTTTTTTTTAATGGTTTCTCAAATAACGAATGTAAGTAGGTGGCCCTGATAACAGAGACTATGATTAGAATATTATCTTGATATGACAAATATTTCTTGAGAGTATAGGTGAAAAGTGCTATAAACACTGGAAACCCCTGAGCAAATAATTACTATATCCTGTCCCTTTGGCTAAGACTTTTGAATGCTCATCTGCATAGTAATCAAATTGTCCCATAGCAAACTTAAGTAGAAACTTGGCAGACCATCTACTTTCTGCAATGATAAGAGGGAAAGCTATTACCCAGTTGGAAAAAGTCCAGAAGAATTTTGTTTTAGGTAAGAGAAAAACAATTGATAGACTAGGAAGCAAGATTCCTTAATTTTCATTGTTGTCTTTTCCATTAAATTGTGAAGGTACTGGACTCTTGTCAACCACTGAAATTTAAAACACAGATGTTATACCTCACAAGAAAACCATCAGAGTTAGTTACCACATATAATGAATGAGGCTATGCATTTGAGGCCCTTGAAGTCTTTTAAAGAAAACTGATAGTTATGACCATTATTAATATATAGATTGAAGCCAGGAAAACCTGATAACTAGTCAACTATATAGTTTAATAAATAAGGCATAAAGCCCTTATGACCGGACAGGAAATGTTTGCTCTTCAACTGTTAAGATCATAAAATATAGTGAAACTTTATTTGAAGTTCAAAATCAATTGTCTTCTGCTTTGTATTGGTGATTACTAATTTTGTTCAGGAGTACAGACTAGTGATTTATAATTATTGGGATGAAAGAAGTCACCAAACACAGTGACTAAACCTCAAAGGTGCTTTTGATAGTGATTGTTTTTTTACTCATAATATAATCACTTCCCAGATATATTATTGAAAATAAGATATTAATGAAAAACAATGGTGTTGAAATCTTGACAAGAATGAGTAGAATTATCCCAGTAACAAAGCTAAATTTTATCTATTTCTTGTATAAAATATAACTGTATCCATGTTACTGGCAAAAGTAAATGTTCATGTATTAAAGTTTTGAAGGAGTTGAAGGACAGTGGATCAGAAGTCAATGAAAATAAATTGGTCTTTGTTAGTAAATATATGAGGAATTTACTGACAAAATAACACATTTAGAAGATTCACTTACAGTTTTATTTTATTGATAGTCTCACAGAATATGTAAAGAAATTAGGTAGTGACAGAATTAAAAAACAACAACACTATTTTAGGTATTCTCTTATTCTATGTCTATTTATTCTAAAGGATTTCATGGTGTCATTTAAATACTCTGTTCCTACTGACTAATCAGTTTTCCATAGAAATATAGAATTTTGTGTTTGAAATTAGAGTTCATAGTGACTTTAGTACACCAATATCTAAATGCAGTGGTAACTCAGGGACAAAAAAATCCTTACCAAACAAATGGACAAAGACTGAAGACAGGATTTATAAGGTCTTCATGAGTAAGTCTTTAAGATTTCTCTGCAAAAATAGTCACCCAGATTTTACTTTGTAGAAAGGATACTTTTTGGTTAGTGGAAAATATCTATCAAGCATACAGTACTGGGTACATTTAGGAATATAAATAGAAAGTAAATCAAAGCATGGGTCAGTAGAAAAATAGCCATAGAGATCAGTCAAGCTGAATCATGAAAGTCCCTCACTGTATAAGAGTGGGGAAGACCAAGTTGAAAAGTAATGCTGATTTCATGGGAGAAGTTAGCGTGAATGTTTTACATCTAGGTCCATGATAGACTTAGAGGTCACTAGGTCATGGAGCTTTTAATAGTAACCAATCATTTGCATAAGAAAAGATTTCTGTGACAAATCCTTAGATATTTCTAAGAACACAAATATAAAGCTTCAAACTAAGTCAAAGTAACATCTGAGATACCGTTAACAAGTAGAGATAAGGGAACATCCCTTTTTCAGTCAATCTATAGCACATTATTCTCTTTGTCTATCATAGTCCACTATACCTGGAATGACTAACTGAATTGTTTCTGTGTTAATTTTCAGTGTTTTGCCAGTAGGATGCAAGTTCATTGAAGGCAAGTTTGCTATCTGTCCTCTTTATCCCTACATCCCAGCACCCAGAACAATGACTTACACAGTGTTGGCACTTAGTGAGTTTGGTTGACTGTGGTAGTGTTCTGATTTCTGCATTCAGCTCAGGACATACATACTTTGGGTTCAGAATGGCGTGTCCTCTGGATTATCAGTATCATTCTATTCTGTGTATTATTTATCTGTTGAAGGCCTGGCCAATTTGTTGTTGTTTTTGTGTGTGTGTGTGGAGGGGGTCTTTGTTGTTGTTGTTCAGAGATCCGCTCAATCTTAACTGCATTTCTAGCAAATACAAATGACAAATGTTATAGTTATTATTCATTTTTTGTTGGATAAACACTGGTTTCTAAAAATATGTTATTCTGATACTACTTCTTTAAAGCCCTAAAATGTACTCAGTGAACTTCACCAGTTTGCTATGCCAAGGTTTCATCATTTTTTACTCAAACTATATATGTGTATATGTCAACACATATATTTTCATTTAAATAAACTGTTTTGTAGGCAGGTATATACAAGGTGTTAAACCTGTGTTGTTTTGGTTGTCACACCTTCTGTCTCCCAAGATAATTTGAATGACCTCACGGGTGTTCTGTAGTACTACAGTATTAATATAGCTTTAATGCCACAGACTAGAGGTAGAGCCATCATCTCTGAAGAGACTCCTTCAAATGTCTCTGCGTTGCAAGATACGTGCAATTCCATCAGTGAAGGTTTGGGGCTAGGTTTTGTTTTTAATCTGAGGGTTAATAAATGTACTATTAGTAGTAGTATCAGTAGAATTATATTATTTAAGTGTATCCAGGCGAGTACAGGGATTGAAAGTAAACTTCAATTTGGAAAAATTAGCCTAAAGTTCTTGCTCTGAAAAGTGGTTAGTACACTTTGAAAAGAACATTCTGTGGATTGTGCAGACTGTTTTCATTTGTATTACCATACCTGTGAATCAGCTTAAACTGTTGGTAGTCAGTATAAAAACATAGCATAATAATATTAAGCCTGCTGTTAAAAAGACATTGCAAAATATAGGGCATACTGTGTTCGTGGTGGGTGTTGCTACTGATGAAGGAAAACATAAACCAGATTTAATTCTCTTTACCTCTTTAATTGCTCCCTTTTTGATGATTCATTTATCATATACAGAAATTGAATACTTGAAATATCTAAATAAGCATTAATTCAATTATTTTCCCTTTTGATTTTTATAGCCAAAGTCTATAAGACTGTGATCTAGATTCAGATTCAATAGCAGATTCAAAATCACCAAAATCTAGCAGGAAAAATTAAAATATGAAGTATGCTAATGTTATTTGTATGAACATTATACTGCTGGAGATTATTTGTTTTTAATTCCTGTTACTCTCTAACAGCACTCCTCAGAGACATTCAACAACAGTTATTAAATCAAACTGTTGAAAGATTAATAACAAACTTAGATAATTTTCATAGCCAAAGATATAATTTGAATATTGTATTTTCCTAAGAGTAAGATTTCTTTTTAAAATACAACAAGATTTTATTTGAAATGGTGTACTAGATATAAGCTATTACTCTAGGACTGATAAATAGAATAACACATAGGCTATTTTAACTGAAATAACATTTTGCTTTGTGTATTATGGACTCGTTGATTTAAAATATTTGTTTACATTTAAATGTTTTATTTTAGGACATGGATTGTAAGCAGTCAAATGATCTATATGTATGGCACTATAAAGTATAAGAGTTTAACTTTTGGTACATTTATTTTACCAAAGTACAATAAGTTGATTTTGATAGTTTCAGATATCTCAATGATAACTAAATTTTTGAAAAATTTTTGACCTTTAGAACACATCCTAAGGTCTCACTCAGAAATACATTGATAAACTTATGCAGATATTTTTACGTCATTTACAACAGAAAATAAAAAGTTTGCACATACCTAATTAGTTTTTAAATAAACTACATATTATTATATATAACTGGAATTAAAAGTATATTATTTCATATATGATTGGCATATTCTGTTTTATTTCAAATAAAATAAGAGGAATTTGATCTCAAGAATTACAGTAGCAGATACTATTACTAAAAATAGATCTGTCAGACTTCTGATTTTTAATTCAAAATGTACAGACTATTTGTAAAGGCATATGTAAAAATTACTAAAAAATAAATAAATCAGAGGTTTTGTTATTACCTGGTTTCAAGCATTTAAAGCCATAGTAATCAAGCCCTAGCTGGTTTGGCTCAGTGGATAGAATGTCGGTCTTGGGACCGAAGGGTCCAGAGTTTGATTCAGGTCAAGGGCAAGTACCTTGGTTGCAGGCTCCTCCCCTGCCCAGGCCCTGGTGAGGGCCCCTGCAGGAGGAAATCAATGTGTTTCTCTCACATAGATGTTTCTCTCTGTCTTTCCCTCTCTTTTCCACTCTCTCTAAAAGAAAAAAAAAAATCAATGGAAAAATATCCTTAGGTGAGAATTAAAATGAACACCCAGTAACAAAGACAGTGGTATTATCAAAAGGATAGAACATATAGCCCAGAAATAGACTTACATAGATTTAATCAACAAATTTTGAGAAAGTTTTAAAGACAATTCAGTGGAGAAAAAATATCTTTATGCATATTTCATCTCTTATATAAAATTAATTACAGATGGTCATAGATCTAAATGTAAAATGTAAGACCTTAAAACTGTTAGAATCTAACATTGGAGGGAATCTTCATGGTCTTGAGTTTGGCAGATATATTTTAGATATAAAATCAAAAGGAGGATTCTTTAGAGAAAAATGTCAGAATTTATAAATATTAAAATTATTTTCTCTGCAATAGATATTAGGAAAATGAAAAGACAAGTCAAAGCTTGGGTTGAGATATTTGCAGCTCTTATGTGTGATGAAAGAATTATATCTATAATATATACAGAATTACCTCACTATTATAAAACAAACAATTCCCACAAAATATATATATGCAGAGATCTGAATAAACCCCTCACAAAACAACATATATATGGATAGCAAAGAAGCATATGAAAGGATGTTCAACATCATTAATCTTTATGAAAATGCAAATTAAATCCACAATGGGATATCACTCTATGTATATGATACTGGCTAAAAACAAAACAAAAATAAACCTGGAAATATTAAGAGCTCTTGGGGATTATGAGAAACTGGAACTCAAATATTTCTAAGAGGAAAGCAAAAATAGTAAAGCTACCTGGGAATATAGTTTGCCTTTTTTTTTTTTTTTTTTAGTTAAACATGCACTTACCTTAAGACTTAGTAAGTTCACCCCTAGATATTTACTCAGTGAATTGAAAACTTATATTTACCCAAAAGTATGCATGCAAATGTTTATAAGTTTTATATATAACTAGAAGCCCAGCGCACACAAAATCGTGCGTGAGTAGCTCGCTTGTGCTTGCCTCAGCTTGCCGCCTCGCCCATTGCCTCTTGTAGCTCGCTGCCCTGCCCTCTGCCACTCGTAGCTCTCTGCTGCTCATAGCTCTCCACCGCTAGTAGCTCGCACCCTGCCCTGCCCACTGTGAGAGCCACTGCTCATTTGGTCATGACGGCGTTATGGCATGACGGCCATGGGCCTTTTATATAAGAGATTGAAAAATACTCTGGAAACAACACAAATATTATGAATGATAAACAAACTTAAATACATCCTCACGGTAGACTATTCCTCAGCAATAAAAAAATAAATAACTATGGATTTAGTCAACAATATGGATAAATTTTCAATGCATTTTGCTAAGCGAAAGGAATAAGATCAAAAGGCAATGTATTGTATGATTTTAGTTACATGACATTCTGTAAAAGGCAAACTATAGAAACAGAAAACATGTCAATAATTGCCAGGCATGGGTGTGGGGAAGAATTGACTATGAAGAAGCAGCGGAAGAAAATTCTGGGAAACGATGGAATTATTCTGTATAGTATTGTGGTGATAGATACATAGTTCAATGCATTCATCAAACCCACAGGACTATACACTAGCAAAAGTAAATTTCATGTATTCAAATTTTTGAAACAAGTCAACCAGATTGACAGGGGAAAGGGGGGACCCAATATGAAATGCAGACTGTAGTTAATATATCTAACCATATTACTAATATGTGACATAACCAGAACAAAAGCATTGAGAAACAAAAGAGCTGCTTTAAGTTACTCATAAAATGTTGCTTTGACTTGATACTGCAAAACAAAAAATAATTGAACCTAAACATTGTGCCTTAGTAAAAAAGCTTGGAAGGTTTAGCAATTCTATACATTATTTTTGAACAAATTATGAAATATGCTACATGTAATGTGAGGCATGTTTATCACTATAAGAGAAAGAAGTTGTACATAAACAAAAGAAGAATGATGTGGTGTTGGATTGAACTTGGTGATACCAGTAAAGGCATATTTTTATTATAGTATGCATACATATAGATGGATACAGAGATGGATATAGACATGTGTGTCTGTATGGCTTAGTATACACATACATTTCCTAACCTTGTAGGCCAAGAGATCCTAGAAGTGGCCTCTGCACTTATCAGGAAAACAGTACACGCATTTTGGTTTCTAAATACAATTCTGCAACGAAAGGAACCAGAGCTTCTTAGAGAAATTGTTGGGGCAGGGAAAATACAAGATGATCCTGGAATAACTTACCTTGGCAGAAGGTAAGGCAGCATTAGAAATAAGAACAATAGCAGCAACAATAATAATAATAAGCAGAACGAGTATAAAGAGAAGGAGACAGAGAAGTAGGAAAAGGAGGAGATTACAACACAGGAGCCAACTGGGGCGGAAGCTGCCACTGGCTAAAAATTGCAGTTTCATCCATAAGATAAACAGTGATATTAAATTGGATTATAACTCAAATAATATAATTACTCCTGAATCTATAGTGATATAAGTAAGCAATTCAATAAATAATTAAAGGCAGGAGGGGAAAAGGCAACTCTTCATTACAGAAGTATTCCAATTAATGCATGTAGAAGGGATGAAGGAAATAGAAAAATCACTATTTGAATACTATGGTAATAATTGCTGCAGGCAGTATTGAGAAATACTAAAATTAGTAAGAGAAACTTTAAAAAGAAATAGTAAATGTACATAGACCTGAAGTTTCTCCTTCAAAAATATTTATTAGTTACTGTGGTAGTTTTAACATGTTCACAAATTCTTTGAGCTTAATTACTTCTTCTTGAGCGTGGGCTAAGCTTAGTGACCTGCTTCTATTAAATACAGTACAGCAAGAGAAGAAGAAAAAAAGCAATTTTACAGTGAAGGGAAACCTATAAGACACAGCCATAACCAAGATATGGAGGTCAGCATCACCAGTAGTAAAAATAGTGATATGTGTTCCCTGATACAAAGCAATGGGAGGGATGCATCACCTGCATGCTATGTTTCTGCAAAATTCATATGCTGATGAGAAAACATCAGACAAAACCAAAGGGAAGGACTCTTCATTAAAAAATATAAGAATACTTTTTAAAAATGTTAGGTCCTGGAAAACATAGAAAGATGAAGAAAAATGTCAGTCAAAGAGACAATGAATACATAATTATATAAAACTAGAGACCCAGTGTACAAATTCATGTATGGGTGGGGTCCCTTGGCCTGGCTGGTGATCGGGGCCAATCAGGGCCAATGGGGGCCAGCTGGTCAGGGGGAGGGACTGCGGGAGGTTGGCCAGCCACAGGAGATTGGCTGTGAGAGTGCACTAACCACCAGGTGGCAGCTCCTGCATTGAGAATCTGCCCCCTGGTTGTCAGTGCACATCTTAGCTACTGGGTGGTGGTTTGGTAGTCTGGTTGTAACGGTCACTTAGGCTTTTATATATATAGACTAGAGGCCCAGTGCACAAAATTCATGCACTCGGGGAGGGGGGGTCCCCCAGCCTGGTCTGTGCCCTGTCATGATGTGGGAGCCCCGTGATCGATCGCCCCAAAGAGGTAGACTCCGCCCACCCATCTGAGGCTCCTCGATGGATTGCCCCAAAGAGGTAGACCGGAGCCAAGGGTCCTGCCTCCGCACGGAGCTGGGAGGCAGGACCCCCAGGCCCTGAGGCAGGCCTCACCAGACAGAGCTGAGGGACACCCAGGCAGGCCTTGCCGCACGGAGCTGGGTGGAGGCGGAACTCCCAGACAGGCTCCATGCTGCGCACGCAGCATCAAGCCCCACCCCACCCACCTGCACACGCCCGCTGTGCACACAGCCATCTTGTGATGGCATGAGGGTATCACACAGCATGATGACTACTTAGGCTTTCATTAGTAAGGATATATACTATATATATATATATATATATATATATATATATATATATATATATAGTTTAAGAAAATACTTAACTATTTTCAGCTTCAGCATATATTATATTTCAAGATAAACAAAACTTTTTATGTACACAGAGTACATTTTTACCCATTTCAATATATTTTTATAATTCAGAAATGCTCGTTATATTTTTAAAAATATTTTGAACATTCATTCATTCATTCATTCATTCATTCAATAAAAACTCATTGGTTGCTAGCTTTTTGCATTTGTAAGAGAGTCTGACTTCACATACATTATAGTCAAGTTGAAGGCACAATGGGACTTGCATTTGTAGGGAAATGTTCATACTTTCAAAGCACAAAGGAGAGGAAGACCATCTTGAAGAAAAAATACCCCAGGTGACACCAATTTCTACTAAATACATGTAAAGCAGCACTTTCAAAACTTCAATGTGAATGAACAAGAACTTGGAATCTTTTCAGTGGACCTGTTGTATGCCCTGAATTCTAGATTCTCTAACCTAAATGAGAACAATGCTGGTGGTGTATAGGTCATAGTGTGAGTAGCAGGCCTACAGAGTGCACATGCTTAAAATACCTGAAATCAGCCTCCAGAATACTGATAGAAAGTTATTCTAGTTTTTCATACAAACAGAAGAAAATAGAAATGGAAAGAGAACAGATCTCCCTACTAGGGTATACACTCCATGAAGGCAGGGATTTTTCTCTTATTAATTTTGTTATGATTCTGGTGCTCATAACTGTGCTCAGTACATAATAGGTAATTATAATATACTAGAGGCCCGGTGCACAAAAATTTGTGCACTTGGCGGGGAGAGGGGGTCCCTCAGCCCAGCCTGTACCCTCTCGCAGTCTGGGGCCCCTCAGGAGATAACGACCTGCTGGCTTAGGCCTGCTCCCGGGTGGCAGAGGGAAGGCCCAATCCCTAGGTGCAGCCCCTGGTCGGGCTCAGAGCAGGGCCGATTGGGGAGTTGGGGCACCGCCCCCTGTCATGCACAGAGCAGGGTGGATTGGGAGGTTGCAATGCCACCCTCAGTCACTCTCTGGGTACGGCCGATTGGGGGGTTGGGGCACCGCCCCCTGTCACACTCAAGGCAGGGTCGATAGGGAAGTTGCGGTGCCACCCCCTGTCACGCACAGAGCAGGGCGGATCAGGGGGTTGGGGCGCTGCCCCCTGTCATGCACAGAGCAGGGCCCATCAGGGGGGTTGGGGCTCTGTACCCTGTCACACACAGAGTAGGGACGATCAGGGGGTTGAGGAGCTCCCCACTGTCACTCACAGAGCAGGGCCCTTCAGGGGGGTTGGGGCACCACCCCCCCTCACACACAGAGCAGGGCGGATCAGGGGGTTGGGGCGCTGCCCCCTGTCACACACAGAGCAGGGCCCATGGGGGGGGGGTGGTTGGGGCGCCGCCCTCTATCACCCACAGAGCAGGGCCAATCAGGGGATTGGGGCACTGCCCCCTGTCACACACAGAGCAGGGCCGATCAGGGGGTTAGGGCGTTTCACCCTGTCACACACAGAGCCACAGGGCGATCAGAGGGTTTGGGTTCTGCCCCCTGTCACGCTGATCACGGTGCCGGGAGGCATATTACCCTTTTACTATATAGAATAGAGGCCTGGTGCATGGGTGGGGGCTGGCTGGTTTGCCCTGAAGGGTGTCCTGGATCAGGGTGGGAGTCCTCACTGGGGTGCCTGGCCAGTCTGGCTGAGGGGCTGAGGGCCGTTTTCAGGCTGACGGGTGACTGAAGCTCCCAACCGCTCCTTTGTTTACCGTCTGTATTTGATACAATGTTGTGGTCCGGCTGGCTGAAGCCCCGCTGAGTAAAGCAGGTTTCTGGGGTTTTGTTTAGCTTCTACATTTGCAACATAGTTGCTTAGAGTTGCAGCTGAGAGGCCAGCAAGTCAGGCGGGGAACGTTGGAGTCCTCCGTCACTGAAGCAAGCAAGCCTCATGTTAGTTTCAAGCTGCCTGGCTGCCGGCCGCCATCTTGGTTGACAGTTAATTTGCATATCTCTCTGATTAGCCAATGGGAAGGGTAGCGGTCGTACGCCAATTACCATGTTTCTCTTTTATTAGTGTAGACTAGAGGCCCAGTGCACAAAAATTTGTGCACTCGGCGGGGGGGACTCCCTCAGCCCGGCCTGTGCCCTCTTGCAGTCTGGGACCCCTCGGGGGATGACCACCTGCTGGCTTAGGCCTACTCCCTGGGGGATTGGGCCTAAACTGGCAATCAGACATCCCTCTGGCAGCCCGGCAGCCCTCAGGGGATGTCCACTTGCCAGCGGGGAGCAGACCTAAGTTGCAGTCTGACATCCTTAGTGCTGCTGAGGAGGCAGGAGAGGCTCCCACCACCACTGCTGCACTGGCATCCGTCAGCCTGGCTTGTGGCTGAGCAGAGCTCCCCCTGTGCGAGTGCACTGACCACCAGGGGGCAGCTCCTGCATTGAGCGTGTGCCCCCTGCTGGTCAGTGTGTGTCATAGTGAACAGTCATTCCCAGTGGTTCTGCTGTTAGGGTCAATTTGCATATTACCCTTTTATTATATAGGATTTGAGTAAATGGTTAATTGATTTAAAGGCTGTCATATGGAAGATGGGAAATTGGTTAGTATTTAATGATTTTGCATCTTTATGCTTCAAAATTATGGAACTCAAATATGAAAGTCAAATATTTACTAGAGTTAGTAGAAAATTGAAAGAACAGGACAGACTCTTTTAACAATATATAAAAATGAATAAGCAAACAAACAGAAACGATTTCTGAGTTTCAGTAAATCTAACTAAATTCATCTAGGAAAAAGAAGGTAAATAATTTGGGGGTGAGAAAATGTTAAGATAACCATTACTGAAACTTTAGGAAGAATGTGGGTAAGTTTCTGTATGTACACAATTGCTTTTTTAGAGTTCTTATATTAAATATTTTTAAGGTATTTTGTATACATTGTCAGAAAATTGTAATCATCAAATGGAATAATTTACTTAAAGCACTAAGAAAGTCCTGGCACATAAGTGTTCAATAAGTTATCATTAATAGATATAATTAAGTAAAATAATTCACTGTATAGATAAATAGGTAGTCCTGAGGGGGATAATGAGGGTACAGTTTTTGGAGGAAGGACATTTTATTTTGAGTCCTGGATTCTTTTCTAATGGATTGTGAGACCCTGAGCAAGCCCACAGATTTTTCTGAACATTAAATAAGAAGGGAAAGGTTTTATAAACTCTGCAGTGCCAAACAAATATTACTTTGTATCAGCCAAGAAGAATAATATTTTCTAATCCTTTAAATTTCATGATGTTCATGTCATTCTGTGAAGATTTACTAAAAACTATACTGAATTGAAAATATATTATACTAAAATCCTAACATTCAGTCTTAACAGGTCCAGAATCTCATGGCCATTTTTACAGCTGGAGAAAGCTTCAAGAAAATGCGCTAGTGACTGGGAAACTGCATGGAGGGCACAGGAAGGAGCGTAGGTTGCGTTGATGTGTGTGGCTTTATTAAGGTATAAATCTTCCATTATTTTGCCAGCTAAAGGACAGATGGCTGCCCTAAAATGGAATCTGGACACAGCATCCACAGGCTGACTGTCATTATACACAGCAACAGCTGTGTTTAGCATATCTTTCATTTGAATTCCAGTTCAGAGAAAAGACAAAAAATCATAGCCTGTTTATGATCACCAGGCACTACATCTGAATGATAAAAACAGAAGGCTTTTCTAAGGAACTGAAATTCAAGGAGAGCATAGCCATGGCTGTTAGGAAGTTCAAGATTGGAAAAATGGACAATCCCAGACCTGTGGTATATATTGTGTTATATCGTACTCAGGAACTAATAATTCAAAGCCAAGGGGTCATAAGAAAGGAGATTTGAGGTGAAAGAGATTATTATAAGACTGAAAACAGGAGAAAGCAGTTGGTCTGTGTGAAATTTTCAAGTCTTATCATATTTTACACAAATCCATTTTATGTTTCTGAGAATGAGAGCAAAGACCTCAATTAGTCAGCTCAGGGTGACATAACAAAACACCACAGACTGGGTGGCTGAAACCACAGGACTTTGTTTTCTCAGCGTTCTGGAGGCTGGATGTTCCCGACCAAGGTCTAGCAGCAGCAGATTCTGGTGAGGGTTCTCTCCATGGCTTGCAGAGGGTGCCTTCTAGCTGTGTCTCTTGCTGTCGGGACAGGTGCTGGGGGAGACAGAGGGAGCCCTGGTGTCTTTTCTCAGGACACTAATCCTGTCAAATCTGGACACAAGCTATGACCTCCTTTAATACTGATTACCTCCTAAAGGCCCTCTTTCCAAATAGGAACACAATTAGTACTTACCAAGAGGCTAAATGGATGTTATTGTACATTTTTATAATGCTGTAGTTTTTCTCCTGGAATATATCAGCAGTATGTTGTGGACAACTTGGGAATTCTGACCACCACCAAGTAGCAAGCCTGCCTCGGTCCCAGTTGCCACTTCCCAGATTATATGACCTGAGGCCAAATAGCTCTCAAAATCTTTGATTTCTATGTGAGAATATTCATAATAATATCTACCTAAAAATGTTTTGGAGACAGGCATGTACAATAAACATTAATAAATATCTTAGGGAATGAATTTACTCAAAATAAAATTTTTCTTAAAATATTTTTCTTTAGATGTCAGCATATTGAACTGCTAATTTGTCAAGAAATTTTACCAATATGTTATATCTGTCCAAACTCGAAAAATATATCTGAAAAAGAGATATTTAAAGTATGCATATTCTTATTGGCAATAATGCTTGGTAAAGATTTATATGAGGAAATAATTCATCTGAAGAAAAATTATTAAAAGGTTTTCCTTGTTTTTTCTTTGTTTGTTTTTGCCTTGGCTTAAATGAATCGTGAATGATGCAAAACGATGGATGCTGCAGATGGAAAAGGAAAAATAATAGTAATAACTGACACTTTTATGGTATGAAATTAAGTTTTATTAAGTCCAATTTATAAGTGGTCAACATAACATATAGAGAGATTATTAAACAAAACCACACAGTTTGTACGCCATGGAGGCAGGATTCAAACCCAGAGGACATGGCCCCAGTGCCTATGTATTAAATATGATAATTAGTGATTTGGATGTCTAAACTGACCACTCTAGCATGACTTTGCTGTACTCAAAGAGTTTTGTTGCCGTTACTAAGGCAATTCTAGAAATATGATTATTGTCAGCATACCCAGAACTAATTTATTCCTCAGAGCCTGACATGTTCATCAAACACATAAGATGTATTCATTTAAGAAAATCAATTTATTAATTAAAATTAAAATATAGAGAGAACCTACATCAGCTGGTCAGCAAATCTTTCTCTATAATTTTATCAGCTGATCTTGAGTAAGTAGTTGAATTATGAGACCTGGGATTTTATTCTGGGGATATAGCTATCAAGTAGGCACTTTTACTCATTTTGATTTTTTATGGCTCTCTCACCTGTTTAATGCTGCAGACACCCTAATATGCATCCCTTTTTATGATGTATACAGCTTCCCTCCTCCTGATTGTTTAACATGTTTTTCTTTCAGATATAATACCTTCTATTTTGTTAGGGTTCAGTTTTCTTAGTTATAATTACAATTAGTTACATCGTCTTGGGTTTATAACGTATTTATCTTTACTGGTCATGATTCTCTCTAAGTTTCTCAGCCACAAGTCTATAAATAAGGTATTGAGTTTCTCATCTTTATCTAATCTCATCAATTGTCTAAATATTTTATGAGTTTACTGATCAGAAGGAAGTAAGACCATATCTGAGGAATCTTCAATATTTTTCCAGGAAAGACTGAGTACTGGCCATACTATATTGCCAAGGTTGTTAAAGAGTTTCTCTGAAATAAATGTGATGTTATTTAAAAAAAACACCAAAAAGAAAACACACACACACAAATAAATTATGAGTTCAGTTAGTGCTGTGATTGAAATCTTTAAAAATGAGTAAGAGTGTGGAGTAACTGGTCACATTAGGGATCTCTAATTTAATCATATTGAGAAAAAGTGTTAAATTAACAAATCAAAACATCCTTTTGAAAATAATTCTGCATATATTTTGATAAATTTTCTCACTTAATTAAAACATTGAATTCATGAGTTTCAATTCTATATCCAAAATATGAGTGAATTCATGTGGTTCTTAGATTTTTCTGACTGACTTATTTCACTTAGCATAATATTCTCAAGGTCCATCCCTGTTGTTTCAAATGGCAGTATTTCATCATTTTTATGGCTGAATAGTATTCCATTGCACAAACGTACCAAATTTTCTTTTTCTAGTCCTCTATTGCAGGACACTTTCATATATATCCTATTTAATAATAGACAAATATGGTAATTGACCATACCTTCACTACGCTTCCCATGGCTGATCAGGGTAATATGCAAATTAACTGCCAACAAAGATGGCAGTTAATTTGCATACATCGGCGCAATGCTGGGAGGCGAAAGGGGAAGGACGGAAGAAGCCGCCTGCCGCTGATGGTGATTTGAAACCCAGGCGGCAGGCAAGAGCCAGGTGGCAGGGCAAAGGCAAGAGCTGGGTGATTGGAGAACTAGGGCTGCCTTTGCCCATCCCCCGGCCGGTGATCGGTGATTGGAGAAGCCAGGTGGGGCAGGGAAGAGGCAGCCGCCAGCAGCCACCTCTTCCCTGCCCCCACACCCCACGGCCGATGTTCGGAGAAGTACCTGTATTTTTTTTTTCAAAGTACCTGTATTTTTAATAATTTCTTGACATGGTAAAAGAATTTTACATTATGATCTAAGGGTGGTGGGGTGAGGAGAAGGAGCAGCAGAACAATCCAACAAACAAAAAGGGAAACAGAAATGCATGGTGGAAGGGATTTGAAGGGTGGGTAGGGGCATTGCCCAACTAAAATGCAATTGGTTTGTTACTGAGTACTATTCATGGGAAGACAGCATCCTGACTCCTTCTCTATACAGCATATTGGGAGTAAAAATGATGCATCCAGGTGGAAATATGATTAGGGGTTGGAAGACAGGGAAAGAATAAGTCAGAAATAGACGCTGAGAGAGTCACTGGCTGGCTGGCTGCAAATACTGACTCTCCAGTAGTGATAGAATAAAAAAGTGGGGATATCTCTGGAAGATTCAAGAGATAGGGGGCAACTCTTCTATGGTTTTGACTTGCCCAGCAGATTTCCACATACACACGTGTACACACCTGTGTTTGCATGCACACACATATACACGTAACTGACTAACCTCCCTGGAAGCACAGAAGAAGAAGCCGCCAGAAGAAGAAGCCGCCCACCTTTGGTCCAGGCACCAGCGCCTAAGCCCAAGAGACAGACAAGCCACCCACCCGAGGTCCCAGGCTGCAGCCATCCGGAGAAGATTCCAGCCCTGTGGTCCAGGTTGCCAGCGCCTGTGGCCAGGGAAATAGGTTCCCTCTTCTCCTAATGCAGTCATTTCTTCAATATTCCCCTTCTGAATTTCTCTCCTGTGCTGCAACCCAACTCCACTTTTCATCGGAAGGATATGGAACAGAGAGAGCAGTGTTAAAAGCTTACATTTTTAACCCGGTAATGTTGGTACTTAAACATATAAATGGAAAACTAGAGTCCTTAAGGTAACAAAGGCTACAAAGGACAGGGACAGTGCATGACCTATTATATCCAGCAATGCATATGAGGACTGAAAACTTTGCAATGATGACAATTAGTGAAGATATGAATCAACTAAAATAGTTGACAGGGAAAATTCTTCCATCTTTGAAAATATCTACATCAAATCTTTATAAATAGATTTTCATCTGCATAATATAACACATTCTGAAAAGACCACCACCACTACAAATGTGGTCAGTGTTGTGCCAATAAATATTTAGTAACTGAGGGGACCACTCCTGTGAGTGCACAAATTTTTATGCACTGGGCTACTAGCATATATATATATAATTTGCCCATAGTATAAGAATGGATATTCTCTTAAAGATATTCTTCATGCTAGTATTTTGCCCAGTCTGATAACTTATGACTAAGACCTACTAACTTCAGTGCCCCCTTTATTTACCAAAAATGAACCATGAAAATTTAAAAAACAACATTTTTTCAATGACAAAAATATGTTTCCAATGACAAAAATATGTTTTAAATTATTTGTTTTTTATTTGAAAGCTCCCATGTCCAAATGTGTTTAAGACAGATAATTAAATAAAGTTACTCATTAAATACGGGAAAAATTGAAAAGCTTAAAGTACATTTTAAATTCTATTTATTGTTATTTTTAAATATAATATCAGGTTTTCTTAAACACTAAAATACTGTTTAGGTCTAAAATTGTACTATAAAATTAGGAATCCTAAAGCAAATATAGTTACTCTGAATGCATATTTTAAGAACTTATGTTTGTGTGAGAACATCTCCTCTTATTCCCAGATAACTGTCTAGTCATTTAAAACCTATAATAGATCCACTCTTACATTATGAAATGCAGTTTAAGTGGCCTGCTGACAAATTGGTTCATCCTGAAGTTTGTAAGTAGTATTTATGAGCCCGAGTGTGTAAGTGACACATATTCTAAGCATTTAACGTGTGTTTCTGTGCATTTTTTACCATTTAAGCATCTCTTAAATTTCTAAAGAACATTATTATACAGATTTTTTGTGTGTTTGTTTCTTTGAAGTACCATTGGATTAGAGAAGGGAAAGAAACATTATAAAAGCATTATAAAAGCAAAATTTAATAGCCCAAGATGAGCTAAGATACTGGAAAGCTACCTTAATAAAAATCAAGTGCAGGGGACATTAATGAGCAGGAATATTTCAAAACAGGAAACCGAAAAAAACATCTCAACAAACACCGCCTAGAAATCATTGGTAAATGCAATAAATTACCTTTTACATGCACAAAGAAATTACCCAGGGTCAAAATAAAGAGGAAACAGAAAATAAAGTGGGTAATCAGATACTATTTCTGCCAGTCTTGGTAACAGAAAAGTTTGAGTATTAAATATTCTAGAAAGAGAGCATGCAGACTGGCTTATGGTTATTGAGTCTCTTATGTAAAATAGCAGTACTCAAAGTGTAGTTCCCTTAACAAATTAGTAGACTAGAAAAGAAAACAAATAAACAAACAAGAAAACTAACAGCAATCAAAGTAAGGCAACAAAGAATTATCAGCTATGGCCAGATTCTGTGTGGGGTAAAACTAGACATATCTCATATTTTTAACAAAAAGAGACATATCATCATGCAAATGTGGTGTTAATTGATTACTATATGTTACCAGAATTTTTAATGCAATCTACAACAATAAAAGACAAATATGCAAATTGACCGTACCTTTGCTATGCCTTAAGCCATGCCCACCAGCCAATCAGAAGAGCTATATGCAAATTAACCCAACCAAGATGGCAGCCGGCAGCCACAGCGCTGGAGCAAGCAGGAGGCTTGGTTGCCCCAGTGATGGAGGAAGCCAAGCTTCCTGCCTGCCGCGGCCGGCTCTGAGCTCCACTCAAAGCAACAAAGTTTCAATTATAGAAGGTAAATAAACCTCAGATACCTGCTTACAGCCAGCCGTGCCATGGAGCTGGAGCGAGCAGGAGGCTTGGGTTGCCCCTGGCGATGGAGGAAGCCAAGCTTCCCTCCCACCTGCCCTGGCCAGCTCTGAGCTCCGCTCAAGGCTACAAAGTTTCAATTATAGAAGGTAAATAAATCCCAGAATAAAAGAAAAAAGAAAAAAAGGAGAGGCTGGGAGTTTCCGTCGCCGGGGGGGCTTGCCCAGCCTGAAAACGGCCCTCAGCCACTCACCCACTGGCCAAGCACCCCAGTGGGGACCCCCCACCCTAAAGGGGCTGTGGCCAGCCTGAAAACAGCCATCAGCCCCTCACCCAGGCAGGCCAATCCTCCATGGGGTGAGGGTCCCCACTGGGGGCGGCTGACCAGCCTGTAAACAGCCATCAGCCCCTCACCCAGGCTAGCCAGGCACCCCAGGAGGGACCCCCACCCTGATCTGGGACACCATTCAGAGCAAACCAGCCGGCCCCCACCCATGCACCAAGCCTCTATCCTACATAATAAAAGGGTAATATGCAAATTGACCCTAACAGCAGAACCACTGGGAATGACTGTTCACTATGACACACACTGACCACCAGGGGGCACACGCTCAATGCAGGAGCTGCACCCTGGTGGTCAGTGCACTCCCACAGGGGAAGCTCTGCTCAGCCACAAGCCAGGCTGATGGCTGCCAGTATAGCGGTGGTGGTGGGAGCCTCTCCCGCCTCCTCAGAGCGCTAAGGATGTCCAACTGCAGCTTAGGCCTGCTCCCCACTGGCAAGTGGACATCCCCTGAGGGCTCCTGGGCTGCCAGAGGGATGTCTGATTGCCAGCTTAGGCCCAATGCCCCAGGGTGTGGGCCTAAGCTAGCAGGTGGTCATCCCAAGGGCTCCCATACTGTGAGAGGGCACAGGCTGGGCTGAGAGATGCCCCCCGAGTACATAAATTTTTGTGCACCGGGCCTCTAGTAATTTTTATAAAATCTACATTTTAGCTACATCTTATTTTATTGTTATAAAAATCTACATTTTAGATACATCTTAGTAAAGCTGTAGAACTCACAAAGAAAAAAACAATATTTTAATATGACCCAAAAAATCCCCCACACAATTTTTTAGACTGACAACATAGTTTTCAATGACAATGGGATTGGTCAGAGCCTAAAACTATATATTAAAATTGATGACAGAAATATTTTTCAACATAGCAGTTTTTAATCATATACAAAATACAGTGGGGGCTTGACTTATGAGTTTAATTCGTTCCATGATGGAGTTCGTAACTCAAATTACTCGTATGTCAAATCAATTGTGAACGAGTGAGACATGTGATGCTGGGCTGATGTTGTGGCATTCACTGCACCAACTAGCGGTGGGGTATCTGAAGCTGGCTTGTAACCTGAATTTTAGCTTGCAACTCAAAGCAAAAAATTGGCCGAGAGACAGCTTGTATCTCAAAAAACTCGTTAGTCAGGACACTCGTAAGTCAAGGCCCCACTGTAATTTGAGAACATAAAAAAAAAAAACATTTTGGGCAAATGAAAACAGAGACTTATTATGAAAGACCCTTACATAGGTAATTCCAAAGTGTGTACTTTGGATGGAAGAGTTAAAGCCAAAGGAAATATTCAGATGTAACATGATTAGTTAACAACAACAGCAAAACAATGTAAACAGATAGGTAAAACCAAAGTTTGAGTTAATAAAACAAGAATCAAAATGGTTACTTTTGTATGTAAATATAAACAAAAACCTAATATATTTTTTTAAAGAGTATGTAAGTAGCATTAGAGTTCATAGACGTTAAGAATTCTAATGTTCTAGTATTATTCAAGAGAAAAGTATAAAAATATGTTAACTGTAAGCTCTACTAGAATAATATGAACATTATTATAAATCTTTGATTATAACAATTAAAATAATTAAAATATAAAATATGTCCAAAGCACTAGAGGGAGAAGAATGAAAAACTCAAAATGAGGCAGAAATGGAATGAGTTATGGAAAAGAATATGGAGAATCCAGAGTAGCCTTGCCAGTGTGGCTCAGTGGTTGAGCATTGATCCATAAACCAAAAGGTGACCTTTCCATTCTCAGTCAGGGCATATGCCAGGGTTGCTGGCTCAATTCCAAGTCGGGGGGCATACAGGAGGCAGCCAATTGATGTTCCTCTCTCATCGATGTTTCTATCTCTCCCTTCACCTCTCTCTAAAAATCAAACATATATATTAAAAAAAAATGCAGAGTAAATAGCAAGAACAATATATGATATTAATAGAATCCAAATGTATCAAAATTATAGGAAGTACAAACAGACTTAATTCACCAATTAAAGAAACATTTAGATATATGTAATATTTTAAAATATACACTCTATTTTCATAAAACACACAGAGACAGAATTTTTAGGATATAAGACTATATATATGATATATCAAAATATAATGACACTAATAAATAACAAATAAATTTACATTTAAAATAAAAGGTGAAATAGAATAAATGGTAAAACTGTGGCTAAATATAAAGATCACTGCATACATTAAAAAGAAAATTTACTGTGAAGAAACAATAATTCTAAGAATGTTGCCACAAAATAATATAGCCTTAAATATATATATATATATATATATATATATATATATATATATATGGCAGTTTAACTCTAAGTATATATAAAGCAAAAGTAAAAATGGTTATGTAAAGTTTTGAAATTCTCTAATATTGTGAGAGATTTTAACATCTTCATGTAACAGGTTGATCATGCTTCTTGAGGGTAAAATGCTTTAAATGACATGTATAAAGAGCTTGACTTAAGGACTATGTATAGGACAACTGTATAGGGATCGGGGCGGGGGGAGAGAGAAGTGGAGGTGGAGGTGGAAGACATCATAGAAGAGATAAATAGAAAAAAATTATGGAGGCGAAAAAAGTGTAGAATGGAATTCATTAATTATCAGAAAAACATAAGCTATAATTACAATGAGATACTTTTTATGCTCATAAAGTTAATAGTTAAGTTTTAATGGAAAATTTTGTGACACATGGGATTTTCTATAATCGCTTGAAAAGACAAATTGAGAAAATAGTGTATTTGAAGATAGTTATAGCCTTTCCCTTTCACTCACATACACTCTACATCTTATGCATATTAAAATATGTAAAATGTTCTAAGCAACAATGCTTATAAAGCAAGAAGTTGGAAAATTTCTAAATGCTGACTGAAGAAAAAGATACAGATTTTATATCTATACAGTGTTAAAAATCAGACGAAGGCATAAATTAGAGCTACATGTACTAGTGATACCATTGTAATTAGCTAATAATTACTGATAGGAAAGGAGCAAAGGGGGAGGTAAGACATTATAGGCATGCCATCTGGGCAGCTTCATCAGGAATCTGCAATTTCACACTCCCCAGGGAACCACTGGCCCATTCCCCACAGATCACTGGGGAAAGGTGTGCAGCAAAGCAGAGATGGGCACATGCTCAGTGAAGTTGGGGTGACTAGGAAAGGAACCTGCCAATCTCACCTAGGAGCAGAGATCATTGCCAGAATAGCTGTGGCCACTGCAAGCCTGTGAAAATTTGCGAATATGTAATCCCCAAACAAAGGCGTTCACTCTCTTGTTGCTCTTGTTTTGCTTGACACTTGGCTCCTGGGCCTCTTTTGGCTCCTCCTTCCTTGCATTTGCCTGTGTTTCCTCCATAGCCATGCGGCTCTGACGATCCCACATGCAATGGACTGTTGGATTGTAGTGGGGAACAAAACTATGCTGGATCAATATTGGATTGGACTCTGCTCCAACATGGAAAGGAAGCTCTGGACACTGGCTCTGATTTTTAGCTCTGCTGAAGCCCTAGCTGCACTTCTTCCATGACTGGGCAAAGGGAAATGGGGCTTTGGAAACTCAGGGATTTAATTCCACAGAAATAAAAATCACTCTTTCTCCAGTGTATCAGCCAATTCTTTTTCTTGGGATATAACACGAATTCTACTCCCACAAGCAACAGGTGGGGACAAGGACCCCCCACTTCTATGGGTAACACCAGAATGGATAAATATCAAACCATAAATTTGAGTGAAAAGGATAAAAGGGTATGAAAAGTATTTGCATGGTTTAAAATTATGCATTCTGGATTAACCGTATTATATCCTCTTTAAGGGAAAAAATATCAGGAGTAAGGTAAAAATATGAGCATAAAAACAATAAATGTCTAATTCAGTGTAGTGCTTTGCTTAAAATGGGGATCCAGTTTGATGCAGTGGCGGAAACCATGCATTTCATATCCATTTGTAATGTTTTATTTTATAAGCTGAGAAGTGGTTACACAGATGTTGATTATTTTATTCTTATGCCTTTGGGTATATTTGAAGTAGTTTGTACTTTATTTAGAATGTCGACTTCAGATTTTCCACTTTGGGTTAAAAAGGGAATATTCTTGCCATGAACCTAAGCATGAACATGTGACTTAAACATTGTCTTTCTATAGCCAGATGAATCGGGTTTGCATTAATTCAATGACAGTATTATTAACAAATAACAGGAAGAAATATGGTAGTGCTAGACAGTACTATAAGAGATAACAGAAAGAAATAGGATATAACAAGATAATCTGACTAAAAATAGTTAGTTTGTTCTAGAACAGCTTAAAATCCCTGTCAAGATCCCTCCCTGTGTCACCACCACCACCATCTCTCCGCTACTAAAGCCCTCACTCAGGAGCAAAAAGTTCTGGGGAAGACGATCTTCACAGATAGTTTTTGTTTGTTTCTGATGACCTCTGAAGGCTGGGTTTTTTTTCCTATAATTGACATCAGAAAGGCCTATCTCCTCAGAGCACTGGCCTTATATGTCTAGAGGGATTTTAGAAAATAATATATGAATGCCACATGTTAAGATCAGTATCTCCACTAGAATATGCACACATTTGGGTGAGTTTTCGGGAAAGATGGAATTAGTAAACAGCCTTCGTGCCCACTCAGAGGTGCCCAAAGAGCCCAGGAAAGAAAGGACGGGCTCTGCATTTTTATGAAAACCTGTTTCGTTTCAACCACAAAGCAATATTGTTGGGTCAGTTGGTCACATCTGGGTTCTAATTCTGAATCCTTAACCTATTTGAAAACTTGAAAAACATCCTTGAACTATTTTATTAGTTTCTTTTTTAAAATTGTGAAACTAGAATAATACTTAAATAATAGGCCTCCTGTTAAAATTAATTATGTAGGATCTTCTAAAAATTGCTTCTTGTTATTAATAATTCAACCCTTCTGTATAATCTCCAAATCCAACCAGTCTTCTATAGGTTGGTTGTTTCTTTCTAAAGTCCAAAATAAGTTATGCTCTAAAATATAAGATTTAGAAGAAAATGATAAAGGCTGACAGTTTTAAAAAGTGCCAACTGCAAATTCAGGCATTTTTAGTTCCTGCTCCAGCAACTCCTATTGCTTTGACAAGAAATAAAGAATTCAGATCAGAATTCAGCATTATATCCTTGTTCACTGCAGATTTTTTAAATTAGTTGCTGTTTCATGTTAAAAGAAGGCTAATTTTTCAAATATGTATTTACCAGGAAAAGAGGCAGGACAAATATTTCTGAAATCTTGGAACGCATAATAAAATTTTACAAAACTCACAGTCTGCCCACTGTAGGTTTATTGTGCAATAATGAATAAAAAGGAATTAATTAAAAAGCAAAACTAGCTTATCTTCAGTGTGTACCAGATAGTGTGCTGAATCTTTTAAAAGATTATGTCAAGTAAGCACACCTGAGCTGTGCCCGATATGACACATATTATTAGTCATGTTTACAGATGAGTAAAGAAAGGCAGTTGTTTTAGTTATTTGTACATGGGAGTGGCTGAGCTAGGATTTGAAACCAACTCCTTACCTACTGAGCCCATGTTCTTATATTCTAACTAGCACCCAGAAACCAAGGCTATTTTCCGCTGGCCCTGAACAGGACTTAACTTTCCATTCAAAGAATATTCTATAATGACAAACGATGGAAAGGCAGTACCGCCCTGAGGTCTCCAAACTGTAGCAATAGCTATCAATCACGCAGCAGATAAATAGATTTCAGAAGTTTTGTGTACAATATGTTCTTGAATTTGGGCTTAAGCTCAGACTGACATGCAGTATTTCACTGCTAATGTGATCTCTTTCTAGCAGAGGGAACATTCTTTTTTTAAATTGCATTGCATAACTTGTTTGCTTCCTAGCAAAACAATTTTTGAATTTCCGTATAATTTCTGTTAAATCTATTTTTAAAGTTGAAGCTTAGGTCAAATGCAAATATGAATATAGATTTATCCAGCATGCATAATTTGCAGTCTGTGTGGAACTGACTCATCTGTCTTCAGTATCTGGCAGTCACGTGAAGAGCTCTCCTGCTAAGAATGACCTATTCATCCTTCAAATAAACATCCACAAGAGGAAGAAAAACAATATGTACAGTTCCAAAGAAGGGACAAGATGTTGTGCATGAGCCGATGAACTTGAGTCTGTTCTGTCAACAATCTTTCAAACTAAAAATTCCTACTTCAGAACACACTTGGAAATGCTGAGAAAGTCTAAATGTAAGCAGTCAAAAACATTAGGGTGATATTCCTTTTTAAAATATCACTGAGTGACCAAATTCATATACAAGTCTCTTGAATATCTGCAGGATTATTTTAGAACATGAATTATTAAAAAATGCATAAATATCTTGACATAAAGACATTTATTCTTCTATATTTCCCCAATTTTAATTCAGAAGAATACATGTACTTCTCCCTTATTATCTATATTCTTCTCAACTGTATCTGTATCTGTAGAGATATGGGCAATGTAAAATGCTTCAGCTATTCTCTAGGTCTTTTTTCTTTTTTTCTGATGAGGGAAAAAAATAAACGACCATGTCCACACTAATAGACTTTTTTAAATGGATATGTAATTTTCAGTAAAAATGTGGAGTAATGCCAAGTATAGAATAAGGCATTTTCTGGGAAATTTTTGTACATTTACAATATAGTGAGACTAAAAGGGGATGAACTGATCTGAAAAATCCATCTAGCTTTAAAGTGATAAAAGATTATTTGCCTGTTATGTCCTATATTTACAATAATTTTAGGATATGATTTGAAGGAATAATTTAAGAACATTAAGGAGTATAAATATTCTACCCCTAAATGTAAAGATCCCCCTTTTTAAATATCTGGCATGACTTCTTATATTTGTGTGAGTTTTTGTGGAAGAAATGCAGAATTACATTAATTTTCTAGTGAAAAAAAATATGAAGAGAAATCATCAGATAGAAGCACCTTATAGCAATGGACAGGATTTAAGATAATGGGGATTTAGAGATACTAGAACCAAAGAATTTAACAGCCTATACACAGAAATTCACTTCTGTGGATTTATTAATGTAACTGAACACATTTATTTTAAGGTTATCCCATCTTACTAATGTAAAAGAAATGGAGTTCCATAGTATTATATTATTTCCAGTTTGGATCTCCTGATCCAGAATTTCCAGAGTAATATCACATTTAATAATACCCTAGTGGAATATTGACAATGACATTACATATGTGAGTCTGGAGTTAGGAATAGTTCTGAGCTAGAGATACAAATTTGGGTGTGGTCAGTCTATAAAAGTTATTTAAGATCATAAGACTGGATGATTGATGAGTCAATACTAATATTAGCAGAACATATGTATGGCTGATAATAAGAAAACCTATTCTAAACATTTTTGAACCCATTCTAAGCATTTTTGAAATGCGTATTGATTCTATGAGATTGGTACAGTTACCCCAATTTACAGATGGGAAGCCAAGGCAAAAAAAAAAGTCAGAAACCTGGCTTAGGATCATGCTGAGATTATCAGGAGAAGGTATAAATAAAAAAAAGAATTTATGTTTGATAAAATACAATTAAACTAGAGATTAATAATTCAAAACAATGTAAAACAAATCTTTATAATTGCCTTCTGATTAGAGATTTTAAGATGCTTATCCTTCAATTTTTAAAATTTATTTATAGGTGAACTCTGCAATGCTTAGCATAGTTCTCCATTGTATGTCCTTCATAATTGCCTTATAATATTTTCATTATTTCAATGTTTGTCTATTTTCTCTGCGTACATCACTGATACAATTTTTGCCAACGTCTATTATTTTATTTGTTGCTTCCCACATGTATTTTAAATTAGATATTATGTTTTAAATTCTTCATAATCTTTGCATGATTCTACATTTCTTATTTAAATCTAACCAGTGGTTTTTTGTCCTAATCTTGATCAATATGGATATCTCTTCCTGTTTTATAGTCTGTGTACGCTTACATTTTATTTATGATGTAGGTCCATCAATTTTTAAAAGTTCTTATATAAAATAGCCTAAGGAACTATTTATCTTCTGAATCTTCCATATGATGCTTTCTTTTCCTTATTTTCTAGTATCTTTTTTTTATCCCAAGTATTTTTACATAAATATTCTTGAGTGAATTTGCTACCAAAGCACCACTTGAAGTTGGCAATTGGAGGCAAGGTATTAACTTCCATCAGGATGGCAGCATTCTTGAATGATGTATGGGTTAAAAGAGAAAACAAAACTCTGCCATAGACAAAATCATCTTTGTCAAAGTGGCTCTGGTGATAACAAATGACTTATTTTTCTTCAGGCTAACATAAACTACCTCTATTCCACTATAATTGATGGATGGAGAGAATCCCCATAAGTAAATCGGCCCTGGATTTTGCAGGTACTCCATTATAACTATAGAGACTTGTAATTCTGGATCCCTAGTAGCGTTTGAAGCTGAATTGTTCCTGTGATGCAATAAATGGTTTCCATCAGTATCGTAAAATAAATCAATTTACCTACTCTCACAGAGAAAATCCAAAGGTTCAATTAGGGCAAAAATATATGGCCTGAGTGGATTCCCCCCCCCCCCCTTTATGAAAAATTATCCATTCAATTATTTTGGGAATCAAAAATTGGAATTTATCTGAAGTTGAATATTTCAAAATCAGGGGAAAATAATCAATTTGTGGCAACATAAAATAAACCTGCACTTAGCTATTAAATGTTATTTTTACACCAGGCACAGAAGACAAATTGCCACGTTGTAAGATTTATTACCCACAATTTGCAGATTAAAAAAAAACAAACACCAAATATGTAAATTAACTGGCTTCATATACAGATTTCCCTAAGTCCATGCTGTCTGCCTCAGGTTATGTGTTGTTAAACCCCTCTAATAGAAGGCTCCTATGAAGTACATCAGCCTAGTCTGATGAGAAAACAGTCCCCGGAAATTCACCAGAATCAGCTAATCAAAACCACATCTTTTAACCATTATATTTTGAACACCATTTTAAAAATTGATAGAGATTAATCTTTATGTTCTTTAAGTTTAATTTTAAAATAGTTTGCAGGTAGTAAAGGTTACATACCTTAAATGGCAAAATACCTATAAGACAATTCTCTTTGTATTAGATTTATAGTTATATTAACAAATGGTATTTTTAATAACTGTAAAATTTGGCTTTGCTCTATAAATAGAAGATTACTATAAAATCATTATTTTTACCAAATTATATAGCTGGCAATGAGTCATACCACAAGAAGAGGTGTTACATGTCCTGATTTGTTGTTCTCTTAGAATTTCAGTACTGACATTATCTTCACTTATGGCTTTTTTTGGGAAGAATATTTAAAGCGGGGAATAGGAAACATCTTTAATATTGTCAACAATAAAATAAATTTGAAAATGCTTTGTTGAGTTTTCTAAGCTAAATTCAGACAATATAGTGCATGAATGTACTTAATTATTCATTTTCTTATTTACTTTTTTTGAGACTTGCTCCCTGTGTTTTAACCTTCCGAAAGATGAGGTCAGATTTTTAAAGTCCATGATATTAGTATATTTAGGATTAGAAATTCCAATATGTTCAAGAGAGAATAAAATCTCTTAAGTTTATGCGCATATTAATTTTGTGTTTTTGTCAACTTTGAATTCTCATTATTTAGTTACTTTGCAATTTTATTTTTCTTTTCCTTTCTGGAATATTTTTCAGCACCGTCATAAATCTGGTGGAATAAAATAAAGCTACCTTTCAAGTGACACAAATATCATGCACCAGGGAAACCTAGGGATGGTGAACTCTACTACAAAACAAATAAAATTGCTCTTTCTTTGGCAGCTCTTTCCTTTTTTTTATTTAACTTTTCGGCATTTGACATGAAAGCAACACAGTCTTATGAGAGAGGTGAAGCTGGGAGAAAGAGACAAAAGACATCCAGGCAGTCTCTTTTGACCCCCAGTCCTGCAGATTTAACCAGATTAGAAAGTCTTCCTGATACATAATCTAGGCCATCGGTTCTCCCTGTGGTTCTAGAACAACACCATGCCTGGCAACTGCAAATTCGCAGGCCCTACCACAACCTGGGAATGGGATGTCACAGAGTGTTTTCACAAGCTTGCTAGGTGAGTTTGTTACACACTAAAGTTTGGAAATACTGGGCAGTCTATGTCACCAAGACTAAGCGCTACATAGGGGTTTGAGATTATACAATTAGAGTGATAAATAGAGTGATTTGTTTTCCTGGATTGTTGCTGTCGAGTGAGTAATTTGTGTGGCAATCTTTGGCAGTAGTAATTAGTTAAATCAGGGATGCTCTTGGAGGTTCAGAATAACAACCATTTATTGGTCTCCTTTCCAGGTGTAGTCTGTCCTTATTACTTGCAAATTCCCTATTTGTGAATTTGCCCACTTCCAAAAATTTATTTATGACCCCAAAATCAATTCTGTTGTCAATAGCAGATATGAGCAGAGTGGCAAAAATTTGAGCTGCCCAACATGCTTGTTCCCAGCTGAGGTCAAACACAGTGATGCTATGTCTTCCTGTTTCAATAGTTTATTTTTTTATTTTATTTTTTTTCTGTTTCAATATTTTAAACAAGTGTCCTTTTCCAGTGTGTTTGGTAATATGATTTTTGCTTTTCTTGGTGTTTTGCTCTTTAAATGGCCTCTCAGTGAAGTGCTAGAATGCTATTTTATTTTTCTAAGCACAAAAAAGGCAAGAAAGAATGTGTCTTATGGAGAAAATATTTGATAGATGACCTTCATTTAGACATTAAATTTAGTGTTGTTGTCTGTGAGTTCAATGTTAATGGGTCAATAGTGTGTATCAAATACAGCGTTTTAAACAGAAACACTCATAAAACAAGATTATGTATTTATCAGTTGTTGGAAACGTTGTAACCAGATACTTGCAGGAATATAACCCTGTATTTTCACTTAAGCAATGGTTCAGTATTCACTAACTTATTGTTTATGACTTTACAGACATTTCTGCAATGAATAATGAGAATCAACTATATAATTTCATTTTCACAGTACTTTACCAATTTGCAAAAATAACAACTCTAATGCTGTCTTAATAATATTTTGTCCCAATTCATCTTAAGATTGATATGTTTGACTTTCAAACCCTTACACGACAATCCTTAATGGCTTTTACAAATCCTGTTTTATTTTTCCCTCAGTGATTATATAATTTAGGACAAAGATCATGTTCAGGAAAAATTTGAGTACAAGAGCATCCAAATTCATCTCTATTATGTGATAAAAAGGAATGTGTTATAATTCTGATCTTTGAGGCACATGTAACAAGTGCAATCTACTCAATTAAAATATCCTGGAAGTTTTAAAGCTAAAAATGTTAAGGAAACAGATTGGTGGAAAAGGAGGTTCTGTACATCAGCTAGCTGTTACAAGAAATTGTGTTATAAATGTGTCATCATCTTTAGATACAGTAATATGCCAGGTATCATAGAATTAACTGGAACAACACCTATGTGCCAAAAAATATTAAGAGGAGAATTTACATTCAAGTGGCCTTAGCTTAGTAAGAAACACAACAGTTGGTCAAACAAATGCAAATCCTCTTGTGAAGGACATTACAAAACTTGGATTATAGGTGAGAAGAAAATTATATCATGCTTTCTTTTTTCTTCTTCCAATGTTCTCATTTATTTTCTATTATACCCCTTTATTTGGCATTTTCTCAGCTCTTATGTTTCACAAACTTGTCTGATGATCCAATGTGGTGATCTGTGAAGATGAGTTGTGAAATGGAAGGAGGTTTGGAGGTGGGACCAAGGGAGAGTTCTGATAAGATTAGTGAATTACAAACACCTGAATCATGCACCAGTGTTGAATGGATGTATAAAATCTGCCTTTATAGTGAAAGCTTTGAATCAGTGGGTTTTACACAGGCTGACTAACCCATGTAAAATTAGGCATATTTCTTTGTGTCTTCTTTGGCAACTCAGAAAAATTAAAGAGATTTACAAATCATGTTTGTTTGTTTTTTACAAATAATGGTACTTACTATTTTATATGGCATGTTGAATCTAAAAATAAATGTTTTATTAGAAAGTTCATTCTGTATAAAGGGATCAGGTTATTTAGTAGAAAGGAATATTGTCCAGAAAAGAATAAATCACATAGATGTTAAAAAACTAATAATGCCAGCATGTAAAATATAGTGAGTAAATTGTTAAGACAAGATACTGAATGAGAATTTAAAAAGGTTCCACTCTCAAGGTGTATGATCAGCAATGTATTGGTGATATGTCACAGTTTTTGTTTTTTTGAAGAGTTTTTGTGTAATAAACTGAAAATCAAGATATTCACAGTTTAGGTTAATGAATCAATGGATGTCACCAATAAGTGCCATTCTGTCATAGTTATGATGTATGTAAATGATGTAATTCAGTCACTTTTCCTATACAAAGAGTGGTCTGAAACTAGCAAAGAACTACATATTTAGTGTTTCATTTTCACATCTTGAACAGAAATCTGTCGTGGAAGAATTGCATTAGCATCTGCAGGAAGGTGCTGCATCAGTGATTGGCTCCTTGAATTTCACCTCTCCTACAAAACCGTAGTTCCAGTGTCGTCTTAAACAAGTCTTCATCCACAGAGAGGTTCTGATATAAAACCAAAACAAAACAAAACTAACCAATGTTAATGAAATGATAGGTAATCTAAAATATGTCACAATTTTTTTTTTAAAATCAAACCAACTCACACAAGAACCTTTTAAAAATGGTATAAAAACCTGGACAAACAGTATGCATACTCACATCTTGCTACACAAAGGAATCTAGTGGTTTGATGGAGAAAAAGTTCCCAATAGAATGTTTGAGCTGAAAAGGAAATTATAGGGGTACTTTCAAGAAAATTGTAGGCCAGATATTGCTTAAGTGCTTTGAAGATGAAAAACGGCTGCAGAAACCAGCCTAATTGGCAAACACTTTTAATCGCATGATCCAGTTAAAGAAGTCATGGAGAATTTTTATTTTTTACTTCAAATGACAAGAGTTTGTATTGAAATTAGAGAAATTATATGTCTTTAGAAAAAATCATTTGTATTTTAAAATATCATGATACAAAAGAAATCTTGAAATATTTCCACTGCTGCTTGGGTTTGGAGGGATAAAGAATATGAGCAGGATCCAAAGCTTATTGAAAAACATCTGGAGAACTACACAATAATATTTAACAACTAGAGGTCCGGTGCATGAATTTGTGCACTGGTAGGGTCCAGTTGGTTCACCCCGATGGGGGCTGATTAGGGGCAGGACCGGCTGGAGTGAGGAGCTGAGGTTGTTCTGGTTGTTCTGGTCATTCTTCCATTTGGTTACTGGGCTTTTATTATATAGGATTAGTCAGCTTAGACAGCCATAACAAAACATCATAAATTTGTGTGGCTTAAACAACAGAAATGTGTTTTCTCACAGTTCTGGAGGCTGGAATTTGGGGTCATGGTACCAGCATAGCATTGTCTCATACACCAGAAAGTGGTGGATCGATTGCCAATCAGGGCACATGCCCAGGTTGCAGATTCAATACCCAGTCAAGTGAGTGCAGGAAACAATGGAACAATGTTTCTCTCTCTCTCCCTTCTTCTCTCTGAGATGAATTAAAATGAATAAGTAATTAATGTTCAATAAGTATGGTTTTAACAGGAAAGACATTAGTGATCTATGAAGTGAAAAACTCATTATAACACATATATACAGCATGACCCCATTTTTTAAACACGTATTTATTGGTTTCAGAGGGAGAGGGAGAGATAGATAGAAACATCAATGATGAGAAAGAATCATTGATCAGCTGCCTCCTGCACCCCGCTACTGAGGATCGAGCCTGAAACCTGACTGGGAATCATATCATGACCTCCTGGTTCATAGATCGATGCTCAACCACTGAACCCCACCAGCCGGGCCCCATTTTTATCAACACCAGGCACATGAGGTACATTGGCAAGATCTCACTCCTAGATGAAAGTCTGAAATTGCCCAAACTCTTTTGCAGCTAGGTTTTTGGATATTAATTCGTTTCTGCTGATTGGATGTGCTTGCCCAATATTTTGAAGGCAGAAGTGAGGCAGAGGCATTTTCCCGCAGTTTGGGCTGTTTGCTGCTGGTGATCATGTTTGCAGAGATGTGGAGATTTTCTGCAGCAGAATCCAGGCTGTGCACAGACAGTTGTGGCAGAGGCAGTGCCCAGTGACCTGTTTTGTGGGAGCTGGAGGGCACTTGCGGGGGCAGCAGTTTCCTGATCCCTGGGTCACAGCTGTGCCAGAGTGTCCTAAAATTCAGTTCTGGCTAAGGGAGCAGCTCCTCCCGGTGGGCAGGGAGTCTTTCCTGGGGGCCCAGCCTAATACCCACTCCTCCAGCTTTCCGATGATTTCCCAAGCACCAATTCCTTGTGCTAAATTCTTTCCTGCTTAAAATGGCAAAGATCTAAAAACATTTTGGATCCTCTACTTTCAACAAAAACAATGCTGCACAGGGTCAGGTCTGAGAAGTGGGTGAGGTGTTGCAGAAGGCTCCCTTCTTTGAGTCTCAGCTTCCTCTTCTGTAGAACAGAGACCAAAGATTATCTGTTCATAGTTACTGAAGACCGTGACAGCTATGTTTCCCTAAAATGGCCACATTTCCCATCCCTGCTATGCCCTTGTCACTTTCTGTGACATCCTCTCTCTTGAAGCGGGCTGACCTCTGAAGATCTGGTAGCCAGTACACTCGTTGCCTGCAGAATTCCAAGGCCAAGGCCAAAAAGCATGGGGCTGCAGCCCCGCCCACTCCGCCAGGGTTTCCAGCTCCGGCCTTGCCCACGGCACTCAGGGCTCTGGCTGGCACAAGGCCTTGCCCTACTGGCACACTTCACCTCCAGTTGGTGGCCCAGACTTGCTGCACACCATGGCCCACCTGCTGGTGCTGCTGGGCCCAGCAGGTGGGGTAAGAGCCCAGGTCGGGCCTCACACCTCCTGGTTCCTGTGTGCTACCTACCCTTGCACCACGCAGCCCCTATTCCAGCCGCTGCTCTGACCAGGGCCAGATGCTTGGGGGACTGCTATGGCCACCAGGAAAGCCTTCCCACCCCATCCCCAACTCCAGTGCCCTGATCCCAGGCCCACTTCTGCCAAAGGAGAGCTTTTCCCTCACAGCTGCCTGAGATCAAGCACCTCCAATGTCCCTGGACCCCAAATTTCTGCCAGCCAAGGTGGTTGGCCGGCTGGCCCCACCCTGATCAGGATGTTGGGGGTGATCCGACCCAGATCAGTCTGGTTGGCTACTGCAATGCCTGTCATAGCCACCAGTCATTCTGGTCATCCTGGTTGTTCCACTGTAATGGTCGCTGGGTTTTTATATATATAGATATTTTCCCTGCTGTTCACCTCAAATATATAACAGAGTGATAGACTCTTTATCTGTCACTTCTGCTTAGTGTGTGAACTTCATTTTACAAAAAGAGGAAGTGTTCTGTGACCTGTAGTCTGATCATACACTGAAGATCAGAGTTATAAATCTGCCTCTAGACAAGTTCTATATTTCTGTGAAAGAATATCCTTCCAGTGAGAAGAAAGCACTGAACATGTTGCTGCAGCTTTTAACTTTTCACATGTTCACATAAACTTCCGCCTGTTTAACTGTCATTGAGTTCAAGGACAGCAATGTCACACCTTAGCTGAAAATGAGTCATATGTTTATTGTAAATTTGAATAATGGTGGGACCAAAGAAATCAAGCACTCATTTTACATTTATTAGGTAAATTTCATGATTTCTATTTGAGTTAAAAAACAAGTTATGGTATGTAGAATTATGAAAAAATCACGTAACCAAGACATGTGCATAATAGTTTTCTGACTGATATATTGAACCTCTCATATCACTTAGAAGATGTTTTTATTTCAAACTCTTGTATTAAATTATATCTTAGGCTATAATTTTAACCATATGGTTTTAGTTTATGGTTTTAGTTAACTTATCATTCAACCATAATAACTCATTTCATGTTGTAATAACATCAAATAATATCAAGTTAGAATAATTATTTAAATATTTGTTTTATGAGTTATAAATATATGAAGAGGAAAGAAAATTTAATGTTAAGAAAGGTACACTAAACTTAGTACTTGCTTTTTTGTTTTTAAGAAAGTTTGGTCAAAAAATCAGTTTTAGCTTTAGGATGAGGAAAGAAAAAAGGAAAACTGTTTTACATATCTTAGAGTATAGAACTTTCTTAGAATTTATATAGTAGAAATTCATGACAAATCTGGTAGTTAAATGGACACTTAAATTTATAATTGCCCATCAAGTTGTACATGTAAAACCTGAGCACTATTGGAGTATTATTCTATAATAAAAATAAACTCATAATAAAAATCGGAATATATTAAGAAGTAAGCAAAGTAAATATACTAGATAAAAAATATATAAAAAAAGAAAAGCTCACAATTAGTGAACTAAGCAATAGAAGAACTTCTTTGAACTGGTAAGGGTTATCTGTGAAATACAGCAAATATTATTACAGATTCTTTCTTTTTTTTCTGTCAGAAACTATGAATGATGTATTAAATTATCCTGCTATGAGAAAGGGTTTGCCTACTTATTTTACAGTTCTATCAATCTACTAGGGACTGTAAATAGGTCCATAAAATTTTAAATCTGAAGAATTGAGTCTTTCATCATTTTGAAATGTCCTATTTATTATCTGATATTTTCAGCTTTATTTCACATATCATTACTTGTTTGTTTACTTATTTATTTGGTCTTTATTTATTTACTTTATGTATAATTTGGATTCTGGTTTTTGAAGAAATCAATATTGAGTTAGACGTTGATTTTACTTTATTCCAGCTTCATGATATATGTCTTTTAATTGGAGTTTCAAAATCCACTTAACTTTAATATATGATTATTATATGTGAGTTTATGTCTAACATCCTCTCAATAATTTATTTGCTTCTTTTTATCTACTTGATCAGCTTATTCTGTAATTACCAAGTATTGTTGATGTTTTTATTATCAGTGTTTCTTCTCCAATTGTGTTTTATTTATATAGAATTATACTATTATTCTTTGATACAATTCAGGCTCCTCCCTGGCCTTGGCCCTGGTGTGGGCTCTTGCAGGAGGCAACCAATCGATGTGTTTTTTTCACATCGATATTTCTCTGTCTTTCTCACTCTTTTCCACTCTCTCTAAAAATCATGGAAAAATCTCCTCGGGTAAGGATTTTTAAAAAATCTAGTATGAATAGCAATATTTGCCTGTGAAAATGCAAGGAGTAAAGAATCACTTAGCTGAATTAGTCCTCCTTCTACCTTTTGTGGTATTATTTACCCGGTATTTTATTGCATCTTATTGGACACTTTACAAGGCATTGCAGCTATATATGCCTTTATATTCACCTTTCCCATTGCTTCCCATGCCTTTCTGAGTTCCTGTACATCCTTATGGGACAATTTATTTCTTCCTGAGGAAATGCTTCAGTATTTGAATCAGTCAGGAAGCAGTTAGGAAATAGAAAGCCTATTAGTGACTGAAGCAGGAAGAATTTTCTATAAATATTTGTTCACTACTAAAAGAGGTAAGAAAGAATATTAAGTGATTCTGAAGTAGCAAACACAAAAAGCAGCTCTGACCTCTAGGGCTGAGAGACCCAATGAACTACGAAGTAACTAGGAACTTAGATGGGGTCCCCTGCTAATGCAAAGATTCTGATACTTTTGGTAAGGGCAGAGCTACCATAAGAACGTGCAAATTATCAGTGGCTGGAGGTCATCAGTCCACTTCGTAGTGGAAAATCTATCTGGAGGACATGGCCTCAGTTGTTCCCCAGGAGTGACCTGCATGGTGACAGAAAACCACACTAGATGTTGGTCACAACGGGTCCCTGTGGACCCCTGAGGGGAGTGCTGCCAGGTCTCCCAGATGCTACTGTTGGGGAATGTCATGTTGAAAAATAGCACACCTGGTACAGGAAGGAAGTGCGTTCCGACATTTATGGTTTCACAGTGTATTTCAAGGCCACTCTTTTAAAGGAAGCTGGAAAAGGGGAATGTTTATGATATCTAGTTCTAGTACCACAAAGAAAGAAGAATTAATCACGAGATGAGAAGCATTTTTAATAATGGGCACAGTTAACCTTTTTGACTCCAGTTTGCAAATGCCCCCTTCGGATACTATGTATTTCCATACAGCAAATAAACAACTTTATGATTTCATTTTAAAACAAAGTATTAGCCTTTATACAAGTGTGAAATTCTTTCTAATTTCTAGAGGAGAAAACATTCAATCAACATGTTAGATCTGGAAAGAAGTGACATAAGATCTTTTTTAGCCTTTGGTGATAGTCTTTATATTCTGGTGGATAAAATTGTGAGCTTTGCTACCTAAAGATTAAATTTAAATATTGATTCCCCCATTAATATTGTGTGTCTAAGCTATATGTGTTTCAGTTCATTCACAAAAGGGAGCTAGTAATAGTTCCTATTACACAGACATAGCATAACTACAAATTAAAATGTAACTTAAACACATACTTAAAACAATGCTTTGTACATGGGAAGTGCTCAGTGACATGGTATTATTATTGCCATTATCACAAAAAGTTTTGTTATTATTCATATTATTTTCATTTAGGCAATAGTAACACATTGTATTGATAATGGGTAAGATATAGGCAATGGGGTGAAGAATAAATGAAAGGTGGGCTAGTGGTAATGGAAAGAGTAGACAATACTATTTCATGCTTGACTATGAATAATGAGAAATAAACTGGTCATGGAGTTAACAGAACATGTTTTCGTGTGTGTGTGTGTGTGTGTGTGTGCGCGCGCGTGCGCTTAATTTTGGACAAACTTTAATATATTTTTATTCTGGAGGTAAATAATCAAGGGAGGGAAAATGTTGAAAATAGAGAAGGGAAGAATAATCTATAACAAACAAGTTCTTGCAAACATATAAAACTGATAAATCCAAATTTTAGATGGATTTGTTTACACATGTGGAAGGAAAATTTTTTAATGAGGCTACAGATGCACAAGCAAAAATGTTAGTATGTTTGTACATGATTGGATTATTAATTGCAAATTAGTATTGCTGAATATTCTCTTATACCAATTATTTTACTGATTTATATATATTTAATTTCTTCTTTAATTTACACATGTATGTACTCAATTATTAATTTAGTCATCATTTCATTCATTTAACAAACACTTTCTGAGTACTTACTGTGTGTCCAACACGGTATTAGCAAGGGTGGATATGGGACCCATAATGGTTACTGGCTCTAAATTTATGAAGAAGCCAAACTAACTAGAAATAAACATATAAAGAATAAAACTCTAAAATGTGGTGACAGTGGTAAGAAATAATACAAAGTAGCGTAGATACATAGGATGGATTTGGTGAGTTGGGGAGCAAGAGTGGAAAACTGTGCTTCTTTCCTTGGTTTATAAACAGAAAATCCTGGATACTTTCTGTTTATGTTTTAGTCTGAGAACAGATTCTGATTTTCTAACATTGTTTTGTGTAATATTCAGTTAACTTTGTACCTTCACAAGCTGTTGCAGAGAAAAGTAGAAAATTATATACAGAATAACATGCTCTGATTCACCCAGAGAAACTTTGATTTTTCTCATATATTGAGTTCTGTCTGAGATTTGGATGTAATGGGTATTTCTGCTAGTTAAATAAAAGCATATTTTACCACTTCCGCCTTAAGAATTTTTTAAGAAGAAAAATCTGATGCAGAGGCATTATGTAATATACTTCAGAGATCAATTTAAAAAGATATTAGATTATTTTTTTCTGGTTTCAAATAACCCATATGATTATTTAATATGGCACAGATAATCAAAGTTCGCCTTTGTTTACATAGAATGTACAAATCTTAGGAAAACTGAAACTAAGAGTGGAAATAATTATTTTATATGTTTAATTATTTTGATTATGTTGGCCATTTTAAATAAATTATAAATGCATATGAATAAAAGTGAGGAAATACAATTCTCTAAATGTTTGTAAGATAGAAAATGTATGGGAGTTTTAGCATTTTTTCCAGAAACATAATTTTTTAAGCAAAGGGTGCCAAATACAACTGGGGAATTATTATACTGAAATGTTGTTTGAATGCTATTAAGAGACAAAAATAAAATAAATGTGCTAACCAGGAAATAGTGCAAGCAACAATCCCAAGAATAAGAAATGTGATATGCAGAAAAACGTGATAATTAGGAATTTGAGTCATTATAATGCTAAAATTGAAAATTGAATCATATTAAAGTTATTAAAGTCAAAAGTTATGGTTCCTTAGTAACATTAACCAAGTCATATTACCCATATGTACTATTTTCTCTTCCTGTTTGGTTTATTTTGCCTCTGGTCTTCAGCCATTAGAGCAATGTGCATTAAAATTATATTGCTATTTCTCCAAGATTGCTGTTTTGCTTCTTCGTGAAAAAAAAAAATGAGGTTATAAAAATGTTTTTTAGATGACATATCCTTCAGTTTCTCAAACACATGTGTTCTAGGCGTACTATGTAGAAATAAAATCTGAAGGCAAAATTTCTCAATAGGCACGTCAGTATTTTTACTTATATTTAGAATGTACAAAATTCCAGGAATCTCAGGCTAGAGACAGAAATAAGATGGGCTTATTCATTGTTTCCACATTGGAAAGAGTAAAATTGCTTCTTTTGGGCATTTTAACAGACAAAAAAGCAAGCAGGAAAGAAAAAAGAAAACAACCAATTTTCTTTCATTGCCCTCTTTGGCCTACTTCTAACCTTAGTACAATACTAGATTTTTCTTCTTTAATGTTTTTTGAGGAGGAGAATAATTGTACTATTAATAGCACAATAAAAAGTTGTTTACTTTCTCAGATGATAGAAACTTATGAAGATAAAAAGGAATTTTTACTATTCTTATAAATACAATACAATTTTCTTCTTAAGTGCACCTGAGGTGCTTTATGGACAGGCAAATGGTCTCCGTTACATACAGTCTCTTCCTGTGATACATGCTTCTCATGATTCTTCCATGTTGTATATCTAATGCAGAAACAGTGGTGGGTACATCTTATTTTAGCACATCTATTTTCACCACATTCTATGAATATAGTACTGAAGAGTCTTGTCTCTCAATCTTATGTAGCAACAATAGAAAGGGAAAAAAGGAGAGAATAAGGGGGGAAAGGAAGAATTAGCAAAGAAAGAAAGGAGTCAGTGGCATTTCTATTAGGGCTTCTGGTTCCTCTAATTCCCTTAAAGTTCCACAATGTTATATATCTATTTTATTTCAATAAAAAAGACAAAGAAAAAAATGCATTTTCTGTATCTCAGTCAGTGGTCTGACATCAGAGACAAAGGCTATGTGTAGGTCAGGCTAAATTTATCTGATGATATGATCAGTTCCAGCAAACACTGAATTCCCTGGGAAATTATTATTTTTTATTTTTTAAAATATGTTTATTGATTTCAGAGAGGAAAGGAGAGGGAGAGAGAGATAGAAACATTAGTGATGAGAAAGAATCATTGATCGGCTGCCTCCTGCACGCTCCACACTGGGGATCTAGCCCACAACCCAGACATATGTCCTTACGGGGAATCAAACCTTATTCATAGGTCAATGCTCAACCACTGAGCCACACCAGCTGGGCTCTGGGTAATTATTTTTAAAGAAGATTTTGAATCAGTTTCTTTTTCAAATTGACCAGTAATTCATTAAAGTGATCCATTGAGTAATCCAGTGACATGACAATTACACAACTAATGGGAAAATTAAAGTAAAAGAGCAATTGGCTGTTTATCTTATATATATGATGGCTATCATTGAACTTGAAGTTTAATGTGTTACTTCCTTCCCTGCATGATTTGCCAGACCCAGCTGGTTATTTTCCTAATGGGTTGACATAGCCATAGTCTGGCTCAAGTTTCAGCTCTTAGTGAGTGAAGCAAGACCTATCCATTGAGTGCTTAAAAGTGCTATCCAAAAAGCTACAGATTTTAGAAAATATAAAGATTAAATGAATTAGACATGGCCATGTTCCTCGGTTATCATTCTGAAGGGTGATGAAACAAACAAGTGCTTATAAATAATTATCAAGGACAGTGAAAGGAAGAAATCACAATAGAAGATAAATTTAGTTGAAATGTTACTAGTCATATAATCACGTGGCAGTTAAATTAAGGAATTCAATCTAGAATAGTTTAGACAGAAGATAATTAAGCGTATGCGTAGACATTTGTAAATGAACATAATAAAAAAAAATGAATGTGGAGAGCATTACACTAACTGAAATAACCCAGTTAGAGAAAGACAAGCACCATATGATTTCACTCAAATATGGAATCTAATGGACAAAATAAACTAAGAAACAAAATAGAAACAGACTTATAAATAGAGAACAGACTGACAGCTGTCAGAAGGAAGTGAAGTTATGGGGCTGGATGCAAATGGTGAAGAAATTAAGCAAAAAAAACAAAACTCATAAACAAACAAAAAAGAACTCCATGGAGATGTAACTATTATTACTAGTATAACACCTGGTGTGGTTTAAGTTTCAGTCTCCTTCTCTAAGGTGGCAGAAACCATTCTTTGATGTATAGTATGTCTAACATACAGTATAGTTCTTTGCAAAAAATTGGGTCATAAGGTTTTTCAATTAAAACATAAAGGCAATTTTATTCTTTAAAAAATGAATGTAGGTGAGAATGAAAACATTATGAAAATAAAACACATTCTACTAGTTATAAAATATTTGACCTTGCTATGTGAGCCACATCCACAATACAAAATTTACATGAAATTTCTTTTCCAAATAAAATGTCAACTGGGTGATGCCAAAAAGTATAAATTGCTATAAAAATATTTTTATGAATTAATAACTGAAAAAAATGATAAATTAGAAAAACCCTTTTAAACTCATTCATTCTTGGAACTTCGACCATTCAATTAATTAGTCATTGAAAGAATTGCTTTCTGTCAAATTGCTATTGGGTAATTAATTTTTTGCTTAACTTGTCTGTTTTCCAGGAGAACATTATACTCTACAGGTGTTCAGGCTTTCTTAAGCTGAAAGCTTTGTCTCTGTGAGTTCTATTCCCATTTCTGATTTCTAAGTTATATTCATAATGATATGATGGCAATGACTATATCAGTTTGTTCACTCATCTATATATATAATAGAGAAATATGCTAATTAATCGGGACGCCGTAATGGGTTGAACCGACAGGAAGAGGTTGCGTGCGCAGCATCGGGGGTGGGGTGGCAGGGGCCTCCACGCACCTGCGCTGGAGGAGGGCCTGGTCAGCAGAAGCCGAAGCTGCTTCAAGGGCAGGAGAGGGAGGCAGGGGTGGACTGGCAGTGGCCGCGACTGCTGCAGGGCCTGGGAAGCGAGGCAGGGCCAAATTGGAGGGTGGGTGACGCCGCATGACTTTGAATCATGCGCTGGGCTCCCAATATGTTATATAATATATAATCTATATCATAAAATATAAACAATATTTTCATAAAGTGTAGAACCATACGAAGCGGAAATTTTAGAAATTTATGTGATACTAGAAGCCCAGTGCACGAAATTGGTGCACAGGTAGGGTCGCTAGGCCTGGCTGGCAATCAGGGCCCATATGTGTGGTGACGGGCAGGGCAATCGGGGCCCCCACTCACACCCACCTTGGCCTGGTGCCACCCATTCGCCAGCCCCCCCCCCAATCACCATCTGTGGACCCTGCTTGCATCTGCCTTGCCCTGATGCCACCTACTCACCTGCTCCACCATCCTGCCAAAGTCCTGCTCTTGTTGGGGCCTATCGAAGCCAGCAACACCTCTCCTGCCACCCACTGCCAGCATTGCATCGCCAACACCCGCCATGTTTCACACCGCCCCCTGGTAGTCAGTGCACGTCTAACTCCTGGTTGGTCGAACTCCTAACCTTGGGAACAACTTGTATATTAGACTTTTATTATATATGGTTTTTAATTATAAAATGTTTTTTGGGATACCACACACATTACATTGGAGGGTGTCTGGGATATTGGATGTCCAACAATGAATAAACTACCACAAAAATAAATGAAGAAAAAATTCTTGCCCCTACAAGACCTTTTATATTGCCAATCATTCATGCAAGATGGAGTGTGGAGGGAGACTTTATAGTATTTGAATCTATAACCAAACTATATTTATATACAGGGTAGGGCAAAAATGGGTTAAGAGTTGTACTAAAAATATAATAATTATTAAATAATAATATAAGAATAAACTGTTTCACATATAACTATAAACCTACTTTTGCCCCATGCTGTATAGACAAAAGAATTTCTTCAGTCTTAATTTAAATTACATTTTCCAAAATAAGCTCCAAAAACTGGGATTTAATTTTAGGGAAGATTTTACTGTGTTGTTTGAAACGTTACCAAAAGAAAATTATATCACAGATAGCAATTACACTCTTATATAGTTATGCAAAGTATAATGAAGTTTCAGCCAGTAATGGACCGCATATATTATAGTAATATACCTATAGCCTAGTTTTGTAGTAGGCTATAACATCTAGATTTAAGTAAGTGCACTCTATGGCATTCCCACAACAACAAAATCACCTAACAACGTATTTCTCAGAAAGTATTCCTGTTTTTAAGCAGCACATGACTATATTTGAAACAATAATACCAAACTCCATGTGTCTATACTTGTTGTTGCCAGATTTATGTCTATTATATCTATCAATGTAATATTGTGATCATTCCAGTATATTTCTATATTTCTGTTTTAACTTTGTGAATGAATCATGATTTTTTAAGAATTTAAAATGGAAATGAAGAAATAAAGGAAAAAAATAAATAAACGGGACAACGTCAAACAAAAAAAGCTTTAGCACATCAAAAGAAACAACCATCAAAATGAAAAGGGAACTCACTGAATTGGAGAACATATTTTCCAATGATACATCTGATAAGGGGTTAACTTCCAAAAATATATAAACTACTCATAAAACTTAACAAAAGGAAGACAAACAATTTAATTGAAGAATGGGCAAAGAACCTGAATAGACACTTCTCCAAAGAGGACATATAGATGGTCAAGAAATACATGAGAAAATGTTGAAAGTCAGTAATCATCAGAGAAATTAAAATTAAACCACTATAAGATATCACCTCACACCTGTCAGAATGGCTATCATCAATAAATAAGAAAACAACTGCTGGTGAGGACGTGGAGAAAAAGTAACACTAGTTCATTGCTGGTGGGAATGTAGACTGGTGCAACCGCTATAGAAAACACTATGGAGTTTCCTCCAAAACTTAAAAATAGAACTGCCGTTTGACCCAGTGATCCCACTCCTGGGAATATATCCTAAAAACCCCCAAACTCCAGTCAGAAAGAATATGTGCATCCCTAAGTTCATCCAGCATTATTTACAATCACTAATATTTGGAAACAGCCCAAGTGCCCATCAGTAGATGAATGGTTAAAAAAGTTATAGTACATTTACACAATGGAATATTATGCATCTGTAAAAAAGGAGGATCTCTTATCCTTTGAGACAGCATGAAGGAATCTGGAGATTATTATGCTAAGTGATAAGCTAATCAGAGAAAGACAAATATCACAGGATATCACTTTTTTGTGTAATCTAATGAACAAAATAAATTTACCAACAAAATAAGTCCTGAGGCAAGGAGGCATATAACCCACTGAACTATCTCAGGGGTGGAGGGGACAAGAAGAGATAAACCAAAGAACTTATATACTTACTAGAGGCCCGGTGCACACAATTCATGCACTCGGGGGGGGGGGGCGGATAGTCCCTCAGCCCAGCCTGCACCCTCTCACAGTCTGGGAGCCCTTGGAGGATGTCCACCTGACAGCTTAGACCTGTGGGGAGCAGGTTTAAGCCGGCAGTCGGACACCCTTAGTGCTGCCAGGAGGCAGGAGAGGCTTCCGCCACTACCGCTGAGCTCGCCAGCCATGAACCCAGCATCTGGCTGAGCAGTGCTCCCCCTGTGGGAGTGCACTGACCACCAGGTGGAAGCTACTGCATTGAGTGGGGTCAGGCTGGAACTGGCTCTCCAACATCCCCCAAGGGATCCCAGATTGAGAGAGGGCACAGGCCAAGCCAATGGACCCCACCAGTGCACGATCAAGGCCGGGGAGGGGCATGGGAGGTTGGCCAGTCGGGGAGAAACTGAGGGAGATGGGCCAGCCAAGGCATGTCTGGCCCATCTCCCTCAGTCCCAATGGGCTGGACCTCAGCAGCAAGCTACCTACCAGTTGGAGTGTCTGCCCCCTGGTGGTCAGTGCACATCATAGCGAGAGGTTGAGTGGCCTTAGCATACCATTAGCATATTACACTTTGATTGGTTAAATGGACGACCAGACAACTGGACACTTAGCATATTAGGCTTTTATTTTATAGGTTATGCATAGCCCATGAACACAGGCAATAGTGTAACGAAGGCCTGGGTCGGGGGCAAGGAGTGGAAAATGGGGGACATCTGTAATGCTGTCAAAAAATAGAAATATATTTTAAAAATAAGTTCAAGCATATTTACATGTAATGTGTTCAGATTACATTACATGGTTTTTAAAAATATGTTTTTATTGATTTTTAGAGAGAGAAGAAGAAAGAGGGATATAGAGATAGAAACATAGATGAGAAACATCAATCAGATGCCTCCTGCATGCCCCCTATTGGGGATCAAGCCCACAAACCAGGCATGTGCTCTGACTGGGAATTGAACCAGTGACCTCTTGGTTCATGGGTCGATGCTCAACCACTGACCCACACCAGCAGTACTATTACATCTTCTTCAACAATGAAAACAAGTAGCACAGCTCTCACTCAGTGCCAGCCCACTAATTACCTTCATAACAATGCCAACAAATTTTAATGTTATAATTATTCCAATTTTTAAAATACAGGAACGTAATCAGAAAGAATAACTTTCCCAAGGTCACACAACTAGTAGAAACAGAGTATATTCTAGAACTTAGGTGGTCTGGTTCCACATCTGAGTTCTTAGCCACCATACTACCTCTCTCTAAATTATTTGAAGGGAACTACCTTGCTTAATATATTTGAAAAAATATAAAGACACAATGTAAGGTAACAAATCATTTATTTTTTGACAGCATTTAAAATCATGCTATTTAATATGGTAACTGCTAGCCATATGTAACTCTACAGCACATATAGCAAGCCCTGCCTGCATTTAGATGTGCTATGACTGTAAAATACACCTTGAGTTTTGAAGATGTACAATGGAAAAAAAACATAAGTAACACATCTCATTAATGTTTTGCATTGGTCATATGATAAAATTGTAATTTTGGAAATATATGTTAAATAAAATGTTATTAATTTAAAAAATGGAAATGAAAATCTGAGTTATATTTATTTCTATTATACTAGTTAGGCATGTTTTCTGAAAATGGTTCTTGAAAATACTGTGTTTTAAGCATTTATTAAAATTAGATTATTATCACTCTACAGATCCCCATTTGTACAAAGATAATGTTGCAAGGTTTACATTTTGAACAATGTGAAAAAAAGATTCAAGATGAAGAAAACAGCATGGCAGTTTCAATTTTTCTTCAGTGAAACATTAATTAAAAAATTAATTTAATTAACTTTTAAGAATTTATGAGAACTACATTAGAGTTATGAAACTTGAATCAACCACTGCAGTTTTTAATTTGGAACTTTACCATCAACCCATTAGACTCATTGATCCCATTGGATTCACAGGTAAAAAGAGCTGTACCTGACTTAAATTAGCTTTCTATTTTCTCTGAAAATAACAAAAATAAGAATGTAGTGCTCAAATAAAATTGACCCCATGAAAATCTCATAAGGTTTATCAGGAGACATTCTTAGCCACTTTCAACAGTATTCAACAGCCCTTGTACAGGTCCTTTTATATAATAATCAATAGATGCATAGAGAATTGATGCCGATTCACTTATTTCAAGCCAGCCAGAAAAACAGATCAATAAATCACGAACTTTTCTTTGCTTCTTCTCTCAATGTTAGCAAAACAATTATTCTAACAACTAAGCCAGCAGCCACTATTGTGATAAAGTTGTTTCTGAGGTCAGAATGTTCTGAGATTGAGAAAGACCCCAGAGTTTATTTATTTTCAAGTAGGAAGTGAGACAAGATTCTAACTGATATTCTTGCACTCTCTGCTAATACTGAATATCAGGATATCATGCACATATCCATCAAGAAAAATTATGGTAATTACCAGGGGAAAATAAGGTGTTTGTGTCACTTATTTCTTCTGCCAAATATTCTATACTAGTAACAGAATTCCTTTTATGTCTATTGTCTATAATCTAGATAAATTAATGTAATTTAACAACCAGTCATAATTAATTTTCATAGCTTCTGAATCTAGTATAATAGTATAGGAATTTTTTGCTGAAAAAGAGGGTACTACAAATAAATAAAATATAGCTTGTTTCCAATAAATATTTAATTAAGAAAGCCATTTCATTTCTATGAGGCTCTCTTACCATAATTTTAAAAGATGATGCTGGCTTAAATAATCTCTATTTTTTTCTCCTTTTAATAAACTATATATCTCTGTGAATAAGTAAACTCAGGTTATATTGTAGTATAATTCAGTTGATTCTTGGTCTGTTGATCAAAACTGCTAGATTAAATAAATTGATATGTGTTCATTCTTTTGGAGGAAGACATATAAAAAATGATTATTGTGCTCATTTCGGGAGCACATATACTAAAATAGGGATGATACAGATAAGATTAGCATGGCCCCTACACAAGGATGACATGAAAATCCATGAAGTGTTCCATATTTTATGAAAAAGAAAAGAATAGGATGATTATCAAATTGGCAAGAGAGACGAAACTTTGACAGATGATTTTAAAAAAAACATATTGGAAATAATAATCTATGTGACCTTTTCATCAAAACCACAATTGAAAAGTACCATATTCATAATCAATGATGAATTTCTTTTTTTTAATATATTTTTTATTGATTAAGATATTACATATGTGTCCTTGTCCCCACGTTACCCTCTAATGATGAATTTCTTACGGTGAAAGGAAAATCTAGATAACAAAAAATGATTTACAAAAGGGCTAGAGGTTATAGTAAACAAGTTCAATACTCATTAAAGGTGTGATGAGTCTAAAAGAACAAACACAGGTTAAGGTGTACTTGTGACTATGCAATAGCTGGATTAATGTAAACAATAGAGCCTTTATTCTCTGTGCTAAAGAGATAATTTCCAAAGACCATTTAGAGTGTCAGACTTCAGAACTAAAGAGAACTGGAGGAAATTAAAATAACTGAAGTAGTAGGTGGTAAATGTCATAAGAAATATAGACATGGTTATGGATTTCAGTGCAACATCTTGCCAGACTTTTTATTTGTTCACATTTTTCTTTAATGAAATACATTAGTTTGTGGAGTAGTTAATAACAGTTTTCAAGATGAAATGCTATAACACCCCATTAGCAGTGTTTAAAGAAAATTTATGCAAGCAAAATATGGACTAGAAGACCAATGAGATTCTCCCAAATCTGATTCAAACGGAGGCTGAAGATAAATGTTTATGAATCTAGTATAATGAAAGTAAAATTGCCCTGCATCTGAGTATTGTGCAGTGCAAAACGTTCTTTTTTTTAAATGTAGTATCCAGGCCACTTAGGAATATAGGCTGAGTTAGAACACAACATATTAATTTAACTCATCCAAATAAGAGACATGGTTATGACCTCCCCTCTATTCACTCTATGAAACATATTTAGTTGAAGTGAGAACAGCTATACCTCTCTTACTCATTTGTCTCAGAGGTCCTCAAACTTTTTAAACAGGGGGCCAGTTCACTGTCCCTCAGGCATTCCACACATGCGCACTGCGGGCCCGGGACAAGTCGGCTGCTAAGCAGAACAGGCAGCGGCTGCAAAAACACCCGGCGGGCCAGATAAATGTTTTCGGCGGGCCGTAGTTTGAGGACCCCTGGTCAAGAGTATCATCCCTTTACTTTTTGGGTGTAGTTAACTGATGTCATAAGAGAAGAAGAAAAAAGGAGTTTCTATTATTCTCAAGGTCTAGATATCTTCTTAGTATTTTCCCTGACTCAAATTAATATAAGTAATTCTAGTCACCTAGTGGGCAAAATTAAAAGATTTTACTCAACTACAGAAAGGCTTTGGGTTGTTTTTCCATTTTAGGATTGGAATCCTAGAGGATATTTATTTCCCTTTGCTTCTGCCTGAATATTTTCCTTGTGTTAAAAATATACCAAATTATTTGCTTAAGTTCCCAATTGTGAGAAAAAGGTTATGTATATGAATATGTGACCTATTTATAATTGGAAGTAGTCTCCTATGATTTAGTCTCGCTTGCGATTACTGACATAATAAAACAAGTCTTTACAGGAATGTTGTGATGCTGACCTAAGTTTCAAAACAATCTTGCAAATAATGTCTCTGATTATCTTTGTGGCAATCATATTGATAAAATTCTATTTTTGTCCAAAGATGCAAGCCTATTTTTGTGTGTATTCATTTTTGTTGATATTTTACATATAAAAATGGCCTGGATGTTTTTTATTTCTCTGATTTTAGTTTTCTTGATAACTTCACATTAAGCAAACAAATTGGTTTAATGCAAAGTAATATTATTACAGGAACTGTTCCAAGAATGTCTGTGAAATTGCATTTCAATACCCATTAGATATGGTTCTTCTTCTCCACAAACCTCTTTCCATTATTGAAGATGTAATTCTGCAGCATTAAACAAAGGACATATTTAAAATAAAGCTTGATTTTCGGTCACAGAGCTACAGCTACCTCAAATAAATACCAGCGTCCAACTAAAGAGAAGCGAACGCTTCAGCTTGACCCACTGACAATTTAAATTATGTCCTTCCTATTTTGAAAGTTTCACTAGGGAACATAAGACTTGAGTTGAAACATGTGGGAATGTGGTTTGGAGTGGCTGACAAGAAAGTGTTAGGGAGACAAGGAAAAGGGTTGGCCTCCAGGAGATAGAAGGGATGGATAGACCAGTTACTAGGGAAACCCTTTCTCTGATGTCTGCCTGTGAGGAATATAAGCAAAAATGGGGAAGGTTGTGTTGCTATGGAAAGTAGCATGATACAGAATTACTGTCCCAGCAACCCAATAGAGAGGGACCTTGCCTCAGAGACCTTAGCATGGGCCCAGCTCCAGAGAGATTCTATCAACTCACAAGAGCTTGGATGGTGACTAAGAAGCAGGTGGCCCCAAAGTGGCTTCAGGGAGAACCTAGTGTATGAATCCTTTTAGCAGCTTTGTTTAAATACGTACTCTCAGAAGCAGGAGGTGCAACGCTATTACAATACAGACCTATTGGCATATGATAGTTATCTCCAGGAAAGAATGAATTTTAATTATCTGTTATGATAGCGGCATATGCAGACTACATGTATATATAATGGGAGTAGGGGAGAGGACCCCCATATTCAGTAATTATAAACATTCATATTTAATTAGATGGTCTTCCCATGGCTCAGTTTTCTCTGCTCCAAAACAGCACTTTCACTATGATGACTAATATGCCAGCTGAAACAAGAAATGTGAGTTAAAGGCAGATGACATTTATCAAAAACATATTCCTGGTGGCACAGAGGTTCTGGAAAGGAAATATATTCAATTTAGTACACAGGGATTGAGATTTACCTGATTTAATATTATCTACCTGCAACTGGATAGTAATTTCTTAGGGAAAAGTTATGTAGCGTGTACCAAAGAGAAAGTTAGCAACTACCTATAGAAACTAGCTCTCAAAAGCTTGGAGGGGGAGGCTTTCTCAAACTTGAAGGAACAACAATGGCAGACTTGGTTGCATAATTAAAAAGTTTTATCCATGTGCCCTCATCTCTACATGAAATATCTAAAAGAAACAGTACATTACCTGGGAGAGAAAATTGCATAATTTTTAAAGCTCATGCAAAATATGGCATAGCATCAAAAGCTATTGATGTTTTCAGATGTATAGATGCCCATTTAAGAAGTCCTTTAAAATTGGGTTGAAAATTATAGAATTATTTTAAGAAAGGTCCATCAGGGATATACGTATGGCGCATGTATCAGCAGTCTTCTTCTCTGCTTTCTAGTTGCTCAGTGATTACTCCAAATGCCCCTGATTTATGTAGGTGCACAGTTTTCACAGGATTTCAGTGTTATGGTCCAGTTGCCTTAAGATAATGAAAACCTTATAACTCTGCCACATAGGGTGTTGATTTTACTACTAGAGTTGAATTTTGACAATCCCACTTCTACCTTCAAAATACACAGCCATTGACTCAGGAGAAAAAAGTCCTACTGGAACCCAGGGCAATACCACCTACCAGACAAGATATTGGGATCTCAGGGAGTGGAGGAGTAAAGACTCCCTATCACCCGGAGGAACAGTAAATAAGTTGAAGACAGTTGTCATTTCTGAATTTAAATATGTAGCCATGCGCATTCGTTAGATCAGTGCTACTTGTGGTCTCAGAAAAACACCCAAATATCAGTGGTTTAAAACATACAAAACTCATTTCTTGTTCTAATGAAATCCAAAATTTATAGTTATGTGCTAGAAGTGGCTTATATCAGATTACAAGGGTCAAGTAGTAAATTTTCATGAATTGTGTGAGCCAATTGTTAATCACAGTCACTGTTAAATAATAATTACACACTTACAATCAAATAAATTCTATTGAAAACAATGCAACTATGATCATAACTCATCCCATCCTAAAAATTTTATTACATTTTACTATTACCTATGATCTAGATATTAACTTCTATTATATCTGTATGCTAAAGATTCCATCATATGCTGTGTAGTTTGCACATTTCATTATAACTCTTCCTAACTCTGTGTTCAGTGCTGAGACCTACAGACATACTAGTACAATTGGACTGGTGTAAAAGTTGTTTAAAGTTATATATTTACCAAATACTTTGTCACCACATAATATGGAATTCCATCTTTCCATCTTCCAACATCACTTTGTGTATAACCTACATACACCCCAACAATTAAGTCAATATTATAATTTAATTTTCAGTTAGCACTATCATATTCTTTTTGATTCCCATATTAGTTAGAATAACACCAGCTACAGTAATAAATATACCACAGAACATCAGTGTCTTCATACATTAGAACTATAGTTCCTGCTCATGTAAATTCATAAGTTGCCATTACTAATCAATAAGTTGTTTTCCCGCAAATGACTCCTTTCATATTGGGACTCAACCATCTTTGATATTTGGTTTCCAGATGTTCCCCAGAGATCATTTTCCATCATATCCAGCCAGAGTGGAAAAAAAGCAATGGTGATTACATGCCAATGGTCTGTACTCCTTGCCTAGGATGTCACACATCACTTTTGCTATCTTTCTATTGACTAGAACTTAGGAACATGTCAAATTTAACTTTAAGGGATTATGAGAAATAAAGACTGTGTGCATAGTTAGAAGAGAACTCAGTTCTGATGAAAAGCTAGGAAATGTCTGCACCCTTAAATGTGAAAATACAGTCACTGCTGTTCAGTCTGTTAGATTCAATCTTTCAAACATTTCTCATCTTATGATCATCAAGCCAACTGAAATAGGCATGGCGTGGTATAAATACAATCCTCATTGTTCATTAAAGTTGAGCCCAGGGGGTAAAGTGACTAGCAACAAAGTTTAACTGACAGAAGCAGAAGTGCCTTGGCTGTGTTCATAAACATACTATTTAGTTACAGCGTTATGTACTCTGCCTCAGTTTATCACCCCCCTCCTTATCCAAGGATGATGGGAATAACCTTAGTATATCCATTGACATCAAGAGCTATGTTTGGATAATGACTATCCTGTATATCTTTGGCTAAAATTATTCTATGTGGTTTTGCAGGACAAGCTCTCAGTACGCAAGGTGATGTGGGGAGAAATAAATCAGAACAATGTAAGTGTAATTTTTTCCCAAGTCTTCAATTTTAAAATATTTGGAAAATGTTATTATATCTTAAATCTATATTTTACACTAGCAATTATAGGCCCTTTACCAGTCTCTTATGACACCATTTCCTAAGCCTTTACCTTCTTCAATCACTTCTGAAAATATGGTACCTAGAAAAAAAATTTAATTTCTCCAATGTGCTCTGAACTGCTCAGGAATGGTTCCCATACTGGGATTTGCAAGCTCCTTTGTTTTGTTTTGTTTTCTTTGTTGATTAAGGTATTACATGTGTGTCCTTACCCCCCTATTGCCCCCCATCCACCCCCACTCATGCCCTCACCCCCCTGGTGTCTGTGTCCATTGGTTAGGCTTATATGAATGCATACAAGTCCTTTGGTTGATCTCTCCCCCCTTACCCCCACCCTCCCCTACCTTCCCTCTGAGGTTTGATGGTCTGATCGATGCTTCTCTGTCTCTGGATCTGTTTTTGTTCATCCGTTTATGCTGTTTATTTGTTTTATTTTTGTGTGATTGCTCATGAAACACCATTGCTCTTTCTCTTCATATTATTATTATTTCAACATGAAACCTCGCTTTTCATTATATATTTTGCAGCTAATATTGTCTCCTCCTTACCACTATCTCTACAACATTATTATCAGTAATGAGTTTTATTCTAACTCAGTTAAATTAGCTTTTGCTGTTTCTAGGTTTGTATTTCAACCTGATTCCCTATCATAAGTACTTCAGGTAATTCCAGTTGTCCACAGAAATAATTATGTAATTGGTTTTTAACCACTCAGTTAACCATAATTTTAACTAACCACAGCCTCTTACTTATAAAGTGCAAGAAAAGAATTTTTCTTTAATCTTTAGCAACTTCAGCATATTTGACTATGAATAACAATATATTTAAAGATAGAGATGACTTCCTGATTTAATGCTTGATTCAATTTCCTCTCAAGACCCAGGAGGGAGTTATTTAAGAGATCCCAATTAGGAATGATTTGAATTAATTGGAGCAACATAATGTACACACTGCATTGCATTCTCAATTAAGTTTAGAAAGAAGATAGTCTGCTGACAGCATGTCTTTATTGGACTAATAGTCATTATTTACGTATCATAAATTCTTTATCTAATGTCAAGTATTTTGTTTCTTCCGAACACAAATATGCATTACTAAGAAGTACCAAAAGTACCAATGAATAATAGATTGGTTCAGTAAATAGGGATAAGGTTGGAGCATAAATTGATGAATTATTAAGTACCCAAAGCTTCACCTCTATATGTATATATGTATATATGTGAATGGGACATATGTGAATGGATGTCAACATTTTGTATGAATCCAGTGACCTTCTGAGCCCACTCTGATCTAAAATAAAAGCCAAATTTGTTGGGTCTTAAGTGCTCAGTTTGATACTGAAGTTAAAATGTATTATGGAACATGCAGAGATTCTTACTGTGTTTAGAGTATTCATAAAATAAAATTATTCTCAATGGGAAAATGATTTTATAATGACATTTTAGGATGGCAAATATTCTTTTAGTAATATAATCACTCGTTCTGTGTCTGAAAATATTAGCTTCAAACTGTTGTAATATTGCCGAAACCGGTTTGGCTCAGTGGATAGAGCGTCGGCTTGCGGACTGAAGGGTCCCAGGTTCGATTCCGGTCAGGGGCATGTACCTGGGTTGCGGGCACATCCCCAGTGGGAGATGTGCAGGAGGCAGCTGATCGATGTTTCTCTCTCATCGATGTTTCTAACTCTCTATCTCTCTCCCTTCCTCTCTGTAAAAAATCAATAAAATATATTTAAAAAAAAAACACTGTTGTAATATTTTTACAAGATAATTTTTATTGTGTTTAGGATCATATTTATTGTATAATTTCTCTAGTGTTTTATGTATATAAACAAATATAGGATTTGAATTCACAACACCCAGACTAATTTTTTGAATCCTAGATCTGCTAATTTTACCTATGTGACATTGAATAGGCCATTTAGCCTGTAAAAATTTCAATTTATTCATTTGTAAGTTAACATCTCTGTAATCAAATGGTAGTTGTTGGGAGGGAGGGAAGCAAGGGGAGAGAGAGCGAGAGAGAGAGAGAGAGAGAGAGAGAGAAGAGAGAGAGAGAAAGGAGATTGTTGTTTGGTTTTGGACCAAAATTAATTCTTCAGTGAGATGTTCCTTGAACGAAAGCCACATTCTAGCTGATACCTATAAAATGTTGATTGAATTAATTAAAATTGCCTTTTTAAAAGAAATTGTTTTTTCAAAAATATGCCTCAAGTGCCAAATTATCATTTTCACTGATTCTCCCTATCAATTCACCAGTTGACCAGATGTAGTTGTCAGACTTAATTGAAGCTGAGTGCAAAGTATTATTTCCAAGAGCAGATGAAGCCTTCCTGTATCTCAGACGTTATTAGTTTCATTACAAGTAGTTTTGTGAGGCAAGTACCCGGATAATGAAGTCTGATTTCCTATGTATTAAAAACTAGAAGCTAAAAAAAAAAATAGAAGCAATAAGATATTGGTGATGTTAGTAAAGAAATTCTGAAAATAGCACATTTATTCTGTGAAATTACTTGTGAACACATGAGGACATGGTTGTGGGCCAGGAGATCCAAGGAAAGTTTCCTCTTGGGGGAGCAGGGGGATGTAGGGACTCATAAGCACATTCTGTAGTCGTAAAGCCTATTAAGTAAAACTCTGTGGGTGATCTCATTTCAAGATAAAGTTAAACTAATATACAAGTCAAAACTTGTCAACCAAGACACGTGAAGAAAATATTCAATTATCACTAATAAGAATTCACTTAATATTTTTAACTGAAAAAACTGTGAAAAGAGAATGCACTGTGTAGCGTGGCCAACACTGCATGTATTTTGACCAAATAAATAATATATGTGTATAATAGAGATGCCTATATTCTAAAGGAAAATATATACCTGCAAATTTATAGTATCAGGAAGCATCACAAGATAATCAGTTGTCAATTTCCTAGAAGTATCAGTTGTCTCAGAGACTGTCCTATGTTATAATCAGCACATCATTGCTATTTCAAACCATTAAAGGTGGTTTATAACCGTGGGGGAAAATGCCTTAAGATCTCTCATTGCTACAATTCACAACTTGTTTTTTAGACTCCTAACCACCCTCAGCTTTGCCTTGGGCCATTAACTAACAAACCAATCATTAACTGGTAGTAATGACCATTTTTCCCAGGGATTATTGCTTAATTGAACTCTTGTGCAGGACCCATTATTTTCTGAGATGTCAAAATAACTGTGCATTACTACATTTTCTTGTAATATAAGCACCTCCTGAAATAAACAATATGAGTGTCAGAGAATTAAATTGTTCACTCTATACTCTATTTAAAATACATTACTTTAATGAACAATTTTGATGTTTCAGAGGAACTTTCATATTTTTTCATTCTCCTGAGCATATCCATCATGTAACTTAGATGCAAAATTAATGTGTATTTCTCTTTAGTAATATACACAATGTCGAGACATTTATATTAGTAAACTGTGTTATATATTCATCTGGGTAAGGCACATTTGATTATTAGCATTCTGCTCCTGAGAAACAAGGCATGGTTGCTTGCCTGTTGCCATGGAAATAAATTAGGAAGGATAACTTGCCTACTTATCAATTTTATTAATGCAATCAGCCTACCTGCTTAACCCATAAGTAACTATAGCCCATTTAAACTAAGTCAATAAAGTACTGTAACTCTAGGGGTGCCAGTTAAAGTAAATAGGATAGAAAATTACTGAAATAAAACGTCTGAATTATGTGTCATAGTTCTGATGTGCCCCATCAATATTACAGGATAAATAATGTAGCCATTTGCAAGCTCTTTAACAGTAGAATTAGCATCAACTAATATTTTTTGAAAGGAGGAGAGGCAACTAAGACAAGTCAAAGGAATATAATAAAACACAATTGCCCTCCTATTATGTTGAAACCATTTACCAGGGGCCCATTGCACAAATTCGTGTACCTTGAAAGGAACTGTGTGCGGCAGGGCTGCGGTGGGCCCACAGGCGGGTCTTGGCCCATCCTCCCTGCCCCCCGTGAGACCCCTCCTGCCCCACCCCTAGTCCTCTGTCTGCTAGTAGATCTGCTCCCACCGCCGCCAGCCCTCAAATGCGCCAATGCTGATGGTGCTGGCCGCTTGCACCCGCTGACAGGTGCTGAGCGATCGGGACTGGCACCCAGTGCCAGCAGCAGGTGTGAGCAGCAGCTGCAGTGCTGGCTGCGGGTGTGAGTGGGGCCGGCGCTGGAAGTAGGTGAGAGTGCTGGGTGGGACCACTGCACGCAGGAGCAAAAAATTTTCAGCAACCACCAGAGGTTCACCCGATGACAGCAACCGGCACCACGCCTTGGTCTGGTGACCTTGCTCACCTGCTCCACCATTCCACCACAGCCAACACCTGCCATGTCCCATTGGTGGTCAGCGCATGTCATAACGACTGATTGTTCGGTTGTTCCACCGTTCAGTCTATTTGCATATTAGGGTTTTATATATATAGATGTGTTGAAATTTCAAACTAAGAAATGCCAATATAATGCTACCCAAATAAAGGTGAACAATATAGAATATATTTGTTTAATTGAGCACTAAAATGTAAACTCTAGAAATTCAGAATTTGCAATTATTTAACCTATGCTAGAATAAAGTTCTAAGAAGAAGTAAACCTTATTAAGCCAATCAATAGCAAGTTACAAGGTCAATAAGATAGTTAACCAGGAAAATATACTCATTTTTAATGACTCCAGATCTGTTTATTAAAGCAGATTTATATGGCTTAAAAATAATTGGCATTTTCTCCCTCTAATTCAGACTGACTTAATCCCCAATGCTTATAAATGACTGTGATTTTACAAAATAAATTATGTCAAGGAAATTAACAGCTCATACACATACACCTATCTTCCAAGATGAAAAACAATCATCACTTGAGTACAATCTCAAATATCTAAAAAGTTTAAGGAAACATTTTTCCCATAACAAAAAAATATATAATATTTGAAAAATAATATTTAATTTTATTTCATCATGGCAAAGATATTTAACATGAGAATAACCCTCTTAAAATTTAAGTTCATGTGGCATATGGTTAGAGAACACAGGGGAAGAAATATACATTTGGTACATTATGGTTGACTATATAGATAGATACAATGCTATATAGCAGATATCAGTAGCTGTTCATCTTGCTTAACTAAAACTTTATGGGCATACTATATAATAAAGAGGTAATATGCAAATTGATTCTCACACCCTCACAAGATGGCTGCCTACGACCAGGCCAGCAGGGGGGTTAGTGAGGGATGACTAAATGACTGAACAAGCAGGCTGCATGGGGCAACTAGGACAGCAGGGGTATTAGTGAGGGATGACCAAACGACTGAACAGCAGGCTGTGTGGGACAACTAGTCCAGCAGGGGGGGCCATGAGGGGCAACCAGGCCAGCAGAGGGGAGCATTTAGGGGTTATCAGGCCAGCAGGGGGGACAGTAAGAGGTGATAAGGCCAGCAGGAGGGGGAACTTGGGGGCGATTAGGCTGGCACACAGAGGCAGTGAGGGGCGATCAGGCAGGCAGATGAGCGATTAGGAGCTAGTGCTCCAGGATTGTGAGAGTGATATCCGATTGCTGGATAAACCCACCGTCAGATATCCCCAAGGGGTCCCAGATTGGAGAGGGTGCAGGCCGGGCTGAAGGGAGCCCTGCCCGCCCCCCCCCCCATGCATGAATTTTGTGCACCGGTCCTCAAGTTGATTATAATCTTCTCAGCAGCCCTTGGCTATCTCCATGTTTTTTGTTTTTGTTTAAATCTTCAAATATATTTGGTGGCTCAGAGGTCAATATTCAGAAAAGCTAAATGTTGACGACTGATCATGTTAGCAACAGATTAATAGTAAAAAATAGAATTAAACCAAGTCATTTATTCAAATTTTGCCCTCGCAAAAACCCAAGCCCCAAACTTGTTTCTGTCACAATTCATAGTCAATAGCATTATAACACCTCATGAATGATCAGTAAAGAATAAAACAACATAGTCATTTTATCTTGACACCAGAGAAAAATAACTTATCTAACACAAGATAACCCTTTCTATCTTTACCTACCCAATCAGACCTATGCTTAAAGATGGCTAAAACATCCCTGATATTGAAAGAATTATGTGGGAAGACAGTTAATCAGTATTTATTATGTGAAACAGCCCAAGGTGAAGCATTAAACACACATTGTCTCATTGAGCCACCAAAATAAAACAGTGAAGATACATATTTATATTATTTTTTTTAGATAGGAATCTGAGTCTTAGAAGAATTAATGACATACAAAAGTCAACGAATAATAAATGGCAAGCTATAACTAGAATTTCAATTGGTATTTCTGTGTTGGATATCTGAACATGTAAGTCCCTTTTTGACCCAATGGTTATTTAGGAATATGTTTTTTAAAAATATATTTCTATTGACTTCAGAGAGGCAAAGAGAGGGAGAGAGAGGAAAACACCTCAATGATGAGAGAGAATCATTGATCAGCTGCCTCCTGCACACCCCACACTGGGGACTGAGTCCACACGTGGACATATGCCCCGACCAGAATCCAACAATGACCTCCTGGTTCATAGGTCAACTCTCAACCACCAAGCCACATGGGCTGAGCTAGGAATATGTTTTTTAATTTGCACATATTTGTGAGTATCCTAAATTTCTTTCTACTATTGATTTCTAATTTCATTCCATTGGTTGGAAAACATACTACATATAATCATTTACTTTTTTAATTTATTGAGAACTTTTTATAGTCTGGCATATGGTTAGAGAACACAGGGGAAGAAATATACATTTGAGCTGTCTTTTATAACTACCAAGAGAATGTCCCATGTGCTCTAGAGAAGAATATATATTCTGCTATTGCTCAGTGGAAGGGCCTATAGATACCTGTTAGATCTAGTTAGTTTTCAGTGTGGTTCAGTCTATGTCCTTGTTGTTCTTCTGCCTAGTTGTACTATTATTAAAAGAAGTTTATTGAAGTTCCTACTATTATCTTTGATTTTTATATCTCCCTTTATTTTTGACCTCTGATGTTGCTCCTCTGGTGGCTGTTATGAATCTAATTTTCTCCTCCAAAATTCATTATGTTGGAATCCTAATCCCCAGTACCTCATAATGTGATTTTACTTGGAAATAAGGTGGTTGCAGATGTACTTAGTTAGGTTAGAATGAGGTTGAACTGGAGCAGGGTGGATCCGTAAACCAATAGGTGTTCTTATAAAAAGAAGATATTTATGGGGGGCGGTGGGGGAGTGAGGGGGGCATTACATGAAGATGAAGGCAAAAATTAGAGTGATGTTTCTACAAGACAATGCCAGGGCTGACCAGCAGACACTGAGCAATGGATGAATGGATTACTCTGACATGTTTGCTGTGAAAGAGAGGCTGCAGTGGTCGGCAAACTCATTAGTCAACAGAGCCAAATATCAACAGTACAACAATTGAAATTTCTTTTGAGAGCCAAATTTTTTAAACTTAAACTATACAAGTAAGTTCATTGTTATTAACTTAATTAGTGTACTCCTAACACTTAGGAAGAGCCACACTCAAAGGACCAAATAGCCGCATGTGGCTCTAGAGCCGCAGTTTGCCGACCACGGGAAGGGACCAGGCAGCCTCAATTGACTGCCTAGCCAGGCTTTTATTGCAGTTTTAGATAAAGTTTATCTTTAGATACAATCAGTAGGGTGAGTAATCGTGGGAGGACACGTGTTTACATTGTCCTCTAGGCAAGGGCATCCAGGGATTAAGCATTAGGATTCCAGTCAACACCTGGGGGTCTGCACATGCACAGGCTTGTTTGGAAAGGTCAAGGAATAATTAGGGGTCCCGCCTTCAACACTCCCCTAAGTCTCCCCTAAGTCAGAATCCCGATAAACAGGGCAGGCGGCCTTCCACACACTTCCCTTTTACCAGAATGTCCTCCTTACAAACGTTCCAACCAAGTCTCATGTGCTCCCCAACAAGACAAGGAGCATCAAAAATTGTGAGATCACCAGAAGCTAGATGAGAGGCATAGAACAGACTCTCTCTCACAGTCCTGTAAAAGAATCAATATGACCTGCACCCTGATATTAGACTTCTAGCCTCCAGAACTGTAAGACAATCTATTTCTGTGCTCTAAGTCCCCCAGTTTATGTTACTTTGTTATGGCAGCCCTTGCAGACTAATATAGGGCACAGCCATTGGTTTGTCCATAGTCACTCTGGTTTGACAATGGTTTTGCCAGGCTGTATTCAGCTGTCTCCTTTCCTGACTTTATCCAGCTGTTATGTTTTAGTAATTGCCAGCTATTTGCTCTATAATGTTAAAAAATGAGTCAGGGCATAAATTGATACCCAGACAAACCAATCAAATTTAGACTCCGTTGAGGTATTAATTTCAGAGATGGGTGTTTGAGGTATTTCTGACCCTAGATGGGTTCCTCCCAGTTGTTTATTTATGTTTCTCCCATATAAAGCAGTTGGCATATAATTTAACTTCTATGCCTAATGAACCTACTAATCTCCTCTCAATTCTCTTTCACCAAAACTTTCACTGTTTTTGTTGTTGGTTTAGGCTTGATTTTCTCAGCAATTTGATGCAATACAGTTCCTTTGGGACAAAATTAGGAGCTATCTGTTTTATGACTTGCTTGCTCCCCCACCCTGCCCCAGGCAAAATCTCTGAGCCACATCTCTGGAGCTAAAGATGGGGACAATGGGTGCTTCTCTCTGAGTGGCACGATTGCTTTAAGGACTGAGTACTCCATGGGTAGGGGTGTGGAGGGAAAAAGCTTGAGGTCTTTCCTGAGTCTCCGTGTATGGGTGTATGGAATCACCATCTTAGGAGTTGGGCAAGGCTGATCATGGTCCCAGTAATCTCAGGAACCATACACAAGGTAAAGATTCCAACTCAATTTGAATGTGGGTAAAGAAGGGATCCTTCACCTCTCCAACATAGTCACCTGTAACTAAGCTCAGCAATGTATAGCTGAGTTCAGGATAAAAATGCTCATGTCATGCACCTCCTGGGAAGATATCCCTCTGACTGGATGCTTGAGGAAGAGGTAGTTCAATGTTTTTGGTTGCAGTCATGAGAAGTGGAGGTTCTATCTTGCTGAGTATGCACCACAGCTATTAATAAATGAATCATTATGTTTGTCTATATACAAGTTATAATTTCAAAGCATTTAAACAGGTTTGAAAATGTCAATTGTCTTTTTCTAATACCTAGAAAACCAGGAAAATTTATACTTAAAGAACAATGCATCTATATCATTATGTGAATTTTAGGCTCAGCTGTAATCATTTTAAATTGCTCCCCAAAGTATAATTGTTATTTTTGAGGTGCACAGTGAGGAGTTGGGGTAAATAAGGTGGAAAATAAAATACAAAACAACTTAGTTATCTTGATGCCTAGATTTAATTAATCTTTGAAAGTTCTAGGCATGGGGCAGCAAGCATACCAGTGACAGAAAGTAAAATCAGTGTTAATGAATTAGTCAATGTAGTTAATTTTTGGCTCTTCCCACACCTGTGACTGTTTTCATAATTATTGAATACAATGGCATTCTAATTATGTTTGATATTTTTTATATTGGTTTATGGGAGATTTTAAAAATATAAGCATCTATGATTACTACTTTGATACTAAGAGAACAGAATGGTTCTGAAAATATGAGGACTAGACAATGACAAAATAATTTATTGTAAATTCTAATAGTGTTATGATTTTATTAACATAATTAGGATGTATTGATATATACTATACTAAGTATATGCTTGATATCAGTTAATTGTCAACAATCTTGTGATGTATATTTTTTCAATATTACTGATAAAAAACTTGAATTCTAGCAAAATTAAGTAGTCCAAAGACACACAGAGAGTTTAAATCTTTGAGTTTATATACAATTATTATTAAAATATTATTTTAATTCATTTTGAAGATACTAGTATATCAAAAAAATAAACAAACAATCCATGTAGAATCCCTCAACCAATGTAGAGCAAAGCATAAATGTTTATAATTAATATGCTATTACATAATTAACATTCTAATTTATACCACATTATACTGTTGTGCTGCTCATTTTTTAAAAATCATCTTATAATACACTAGAGGCCCGTTGCATGAAATTCGTGCACCTGGGGGGTTGAGGGTCCTTCAGCCTGGCCTTCACCCTCTCACAGTCCAGTAGCCCTTGGGGAATGTCCAACTGACGGCTTAAGTTGTCAGTAGGACATCCTTAGTGCTGCCATGGAGACGGGAGAAGCTCCTGCCACTGCTACTGCACTCGCCAGCCATGAGACCAGCTCAGGGCTTCTGGCTGAGCAGTGCTCCCACTGTGGGAGCACACTGACCACCATGGGGCAGGTCCTGCATTGAGCATCTGCCCCCTGGTGGTCAGTGCACATCATAGCAACCGGTCATTCCACCATTCGGTCAATTTGCATATTAGTCTTTTATTATATAGGATTTGATCTTCTCTCTTTATGAGCTTGAGGAAACTTTTAATTGTTCAATGATAACATGAGATATGTTATAGAACATAACTTAATTTTTATAATGATTTTAGTTTTCAGTTTATTAACAAATTAATTGCTTATCATTTATTCTGAAATACATTTAAATTTTAAAAATGGATTTAAAATTATTGCTATATATTTCACATTAATATGTAACATACAGTTTATCATACACAAGAGGACTCTTGTGTAAAATTTAATAAATATAAAGTTCTGAATGTTCTGAATATATAAAAACAGATTAATTAGTAATTATAAAGAAAAAGATGAGCACCCCAAAAAGTAGATAGCAAAAACCCTGTAAACTGAAAAGATTTATTTTTAATAATTGCAAAAATATCACGTAGCAACTGAGGTGCTAATGAATAAAACCAGAGAATAAAGCAAAACGCAAAATTATTTCCTCTTTATAATCTAAATATCTTTGTGATTTAAATTAAAAATCAATAACTAATTGAAGAAATTAAATAAGAAAACATCTCAATAACAAAAGTCCAAATAAGCAAATTGCAAAATTTCATTTTTCTTAGAAAGTGTAGACATTTTAACTTTAGGCTCAATAGCTGACTTGCTCTCTATATAAAGTGTGCTATATATCACTATTTTTTTGTTAATTCTCACCTAATGGATATTTTTTCATTGATTTTTAGAGAGAGTGGAAGGGAGGAGGAGAGACACAGAGAGAGAAACATCAATGCTAGAGAGACACACCGATTGGTTGTTTCCTGCATGCACCCTGACTGGGCCAGGTATCAAGCCTGCAACCAAGGAACATGCCCTTAATCAGAATCGAAGCTGGAGCCCTTCAGTCCTCCAGCTGATGCTCTATTCATTGAGCCAAACCAGCTAGGGCAATGTCACAAATATTTTGGTCGAATCCTGGGAACTGAACATATGTCTTGCCAATATTCACTAATTATGTGTCATAATAGAAACCTTTTATTCCTATTTCATAAAATATCTCAAATACAAAGACAAATTAACATAACAAGGTAAACGGCACAAATAAATATTCATATGCATCAAAAACAGCATTTCGGTACTCTAAATGAATGTATACATCTTATAGAGTCCATAAATTTGATGTGTTGATGAAAATAAATGTTTGTATTTTCCAACTTCCATAGAAAGCCTAGGGATTTTTCAGGGAAATGTTACATTTTATCTATTCTAAATGCATTTGCTTTAGCTGAAAATTCCTTCTTATTGAATTCAGAATACCTTACAGGGTGTCTCTGAGGTCCTTGAACTTAAGCACATGAGAGTTCAGTCTTTCTCTAAAGACATTGATTTTGTTTACAAAGATCTCTGGGAAGGAGCAAAGAGTCTTTAAATAAATTTATCTTGCCATACTTGTTTTATCACTTGCCAGTCTATTTGCAGACATGGATAACAAGCTAGACATAAAAATGCCTCAAAACAATCTGTATAAATGATCAAACTCATAGGGTTGTGTTTTGGTTTTTACTTGTTTGATCAAAAATAAAAACAGAGTGAAATCTTATAAGAACTAAAAATGAAAGTGTATGGCATCATAGTGACCTCTGATTCTCTTTGCTATACACAAACTTTTACTGTGTACCTAGATTTTATTGTTGTTATGTGAAATGTTGCTTTTTCCTCTCAGAAGCTATTGGCATTAAATTGAAGTATGGTAAGAGTATGGTAGTGTATTTAGTGACCAAAAATGGAGTTGGAAGTCAAGAATATCTTTAGACTTCTGAATTTCCCTCCATCACTGTCAGTGATCACAAGGGGAGACTGAGGAAAGAACAGCCTTTCCAATTGCTATGGTGGACATTATACTAGATGTTTATGGGCCAAATGATTGAATAGAAAAAAAAATTCTAGTCAAAGCATTCATGATTGCAAGTTGACTTATCCATAGATAATTAATATCTTTAGATAAGAATTATGTTATGTTGATTTGTTGTTGCTAAATATAAACCATATCAACTATAAAGATAACTAGTATATTAAAAAGTATTTTTAATATACTAGTGATATAATAAAAATATTAATGTATTTAAAGCATTAAAATACTTTAACACTATACAGAATTGTAATAAGATTCTTATAATAGTATTATGTCAGAAATTGTATTAAATCAGATTGATATCTAGGTACTATCTTACTGTATTTAATAAGATTTTTTGTGCGCTATTTTAAGACTTTCTCAATAATGATTACTTTTGGATTCTCTGTAAGTGTAGGTTATTACTTAATATTTCATTATCTTTGATATTTAAATATATAGTTAGAGTAACTCGTTGTTATACGCATAGTGTAGGAATTTACCAGTTGCATCATGATACTCAATTTTGTTCCATTCATTTATTAATGACTACATTTGTGCTTGGGAAGGAAGGTATTTTTAGAAATGTGTTCACTGAAAATGATTTCTCATCTATAATTTCTATCATCAGGAAACTAAAATTCCCTCTTGAATAAGAGACATGTGCAAACTCTGTATTTTAATGAGAAAGTTTAAATTTATTTTCAATAGCATTTCATTTAACCCAGATTATTTTGAATGTGTATAAATATAAGCACTCAGTGTTTCAAAAGAAAACAACTAGTTGATTATAAGCCTGATATGTCGGCATCAATTTGGACACAATACAACCTTCCCTGGAGATCCCTTGATTAAATTTATTCCAAAAGATGTTTTCTCTATTTACCTTTGCATGAACTTCATTCACCTCTGTATGACCTGTTTAACTTGTGCACAATATCATTCTCTCCCTCGAGATGGGCTGGTAAATACCAAAGGAAGAACATCCGATCTCCCAAGTTTTCTCTTGAGGGCCTCTCTCTCTGGAGAGATGCCTCATTCCCAGGGCAAGGATGCAATACTGAATCTAAACATTGGACAGGTGGTAGGCTAACTAAAGCCTGTAGGCTTAAAGTTGGGTTCATCACTCATGGACAAAATCCACATAAAGTAGCAGTGGAGAAAGATTTCTTTGTCCCCTATTTTTGCTGTTTGAATAGTGTTTTTATATGCAACAAATAACATGTTTATAGATAATATGTAATGAAGATAAAATGTAGATTTTCTTTGGGGAAAGTACTTTGTGATTTTTCTTAAGTCTGATTTTATTGTCACAAACAAAAAAGAGATATATAGAAGTTGACAGATGATTATACTTAAGTAGCAAAGACAAATAAATCCCTGCTTTGAGTGAAAGTGATGGTTTTTATATGCCAACTGTCTACTTGAGTTAAAATAATGTTGAGTAAAACAATAAAGGAAGAAAGACATAAACCAGTGAAACTGGGAAAATATAACATATAAAGACAAATTTTCCATATAAAACATAATGCTGGGTTACAAATACATATTCATTTAAAGTATATTTACACCAAGACAGGATTACATGTATATGTATGAAATTAATTTCTTCTGCAGAGTTTATGTTCTGAATTTGAGATATTGATTCCCCATAGACATTGAATCCTAGATAAGGAAAATATGGGACATATGTATTATAAAAATTACCTTGCAGGAACAGATGAACTCCTTTTCCAATTAGCACTAGGTCAAAAACTATAATTTTGTACATAAAGTTCCTTATTTATTTGTATTTATTTTCTATGTCTAATAAAAAGAAATATATCCAAGTAATATCAGACTTCTTTTATGCTTTCAATAATTCTTTACAACAATGAACATATGCAATATAGGCAACAATGCAAGTTAATCTTTCCTGTAAGGACAGAGTACATCTCAGATATTTTACAGCATTATTTTTTAACATGAAAAATTTCAAATATAAGCAAAAGTGCAGAGACTAATATAATAAAACACTGTTATGTATTATTACTTAGATTTAGCAATAATCAACTTATGGCTAATTTTACTAATACTCTTTTCTACCACACCTTCAAAACGTTTTGGAGCAAATCCCAAATGTAATATTAGTCTATACATATTTCAGCATACATTTATAAAATAAAAACTTCTATTTAAAATAAAGTACAATATTTAAATGAATTACAATTTCAGTTTATTGCCAAATACACATTCAGTGGGCAATTTTTCATGATTAACTTAAACACTTTTTATTTTTATATTCTTGTCAGATATCCAAATAAGGTCCATTGGTTGATAAGCCCATTAGATATTTTGATCTCTAGGTTCTCTTCCATCTCTCTGTTTTTTTGGTTGTTATTTTGTTAAGAACAGAGTTGGTTGCCCTCTAGAGTCTCCCAGAGTCTCAGTATACTTTTAATGTCCATGTGGTATCACTTTGCATAATCCTAACGCTACTATAGTTCCTGTAAATTACAGTCATACCTAGAGGGTTTATCAGACACAAGTTTTGCTTTTGTTTTTGATAAGAATCCTTTATAGTTTTTATTGCATTATTCCATCAGGGGGTACATACTGCTTGGCTTACTAGTTATCAGCAATTGATAGTCGCTGCCTAGACACATCAATATGCAAGGGCTTTGAAAACAGCTTTATAAACTCAATAATTTCTTCAATTATTCAGAAAATATTTTTCTAACATAAAACTTTCATCATTAGGTGTTTGGTCACACTGAGCTACAGTTTGTATAGAAAAGGCAGGGCGCATGTTTAATTCATTGCTTTTATTTATATTTTGGTGTGTGTGTGTGTGTGTGTGTGTGTGTGTGTGTGTGTATTTCCTAGACATTTTATTCCTTTACTTTTGTAACATTGCCTCGCTCACTCTCACAGCATCAACACAGAACTTATGGCCCTGGAAAAAGTGGCAGCCTTGTCACCAGTGTGTCAGGTGGTAGAAATCAGAACACTGGTTCTTTCCTTAGGTCGACCCAGAACACTGGCCATGACCTTAAGGTGCCAGCGCCTCTGTTCCATCAGGATTACAAAGAGCCTCTTAATGACAAACCAGCAGGTCCTCTGTGGCCCCTTGCTCAGAGAGACCAGCAGGCCGAGTGTCTATTTTGTTGTCTCCACTCCAGGTTGCCCCTCAGGCAAGGTGGTGAACTCCTGGCTCTTTAGAAAGCTGAGAAGGAAAGCACTGAATTGCCACAATCAGCAGAAGAAAGGAAAGACCAGGAAAGAATGAACAGAGCCAGACAATGCACTTGACATTCTAAACTGGGAGGAACCTAGAGTGGCCACTCGGCCAGCGCTGAGAGCCAGCCCTTCCGCAAGCACCCATCTGGTGCACGTGTGTGGTTCCTGCGGGAGCAAACAGCCAGCACCTGGCTCTGGGAAAAAAGTCTCTGCCTCAGGAATATCCAAAGCATGCAGGCAGGCTTCATGGAGGAAGCAGCATTTGCCTCGGGATTGGATTGTGAAATACTGGGAAAGCTAGGGACAGGATGGGTTGGGGAACAGAGAGAAAGCTAAGATCTTAAGTGACTGCCTCATGTGACCAGAGGGGTGTGTGTGGGCTGGGGGGGGGGGTGCTGGTAGCCACAGGTGACAAGGATGCTTACTGTCTGGAATCAAAATGATGGGTTCAGAGTTGCACTTTTAATTGTTCTTGCAACACCATGGAGAAGGCAGAGAAGGCAGGCAGGGTGTTCAGGGGTGGCAGCGTGATGTGCTTAAAAAAGACTGTCAACCTTCGAGGAAAGGAGGAGGTGTCATAGCAAGTATAGATTCTAGTGACAGAGACAGGACCTGAGCTGCTGAGGAGCTGAGCGCAGGGGCACTGAAGAGAGCAGAGGGCAATAGTGAGGCTTTTCAGAAGGAATTTTCCAGAAAGATGCATGTGGGATGGATCAAGCAGAGCCAGTCTCTATGTGGTCTCCACTTTCCTTCCTTGGTTATCAGAGTTCTCTCCAGCTAGTCTTCAGTTGATTTTTCAGGGTTGTCTCTTGTTGTAGGACAAAACCACTTAAAAGGCTCAGCTGGGCAGTTCTGGTGCTTGGGATTATATAGCTGCAGTCGAACAGTAGCTAAAACTGGAACAGAAGGAGTAGTTGGATGTTGGCTAGGTGCCTGCCTCTGTGCATGAAGACAGGGACCTCCGGATATGATCTCTCATGTGCACTAGTTTGAATTTCATAACATCATGTCAGCCTGAGTGTAGTTGCTGTATACTGAATGTCTGTGCATTCTAATTCCTCTTGAAGCTGAATTGTCAATGTGATGGTATTTGGTGTTGGATCCTTTGGGAAGTGGTTAGGTTATGGGGCAGAGCCTTCATGAGTAGGATTAGTGCCCTTATAAAAGAGGCCTCAGCGAGTTCACTCATTCTTTTCATGAAGTGAGGGAGGACACAGCAGAAGGACAGCTATCTATGACCAGGAAGCAAGTGTTTACCAGACAACATATCTGCTGATGCTTTGATGTTGGACTTCCCAGGCTCAAGAACTGTGAGAAGCAAATTGTTGTTGTTTATAAGCCAGCTAGTCTGCGGTAACAGTCAAAATTCTACATTGTGACTGACTACTTCCAGAGAAAATGTTCTGAGAGAAAAATAGAGGAGTGCATGGCATTTTGAGGACAGCCTTGGAAGTCACATGGCATCACCTTGGTCCCATTCAATAGGTAGAGATGATCACAAAGACCCACCTACTTTTACCAGGAGGAGACCTGGATTCTACTTCCTAAAAGAAAGTTAAATTTTAAGAAAAGAATGGGGAATAATAGATATTGTTTAGGATTCATTTAAAAGTAACGTAAAAATTATATCATTATGAAGTCATGGATTTAAATATATTTCAGATGTTCTAATCTGTTATAGTTATAATTCATATTGTTGTTTAAGTTGTTCCATCTTGTATGATATGTCACATGTTGCAAATTTATTTGTACTATGACGTCTGTCTACACCAATGGATTTCACAGATTTTCTGTATTTGACAGGTGCCATGATTCTGTGGAACACAAAGACAATAGAAATAAAGCAAGTGATATCAATTTTGGCAAATGTGCCAAGTTCTCACTATTTTCAAAGGTTAAAAAACAATAAAATAAAAAGAACTAAAGACCAGAGTCACATATATGGATAGAATAAAGTGATTTCAAAGTTCTTCTTGGCCTACACAATATCTTTTCCACTCTAGTTTATATTTTTATTGTTCTTTTCACAACATTTATTTTACTAGTACATTGTCATTATTTTGTTAGTTTCCTAACTTAATACTATTAATATCCCTTACCTTTTTCCTTAACTCCTTTTGTTGTCTTATGTACATATATTCTGTTGGTTTGCATGAAAAAAACAGCATTTGGGGGTCTGTCTTTAATTTATATAACTTCTCTTGAGATAGCATCAGGTGCCCAGGCAAAAAGCCAGATGTACAATATCTGCAGACACTGGAAATCCTGTAAAACAGGGAAGTGGTAGATTGGTTAGTCTTACTCCAAAATCCTGAGAATGAATGGACCTTCTGCAAAGGCAATCCAGTTTTGAATGCCAATCCTTTGAGAAAATTTTATTTAAACACTGCTTTAAGAAATTAAGAAACAAAACTTTATTGTTTGATATGAGAGTTATTGTGGACAAAAGAGAAATGATTGAGCTTTAAAATGACAATTGTAAATTTTGCATTTTGATTCATGACATATTATTGTTAATATTTATGTAGAAAGGAAACATTTTGAGACTAAATAAAACCTAGGTTTCCCATTAATTGCAACTTTTAAAACAATCTAAGGGTTAATGCACCGAACTTCAATGCAAAGTTCACTATATTACAACATGAAATTCAACCATAAAAAGAATTTTCTTGAATCGACACTGAAGTTGCATTCTAATAATCTGCCTTCAATCATACCTTAAATAGATGTGCTTTAAATACTGCTTAAAAATGGATAAGAAGATTACCTTCTTATTTTCTTAAAATTGAAGACATTTGGACAAAACTTCCAGAGGTTACCTAAGCTTTATTGAAGGGCATAGACCTCTTCCTAGAAGTGTAGAAATTGTCTGGCAATGGAGTATGAAGCACCAAACTCAGTCCGCTTGTGAGAACAGGGTAAGGGAAAACACAGCATCTGGACTTGGTGACAAGATAACCAAGCAGTTCTGATGCTACTGATGATTTCCCATCTTTTTTCTCCACAATACATGTCCCCAAGGTAACTCCAGATAATCAACTTTCTAGCTTTAATCTTATATTTTAACCTTTTCCATGTGAAGTCTGCCCTTTTGTTCACATTCTGGAGCTACATGGCAGGGTTTGTTTGTTTTTTTTACCACAGAATTTGCACTGAGGGGACCTATGCCATGGATTCTAAAAAGGTTGATTATCTGCATTCTAAGTCTTACAGGATGGCCTTGAAATGACATTTATTGTGGTAAGGGTGGCTTGTGGAAATGGATGCTAAAGACCATGTATTAAAAATGTTCACTTTTTTTCAGAAAAACCTTCACCTTTCTAAAACTGGAGTAACATTACTTGATTTTGATTGCTGTCAATTTATTTTAGGTAGCTGTATCTACATTCACAGTTTTTCTTCTCATGATGTTGAGGAGATAAATATACACTAAGCAGTTAGGGAGGGAACCAGAGAGGGTAAGTTAAATGGAGACTTCTAGGAGCTACATGAAGCAGCTTGTTGGCTACTGCTTGTTGCGCCTGGTTCCAGAAAAAAAAAATCGCTGGAACAGGATGACTTAGGGTTGAACTAGGTGGGGCAGGGAGGAGTGGAAGGAGACAGTAACTTCACCCTGGACGTGAAGTGATAGTCCCAAATCAGGTCCTCAAGCCCCTGGGGACTCAAGTTCTGAAAGACTGGATATTACAAGGAATACCTTGAAAAGACCAATCAAAAGCTAGCAAGGTATACATATATACCTAGACAAGTGGTTCTCAACCTGAGGGGTCGCGACCCCTTTGGGGGTCGAACGACCCTTTCACAGGGGTCGCCTAAGACCATCGGAAAACACATATATAATTACATATTGTTTTTGTGATTAATCACTATGCTTTAATTATGTTCAATTTGTAACAATGAAATTGGGGATCACCACAACATGAGGAACTGTATTAAAGGGTCGCGGCATTAGGAAGGTTGAGAACCACTGACCTAGACAAAGATCTTCACTGGTAATCTGCTTTGGGGCCCTTCCTGCTGCTTCTTGCTGCAGGGAGCCTGTCTGTCTCTCAATAAACTTTGCTTCTGCCCGCTATCTTAGTCTGTGAATTCATTCCTTGATTTTGCAAGACAAAGAACTCAGACCTGGCCACCACATTTGGGTTTCAATGTTTTTTTTTTTTTAAAAAAATCTGGTTTGTAATAAGAATTTACCAAACTCATCAAAACCATTGGAAAAACCTGGCATGTGGCTCAGTGGTTGAGTGTTGACCCTCAGAAGGTCACAGTTGGATTCCCAGGTCTGGGCACACGCCCGGGTTGTGGGCTTGATCCCCAGGATGGGGTGTGCAGGAGGCAGCCCATCAGTGATTCTCTCTCATTATTGATGTTCCTATCTCCCTCTCCCTCTCCCTTCCTCTCTGAAATCAACAAAAATATATTTAAAAACAAAACTGTTGGGGTTATTTTCTTACTCTTAAATCTCTTAAGCACTGAGCATGAAGGAGAGGCTATCTATTCCTTGAAAGTTTAATAACAGTGAACTATAAATCCTAAAGCCATGTGTGCTTTTTATTACTGTTAAGGTTTTATATATGTTTGTTTTGTGCATAGGTTTTTTTTAACCTCCCTTTCAATTATTTTAATTATAGGCTTCATTAGTTTCTCTTACTCCAGAAGAAGAGTTTTAAATCTCACAATTATTTACACAGATTCATAGTACCTACAAAGTTAATGAGGATCTATGAATTATTTAAGGACTGAAGAAAATTTAAAGGGTATCTGCATTATATTTATTGTCTTCACTTTTATTTATTTTATTTTTCAATTAAATTTATTGGGGTGACATTTGTTCACAAAATCATATAGTTTTCAAGTGTACAACTCAACCAAACACCATCTGCATATCAGGAAATCTGTATTTTAAAACTAGAACAAATTCATATTGGGTACACTTTAAGATCAGTATATGAAAAACAATTCTGACAAAAACAGCTATTCTTACTATTTAGACATAAACACTAGAGTATCATAAATCTGTAAGATTATTTCATAGCAATACAAATAGATTCAGTGTCTCTAGAAGTAATGTATTATAATAAAAGGGCCAAAGATAGTATATGAACTTACAAGCTTATATGTATCACATTTTTTTTTTTACGTCAAAACTCCTGTTTTGTCTATTCATTGAGCAAATATTTTCCAACACCATCTTTGTTCCATAAACTTTTCTAGGTGAGATAGATAGATAGATAATGCAGACAAAAATCCTACCTTCATGAAGCGTATATTCTAATGAAGGAAGATCAACCATAGATAAGCAAATTTTATAATATTTATAGGGGAGTAAGAGCTGTGGGGAAAATGGATCAAATAAGGGAAATGAAGAGGACTAAACAGGAGAATTGCAATTTAAGTAAAATGACTTGTCATCATTGAAAAAATAATGATTTCTGAATAAAGGGTTTATTTGTACTATAAATTTATAATAGGCAAGAAATCAGACTAGGGGAACATGTGTTAGAGTTATTAAATCTGAATGGAAACTGAACCTGTGGCTGTTACATCAGTGGCCCAGACTTCCTTTGAAGCTTTCACATTAAAAAATAAGTACTTATTTAATAACAGCAGCAGGAGACACAATGTAAAATATTTATGTTTTATTATTTTCAAATAACTAGTTACTTCATAAAAATATAAAATATGCAACCAAATGTAAAACAAATTATGTAAAAACCTGAAAGAGAAGACCATATCTTTGATATGGATCAAACAGGCCACAAAAACAAACAGCAAAAATCAACACACTCTGACTTGCATGCACACGGACACACACACACATTCACACAGAGGTACAGTCACACACACATACTTGGAGTAAGGCTACAACTGATCTGACTACTTCAACTTGCAGTTAATAAAAATTCTGATTTTGATTGTAGGCTGAGAGCAAAGTGTGGAGATGGTTTGATCATTAACTTGGCTCATGGTAAAGTTACACTCTCTTGTTCAGATTTTCTAATCGTATATGAGGCCATTAAATTTAAAAATAAACAAAAATTTGCATTGTTTTGGTAAAATATAGGTCAGAAAAAATATTTCTCCATGATTACAGTAAAGACTAATGCTTCCTTTAAAATTTTATATTTAATTTTCAACATTGACAAGTGTTCATTTCTGAAGTTCTAAGGTAAAATAATACATTTCTTTTAAGAGAAAAGAAAATTGGCCTCATTTTACATTATTTTAAACTGAACTCTTTTGTGGCAATTACTGCAGATATAACCACTCCAGCTGACACCTTCTCCTTAAGAAATATTCATGGAGTTGTATTTGAATACCATATATCAAGTGAACATGAAAGTGTCCTCATTATTCATTATCAGGCAGCACCCCAAGTGTACCCAGCATTAAATTGCTTCTGAACCATCCATAATCTCTAGAAATGTCTCCTCCCAAAATACATTTTGCAGAGAAACTCAATTTGAATTCTCCATTTACTCTGAAGCAACACTCAAAAGTCTATAGATAGGTTTGAAGGTCACTTTGAAGTTCCTTTAAGTAAACCTTTGTTATATTTATGGAACAAAACCCAGAAATGTTGTGCATTTAACAGGTTAAGATTGAAAGATGCCCTTTGATCTTTTTCTGAATAATGTAGTTAAACCCACCCTTTTATTAAAAATAGCTGCTTGTTCTCTCTAAAACAGAACCAGTACACAGCTTTAAAAGAGACAGAAAGCCATGAAATGAGTCATCAGCTGTGTTCAGTTACAGTGGCTTTATCTGTGACTGTGTGTGATAAACCACTCACAAGAAGTCAGCAAAAGTGCAGCCGGTTGCTGAGAGCTAATCATGCTGGGTTATTCTCGGAGGAGCCTGGTGTTTGTAGGTGCGCTGATGGTTACCAATTATTGCCTGTACTTGGCAAAATGAATGGGTCTGAACAGCTATCTTGAAGGTGTTCTCAGCAAGAACTATATTTAAAGTGCTGACACCAGTAATTGTGTCTGGCGCATCCAATCCTGAGTTTGATCTTAAGTGTTTTACAGTATGCAGTCAAATGTGCTTAACTTGGGCTTTCAGTGTCCACAGAGTGGTCTGATAAACACCTGGCACTGCAGCGCATGTTTTACAATGCTCCTTAAACGGTCTAGTTTCTGTTGAGTATCGCAGTAACGAGAGGAATGTTTTTACTATGGTCGCTTATAAATTCTTAGGTATAAATTTCTATCATAAAACAATTTCTAATCCTCATGGAAAGGCACCCTAGTGCATAAGAATATCTATATTTGGTTTTAAACGGATAAGTTACAGTGGTTCAGATATAATAATAGACTTGCCTTGGGGAATATAATCAGTGAAAGGGATGCATTTATTTTATTTCTGTGATTACCTTGAAGGTGCACAACATAAATGAAAACATTCTTGGTGTCTGTGCCTTTATAGAAGAAAACCTCTTCCTTCTAGGTGGAATTTGTTGTGCTGATTATTACTATTAATAGTGTGTCAAAAAATCTTATTGCTTTTTGTTGAAAATGCCTACTTCCAATTTCCCCAAGATACAAGTGAAATTTAGAGAAAGAACAAATAAGCTATTGGCACAAAATGACTACAAAATGAAACATTTTTTAAAGTGAAATATGAGAAAAAAAAATGAGTTAAGACACAAAGTCAGAAGAGTGGAGGATAAACAATCACCCTCATTCTCACCTGATGAAAAAGCGGATCAAGGCCTTGTGCTCCCTGGAGCTGCTGGCCCATCTCATTCCATGCCTCACCTCCATGGCCCATGAGAGCATGTGTAATGTTCTTCATTTTTCAATCCTTTTATTGACTATTTGAAACTTACTATATTTATAATAGCTCTCAAAGTCTCTATTATCATTTCACAAGAGAAAATCCATAGTTTTGTATAGTTGTTTATTGTGATGAAGAGTATTTTTCTTTCTGCTCATTTGGTTTTTAGTTGGCAAAACAAGGTTAATATGGGAAAATACGTAGAGCTATAAAGAGGACGTTTTAAAATAAATGGTTTTCATAAAGGGATGATTTCCCTTGCTTGAAGTATTTTAATTGCAAGAAAAAGGAAATAACTAAAATCTTTGATTCCATTAACTATCACAAATGATGCTAAACTGTAAAGACCACTTGCTAGTTTAACATTTGGTTGGACATCTCATTCTTCTTCAATTCCTTTTTGTCTATGATTTTGGAATTAACCAAATAGAAGAAATGAATATTATATTAACATGTTTGAGGTTTTGTGTGTGTGCTGTTGTGTTTTTTTGCCATTGATTTAGGAATAAATTAGTTTTGTTTTAAGATGCCTCCCTTGAAGAATGAATGCAGCCATGAAGATGTTCCCAGTGACTGTCTTTATTCACTGTGAAGATAATACTAGATGTGTTACACTTGGGTTCTTTAAATAGAAACTATTTTAAAGCAACTCTTAATTGCCTGCTGGGATTGTGTTACATTCCAAATCTTGCTAATGCTTACTCCACTACATTGAGTCTCCTTGCCCCAGTATTGCTAATGAATGACCATATTTACAAGACTCTGAAGATACTAAGAAGTTTGGGTTTTTTTAGGGTGAATTCACACAATAATGTGTGTTGTCTATTTTGAATAGAAACAAGAATATGGTCTGATTAATACAGAAAGTAATGTATAAATTTCTAAGCAGCCAAATTGCATGTCAATTTAGCCAATCAATTGAAACAGGATTTTGCATAAGAATGAATCATATACTTCCTTCTTTCACAGTGTCAGTATTCAGTTGAGCAATTTTCCCCAGATATACTTTCTGACTAACTCCCCTTTGTCCAAGAAGTCAGATAGGAAATCACTTTGTATTTTACATTTCTTAAAATAGCAGCTATCTGCAAATGTCTCTGTAAGGGCTTCTCCCATCGGATTCTGCTGGAGATGGAAAGTGGGGCAGCCCCCCTGGAAAACAAGCCTGGCAGTTTTGTGAAAACTAAACATACTCTGACCCTACGGCCCAACAATCACACTCCTGAGCTTTTATCCTAGAGAAATAAACTCTTATTCATATGAAAATCTTTATATGGTGGTTAAAGACACTTTATTTGCAATATACCAAACTGAAAGCCACCCAAATGTCCTTTAAGGGGTGGATGTGCATGATTTTAAAAAGCCACAATACATCCATACAATGGAAAATGACTCAGCAATAAAAGGAATAGATTTTTGATACACAAAACAATTTTGATCAAGTCAAGGGCATTATGCTTAGTGGAAAAAAAATAATTACAAATGTTCATATACTGTATGCATGATTCCTTTTATATCACGTTCTTGAAATGACAAAATATAGTGATGAACAATAGATCAGAAAGAAATGGCTAAGCATTTGGATTAGGGTAAAGGATGGGGCTTAAAGGATTAGAATAAGGAAGTTTCTTTGTAGTGATAAACTAATCTATATCCTGATTTTGATAGTGATTGCATGAACATAAATGTAATTTTATTACATGTAGTAAAATTTTCATAGTATATGCATCAAACACACATTCACACACACACATATATACACACATATTGCATTCACCCACCGTACACGCAGCACACACACTGCACACACTACAGACATACTACATACTATATACATACACGTAACAACTGGTGAATTCTGAGAAGCTGTATTGTTAATAGCTTTGTACCAATGTCAGTTCCTGGTTAAAATGTACTATGAAGTAAAATGTTATCTGTTTGTAAAATTAATTATAAGGTCCTAGGGAATCGCTATTATTTTTGTCACTTTTCGTGATTCTTAAATGTTTTCCAAAGAACCCACCCATTCAGTCTCTACACAGTTATTTGAGAAATGTGTCATTAGAGAATTCTGTCATTGTGTGAACAGCCTAGAATGTGCTTTCAAAAACCTAGATGGTACAGCTATGGCACACCCAGGCTATATGGTTGGATGAATTGCTCCCAGGCTCCAAACCTATACAGCATGTTACTCTACTGAATATTGTAGGAAACTGTAGCAAGATGGTAGATATTTGTGTATCTAAACATAAAAAGTACATTAAAAATATGGTCTAAAATATAAATATGGTTCAACTGAATGGGGCACTTACCATGAATGGAGCTTGCAGAACTAGAAGTCGCTCTGTATGAGCCAGAGTTATGGTGAGTGAATGTGAAGGCCTAGGACGTTCAGCTGTAGACTTTGTAAACATTGCACACTTAGGCTATACTCAACTTATTTTAAATTTTTTTCTTACTTTAATGCCTTGCACTAGGATGTAGCAATAGCTATGAGGTCTCTAGAAGATAGGAATTTTCATATCCATTATAATCTTATGAGACCCCAGTGGTAAATATAGTTCATCCTTGATCAGCACCTTATTCAGCAGCACAATACTGTATAGCCAAGATGACCTGGAAGTGTGTAATTGCCTCTTGAGGCACAGACATTATATTAGATGTTCATACATTCTAAAAGGACAGTGTATCTGCATTTTATGATTGAAGATACTAAAAGTCACCAATTTTAATATATGTTTTATTGATTTCAGAGAGGAAGGGAGAAGCAGATAGAAACATCAATGATGAGAGAGAATCATTGATTGGATGCCTCTTGCATGACCCCCACTGGGGATAGAGCCCGCAACCTGGACATGTGACTTAACCTGGAATTGAACTGTGACCTCCTGATTCATAGATCAATGCTCAACCACTGAGCCTCCTTGGCCAGGCAAAAGTTACTAATTTTATTTTCTTAGTCACACACATAAGCTGTTTTTTGTTTGGTTTTTAATTCTTACCTGCAAATATGCTTAGTGATTTTTGAGATAGGGGAATAGAGATAGAGAGATGAGGGAGAGAGAGAGAGAGAGAGAGAGAGAAATAGCAATGTGAGTTCTGTATATCCCTGACTGTGGGTCTATCCTGCAACCTAGGTATGTGCCCTGACTGGAATTGAACCCTCAACCTTTTGGTATAGGGGACGATGCTCTAACCTACTGAGAACCACTGGCCAGGGTAGGAGTTTTTAAAATTCATATTCTTTTTGGTCTTTCTTTTCTATTCCCTTGTCTCATTTTGTCACTAAAGATTTCCAAGAGTTTGAAACTTAGTTTCCCACTTCATATCTCTTCTAATGTTTCTCTTCCCTGTACTCCAGGAAAACGTAAATATACTGTGTGCAGGAGTTGTTTCTCAAATTAAGGAGGAGGCTCAAGTACTCTGGGCCGACTCCCTTTTCAGTTATTGTCCAGAAGATTTGTAAAATCAGAGTCCAGTCTGAGTTCACAGAAATTTTTGGCCAAGCCTAGATCTGAAAATGTGAGCTGGTCTCCTGAGAACAATTCAAGACACTTCCACAATGTAATCACAGATGTTCCAGAAAGTACATGTGACTCAACGGGCATAATGTCATCTACATTCAATTTTATGTGTAAGTCTATGACAAAAAATGAAACTTTCTATTGCTGAAAATCCTTAAAAAGAAATTCATTTTTTAATCTGTCATCTAAATGCTGTTAGCTTGAAATATTGTCCTTTTTGAAACATTGATTCAATTTTCAAAACTTGAGGATAGCATTTAGAGTTTATATTTTACTCTAAAGACAATTGTTCACATTTTATTATAATATATGTTTAAAATTAATTTTAGAACAAAGTAAAATTTTGTGGAACCAAGAATGAGTGAAAAAAATATTCGGTGGAATAAAGAGTAACCCCAGGAGAGTAGAATATTAATTAAGAACAGCATTTTTGATTCAGACTAACATAGTTTCAAATCTTTTTTCTGCTTCCTACTAGTGTTGTGTGTGTTTTTGACAAGTTACTTAATCTTTTTTTATTTATTAATTCCATTAATTCTTGAATAAACTGAAAGAATGCATATTTTTTATAATCAGATTGTGATGAACAAGATCATTATCAAAGAAAAATTATCACAAATTAGTAAGGAAATCAATATACACAAAAACGGTCAAGTCATAGTTCAAACTGTTGATGACTCCTAATCTCCTATACTAATTATCTGAACATAAGGCACATGAAGACATTAACCAATGCATGGAGTTAATGGGGCACATAAGCCTTTTTCTCCCATAAAAGAAATTTGAGAGTATAAAACCTGTGATACTATGGGACATTTAGTATAATATTTTACATAAACTATTTAAAGTAATAGCTACTGTTGAGAGGAAAAGATTGAATTGTTTCAAAAATGTGTTGTAAGCTTTAAGATAAATGTTTTACAAAAGTATGGAAAATTTACATGTAGAAATCTTAGTTTTTAAAAGAATTTTGTATTCTTTCTCTTGATAGAATTGTGGTGTTTTTTTTTAAATGTTACCAAAATAGTCAGGTTCAACTTAATTAAAAACAAAAATGTAAAGATGCATAAAATCAGAACCTACTAAATACAAATTTTGCTTACTGATACAACATTAAAAACAAAAGTATTTGGTGCTTAAAAATAATTTAGTTATTTATTTAAATAGGTTATATAGCATTTTCTTTAAATAGGCTATATAAAATATTATACTAACTTCCATAGTATTGAGGAAACAGAAGGAAGCGAGGTAGTCAGGAATCGGGACAATGTAGGGAGGGGAGGAAGGAAGTAAAACTGGGAACCCACCTCAGCAGAGTTACTAAGGCACCCCAACTGGATGGGGAAGGAAGGGTGTGGTGTGCACAAGAGGCATTAACTTTAAAAGGCATGGATATTGCTAAGACAGGCAGCTTGCAGATAGCCAATCACAAGGCAGTGAGGCATATAAACCAATCCCAAGGATGTTACTAAGGCAAAATTATTTGAAAGAACCAATCAGAAACTAGCAAGCATGTATGCAAAAAAAGCTGGTCTCTCTCTCTCTCTCTCTCTCTCTCTCTTTCTCTCTCTCTCTCTCGATTCTTGGGTTCATGGCAGGAGACATGCTCCCCTGCTCCCAGGTGGCTTATGGCCATGTGGGCTCTACACAGGGACTAAAAGACTTTAACATCGGACTGTAACATGGAAAAGAAGCTCTGGTCACTGGCCTGCTCCTGGAACCCCAGCTGCACCTTTTCCAGGACTGGCTTCTCTCAGTAAACTTTGCCTTCCTTAACCATTTTTGTCCACAAATCCATTCTTCAGTTTTGCAAGACAATGAACTCGTACTCAAACACCCCAATTTTGAAATCAATTTTGGTTTCAGTATCACAAGTTTTATAATCACCAATTTCTTTTGTTGTGCAAACTGACTTGTGTGCCCCAAAATGAAAGAGTTATAATCATGTTCACTATTTATTTAGTTTTTAAATAATCCAAATTTTTGCCCAAACTCTCTAGTAAAGATTATTAAGTGTGTTTTTACTGGTTTTAATCACCAATCTCTTTTGAGAAATGTTTAATTTGAGGAGCAGAATAGTTCTCTCATTTGAATTTTCATTTTCATACCAGTATGCTAATCTACCTTTTGTCTAGGATATTATTTTTCCAGGGATAGCCAGGCACTGATAGGTACTTTCAGAGCCCTGTTTGATGCCCTCATGCCAGAAAATCAATTAACAAAATACAGGAAAATAGAATCTATTTGGCAAATTAAGAAAACAGCATACTCTCTTTGGCCTAACTGGATACGGAGCTCTTGCAACAGAGGCCTGGAAGTGGAATGAAACCACCTCCTATCAATCATTTCTTTGACAGAATATAAGCAGAAACATTTAGGAGGAAAAATCACATAATGAATTAATAACCAAAAATGACATGGTAGAAAGTTAGCATAATAGACAAAAACTGTAATTATAAAGCTTTATATGAAGAAAGGAAATTAAAGAGGTCCTCAGAGTCTGTTTTCAATGGATCGTGAGTTATAATCTTCCTCCTTTTACTTGCCGTTCTTCCTATTCTTTTTATTAGTCATTTTTGTGCATGTTTTATGTTTCATCTTTTATTTCATTTTACTTTATTTGATAAAAGTAGTATTTTTTAAATATCTGCTTCAAGTTTTTTGGTTCTGATCATATATATGCTAATGTTGGTGTTGTCAAGGCAGAAGATAACTTTGTTTCCTTTATATAGTTTAGAATCTGGGTTTCACCTTCAAAATGACTAGTCTAGGATCTTGTCTCTGTGTAATACTAGCTGGTTACTGTGGAGCAGTTATATAAATACCTCTCAGACTTATTTGCCTCTTCTGCAAATAAAACACAATAATACAAACTATTTTAGTCTGCTAGGGCTGCCAGAACAAAATACCACAAACTCACAGACATGGTGACCTAAACAACAGAAATATATTTTCTCACAATTCTGGATGCTACAAAGTCCCAAAATCAAGGTGTTGGCAGATTGGGTTTCTCCTGAGGCCTCCCTCCTTGGCTTGTAGATGCCTGCCTTCTGGTTGTGTCCTCACATGGCTTTTTCTTTGTGTGTGTACATTCCTGGTGTCTCTTACTCTTCTAAAAACACCAGTCCTATTAGATAATGGCCCCACCCATATGACCTCATGTAACCTTAATTATCTCCTTTAAGGCCCTATGTCCAAATAAAGTGATATTGGAGGTTAGGGCTGCAACATATGGATTTAAGGGGACACAATTCAGTCAATAACACAAATTTTGAAAGGCTTTTTAAAATGTATAAAATGTTAGCAATACACCTGATATATATAGGTACTAACAAATGACAATTTATATAATTTATATTCTATCACTACAAAGTGAAACCTCATGCCTATTAATCAGTTTCTCCCCACCCCCTCACTCTTCACAACCTTCTTCTGCCCACCCCTGGCCATCACCAATCTATGTTTTGTGTCTATAGATTTGTGTATTGTGAATATTTCACATAAGTGGAATCATAAAATTTATGACCTTCGGTGATTAGCTGTTTTTACTTAGCTGTTTTAGAAGTTCATTTAGAAGTTCATCTTTTGTTTTACTTTATTTCATTTTATGGCTGAATAATATTGCATTGTATTGTATATCATAATGTGTTTATCCATTGATCTGTTGATCCATTTGGGTTTTTTATAACTATTGACTGTTGTGAATAATGCTATGATCATGTGTTTGAGTACATGTTTTTATTATTTTGTGTATATATAAAGGTGAAATTTTAGGGTTATGTGACAACGTTAACTTTTCGAAGAGTCACCAAACTCTTTTCTATAGTGGCTCAGCCATGATGCATTCACACCAGATTTTTCTTAACAGCTGGAAAACCTTAAGAAAATTATTGAAAGTATTTGTGTAAACCAAATATGGAGGATTATGAAAAACTAATACTAGTAGGTGATCATTATCTTAAATATGACTCAGAATATAGACTTACATTGTACAATTTAAACACACCCAGATTATATTTATCAACCTATATATCATATATATATATATATATATATATATATATATATATATATATATAATCTTCCATTTTCCTATCTACCTACACAAATTCTTTTTAAAGCTATAGTAATGAGAACTTTGCTTTAATAGATAAAATAATATCTACATTACTAAAAACCTGTATAACAACATAATATTAAGAACATTCCTAGAACTTCACTAAAAAGCATATTAAGTGGCTACTACGTTTTTTGTCAAATTTTCTAAGGCAAATTCGTAGAAAGTACTATTTTAATCTGCACAAATAGCTGATTCTTTAACAGTGCAAATTTCATAGAAACATTCCTATAATTTTTCTAAGACTTCTAAGATATTTAGATTTGTGCTGCATCTATATAAATATCAATTTTCAGTTTAGATTGCAGGATTTTTAAAAAACCATTTTTCCAACAGTTCACTATCTTTAAAGATGGTTTTTTAGTAAACTACTAATTTAAGTGCAACCTTTAAAAGAAGCTTTGATAAATACATTTTTCTAAAGTATATAATACCTGATAATGAAATTGTACTCTGTTTTATTTATTTTTTTCAATATATTTTATTGATTTTTTTACAGAGAAGAAGAGAGAGGAACAGAGAGTTAGAAATATCGATGAGAGAGAAACATCGACCAGCTGCCTCCTGCACAACTCCTACTGAGAATGTGCCCACAACCAAGGTACATGCCCTTGACCAGAATCAAACCTGGGACCTTTCAGTCCACAGGCCAATACTCTATCCATTGAGCCAAACCGGTTAGGGCTTGTATTCTGTTTTATTCATAATGTGATGTCTGCTCAATTTTTCTCTTTAATTTAAGGGACATTATAAAATGTTTTCCCAACCTGAAATTATTTACTGAGCTAATAAAGTAATTAGTCTGATTAAACTGATGGTCAGCTCAGGCAAACAAATTCTGTCAACACAATCTGTGTATTAATATAGGAGATATTTAGAATTTAACACAAATGTGTCCAAATGAAAGAACTAATATAGATAGATCTCTGGCCAACCATGGAGAGCTAAACTACATTTTTATGTCTTTTTTAAAATTTTTATTTCATTTATATATTTGACTTGTAGTGGTGAACACATAATACAATATACAGATGGTATTATAGAATTGTACACCTGAAACCTATATAATTTTATTAACAAACTAGAGGCCCGGTACACAAAAATCTGTGCACTCAGGGGTGGGGGGTCCCTCAGCCCGGCCTGTGTCCTCTTGCAGTCTGGGACCCAACGGGGGATGACCACCTGCTGGCTTAGGCCTGCTCCCCGGGGGATTGGGCCTAAGATGGCAATCAGACATCCCTCTGGCAGCCCAGCAGCTCTCGGGGGATGTCCACTTGCCAGCGGGGAGCAGGCCTAAGCTGCAGTCGAACATCCTTAGCGCTGCTGAGGAGGCAGAAGAGGCTCCGACCACCACCACTCTACTGGCAGCCATCAGCCTGGCTTGTGGCTGAGCAGAGCTCACCCATGTGGGAGTGCACTGACCACCAGAGGGCAGCTCCTGCATTGAGCAGCTGCCCCCTGGTGGTCAGTGTGTGTCATAGTGACCAGTCCTTTCCAGTCTTTCTGCTGTTAGGGTCAGTTTGCATATTACCCTTTTACTATATAGGATAGAGGCCTGGTACATGGGTGGGGGCTGGCTGGTTTGCCCTGAAGGGTGTCCCGGATCAGGGTGGGGGTCCTGCTGGGGTTCCTGGCCAGCCTGGATGAGGGGCTGATGGCTGTTTGCAGCTGGTCACACCCCCTTCAGGGTGGGGGTCCCCACTGGGGTGCCTGGCCAGTCTGGGTGAGGGGCTGAGGGGCTGAGGGCTGTTTTCAGGCTGGCCAGCGACTGAAGCTCCCAGCCTCTCCTTTTTTTCTTTTTTTTTTTTTATTCTGGGATTTATTTACCTTCTATAATTGAAACATTGTTGCTGTCACTGGTGCTCCCAGCTCTGAGGCCCAGGCCGGCTGAACGTAGGTATCTGGGGTTTGTTTAGCTTCTATAATTGAAACGTTCCTTTCGGGCTCAGAGCCGGGCCACAGCAGGTAGGGAGCCTTGGCTTCCTCCATCACTGGAGCAAGCAAGCTTCATGTTCGCTTCAGCTGCATGGCTGCCAGCTGCCATCTTTGTTGGCAGTTAATTTGCATTTCGCCCTGATTAGCCAATGGGAAGTATAGCAGAGGTATGGTTAATTACCCTTTTTGTCTTTTATTAGATAGGATATCACCCCAATAAACTACTTTTTGGAACACGCTTAGAAACTAATCAAAAGATAAATTTGACAAAGATTAAAGAGAGTTACTAATGGATAAGAATCAGACTCATGTATATTATTTGCTTTTGCAAAAGATATGCAATTGAACCTGAATCTAAAAACATGAATATAAAAGGAAACATGTGGTAGGCAGAAAAATGGCCCTTGAAAGTAAACCCCCATCCCAAAATTGTGAATATGTCACCTTCCATGGCAAAAGGGACTTTTCAGATCTAATAATGTTAAACTTGATTAATCTTGGTAGACCCACTCTAATTACAAGGTCCTTAAATGTGGAAAAGGATGGTAGAAGGAGAAAGTTAGAGTGATGCAATGAGAGAAGAACTTGAGTGACCATTGCCAGCACTGACAGTAGAAAAGGGGTCACAAGCCAAGGAATGTGGGTGACCTCTAGAAGCTGGAGAAGGCAAGGAAACAAAGTCTCTCCTGGAACCTTCAGAAAGGAAAGGAGCAATGCTTACATCTTGATTTTATCCTAGTGAAATCCACGTAATACTCCAGATCAACAGATTTTAGGGTAATAAACTTGTATTATTTAAGCCACTAAGTTTGTATTAATCTGTTACAGTAGCAGGAGAAAACTAATGCACCAGAAATGGTTGGCAGTGACTCATGAGTGCAAATTCTAGGTTATGCCTTCTTTAAGGCATTGTATTCATTACTCACCTGCTTGATTTTCATTATGACTCCACCATAAAATGATGATATTTATGCACCCAATATTAGCTGCTTTAAAAAATTAGCAAAATATATAAGCCAGAAAAATCTCTGTTGCAAAGAGAAATGATCATAAATACAATAAATTGTGCAAAATTGTATTCACAATTACTTTGTGCTAAAGTTGAAAACATGAATGAAATTATTTTCTAAGTAATTGCATAATTTTACATATCATATAAAGAAGTCAATGAATCAATAAGAATAACACCGAGGAACTTAAAAATGTTTATTAATTGTCATTGATGAATTATTTAATTTCTCACAGAACAAATTAACTGATATTTTATAAACTGTTCCAGGTCATAAGAGATTAACTACATAAATCACAATATGAAAAAAATAAATATGCAACCCAGGATAATTAGCATACAAAGAGAAGCATGATATAAAAATTATTAACAATTTTAAAAAATAAGTTTAAAGACATTCAATATACGGGAGCTGCTAAACTTATGTACCATATCAGTAAGTTAACAAAAGCATTGCATCCTCCATTTGACCAACTTTATTTGATAAAGTCAACACACATTTCTATTAAAAATATTGATGAAAAATAAAAAATAATATTTCATTTTAAAAATAGTTACTTTAAGCAAAGAACATTATAGTACATCATAAAATGTCAGTAGAATATCTATTAAAATTAGCAATCCTAAAATGAAATCTATTGTCATTATTAGTTTTCACATTCATGTTGAAACTTATATTTCAGGCATTTAGAATGAAATAGACATAAAGGGTCTAGAGTGGAGGAAGATTAAAAGGTTACTATTTTATACAATGGAAATAAATTGACAAACTTTCCATTCAATATAGTATCTTACAGTAGGACACCTACACAAAATCAACAGGTTTGCTGAGGTAGAAAACAGGTTGTAAATAGTCACAAAGTAGCAACACCAAAATAATAAAAAAACGTTATCTGTAGAAAAAAAGAATATATATTACTTATCAATGCAGAAAAAATGAAGTAAAAAGCTATTTCATGATAATTCCTAAATTTTAATACATCATAAGACTCAAACTGTTGAATTCATAGATTAATTCAATCCTAATAATTGGCCTATGGAGACTGTCTTGCTACTCAATAATATTGTTCTTTTTTGGTTTGTTTGTTAATCCTTACCTAAGGATATTTTTTCCATTGCTTTTCAGAAAGAGTAGATGGGAGAGAGAGAGGAATAGAGCGAGAAAGAGAGAAACACTGAAGTGAGAGACACATGGGTTACCTACCACATGTGCCCCAATTCCGGGCAGGGAGCGAACCCTTGAACCTTCTGTGTGCAGGCTGATGCTCTAATCACTGAGCACACCATCAAGGACATAATATTGTTCTTATCATCTAATCATCTTTCTAGAAAGAAGCATCAAAGATATATCAAAGAATAATGGGAGTTTTTAAAGAATATTATAAAATGAACCATATTTGCCTTGAAGGATACATGTCAAGGGACACTCCTAAGTAATGACTTTGGTTTTGGTTAGAAAGCTCAAACAGTAAGCCTTCTAATTAAACAATGGATATTTGCCAAGCTACATGTTATTAGCTGGATGACAGAATCCTCCCAAAATTCATACGTTGAAACTCTAACCCTCATTGTGATGGTATTTGGAAGTGGGGCCTTGGGGAGATTGTTAAGGTTAGATGAAGTCATGAGCTCGGGGCCCTCAGTGTGGGAGTAGTGCCCTCACAAGAAGGATACAGACAGCAGAGCTCTCTTTTCCATGAGCACACTTTAAGGAAAGGCCATGAGAGAACATGGTGAGAAGATAGCTGTCTACAACTCAGGACCTGGGTCCTTACTGGCACTACATCTGTCAGCACCTTAATCTTAGACTTCCCAGTTTCTAGAACTGTGAGGAATAAATCCCTGTTGTTAAAGTCACCCATTCTTTGTTGCTGTTTTTTTGTTAATCCTCACCTGAGGATATTTCTCCATTGATTCTTAGAGTGGAAGGAAGGGAGAGAGACAGATACAGAGAAACATCAACAGTTGCCTTCCACATGGGTCCCAACCAGGGCCAGGGATCAAGCCTGCAACTGAGGTATGTGCCCTTGACCGAAATCAAATCTGGAACCATTCAGCCTACAGGCTGATGCTCTGTCCGCTAAGCCAAACCAACGAGGGCTCTTTGGTATTTTGTTAGAGCAACCTGAGCAGACATAGCATGACAGGTTCTCAGGACTTCATTTGGAAGATATGTTCCTAGCCTCTCCCCAACTGAGTCATCTTTGGAGGTCACCTTAAACAACAGAAAGACCAAGAATGTAACCTCAACAGGACAATCCCCACTGATAAGAGGACTCTTCCTATCTCTAGCCCTGGTTGTACTCTGTTTACTTTGAATGCTGTATTGCATTACAATGAGGTCATCCTAGATCATTGTGGTGGATAACAGGAATTTTAGTTGTCCAACACATTTTTCAAGAAAAGAATGAGAAAAATTCTCTGCCATCTCAAAAAGCACAGTCCACCTTATGCAGTAAGTTTCCTGACTGGACCTAGGACTTTTGAGTTAGTAAGAATTAGAGGAGAGCTTGTTTTCATCTCTCAGGTTATCAAACAACATCACATACTGTGAACCAGACCCCAAACTCGAGTATAAATAATATTTTCATTTTAGCCAGATCTCTCTCCTGGGAGGGTGAAAAACAACTCACAAATTTTAAACTAATAAAATGTTTCTGATTTTGATAATCTATACTAATAAAAGGGCAATATGTTAATTAGGGTGGACATCTTCCAGACGACCTTTCGGATATCCTTCTGGATGTCCTTCTGGACAAAGTCGCAGTGGCTGTGAAGGGCCTATGCTCAGGCTGGCAGTAGCCGCAGCAGCAGGGTAATGGGGGCAGCACCTTCCCCTGATCCACCAGGTTGCCTCCCCTAGAGGGAGGCCAGACTGCAGCTTAGGTGGGGGGCCGAGGCAGAGGCAGTTAGGGGTGATCAGGCTGTCAGGGAACAAGTTAGGGTCAATCAGGCTGGCAGGGGGGCAAGTTAGGGGTGATCAGGCTGGCAGGGGGGCAAGTTAGGGGTGATCAGGCTGGCAGAGGGGCAAGGTAGGAGCAATCAGGCTGGCAGGGGGGCAAGGTAGGAGTGATCAGGCCAGCAGGCAGAGGCAGTTAGGGTTGATCCAGCAGGTAGGCAGAGGGGTTAGGGGCAATCAGCCAGGCAGGCAGGTGAGTGGTTAAGAGTCAGCAGTCCCAGATTGTGAGGGAGATGTCCGATTGACAGTTTAGGCAGTCAGACACCCCCGAGGGGTCCCATATCGAAGAGGGTGCAGGCCGGGCTGAGGGACCCCCTGATGCACAAATTTTGTGCACCGGGCCTCTAGTTCTAGTATAATGCCATATATGAAGTTCATATAATGCTTGAAAAAAGAAATCTTATACTAAATTATTTAATGTGAATATTAACAAAAGTTTGTTTGAGGCAGTTTTTGTGTTCAGAACATTTTTAATTGGGTAGTAGGTAGCAGGGCTTTTTTCCTTGAGGGTGACAAACCAGCACCCTCAAGCCAAATCTACCCACCACTGGCTTTTGAAAATAAAGTTTTATGGGAAAACAAACTTGCAAATTTCATTATATACTATTGTCTACAGCACCTTTCATGTTGCAACAGCAGTTACCTAGTTGCTATAGAGAACACATGGCTGGCAAAAGCAAAATATTTACTATCAGGCCCTTTGCAGAACAAAAAAAGTATGCTGACTCCTGATCTAAACAATATCTGATAATGAATTCAATGATTTTAGAAAAGGTAATGTAATTGCATTCACATATTTATTTAAAATGAAATACAATGGAGCACATGAACATTCCAGGTGTTTGTCAGATTGTGTTTGGTAAAACAATCTTATGATTCTACTGTTTTGGTTAAGAGTAGAGTTGTCATTAAACATGCAGCATTGAGAAAATCCATCAACAGCCTGTTGCTGCTTTGTTAATGTATCTCAGACGTACATTAAGTGACAAAATAACTTTACATAATTATCTCTTTCTTAATTTTAAATGGTTTGGATAGAAAACATCTTTAATGTTCAAGTATTCTTTCAAATATGAATTTAAAATACTGATTTTTAATAAATCAAAATCTTTTTAATTTCTTCACATTATAAGCAAGATGAATGAGGACAAATCTATATAAAAGCCAAATGACAGGCCCGACTGAAACTACCAGAATGACCTGTCGCTATGATGCGCACTGTGGCCAGCCAACTGGCCCAATTGGGGGTGGGGACAGCCGGCCAACCTCCCAGTCTCCTCCCCCTGGCAGGCCTGGCCCCAGTCAGCCCCGATTAAGGCAGGCAGAACCCCACCTGTGCACGAATTCATTCCCCAGGCCTCTAGTGTTGGCATAAAAAGGAATATTGGTTGATGCACTAATAAAACCAAGTTTCAATAAAACCTTTGTAGGGCAGTTGAATAACCTGGAAGATTTCAATTTAAAAGTCCAAAATAGCAACAGGGTTATCTTTTTGTATTTATTGTTTCTAGTTTATTGCTTAGAATATTTGCATGAAAGTAAGTGTTTTATTTCTTAGTTCATCTACTTCCACTAAAATCATATTCCTATGATTATGATACTCCAACTGGTTACTGTGGACATTATAATGATATTAGAAACTGATTATGACTTCCAAATGAGTCAAGATGCAGGACCAGGATAACTATATAAGCAATGAAAAAAAAAATGTGTTTTCATGCAAAGCCTTGAGTATTATTAAAGAACAAAAGGGAAAGGAAACAAGGAAACAGGAAGACACAAATAAAAATAATGAGCAATTATATTCTGCCTACCAAAATTCCCCCTGCCGTTTCAGGCAATGGCTCTACTTCTGCTTTCTGTTCTAAATAATTGTGCTAGTTCTGGTAAATATATCCAGCTTGATCCAAAACAGCTGTGACTGCTTTCCTGTGATTAATGAATTAATTTTTGTTCTTTCTGAGTTTACTGCTTCATGATATATATATTTAAAAACAGTATACATTAGCTTTTACTTCTGGTCCAATCTTGCAATGCACCAATGATTTCAAGAGAGAAATTTGATTCTAGATTCTAAAGTCCCAAAAAAGTAAGGAGTCAAAAGAGAAGAAGCTATGCATGAAGGTACACTGGTGTGATCTTAGGCAGATCTCTGAACCTCAGTTCTACTCTATAAAATGGGCATGCAAATATTCCTTATCCCATAGAATTTGGCGGCAGGAGTGGTTACATGAGATAATACATGTATAAAGTGGTTAGGAGAGTTTTTGACATGTGGGCATTGCTCAGCAAAAGTGACCTATTATACTAGCAATGAACAACCACTAAAATATCTGGGTAACATTTTTCTATATCACGTAAAGCAGGGGTCCTCAAACTTTTTAAACAGGGGGCCAGTTCACTGCCCCTCAGACCGTTGGAGGGCCAGACTATAGTTTTAAAAAAACTATGAACAAATTCCTATGCACACTACACATATCTTATTTTGAAGTAAAAAAACAAAATGGAAACAAATACAATATTTGTATTTGCATGTGGCCCGCGGGCCGTAGTTTGAGGACCCCTGACTTAAAGAAACAGGAAAAGCTGTCAACTTCCAATTAAAAGTTGTTGCTTAAAGCCCCGAAAAGAATTATGTTCCTTTAATACCCAATAGTTTCTTTGTAGCTTTAATGCTGAGTAGATATTGGCTATTGGGAGGAATAAAATCCACATTGAAAGGCAACTGCTTGCATCTACAGCAGAATTCTCACAGTGGACCCCCTGTCATGGCAGTGGAAAGGCACAACCTGCAAAGAAAGCAGAATCAATAATTAAATATAATTACTAATCATTTCATTAAAAATTCAATTATAGTTGACATTCAATATTATTTTAGATTTGTTTCAGGTCTACAGTATAGTGGTTAGTCGATTATACAATTTATGAAGTGATCCACCTGATGATTCTAGTGCCCACCTGGCACCATACAGTTATTGCAATATTATTGACTATATTCTCTATAATGTGTTTTGCATCCTAAAGACTGTTTTGTAACTACCAATCTGTATCTCTTAATCTATGTTCCTTTTCATCCAGCCCTCCAGGGCCCCTCCCTTCATCAACCCTCAATTTGCTTTCTGTATTTATGAGTCTGTTTCTGTTTTGTTCATTTAATTTGCTCTTTAGATTCTACGTATAAGTAAAATTATGTGGTACCTGTCTGCCTTATTTCACTGAGCAGAGTACCATCTGGGTTTATTCATGCTGTCACAAATTGTATTATTGGATTCTTCTTTCTGGCCAAGTAATATTTCATTTTATATATGTTCTAAATCTTCTTTACTCACCCCTCTACCGATGGGTACTTGGGTTACTTTCATACATTCACTACTTTAAATAACACACAAATGAACATAAGGCTGCATATATGTTCTCAAATTAGTGTTTTGGATTTCCTCAGATATATACCCGGAAGTGGAACCTCCATACTCTTTCCCATAGTGGCTGCACCAATTTGCAATCCCGCCAACAGGGCACAAAGGTTGCCTTTTCTCCACATCCTCTCCAACACTTGTATGTTGATTTATTGATGACAGCCATTCTGGCAGGTGTCAGATGATATCTCATTTTGGTTTTAATTTGCATTTATCTGATGATTAGTGACATTGAGCATTTTTAAATCGAATGTTTGTCTTCCTTTTGTTGAGTTGCATGAGTTGTTTATATATTTTGGAAATTAAGCCATAAAAATCCTAGAAGAAAGTATAGGCAGCAAAATCTATAAAATCTCATGTAGCAGAATTTTCTATGATACATCAAAAAAGGAAAAAAATAAACAAATGGGACTATATCAAACTAAAAAGCTTCTGCACAGCTAAAGAAACCATCATTAGAATGAAAAGGAAACCACTGTATGAGAGAACATATTTGCCAAACATACATCTGATAAGGGGTTAAATATTTTCTTTATAAAATTAAATGCTTTCCTTGCAGCCCAACCATTAAAGAAATGTAGAATTAAATCAGGAGACAGTGTATACATCCCTTCATATACTGAAGGTTGTGACAGAACAAGAACATAATTCTTTTTTCTTTCTAAAACCATTCATAACATCTATTATAGAAACTAACATATTATGGATCTTCAATAAATTTTGAATAATGAGGGTGGGTAGAGAAACCCTTTAGAATATTTTTCTGGACTGATATAAACAGATTTAGAGACAGATTCTTGTCTATTAAAATGGATAGTAATCATCACTCTGTAAGAAAATGTGAAAACGACAAATGAAAAACTCTACATATATCTCAGTGTGTCAAAACATGACCACTATAAGCAAGTGTGGAAAGCTTGATAAATATTGTGATTTATTCTCTTAAGAGCTTGGGCATCCTTGTGCTATTATGTCTTCGGGGGGCAATAGTAGAATGGGCACCTGCTGTTCATGAAGGACACATATAACAGCTTTCCCACAACTATGTTACAGGGTCCAACATAATTGTATTTTTCGAAGAGATGACAATTACTTCCAAGTTTTCTGTCAGTTATTCTCTAAGGTGTTATTCAAAATACTGTATACAACGACTGGTACAATAAGTCCCAACCAATCAGAGCACACAGCGACCCATTGAAAACAGACACTAGCCATAAACAACCAGCACAGCAATGTGGATTGAATCAGCCCTAGCAATGCTGGAATTCTCATTAAAGGAAAAAACCATTTACCGAGCTTCAAAGTACACCTTTCTAAACAAAAAGGAATGAAAGTTCACCTTAGGCTTCCTACTCTAATTTTTTTTTTTCTTTAAACACAATGATCTGTGAAGAGCCATTCTCAGTTGTAGATAGAAGACAGAAATTGAATTGAGACTGGAAACGTTGTTGGGCATGCTACATTTTTTTTTTTATTGATACAAAATAATGGTCGATTTACTAAAAAACTTTAGTTAGCTAAAAAAAAAAAATGCTTCTTTGGGAAATTTTAGTTTCATGCTATTAGCTCTATAATTTCCCTCTTATATCCCTACCTGTTCTTCTAAGTTGAAATAATACATGTGAAGATTTTCAGACATTTAAAAAAATACATAGTAAGTACTCTCAAAATTCCATTACTGCTATTATTCTTGTTGTTTATCTTTTTCTAATTGACACCAAAGTGTCAGGAACAGGATCAACTAAAGATGAAATTGTACAATAGGGGAATGGTATTTCATGACACTAATCATTTTCCCTTCCCTGATCTGGGTGTTTCTACATTGCCCTCCCCTCTATTATGGACCACATCTGGGTAATCATTCAACTCCTGGTGTCTCCCTTTCTTCTCTTCACTGTGCACAGATAATACATAGCCATCCTTTTTTCAAGGCTCTGATCCCAGTGGAGAATAAAATCATTTGAAATTATTTTAATAGACAATAATGATCATCAGCATTTCTGCTTCCCCTCCTTAACATGTTTCACAAGGATCTTATATTTGGAACCTTATGAGAGAGAGAGAAAAAGAAAGAGAGAGAGAGAATTTCAGATAGGGTGGCAAGCTATAAGAGAAAGAAATATCCTGGCATTCATTCTCCAAAATAGTACAGAAGGCACTTGTTATCTTTCATTCGCGTGTGCATGTGTATGTGTGAAGAGGAAACAGACTTCTAGTTTACTGTACATCCATATCCATCTGATTCTTAATCAATTATAACTCTATTGATGGTGACACAAACCTCAGGTAAGAAACAGGCCAGTTTGTTTTCAATCTTTCCATTGTGTTTTCATAGGAGATTTCTAAGAATCATTGAAGATTACAATGTATGGAAATAGCCTTATACAATTTAGTTGAATATTTCCGGTTTTATTCATGTTTTTTTCTTTCTTTCTCTCTTTCTCTCTTTCTCTCTTTCTTTCTTTCTTTCTTTCTTTCTTTCTTTCTTTCTTTCTTTCTTTCTTTCTTTCTTCTTTCTTCTTTTTTGGTAGTTAACAATTGTAGGGTTAAACCATTAAGTTTATTTTATCACTTTTAATGCAAAGATTATTACTGTAATTTACATATCTCAGTGAGAGCCAAAAGCTTCCTGCTGTGGCTTTTTCTACCAGTGTGCTAAAAATTAACAACCCAGCTACATTAAAGCAAATGAATTTTAAAAAAGTCAATATAAGGAAAATTATCTGCCCATGAGACAATATAATTCCCTCAATAAGATTCCCAAGCACAAGAAAACAAAACTTTTATATAAACTATATTAATATTTTAGTCCCATGTGAGACAGTAAGAAAATGTAAAAAAAAAAAAAAAAATTACATTTTACATCTTAAGAAAATGTAAAAAAAAAAATCAATATTGATCACCAAAAATGAAAGTGTTAACTTTGAGACTATGAACCATGCTAATGTCACATGGAGAAAATGTGCACCAATAATATTTTCAAAAATCACCAAGGCCTTAAACATGTAGACATAATTAAAGTAAATATGAGTTTCCTTTCTTATTTCCCTTTGGTATCAGAGCATCAACTTTTGGTAAACAACCAGTCCAGTGCTTCGACAAGAAGCTCCCAAAAGGAAACAGCATGCCTGGAAATTGAATAGAGATGTCATTATTCAAACTATGCCCGTCGAGTAGTCAACTTTCTATGCCTTATATCTTCATGGGAAATTCTAGATGACCTAAGTGACCTCTGCCAATGTCACTCACAGACTTTACCCAAATAACACAGAAATAACTTCAAGACTGTCAATGTGAACCAGTCTCCCAATGGCCAGCATTTACTCAAGATACTGTTCACACCCTTCACCTTTTCCCTATGTATTCACTGATTTGCCTGAGCTCAGACCACTTTTATCTGCTTCCTTTTGAAGCCAGAGTCACTTAGGTAATTTTAGTACATCATACATATAGGGTAGTAAGTACTTGATGAGTTAGTAATATAAATTACTAGAGGCCCGATGCACAAAAATTCGTGCACTTGAAGGGTTGGGGGTCCCCTCAGCCTGACCTGCATCATCTCGCAGCCTGGGACCCTTCAAGGGATGTCCACCTGTCGGCTTAGGCCCGCTCCTCCGGGGGAGTGGGCCTAAGCCACAGTAGGACATCCTTAGCACTGCAGAGGAGGTGGGAGAGGCTCCAGCCACTGCCACTGCACTCACAGCCATCAGCCTGGCTTGTAGCTGAGCAGAGCTTCCCCTGTGGAGTGCACTGACCACCAGGGGGCAGCTCCTGCATTGAGCGTCTGCCCCCTGGTGGACAGTGAGCATCATAGTGACTGGTTGTTCCACTGTTTGGTCAATTTGCATAGTATCCTTTTATTATATAGTCTAGGCAACACAGTAGTTTAAAAATTATACTGTAACTAATATATTAACTTCTGGCTTCAGATATTCTAAGAGTTATTTGTTAAGAAACCATAGTTTTATTTTAATTCTTATGCTGTATTTTAAAAATGTGGGAACATATCTAAAGTTACATATAAATTCACAGAAATTCTGTTACTCTGCATTGACATAATAGGATGTTAAAAAACATAACATAGATCCTCTCTATTTTAAAATTTTTTAAATCCTTACCCAAGGATATTTTCCCATTGATTTTTAAAGAGAGTGGAAGAGAGAGGGAAGGACACAGAAAAATATCGATGTGAAAGAAACACATCGATTGGTTGCCTCCTGCCCATGAGACTATATAATTTCCTCAACAAGATTCCCATGCACAAGACCAGGGCCAGGGCCAGGAAGAAGCCTGCAACCCTTGACTGGAATCAAAACCAGAACTCTTAGGTTTCTAGGCTGATGCTCTATCCACTGAGCCAAACTAGCTAGGGCTAGATCCTCTGTACTGAGAGCATCAATTATTTTTATAGTACCTACTGCTGTTCAGGTACAGAGCTAGGCTTTTGAAGACAAGGACAAAATATATATTTTCCCTCAAGAATTTTGGTTTCCCTCATAAGATATAATTTTAGTACCTTCATATTTTTATATTGAGATATATTAATTACATATTGGTGAAGACATGTTTTATAAGTATGTCGTACTGTGACTACTATTAATGAAAGCAAACCTCACAATAAAATCTCAAATGACATGGAAATGTAAAAAGCAAAGAGTAAAAGGGTTGAATCTCTTACAAACTTTATAAAGATAATTATAGGTAACATTTCCTTTTTCTTAAGAGTATGGAATCAAATTATACAAACTTTACTTTAGTTTACTTAGTATCCTATTATATAGATGTCCTATCCTATTATAGATAACTTGTATTTTTTTAAGCTCTTTTAAAATGTACTTAAATAAAAACACATAGAAAAAGTAAACAAAATTAATTCCCTTTGTCTACTGTGTTGAAAGTTACTAGGGCCACTAAAAATAATAAATATATCTAAATTTAAAACTACTTATTCCATGTATTTTATACTTGATAGCTGTCATATATATAGTATATAACATATCTATATATATAAAAGGTTAATATGCTAAATGTCCCTCTGCCCATCCAACCGGTAGATATGATGTGCACTGACCACCAGGTGGCAGACGCTCAACACAGGAGCTGCTGAGCTGCAGTGACTTGGCAGCAGTGGTTCTTGGGTGACACACCCTGAAACCAAAGAGGAGGGAGCCTGATTCCTCGTGGGGCCACGCAATTCCCCCTTTGGCTGTTGGTTATGTTGTTGCTGGGGTACTGTCAGCCCTGAATCTGGTTTACTGCACACTTGCATTTGCATGCCACACTCTGTACGACAGCAACTTTGCAGAGTGCCCTCTCGCACTCTGATACTTCTCAAGGGATGTCAGAGAGCCAGTTTCGGCCCAACCCCCGCAGGCCAGGCCGAGGGACCCCACCTGCCGGAGGGACCCTGCTCACTCCACAGATGCCACGGAGGGACCGAGGGAGGTTGGCTCCAGGGTGTGTCTGGCCCGTCTCGCCCAGTCCCACCTCACTGGCCACCTTCTAATTAATTTCCTTTCTATGTGCATGAATCCGTGTACCGGGTCACTAGTTTTATATCATAAATAGCAGTGCATTTGATAAAATGTAATTTAAATATGGCACAACTCATTATCTTAACATAGATTTTGAAGAATAAAGCAGAAATTTATAAAGGATTTATATAGAGAAAATAAGAACAAAATTGTATCTTCTTTTTAATGATCATAAATTATTAAAAATTATAAGTAACTGCTCTAATGGAGAGTTCATAGAACTAATACTTCCTTCAACATTTTGGAGCTCTTTCTATAATAAAGAAATGATGAATCTCAAATAAGGAGAGAATGGGACTGAGACTTGGGTAGTCAAAATACAACACTATTACACACACACACATGCATGTGGCCACAGACATTTTTCTGTGTTCGGTCCCATGAACTTGCCTTAATTAATCTTAGTTACAAAAAAAAGAAAAAAGAAGAAGGATAAAGAGCAAAAGATAAAAAAGAAGTTACCTGTGGCTCTGTTTCCAGCCTGCAAAAAGGATACTGTTGTTGCAACATTAATGTCAATTTACATTAAAATTTCAAAGGATGGGACTGCACAGAGAACAGTGCTGGTTTAAACCTATTTCAAGATGTATCTTAAACCTTACCTCATTATCTTGCTCAAGTTTTCATTTGCTGAACCTGCCTGTGACTGCAGATGCTCTTATGATTTATAATACTATTTGGTATTCACCATATGCACCACATGCGGAATCCTATTATTATGCTTCTTTATGCATGTGTGTTCTCTAGCCATGAATACATTGCATTGAACTGAGTTTGTTTTATGCTTAAAATATTGGCCATGCACATTAGGTAAAATGACGAAGTACCATTGTGCTAGTTAGGGTGATGATAGTGATGGAAAAAGTCGAGGTAATAGAAGTAGAAGTATCATTTACTGTTATGGACTGAATGTTTGTGTTCCCCTCAAATCCATATATTGAAGCTCTAACCTATAATGTGATGGTATTTAGAGGTGGAACCTTTGGAAAGTAATTAGATTTAGAGTCCTGAGGGTGGGGCCGCGTGATAGGATTAGTGACATTGTATGAAGAAGAGACCAGAACACTCTCTCTCTCTCTCTCTCTCTCTCTCTCTCTCTCTCTCTCTCTCTCTCTCTCTTTCTCTCTCTCTCTTTCTCTCTCCTGCCAAGTGAGGACACAAGGAGAAGGCACATATGTACCAAGCAGGACACGGGTTCTCACCAGAAGTCTTGGACTTTCCGGTCTCCAGAAGTCTGAGAAATGAATGTGTATTGTTTAAGCCATCCTGTCCATGTTGTTTTGTTATGGGTGCCTGAGCTGACTAAGACAGTTACTAGAGACTTATAATATGCTGGCAGACACAAGCTAATAATTCCATTTCTTCCTATGCTCTTTAATTTTTAAAATGACCTTATGTAGTGTGTGCTGTTATCATTGCCATTTTACAGATAGAGAAACTGAAACATAGTGAGGTTAAGTAATTTGCCCAAGGATGTACAGTCAGAGGCAGAAAATCTGTCTGACCACAGACCTATTCTACTCATCATGACATGCTACTATTCCTTAAATTCATGCTATGGTGCTTTTAAATTAAAATCAGAAGCCATTTATAATAAATGCCCTCCAAAATTCAGTTTTATGTCTCAGTTCAGCAACATATAATCAAGAAAACGTATGACAGATTTTGTACTGAATAAATAGCCTTATTTTAGAAAGCAAGTAACTTTGAGCATCATCAAATTATAATACTTACATCACTTATGCAATATTATAAATGTGCATAGCAAAATAGGCTTAAGTGCATGCATTATTTTATTTATTCAACATCCATAAATATGACCATATAAGGATCATGTATGGTATGGTCCTTATATTTAAGAAGTTTAATAATTAAACAGGAGGCCATATTATTTATTAGACAACATACATGTGCTAATAGAGAGAGAGCAATGCAATGTGTGGAAGAATAGATAAAGAAGTCTGGGAAATCAGAGAAAGTTTCCAGTAAGATGTGGCATTTAAATTGACATTGAGCAATGAGATTACTTTTGCAATTAGATAATGTCTTAACTTGAAAATTAGAGGACCTATTCACGTTGACAGTTGATAGATCATTAAAAATAATTTTTGCTGATTTTTCATTGTACAATTTTCTGACATCATCCAAAGGTTTATAACAGTGACACTGCTATAATAATTTATAAATATATTAGACTACTTGGTGCTTCTACACATAAAATTTTTAAATTAACAATATAAATAATGGCAATTTAAACAAGAAGTAAACCTCATCAGTGAATGCATGGATGGATTATAACAAAAACACAGAATCATCTATTACTGTAGTTTCAAAAGTTGTACTACACTAATGATCTTTTGATCAATTGTGTACTAATTCTAATTTTAATTATAGTCAATCAAGAGCAATAATTTTAACCCTTAGGAGCTGATAGTCATAAAAATGAAAAAAAAAATAACATTTTTACTAAAACTTCTGCATATTTGGCTAATAAATGATATATTTTAAATGATCTGCTGTATTGTCTTTGCATTAAATCAGGTGGAAAAACTTAAATGTAAAACTAGGAAGAAAATGTACAATGTAAATATCCTATCTAGCAAAGAAGACTTCATTAATGTCTGTGTAAAAAAAGAAATGTTATAAAACACTTTGGTAACTAGATTTAGTTGGCTTCATTTAAAACAGTAATATAACGGTTTTGAAGACAGTAATATTTTCAATACGCTGAAATTCAATTTTTGCACCTGTTTAAACTTATAATGAACCATTTTAGACAGAAACAAAATATGCTCAAAAGAGTACATAGTTGTAAAATTATTACTAACACAAATAAAATATTTTAATGTTCCTTATCTGAAGAATGAATGCCAATTTATTAGATAATATCAGACAAAAAATGGGAATAAAGACAATGAAAAGGGATATATCAAATGCAAGAATATAAGGCAAAAGAGAACAAGTTTTTTTTAATCCTCACCTGAGGATATATGTTTATTGATTTTAGAGAGAGGGGAAAGGAGAGAGAGAGGGAGACATCAATGTGAAACAGAAACATCAATTGGTTGCCTCCCTTACGAACCCCAAAGGGGATCGAACCTACAACCTAGGTGTGTGCCCAGACCAGAATTGAACTCATAACCTTTTTGGTGTATGGAATGATGCTCGAACCAACTGAACAACCCAGCCAGATGAAAACACATTTTTGAGTAGAATCATTTAAATGTCTCAAGATATTGTCCATTTTTCTTTTAAAAATAGCACTTAATTTGGCACAGTTTTTTAAAAAAATCTTATGAATTTATTGAGGTGACATTGGTTAATATAACTATACAGATTTCAAGTGTGCAGTTTTTAATGCAACTGTTTGCACTACTGAGAAGTGATTTTGTTACATGGAGTCATATATTTAGTCATGTCCACTAGATGTATTTTCCTAAGCTTTTCTCCATTGTAACTTACATTGTTAAATGTCAGTAAGATCTAGATCTTGACATACATGTTGTATATGTGGAACATAAATGCTATAATTATCTTCCAAATGTACACTGTGTATTGTTCAGGGCAGCACGCGGCAGGAATTCTGTGTCACTGTAGGTTGGAGTTGATGCATGAACTATGTTAGACACTAAGACAGAATTGTTTTCAATGTAATCCTCAGGGAGTCCTTCAGAAAAGGGAAAACAATGATTTTGAAGGTTCATTTCAGTGCCAGCTGGCAGAGTTCTTACAGGTTATTGTATTTTACCCTTACTACATAGTTATTTAAGTGTCTCCATGTGCAACATATGAGAGGAGTGTGTATTTAGAAACACTGGAATTTTTAAAATGTGTTTATAGTGGCAAAGGAATTGAAAAACAGGAAGCTAAATACTACTCTATTTGGCTGTATTGCATCAGTATTCATGTTCTACAAATATTTACTCTATTTTCATTAACAGATTCAATGTCAGGCCTGAAAGATTTGGCTCTACTTTAAATGCAGGCAGAAGACCCACCTGGACATCATCTATTGTTTCTATTTTCAGGTCAGTTAAATATTTATTACATGGGAAGGAATGCTAAGCATTTTTTTTCTTTGTCTATAATGCAGATTTATTTGGTCAGAATAGGTGGGGAGGTGAGTAAAAAAAAAAAAAAAAAAAACATTTAGAAATTAGAGAATTCACTTAAAATAGCAAACAATTAAATAAATACATCTTCATGAGTTACTTTATTTAAAAAAATAGTTCTTTGCCCTAGCCGGTTTGGTTCAGTGGATAGAGCATTGGCCTGTGGACTGAAGGGTCCCAGGTCTGATTCCAATCAGGGCACATGACCCAGTTGTGGGCTCCATCCCTAGTGTGGTGCGTGCAGGAGGCAGCCTATCAATGATTCTCTCTCATCATTGATGTTTTTATCTCTCTCCCTCTCCTTTCCTCTCTGAAATCAATAAAAATATATTTTAAAAAATAGTTCTTTAAAATTAGAACAATTTCAGGATAACATTATATAGCTTCAGACAGAATTTTTAAATTTTTCAAAGGTTAACAATAAGTAATAAGCATATAAATAGCTCATTTTTAAAAAGTCTTTATAGTTTTCTTCTCTTTATGTATTTTTAAATTTCCTTAAGCAATATTTGGGCCCAACCAGTATGGTTCAGTGGTTGAGCGTCAACCTGTGAACCAGGAGGTCACAGTTTGATTTCCATTGAGGGCACATGACCTGGTTGCAAGGGCTTGCATGAAGCAGCCAATCAATGATTCTTTCTCATCATTGATGTTTCTATATCTCTTTCCCTCTCTCTTCCTCTCTGAAATCAATAAAATTATATTTTAAAAAATACAATATTTTGGCTATTCAATAATAGAAGGCAGATCAATATTCTCTTGGTAGAGACAGCTTCATGGACATGAAACTAATGAGATCTTACTAGCTCCCATGTTTAGTTCTCTGTTGCCATCGCTTAGAAATGGATAATAATTTATGACCAAGTAGTCTCACATATATATTTTTTACTGGGCTTTGAAAATTAAGTTCCTGGTCTAGACTAGTGAATTTGGGTGAAATTTATATATATGAACTCTTGGCTATATAAAACTGGTTTTGGTGGTTAGTATACAGATAAACATGCATAATGCTCTTAGAAAAATACTTTAAAATAATCCAATTAGAATGTTTTCTGAGATATTCCAATAATAAATTGCAAACAACTTTATTTGAGATAGTATAATGAAATGGGGTGTCTACTGAATGTGTAGGGAGTTTGGGGATGTCTGAATACAGCACAACTAGCCTTTTATGGAGTTTTATTAAAGAAGAACATTATCAAATCAATTATAAATGTCCCCAAAGTGAAAACTAGCATATACAGGACACTACTATCTAGCTTGCCTTCCAACCCAGTGTTTGCCACATTTTCATTTATACAACAGTTTCCTCTGTAGCTGTTTTAAATGTAGGTCCTCTGATATATTAAATCAGGATAGGGCCACAGCAGTCATTTTTAACAAACACCTCCAGCTGGTTCTGAATGAGGCTCCCCCATGGATCAGACTTTGAATTATATTGATTTAACTATCATAGCATCTAATTGGTTTGAAGGTAAAAAATCTATTTTCCACCCATTAAACAACCCTGTCACTAGGTTCCCGGTTCTTTATTAAAGACTTGGCTGCATTGGGTACATATAAACGCTTTTGAATAAATCAACATTTTCAGCTGGCAGTTATGCATTGGTTTTTATGGACAATTTTCCTCCAATGAGTGGAAATCCTAAAAAGCTTGAGTGAAAGAGCCAGATAATGTAATGTTATAGGTATAATTAAATCTAACACAAATGTTTAGGGGACTTATACTTTCCTCTGATGAAATTCGCCTATGAGTTTACAAAGGCTGTTTTTTAAGACAGTATGTGGACTAACATAAAATAATAATAATTTGAAGAATTTAATGGGAAAAAATTTAAGTCATAGTACTAATTTTTTCTATTGCCTAGGAACAGGTCTGGCTTAATTTAATATGCATTAATGTTATGCTAAAAGTATGTTGAATATTCTGCATATATGAAGAAAGTAGCATTACTCAGATCAACATGTATATCAAGACTAATTTGACTTTTTATATGCTAAGTGATTAGCACAGTTATATTTAGCAATCAAATGAAACTGCCATCAAATAAGAAAATATTCACACATGTGTCTTTCCTTCCTGGGCACTTAATTTTAACCAAGTGAATTATTTTAAGCATCATCTTATTCAACAATTGAACTGAAATCTTGCGTTTTAATGGTGAATCTACATTCATCATAAAAATAAAAAGTCCTTGGCAGAGGTTTTCTCCACAAAGCAGGTAGATTTTTATATGGTAGATTCAGCAAAATGTAAAACAATAAATTCCAGTAATTATATCTCAAAGATTTAAAAAATAAAAAGAGTATACATGTAAAAAGATGTGTTTGGTTCTTTTTACCACTTTTAAGTAATAAATAAATTCAGGGATGGCATTATTATAATTTATTTTAATAGTCAACAATTTGTAAATGGGATAATGCTCCAACCAACTGAGCCACTCAGCCAGGCCTTCCATGGTTTGTTCTAATTTAGTTATTGAAGGGAGACTTCAGTTCTTCTATGTTTGGCAATTATGAATGTAACTTCTATAAACACCGATGCATAGGTGTTTATGTGCACATACATTTTACAATATTTGGGTAAATATCTAGGGGTGTAATTGCTATGATAACACTGTGTTTAGCTCTGTAAGAAACTGTCAAACTGACTTCAAAATAGCTTTGCTATTTTGCACTCCACCAGCAATGAATGAGAATCCCTGTTGATACATATGTTATTGATATATATATATATATATATATACACACACACACACACATATACTAGAGGCCCGGTGCACAAATTTGTGCACCAGTGGGGTCCTTCAGCCTGGCCTGCAGGATTGGGCCACAACCGGCTCTCCAAAATCCCCCAAGGGGTACCAGATTGTGAGAGGGCACAGGCCCGGCCAAGGGACCCCACTGGTGCACAATTGGGGCCAGGGAGGACACAGGAGGTTGGCCAGCTGGGGAGGGACCTTGGAAAGGCT